>NC_057889.1:5188079-6574329 GCF_019740435.1 Gambusia affinis
AGCTGGCCCGTTAGCTGGCCCGTTAGCTGGCCCGATGACACAGCTAGCAGAACACTACATCTTTGTCTCTTGAGTGAGGACAGCAACGACGCCGCGGCCAGTGACCCCCACCAGCTTGCTGTGACATCTGGCACTGGAATAGTGCAACGTTATCAGCTGGGACACTTAACAGAAGGACAACACACCAGAATAACCCTCTTCACCTCTGCCAGGGAGCCAAACAACAGCCTTCTCAGCGGGTTGCTTTTCTGTGTGAGGCGAGGCATGGAGTTAATCCACAGAAAGCAGAAGCTCAGGTGGTGAGAAAAAAAAAAAAAGAAGAAGAAGAAACACCTGACTGTGTAAACGGCAGCCTCATTGCTTTAACATATGGCCTTTAGTGTTTGAAATTACACCTCTTGGCATTTTCCCCTGAAGCTAAGAAATGTGTTAACAAGGCAGTTGGTTCAAAACGGGATTGGCTTCTGCTACAGAGACCAACGTGTTCCTGCTAACAAACCACGTCAATATGAATACATGATCTTAAAACTCAGTAAACCAGCATTTGAAAGTTAAAATAAAATTAGGGCTGAGCTAAAATTACATCTGAGAAACGTTTATCGGTCAGTAATATATAATTATTGACTAGTTTTTCGTTTTATATAAAATACAGCCAAACCTGTGGCGTGATATTTCCTGTTTAATCCAGTTCTTTCTCCTCCTCGTCGTTAATTTTTAAGAACATTAGCGGAACCTTTAACTGCAGCTGTCACTCAACAGGCTGTTGCTAGGTAACCAAGGAACGAGAGGGAGTTGCTAGGTAACCGAAGTGTGAGTGAGTTAGTTGATCCACCAAACTAGCTTAGCCCTGACAGATTGAGCAGCTAAAGGTTCAGTGAAATTATTGAAAAATCAGACGTATTATCTATTGATAGTCTATCGCAATATACAATATTGATTTATTGTCCATCCCCAATTAAAATAATTACTGATAATCTAATTTTTGACTCAACATTTTTAGCATAATAATCTTCAAATTAGTGTTGGGCACTTACCGCATTGTTTATCACGAGAAATGTAACATTGTTATTCATTATTGTCACGATAAACTCCAATTTTTAACGTTTAAAGAAAACCCTAAAACTATCCGGATCGTCAGGATTGTTGTTTTTACTGTTTTTCCTCCAACGTTTGTTCAATAAAAGGTGTATTAATCGATTTGAAAGAATAATTAAGTGCAGGTCAGTGATATAAATTACATTTTTCTATGTGACTGGTGCCCATTACAACAGGAATGTTTTTCAAGAGCAGCATTTGTGTTCACACACCTCTACTTTGCACTACGCTAAAAATTCAATAAGTAGCTTTAAAAGAATAAAAATCTGCAGGTATGAAGTGAAGATTCATGTCGTTTCCCTGAGCCAAAATCATCAGCTATCACTCATCCACAGTCACACAAGCTTAATTGCCCTGAAGGGGCCACCAGGGGCCACCTGGCACCCTCAGCAGGAGAGGAGGAGCGGGGGGAGGAGAGGTGTCAAAACCAGCCAGAACCACCGCCGGCAGGCATCGCTCACTTCAGCTGAACGCATAATTCAACCTTATGGGATAATGTCAGCCATTCATCACGTTTTTTTCTTCCTGGTTTATTAAATGGAGCATCCAACACCTAACAGCAGGCGCCCCTCACTCCCTCACACACCTGTGAAAGCTCGTCAGTTTGCTCCTGCTTTGCATACAAAACAAAATGAGTAGGTAAAATAATCGCGTTTTATTTGGAGTGAAATACGACAAGGTCTTCCTGAAAGGCGTCGACATGACAGTTTCTCCACAGACTTGTAGTTCCCCGCTTTGATAAAGATCTCAGTAGGAAAACACTTCTGATTGATCCATCATGGCCGCAGCAGGTGCAAGCTGGTGAACTGGAACAACCCTGAGAGTTTTATTTACCCATTTAGGGGCAAGTTTAAAATATGCAAAAACACTGCAACAACGCCTGCAATAGTCCTACACTTAAACATCCAAATACTGTTTTTCCATGAAAACAAAAATCAATCAAAAACAGATGGATAATATCCACATTTGGCATCAATCTAAAATGAGTGGTGCATGCATTTTCAACTTCAAAATAAATGTGTATTTAGCTGCAACATGCAGCTTTTTTTGGACATGAGTTGCTATTGAAATGATAAATTGGAAATTATCCAATAAACATGCAACAAAGCCTACAATAGGTCTACCCTTAAACATCCAAATGTCGTCTGTTCCTGAAATCAAACCAACGTTTCTCAACTAAACAGTTAATATCCACATTAAAGAGACATTTGGCATCACTCTCATGGTGTAAACTGAGTTTTATGTAGCTAAAATTAATGAAAATTCAGCTTTTGGTCGACTAAACATCCAGACAGGGTGCACCCATTTTCAACTTCAAAATAAATATGCATTTAGCTGCAATATGCATTTTTTGATAAGCAGTCTCTATGGGAAATTATCCAATAAACATGAGAATGTGCACACAGACATTTGATGCTCCAACTGATTTTGAAATTCAGAAAATAAACAAAATTTGGAAAGAATCCGTTTATAAAATCCATCTAAAAATAAACCCACTTCAGAGTAAAGTGTGATTTTGCTTCAGGTGTGCACAAACGACACTTCTTCTTAAAATAAAGGTGTCAGGAGAAGCTCACTCACCACCCAGGCGAACTGGAAGGGAATCACGATCTTTCCGGCTTCGTCGCTCTTCGCGTTGTTCTTGGCGGCCTTGAAAGAAAACGTATTCCCACCGAGAACCGGCGTAGATCCGACTCCGAAGGTGCAGGCCCCGGTGGTGGTGACCTCCATCTGGTACTCCTTCAGGCACACTCTCAGGTAGGTGTCGCACTCGTCCCGGGTGCAGCGCAGGTCCTGGGGACTCCTGGGGCCGTCGCAGCACTCCCCGTCCGCCAGCTCGCCGTTCACATTCTCCACGGAGATCAGCTGCAGCTCAAAATAGCCGGTTGACTGGGACACCTGGAAACAACGAGGCCAAAATTAAATGCAGTGGGGTGGCTCCCCCTCTCCACTTCTTTAGAGAATAATAATAATAATAAAATAAAAAACAGACCACAATAGCATTTGTGCAGCTAAAAGAAGCAGAGCCGGGTGTAGGAAGTTGTCACGGTGCAATCAGATTGTGGGAAAGGCGCAAAAACTGATTTTTATTCGTTTATATAAATAGTATCGCCATGTCAACATGCATATTTAAAGTGGTTTGACAGGACTTGTAGCTTAAGTGTTCAGACGGTGATAATTATAGAGAACACTTGTGAAAAACATGGATACGAGAACGCAGAGCCAGAGGTGGGGCAGGAAATTTATACAGGTTGGCACCACTGGGGTGGCAACACTGGTCTAAAGTCAGGAGGGTGGCCAAACTGGGAGCTTTCATCCTCCCGGTTGCTTCAGTTTACACAAAGGCTTTCACAACAATCTCATAAATAAAATGTCAATACCACAAAAATAAGTCAAAACCTCATTTTATTGGGTCTACAGGGTCATTTGCAGGATACTAAAACCAGGTGTGGGTTGGTGATTGCCCATCCCAACATACATGTTATCAAAACTTGTCTTCTCATCTGCTAAATTCATACCGGTTCCATGTATTTCCATATAGGTTGTGTGTCTAGATTGGGGTCAAGACATTTACAACCCCCCCTTGGTGGCACCAGATGTATAACTGGTCTAATTGGGTCCAAATTAATGGCAATAATGAGGCTCTCCCCCTCCATCTCAGCATGAATGAAGCAGGTGAGCACGCAAATTATCCACCGCAGCGGCCAATTGATGCAAAGCAGCAACTTCCAACTTGCGCGGCGACACTTTGCATGCAGGGATTTCACACCAGCAGCTCATTAACCGCGGCTGCAAGCCTCAACCGCGATGCAACTTCCAACTTGTTCCGTCCGGGCCTCATTGTCACCCGCAAATAATTGAGATTAAGAGGGAGAATCCGAGTGAAACACGGAGAGCAGCCGCTACCAGCTCCTCGGACTTCAGTCTTGTCATGGTAACACGATCACATGCTCCACAACTGAAGGGCTACGCAATTCAATTATCGATTAATTTGATGCGAATACGCAGCAAATCCATCTCTAACCCACGCCCACCAAGTTTCATCTCGTTTAATTTATCTAAAGAGGAAAATGTTGTTGTTTTTTTAAAGAGCGTGCTTGTGTGCAGGGCAGGGTGGGTAAAATTAGAGTCTCCTTACCTTCGTCCATAACGTCAACAGCAGGCACACTATTGGGAGGCAATTCCTAATCCTGGTGCGGTTCCACATGCCTCCGATTAATTAGAGTGACATGTGAGGGAGGGAGGGGGGACAGAGAAGCGATAAGAAACAGACAAACAGCCGCGGAGCCGGCGACCAGTCCCTCCTCTGCTGACATGCAAATCCACAATATTTCACATGCGCTGCGTCCTCTCCGCCGTGGCAGATCCTCACCGAGGCATTACGGATTGCGGCGCACTGATGGCTCCACGCACGGCAGCGTCCCTCCGTCAAATCTCTCCACACAGCAACTGAGATGTTTCGCAGTCACAGCCTGAGGAGAGGATGTCTGCTTTGATTGGCAGCTCCGCAAACCATTTACAAATTGGCCTGCAGGCAGTCTCTGAGCCAACCGGATTAGGGGGCGGACAATAGTATAATACCCCCCTCCTCCTCCTCTTTTTTTCCTCCTCTTCTTCTTCTCCTTTACCTCCTCCTCCTCCTCACAAAACTTGGATTTCTGCTCTATTGAGCTTCACTTTAGACGGCGCGCAAACAAAGCGTGGCTCGACTTTAATTAAACGCTGCTGCAAAGGCGTCACATTTTTTTTAAGTTTATAACCTAAATAAGTTATTTTAGATGATTATGACAATATAAAATTAATAGCTTATAGCATAGTATGATATTCTACTTATATATTAGTTGAAACTCTTTAATTTATTGCAATTTGACTGAAATTTATATATAATTTTCAGCGATTAATTAGCGTTAAAAGGTAAAATTGCCCGTTAAAAACCAGCGCTTGCAAGCAATGGAGTTGCAGCAGTTTAGAGCGCCCTCTACTGTCCATGCAACTTTAAGACATACGTGATCAGATATGCCAATGACAGATGAAATGAATAACACTGATTATTATCATTAACACTGCAGTCTATTTTTTATTTTGCTTTTTAAAACTCGCCGGGATTGAATCCAATCTAAAAGGAAACAAAACAGCTGATTTTAAAAATGCAGAAATGCTCAATTCCACCTGAAAATATCACAAAACTGTATAAAATTAAACAAGCTACACAATTTTTAAATAATTTCTGTGAATTTAGGCAACTGCAAGCAGCTGTACACCAAAAGCAGAACAGTTATAGTTAATATTACATTATTTATAAGAAAGTTTCCATCAAAAGACATTTTCTTTAAAACTGTCCTACAATGTAACTATTTATCAAATGAAAACTTCATTGTGCTTATCATGACATAGAAAATGCAGTTTATTTTTCTCTCTACATCGACATGAGACTGAATGCAAGTTAAATGTATTTTTATAATAAAAATGGTTAAGATTTTAAATCCTTTCTAAAAGTTTATTTTATGAATGAGAATGACTTTATATTGATCGTTAAAATAGATGAAGGTGTTACAAATACATGAAGATAACTAAACTAAGGCGTAAATAAAACTGGGAATAAGAGACTTCAGAGTTAATATTAATATTTGTGCATAGAAAGCAACAGCAGATTAATTTACAAGTTAAATTAAAGCTTTGAAAAGTTTTTAAATATAAACTGGGAGGTTATTTGCAGAGAGCAGCAAGTTATAAAGTCTAACAGCTACTGGGAGGAAGGATCTGCAGTAATGCTCCTTTATGCACGTAGGATCCTGCAGAAAGGTAAACATCCACCTCTAAGTTTTTAGGTCTTATCCACATGAAAATACAGTTTTTCTTCAACAGTATTTAAATAGGTTTTTGCTTGAAATATTTCTTTAAGATGGCACCAATTTTACCAATTTTCATGTTGGTTATCTTGATGAAAATCCTTGTCGAGTTGAACTTTGACCAATTAAACATCTGCTCTGAACCTTTGACTGCTTTTCTTCTTCTAATAATAATAATAATAATAATAATAATAAATAGTTAAGCCACTTTATATGTATTGATGCTCCATTATTTTCTGGAATATGAAGGTCAGGTCATTCCAGAATTAACAAATTCAGGATTATATTAAAAAATATTTCCCACGTTCCCACCGTCTGAACCAAACTGTTCACCTGGGAAGTTCAGAAAAAAACCAGGAACTGAAACCTGCAGATAGTTTTAAAGTGAATCATATTCACTCCATCTGGGACCAAGACAAAGCTCCTGTTCCAAAATCTGTGTCAGCAAATGATCCGGGACCAGAACTGGAACCCAGAACTGGAACCCAGAACTGCATCAATGACTAAAATCTACCCGTGATGTGTGTTGACTACCAACTGAGCCCCCATTGCCCCAAACGCACCCTTTAGTGGCAACTGAATTCCCTATTTAGTAAATAAGTGACGCAAGTAAAAATTCAAATAGGTTTTTGAGCATGACAAAAAAATCCACCACTTTGCAGACAAGAAAATCTTCAGTCAGAAAGAGTCAAACCTGCACCTTGAAGAGGCCAACATTGTACCATCTACAAGAAAACACTGCAGTCTATATAACAAACTAATTTATATAAAAACATAAAGGAAAAACTTCAATTAGCTTTTAAAGCAGACGCTTGGACTGTAATGTTTCATTTGTGATTCCTGATTGTAGTTAAAAATTGTGCAAATTAGTAAGTTAATCGGATGCAGATGGAAACTTTTTGTAATTTTTAAAGATGAAAAATCCATGGCTAATGAACAACACTGTGATTTTTTATTTTATTATTATTTCATGCCTCAAATATCCTGCGACTTTTTACTCAGAAACTCAAATTGGACTAAACACGCCGAAGGTTTTAAAAGAAAAATTCTAATTTTTGTTGCTGGAAATGAATTAAAAAGATTTTAAGGGACCGAGAAAATAGAAAACAATTGGTTCAAAAAGTTTAATAAATGTAAATATTGAGGCAAATGTCATATTAATGTTGGTTCTGGTAAGAATCAAGTTTATTTATATAGCAGCAAGAGGCTTTACATCATAAAAATACTAAATTACAAACAATTCACCAAACATTACATTTTGATGTGATCATACATGCCAGATATGTTGGTCAATGTTTCGTTTACTGTGGTTCAAAAGCAAGTCTGAACTGGTGGGGTTTCAGTCTTGACTAAAAGGAACTCGGTGTTTCAGCTGATTTGCAGAAATAATTTGCAATAACACTATTTCAGTGTTTCTTTCTGGAGAGAAAATCTTAATTTGTCCTCTGATGACTTTCAGTTTGACTTTCAGCCATTCTCCACAGAAGAATCCAATCGTAGGTGATATTTTTCATCCCAACCGGACCGGTCCCTGTGCAGGATGAGAAGCTGCCAATCAAAGTGGAGGTGACAGCCGCCCTCCCTTCTCTCTGCATGTCACTGTCTCGCTCTCATCAGCCGACTGCCAACCGTCAGATAGCCCACAAAGGATGCTGCAGATAGCCTGAGCCGCTGCAGGCGCACGGACTGGAACGTTTCACACGCATGTAAGTAGGTTGAGGTGGATCCCACTTAATGAAGGATCTTAGGTAGCGAGGGAGATGACATGTCAGTGGCAGGGTTGTGACAACGGCTTTGGGTTTTTCTTTACAGTTCGTCTAATTCAGTTAGTTTTATTTTGTTTTTTAAGGTGTGCTTGCTAGTTTTTATTAGCCAAATCTTGTCTAGCTTTTATGAGTTGTAACCGTAGTTTTAGTTTTTTCATACTTTGGTTAATCTTCAGGTGGGGAATTCAAAAAGTATTGTATTGTGATTATGGGGAAATTGATTGGGTCATAAACAGGTCAGTTTTTTTTCAGAAATTCATTCAATTATTGTTGAACAACCAACTGACTGGAGAAGGAAACAGCAAACAGAAAGGGGCGGGACGGACCACAGCAGCCTCATGCCTTATTTGGAAATGTGACCTTTGCACTCCGGAAGTGAAGGGGGCGCTATTTCCTATATTATCCAAGGAGGCCGAGCTCTGGGAAGATGGCGGACAGGTTAGTCAGGTTGTGACTTTATCCACAACAACATAGAAGCACAATTTATGCTGTTATGGGAAGATTCTCACTTGGCCTCAGTAAAACAATTCAGAGTTTCTCATAAATCCTTTATTGCCACTAGATAAATATCATATTCATTGTTCCAGGTAGGGGAAGTCATGCCTTGCTGCATTTTACAATGAAGTTAAGTTTTATACTGTCGACTATCAAAGACAAAAAATAGCTACTAAAAGAATTGAAATCTGTTTTGCCTTGGATGTACAGTTGGGAACCGAAGCCCCTTCGCTGAACATGTTTATCTGTATTTGTGTTTTCTTGAGGCAGAACAAATGTTTCACTCTGTCGTTATACAGTGTGTCTGTAAATACAGTTTAAAAAAAAAACATCCCATCCCTTCAACCCCTCCCCCAACAGACTTTATGTGGCTTTGATGTCAGACAGTGATGTCACTCATCCTGTCTGTGACATCACTGGTGACTGTATTCAGAGATTCCACAGAGAAATTCATTTGCAGTTTGAGCGAAGTTTGAGAGAAGATGGCAGAAAAGGATTTCTTGTGTACCAGAGTAGATATTTTGCAAAAGAACCGTGAAAAGCTGCAAAAAGAAAATGAGCAGCTACAGAAGACCGTGGAAAATCTTAAGATTAAACTAGAGCGCCTGAACAGAACCGACAGCGAAAGCAGCTTTCAAGCAGACAACAACATTTTAGTAAATTCTAATGAGTACTATAAGAAACAGATAAGGAAACTACATTTGGATCTGGATGAAGCAAGAGATCAACAATACAACAACTAAGATGTGATTATGAAGTAATCCTAAACCGAAACGTGACACTGGAAGAGAAACAGGTAACACTAAGAAAAAACGTAGCAGACACTTTGAGGGAAAACACAGAAAAACTGAACTGGCTAGAAAAGGAAAATGAAGAGTTGAACAAAGAGATTGTTGCTCTCAAGTTAAAACATGAAAGAATAAAATCCAGGGTGGCTCAAAACACCAATGATGTCCCGCAAAGAGAAGAGACCGTCAAAGAGACGCCAAAACCGACGATGATTCAGAGAGTCAGGCGAACATTTATTGATATGTATAAGTCGGGAACATTAAGGCATTGGGTGCCACCCTGGATTTTTTAAGTAGAGAACAGGATCTTTGTGCCAGCGATGCGATTTTGATATAAGGATGTCTATATAGTCTCTATTGTTCACTTATTTATGTTACTGAAGCCTGATCCTAAAGCTGTGAAGTGTTATATTTAGTATCTGGGTTAATGTGCAGATTTAGTTTAGACTGAGGTTAGGAGTAGTTTTGTGTTCTGGTATTGTCGAGGTTTGGGGTTCTCTAATGCTCCGTTCACACCAAACGCATCTGGTTTACAGTCGAAGTCTATGTGGGGTCGAAGGTCGTTGCGCGTTTGAATTGTTTGGAGCGTTTGACGCGTCAAGAGCGTCCAATGGAAAACAACAGCTAGAGCTGTTCCAGTAATGCCAGAATTAATAGAAAATAATTAATAGAAAATAATAAAGACGTTGTGGTATTCTGATTTAGTAATATAATTAGATTATTGTGCTACCACCCCCACGCCACAAGAGGTTGTAGCAGGGCCAAAAAGATGTGCCTAAGGAGCAAATTTAGTTCAGATTTAATTCAAAAATATACTGAGAGTGAAAATCCTTCCTAAAGGTGAAGATATATCACATATTTTAAAAGAAATAAAACCGGGAGACCCCGAATAATATAGGAAATAGCGCCCCCTTCACTTCCGGAGTGGAATGGTCCCATTTCCAAATAAGGTATGAGACTGCCACGTGGTCCGTCCCCGCCCCTTTCTGTTTGCTGCAGCGAGGAGGTGTACTTGCACTTGCTTGGTTCTGGTGTGACTCCGCCATCTTGTTTCTATCAACGGCTCCGTTTAAAGATGACCAGCGGCGCCCTCTTCTGAGTAACGGCCCAACTACAACACTGGCAAAACGTAAAAACGAAATTAGTTGCTAAAATTTCCTGGAAAACCTCAATATTTAAAAAAAATTCTTCCACATTTTTTCCAGATGGGAAATTCATCTTTATGAAGTGTTGTTCTCACGTCCTGGTAAAAATCATATGCAAATTAACACAAAGATTAGTTTTTCCTTCCTTTATTCTGTGTTACTTTTACATTATTTATTAGCTTATTATTGTTGTCTTACTGTCATTGTTTTCATTAGTTTTATTTTTCTTTGTTTTTTAAAAAATGTATCTGTTGATATATAACGCAGATTAAGAATAATTTCTAGGTGTACATTGACCAGGAGTTGGTAATTATTCTGATGCTGTATGTCTGGTTGTTATTTACAATTGTCATTATTACTATTATTATTATCCATAGATTTTCTTGTCTTGTTAATAGTTAGTTTGTAACCATTTTGTCTATGTAATATAATTTATTTGTTGTCTCCTTAGCCCAGTCCAGGTACATTAATATTACTACTTATTTCAATTACAATTTTTTGGTTTATTGAGTCGGTAAGTAATATATTTCATTAAATTGAGATAAGGGGTAGGATTAAATAAATATCCACTTCTTCCTTCACCTTGTCAAACAGAAAAATGGTGGTAAACAAATTATTTTGTTCTTGGTTATGTTTTCTTTGTCCTACTCAGTTCTTGTTTTAAAAAACCTGTTTGAAATGAATAAATAAATCAAATCAAGACTAAAGCATTTTTCTAAGAATTTCATCTTTTTTGTATCTATTAAAACTGAGTAAGAACATATTTCTAATAATTTCAGATTTTATAGTCTTTAATGAGCCTCAGATTTATCCCATAATATCTGTGAAGTCACGAAACACTAATATTAGCAGCAAACTGGTGCATCCCCTGAATCCTAACACCTACCACAGGGCCTGGGGCTGCGTGTGCCTACCTTGTCTTTCTGTTTGCACACGCCGCATGCGCCGAGTGAGGAGTGTGTGTGTGTAGAAGGAGAGAGGATTATGAGTGGGAGCATTGTGGGGGGTGCACCAGCCTCCGGGGGGCGGAGGGGTGAAGTGGATTCTTCTCTCATCCATTTTTCATGGCTCTTCTCCTTTCAGATCTGCAGCCTCTGTACATACGGCTGGCGGGTCGATTCTCTTTTATCTTTAAGCATCTTTTGGAGACTTCTCCGCATGTGTCTGCTGGTGTGATGGAGGCAGGGATGGGTCAAGGTTGAAGCACGCTGTTTTTAATCAAGCTCTAATGGCTACTTCACATCACTGCCCACAAAGACGACACTCGTTTGCTGATGTTTTCTCATTTTTAATTGGATCGGGAAGCTTCATCAGCTTCCTCTGATGGTCACAGGATACCAAGTTCTAAATATTTTAGTGAAATCTATGTTTTCTGCACGGCAGATGGTTGCAACTGACAGGAATACTATGGCGGGCATGAATAAACGGTACTGTTTAATAGCAGTTTTTGTCCCCAGTAGGTTAAAATTCACTCACAAAATTTAATCAAGTGTCTTCCGTCTTGTTTCTGGTGCAAATATCTTAGTACAAGAGAAATAAGTCGAAGCTAATTCACCAGCAACTTTTCTTCTTTTAAGAACAATTCTTTTAACAATTCCTTAAACTCTTGTTAGTTTATAAATCATGGATTAGATAGCAACAACAGAACAGGAATCAAACATGGAGAACCAACATTTAGTTTTATAATTAACCAGCATTTAGTTTTATATTTTACCAATATTTAGTTTATACCTCTCTAACCTTTTTGTTTTTGTTGTTTTGTTTGTATTTAATTCTAATTAATGTAAAGCACTTTGAACTGTCTTGTTGCTGAAAATGTGCTACATCAATAAAATCACCTGACCTTAATATTGATTTTAAAGAAATTACTGGCAGATTATTTAACTTATGACATGAGATATAAAATTGCAATAATCTGCCAATGGAAGTAGAAGTTTTTCATCAATATTAAGCAAACATTGACTTAAAACAAGAAATATATCTTGCTGAAAAGTTACTTGTAAGTTTTAAGCATCTTAAGATATTTCAATTAGGAACTAGATAAAAAATATATAAGATGTTGTATTTTTACATTGCATCAAACTATAAACTGTTTAAACTGGACAGCCACAACTGAGAAACTAAACTTTCCAGTTAGAGGTTGTCGTGGTAACATAGAGGTTTTGCATGAAAGAGCGGCAGTATCAAAGGAAGTTCATCAGCTCTTCATGTTTGTGCTTTAAAACGTCAATATTCCACTAAGAATTAATCTATTTTTGATCTTTAATTATGTATTTGAACATGTATGTGAACCCCCAACCTCAGAAATACACAAAAACCAAAATCTGTTCACTATCCCTGAAACAGTTCTTATCCCCAAAGCCAAACAAATAGTACGATGTTTAACTTCAAAATGCTGTCAACCTAGTCCCTAACTTACCAAATATGCTGGAATATGAAACAAAACAAGAGTAGAAATGTAACAGAATGAAGAGCATCAAGTCCTGTCTTGTTTTCCATTTCTAATACATTCTTGTTCTGAATATTGCTCTTGTATCGGGATCAGGGGTGTGGAATTCACTTTGTAACATTTTATGTCTCCTTTTATTTTTACAGTTTTTTCTATGTAAGAAATAAATTGGCATCTATAAATGAACTTTTATTGCTCTATGATTGCCTCCAAGCGGTCAAATAATAATTTTTGAAAAAAATCAGGAAATAGATCAAGCAGTGACCTATTGAGGAAAGTGTATAAATGTCTGAATCAAACTACACAACATTACTGCCTAAACATAATCGAACTATCAGGATTTACACATTTGAGTGAAACCAAGGTAAAACGTCTACAGTTTCCTCTTCCCTGTACCTGGTTGAGCTGTTGTACCATACTTTTGTTGTACCATACTTTTGTTGTACCATACTTTTTCCACAGGCTGTTTTTGATCCAAAAAGGAATTTCGAGTGTCTTTTATGAGTAATCAAAGGCAACAGACGGCTACGCTAACAGGCCAGCATTTCAAACCTCGAAAAAGAGAGGTTTGAAACAATTGTTGTACTGTAGCAACAATTGTTTGCCTAAGTTCAAAGAAACTCTAAATGAACGGTTTAAAGCTTGGAGATAAAAAGCTAAGGTGTGCACCGTACCTGACAGCTGAGGAATGCAGCTTTTCCGGCACGGTTACGGATAAACAGCCCTGTCAGCGCAAAGGTTGTTGGCCGGTCGCAACGATTCAGAGTCTTTATATCAGGCGTTAGATTTAACACATTATAAAATCGCCGTGACAACTGAGATGTGATATACTAAAGACCGCTTGGTAATGAATTACATTTAAATGTTTATGAAATGCTCGGATCTGAAATAATGAGTGTCGGTCATTCCGACCCGACTTTAAATGACGGCACGTCACAACGGATGTCCCCGACCATCATCCATTTGTTTTCACCTTGTTGACGTTTCATGGCCATATTATCACAACTGATGATTTAACCATTCTCTAATCTACTCAAAGTCAGCCAGAAAGAAATGTACAGGAGAGGATTAGGGCCAAAGAAGATGACTTTCACTCTGAGTTCAGACTGAGATTAAAGGCAGAATTCTGAAATTAACGTCACATTTTTTAGATTAAATTTAGAAAGGTCAGAATTCTGAGATTAAATTCTGAATTCTGAGATTAAATTCTGAATTCAGAGATCAAAGTCAGATAAATTTTGAGATTAAAATCAGAATTCTGAAAAGAGACAGATTTTTAAGATTAAGTTAGGATGTTCTGAGGAATAAAGTCAGAATTCTGGAAAACAAAGTCTGAATTCTCAGATTAAAGACAGAACTTAATCTGACTTAAACTTCATAAATCTGACAGATTTCATATTGAATCTTTCTATTCAATATGAAATCTTTTTGATTTCATATTGAATCTATTCTTTTTGAATCTATGCACCACAATCTTGAACAAATGTCCAGAAAAGCAGCAAAACAGCTGAAACACTGACTTTCTTTAAATCGAGGATAAAAACTGCACCTGCTTAGAGTTGGTCTTGAACCAAAATAATGTAAAATTGATTAACATATTTAACGTGTATTGATGATTTTAACGACAAAATGTAATATCTGTCACTGGTTTTCACAGTTGTTGACTGTTTGGTGTATTTGTGATGTTTGTATGTCTTCATAAAAATGTGATATACAAATAAACTTGATTTGTCTTTTAAAAAAAATACCTTTTGGCAAACAAAAAAAAGACAGGCCAAAATTTTAGGATGTGAACTAGTTGTCATATTTAAAAACATATAAACCACATATGAGGAGAGTATGTTGATAAAGACATGACAGGTTAAAAGCACAGCTCCTTGCCTTGTGTTTAGGATCTGATTTGCATACAGATGGCGTGTGGCGGCTGGAATCGTCCCGGCTTTGTGCGTCTCGCTGCAAAGGTAGTTATTGGATCTTGACTTGAGCTTCAAAGGGGCAGCAGGTTTTAGGCCCCACCTGTGAATGGAGCGCATTCAGAAAGAGAGGCCTGGTAATCCATCTGCTGCAGAGACACACTCACACACATCCAGATGGTCTCTGGAGGACTCGGCCATCCCATGTGTCCAGTTACAACATGAAAGCAGCGGAGAGGCAATTTAAGGGAATACCCATCCGCCCATGTCCGCCGCCCACATAGGAACCACGCAAACTGTTGATCACTTCAAGGATGAGCCTCATTAGGGATTCAACACAGTAAATGACTGGCTCTGCTTTGAAAATCAAACTTCGTTCTGTTGTTTGCTATCTCTCTGAAATGTCCACCTTAAATCTGCTGCGATAAATATCTTCATGCTGGATCAGATGTGTTGTATGAAAGGCAGGCTGCAGCTTCATTCATGTCCAAGGAGCGTATTAGTTTCAGCTCATTGATCACCAGCTGCCCTGCAGCAGCAAGAAGCAGGAAGTTAGCAGCTAGCAGCAGAGCGGAGCGTAAAGATCAATCAAAGTGAGGTGAACGATCCAAAGAGTTATTCACACGAGAACATGACGGCGGGTTAAAGGGCCCTGTGGATACAAAAAAGGAGGAGGACATATCCGCCAAAACTTCTCTATTTTTTTTTATTTTAAATCTCCATTTTCTGAGTTTGAAAAGTCAAACTTCTACTAGAAAAAGCAAATTTTCCTGAAACAAACCATGGAACTTTCTGAGTTTGAAAAGTCAAAATCTTTTACATTTTTTAAGCTCGGAAAATTTCCAAAAGTCAATCATTTTAAATTCTTTTTCCTCCAACATTTCTGAGATCAAT
Organism: Gambusia affinis; assembly: GCF_019740435.1. Classification (NCBI taxonomy): domain Eukaryota; kingdom Metazoa; phylum Chordata; class Actinopteri; order Cyprinodontiformes; family Poeciliidae; genus Gambusia; species Gambusia affinis. The sequence goes on from NC_057889.1 coordinate 5,203,475, forward strand.
CTCAACATTTCTGAGTACTTTCTAGTAATTTCTAAACTTTTTAAATTGAAATATTTTCCCAAGTTTTTGCTTGAAAATTTCTGAAATTAATCAAAAAGAAAACCTATAATAACTATTATCTTCTCATGTGCACAAAAATAAAATAGCTATAAAATAAAACGCAATATTGAAGATAAAATTACGTTTTAATTTCTTTTTTACGCCAACTGGAGTAAACAATTGGCCTGAATTTCAACATCTTTCTTTTAGAGCCCTGTTAAGACATTTTAATTCTCAGTTTCTTTTTTAAGTTAAAAAAATATATAATACACTCCAGCTTTTGCCCGAACCTGTTGATCTTGTTACTCTTCTCGTTTTATTGACTCTGTCGGTGATGATGAGTTCAAAAGCATCACGTGAACACAAAATGAAAAAAAAAAAAAACTGCCATCTTGTCGTGTTTTGTCAAGTGTAGCATGACCAGCAAAACAAGTTTGGAATAGAAGAAAGTTTATGCCTGACCTCGTCACTGTCAGGGTGTTGGGACGGTACAGAGGTGGTAAATTTTAAAAGAGCTAGCTCAGAAAATCTTTTTTATATTGGGAAAACAGGATAAGTTGATACACCTGGGTGTTTACATGCATTATTCAAGATTTTTCCACATTATTTTTTAGATTTTTTGTGCAAGAAACTACAAAATATACAAGCATCTACGGATTGAAGCTTCATAGTGCAAAGTCAAAAATACTGTACAGCGGTTTTCTGTACAGATTTTAATTCCAATGACGAGGATTAAAGATAAAATGTACACCATATTGGTGTTTCCCTGAATAATTGCTATAATTGTGTTTCCACAGGTGCAGATCTTGCTCTGCAAGTTGGTGGAGGCAAATCTGCATGAACAGGGAGGTATAAGTTTTTTAGACAATGGCCGTTGAACAGGTAGGGCGGCTAAGAAAACATCTTCAGTAAAAAAAAACAAATCAAGGAAGGAATCTTCACAGTAAAAGGACTGGACAAAGCAAGAGATAATGAGATGTATCCCTTCAAAAGTCTAAGCTGCACTAACAACTTCAACTTAGTTTTCTTAAAATGAGTGAATGAGCAAAAATAGACACATTTTGTTTGAATTAAAGCTCCAGTGAGACGAGAAAGCGCCACCATCAGTTAGGATTTGGCCCAGATTTTGGCTTGTATCTTGTGCCAGATTTATGAGGAAGAAAGATCAACAAAGACTTTTCTCATCAGTTTAGTTAATTAAAAGTTTAGACCACACAACAATGTTTGTGTAGCTGTCTAGAAGGTGCTGTGCCTTGCAAGAGTACTTTCCTTCATTTTGTCAAGTTAAAATAACGAATTTTACATTATTTACTTGAAATTTTACTTAGGAGACCAAAGCAAAAAAGTGCAAACTTGTTTTTAAAAGTTACAAATGAAACGTGTGCTATAAAATTGATCATAAAGTCCCTTTACTACTTTATGTTAGAGAACAAAAACCATCATAAAGACAGCAAAAAATATCTAATTATAATGCCTTATAATATAATTAATATCGTAAGTTCAATCTGTTATCTGGAAATTAAAATAATATGGCACAACTGCAAACCTACCAAGATGTGTTGGTCCATCTAACGGTGGCTGGAAGAAACATACGTCCAAAAGAATTGACTCAAGTAAAAACTCAACATTTTGTAGATCTTCGTTTGTTTAAAAAAAAAAGTTTGAAGGGTATTAATATTTCCCATGTTCAGCAAGATGTTTCATGTAAACGTTCAGACTGCCTGCAATCAGCGAACAGAAGTGAACGATTACGTCAATTTTCTGCGCTGTTTTAGAATTGTAGTCCGCCTGTAGTTTTTAGTAATCGCTGCGGAGGAAGAGAACGAAACCGTTCAAGCCCGTGATGATCACGTTTCTAAATATTGAGTCAACGTTAACAGCCATCTTGTTTGACTCAACACGTCTCTCTTCGCGGTGGAGGCCGGTTGGTTACAGCGCAGGCAATTTCCGGTAAGCTTCACGTCCAACTGCCACATTACATACGTCACGGCTAAACGTTAGCGTTTGGGAAAAGTTTAAAACTTAAACAGAGTCCACACCTACAAGAAGCAATCATTCCTCAAAAGCCGAGAGTCCAGTCCATTTGTACAAGGCGAACCGTATAACAGATGTAGAGATGTATAACTTAAAAGTATTTTAAAAAGTAACAAACATTGTGTAATGGGGTTCCCGACCAGAAGCTAATGCTATATGCTAACTGTACGAACTTGAAAACATTTCATACATGTTGAACTCATAAATAGACTGTCCCTTTTTTCTGATCATGTTCTCAGCACATAATAGTCTTTTCTTTTGTTTGCTACAATGACGATTCCGATAACGTTCTTCCACACTAAATCCCCCTCTGGCCATATGAGTAAATCCCACTTTCAATTCTGGGAAAGTTATCAAGATGAATATCAAGATCTGGTTTAGCAGAACGTACACTTGCACTGTCTTATCTTCACTTCACGGTGGGATTCTTTGACGATTGAGTCATCCCGTTTTCCCGATACACATCTTGCTTTTATCTGATCAGGTTGTTTCTTTAAGACACTTTCAGTATCAACAGTGAAACTGCTGAAAGATGTATGCCAAGAGAGTGATGTGTTGAAGATCTTAACCACAGAAACCTCTAACTATGTCTTTCTCTCAGATGTTTATCTCTTTGATTCACATTTAAAGCTACAAATCTTTTCCAGGATTCAAGCTGTATAACAATTCATTAAAATGAGTTATAAGACGGGAGTTTGTTGGTTAAAGTCATTGTATTTAATGTCACTTAATGGTGATTTTCACCATTTTTATATTTAGCTAATGAAAAAGAGATATTTACCATTGAATAATACACAAGTCTTAAAAGGTTGTCCAATTTGGACGTTTATGTAAGACAGAAGAATTCAGGTCTTTTGTTTGTCCTTTAAGCTCCATTTTAAGATGAGGTTTAAGTGGCTAGAGACAGATTTTTTTTTGTATGTATGTAAAATATGCATTTATCATATCGTTTATCATTTCTCTTGATAAGAATTTTGATTTATTGTTGCCACTGTAATTCCTAATTTTAAAAAACAACAAATCCATCCGTATTGATAGTTACAATAATTTTTATCCACCATTTATTCAATGAGAGTCTCAATAAATGCAGTTAGTGTGATCAGCTTAGTGATAAAAATCATATTAGTGTATGTGACTGGTGTCTTAAAGAAGCGTATAATTAACAAGAGTATTTGTCAATAGCAGTATTTATGTTTGTGGGGCTTTGATTGCTGTGCTATGCAGTTGCAGCCATATAGTTACCTAAAACGTAAATAATAAATAGTTCTTATTGTCATTTTTATTGTTATCACGATAGTACCACAAAATATCATGATAAAAGTTTAAGTCCAAATCGCCCACCTCTAACCCATAGTTAACTTTGGTCCATGACAAACACAGCTAAATGCAAAACAATCGGGCCAAGTTCTTTCTTTCAGAAAAACAGAATATTCAGTGTTTGAAAACAAAATTAAGACTTTCTGTAAATCATAAATAATGACAGGGCACACAGACATTTTGGGCATTAAACACATTTTATTTGAACTTATGCAGTTTATTTCAACACAGTTAGTGCACATGCAATGTTTAAATTATCACTGTATGTTTGTACCAAGTTTTTTATTTTATTTTGTTTTTTATTTGAAATGTAAATATTTCAACATTTAGGTAATAAATTAACAAAACATAAGCATTACCAGAAACACCGCCCACAATGTGTATACACTTTCAACAAAGCATAAAATTACAGAAATTAATAAATCAGCAATGTTTTGTATTTCTAGCTTTTTTTTATGAAAATGTTTTTTTTAAAAACACCAGAAAAATGAGAAAAAAAAATACATTAGACTCATGTTTACAATAAGGAAAAAATCCAAACAGGTCTTTCACTTAAAGGTATTGTGTGTAGGATTTGTCGCTGGACATTATTTTACCAAACAGATTAACAAGTGCTACAACATAAAGTCACAATGAGCCACTTTAGAGTCGTTTTCTGGAAATGTGGCTTCCAGACAGCAAGAAAAGAGGCAAACGTGACCAACTTTGCACACTTTGTCCAACAATCAAAGTGCATTTTTCAGGATTTCTCAGCAAAGCCAGAACCATTGTTTTGTCTAATGACCAGAGGTAATTAACCACTGCTCAGGCCTGAACAGTGGTTTTATTCAAGACCAACACATATTCTCTTAGAGGATACTACACATAGCACCTTTAACATTTTTCCACCTCAAAACATCCGAAACACAGTAAGAAGTTGTGAAGAAAACGCACAAATCCTTAACAAAAGTAAACTAAAACGCATCACAGATAAAGAAGCAAACAGAGCATGTACATTTATAAAATTCTTGTACTGATGATTTTATTTTGTGACCACTGAGAACCATTGAGTGTCGACTTGTTATATGTGTGGTGGAGCATTAAGATGCAAAAGAATGCCTTAAAAAACAAAAAAGAAAAACTTTTGTTGTGGGCCTGAGAGATGGAGGTAGAAACGCAGGGAAAGTGGCTAAAATCCAGCTCATACATGATTTACTTAGTATTAAATACTGTATATTTCAGTAGCGTAAATATGGCTTGCCTCACTCTAAGTTGTCCAAAGTGCATTTAATGCCATCATTAAGTAGGAAACTTGGGCGTCTAAAGGTGATAGATGTTGTAAGAAGTAGATTTATTTGTTTTCTTGCCAAATGAGTCAACTATGTTCGTTATGCTGCACAAAAAACTGGGCAAATTTACAAGCATTCCCAAATTAATGTGATTAGTTTACATCTGGTAGTCCAAACCAGCAAGACCAAAAAAAAAAGTAAATAAAAATTACCCCTCAAAAGTTTCCCATTTTAGACCAATTTTGTGATTTTGACAGCTGACAAAATTTTCTTTGAAAATCAGCAAATGGTTTATATCTTTTAATATTTATTATGTTTTAAGATTTACTTAAAGTCTAACTAATCCACAAATCAACTGTTTTTTACTGATAAACTGCCTACATTGGTTATTTAAAATCTATCTTTATATTTCGTTGCAAAGTTTGACATTTTTGTGTAAATTTGTTAAGTTTTGTGTTGCTTTGCCTAGAACCATGTCAGTTGTAATCTGGCCATTGCTTTCCTTCGCTCTTCCAGTCTTCCTTCACGAACCAAAGCGGAATTTTTTTTACCAAACTGATATTAGCTGCACTAAAAACGGTGAACATTTACAACCATTTCCAAATTTTACATGATTAGTTTACATCCAGTAAAATGTACCAGCAGGGAAAATAGTAAATATATAAATAAATTTAAAAATACCCCCCAAAAGTTGTCAGTTGGACTGATTTTGTGAATTTTTGACAAAAACTGGAATTTTGTTTTACACTTTTAACCCCCAAATCCCTTTTTTTTATTATTGATAAATTGCCCAACTAGGTTATACAATGTTTTATTGTTACATTTCTGTGCAAATTCAGACATTTTCATGTAAGTTTGTTTTGCCTAAAACAATCTCAGTCCTATCCTTTGCCATTTCTTTTCTACACCGTTACACTCGATTCCAAGCGAAGCAAATGCTGCACAAAAAACTGAAAATTTCCAAACACTCATCAATTTTAGGTAGTTACTTTACATCTGATAAACTGTTCCAGCAAAGACGGAAGTGCAAAAAACCCCAGAAAAGTTTTCAGTTTTGTGAATATTTCACAAATTGACAATGCATTGGTTTTCATTAAATTGAAAGGAAAAATATGCTTTACACTTTTTTTGTATTTATAATTTTTACATCTCGATATTTTTTTAAAATACCTTTTGTTTCCACTTGTTCTGCAAAACTATAACCCTGAAATATAGCCAGACATTTTGCTCGGATGCATAACTGCCTTCTTCGTGAATCAGGCTCAACCAGGCGAACCTAAAGTGCCACCATAATGCTCAAACGCCTTTTTTTGTAATCTCATTCTTGCCAACAATTGACTCTCATTTATATAACCTTCACACTTTGCAGATGCTTTGTCCTTTGATGAATGGATTATTTTTTAAACCGTCAGTAAATCCGAATGCAGCTTTAAATCAACTTGAGTTCTGGTCATTATTTGCTGTATATCTATTTACGTTTTATAAAGAAGCACAAACCCGTCTTGTGGCTGTTCTATTCGGAAAAGAAAGTTCAAAATGCAAGCAAATCCACATTTCTTTGAATTGTGCTTATAAGATTTTCTGTTAATGTTTAAAAATTATTTTTGAACTATCTTTTTCTGCTGATTTTATCTGGTGTTTAGCCCTCACAGCATTAAAAACACATCCATAAAAAAAATAATGTCAACTTTGTCCTCATTTGATAGGCACATTTAGTTTCAGACTGTCCTTCAAGTTTAAATGGCTTTTATATTATTAGTTTCAACGTTAAACCAGAAGTAAACTTGAACTTTGAGGTGAATACTGTTAAAATATTTTTCTTCTAATGTTTTATGGCTTTATTTATTTTAATACGCTGCATAATTTTTAAAATAAGTACATTTTTAGGTGAGATAAATATTGTTGCTGGTTATAATGTGAAGTGAAGTAAAATTCACAGCTGCCTTACGATTGTGACATCTTTGAACAGGTCATGTTCTGGTTTCTGATTGTGAAGTTTCTACAACATGTATCAAAGTTTGACTTAAGTGATCTGGCTTCAGAGTTTTAATTTTAAAGTTATTTTTAAAATCCTTTTTTAGAGAATATGAACAGTCATCAATTAAGAACATTAATGCAAAAATAATATCCTGAAGGAAGCTCAACGACTCAATGTACGACTTTAAACGTAAATCCATATATTTGCACAGTTTGGGAAGAAAATAAATCATTAAATGGTAGAATCTAATCAAACGTATAATCATTAAATCAAATCAAATTTTATTTGTATAGCACATTTCAGCAGCAAGGCATTTCAAAGTGCTTTACATCAAATCAAACACAGAAACACCAAGTCATCAAGTGGGGGGTTCTTGCGTTTGCATCCATAAAAGGTTTTCCGGTTACACTCCTACTGTGTTATATGGAACGAAATGCCTACTGGTATTTTTATTATTGTGAAAGTAGTAAGACTTCAGGGCGGAGATAAGCACTGCAATATCTGTTAATAAGGCTGAACTGACTAAAAAAATAAATAAATATGCAAAGACATTTTGAAATCTGATGCCTGTTTTTCCCCATTCGACCAATCAGTTGGTAGTGCACTAGTCCTACAAATCAGAAATGCTGACTTACAACTTGAGAGTGGACCGACTAAAACTAAAACCACTTAGGCTCCAATTACATCAAAGGCCTTGTCCGCAAGTAGCCAGATATCTGGAAAAACAAATACATTTTTGCTTGTTTTGGCCTTTCATCCAAACAAAACCCAGTTTAATATCACTAAAAACAGTTTATAAAAGACCAAGGTGGAGATTTGAGAAAAGTCCGTATTCATGCTTGCATGAGATTTAGGGTTATGGCCATTACAGTCTGCACCAAATGTGCCAATATATCTACATACTTGCTTTGACATGACTCCCAAACAACATTGTGTTGTTTTATTAAATTTATATTCTAATATGGTAGTTAAAAGTATATCTGTCCACACAAACCACCTGGCGCCATGTTTAATTCCTAACAGGAAATTGTTTTGAAGAAATTGGCTGATGTAGGTTTTAGCTTTGCCCTACACTGCCCCCTATAGGTTTGACATATTTAAAGTAACGCTGAGTCTCATATTTGTGTGGGTTCATGTGGATGAAAACCCTTTCTGAAACAGATCCAGTTTGGACGTGGCAGAGATATTTGTTTTTACGAAGACCTGGCTACGTGTGTACAAGGCGTTATCCAGGGTGAAGAACACACACCTCCAAACTACGCATGTAGGTTGCTGGGAGACGAGAAGAGTTGGGAGTTGTTTGCTTGCAAATGTAAAACCTACTAGTTGTATTTATCAACACAAAGAGGATGAGAAAAAGTGTAAGTAACTGCGTTTGAGGTTGATAAACACAATTGTACGATAACCGGATCGCAGCTCCTAAATAACAGTCACCATTCAGAGTTATTGTGTGATCCGCTCAGAATGATTGGGAAAGAAAACAGATTGCACTTTCACATGTGTGCTTACAATTAAGGTTATTGCGTGAAATCCTGATTGGCAGTGTCGCTTTTGCTCTTTCCAGAATATCAATCTACCTGCATCAATGCTGACAAGCTAATCATCCTGACGGTGTTTGCTCTTTGGATCTGAAACTGATGGTGGAGTTGCAGAAACTTCCCACTTATAGAGGGATTATTTGTAAACACAGTGGACGCACATGCAACTGGACTGCAGCAAGAGCCGGACAGCCTTAAAACTCAATGGTTTCCATAGTTACCAGCATGTTGTCGGCGTACTACAACTGTTATCACAGCGTGATAAAATAAGTTTTGCTACCAAATTGACATTAGTGAATGAGATGGGTCTTAAGGAGGCATAAGCTCCTTAAGGACCTATGGCCAATAAATGGCGAGAGAAAACGTCACAAAATTCGGACATTACAATGACTACCATTGGTTTTAGCTGTTACGTTGTCAATATAACGCGCTAAATCTTAAATGTACACCTCATATATAAGAGAAAAAGGGACGCAGTGCTTTGCTACTAATTATCAACACTACAACAACTAGAGTGAAAATGAGTAAAGGAGAGAGAAGTAGTTCAGTTATACTAGCTTGACTTTTACGATGTTAACATATGGATGTGACGTAGGATATCGGTGTGTTTTGGCTCAGTTACAAAATAAAAAAAGGTGACCTAAACACCAACTCTGACAGATCACAATAAAAACTTAAAACTGTAACAGACTGTGGGAAACGTTTGAGTGTTTTTTGGTGTTCAATTCTGAAACATAAGGTGGCGCTGTTGTCAGTTGCAACAGCAAGAAAAAAAAAAGTGGTTTATCTGCATTATTTTCCCCCTTTGCTGTGGCGCACAGCACCAAATTAATAATATCTACATCTCCATGTTTCATTTTGTTCTACCGCACCAGCAATGGCATGTAAAAGAATGAATTTTATGCTGTTCAGCATTGTGCAAATGCGCCAAATTTTCAGATGTAAACGATAACATGCAATGGGAAGTTATGCACACTGTTAAATTACATCGCAGTACAGATATGACCCGAATGCTGGTAGCAAAGTGATAAGATGACCAGGAAAGCAGCGGTAAAAAGGAAGGCAGTCTTAATCCTGTGTAAATGGGGACTAACCTTTATTTTTAAGTAGGGTTTAGTGGTCTACTTTTCTAATTAAGTTTGGAGTCAGCTGTCTTTTTATATAAATATAGAGAAATTTGAGCTGCATCAGCTGTTGCTAAAAAACTGGAAACTCAATGAACAAACCAAAGAGAAATATTTGAAAAAAAAAAAAACACTACCTTACAATTGTTGAATTAAAATCAACATTAGGCTTAAGCTAATGTTATATTTTGTTTTGATGTACAAAACAAAATAAATCATTTCTAATAAGTATTTTTAACATTGCACTTCACACAGCCTTATATCTCCCAAGGCATTCTTGTGGCACCACATTTAACAACAGATCAGTTACTTGATTTTTCTTTTTTCCTCGTTTCGAGACGTGTCATCTGCTCTACACGAACATCACCGTGTTGCACAAACACTATGGCCGTTGTTTCAGATCTTGCATATTATTTTAACACATCTGTGTGGGAATTATTTTGTTTTTACAGATGAAATAATTAATGAAGTACCAGCCCTTTAATGAAAATACAGAGGACACTCGGATGTCTTCGGATACACAAGCTGGAAGTGATTCTGAAATGGGATGTTTCAGGATTATAAATAATGACATGCTGATCATTGTCACATTCAAAGATTTGTTAAAAGTATAAGGTTGAAATAGTTGGACCTGAGATTTGGCAATTTGCTGATGTTCAGAGATTAGCCGTGTATTTGTGAGTTTGAGGCTTTTCTTGTAACTTGTGTATAGAAAGAATGTTCTTTTCGGAAATGCTAATTAATGTCTTCCTAAAGTTCCTATGGAAAAGAAAAATGATCCATTCTTACTAATTATCTGCAAGGGTAGGTAACTTTTAAAACAAAGATGCTAAGAGTGGATTTGAGTGTGTTAATGAGCTTAATTTTATTAGAGCTTAAACTGTCATCAGCAAAGAAAAATACATTACATATATAGCTTTTATTTTATTCAAAAAGTTCTGCTGTACATAATTTTCTAGCATGATTGTGCTTCAGTTCCCTCTGAGTAAAGTTGGGTGTGATATCCCTGTGTGATCGAGGGTTGATTATATCTCGACTGGCACTAATTTCAAGGCTAATAAATGATTTTTCAGCATTGGGTAGTAGAACAGCTATTGCTTAAAGGACGGGGACTGAAGGAATTACATATGGCTTGCCTGAACACCTCAATATTTTTGCATAACTGGGTGATTATCTGCTGTCCGGTTCAGTTTTAGGGTGAATGAAGGGTAAATGTGGGTTAAATTCATTGTTAAAATGTTGCTTTTTAGGTACCTATAAATGGAAACGTGTTTCTAAACGGTGAGTCTTTGCATTATTGAAATGTTTGTGACGTTTAACTGCCTTCTACTGTAGGCATGGGCCGGTTATTGTTACTGTATACCAAGGTTACACCATTTATTCAGCAGAGATTCAGGTAATGCAACACTGCCCCTCCCCTACATATTGTTAAAACACAGAGAGTTAGCTTGACTTACCTTCACATGCAACAAAGATAAATTTGGAAATATTTCCAGTCATGAAATACATAGACAGTTGTTTGTTTTATGCATCAAAATCAACATCATCGCTGTAATATTCAATGTTATTTGAAAAGTAATAATAATGGTGTTTTTCAAAATAAAAGCAGAAAGATTTTTTTTTTTTTTTTAAATGTATATTTTTGCTCACAGTTTTGGAGAAAATACCATAAAACTGGTGGGAATCCAAACCTACGGAGCCCTCCAGGGGACATGGGGAAACTTTTTTTCTTTTGCGTTCCCTCGCAATATGCTTACTGCAATATTTACTGATCTATTTTGTATACAGTCACGAATGTCAATTAACATTTCAAATATATACATATTTAAAGAGCCAAAATGTGCAGCAAATGGTGGCAGAGGGCAGCACTGGGTCGACTCAGGGAATCTCATCTGTCCTGTATCCATCAACTCCAGTCCACTTCTTTGTCACAACTATCGATTTATCCCATTTTGATTATCATGCTTCAAACTTTACAAGGACTGCAATGCAGACTGACCAGGCCAAACAACGCACAAGTGACAACGTTCAACGGCACTACAACACGGTCAACAGACTATGACCACGCTTCCTCATACACACAAAGCCAGAGCACCAGTAACCCTGCTGACAGCCACATCCACCACCCAAGTGTCAAAGTCGCCTGCTCCTGTCACATCAATAATTACTTATTTCATTCATATGGCTCTTATAGAGCCTCAGTGAAAACGTGTTTATTATAAACTCTTTGGTGGAAAAAAAAACTGATTGAAACTCGATTTTGCATGTTTATGTCTGTTTGTGTAAGGTTGAGATGGAACTGCCCATGAAAACGGCCCTTTAAACCATTCAGACAACCAGCACAATAGAGACACAATCAGGACTGTCAGATGACTCATTAACCCACGATAATAACTCAGAAATAGTCCAAATAGTTTAGATGTATTTTTATTTCTTTCCTACTTATGGAAAGTTTCTGTTTATAGGTTTTTGGTGGTTTTCCTAACATTGTTAAAAAGATATAAAACTTCAGATTTCTCACAAAGAGATATTAACATTCATGCGAAAACCTTACATAACTTAAAGCAGAAAGTACAGCGGCGTCGTAAGAAAGGCTTACAGCATTCAATTATGCCTCATGAACTGATTAGTATTATTGCAAGAGAACGCAAAAGAAAAAAGTTTCCCCATGTCCTCTGAAGGGTCTGTACAAACCAGCCCATGCCTAACTTACAAAGGTGTTTAAATTAGGCCTGTTGCAATAAGCAATAAATCAATTAATCACATGAGCCTTTAGAATGAGCTCAATAATTTCCATTTGCATGGTTTATTGATCTTTCTACCAAAAATTGGACAACCAAAGTCTCAAGTCTGGTGTGTTGGTCTCAACTAACCCCTTTGTTGAAGAACAGTTTTATTTACAGAGACTTTAAAATTAATTTTATTTAGTATTTCAGTTTATTTAATTTGGATATTTAAAGTATCTTCCATTTCTAGAGTTAAATGTTTGTTAAAAAATGAAAGGTTAATGATATTTGCCATTTTATTACTTGAAAATGGTCTCAAAAAAACAATATTATAGTTCATCGCAATAACTTATGGGGCGATTTATCGTCCGGCAAAATTTATTATTGTGACAGGCCTAATTAAAATACCTAAAAAATGGCTACAATGATGTAAAATAGAAAACATCCAAGAGCGCCAGAGCCTTCCTTTAATTGTGCAGGCAAATATGAAGAGTGTTATGATGCCATTAACAAGAGATGGCACATGAGAAATAAATAATTAGTATATAAAAAAAATATTTAAGAGAAGCTGCACCAGCGCCAAACTGGTTTTTTGTAGGAGAGTATTTAAAATACATAAAAAAATAATAATAAAAAAAAAAAAGAAATGATAAGGACAAAACAAGGAGCCCACCCTGCTTTGTGTACCAATAAGCAGAAAAGGCAACACAGGATGAGCAGTGAGGGAGCAGAGGGTGTGCCGGGCCAGTGTGTCTGACTTTAATATGCAGTAAATAATAGAAATAGTGGCTAACGTTAGTTACACATTGGTGGATATCTTGTACTTGGGAGACATGTTATTATGGAACCAGATGAAACTAAAAATGAGGCCCAGGGATTTGGGTATACGTTCGTCGTAGGCAAACGTCATGGCCTCGTGCAGCGGGACTTTGACAACCTCGATGAGTTCCCCCTCGCGCGGGTCGCCTCCGCCGGCGCTCACGCAGTTGTCGTCGGAAACCTCGGCGTAAAACATGGTCTGCTTCGAGCCTATTAACCCCACGTTTGTTCTGTAGACGACAAAACAAACCTGAAAATCAGTGGTTTGGAAACACCCTGGAACTTTTACATATTTCCTCAGAAACTTAACGTGAATTAATGCTTTTCTACTTATTTTTTATGCACAAAAATTTGGGTATTTGTATTAAAGCCTCTTCAGTCTGGAATGAAGAAAGAATGAAACTGTGGAAAATACTTTTTCTTCCTCTTATTATTTTTCACAAATATGGAAAATGAAAATACAGCGTCACTTTTTCTATGTGAAAAACAATATTTATTTTTTTTCTTGGTCCTAAAACATAAAAAAATTGCAAGAAGCAGAAGAAGGTGCTCTGCTTAGAAGAGACTAAAATTTAACTTTTTTGCTTGTTTATATGAAAAATGCTTTAAAAAAAACAGCCATTTTAAAACAGCATCATGAGGCGAGCATTCTATTGTTTACACTTTTTTTCTATCTAAAAAACATTTTAAAAATATTGTTTATTTAAAAAATAAAGAAATAAAATTATGTCTGAGCTGGTAAACATAAGCAAGGAGGATGACAATAAAGATATGCTCCAATTTTCAGATTTTTAAGAAAGAAAAAACCATCATGCATGATTTTCTTTCAACTTAAAAATTAAGCTTGTTGCAGTAACAATAAATCTCATGATGAATTAAAATGATCTTAATTTCCATATGCATGATTGTTTTTCTCTCTTTCTACCAAAGACTAGATGACAAAAAACTTTGGTATCCATTTTATTTGCTCTTCATTTTGGAAATATAAAAAGTTCAAACGATAAATACGCATCAGAAATTAAAGTTTGTTGATCTTTCTATTGCTTGAAAAGGCTCTCAAAACAATATTGTTATCATCACAACAAATCCATTTAAGCCAAATACCACAATGAATACTTTTCCAAGGAACTACAGAGTAAAATCCCATTAAGAATTGTTTGGGGTTTTCCACTTCCTGAGCTGTGTTGCATTTTTGTGCATGTTCGCCAAATGGAGAAAAAAAAAAAAACACCCTTATGGGCTTCATGTGGGTTAAGATGACACCGTCCTACACAAAGAAAGCCGCCCGCACATAACAATGGACCCAGACGACACCAATAGAGCTGCAGGAGGTTTTCAAGTCAAATCAAAAACATATTTTCGTTAGCGTTCAGTCACGCCTGTCCAGGTTTTACTGTCGGATGTGGGGCTGCTCACATCCTGGCAGCGCCGGGCAGCCAACATGTTGACAGTGATGAATGGTTTCCCCTGATGTTTCCCTCCAGCTCACTCACACTGCTTATTATTTTAAGGAGCTCCAGCAGTTATTAGTTGGGCTTCATTTCAGAGGTTCCCTTAAAAACAGCTGGCTTTAATATTTTATCTTGTTACACTTGTTTTCTCCTATTTTATACTTCCCTCAGATTAGGGAAAAAAAATAGTCCAAATACTAAAACAGCTGCTTTACCAAGAAAAATCAATAAGTATTAAAAATAAAATGCATAATTTATAGCCTATTTTTGCACATTAAAATCATTATTTTAACATATTGAATCTTAAGCTATAAAATGAACTGAATTGTTTATTTAGAAGCATTTCTTCTGCCATGTTTTTTTTTTTACTAGCTTAAACGCGACCTGTGACTCTTAGAACAAGTTAGGAAGCTCAGTGGGCGATCCAAAACATTTTCATTACCTTTTTTGCACCAAAACATAGTGCTGGAGCTCAGCCTGGGTTGCTAGGTAACGGGCTGGGCTTCACTGGGGTTGCTAGGTAACGGGCTGGGCTTCACTGGGGTTGCTCAGTAACAGCGCCAGTGCCTGCTGATTTGTGACGTTCTGAAGGTTTTTGGAACAGCCAAGAAACATTAATGTATTGCCAATAACAGGCTGGGTGGTTTTTTATTTATTTATTTTTTTTAAGCTCTTCTGTTGTTTTTAGTAGCAGTAAAAACTCCAATAAATGTACAAAAATGTGAATTTTGCATAATAGATCCTCTTTAAATAGAAACTACAGAAATGTTTTTGATTAATTGTTAAGAAGATGACTCGACTACTAACATGATCAGCTCTAATGATAGCTGATATATTGGTTAAATATTGTTTTTTTTTTACATCTTCCTGTATATTCAGAGACACTTACAGCTGCTGAACAATAATCCAGCTGTTATTCAAAGTCTGTAACTCTTTGTCTAATTCAGTTGTTGCTACCATTCTTTCTTTTTTCCACACAGAAGAATGGAAAATCTATTTTTACAGGGTATGAAACTGTTTTTCTTTACACCAGGAAGCGACTCCTGAACCGTGAACAGGGGAATTGTTTTCCACTTTATTCATACGTCCTCTACCTTCTGGGTTGCATTTGTTAGGCTTGTCACTGTCTTTCACGCTGATGCGAGCGCGTTTTTGATGGCCAGCAGATTTACGGGAGGAGCTCGGAAGAACCAGCAGGTGATTCCAAACCGAACCCTTATTTCTGAGGAAACGTCTAAAACGGCGCCAACCTGAACGAAGTGATCCTCTTCAGCTTGGAGGCTGGTATATCGTAGCCACACTCCTCCAGCACTTCCTGCCGGGCGATCTCCTCCAGCGACAGGTCCGGTTTGTCCACCAGGCCGGCGCAGAGCTCGTAGGTGACCCCCGCCGAGGCCGGGGGCCACTGGGACGAAGGAGAGCTTTCCTCGGCCGAGGCCGACTGGCCCTCTTGAGATTCGGAGGCGTCGCCCTCTTCGGTCTTTTCGGCGCCCTGAGAGGTCTTCGTCTTGGCCTTTTCCCACTCACACATGTAAACAGCTGCAGGTGGGAGATAACAGGAGAAATGCTGACATTGATGAATGTGAATTCATCAAACTGTAGTATATTCAAAGTTAAAAAATATAACCGTGTTCTTGGTTGTGGTTATTTTTATCAAAACGAGATAAAAAGAGGAGTTATATCACGGCCCAGACTTCCTTGAATTTAAACCGCTACAGCGATTTCTGATACAGAAGCCGATCAAACAAGGTGTGTGTCGTCGTTTAAAGTGAAAGTGCACACCAGATGCTCAAAAGTCCAAATTTAGATCAGTGACAAAAAAAGAAAAGGTACCTGGACGGAACTGCTTGACGAGGACAAAACAGTGAGAGGTGGTGTTGAAGAGCAGCACAGATACACTGCAAAGAAATACAGAACAAGTCACCGTTAAACACACTAATATTTCATTTCAGAAGCTTGGATTCATTATAAAAGCTAAAAGCATTTTATGTTATAACAAAATGAAAGACAGCCCTTCAAAAACAGCTCTGGTGAAAGCATTTTCAGGCTTTTTCTTTCTTTAATGTTATTTAAAGAAAAGTTTCCCACATATTATGTATATTTTTGTTGAATCTTTTTGTTTGCATCTTTTTCCACATTGGAAGCTCAAATATATACATCTGTAAGTCAGACTGAGGAGTTTTTCTTTTCAGGATAACGACTTTTAGCCTTACAGGTCAAACCAACGTGCAGTGATAATTGTACAGATTTCAGGCTCGATTTTATCGCACCTTACTTTGAAAACTTCCTTTTATTATTTAAATTTTAACATCAGGTGTGTCCAAGTAAGTAATAACTTCTTTTTGGTCAATAATTTATTAATACTGTATTTTTTTCTAGTTCCAGCAGCAGATTATTTCACTAACTATTTTCTTCCCAGGTTATAAGCAAAATTATTGACATAAAATAATAAGATCCTTCTTCTTCCTGAAAAGCTTCTTATGAGTTTGACTGATTTCAAGTGCACCAATATATTTGCATTAGAAAATAAACCAAAAAGTAAGATTTAGTGTTTTCCAGTGTGAGATTTAATCCCAGAACAGGTATTTAAAAATAAAACAATTAGCATAAAACACTGCTCAAACAATAAACCCTATAAACGTCTTCATTAAGCTACATCAGATGACAAAGGTTTCCAAATTTATCTTTATATTGGACTGTTCCTGTTCTAAACTCCTAAAAATAAAAGCGATACTAAAATAAATGTCATTAGCCGGACTAACAATACTAAAATAAGAATCGGAATCCGGAGATCAGCAGGTCACATTGCTGGGATTTCAACTCGTCGCAACCAGGATCAGGATATGGAAATAAAACTAGAGCGAGGGTGAACGTGAACCGTCGAAGGGTCACTGCTGTGTCTGTCTGTCTGTGCGCGTCGGTGAAAACCTGAAGCCTAGGGTCGGCGTTGGGAAAGCGGATGCGTCTGAGGCGGCAGGAAACCCTGCCCCGTCTTTCCCATGCTCAAAGGGAAGCCAGGAGATTGCTGTGAAACGTTTCTAACAACAACTCCTGAGACGATGATAAACTTCTGTTTGCATTTTTAAATTTCAGATGATTAAAAACACTCAACAAAAATATACCTCATGTCAGTTAAATGTTTATCTACAGGACAGATGGAGTTTGTGACACTGTCTGGATAAGACAAAAGACTGAGTGGGGGATTGCTGTGACCGAATAGACACTCCGAAACGGTCAGGAGACAATCTGCATGTTTATCTAAACTAACTGAAACATGTGGAGACGCGTTTTAAGGTCCCACAACAGACATGAAGTATAGCAGGTAATACCTGAACTATAAAGCTGTTGGCCTACAGGTTTGTTTGCATCATGTTTGTCGCTTCACTGCAAAAACACAAAATCTAACCTAACGTTTGTATCTAGTTTCTACTGGAAATATTTTAATTCACTTAAAATAACATAAAACTAACTTAAAAGTACATTTTTAACAAGACATGAAAGCTTGTTTTAAGTCCATAATTTCTTAATATTGTTGAAAAAGTACCATATTATTTCACTTAAAACATTTTTGCTGTGTTTTAAGTGAAATAATCTGACAGTAGAGCTAGAACTGTGGTGCTAGGTGACGGGCTGGGCTTGGGTGGCGTTGCTAGGTGACGGGCTGGGCTTGGGTGGCGTTGCTAGGTAATGGGCTGGGCTTGGGTGGCGTTGCTAGGTGACGGCGCCAGTGGAACTCAAACTTTTTCATCAATATTACGGAATTATTGAATTAAAACGAGCTCCTATTTCTTCAATTCAATTCAAATTCAAAAATACTAATAATCCCAAAGGGAAATTAGATAATAATACCGTATTTTTTTTTACTGAATATCTATTTTTAAGTTAGTTTTGTTTTATTTCAAGTGTACCAAGATATGAGCACTAGAAACTGGACCAAAATATTATGTCTCTGCTGTGTATCTCCATGTGTTTCAAATATCTCAATAAATGAAGACCTGAAAATAAAGAAAATAGAAATAAATGTAAATAATGCGAGACAACTGACGATACGAGACACAATATTCCGGTTTGGCCTGGACAGTTTTTCCAAAATAGAAAAGGTAAACTTTGTCTCTGCTGATGATTGTGAAGCTTTGGATCCTTTTTAAAAGTGATTCACACCAGCAGCTTCAGAAACTCGTCTACTTGCTGCCACTTCCTTTCTCAATCATTTCTTGCCTTTCTGCCACCTCGCTGAAAGCGCAGAAACAAAAGCAACCTTTTCCATGTTGCTGGTTTCCCAGAAGAACATGAGAGAGCTGCACTTCTGACCAACGTTTAATTTTTTTATTTTTCTCTTCATATAATGATGGGACTCGCTGATGGGAAGCAGCCGGAAAAACACTTAAACCAACTTCCAAAAACACATCTTGGAAAAATATTCATTTTTATTGGATCTTTTTTTATATTTTGTTATATTGTAAACACAAACTTCAGTGCATTTTAATGGGATTTTTAATTTTTTATTTTTTTTATTGACATCATTGTGTTGCTTTTTCCTGAAGCTGATCAGAAATTTCAGGCCGGTTTTAGTTAAAACCGCAGCCTGACGCACCACTCAGATCCCAGTTTCAGTGTTTCTCCTTGACTGAGTAAAGGGCAACACTGGTGGTTTCCATGGTGACGCTCTACCCCCGACTGCGCCGAGATTGGATTTCTCAGATCAATATTTCCTCATTGATCTAATTGATTAGCCAAATATAGACACTGACAGACAGATGGACCATCTAGTCGCTTTAAAGTCTTTGTATCTCAGATTTAGACTTTTATAAACGGGAGGTGCAGTCGCATAACTTATAAATTAATTAGTTATTGATTAACTTTGGGCTCTGATGTCGTCTCCAACATTTCCAAAGACTTTCTGCTTCAGCTTAAACATGATTTAGGCAAATTTAGTGCTTAATTTGGCCTAAACAAAGCACAGTTCTTGAACTTATTATGAACTCAGAAAATAATTTGTTCAACTTAAAAAGAGAAACCTTTTTTGATGTAAAAAAACAAAAAAAAGAGGCATTTTTGTGAATCTCTTCAATATCAGAAGAACATGGGTCCATGGAAAAAATGGAAATCAAGTCCAGGACCTGGAGAGTTTTTGAAAAATTTCCATCTGTAAGTTTATCTAATTTATCCTGCAAAGAGATTCATTTTGCGAGCTAAAAAATCTCCAGTGTTTCCTGCATCACAAGGCGACTTGCTTCAAATCTCACGTGTGTCACCTAAAGGTCAGTACAAGGACTGCAAGTAAATAATATTGTCCTGCAATGTCTTCACTTCTAAAGCTTAACATATTGCATTAAATGATGCAAAATTCTATAAAGGAAACTATTTTTGAAACATTTATTTGCTTAAACTGGGTTTTCATGATGAAAACACACAAGCAGGGAGCAGAAGATATAATCCACATCTCTATAAATAATAACCCAACGTCACATTTAAAAGAAAATAGAAAATACATTAAATAATGATTATGATAAAAACACAAAGGTATGACTTGTGTTACGGTTCCGCTGGAAAAATAATACAAGTAAAGTTGAAATTTAAAGAAGTTGTAATTTAATAGCAGGGGAACTAAAACATCTAAAACTGGGGTGTCCAAAATGTGGCTCGGGGGCCATTTGTGGTCCAGGATTAATTGTGTGCGGCCCCCGTCCACAATTCAATAATGGGACAATTTGGTACTCCCAACACCTCTTTTGTATTTTTTAAGGATGAGATTTTCTGTTGCATGTTTTCATGTTCTTAAGTACAACACAAAGAATTGTTCTATATTCAGTTTTTACTCAAAAACAGACTTTGGCTCAACCATCCATTACACATGGCTGAAGAAAAGTCTTCGTAAAAGCATCTTATAGACACTTCAGAAATGGAAATTAAAAATATCATAAAGGTAAATACTGGAAATGTTTAGAAAAACGTAAAACAGACAGAAATAATTTTATTTGGAAGAAAAAAAACATAAAATTTTGGCCTCTGAATACTTTCAGTTTGGGGATTTTGGACCAAAACAATTTTTAAAATATGCATCTTTTAAATGCTTCTTCCTTTGAAAAAGACATTCCAGCACTGCAAACGTAAATCCAACTCAATTCAACAAAAATCTAGAAACAATCCCAGGTTCTTTTGGCGACCCTGTAACAACCTGGCAGGATTTCCTCTTTGTGAATAGCTACCTGTCGCCAGGGGAAATCTTTTGTTAGAAAGTTTACCGCCTTTCTCTCAGGGGTGCCGTTTCTTTAACAACAATCTCTGTTTGGGGTCAGTAGTGCAGGAAAGAGGCTAGAAATGACCTGAGAGTGACCTGAGGGCATCACTAAGGAGAGGAACTGGGGCTTTGGCACTCAAGTGTGAGATTTCTGTTACAGTTTTATTGCCATTTTATTTCATGTACAAACACAAAAAAAGCAGGTGCAACTTCCCCTAAAAACAGCCATCTTGAATTCAACCATCATTGACTGAAAGGTTCGCCATAAACGAATAAAAATACCAGATTTATTAAATTTGCATTTCAGAGAGAATCAGGATTTTAAAATGCTTTGTTTAAACTCTGTAGTGGAAAAACATTCTATAATTAATCTAAACTAACAGGTCTGTTTATTTCCAGATCACAGAGAGCTACACGGGGTGCCCAAAGTGAAGCCCGGGGGCCGTTTACAGCCCTGGAAGGGATTTGGTGCGGCCCACCAACTGCAATTGAAAAATTATAAAAATTTGTAATTTGGGTGAATTTATATCTGATGTGATTTTCTTATAATGGAAAGTGTTCATCTTTTCATAACCAAGCTTTTATAATAAAAAGAACCAAGTTCATCCAGAGGGCTGCACAGTGGTGCAGTTGGTAGAGCTGTTGCCTTGCAGCAAGAAGGTCCTGGGTTCGATTCCCGGCCCGGGATCTTTCTGCATGGAGTTTGCATGTTCTCCCTGTGCATGGTGGGTTCTCTCCGGGTTCTCCGGCTTCCTCCCACAGTCCAAAAACATGACTGTCAGGTTGATTGGTTTCTCTAAATTCTCCATAGGTGTGAGTGTGTGTGTGAATGGTTGTTTGTCTTGTATGTCTCTGTGTTGCCCTGTGACAGACTGGCGACCTGTCCAGGGTGAACCCGCCTCTCGCCCGGGACGCAGCTGGAGAGGAACCAGCAACCCTCCTGACCCCATTAGGGAAGAAGGGTGTAAGAAAATGGATGGATGGATGGATGGATGGATGGATGTTCATCCAGAGACTTTTACTGAAAAACCAACGTTCAATGTGCCCCCAACTCAGCCTTTACCTAATGTAATAAACCTGGCTACATATAGCAAACATCTGGAAAGACAATTAACAAAATCACGTTTTAATAACTGGAAATAAATTTTATAATTTGAGCAAAATGTCTTTCTTTTAATACAAAAACATGCAAAATCCTACTTAAATTTGGGATTTGGAATAAATAATCCTTTTCCTACAAAAATAAAATAATTTGCTTGATTTATTTTTGCTTCTTTACATTCTCTTACACTGTAAGCA
Source organism: Gambusia affinis (assembly GCF_019740435.1). Taxonomy (NCBI): domain Eukaryota; kingdom Metazoa; phylum Chordata; class Actinopteri; order Cyprinodontiformes; family Poeciliidae; genus Gambusia; species Gambusia affinis. The sequence goes on from NC_057889.1 coordinate 5,225,309, forward strand.
GTTTTGACTATTATTTTGATAAAAACCTGAACACCCCTGGTTTAAGTGAGGCTCTTTAGATTGTTCTTAATTAAAAGAACAAACACGTTTCATAGATTTACAAACATCGACAGTGAAGTTTTCAGAACAATATTTAAATGGGGCTCCATCTGAGGCCCAAACATTGCTGACTGATTTTCATCTTTGTAAACCGAAGCGGACGTTGAGCATTTGAAAGGAGAAAATTTGGATTTTACCTGTCGTGACTCTGCATAAAGTCCCAGGATTTCTTTGTGCCATTCTGTGAAAAAGAAGAAGAAGAAAAAAACCACAAGAATTGAATTTTATGTAGCAAAATAAAAGATTTTTGATTTCAGCTCATCATGGTCTCTTCTGCCTGTTTTAATGTTTGCAATGAGAAACAGGATAGCTGAGGAAAAAGGAAGACTTGATGTTCAGAATTGTGGTTAATTTCATTTTTCTGTGCATAAAATTAGAAATTCCTTGGAAAGGGAAACTTTTCATGTCTGGAATTGGCAGCGACAAATTCCTTATGACTGAAACTTGACGCTTCTCTTCCTGCCATGCAGTGACGGTGACATTAGCGGTCGTAATTTTTTAATAGTTTATGGTCACATCATCATCATCATCATCATCATATCACAAGGCAGAAAGTAAACACTTATTTCTATTGTTTTCCAAGATGGCGCCTGACCTTAAAACTAAATATTATAGTTGTTTACATTTACAATTCTTGTCACTTTACCTGCGAATTCAAGCAGCTCATCAGTTAATACTATATATAATAATACAATAATCTCTTGAATGTAAAATATTTAATTTACTTACATAAGTCTTAGATCAGAGGTTTTTAACGATACAATTTAAAGTAACTATGCTGCAATTTTTTGGATATCCTTCAACACATTCAACATCAGACTGAAGGCGTTTGTACAATCTTCCATCTACACCATTAATATTTAATATTAAAGAATATCATGAATTTATCATCAGTTTTAAAAATCAAACAAAAAGACTATTTGAAAATGTAATTAGTATAAACCACAAAGAGTTTACCTTTAAACGTGTGATGCAATAATAACCCTGTAGCTCCTGTAAATTCAACACTACTTTAACCTGCGTTGCTCTTTCCACATTGCATGCCATCATAAAAAGGGTAAGTTAGCCTACATTTTCAATGCCTAAGGAAACATGACCTTGATTTATATTTAGGCTACAAGCTCAGTCAGAACCACAGCAACACGAGATCTGCTGTGAGGCGGCGCTTCAGCGACACCTGAGAAAACGGCGCGAGTCGAGCTGACCAAGGCGAGAGTCGGGTTTCTACAGGGAAACAGCCTCCAGAGCTTTCAACTATGACTAAATCACAGGAAGACGACGACCCAGGACAAGCAGAGACTGATGTGTTAGCAGAACTACGGACACCCTACCAACGTAAAAACGCTCCTAAAATCCTGTCATGTCAACGAGATGCTCCCAAGAAGCCAAACCTCAGAAACCCAACAACAAAACGGCTCTGACCCAAAACCATCATGAGGTGCATTGATACCAACAGGAGTTTCATCCATCATGTGAAAAATAAACACCAATTTAATGGGATTTTTAGAGTTGTTTGGGGGTCAGGAGTCAAACTCAAAAGTCATTTACTTTTCCAGCATTTACTTAATTCAAATATTTTCACTTTTTTTGTTCAATAGAAATCACCTGGTTCAAATTCTGTAAAATAATAAAAGAAAAAAATCTTCAAGTAAGCGCCGTTAGCTAGCCAATTATTAACCAATTAATACAAAAAATAACCAACATATCAGTCCTGCACAGTATTGTTGTTAATTTAAGCAGAAATATCTTTTCACATGTTGATGGAGGAAGTATGTCTCAGTTAAAGGAATTTTTAAAGAAACTGAATTACTTATTTGCATTTAATGCATTTCTAATATTGTAGAAAAGCTTTAAATAAAAAATCTGCAGGATGTGTCCATTTGTTTATCAAATGAATTATCAAAATAAAATCAGTAGGACACTCTTGTTACTTGAATAATCATAGCTTACATTTGTCAGTTTTAGTTAAATTAGCCGTTTGTGTCAAACATTGATGCACAGAACAAAGATGGGAGTTTTGTTTCTCAGCATGGTGAGATTTCAAGACGTGAAGTCGACGGGATTTAAAAATGTCCAACCAATCCTAATAATATCAATTAGATATATTCAGGTTTGTTCAGAATAAATGTACCAGTGGGTTTAAATGTGATTACATGTCTATTCCCACACAGTGAGTGAGGAGAAACTAACCCATTTCCTCTCTTCTCTCTCTGGTTTGCAGAACACACAGATGACGGGTTTCCCCTCATTACTTGGGCCACTTACTGAGAGAGGAGGAGCGGGAACAACGCGAACAGCCCAGGGGAGACCGACAGGGATTACGACAGAGAGATTAGCCCGGGGGGAGAGAGGGAGAAAGAGGAGGCTACATGGAAATAACGCGGCCTCTGAAAGAGAAGGCACCTGTGAGAACGGCTATACAGGGAGGGACGTACAGGCTCGATCTTTTAGGTACTTAAAGTTTAATTACCGTCTCTTTTAAACTCACCCACACACACCTCGTGTGTCTGACAGCGGCGTAAGATGGCAGCTGTGGCAGAGAAAAACCTTGACTGCTTTCCTCGAATACAACAGCACTTTTCATTTCTCCCCTCATGTTTTAGCTTCAGTCTGATATGCTGTCATATATATATATATATAAAAAAAGAGGAGTAAGTTTCTGCCAAAAAATCTCAGAAATGTTCTAGAACAAACGAGGCAATTTCTGAGTTTTAAGTCAAAAATTTGCAAGATTAATCTCAGAAATTCTCTAGAAAAAAAATGGAAAATTTCAATCAAAATCAGATTTTTTTATAGCATAATTATGATATTTCAAACTGAAATTTTCAACAAAAGAAATTCAGAAAATTTCTGATAAATTTAAGGGTTTTTTTTTTCAAATTTTTTTTTTTTTACTTAAGATCACATATTTTCTTGTTTTTATGGAAAATTTCTTAGATTAATATAAAAATTTCAGATTTTTTTTGGTGCAAAATTTCAACATTTTAAACACAGAAAATTCCAAGATTTTCCAGAATATTGTTGAGTTTTGTCTCAACATTTTTGAGTTTTTTTCTAGCAATTTCTTCTTTTGAAGCTCAGAAATGTCCTTGTTTTTTCTAGCAAATTTTTAACTTTTTAAATTCAGAAATATTTTAAGCTTTTTCCCCAGAAAATTTCAGAGATTAATCTCAAAAAAAAAAATTCTAGCAATTATTTTTACTTCTCAGTCTTAGAAATGTTCGTGTTTTATTTAGAAAACTTTTTTGGTGAAAATGTCCTGTTTTTTTTTTATCCATAATGGCCCCGTGGATTTATAACAGCCCTGTGGACTGTCATATTTATCACAGAATAGACTTTTTACTAAATCTGTCTCACATAAACATCTACTTTTGTATGAATGTAACACTTTAGTTAAAAATTTATCACATGTTCTCTCAACTACCAATTTAGTTCAGTGCAAAACCTCCACGTAGATAAGCTTTTCCAGATGAATCATTGAAATCATTATGATGAATAAACTAATGGCAGTTATGCAGCTCTAAGTAGCAACTTGTGATTCTGCGACAGTACCGGTAAGACGGATAAGAGGGGTTTCCCGGAGTCAACGAGGGACAATCACCTGCTTTGTAGAGGGAGATGAGACAAAACACCTCTAGACATCAATGAATCAGAGAGCCTCTTGCACAAAGCATTACCCACTTCCACAGTTTGCGTGGAAGCGGGAGCAGATTTGGTCGATGACCGGCGGCTCAGCTGCAGATGTACAGGCGACGAGCGTAAAAAGATTGTGGAGGAGACAGAAGAGCGTTTGTCTCTCAACAGCCCTTCCTGAGCTCTAATGGGAACACAATGAAGATGAAACGTTGGCAAGAACAAGAGAGCCCATCATCATTTCTCTCTGTTATCCAACTGCTGTCTTCTCAATATATTCAACCCATATGTCCTCTGTTTTAACAGGTGAGACTCAATCAGACTAAGCTAGCTTATCAAACAAAATAACTCCTCAGAAACCCTTTACTTTGTGCATCAATGACACAAAAATCCTCCTGGCTGAAGGGTACCAACTTAATCGTATACTGCTGTTCCTTTTCTATCAATATTGGAAAAAGGTAAAGCTCTACCAAAGACACTTAGATCCAGGCCAATGAACCTTTGGTTTTATGACATCACAATACCTTCCAAAACCATGAAGGTTGAGATAAAAAATAAAACAAACAAACACCAGATGTCGGTGCCACAAATGGCTCAAAATTGGTTTTAAACCAGCGCTTTTTAAAAACTTAGCATGTTCTTCCAGCAAATAGCATTTGCAGACATTACTAACAATACCTAAATGACAACTATAAAGTCTTAAGAAATTCCACTGTGAAACCAACCATTTCACGAAAGAGACTCTTAAACCGATCTTTGCCATCTCTGTTCCTGGTGCTCTTGGAGGCCTCCTGGTGGCGTGGAGGCCCTGCCCTCAAACACTTGAGGAAAATTTTCCTCAGCAGATTTTATGTTGATGGGGTGAACACATTAAATAAATTAGGTTTTCAGATGGCCACCTCCAAATCAGATCCAATCAACTTGGTTTTTATGTGTGTAACCAACCAAACACCAAATCTAAGTACAATCCTGTTTCACTTTGGGTGCATGTTCCACATGAACATTTCTAAAAGCCACAAGTTAAACTTTATGCAATTATGATGGTAGTGTATGCAGAGATCAGCAAGTCCAATAAGTCTTCATTACTAACTACTTTAGTGTTAATTCATTTATCTCTTCTTGCATGCAAAGCAAAAGGTTAGCATTCCTTCAGCCAGCTGACTGGCAGTAAGCAGCAACAAGAAGGGAATGAAAAAAAATTCTATGCTTTATTTATTTGTAATTTTTAAAACTTAACTCTTTAAAGCCTTAATATACCTTGGTATAGTCTCTCATCAATTCTTGTCCACAATCCAGTATCAAGATTTTTAAACTACAAAGAAACGAGAAATCCACTGAGCTCAAAAGCAGAGAATTGGCTAACTTAATTTGTGATTTAAAAATAGATTTATCCTGGACAGCAGCCTGTGTTTGTGTACTTCTCGCTTTGTTTGAGACCATAAGGACACACAGACTTGAACTTGGCTTTCTTTCAGTGAGAGCATTCATTATTATACTGTTACTCTACTGTAATCCAGTGGCATTAAAGTAACACAACAGACTTCGTTGATGCTTCATTATACATAAAGAGGGTAAAAACAAAAGGCATGCCATCTGTAAACACTCAAAATACATGACAATCAAGTGAAAAAACGTGGAAAATATTTGAGTTTTTAAAAACAAGTCTGAGTTGGTTTCACACCTGAGATCAACAAGTCTCACCTGCAACAGAATCCACATTTAAAACATTAAAAACAGCCTCTGCTGTCGCGTTAAACTGCAAAACACTGAATTCAACCAACTAATGTAAAGCATGCGCTGCTGTTAACGTGATGCCTGCAAATTAAACAGCCCTCTGTGGGCTACCGTTAGCATTTAGCCTGTTAGCTTAACAGTCACCAGTTTAGATCAACCAAACAAAAGGTGACAACTGAATCAACGCGAGTGCAAGACTGAACAAAAGGTGTTGGATTTCCCCTGCCTTTTAATTTAATTTAATGAGAATCAGCAGAGACGCTTAAGGTCGTTTTTTTTTTTAGCCTTCCTCGTTTTAGCTTTGCTGTAGCTGCTAAATGAATGGGGGGTTGGGCTAGCCTCCAGCATCCTCCATCCTCCAACAAGACAACAGATAACTCACCTGATTGTAGAGCACCCGGAACGGCTTCAGGTATTCGGACTCTGTGCACGGAACGACTTCAACGTTATTAATCTCTTCCATAATGTACAACTGGAGCAGGATTTGGGGGTTTACCGAAGTCGTCTCTGCACACCGACAGTGAAGGAATGCCTACGGAATACGGGAAAGGACACACGAGCTCTGATTCGAGTAATCTAATTAAATCAAGTCAATTAGATTGTCCTTAGATTATTGTTGATATTATGGGAAGCGAGACAGTATTTAATCAGTTTTAGAGGTTATTAAGAAGAGGAAAACAAACAAAAAATCGATCAAAAGGTGTGAAATAAGTGGAATAATTCTGAATAATTTAATCCAGTTTGTAGCAGTTTGGTGGTTCAGTTATGCTTAATTTAGAACTGTTTGCCTGATAGCAGCATTTCTAAAAAAAATATTCTCCAACCTTTATCTTTTATTTGTGGGTAAAACTCCACATCCAAATGTTTCCTTCATTTTCTACATTAATTGAAAAATCCCAGAGACATAATTCAGTTTGCACTACATGTTCTTGTCTTTGTGTATAAAATGTCTGTATGGAAGCACTGGTGCCTTGCAGCGAGAAGGTCATGAGTTCGAATCCCTGCCAGGAGTCTTTCTGCATACTGTCTGTATGTTCTCCCTGTGCTTCCACTGGTTCTCTCTTGGTACTCCAGTTTTCTCCCATAGTTAAAAAAATTCTTCATTAATTAGTCTATTCAAAATACTTTTAGGTGTGTATATTGTTGTTTGTTTCTAAAACACAAGCACGTTGGTCCTGGTTGTTATCACACAGATTGTCCTTCTCTGCCTTGTTTATTTTTTTCAGTAAATATTGATATCACTTTTGTGTTTTTGTAATTTTGGGGTTAGATAAAAAATATTTTCAAATCTTGTGAAGATCTGATTATTTTTTAAATAAAACCTAATATGTAAAGCATGCTATCTTTATTAGCATAGCTAATAATATCCATCCAAATACAGAAGAGAATTAGGGCCACTGAAGAAAAAAAATTCTGATTCAAAATTTTGACTTTTTTTATTTGTCTTTTTTTCTCAGAATTCTGAGATTAAAATCATACTTCTTTTTGGGGGGAATGGGAATTTAATGTGTATAAAAGTTTTAAAAATGGACAGTTAAGTATTTTTTTAACCACAGTTGGGGTTTATTATGTGTTGATTTAGTCTATTAGAAAATAGATACTTATAGTTATAAAACAGGGCAAATTGCTGTTAGGTTTTTGGACACGTCTTACTAAAATTGTCTGCAAAGGAAATATCTGTAACAATGATTGAGACACGGACATAATCAAAGCATGCCACTTAATTTGTAAACAACATCTTGTTTATGAAAAAAAAGAAAAAATAAAACATGCTAAATGTGTGTTTACAATGCACTTGTTTACCTGTAGACATGAGAGCTAGCAAACAAGCTAACAGTTGAGAGTTGCTGCATGTCATCGTTGTGCTTCGGTGTTTTCCCAAAGCATAAGTGTGTTTACAGGTCACTTATGAAATGAAACAAGCACAACAAATTTGTGCTATTTGTGCTATTTATGGACGACAGTGTTTCTGGTGTTACTGGTTTGAGCAAGTGAAGGTAAAGTAAAACTTAAATGTCCCTAAGAAGAGGTTTTGTCTCCATACAGGAGTCACATCAGGTACAAACAACATGTCAAATCCAAAACAAAAAACAAAACAACGAAAACACAAACAATGAGATATTTAATAACAAAGTCCAATATTTAAAAATATTCTCATGAATATTTTACATAAAAAATTGAAGGTGAAAGGTTAAGTTCTTCCAATCATTTCTGTTTTGTTGCAAATCAAAAGAATTTAAGTATCAATCTGCAAATCTTTAAACTTTTACCAAACTGTACAACTGATTTGAATAAAAAAATGTTTAAAGATATTATTAAAAGACTGAAAAACATCTGTTAAAGAATATGTAACAAAAATAACAATGGGCTAAGTAATGAGCCTTGTGGAACTCCAGGGGTTAAAAACAGCTTTCACAGAAAAGATCTTAAAACTTAAGACTCAGGTCTTCTTGATGAAATTAGTTAACAAGCTGCTGTAATTTATTTATTTTTTTCTCCAAAGAGTTTTTTGCAGTGCTTGTGGCTCATATTTTTGCGACAGTAGGCAGACAGGAAAGGGGGGAAGACATGCAGCAAAGGTCGTCGGGACCGGGAGTTGAACCAGCGACGTCCGCGTCAAGGACTAGGGCCTCCAAACGTGGTGCATGCTAACCCCCTGCGCCACCACAGCACGGCCCAAGCGGCTGCAATTTAACAAATTTAAATCTCCTCTGTGGCATTTCACTGACCCTTCAAATCAAAATGTCTCGTTAGATGAAACATGAACATAGTTTCTGTCTCCCCGGTGTTACAAAATGAATAAGAGTTGGGTGTGGGACTTGTTTCTCACAAACCCAACCTTACGGGTGAGGCTACATGATGTCATTCTCTCATATCAATAACAGCCTGGAAAACAATCTTCAGAAACTCCAATCTCAATGGGGTGGACTTCCTCCAGCAAACGACCAATGGGTACCAGCCCAGTTCGCCGCCCACTGCACAAGGACAGGACGTAACACTTTCGCAAGCTGATTTACATCGAAATAAATAAAGGCCAAGACCAAACAATGTGGAGACCCAAAGGAGGAACCGGCGTCTCTCCGTTCAGTCTATATCAGCCAATCCGGGCAAGCTGCAGGGCACGATAAGACGGGAGGGACCGATGAGTTGAAGCATTGTGCTGCAAGTCGCCTGCTCTGGTTTGCTGGCACACTCTGAAGGAAACACAAAGAAACAGCAGCAGACCGAAAGGGAGATGAAATAACAAGAAGTTATAAATACCTGAGTGGAGACGAACAATCACCATTCTCAAATCAGGCATGGATTTGTCAGAAATGACTCTGAAGGTTCTGATGAAGATTGTTCTTTTGTTTGTTTTGTAAAAAAGTAATATAAGCTCTCCTGAACTTTTCCATATCGTCACCTTCCTGGAATAATGGCCTAAGGTCAGTTTTTCCAAAAATTACATTGGCAAACAGAAACAAAACAAAATAAAAATAAATAGAATATCTTTTGAAAGAAAAGATGTTTCAGGTAAAAATAAATATTTTATTTCAAACGTCCAGCTCTGAAAAAAACGAAGAGCCCACTGCACTGAACTCATTGAAAACCTCCTGGTTTTTCCACCAAACATTGATTTCTAAACTCTTCCTGGGTTAAAACATCAGTATTGTTGTTTCTAAATTAATATGAATTTGTTATCTTTGAACAATGTTCATTTTACTCATACATATAACTATAAAAAGTAAAATCAGAGAAACTGATCATCTTAAGTTATCTCTGAATTTTTTCCAGACCTATATTGTATTTTGCATCATAGGCCAACATAAAAGTGATGTATAAGTCTGATAACTTTGATTTCTGTAAAATAAATCTGTTCAGTCAACGCTTGTGTTCTGCAGCGTCTTTCTTCCTATCAACTCCGACCGTCTTATCTCTCCTTGCTGAACGGCGGCCATGTTGGGAGGATAATATGAAGCGTTAGGTTTTCCTCCACACATCATTCTTATGATTTTCTTTTCAGTTCCTCATCACTACTCCTACTGAAATCAGTAATCTTTCCAGATGCAATGATCATTTTACTTACTAGAAAATATAATTTTATTATTTTACCAACACTATAAAACATTTGAAGGTGGTTTAACTTGAAAATGTTACTTTCAAGATAGCAGATCAACAAGAAAATTGATTTAACAAGACACAAGTTGTCTAAACAATTTCTTTAAAGTTCATCAAACTTGATTTGTGAGTTTTAACTTGATGCTGCAATTTACACCAAATAATTATTTCACAATATGCAAGAAAAAAGCTGGCTTCACCTAGTTATAAAGCCACATTTCTCCATTATTTTACTCACAATGTCAAGTTAAAATAACTACTTATTTTACTTTAATTTAAATTCTTGTAATAAATTGCATGAACAAAATTTCTGATCTAACAATGAATTTAATTAAATTCTGTTCAAAAACAATTAGTGTGAATAGGACATTATCCTCAAACATTAAAATAAACATTTATTTAAACTAAAACACAAGAGTCACATCAATGTAACACACTTCTCAGGATATAAAAACATGCCGCTAAGCATTCTGGGAAATAGTTCCCACTCTTGGGGAACTATTCTTTCAGTTTTTTAAGAGCTAACCGAAAAACTCTAGTTTATTCAACTCTTGGAGGTTTAATAAAATTATTAAGAAGTTAACATGACAATAGTTTTACTGCTTGGTGACAAATTCTCCGACTCGAATCTGCTGGAACATCAGTGGTTCATCTCTAATGGTTCATCCTCTGCTGGGCCTCATGTGAACATCACCTACAAAGAGGTTTTTCCATGAGTGTTATCAGCCCTCAGTGAGAAACCGTGGCGCCCGTAAAGTGTTAATCCTGTCCATACGGGCAGAGGGTCCATAGCGGTCAGAACCAATTAGGGCTTCCACTCAGACGATGCAGCGCAGACGTCCATGGGATTCGTCCAACGCCAAACGTGGAGCCTCTAGAACCCTCTACATCTATATTTTTGTCTGTCCTCCAAGTTTCTATTTATACAGTAGTCTAAATTATTGTAACTTTAAAATGATTTTAAATGCTTTTAAAGTTAAAAACATAAAAATGAACAGTAGAAACTAATGTTTTTACATGTTTTCTTTAAAGATACTGTCAATTGTTTGTGTTTACTATCAACACAAAAGCAAGAAAAACTTATCGATAATTAAAGTATTTATTCTAATTAAAAAAAATAGATGTGTGAAACCTCAGAGTAGTAACTAATTACATTTACTTGAGTAACTTTTTGTAAAAAAATTTATTTTCACTGCGCTGGAGTAACTTTATTATAAAGTATCGCTACTCTTACTTGAGTACAATTTCTGAATACTCTACCCCAGAGGTGTCCAAAGTGCAGCCCAGGGGCCATTTGTGGCCCTTAGACTGAGTTTGTGTGGCCCCCAACAGCAGTTTGGCCCCATACAGTTTGAAGAAATGTACCGTCCGGATCAAAACCAACCAATCAGAGGCAGGAGGCGGGTCTTAGCGCTGTCAATCAATCTCATGAACACACTGTTAGATGTGCTAATGTCGGAGAAACAACTTAACATTACAGGAAAACCGTTTATCTGCCATCATCAGTGGTCATGCTAACTAGCTTTAGCATTCACAACAGGATCTGGTGATGAGGAAAAGCAGCATGATTGACAGCAATAAGACTCTTCTCCTGGTTTTGATTCACTGTTTCTAGTTAGGCACTGAGAGAAAACAGTTTAGATTTTTTTCACAGATTATCTCAATACATAGTGACAGTTTCAACAAATATATTAAAATATACATATACAAATTTTATATACATATATATTTAATAAAAGTTACATACTGCATACTTTTATTTACTTTTACAACTACATAGAAGAAATTTACCACAAAATATTTTAGAATTTTCTCAATTTACAGGGAATTCCAGCTTAATACCTGAAGTGTAAGGATTATCAAGCATGCTGTATTTCCCTACATTACCTACATTACAGAGATCCAATCTGAATCTTCTGATCCCAGAACACATTAGTGCCGTAAAACCCTTACAGCTAGTTTTAGAGGTGAAAACGTGTGCCGTTGTCTATCCATAGCAAAGTTTATCAGTCAGGGTCAAGCAGGGATTTAGGCCTGAGCTTTGGGGAATGCACTTAACCAAGGTGGCAGCTGCGTCTCTGTTAGCAGGCCCGGGGTGTGGGTCAAGGTAGCCGCTTTCCGCCCACCCAGCACTCTGGATGCTCAGCCGCCTTGGGTCTTGTCCAGGAGACGCTCCTAAGTCCTAAATCCCTCCACCAGCGCTTGGATTTCAAAATAGCACCCCACATCCACAGGGTGCTTGATAAGATCGCCCAGAGATGTGCACTTTGCGTCTTTGAGGTGTGCTGGGAGGTGATTGAGAAGCCATAGTGACGACACTGCAGCCAGAAGTGACCCAAATCCGATTTTTTGTGAAATCCGATTTATTTTGCGTGGATTGCTCACACTTCCAAATACAGCTCTGGAAAAGATTAAGAGACCACTTAAAATGCTCAGTTTCTCTGATTTTACTTTTCATAAGTGTATGTTTGAGTAAAATGAACATTGTTCTTTTATTCTATGAACTACTGACTACATGTCTCCCAAATTACAACCAAAAATTTTGTATTTATTGCAGAAAATGAGAAATGGTCAAAATAATGAAAAAGATGCAGTGCTTTCCGACCTAAAATAATGCAAAGAAAACAAGTTTATATTAATTTAGAAACAACAATACTGATGTTGAACTCAGGAAGAGTTCAGAAATCAATGTTTGGTGGAATAACCAGGAGGTTTTCAATGGGGTTCAGTGCAGTGGGCTCTTCGTTTGTTACAGAGCTGTATGTGATCTCCAGTGTGAACTACAAACAACGTGAAAGTGTCCGCATGCGCAGTAGAGGGCGCAATAGCGTCACACATAGAGAGAGTGCTCAGTGTTTTGCCAACCATCCCCAAAACCAGAAGAAGAAATGCTCAGTGTTTGCGGTAGTAAACATGGATGCTAACGGTGGAGCATATTTTACGATATTTTACGGTGTCCGACCGGAGCCACCCCAGTAACAACTTAATCCTCAATACTATTGGCCATGATTGTTGTTTTTCTTCCCACTTACGCGTATCAGGACGCAGAATAGTGACGTTTGTCGAGTATCGATGACGTTTAGGTTGGATGAAAGCGACCTGATCGTTCAGATTCAGATCATATTTGAAGAGATTGGATACGTATCGGATATCCAAGTGTCCTGGTTTGCATTCGGGAAAAAAATACGATTTCTGCTGTTCAGACTGTTATGAAAAGATCAGATACAGGTCGCATTAAGACAAAAAAAAAAAGATCGTAATTGGGTCACTTCAGACTGCAGTGTGATCGGAGCCTTAAAGGAGTGACAGAACGGAGTTATTAACTGATCCACTGCAGGGCGTTCTTGTGTTCAAATATTTTAAATTTAAAAACCAAATGTTGATTTAAACGAGCCAGCAGTTTTTTCACATCACTTGCTTTCCGTGAAAGTTGAAAACCTTCCATTTTGTACCCTTATATTTTTAGAAAAAGCTGTTATTGTTTTCCTCTCCTGTGGCTTGCATGCCCCAGGATGTGTTCAAGGTCAGTATTCCTGTTTTGTCATCATTATTGTACAAGAGAATAGGCACCTCAGCCACAATGCTCAGGGTTTAGTGGGTTTCCTGGTAGATGTTAGTCTTCTGCAGAAACAAACAGACCTGAGGGGGTTTCGGGCTGACGGAAAGTGAATGCTAAGGTGACTAAAGATGTTTGAAATAACTCAAACTCAGCAGGAAGTTACAGTGAAGTCATATACCTTAAAGATATGAACCAAAATGGAGGTCAGCACTTGATATGTTACAAAGTCTGGATGATAACAAGTTTCTGTGACAGTTGTTGGTCTTATTATGGATAATCATTGAAAAATAAAATAACCCTATTGATAAACTTACAAAAATACGGTTAACTTTGAAATCTTTTCTTCACAATAAGATTTTATCAACAAACCCCAATGAAAGAACCATGCTTTATTTTTTCATTCCTTCTGTGTTACAATAACCATTATTAGTAAATTGTTATTATCTACTGCTATTATTATCATAATTAGCTTTTAATATCTGTTTACTATATTCCTACGATCATGTTAGTATATTATATGGTATTTATACATTGGCAATAAGTTAATTATTCGCATGCCATATGTGCGATTGTTATTTACAACTATTATTATTATTATTATTATTATTATTACTACTACTACTATGGGTCAGTACATTTGCTAGTCCTGCTATAAGAGTTTGTAGTCATTTTGTTTCTTTTGTTGGTTCTTTAGCACACTAAATTGAACTAGCATAAGAATATCACAATATGTTTTTGCGAGTGGAAGGTCTGTATCGTTGTTCCTATCTTTGAAGTTTGACTCTCCCGCTGAGCAAAATCCTATTTTAACAAGTCAGAGCCGTTGTGTTTTACCTATAGGATGAGCAGAGAATGTGGCAACACACAGTCTTAATGTGTGTTGGAGAAATAGGGGTGAGGGGTGGACGTGGACTCCCCACGTCCACCCCTCTGGGAGCGCATGCCAGCAGAGCTAATTATCCGCCAATAATGACGGGCACTAAAGCCCCCTGAACAGCATATACTCATTTACAGAGGACCTGCATTACAGGTCAGTGTATTAGAGGTAGGGGTGATGGACACGGTGGTAACAACTGTGAGGAGACATCCTTTCTGTTTAGCCACAAATATTCTAATTATGTAGACCCCGTGTATGTTTACATCCGGAAATTTGGCGCAGGCGCACAACGCTGGAGGGTATGACGAAGATTTTTTTCAACTGACAACAACGCAACTTTGTGTCAGGATGTAACACCAAAAAAGAAACACTCAAACATTTCCCACATGAAGTACAGAATATTCCGTCCGTTACAGTTTTATGTTTTTAGGTTTGATGTTTATTTTGCTATTTTGTGATTGGTGTGGTAGATTAACTACCGCTACTATCAGCTAAGCTAACAATGCGGTTGATCGGCTAATTTAAACACCTGCTCTACTGAGGATCTGTCCAAGTCGGCTTTTGTATTTTGTAACTGAACCGAAACACAAAATTTTACATCAATTGTACATCATTACAGTTATCAAAGTCAAGCGAGAATGACTGAACTACTTCCCTCTCTCTCGCTATTTTGTTTCTTAATTTAAAAATGTTTCCTTATGTTGTTGTCAAAGAACAATGTCATCTTTTTCTTTCATACAGAAGGCATACATTTAAGATTTAACACTTTAAACAGCAGTCATCGTTAGCCAGCAGGTTTTGCCCTCCAACGTGAAGATGGGGGCGCAGTCTTGCGCATGACGTCACGCTGTAAGGAGTCTATAGTTACTTTAGCTCTGATATAACTGTAACCTTAGCAGTTAAATATAAAAGCAAGTCAAAATAAAAATAAATGGTCATATTATTTCTGTTTGTCATAATAAGGCATCCAATCATTTACACTTTATAAGATTGTTCTTAAAAATCTTCTCTCAAATGGTTTTAATTAATCAAAAATATTTGTTTCTGGTGTGAAGTAGCACGTCTTGACACAAATGTGTGTATATTTAGACTTCACACCTTTGATCAAACAATGTAAAATAAACATCAGCACATTAAAAAGTTCATGAAGAAATTTAAACACTGGAAAATCATATTAAGATTTGGTGAAAATGAAGTGAAGTTATCAAACCATAATCTATGAATCTAAACCCCTTGGTAGCATAACACTTACTCTCATTTGGATATATTTTGATGGAAGAAGAGTCTAAAATGGAAATGGAGCAGGTATAAATTTAGAACCATGCCACTGATTACAAATTGACCTAGATGTTGGATGAGGACGAACTGATTATACGAGTTGTAGACGTGAGGTAATTTAAAGTAACGCTCATCAGACTTTTATTTGCTATCTTCTTACTCTTTTTACAATATGGTGAAGCACAATTATGCTTCATCATATGGAAAACTATCTTCATAAGACTGACATTTGATGTATTTTCATTTTTTCCTATTATTTTTTGCAATTTGGTGCTGTGATTGTTTTATTTAAGTCGTTTCCTTGCTGCCAAGCTTTGTTTGAACTGGACTGAAACTGACACAGTAGGACTCCAGCAGCACTCTGATAATTATCAGAAGACATGGATGAGTAGTTGGCTGGATAAATTACCTCACCAAGGTCAGAGCAGGAGACCTGAGGTGAATCACTGAACAGAGATATGCTAGGCACTCATTACTGCGACAGGAGTGGTTGCAGTTTTATTCTAAATTAACGTTTTATGTAAAAGTGGGAGGTTTGTGTCTGAAAACATTTACAATTTAAACTGTTTTTCTGGAATGACTCACCTTCATTTATTTATTTTTTTTATCTCCACGTAGATTTAAACCAACAAACAAAAAAAACACGGTGTTGTTTTTGTCATCCCAGTTTTAGATCCTCATTTCTTTTTGCTGTCAGCAGAAGACACTGATGTGGTTACTCAGGTGAAATACAGCACCTGGAAAAGGATGTAAACAGATTAAAAACCGGTTTGCTGAAGGCTAAATGTCTCACTTTACAGGATTAAACCACTAAAGTGACAACACGCATGGCTAATTTACAAAAATAGTGATTTATTACACCTTACAAGACGTACAAAACATATTATGTAGCACAGGAATAAACTTACTTTACATAATTAAATCATATGAACATAAAATACATTTTTAAAGATTCAAGCTTCCATCAGCGGTGGTTCGAATCAAACCTTTTCAATTTAGCACTTGACACAAAAATATTTCTTAATAATATTATGCTACAAGAGAGGTTGTTTTAGGTCTTAATTTCTCTAAAATTAAAATATAAAAAGGTTGGTAGGAAGCAAAAATATCCTGGACAAAAGAGACTTGAAACATTTATACCATATATGTCAAAACCGGCCCGCCAAAGCTATTTCTGTGGCCCTCCAGAACCAAGAGAGACACAGAAATATATTAATATTATTTTATCAGTCAAGTTTAATTTGTTTTTGCTTGTAGGAATTACTTGAATGCTAAATATTAAATTGAGCATCCAAATTTAATCAAAACTTGATTAAATTTGCTACAAATTTAGAGGGCTACAATATTTTAACTCTTTTAACTTTGTCAATTATTTATTAATAATTTCTGCCACAACCGACACTTTGAGGACATTCATGCTGTGGCCCAAAAATAAAGATAAGTTTGATTTACAGACTTCATTTGAGTCTCATTGCCTTTTTCTTAGCTAAGCCAAGTCAACTTTATTTATATCAAAATAAAAATAGAGACAGAGCTAATGATGCTAATTCTGAATAGAGACGTAGCTAATTAGGTACCTAATTAGTTAAAGTCACTCAACACAAGATGCAACAGTATGTCTTAAAGATAATTGCTATTAAATTTAAGAGAAAATTAAGCTGCTGTTTACATTATTGGAAAGTTTCATTTGACAACTTGAAATTGCAGAAAAATTAACACATACTGCACTACAACTATCCAGTTAAAGTCTTCCCAATATGTCTATGATGAAAAACATTTCAAATGAAAATCAGACAGAATGAGTCTTTGAGCTGAAAAGGGTTTTACCTTGTTTACTTGACTCTGATGAAATAGAATCCATTAAACCGCTCCTATGGTTTTTAATAACAACTTTGCTCAAAATAATTGCTGCAGATCCTCAGTGATCTAATTTGGCTGTTTCAGTCTCTGTTTGCAGTTTTTTTTTCTTCCAATTGCTCAGAAATCCCCGCAGAGCTTTAATGCATGGTTCGTGTGTTTTACTGCTGAGTAAAACAAAGATCATAAAGCCGAATTTGATCGAAACAGAGAAGAATAGAAATAAGCACAATCAGAAATACTCTGATCAGATTTTCACCTTTTTATTTATAGTGATTTTTATAGCTCTTAAAAAACCATGTCCAATAAAAAACTAATCCTAATAGGAAAACTGATCTTGTATGACTCTTGCAATTTAAATACAAGTTCCACATTATTTGTCCCTTTAGCGAAGGGACTTCCACATAGTATAGTTTCTCATTATCAGGGAAAATATTATAAGAAAAATTGTTATTTGTGTGGTAAACTCCAACTGATGATGTTTTCCAACCTCAAAAACTGAGTGCACGTCTGGAATTGTTATATTTTTCTGTTTAACGTTTTTTTCTACTGCTGGTTTCACAAAATCATCAATGAATATCAGAAAATTTTGACCTTTTAATGACTGAGATTATTCTGCCTTGTTAGTGGTTGGCGGTACAATTACACTATTTGATTAAAGTAACATTTGTTTGGAAGAAGCCATTTGTGAAAGTAAAATAACATAAAATAAAGAAGCAGAACAACAAATAATTGAAATACATTTTTAAAAATCAACATTTAGGGTTCCAGAGACTGTGGAGGGGTTTCTTTGTGTAAGTATTTGATGCAGTATTTTTGTCACTTTTATTGTTACTTCCTTAAATATACATACAAAAAAAAGAAAAAAAAGAAAATCCATATCACCAATCTATTACTTTCACCTCATGCCAGCTGGTAATTATGGTGGAGGATCTGTGATGCTGTGGGCCTGTTTCACCACTAAATTTACTCAAAATCCCAATATATTTTTTAATACCAGGAGACACTGATCTGTTTAGCAACTTTGAGTCTTGAGTGAAACAAGCAATAAAGTACATAATATAAATTGTAGGTATGATGGAGTTATCAAACAAGAAATAAAGCAAAATGCATATGAGGTTAAAAAATTGGCTTTGTAGTCATGCTGTATTTAAATCAAACCAACATTTCAATGACAAATGTTTTCAGCTGATCGATTAAAATTGATTTGAGGTGACCTAATGAAGCTGCTTGTCTTCCATTCGGCTTGACAGCAGCCATTGTTCTCAGGAGAGGGAGCGAGGAACGTGTCTCCCACAACGGCTCACTGGAGTGACTGTTTGGAAAGTGAACTTTGACCCTGACGCTGCAGCTCAGGGAGGGGACCATCACTGCCCACCCCCCTCCCATCCTTTTTGGCTCCGTCCCTGTTAGACTTGTCCTGATTGCGATAAGTCTCTCTCTCTGTGTTGTTTAGTCTGGTCAGAGAGCTGCTACTTGATTGATAATGAGATAAATAAATTGTAAACTAGTTTATCTCAAAACAATGATAGCAGAGAGTGAAAGGATTAACTTAAAACTGAACATTGTGCACATGAATCTAAATCATTTCTACTTGACTGGATATGATCTAAACAGAAATATGATCTAAGACTTGTTGTTTCAGTTAATTATTCTTAAAAGAAAAGCAAAGGTTAGTCAGTATGAGTACACGTCTTTCAGAAAAGGTAATGGATTTGTGATTTATAGCCTTATACTGCCCTCTAAAGTTTAAAATCGGTATGACAAGCTGAGCAGAAGTAATATTTTGCACTAAAAGGCAGAAAAATGCGACATAATTTGAGTAAACTGATTGTCATTAAAAGAAATACAAAATGTGACATATGTGCAAGACTAAACAAAAAAAAAACATAAAAAAGCTACTTTATCACTTTAGAAATCTAAGGAAAAAAAATGAAAAATTTGAAAATAGGCATTTATGACAGAAAATTTAATAAACTGGAAGGCTGGAGATGAGTTTTTGTTTTATATATTTGATATTAAGTTAAAACAAAGAAAAATTATTTGAATGTTCTTTCAGAATATTTAGTTTTAACAGAAACACTGAAGTTATTTTATTTTCTAGCTTAGAAAGCAAACAATTATGCTGTTTTTATGTTATTAACGATGCTGACCGTTATGTTTCGTTATATTTTAGCAAAGATCTCAAAAATGTCTGTATGCTAGCCTGGCCGCTTTCTCCAAATCAATTTTGTTAGCATTTTAGAATAATAATATTGTGATTTTGTGGGAATTGTTCCCTCATGTTTACATAAATGTGACATTTTGTGCATTTAAAAAAAACGACGTTGTACAAACCTGATTTTTGTTTTACGTTTGTGATGCTTTGAGATTTAGAAACAGAAAAATTTTAATGATCTGATCTTAAAGCAAAGATCCTGCTGTGAGTTACTGTAGAAAAACATTAATCCTTTATTTCAACATAAAATCTCACATTAACATATACAGATATATATTTCTTTGTTACTCTAAGAGTGCTTCTGCCTCTTTTAGAGCTCTCTCCATTTCAGCAGCCTCCTGAGAGAAATTCTCTCTTTCTTGCTTCATAATTTCTCGCGCTTTAGTGAGGTCCTCCATTGTTGCTTGGATTTCCTAAAAATGACAGTAAAACCTCAACCAAACTAAACAGAAATGTTGCAACAGGATTACAAATGTTAAAGAAGACGATGACTTACCTGTAGGTGAGTACGCTGTTGTGATGCAATTTCTCCAAAAGCCTTTAATTCCCTCAGCAGTTCGGTGGAAACACTCTGAAATTTAAGCAGTTATGTGCCGTTGTAGGCATGTTGTCTTGTTTGTGAGACTATATACACACAATAAAGTGAAAGGGAGATTAATAAAAACATACCATAACTTCTTTCCTTTCGTCTTCTTTCTGTCTCACTGCATCTCCAACCCTTTCCCCTAAAACTAAAACATTAAACTAATTTTTATTACAACAGACATTACAAAGGGTAAAATTAGAGATTTAAATTGAAAGTTATCTTTTTCACCTGGGTCTATCTTGGCAGAAACTAGGAGCGTGTGACAGTCCTGCAGGCTTTTCTGAAACTCTACGTTCTCCTTCTGAAGCTCATCGAGTTGCAGCTCCAGCTCTTCAACTCTTTGCTGTGACATAAAATTTATATTAAAAGAACATGAACTAATAGATGATAAATGTTAGTTTCATTTATTTATTTACCTGCTTCCCTGATAGGTTTTTCTGTAGCTCCTCATTTGCAGCCACCAGGTTTTGATTTTGCTCCTTCAGCTCCACTTGTTGCCCATATCTGGTTGAAACACTGCAAAAAAAAAAAAAATAAAATAAAATAAAAAGGGACATAAATATGTTGAACACAATAAAAATGTCTAGTGTCTGCTGAACATTGATATCATGTAATTTGATGCATGACTTACCCTTTGTGAACTTTAGGAGCAACATTTTTCCTGAAAGATAATAGATTATAATAAATATGAGATGAAACTAACTGAATTTAGAGATTTTTTATTTAATTTTGAATTTACCTTGGGACATTTTCCCTTGAATTTTTTAGATTTGTGTCCGTTTTCTGAACGGTTTTTGCCTCTGTTGGTAAATTTGTACCTGAAAATATGGATATTCATTAGCATTACTTCAAAGAAAGCTAATTTAAACTTCAATATCAAAATATCCATGAAAAATATTATAAACTCACCTCTTGGGATTTTTGAAGACATTGAGTTTTCCTCACAGAGTGACGATAATGCCAGTGGTATTAATAAAAGCACCTGTATTAAGAGGGAACATAAAAATAGGTTTAAAAAAGTTAGGATGATGGGAAAATATACATTTTTCTTTTTACCACATTTAAGACAAGAAAAATCACAAATCCTAATTCTTAAAGGAATATCACATTATTAGACAAACCTTTTTTAAATACACTACCAATACAATTTGAAGATATTTCTCAGATACAGCAAAGACAGCAGTTAATATAATAGTGTAGAAAAAAAGACTCAACTTATGTGTACGGCATCAAAATATCACACTTTAATCCCCAAAACGGCCATTTCTATCAGTTAAATATTTGCACTTTTACACTTAGCACAAATATAACTAATAAATACAATTAATTTTATCCGAAAGTACACAATTAACGGCAAGTTGCTAAAACCGAGTCAACTGACAGACATAAATGTAACATTTGCTGCTGCAATTAAAAACCGCCCGGTCAGTTTACTGATTGGCAGGTATAAAATAACCCTTAAGCACTTTTAAGGCATACAAAAACCTTAATTAACATACCAAAAAAAGTGAATAAACAATTACCTGTTAGGAGACTCAGAAAAAGGCTTTCAACAGTCACAAATTTCAAATATGTCCCGCCCTCTATGATCATTTCCGATCTGGCAACAGTTTCCGGTGTAAATAAGACGTCTTAGAGAGTTTTTGTTTATTATTATTATTATTATTATTATTTTTAGAAAATATTATAACGGCTAAATAGTACGAAAACTTTTTACATAATTTGCTATAATATATAATTTAAACATTTATAATTGAATAACTACAATAAAAAAAGAAGCCGCGAGACGAGCACTGTAATAGCTAATGCGCATGCGTGGAGGCGGCTAAATTCAAAACTTTAGACGTTAGCTTTAGGTTGGAGAATCGCGCACTATCTAAAAAACAAATGCTTTATAAAACGTTTTTACGATAGTTAGAAAGTATTAACATAGATGTATTTGGTGTAGAACGAAGAAGCTGATTTACAGTGAATAAGGTACGTGGCTTAATACTGGCTTGACGGGCAGTTTATCAATAGCTTGTTGACTTTAAAGCTAGTGACAACAACTGTTTCTGTTCATAATGCTGGCAATATGGAAACATTATGTATTCCTTTGTAAAAAATGAAGGCAAAGATTCTCAATGTTTTTCAGAAGGTGTATTTTATGTTTATGTTAATTATGTGTTATTCAACAATGACGCTACTGTTAGCGTTTCAATGTTTTTAATGAATATGCGTTACTTTGAAAGATTAATTTGATTTGACGTTGATCTTTGGTTAGTAGGATGCTCACGTAGCTTAGCCTTTAAATTGCGCTTGTATATGAATAAACACTGATCAAACTACAAGCGGTGTTTGGGAACATAATGTAATTTACTAAATGTTTTATTAAAGGTGGACCGAAATCATACAAACACTTTTAGAAACAGACTTCGTTGTATTTTCGCAAGACTTTGCTAAGCAAAATCAAATAGTTTTCTTGTGAAGAATAATCTAGTCCAGGTGCGACCATTTGTAGCATTTCCTTAAATGCTGTGAAATAACTATTAATGTACAGTAAAATTCCCTTTTATCATCATGAGTTTATTTTTTTTCTGGTCTTTTGTTCATGAACCTGCCCATCCAAATCATTTGAATCTGTATGTAAATTTATGTTCTACGTATTGATCCAATATTTTCATACAGGTGAAGATGGAACCTGTGGATCCAGGAAAGAACGTGTGAGTAAAAAATATTATTGTTTAGAATTTTTATTTATGGTTGTTGCCTGAACTTTAAACGAGGTTCACGATTTACAACCTTTAAAACTTCACATATGTAAGCAGGTAAAAGGAGTACAACTTTTTTTCTTACATTGATTATGCAAATAAGAATTTTTTTTATTTATTCTTCTACAATAATAGATGAATTGAACATTTCAGCCATGATCTAGCTGCAGATTATCAAGCATATATTGTATTTATTATATTGACATCATGGTTTTCTGTACGAATAAAAACTTAAATGGAAAAGACAAACTGACCTACCGTAATAATAATTTGTGTTTTTTTTGATACAGTGAAGGCACCGGATGTTCCAAGCGACGCATTTCTTCAGTAAGTGTTACAAATAGTTTATTACAGAAAATACACAAAAATCCTTCTCAGGTTTTGATAGTTAAGACAAAAAAGAGTGAAACTTCCTGTTTCATCCATCTGACCTTTTATCCATCGATCTCTGTCAATTTTCCGGTTTCCTTTTTCACATCTTGATCATTGTAGAAATATCAGTAATAAGTTATGAGTGAACCTTTGTGTTTGTATTAAAAAACATCAGATACATACATTTCACAAATAAAATTAATTTCCTAAATTTACATTTTCAGATTTTAAAGGCACCACGTAAATCGTTATTGCTGCGGGACTCAGAGCAACAAGAAAATGAGGTAAATAAAATGCTCAAGTTTTGTTCATTCTGTTAAATGGTTAAATGTTGTAAAATAATGATGATGCAAACTGTTAAAAAAGAGACGGATCATGTTTAATTATATTTTATCTCCGCTAGGTGGAAACTGCCAAACTGGTTGAAAAGAGAAATTCGAGGAGAGTGAGTTTTGCTCCAGCCAACGACGTTCTGCTGTTTGCCAAGTGAGTGCAAGAAAAAAAAACTCCTCCTACGTTTCATGTTGAAATCGTTTTTACCCAATCAGCTCGTTTGTTTTTAATAGGGAGGCCAAGAATGCTTCGCCTGTACGTAACCCTCTTCAAGAGCTAATGGGAGCAGGTATGCAGGAAAATTATACATTCTTCCCTTTTATTCACTTGAAGCATGTTTGTAATTGTTCTTTTATATCACAGCCACTGCAACAACACAAAACAGGTAAAGAGACCAGTTTAATAAATCTCAGTTAATTTATTTGCATCTTGCTTTTGTTTGAGCGTACATTTTGCTGTCTTCATGAAGGGTTCAGATGGTGACAGCTGAGGACACAAGCCCACAGATCATGGGTAGGAATATTGTTTTATGTGTTAGTATGTTTTTGTGTGTTTTTAGTATTTTTAGTAACTCAGCTCTCTGAATGTAGGTATAGACTCCTTGTTGAATGCTCCTCTACATTCTTCTCAACAAGGAATAATGGTGAGTGTGAAATTCGGATGCTGGTTATTTTAGTTTAGTTTGTAGTTTTGGTACTTGTAGAGATATTTAATATCTCTCTGATTTACTCACAGTGTACTGTAAGGAAGTGTAAGGAGGTTATGTGACTCTAAAGACAAAATGTGAAGGCGATTGTGGTTGTGGTTCGATTAAGGCTTGTAATCTTAAATTTTTTAACTCATATTCAGTATGAGTCGACTTGTTCGGAGCCCCTTGGGAGACATGGGGAATAAAAATTATTTTGCGCTCCCTTACAATATTGCTTATTGCAATGGGGATAACACAGGAACGGTGATGGCCCGTGGAGTTAATAAGGATCACCTTTTGAGATGTTTTTAGTAATAAGAATAATCGTGAATTTCAATAAAAAACTTAAGAAGTAAGGAACAACAAAATTTAACAGTTATTGATATCATTTAAAAATGACTAGTCAACTTCACTAAATACTATCTGGGGGAATTGTAGCCAAAATGTGGAAATGTTCATCATAGGAAATAATTGCAAGAATGTTAGGGTTGTGTAGTTAAATTTGCTGTAAATAACAAGTGAACTTATTGCACTACACCTCTGTTAAGGTATCTGTGCTTTATTATGTTAAACTAGCTTGTATACGTAAACTTATTGTCATTAAATTGGTTTTCATAGAATTAAGAATAAATCATGTATTTTATGTCATTTGCTTGTACTGGTGGGGTTTGTAATTGGAAGAAAAAATCAGTGGCTGGTGAAATGTCTGAGTGGCCGGTAAAAAAAATGTATTTCCACCCCTGGATGAAGTTTAGGATGAACTAGAGGTGTGACCTGCTATAATAAATTTACTATTTTTTTATTTTATTTTTTGTAGTGGTATGTTTGCTACATTACAACAGCCACGAAATTGTTAAACTAAAAAACTTAAGTTTTTCTTGAATATTATTATTTTTCCATATATTTTGTGTTGAGCAATTATTCACTGAGTTTATTTGCTTTCACTAGATCCACTTAGAAAGTGGCATTGGGGAGAATACAGTCGTGTTTTCCACAGAGGACGCAGAGATGGACCTGACTCACAGTCACACCATAAACATCAACTGTGACATAGACCTGCTTGAAGATCCAGACCACCAAAACTACGATCCGTTACTCTCA
This sequence comes from Gambusia affinis, assembly GCF_019740435.1. Classification (NCBI taxonomy): domain Eukaryota; kingdom Metazoa; phylum Chordata; class Actinopteri; order Cyprinodontiformes; family Poeciliidae; genus Gambusia; species Gambusia affinis. The sequence goes on from NC_057889.1 coordinate 5,250,492, forward strand.
GGGGGGGGGAACGTAGCTGATGTTTTCACAGAACTGCCTCCCAGTCATTTTGTACAAGCAACAAATCAGGCGTCAGCATTCCTGCTTGATAAAAAAACGGATTCAAGTGTGGAAACGAGAACCGTTTCCGCAACGCCTCCTCTTTTGGATCCTGACTTTAAAGACTTCCTCTCAAGCCTCTCCAAACCGAGTCCCTCCAGCACCGGGATGACACCTTTAACCTCTGACGACATAAAATCATCCCTGGCTGCAGATGTCGACAAAGAAAATCAGATGCCAAAATCTCTGAGCAGCAGCAGGAATATTGAAGAATCCTTAAATGGAAGTGGTTTCCGTCGAGACGATGAGGTGAGCATGGAGGTGACTGAAGCCCAGACCGGCCGTATCCTGGGCGCCGACAACGACGATCCTTTTCAGTGTCTTTTTCCAACTCAAGAGATGTACGAAAAGTCAGAAAGAAAGTCACGAGCCAGAGAAACCAAACAGCAACAGAGCTGTGAAAGCTTGGAGTCGAACGACCAAAAAGGTGAGAAATCTCACATCTCTGTCTTTCTTGAAGCTTGACAATGAGTATTTTTGTACATAATTGTGTCAAAAACCAAAATGGTAACAAACATGGGACTTGAGAGCGAATATACAGCTCTGGACAAAACTAAGAGACCTCCGCACTGAACCCGATTAAAACCTCCTGGTTTTCTTCCAAATATTGATTCCTGAACTCTTCCTGAGTTAAAACATTAGTATTGTTCTGAAATTTAAATTAACTTGTTTTCTTGCATTATTTGAGGTCTGAAAGCTCTGCATGTTTTTCATTATTTTCACCATTTCTAATCACCTAAAAATAAAATTTAAAATGAAAATTACATAACATTTAATAATAGATTACTGTCTCCACAGCTGGGAATGATTTTGCTGTTATGTTAAAATATTAACAAGCATTTAAAAAACATTTCTTTATACTGAAAATACAATTACTGGACAATCTCATACAATATCTACACTACAAGTTGGTTAATCAGATTTTCTAAAAAAAAATAAAATACATATATATATATGTAGTGCTTAGCTCCATAGTGGATTTCTCAACAGTTAATTTACTGTTTTTCTTTTTCAGCCAATAAATCTCTAACAAACCTTTCGGTACACACTCCTCTTGAAAGCCATAAGGTGAGTTTCAGAAATACTCTCTAAAGTCTTCTAAGAAGTTCAACATGGGTTTTTGGAAAGCAGTCATTAACATTAACATTTTGTAAATTCTTTTGTTGTTTTGTTTTCTTCTTTTTTCCAGGTTTGCTCAGGTTTAAAAAACGACTTCAGAGAGAAAACGGTTGTGTTCGCTGCAGATGAGTTCATGGACATCACTCGGAGTCTCACAGGAAGCATCGCCAGCGCCGGCCGCTCCCTGCTGCAGCACAAAATCCCAACAAATGACGTCGACCAGGAGAACTACCCACTGAGTACAAACTGGGGTGGTGTTGACCCGGCAGCTCCTGTTAAACCTGGAGGGGATTTCATCCTGGATACGACTGAAGTTCGAAGATCAGATGATGTTTTTCAGTTTCTCATTCCTTCAGAAGAAATGCAGCCTCTCTGTAAAAGTCAGAAAAAAGAAATCTTCAACGTAGGACAGCAGGACATTTATGGACCACAGTCATCTGATCATAAAGGTACAAAAAAACTCAAATTTATTTTTAGTTTGTTTTTAGTAAGGGGATAAAAGAGCATTAATTCAGAAAAATTACTAAAACCTGACAAATTGTTTAAAAAAAAAATACTGTAACTTAAATTGTTATGGTTGTAGTCGGGCCTGGCACAATAATCAATAAATCAATTAATCACATGATAAATTAAAACAAACTCAATCATTTCCAGTTTCTTGATTTATTGTTTTTCTCTTTTTACCAAAAACTGGATGATAAAAGTCTCCAGTTTGGAGTTTTGTTCTCAACTGAACTTTTTTTTGGAAGATAATTTTGTTTCCAGAGACTTCATAATTAATTTTATTAGTTGTTTCTGTTGTTTTGTTTATGTATTTTGGATATTTAAAATGTCTTCCAGTTCTAGTGTTTAAATTTCATTAGAATTTAATGTTTATTGATCTTTGAGGATGTTTTCTTGGATTATTATGTCATTATTATCATTATATTACTGGCAAATTGTTTCAAAAAAACAATATCGTTTATCGCAATAACTTCTGGGACGATTAATCGTCCAGAAACATGAGTTAATGTGACAGGCCTATTTATAGCAACATCTATCTGTTTTATATCTCCTGAAAAATATAAATTAGTTTGTTTTCCTTGTATAAAAAAACTTTTAATGAACATTATATTTTGATGAGTGCCATCAGGAAAATCACACATATCAAATATGTTGGTCAATGTTTCATTTACTCTGGTTCAAAAGCAACTCTAAACAGGTTTTTAGTCTTGATTCAAAGGAACTCAATGTTTCAGCTGTTTTGCAGTTTTCTGGAAGTTTGTTCCAGATTTTTGAAATAAATCTGGAATAAAATCTGAACTTAAATAAAATGTTATCATTTTGGAAACCAAAATGCTTAAACATTAAAATATCTTGATACTCGTAACTGAGACATCTGGTAGAGATTAAACTTTAATGGGTTTTTGAACCTCCAAATAATTTTAAACATAAAATACTCACAAAAAAACCCAATAATGTTTATTATTTTAGTAGGTTTCTATTGCCGTCCTCTGCTATTATAGGTGGTTTTACTATGTTTATTTAATTGTACTTGCAGAGGAAGACGACTGTAGTCTCCCATTGTACTTTCAGTGATGAAACAGAAACAGTTGATGTGATTTATTTTACTTCTCCAGGTTTAAAAACCTCAAAGCTGAACATGGAGCCACAAAGGCATCAGTTGATGGTAAATAAGCTCCTTTTTATTTTATTTGTCTAAATCCCAGAAATTTAATTTGTATCTGTCAGCATAAAAGCCGTAACTTAAGACAGAAATTCACTTTTGAAAGAAAAACAGGTGTTTTGACATCCTGTATTTTCTCCGTGACCAGAGTTTTATGCTGTCTGAATATTTCTGTTTTATAGCAGAATTAAGACGTATTGCGTTTTAAGTCAGTAGGGACGTTACATGCAGTACTTTATGTACTCAGGTCTTTATAATTTGAATATTTGTTTATAAAGTGAATGCACAAACACAAGATCTTGCCAAATATTTTTGGTCTAATTTCTAGTGCAAATAATGTAATACACTTGAAATAAGGCAAGACTATGTTAAAAGTAACTATCTAACAATATACTGGAATACTTGGAATATTTAATACATTTATATTATTTAATAAATCTTGTTTTATAAGTCTTGTTACAAGTTAATTTATCTTCCAATAGGACAAGAATTTTTTCATCAATACAAGGGAATTATTTACTTAGATATTTGCTATATCTTACTAAAAAGTTACTTTCAAGTTAGTTTTGAATTATTTCAAGTTTACTGAGATTGCTCACATTTTTTCACTAGAAACTAGACCAAATATATTTGGTAAGTTCTTGTGTTTTTGCTGTGCAGATATCTTTCAATAAACATCGTGTGATTAGAAAGCTGTAATCTGCAAATAGCATAAACTTTGATGTTTATGAGCTACAATTGTTAATATAAAATATCCGTATTGCTGACTTTGCCTCTGTACAGGATAAAGTTGCAGCTCCAGATGACCACAGAGAAAAAGCGCTGCGGTTTTCTGCTGGTGACGACTGTTTGGACGAGAGTCACACTGTTCACATCTCCACTAATGTCAAACTGAATCCGCTCCAAAACGTCAACGTGGCGCCCTCATGCGAGGAGAAATCCATCCGATTCTATGCAGACGACGTCACAATGGATATAACTCAGTGCCCCACCACAAATATAGCCACAGATTTAGCATCAGACAAATTTTCATCCTTACTCAGTTTATCAACACGAAACCATTGCGACGCTAATTCAACAACGATGGCTGCTACTTCAGGGCCATCTGATGGATTTACGGTTTATCTGGAAGATAACATGGACATGACTGAAACTCAGACAGGATGCATTTTGGAAGCTGAAGTGAGAGAAGAAATGCTACATAAACACGAGTCCCTTCAGGCTGTTTTACCCACTAAAGATACGCAACATCAAAGTGTTCATGGGAAGACAGAGAGAAACTTACATCAACAGCATAAAGAAGGATTTGGAGCATCAGATTATACAGGTGACATAAAGGCAGAGAGTTCTTTATTTATTAATATTATTATTAGGTAAAAACTAAAATTAGACCACTAATTGTCAACAGTAAAAGTGTTGACAATTAGTGTGAACTGGATTTTTTTAAATGCTTTTTTTTATGTTTACTTGCAGAAACTTCAACAAAGAACTCTTTAAAGACAATAATACAAAGAAACCAGGTGAGATTAAAGTTTTAAATAAAATATATTTCAGTGTCAACCTTTTTTTTAATGCAGTTATTACCTTGTTCATTAAAATTTAATGGAGAATTCTGTTTCCTCAGGTTGAGTTTGGGTCTACAGATGACTGCAGAGAGAAAACCGTGAGATTTGACGCGGCAGAAGTCTGCATGGATGTGACTCGATGCAACACAATGGACATTAGCAGTAATTTGCCACTTCCAAACCAGATTTCGGCTGCAAATGGAGAGAAAACCATAAGATTCGATGCAAATGATGCAGAAATGGATGTGACCAAAAGCCACACAGTAAATATTCTGAGGGATTTACCTCTGCAGTCTTTCATAGATGTGGCCTTACCTGCAAATGGAGAGAAAACGGTGAGGTTCAATGCAAATGATGCAGCAATGGATATAACGAGAAGTCACACGGCGGACATTGCTCATCATTTAAATGTTCTTGTACATAAAGAAGAGGTTTTGTTACCTGCTGAAGGTGAGAGAACCCAAACGTTCGATGCAAGTGATGCAGAAATGGATGTGACCAGATGCCACACGGTGAATATTATGAGGGATTTACCTTTGCAGTCTTTCCCAAATCTGACCGTTCCTTCACATGGAGAGAAAACATTGAGATTCAGTGCAAAGGATGCCGAAATGGATGTGACCAAAAGCCACACTGTCAATATTATGACGGATTTCCCAAATCTGACCATTCCTTCAAATGGAGAGAAAACCGAGCGTTTCAGTTCAACCGAAGCAGATATGGATGTGACAAAAAGTCACACCGTCAAGATTTTCACCGATTTAAAAATGCTCTTAAACCAAAACGAGAACTTGCTGCCTGCTGGTGGAGAGAAGACGGTGCGGTTCAATGCAAATGATGCAGCTATGGACATAACGAAAAGTTACACTGTGAACATCGTACATGATTTAGACCTGCTTCCACACCACAGCGTGGATGCATTACCCGCTGATGGTGAGAGAACTGTAAGGTTTGGAGTAAATGGTGCAGAAATGGATGTGACCAAAAGCCACACAGTAAATATTAGGAGGGATTTGTCTCTGCGGTCTTTCCCAGATTTGACCATCCCTTCAAATGGAGAGAAGACGGTGCGGTTCAGTGCAAATGACGCAGCTATGGACATAACGAAAAGTCACACTGTGGACATCGTACATGATTTAGACCTGCTTCCACACCAAAACGTGGATGCATTACCTGCTGATGGTGAGAGAACTGTAAGGTTTGGGGTAAACGATGAAGAAATGGAATCAACAAAAAGTCTGACAGGGAAGGTTCTTTTAGATTCAAATGTTTTGTCAAACCAAATTGTCAGCCCGCCGCCTGCTAAAGAAAAGAATCTAGCCTGGCTGGCAGCAAATGATGTTACTGTGGATGTTACCAGAAGCAACACTGTAAGCATTGTCACGGATTTGAACCAAGCCCCGAGTCAGATTACAGACTCTTCTCCCACCGGCACAGAGAGAGTAAGCAACACCTTTATGGATGAGACAGGAAGTGACACAAAAAGCATTTCGAAGAATTATAAACTAGCGTTGCGTCACAACGTCAAATTGTTGCCGAAATCTGGAGAGAAAACCACAGAATTCACAACAAATAATGCAACTAGCAATATGACTCACTGCCTTAGTTCAAATATTGTCAGTAATCCCCTTTTACACCCTGTTATGTCAGATCAAAACTCTGAGAACATGAACGATACTCTCGCTAAGAAGGAAACGGACAGTGGGAACCGTGGTCTGGATTCAAATCCACCTTCATCAACACAATCTGATCTGTTTCAGACGAGCTGTGCCCAGGATGAGGCTTACAGAAACACACCATCCTGTCCAGACTCAAGTTATTCCCAATGTAAAGGAAAGGAACCCGACACTGATCCTGAAAATGAATCCTCAAGCTTGGGCTCAAATGTGGGCAAGCCAATAAATAAAACCAAAACCAACACTGAGGAAATCTGTGCAAGCGTGGATCAAACTGAACCCTTGGCGTCGTCTAAAGATGATCCACCTCAAGGTTTTTCTTCCAAACAAAACCCTCATTCAAAAAGCTTCAAGGAATCTGTGTCTGATGAATATCGACCTGAAGCAGAAACGCAGGGCGTATCACAGAAGATGGAAAGCTCACCCATTAATGCAGATCAAAACGGCGATGTTCTGTCTTCACGGTTGTCCAGACGAAAGAGTTTAGCCAATCTCCAGTCTAAAGTGAAACGCTTGAGCCAGTTGATAAATGCGGCTCCCGATCCTGCTGCCGTGGAAACCTGCACGGCTTCGTTGCTTCATCTGGATCCCAATGTGGAAAAAAATACCAATGATGCAGAAGCAGAACAACTCTCTGTAGCAACCAGTTCAACTCCTTTCAACTTAAAGACAAAACAGCTGATGTCAAGGCTGTCAGTGGGAGGCTTTAAACCAAAACTCCCGAAAAGAAACACAGCAGATGAGTTGAATAAATCTGCTGTTAAGGCAGCTACAAAGACATTCACTGTCAGCGTTCCCAGTCAGCCGAGCCAATTTGACAAAATCACTGATATTCACGATGAAGAACTTGTTGACTGCGAAGATTTTTCTGAAACGATTGACACCATGACGCCTGAGAAGTTCTCTGAGAAAGACAACTCGTCCAATCAGTTCTCCACGTTCCAGGAGGAAGATTTTGTTTATATGGACGACTTCACATCCAGCAGCCAGAGACAAAAGAGGTCTCTGCCGGAAAATGAAGACGAGGAAGAGCAGGATGAGAAGAGAAAGAAGATTCACACAGAGTTCATGTCGGTATGTCGGAAATAAATGTAGATTGTGTTTTTAGGTTCTTGAAATTGCTATTTAAATATTTTAAGTTTTACATGTATATTAAATTGAGCAACATTAATGAAGTCAAAGGGGCAACGAAAGCAAAATGGCTCAGAATCTTTTCAGTTAAGATCTTAAATACTGTGATGTTCAACAAAAAGCACAAAGTTCTTAAAGGGAACTGATTTTGCAAAATTCACATTTTTGTCTCATCTGCTTTTCAAAAACATCCTGCTGGTTTTTTAGCAGTAATTAAATGATTTTTGGTGTCTGAAAAATTAGTTGTTTCAAAAACCTCCCAAATATTGACTAACAATCAAAAGCTGCTGCGACATTTCCTAGCAACCCCACAAAATCCCAGCCCTTTTACCTAGCAAGCAAATCTCCAGCACATTTGGTCAGCTGGTTTTACCGCTGTATGCTGTACAATGGCTGCTGGAAAAGATAAATGTTTTGTTGTTTTAAAACACAGATATCTACATTCTTGCTTCATTTTTGTTAGTTGTGAAGGAGGCTCCACTTCTGCTTTTCAAAGTGCCTGTTTGCAGCCATTTTCAAGTTCGAGTGTAAATGCTGAGCAGCAGACTTTTTGGATTTAAAGTTACAAGAGACCTAAGGAGGTCAAATAGGCAGAACTGAGCAGACTGAGAACAATTTTGTACAAAAGAATGTAATGATTATGTTTTATATAGACCATAGACTGTTTAATAATGCAGATATTTTACCCTAGAAACAGTCCCTAAAACAAGCAATTTTCCTACGATAATAACAATGGTATTACAGGTTATAATAAAAATAATCTTGGTTTGTTTTTCTTCTTCTACATCTTGTTGGTCTAAAATTCATCACTTTTTGCTTATTGTTTCTTGTTTAATTTTTTTGTAGGCATCTCAGTCTGATGTTGACTATGAAAGCAAAATGGCCGCTGCTTGTGCGCAGACCATCGACTCCCCAAGCAACACAGTTAGCAGATGTGAAATTGCATCAGAGTCTAGTAAGATGTCATTGTTTAAAATGGAGGCATTGATATTCTTACTCATCAGTTGTTGTTTTTTGGTAATTCTCACTTTTTAATGTTTTCTAGCTTTCAAACACAGCCTGTTTGAATCCCAGCTTGAGGACTACGGCAGTGATGGACAAAAAGTATGTCATTTATTTCAAATTTCAAATTGAAAATGTGATCTGCATTTGAAATGATGTAAAAAAACCAAAACTTTGTTATTATTTTGGTTTCAGAAACTCGAAGATGGCACAATTACAGTTTTGGAGTTCTTCAATCTCTTCAGCATAGATTTTGTCATCCATAATCCTCGGCAGAGCGTCCTTCCTGGCAGAGTACGGTTCATTTTTGTTTGTATATTCACATTTACTTGATCTGAGCTAAATTTTGCATTGATTGTTATTATTTCTTTTGCAGCTTCTGGACAACTCGGATGCAACGGCATTGGATTTGTTAAAAGATAAGCACATAAGCCGTCCTAAACAATCAGTTTATGAGGCAGATGTCAAGACCCTCACAGAAAAAGTGGAAGGGTATGTATTTTTATTTATGTTTTGTTTATTTAGGGAAAGTTAAACATACCACTTTGCTCAAGGTTCAGTGTTTTTGTATTTGTCTATTTTCCAGGCTGAAGTATCGAATGCAAGATTTAGGAAAACCTCTAAAGACTGTAAATAGAGCTTTGTGGGAGGAAGTGAATCACTTCACAGAGAAAGAGGTATTAAAGAATGAATCTTATTTGTTTCATGAGTCCGATAGTGAACTAGTAACATCAGTCCAGCAGCTTCTTCCCCTGTTTTTGTGTTTGTTATGATGTAAAGCACTTTGAAATGCCTTGCTGCTGAAATGTGCTATACAAATAAAATTTGATTGATTGAAAACTTAGCAAAATTACTCAGGAAAAACACTGTATGTGATTGAATTTGTCTAAAGTATATGCTAAAATGTAATACTTGTAAAGAAAACACAGAGCCGATCCTAATACACAGCAGTTACAGAATGGCAACAGAAAAAGGGGGAGGAGCTGCTGGTTACTGGTTGCTATGGTAACTACCAACTGCCAAGAGCAGCATAGGGGAGGAGCTATCTCTTACTGGTTGCTACGGTAACCACCAACTGCCAAGAGCAGCCTAACAAAACTTAATACACCATTAAATGTCTGAAGAAACAACTTCTTGGCTAAACTAAATAAACTCAAAGAATAAATAAACAAGTTTTGACAAACTTTATATCTATAATGTTTTTAAAATAAATGTAACTTCTTTTTTTTTCTTTTTTTCGTCGCCAGCTCAAATCTTTCGGCGCTAAGCTAAAGGAGAGAAACAACTTGTTCAGAAAAAACAGCAAAGTTCAGAGTCATGAAATGAAGGAGGAGCTCTACGCAAACCTTGTTCGAGTGAATCTGGTGAGAATCTTTGCAACAATGTCGTCAAGGTTGTGTCTGTTCAGAAACCATTTTTATTTTATTGTTTTGTTTGTTTGTTTTTTCAGGAGGAACAACAAAAACTGAGGGCAACAATCAGTCAGGCAGATGAGATGATTCAAACTCTGGACGGCTGCATCAGCGATTTAGAAGCAGGTCAACATCGGAAAACAACAGCCTGCAATTATTACGCTCCAAACAACATATTGTGAACTCTACTTCAATAATGAGAGTGTATCTAGTTTTTCACACACAGTTTTTCAATTTAGCTTTAGCTTTATTCTACTAAAAATGAAATATTTTGTATTTCATACATTGAAGTTAGATGGACTATCAGGGAAAGGACAGGTTGATGTGTTTTTTCTTTTCATACAGAACTGGATGCAGTTGTGGAAAATGGCTCTGAAGATAAACTTAGTTTAAAATCACTACAGGAAGGTAATTTGTGATAAATATCATCTACTTTACTTGTTTGGTTTTTTTTCTATCTTACTTTAACCTAAATAATGAAATTGTATTTTCTTATAGAAATGTCAAAGGTCACTGAGACTTTGGCTGATCATGAAAGGTGAGTTAAGATTATTTTATTCCTCTTTCCATGTAGCTTTATAAAGATGTAATCATTTGCACACATATTCAGTTTTAATGTTGTTGATTGAGTCTAACAAATACTTTTGGTTTGTTTTAGACAAACATCTGAACTGGATTTGGAGAAAAAGAAGAATTCAAGTGAGCTAATGAAGCTGAAAGCTGAAGAGAGGAAGCTGGAAAACTACATCGACACGTTGAACATGTCCGTTTGTTTTCAGGGGGCTCATGCTTTTGTGTCAGAGAATATTGAAGATTAATTTGTTTTATTTTATCAGGCTGAATGAATGGAGGCTTGAAGAGAAAGACAACAAGAAAGACAACTGTTCAGTTTTCACATTCCTCCATAAGACCTTGTTCCTGCGGTTGGTGTTTGAAAAGACCAATGGTGAGATTTATTTTAGTTATTTCACAGTCTTAACCGTCAATATTTAATATTTAAGTATTACTATTGTTGGTCTTGAAAAAGGGGGTTATCATTCTCAGTTGAGAAAAATCTGTGATTTAGTTTATTAAAATTTCACTGATAAATTCCAAAACTGTTGAGTCGAAAGTAGTTATGGGTTAAAAACATTTTTTTAATGAAAAAGACAATTATATTGTCTTTTTTTCAGTGAACTAAATGCACAACATTATGATAAAACATTGTCTGACTTCAGCACAAAAATATCTAAAATATTTTGGGCCTATTATTTTTCTATTAGGTTTTTAATATTTTTTTTTATGAACTCTTGGTAACAAGACATGGGTCACTCTTTCTGTAAAAAAATTTATTTAGCTAAATTTAATATAAATCTGCTAAAATGTCTCATTATATCAATTTGTCCGTCCCTCTGTCTGGTCATTCATATTTCCTTCCTCTACTTTTCTCTACATTATTTCTATAATTTCTTCTTACTAAAAACATTTTATTAGGAAGTTTAATCTAATATCTAAATGTTTTTGGGTTTTTTTTTAAAGGAAACGATGCTGACAGGAAATCTGAGAGGAAAATAACAAACATCAGCTTCAAGTTTAATCTCAGTGGTGAGAAAATAATCTGTGTTGCTCTCGTTTATCTTTAATCTGACAATGATCATGTTTGTTTCTAACTTTGTTTAAAACTTTATTTATTTATTTATTTTTCCTGCCAGATGAGAAGTCGCAGTGTCACGCTCGTCTAGTTCATAAACTGGTCTCCCAGTTCATTGAGGGAGAGTCTGGCTGGGTGGAGAAATATCCCACCAGTGGGCACGTCCCAAAGGTTGGTGTGAAAACACACGTTTGTTTTTAAGAGTTACATTCAGCTGTTATAATTCCTGTTTAAACTTTAAAAAGAGACAAAAGTGGGAAAAATCCGCTTTAGTTCACACTTTTCTGGTTATAAATGATTAGACTGTGGTAACAAGACATGGGTCACTCTTTCTGTAAAAAATTTTATTTAGCTAAATTTAATATAAATCTGCTAAAATGTCTCATTATATCAATTTGTCCGTCCCTCTGTCTGGTCATTCATATTTCCTTCCTCTACTTTTCTCTACATTATTTCTATAATTTCTTCTTACTAAAAACATTTTATTAGGAAGTCTCATCTAATATCTAAATGTTTTGGGGTTTTTTTTTTTAAAGGAAACGAAGCTGACAGGAAATTTGAGAGGAAAATAACAAACATCAGCTTCAAGTTTAATCTCAGTGGTGAGAAAATAATCTGTGTTGCTCTCGTTTATCTTTAATCTGACAATGATCATGTTTGTTTCTAACTTTGTTTAAAACTTTATTTATTTATTTATTTATTTTTCCTGCCAGATGAGAAGTTGGCTCCTGAAGATGTGGGGAAATCTTCGCTGATAGTTCATAAACTGGTCTCCCAGTTCATTGAGAGAGTCCATTACCAAGGAGCAACATCCATTTAAACCTCCAGTTTACTTCCAACACCTACATCTATGAATTTTTTTTTGTCAGACTATAGAATTGGGAAATGAAGAATTTTATTTAAAAAAATGGAAATGCTCAGTTTTATTTTATGCCATCTTTTCTGCCTTTGTTATGATGGATAAATGTTTTGCGTCATTTCAAAAGCAAAGTTGTGCTAAGTAATATAATTAAATTTTAACCAGGTTCCTATATGTTCTGGGAACATTATCATAAACACAATTTTTTGCGTCTTTCTTCTTGTCCTTCTGAATCACCACAGTCTGAAAAGAAATTATTTGCTTTAAAACCACTTTCTGATGTGCAAAGCTTTGTAAGTGAAGCAGAGATGGAAACCAACAGGTTAAATTCAGTAAACTAGTAAAATGGACATTATCCTCCAGAAAACATCTTGATCCGAACTGATAAAAATAGTTTTTGTCTTATCAATTATTTGTTGAGATTTGGTAATTCTAATATTTCAGTAAAAGTGCATTTATGTTAAAAATCTAAAGAAATCAGACGATTTTTTAGATTATTTCCTGCTTTAATCATCTCCTCAGCATTGATTCAGGTTTGTTGAAGTAGGAAAAAACTTCAAATACAAATGATAACCACCCTTGATCTGACAATTTTTCTGTTGTAAATGTATCACTGTAACATTTCAAACTGTCAGAATGTTTAATGTTTAATAATGGTGGTTTATTGTAGGATCCATCAGATTGAGGAAGTTGTGGCTTCGCTCAGTCCAGGAAGGAACCTGTTTACAAGGATCATCAAGAAACTTCATGAAACTCTTCTTTCTTAATATCAATTACCAAAGAGCAACATCCATTTAAACCTCCAGTTTACTTCCAACACCTACATCTATGAATTTTTTTTTGTCAGACTATAGAATTGGGAAATGAAGAATTTTATTTAAAAAAAGTCATAACTGTGTTCAAGTTTCTTTGTGCCTTTGGTGCATAGTGTTTAAGTGCTAAGTAATATAATTAAATTTTAACCAGGTTCCTATATGTTCTGGGAACATTATCATAAACACTATTTCTTTCTTCTTGTCCTTCTAGAATCCACATCGTCTTCAGCAGTCTGAAAAAGCTTTCCAAGTTTGAGGTCGTTTTCAGTGTCAGGTTGACTGACCAGATCTGCGTCTTCCATGTGCAAAGCTTTAAAAACCTGATCGGAAACACAACGTAAGTGAAGCAGAGATGGAAACCAACAGGTTAAATTCAGTAAACTAGTAAAATGATTAAATAACTTAAGGAGAAAAATGACGCTGAGAAAAGATTTTCAACCTGTGGCTTCAGTTCATTTTCCTTTTTCATCATAATTTTCCATTCCTTGGCTGGAAAAACAGTTTCCTAGACATTATCCTCCAGAAAACATCTTGATCCGAACTGATAAAAATAGTTTTTGTCTTATCAATTATTTGTTGAGATTTGGTAATTCTAATATTTCAGTAAAAGTGCATTTATGTTAAAAATCTAAAGAAATCAGACGATTTTTTTAGATTATTTCCTGCTTTAATCATCTCCTCAGCATTGATTCAGGTTTGTTGAAGTAGGAAAAAACTTCAAATACAAATGATAACCACCCTTGATCTGACAATTTTTCTGTTGTAAATGTATCACTGTAACATTTCAAACTGTCAGAATGTTTAATGTTTAATAATGGTGGTTATAGATCCATCAGATAAAGACATCATCATAGTCCAATTTCAATTGTAGCTCAGAATATTTAATGTTTAATAATGGTGGTTTATTGTAGGATCCATCAGATTGAGGAAGTTGTGGCTTCGCTCAGTCCAGGAAGGAACCTGTTTACAAGGATCATCAAGAAACTTCATGAAACTCTTCTTTCTTAATATCAAAACATCTCAGGTCGCATTTAGATCCCAGGTTCTTGTAATCAAACGTTGTAAATATTGAATTGAACAACATAATACTTTTGGCTGAATTTTCATTAAACAATTATCAAATAAGTCATAACTGTGTGTTCAAGTTTCTTTGTGAACAAAACTTGGTGCATTGTGTTTAAAATAAAGTAAAAATCTGGCCTTTTCAGCACAAGCAGTGAAAACATGACATGTATTTTTAACGGTAGCATCTGAAAACTATCAAATATAATAATGGGTATGAAAATTAAAACCAAAACTTTAATTTTATCCTAATAAAAATGAAGCTTTATTTAATTTTCCTTAGAGATTATACCTTGTTTCCACTTTCTCCTGTCGTCTGAAAACAGTCTTCTAGTTTAGTTAGATGTTGAATATGTACAGTATATAACTGTTTATTTCTAAACAGTTATATACCATTTTGATTTTTAAAGGAAAGAGTCGGAGAATCTGCACAACAAAAATGAGAAAAAAAACGCTAAGGAAGTTTTTCTTTTATTATAATTTCCACTTCACTTGAATATACATAAAGAGATACAGAAATATTGAAACATACATTTATACTAATACATCACTTAATAATCTACACTACATTATTTAGGAAAAAACGTAAAAAAAATTTTTTTAAATACCATGAATCTTAGCTGCAACTTTCCCAATAAAGGCCTTTTCAGAAAATACAAACAACAATGGAGGGCATCAGAAAAGTAAAAGTTTTAAAAGGAGCCGAGGCATTTTTACCATAAAAGCATAAATTAAACAAAAACTTACTACATGTTGCTGGACTTTAATACACAGCGGGTATTCAGATAAATTCAAATTCAAAAATACTCTCTTGATCCCAAAGGGAAATTAAATATTGTTGTAGATCATTAAATCAGATTTTTCAGAGTTATTGTAGGTGGTGATGTCTGCTGGCAGGAAAGATCTCTTGTAGCAGTCTGTATTACAGTGAATCTGAGAAAGCCTCTGACTGAAGAGACTCTGTTTAGTCTCACGAAGAGGACGATTAAGATTAACCTGAAATCTTTAGAAATGTCTATCTCATCAAAATGTTTTTAACCCTAGTGTATAAAATCAGTATCAGGAGACAGAATTACAGTATTTTACATGGATACACTGTACACGTTTTCTACTGGTTCCAGTTTAGATTCCTCTGTCCCACCACAGATCACGTGTCTTTTTGTTTGTCAAAACTCACATATGGGTTCACAACACACTCCAGTCCGGTTTTAAGAGTACTGATGGACTTAGTGCTTTCCGAGTTTCCCTTCGCATTGGCGCCGCCTGGTCCGACTCGGGTTGTCTTGTAGTAGTAGATGAACAGGAAGAACCCTGGCAGACACAAAGACAGGAGGATTCCCACTAAATAAAAATATTAAGATGATAATGATACCTTTTATGTATAACCACCTTTTTAAGACAAGTAGGCTAGCTCGGTAGGACTAAAAATATTGCATTTAATTGTTACAAAATTTGTCCACTTGATAAAGGGAGAAATCAGAAAAATATAAAGAAGGATTAAATTGTATAAAGCTCAGCAACATTATTTTCCAATTTCTGTTTTTCTTTCAACTCCAACTTGCCGATTCTGATCTTCTGTAGGCAACACAAGGAAACCTTTTTAATTTTAATAGAAAAAAAGATATTTCCAGATCATTCCCATTTATGCTTCCTTGCATAAATCCCTAACTTTAGCAGCTTTACTAAATTCATAGCCTTTTATACATTTTATATGGATTTATTCAGCAGGTGAAAAGTAATACAGACCCAAACAAACTGTAGTGAAACAAGTACAAATATTGTTGATATTTCACCATTTTTTATTTCATCCATGCTACCTCTAAAAATCAGTAGTTTTGAATCTTTGGTTGTCAAATCCATTTTATGCTTCACATTCTAAATGGAAACATTCAGAGCAAACATGAGTTTCCAATTCAACATTCATTACATCTTCTGTAAATATGACTGCAGTATTAGCAAATACAGCTTCCCCTTTATGTCTTGATAATTTATTAAAACGTTATCAAGTCCACAAATACGATTAAAAACTACAGTGGAATATATTAAATGCTTTTAGCTTTTTCCTATAGTTTAGAAAATATTTCTTTCTCCATCACATTTTTAAAGATATGAAGCAGCTCCAAATTCACTAACATGGGATTATTTAAAGATTCTCCACATTTATTTGTGTTATGCAGTTAATTTCAATCATTTTTCAGCATTATATTATTGCTGGACAATAAATCAGTAACAGTATTGGGTGATAGATACGTGATCAATATCAATAGATAGTACATCTGATATAATATTTAATAATTTCCCTGAACTCCGATCCGATGTCACGCAGCACTCTGGGGGACTTAGGCAAAGGAAAGGCCAAGGCTGGTTGCAACTTGCTCACTCATTCTATGGTTACCTAGCAACAACTTGTTAAGTAACTTGTGGTTACCTAGCAACAACCTGTTGAGTAACTGCCACAGCAGCAGTTTAAGTTCTTGCCACTTTGCCTCATAGCTGCTTACATAAAAACGTTGAGTGGGAACTGAATAAAACAGGAAACGTCACACCACCAGTTATGTAATATGTCAAACATTTAAAACAAAAAAACTAATGAATAATTATTGATATCGACTGGTATGAAACGCCAGCTGGTTACAAATGAAAATATCTTTCTCCAGCACATTTTGAAGGTATGAAACAACTTGGAGCTCGGGAACATTTGCAATAGTTTTCCTGAGATCTCATGCAGTTAATTTTCAAATTGTTATGCAATATTTAGCACACACTCAATCATTCTGAGTACATTATTAATATTTCTATTTTAAATCTTAAAGTTTCTTTAAGTCCTAACTTTTTGAAGTGTGAAGTGAGTTTGTTTTACCTGTGAACATAAAACAGTGCAATGGTTAAAATTCCCATTTTAAAGTTGAAATTCAACATTGAAGACATACTTACACCTACACACATTTTACACCTTTTCTACCATACAAAAACGGCAGAATCTACCGTTTTTATGTGTTAAAAATGTTACATTTTATTTTCTAAATAGAAATTAGTGAATACCTTGAAATGAGTTGAGGATTGTGAAAATGTAGGTGCCTATCATCCGGAAGGAGCCGTAGGCGAAGAAGGCGAAGCCCCACGTGACGCCCAGCTGGCAGCACAGACCCAGAATGATCACTATTTTCCTGCCGGTTCCTGTTTCCTGTTGGTTCGCTGCTTTGCTTCTCTTGAGACAAAAGAGCCAGGACAACGTGATGATGACTGTGGTGAAGGTGAAGAGGAAGACCACCGCATAGAAGCCAACGTTGACGATGTAATGGATGTTGTTGTCGTTGATCCAGCACCTGTGAAAGGTAAGATTAATCAGTTTGACACAACGGAAATGTAAATAAGACTGCATGTCATTCAAAGATGTTTTTAGTCTCACATTGCCACGTCGTTCTCAGGATTATCAGTGTGGATGACCTGTTTCCCGTATTTTTTCAGGCTGCCGATAATAATCACCGCTATGCTCGGTAGAACTGGAAAAGAAGTCGCATATAAAAATTAAGCAGCCAAATTCATCTAATAAAATTTTGTATTTATCTGTTTTATAAATAATCTCAAATTGTGACAAAGTGCTATATAATGATCCTACTGTTTTCCAGAAACTTTGATGGATCTTTCAATAAATTTACCAAGTACTTTCCACCAACCTTTCTGAAACTTACCAAGAATTTTAATGGGATTTTTATAAAACTTTACAAATATTGACCTTAAACTTGCCAGGTACTTTTTAGGATATAGCAAAGAACTCCAATTTGGACTTATTTGTTGTGATTCCCTAAACACAATTGAAAAATTTAGCCTGCCAAATTGATTCAGATGGAAAATATTTAATATTTATCTTTTAATAACGTTTTTAGCTTTCTTTTTGATTTCATAGTAAGTAGAATCACAGAAGTCCATCAAGTTAAAATCAGCCAAAAAAGCTGCAACTTATTGACTTACTAAACTAATAAAAACTCAATACAACAAAGGTTTTCAAAGAGAATAAGTAAGAGTAGACAAAGTAATTTAAAAATAGTAATAACTCTGTTTTGGTGAACCTTGACCTCTTTCAACATAAAGATTTTGGGCCATATGATAAAAAGTTTGGCGTTTGCTCCAATTGTCATGAAGGTAACTGGTAAGTTTAATGGCAGATGAAGGAAAGCACCTGGTAGATTTAATCAAAGTTTAATGAAAATATTCCGAATCCATAAATGTTCTAGGAACGTAAAATGAAAAATAGTTCCTGTAATTTGTAGAAGAGAGCCAGGTAAGTCCTGAGTCAGCTCCAGAAAGTTCAGGCTTTGTTATCGTAGGATGAACTCACTCCAGGTGATGACAGAAACTTTGACTAGGTAGCGCTTTATTGCGATATTCCCTCCTGTGTACAGCTGCAGACAGAGGTGGAAGCCTTGTGCAGCAAACCAGCTGAAAGTGGCCAACATGGAGTAATGCATCACCGCTGCCATTATCTCACAACCCACATCACTGTTCAGCTTTGCCACAAAGTGATTGACGACGAAGGTCAAATTTAGCAGGAACAAGGAGCAAACCAGGTGGATGAGGATCTGTGTGGAAGGGCTGGCCTTCGTCTTCCTGTGAGGACAGAATAATTAACAAACAAAAGAACAAGAGAGTGGTTAAACTCCTGATAAACAAATGTAAATTCCCTCCAAATTAATTAATATCGTGTTGAAAAGGTTGTCCCTTGATGTCCAAATGATTTGAAAGGGACTCAACAAGTCTTCACTTCACAAATCCTGTTACAGATGTTTTTAGATAAAATCTGAACCACTTCAATTCTGGTCTATAAAAGACAAAATGAAAGTTGATTTTTGTTTAATTTGCACTTCATTTGTTTAAGTTGTGAATGACTTTGTGATAGTTTGATCTGGACAACATCAGTCTGACTTAAGTAAATTTGGTTTTAGATGCCGTCACTTCGGCTTTGGACCAGCTGAACAAAGTCTGAATTTGGAAGGTATGAAACTAGCCAGAGTTTTTGTTTTAGCTTTGGATAATATTAACAGACTAAACTAAACCAAACTTTCTACTGTCTTGGCTTTGGTTAAATACTGGATTGCTTCAGTATTAACATCCAGTGCTTTCTAAAGCACTGGATGTTAAAAAATATATTAGAATTTTTTTTTTAACATTACCAATCGAGAAGCTTCAACATTTTTCCATGTGTACACACCAAAAAAATAAAAAAGCTTCAATGAGGTTATAACTGAGACTGTTTCATAAAATTGTTATTGTTTCATAAAAAAATTAAATGCTAAGTACTTGAAATACATTTTTAAATAATGTAACAAACATTTGTTTGTTTATATTCTTAGTCAGGCATAAAAGAGACAACAAAAAAAATTGCAGTAAAGAAAATCTAGTATTTTAATATTACATTCAGTTACGATGGACATTTATCACCAGAAAGCCAATAAGACTAATGAAATGAAAATTTTGGTGTAATTATGTTCGTAAATGGGACAAGAATTTATAACGTTACTTCTAAAAAAAAAAAAACATTCTTAAAACCTTAAGAATAACATATGGCATTATTAATTATCTTAAATTGATTGTTTTAATTGCTTTCAATATGTGATGACCATTTTTGACCTGAATTATTTCAAACAAAGTTTACTTTAAATGCAAAAAATGTTTGGGATTTTTTTCTTTATAAAATATAAGTGCATACAGAAGCAGTTACCAGTAACTGTAAACATTCCTGAAAACGGGACAGAGTTATAAAGAAGAAAGTTGGTATATTTGCATGATGTGCTGCTGCTGTCTGTGGTGCATATGGGAGTTTTCCATTGGACTCCAACAACAAAGCCACTATTCAACATTTCCATGCGGCTGCTGTAAAAAAGTCCGACTAGAACTCACTACAGTGTTTTGCTGACCTGGATGTCCGACTTATTTACATAAACTTTCCGTAAATCAACCACAACGAAACAGCATCACCATTCAGCCAAATTCAAGGAATTTGCCAGAATACTCTGATGGGGAAGCGTACCGAGATCATTATGGGTAAATATTGAAGTTTCGGGTTAAAGACAATATGAGAAAATACAAAATGGAGTTTTGAATGATTTCATTTGTAATTAGATAAATATTACCCAAATGAAAATGGTATATCTAGAAAGCAAATCACCCTAATTCTTTGACATTAGGGTGCTAGCTACCTAGCTAGCCTACCTAACTTCAATTCTGCTAGCTAGAAAAAGCTAGCTAGCAAGCTTTCTCTTCTTTTTAGTTGTTTTTATAAATGCATATCTTGCATTTTCATTGTAAATATCTACAAACAAAACTGTTTCTGATTCCTACCTTATCAGGCAGTACATGAAGAGGATTATGCCGAGGAAGAAAATGGACAAGCCGCACCCAGCCTGCGTGATGATGGTGAGGATGTTCAGGTCAGAGCTGGAGATGGTTTCGTTTATGGGAGTCTGTAAGAAGCAAAAATCAAACAAACAAAAATAAAACAGCATTGCCATTTTAGAGCATGATTTAGAAATGTTACAGGGATGATTTGTGTTATGACAACAAAAAGGAATTACTGTTTGGTGAGATGGTAACGATCATACAGAAACAACGGAGCGTTTCGGTCAAGATATTTACGATTGATTGATGAATAAAATATAAAATATAAAAATGTACCAGTAAGACAGCAAAAAACGTCAAATGCGAACATTCACATCTGATGTTTTTTCCATCGATTATAGTTTCACATCCTTCAGAAGTCCAGTTGGGTTTTCCTCCTGTAAGACATGGAGCTACTACGGTTAGTAGAATAAAAATAGATATTACAAATACAGAATTTTAAATTTGTTAAAGTCATTTTTACATTATCTTATCAAACGTAGTACTTTTATACAATTTGTAATGGGATGCCTATAAATGTGCACACTATTAATGATTTAAATCAAGGTTTTGAGTTTGTTTCTGTGCAACTGACTGGAAAGCACTTAAGATATTCCGTTTTCTTTATTTGTCATGTGTTAAAGAGAGTTTTGTTTCAGAAATTACAAATGCTAATAAAATGTTTCTTTATGGAGGGGAAGAAAGATCAGCAGCAAATTGGTTTTATGCAGTAAAATGATGAAATTTCAGGTTTTCAATACTTTTGCAAACTTTTATTCAAAAAATAATGAATTATTGCTATGTTGTTAGCCGCTGCTACTTACAGATTATCCTGAATCTGTCAGGATAATTTACATTTCATATGTAAACTTGTAGTAGGAAATTACCTTCACCGTTCCATGAGCTGCAGTTTGGATAAAACTTTCCCTGAAAGTAAAAGAGAGCAACACTAAACACGTCTGTTGGGACAATCGGAGGGAATATAAAAAAATGCAAGAGATAATTAATTAAAGAAAAATATTGTAATAAAAACTCACAAATTCTACATTCTTGAAATTGATGTTTATTGTGTCGGTGAGATTCTTGATCGCAGCTCCCATCTCAACTGCGACAACCTCATCATAAAGAACAGTACTGTTCATCTCATCCTGGAGATAAAATAGTGGCATTAACAACAAATGTTAACACATATTTAAAGCTGCATTATGTAACTTTTATATTAAAAATATGTTTTTTACATATTTGTTGAAACTGTCACCAGACATCCATCTCCTCCACTTCCTCCTTCAGTTATTTAGCTGTCTCAAGAAATGCACCAAAAACAACCAATCAGAACCAGGAGGAGGGTCCTAGTGCTGTCAATCAATCTCATGTACTCACTGCTAAATTTTCTAATGGTGGAGAAACAATTCAATGTTACAGAAAAACTCTTTATTTGCCATTATTGTTGGCCATGCTAACTAAAATTAGCATGGTGGTCGTCTCTGCTAGCTGCAGCGTAGACAATGTGGCCATGATTGGCAGCGCTAAGGCCCGCCTCCTGGCTCTGATTGGTTGTTGCTAGTTAGCACTGGGAGAAGGCAGAGGAGCTTGATTGTCACTAGATAGGGACAGTTTCAACACATATGTAAAATATATGTATTTTTTGTAAAAGTTAAATTCTGCAGCTTTAAATGAAATGCAAAATGACAAAACATTGTCGGTTCCTTCTCCATACCTGAGTCAAGTTCAAAATCCGGAGAACAGCTGCGAACGGTAGAGAGGCGTTTGGACCGGAGGCCTTTACAAACGCTTCTTTAGACACGGAGACGGATCTCGAAAATGTTTCAAGACTTTTAGAGTCTTCTACAATCTGTAGGTAGAATAAAGGACCAGTTTTAGAGACTCCGTAAAACAATAGAGATTCAGGGGATTGAGATAAAATAGGCAGCTGGAAGTACAAAGTATTACTAAGATTACTTTAATGACAAAAGAAATCAGATTTTTTAATAATCAAATATGAGAAGGTCATTAGTTTAACACGTAATCAACATATAATCCTGCTCAATCTGACCATTGTCTGCAGAGTGAATGTAAGTTAAGTCAGAACATGTGACAGGGAAATAAAAGTGCTCACTTTCAGTTTTTCAGTTGGAGTCTTGTAAGCGAAGGAAACCTCATTCATTTCTGCAGGATCGGTTTTTCTCACTATCACTCCCTCGATTCCTTTCGCCACTGACAGCTCAGCTGAAGTCCCATTCATTTTGGAGATTAAGCTTTCCAAGCTATCCATAAACTTTCTGAAATATAAACAATAATATGACCGTAATCATGTGATATTATTCACCTAAAGATTCACAAATCTCATCAAGCTAAATGTATTTTGCTCTACTGTAAAAGCATAGAGTCGTATTTTTTATTTATTTAGCTGAACTAAAATAATACATGTTTTTAGTAGATCAACATGTATTGCCAGTTAAATTTTGATGTAACTGCAAGAAAGTCAAACATTTTCAAAAGGATTTATTTAATATCAAGCATGTCTTACGCAGCTTTGGATGCATCAACTTCTCCGGCACCACTTTCAAAAGCAGTATTATTAATTTTAATAATCTCATCAGGCTCTTTCACTGGATTGTCGCAGTTGACACACTTCGGGATATCTTGATTTAGCTGTATTATGTACTTGTCTGAGTATTCTGAAAGTCAATAAAGCAGAGTGAATAAGTTATCAGTTCATTCATAATTATAATCACAAATGTAAACAAACAATTATCACAAAAATAACAGTAGGCTACAGATTCCATGCATTTAACCTGTCAGTTTTTCCATGTAACAACAATATGTGAGCAATTTCCTGACAAATCATTATGGTGGCTCTTTTACACTGTAAAAAGAAATCAGTTGGACCAACATAGTCGAATTGGTAACAAGTAACCAAAGATCAGTTAGACAGGAAATGGTAGAGAGGGAAGACATGCAGCAAAGGTCATCAGGCTGGGAATTGAACCTGCGGCGGCCAGGTTGAAGTGCAAGGTCTCCTTATGTTCCTGTTCCTGGTGAAACTTGTGTCATGGCGTCAGACGTAAGTTCAATGCCGTGTTCGTATCCGATGTCCGATGTCATGACACAAGTTTCACCAGATCCAGTACCAACCTGGTTGGTACCGGTGCAGGGCTGAGGCACAACGCTCATAAGGAGACCTTAGTCTTCAACATGGCTGCCGCAGGTTCAATTCCCGGCCTGATGACCTTAACTGCACGTCTTCCCTCTTATTTACTGAGTTAAACCAACTTAATACATTAAGTGATTCAATTTATTTGAATTATTTGTTACCAATTGAAGCAATTCGATTTAGTTGGTTCTACTATATTATTTTATTAGTTTGAAAAGTTTGAAAAAGTAAAATACATGTTAAAACATTATTTTAAGTACAGTGGATAATTTAGGATATTTTAGTTCCTTAGTTTGGAACAACTTAAAAGTTTCTTTAACTTTCTGTAGAATTTAGTCAAAGAGATTTTTAATTATTTATTAGAAAAAATAAATTATTTGTGTAAGAGTGATTTCAATTTGTAATGTTAAACACGTTTAATGAATTAAGTTATAAAAACTTTGAGTTGGATAAAATCAGTGAATTGAGTTGGTCAGACATTGGATATGAAACTGGCCAACAGTTTCAACTGAATTAATCCCTTTCAGTTAATTTAAGTTAGTTAGATTTGTAACTTTTACTTTCATAACTGAACACAAAACAGTAAGTTGCCATCATTAAACCAAATGAATGAAGTGAGATTAACGTAAATAAGTCAATAAAACACTTTATAGAGTGTAATGTCAATTTAGCCGTATAACTTATTTTTTCAAGCCTTAATAAAAAAGTTGTGGTACGTTGACAACATGCTAGCTAATGTTAAAACAGCAAGATAAATGAGGGTAACCATGGTAACCAGTGAGCGATCAAAGGCCACGCAGAGGTCAAGTTGCTAACAAACAAATAATCCCTAACTAACCACTAATAACTATTTCAGTCATCACAAACTGGAGCCAATAATCAATAGAGATCAGATGTGGTGAAATAATAGATACACAGTAATTGAATTGTTTTTTTATCATACTTACGGCAGTTTTTGCAGGAGTTCTCATTATACGCATTCCCTGCTTTGCACACAGTGTTTGTAGTCATATTTCTATACGTGCACGAGTCTGATCCGTTCAGGCATTCATGAAAACCAAAAAGATTAAATTAGACATAAAATTTGACAGCAATGCTTTTACCTTAGATAACCTCTGATCAGCACCGACATGTATTGGGTAAGAAAAATTAAATTATTTACCAGTTGAATTTAAGCATCCCGTTCCGTTCATAACATGAATGACCACAGAGACTTTGATAAGATCTTTTGTAATGTACAGTGCAGAGTCTGACATGTTCACTTGTGGCCACGTTTTCCACAATTTTTCTGCAAGTTAAAATGAACTCATTTCAGTTTTTTACACTTATGATGTCAGCTTTATTATGAGTTATGATTTGCATGCATGAGATTTTAAACTCAGCTTACTGTGTTTTGTATGATTTTTCTGTAGGAATATCACACAGTTCTCCCCTCCTGTTAAAAGTAAAAACCTTTTTCTTTATTCAATACAAGTTAGTAAACATAAAAAATTATGAATCTGTTTAAAACTTTTACCAAATAATTTAAGGAAGTGAAATGGATACATTTCCATTCATTGTGATATTTTTATAAAACTTTACCATGCTGTACTTACCAGTTTCAGAAACAGTTGTGTTTATGACCCAATTCAAAATGTCAGTCTTAAGGCGACTTTTCAAACCTGGTGACACATTTCAAGATAAACAGATCAACCTCATGACCATTTATTGGAAAACAGAAAAAAGGCAAAGCAAAGATTTAATAATTGGTCATTAAATCCATCATCCCCAGTTCACTACATTGTTACAAAAATGTAACAAAAGCAGCAACAATTTAAATATAAACTTTAAGTATTAAAAAAGACAACATTATAAAAGACCAAATTAAATGCAGAGTGCTTAAAAATATTTAATATGTTGACAAAGTTCAAATTATGCATAAAATAAATTATATTTTAATAAATGCATTTATGATCTTACCAGAGTTCCCAGTGCTTTTGTTCAGATATAGCTTGAAAATATCTGTAACATTCTCAAGTACACTTTGCACAACTCCATCATTGGCTGTTTGGTTAAAAACAAAAACAGACAATTTAGGTTTAAAAAAAAAACAGCATCTGCACCTCAGCATCTCTGTTTAGCTGTGTTTGGTTTTCTCAATCATCATCTAACATTGTAGTATTCACAACAATTCCCAAAATAATGTAGAAATTAATTATTTTTGAGAAATAACTCATTTGCTGCTAGATGCCATAATCAGTCTGTCAAACTGTTATCTATTTTTGGTGGATTACATTGATACTCAAGCATTGATGGAAATAAATTGTATCTTTTGTGAATAGTTGCAAAGTTTTCTAAGATTTAATTTGACACTGATTATTTGTTATGTGTTTTGTGTAAACAGTTGTAGTTCGAATGGTTTCACAAGCTAAGAAGCAATCATCTAAAAAAGCCAGGTTTTGTAACAGTCCAAAAAATGATGAAAGACTTTCAGAGGATCTAAAGAGCTAGAGATTTCAGATTTTTACTGGAGCCCAATAATTTATTAGCCATTTGGATTCCCAAAACAAATGATAACCTCAGTAATAAAAGTTAATTAGACATTAAAAACATGTAACAAAAAAAACAACTGACAAGACACTGTAGCTTTAAGTTATAACAAATTATAGCTTAAAACGTAATACAGTAATAAAGACAACTTTGCAGATAAATATTCAGCATTGCATTAGTTTTCTTACCAGACTCCCATTGGGTCCTGTTTGTAAGTAGATCCATAAGAACTGGAACACTCGCATGTAGTAAGCTCAAAACTGAATGCACTTGAGTTTCAGTTTCTTTAATTAATCAGAAAAAAATATTAACATTAAGTCAACACACATTTTTGTAAGAGCTAAAACTTTTACTGATTAAATAATTCATTAGACACGGTTAAGTGAATTGTGAAAAATGAAACAACATTCCTTTGAAAAAGATCATTCTCTGACCAGAAAAGGAAAGAAGCCACAGCTCTAAGACAGGGTGAAGAAACCTTTCTTTTAAGGTATTATTGGCACTAATACTAATTCATTGGAAGATTGACAGGAAGAAGAACAGAACACAACACCTTGGGTTGGGAATCGAACCTGAGTTAGAGGGTTCTGTGGCTGTAGTTGCTCTGGTACTCTGAATGACTTTCTTTGAGAAACCTTCAACAAGACAACTTTGAATTATTACAAGAAGGTCGGAATGTGTTGAGATTTTTCATTGTACTATGTTAGAAATGCATCGGTTCCCATGGTAACCCTCTGTTAGCCTACCTGTGCTTGTAGAATCAAGAAGGTTTGCATTACAGAAAGCTACTGATATTGCATATCTGTGCTACAAATTATTTTTTTAAACTTCCATACACCAATGATATTATAATAATTTACTTAAATGTTCTTACCAACGCCTTTTCCGAGATCTTTCATCTTTTCCGGAGAAACTCCAAACTTATTTCCATTATTAGCTTATAAAGAGAGCACAAAAGAGTTTCAAGCTACAAATTACAATACAATGTACACTACTGAAACTTAAAGAACAGTATTTCTGCTTAGCAGGTAGTGAGAAACATTAGACTTTTTATGGCTCAACACAGCAATGAAATGTTTTAATACATTATAATACAACTCTATTACATTGTAGTAATGTTCTTACCAAAGAGTTTCTCATTGTTTTCCAATATGTTTACAACATTGTCTGATAATTGTTGCAGACCTGGTGGCAGTACATTAATGCCTGTTTTAATTTAAGAAAAGAAAAAAAATATGTTACACATGTTGCACCCTTAAACAGAACTTTTTTTTTAAAAAAACTCAAAGGTCTTCGCTTTTGTGCAACTTTATTAAAACAAAATCCACGGTTCGAGCATACAGCTGTGTAGTTTTCTCTCTCTTCCGTATATATATATATTTTGGTCATGAACTTACAACTCCCATTGTGTTCTTAAAGGGGTATTATCATGACAAAAATCTATGAACATTCTCACGTTATTAACATTTTCAGGGCTCTACACACAGAGAGACACTCAACCATCAACATTTGATTTGGGGCCATTCATTGGGAAACTAAAAGGAAAGTTAATTATTAATTAATTGTTTGATGTATCTTGGATTTATATATTTTGTCCAGTTTCAGCATATTTTCTTACTATTAGCTAAATGAGATACCAGTCCGGCCTACATGAATGTTTCTAAAAGGATTTGGAGATTTAGGTTGTATTAAAAAAGTTATCTGGATCGGCTGAACATTCACACATTGACTGAAAAACTCATGTCACACACTTTAACCCAAACATTACATAACTGTGTGTTATTCTCTTCATCTCATTAATTAACCATTAGTCAATTTAAACATTTTTAAAAGCAAACCAGACATGGTGGAAACACATGGAGCGTCTGTATTCTTCATATATTCACACACACATACACCCCACACACACACACACACACACACACACACACACACACACACACACCTCTCCTCTAAACAACACTGAAAAAGGAAAACAGGTGATCTGACTTAAAAAATAGTTAATTTGTTACAAGTAAACAAGTTGCAGTTTACTCCACAGAAAAAAGTGAGAGTATCTGTGTTGGTTTGAAATGCCAGTGACGTGCGTTTTAAATCTTACCAGAACAGTTAAATACAGTTTTACAGTGCATGACTCGTCTTACTGGTTAATGTGTCGTTGAGTTCCTTCAAGATCTGTTTAACAACTTCCGGTAATTCGTCCGGAATTGGTCCATTCTTGCCTGTGATAATTTGACAGGAAATAAAACAAAGTTTAGTTTTATTAAATAGCACATTTATTCTAACTTTTTGGTTCCAGTTTCTGTGATTAATGCAGTAAAAGCAAGTCTCTCCTGGCTGGCAGTAATATTTATATTATAGAGACCCAATTTGAGTATACAGGAGAGGATTTGGGAATTTTTTGGGGAAAAGAATTTTCTGTGAAAACAGTCAAAATTTTATGGTTCTAATCAAAATTCTGAGATTACAGTCAGAATTTTGCAAAAATGCCAGAATTCTAAGGTTAGTCAAAATTCTGAGTTTACGATCTGACGATTCTGTGAAAAAAGTCAGAATTTTGCGATAAACGACGTTGGAGTTTTTTTTTCTAGTTTGAATCAGATAGAGAATCTGTGGAGGAAGGTGAAGAGGAGGATGATGACGTATAAAACCCCCCACTCTGTCATTTTGCTTAATTGTAGTTGTCTTTCTTTTTTCTGTCAAAAAGCAGCATCATGAGGTAATGAACCATCAACAACTTTATCTTTAAAACCGTTTGGTTTCTGCAGTGCAGCTGCTGAATGTTCAAAATCCGATTTCTTTTACTTTACGTTATTCTGAAATCCTAATGCGATTGTTAGTGAACAAAAGGTTAACGCCAAACAAAGCTCTTAAAAGTGCTGCTCCTCTAACGAAGGAAGAGGAAACCGTTTTGGCCGGTAAAGTGTCGGATCTTTAACCGAGACAGATTGACAACAATGGATCAAAAAGCTTATATTTGGTGTTTTTGCTGCTAATGATATGAATGCACTCATATGACATCAAACAGGACGAACTTTGACCTCACCTGAGAGTTTAGCTGCGAAGTGTTTCGCCGCATTGATGATGCCGTAGAAGTTGTCAGCAACAACATAATTAATGTTTCCGTTGTCTAAGCAGTTTTTGATTTTATCAAATTGCTGAGAGCCAGGAAACACAGTCACTGCTGAAAGATTTTGTTGAGACAAGATATTAAAATGATGGCAAATTAATTACCTGCAACAACTACAATTCATATATTACATAAAAATATACATTTTAAACCATTAAATACAGTTTTAGATGCAGCAAATTTGTAACTTTTTAAAAAATTGTTTACTTACAAACAGGAAAAATGCACAAAAAGCCGACGAGGAAAACCTGAATTATCCAACTCTGCCGAGGCATGTTGTTTGAGTTTCAGTCTGGATTAAAGATCCGTTCTCAGCTGCAGGTGATTTAAACAGCACAGACAGACCCGTATAACTGTGATTAAAAATGTAATCAGTCGTCACCGTCAAAGGTTTTGGTTTTCTCTCGTTGCTGATCAGAGTCAAGCGACCAGAATCAGTCGATCCTTTTCGCCAAATGAAACTGCTAACAAAGTTTGCATAGTTACCAGCGTCAAATATTTTGGCTTGCAAATCCTGACATGGTCCACGTTTCATCAGCGGTGACTGTGCTGCTCTCATATACATGCAAAGCAGCAACAGGAAAAACATTTTTGTTTGAATAGCTCATTGATTCTTGAGACAAAAATCTTTCCTCCAAACAGAACTTTATTATTATTATTATTATTATTATTATTATTATTATTATTATTATTATTATTATTATTATTATTATTATTATTATTATTATTATTATTATTATTATTATTATTTATAATGATTGTGTGATATGCATAAGAAATGTCAAAACAGATATTAGGAAGTAAACACAACAGGTTACTTCTTAATCTTACAGACAAACTTTTATAACTTTATTTTATTTATTTATTTTTTTCAAAGTGAACTTGTAAGAAAACTACAAAAGCTTCATTTTCATTCTGATAGATTTAAGACACTATTTTACTAAAGACGGGATCAACAGTATTCCTCATTAAGACGTTATTGCATATCAGATACTCACAAAGTATTTTAAGTAAACATATTTTGAAGTAGTTGTACTTTTACTTGAGTTTAATTTCTGGATTCTCTATCCGCCTATAAGTAATGTTCATGTTAAGAAAGAATGAAATTCAAGAAACCAAAGTTCACTGAAAGGAAAAACTGAATAAATAAACAATAATTGTGACGGAGGAAACGCAGTTTGCTTCAATTCTGTTTCCTTTAAGATACAAACATTTGGATAACATCTAAAATCCACTGGAAAATAAATAAATATTTGGCTAATTTTTGTTCTGGTCCAGGAAAGTTGATTTTTTTTATTGAATTATTTAGATATTTGTGTTACTTTTTGTAAGAACCAAATCTCTTTCGGGTTCAGATGCTCTCAGTTATTCATATTACCTCTTTATTATTTCACATAAACTCAATTTTGTCAAATTAGTTCATTAACTCCCCACCTCTGCTGTCGGTTTCCAAAAACTCTGAGTTCACTAATATCTGTGCAATACTTCCTGTCCTGCTCCTTATTTCTGTATTTTATTTGTTTTTATTCTTCAGATTTTAACATAAACATTTAAGTCTAAAGTTGCTGTAAAAATATCAAATAGCAGCTTGTAAAAAGGAAAATATGAAAATATTGCTTACTATTTATTGTGATAAATATAAGTTACAGAGGATGTTTTTCCATCTTTCCAGCAGTTAAACTGGAACATAATGTTCTCCATCTCCCTTCTGTCAAACTTGAGATATTTATAGTTCAGCCTGAGAGATGAAAATGTTTTCTAAAATATATTTCCACTTCATTCTCCAGCTGTTCATCTGCATAAGGTCATTTAAATCCACCCTTACATTTGCACTTTGCTGTTTTGTTTTTGTTTGCCTGTATCTGTTTGTTTTCCAGGTAACAGTGATGGATTCACCATTTGGTTTGCATGTGTTTTATTTCGGACGGAGCTGCTTTGACCTGACAGGTCTGACAGAAGAACATCTGAACTATATTACCATGAATTTTCCTTCTGAGTAACATTGATATATTTTGATTTATGAGATGATTGATATCTCACATAGAGGCACAAAACAACTTTTGTCTTTAAAGAGCTGTGGCAAAAAAGAGAAACTCCATTTAATTTGATATTTCAAGCAAGACTGCAACTTTTATTTTTATATTTTGAGACAGAAATGGAGCTAAAAACTACAATACTTATGGACAGAAAAAACTCTTAATGTCATCTTATTTAATGAAGTTGTATTTACTGTCAAAAGGTGGTGATATTTAGATGAATGCACTCAAAACAACAAATTAAAACAATGATACTTCCACACTAAAGCCTAACAATCTTCACCAGCTTTCTGTAATAAGAGACAAGAAACTAAACTATTTCCTAATCCAATCTTGGTTTTAAAATACATTAGAAAAATATAAAAGTTAAATAGCTATTTTTAAAATGTATTTTATTGTGACAATTCTAGATAAGATATTTTATATTAAAGGTGATGCTGCAGTTATATTTGTGTTGGTAATACTTCAGAAAGAAGCTAACTCCTGCTCCAAAATCCTCCAGAAGCTTTTGCAAAGATAATATTTACATATTCTTAAGTAGATCTGTCAGATTTCCATTGTTTTCTGTTTTTGCCTCCTTTACAGGCCTGATTTGTACTATTGATTTTTATGAGGTAGTGTAAGCTTTTATTTGTGCAAAGGAGGAGTTTAACCCAATATAACATGTTTATTTTTGCTTTAAAAATCCTCCAAGAAATTAATAAATAAAAAACAATTCAGCCATCAAGTTTCCAAAAGGAAACTACATTCTTTATATATATTTTTAGTTTGGCTTTCATAAATTTGTATTAACTTCTGTAATTATACATTGCAGTTAAAGTTGGAATGAAATCTTTTTTACGTCTTAAGTATCTGTAAAAAATAAATAAACAGTAAGCTTTGTACTTTTTTTAGCAACAAAATTTATGTGTATGGTATTTTTAAACCCAGATCAAACCCAATTAATCTCTTAAGGCAGCTTTTAAATGTGTCTTTGCTCTAAAAAAATCTGATAAAATTTTTTACATTATTTGTTCAGCAGTCTATTTTTGACTCACTTATTAAATCCTGAGCTGTTGAAGCAAGAAAACGTCTTTTGCTAATTTTGGGTTCCGTTTCCGTGTCCTGGCCGCCAGGGGGCAGCAGAGCGCTTTTCTGACGCATGGTCCCGTGAAGTAGCGCAAGGCGGAAGTAGACACAGTCACCCTGCAGCTGCTCACAGAGGACTGAAAAACAATCCACTACTGAGGTAAAACATGTGCACATGTGTTTAACAAACGGAAGAAATGTACTTTGTGCAAATTAGAAATAGTTTTCGCTTTTTAAACAGAATTTGTTTGAAACGCTGTTTGTTGTTTTTACGACGTTTTGCTGGAGGTCAGTTTTAAGTGTTTGAGGACAATTTAAAAACAAACTCTCCATTTTTTGTCATTTTGTTGACTATAAATTTCATTGTAATCATTATTTGTGTACAATAGCATATAGAAATCAGACAGCGAATGTTAATTTTATTACATTCAGTGACGATTTTTATTTTGAAGTCAATTGGAGG
Source organism: Gambusia affinis (assembly GCF_019740435.1). Classification (NCBI taxonomy): domain Eukaryota; kingdom Metazoa; phylum Chordata; class Actinopteri; order Cyprinodontiformes; family Poeciliidae; genus Gambusia; species Gambusia affinis. The sequence continues at coordinate 5,283,283 of NC_057889.1, forward strand.
GTCAAAAGTTAAATAACTCGGTTAACCATCATAACCAGAACTGATAACTGGAAGAATGTCTCCACCACTAAACCTGTCGCAATAAGCAGTTAATAACGTGGTAAATTAAAATGAGTCTAATGAGTCATATTTTTTGAAGGCTAATTTTGTTTACAGAGATTGACTAACCCATTTATTTATGGTTGGAGTTGTGTGGGTTTTTTATTTCCGTTTTATTTTGGATATTTAAAATGTCTTCCAGTTCCAGTGTTAATTGTTCCTTACAAAATTTAAGTTTACTGATATTTGAGAGGGTGAACTAGCATTATTATTCCATTAACATAATATTACTTGAAAATGTAATATAAACAACAATATTATCATTTATCGCAATAATTACTTTTACAGTTTATCAACCATGTTATAATATTGTTTCCAAATGGAAACGATTTCAGTGAGAAGTGGTTTGGGGTTGTTATTCTTCCACATTTTTATACCTTTAGCATGAATTTGTTTTGATTTTATGTTTTTTATTATTTACGTTTAACTGCGGTTGTTTTGTGCAGAATATGTCTGCAGGTTGTGTGCGGTGGCTTCTGGGCCACACAGTGAGAGCCGTGTGTGGCGGCGGCGGCAGGCCCGGCTACTGGACACCAGCTCTGAGATCAGCCAGACTCTGTGAAAGACACGGCATCGCCTCTTCATCCTGGAGACGATCTGCGTTCTCCACTGAGGTTCCTGAAGAAACACCGACTCCAGCAGCGAAGAAGAAGAAGAAGCAGGGTCCTCGCGCCAACGCCTCCATCAGCAGCGTCGGGCGGAAAATCCCTCACAAAGAGATCCAGGTGATCGATGAGGAGGGGGAGAAACTGGGGTTGATGCATCGCGCCGATGTGATCAGAATCCTGAACGAGAAGAATCTGAAGCTGGTGCTGGTGAGGGAAAACGAAGAGCCACCGCTGTACCAGCTGATGAGCGGGAAACAGATCCACGAGGAGCAGCTGAGACTTCGAGAGAAAAATAAGGCGAAAGCAGGTAGGAAATCAAAATCACTTTAAAATTATATGTTTTATCTGACAACTAAAAAATCTGTTACAGATAAAAATATAAAATAATTTAGATGGATGGATGGATGGAATAATTAAAAGGTGCAGTTACCTGTTTGTGTAGAAGTGCAGATTGCTAAGCTAACTCTTTGTTGAGGCATGATTTAATTTTCATTTGAACTGATTTTGCAGCTGCCATAAATCTGATTAACCTGGAATAAAACTCAGCTTTTCTTGCTGGATTTATCCTGATACTTCCATCTTCAGGTATCGCCATGATCTGCAGCGAGATTTCAGAGAATGAAAATGGTATAATTGTTCAAAGACGTCAGTCAGTAAATGAGCAACATCAACTTTTGAAACCGGGGATAAAATTAATGAATATAAGAAGCTGAAACAGCTGCACAGATATCTGGGAATTACCGGTATAAGTTTTATTTAAAAGTTAAAGTAATCTCCTTTATTTTCTAAATGTTAGGACTAGAGAGGGTTACAAGATTTTTCTCCTAACAAAAACATTTAGGTATGACTAAAATAATTTTTAAAAACATTTGTGGGCATCTGGTACAAAAAGAACAGGACCAAAAGAAACACCCTGGTAGAGGCAGTATCATGCTCTGGGCTCATATTTCTGCTGTTGGCTCTGAGTCAAAGTGGATAATAATTATTCAATCCAAATACAAGTCAGTTTTGACCCAGAAAGTTTAGAGTTTTTCTATAAAATGAGGAGAGATTTTATTTTTCAGCCTCCCTGTGAGTCCAAACGTGCATCCAAATAAACCAAAACACAACTTCAAGCAAACAAAGTGAAAGTTTTTGAATAGCCACAATTAAGAGCTAAATATGTTGGTTCAACTAAACGTGTTTGAACCAAAGATTTATACAAAGATGGCAAGGTAGAAAGAGCAGCTGTTACAAAGTCTTCCTAGTAATAAAACTACATTTAACATTTATTATACAAACAGATTGATGCAGTTTTTTTGGAACATTTTGCTCCTGTGAAAATAAAACATTCATATGAATGTTACTTCTGGTCCAAGTTTTTGTCATTTAGATTTTCCGCAAAGGCAGAAAACATAAAAATGATTTGATAAAATTTACTTTTACTCCAGATTTTCAACAGCTGGGTTGCAACTCATCATCTGTTTCACGCTCCTGTTATTCACCAAAAATGGTGACAAGTTAAGATCAGTGACGGTTTGACTAGAGTGAAAATGAGTGAGCGTACTGAAGGTTTTCTGACTCAGGTTTTCTCTGCAGGTCCCGTCCAGGTGAAGGAGCTCAACATCTCAGTCGGCATCGCGTCCCACGATCTGTCCACGAAGCTGAAACAGGTGGAGATCTGGCTGGAGAAGAAACATCACGTCAGGCTGACGCTGCGGGGAAAACGCAACCAGCAGAGTGATAACCTGGTGAGTTTTGCTCACAAATAATTAATATTTAAATCATCTTAAAAGTTTGGGTTTAATTTATTCACCTTTTTATTAGCAAATTGGTGTTTTTTTATTACTTATTGAATTTTTTTCTGAAGGATAATTTATTTTCCTTTTATCCTTTAAATTACAAATATTAGTTTTTATCTTCTTAAATGGATTATATCAGAAAAATATATTTAATATCAAACAAAGCAAGGATTTTATTAACATTTTGTAAATGAGCCTGATGGTGTAAATAGATGAATTGCCAGTTAAGAAAATGTTTTGTGACGCTTTCCAGCACTGTGAGTATTTTTGTTCTAGTTTCTACTGCAAACATCTTAGTTAACAAAACTAACTTAAAAGTAACGTTTCTTTTGTAACACATTTGTCTCATGTTACGAGTGAAATAATCTGCCAATGATCTGGAACTTTTTTTAATCGATATTTAGGAATGATTTATTTTAAAAAGCTCCTATCGTGCAGAAAAGTTACTTGTAACATTTTTGATAGAAACTGAACAAAAAATACTTGGTAAGATTTTGCATTTGTCAGTGAGACTGAGAGGTTGGACAATGAACTGTTGCTTTATTATTATTATTTTACTTCTTCATGGTTCTACTTAAGTAAATAAATTTTCACACATAATCTTCTTACTGCAGGCAGCTTGGGTAGCCAGTTACTACCCAACTCTGTCAAGGTCACTTCTGATAAGATCTAATGAAGTTTTTCTCTCTGCAGGACAAAACTCTGGAGGAAATGGTGGAGCAAATGACCATGATGACGGCCTTCGTCTCCAAGCCAAAGGTCACGCGAGAAGGTCAGGCGGCCATGTGCGTTCTCCGACCGCCGTCCGCCAAGGAGCTGGCGCAGAAAGCAAAGACCAGAGCTGAGGAGCTGCAACCTGATGCCAGTAAAACGCTTCCTGTTAGCAACACGGACACAAAGGAGGAAGTCGTGCAGCAGTGATGGGAGAGACGCTTTCACACGAACAAAACGGTGCCTGAATGTTACAGCAGCTTCACAGCGTTTAAGGTCATATTTATCAACGGAGGCAGCTGGGTTCTCATGTTGGGAGGTCAGCGAGTCTTAAAATGACAGAAAAATACTGGACTCAAGCAGAACAAACATGAAACGTTCACACAAGTCACATTAAGAAAGATGCCAGACCCACAAACCAGCTGACAAGATGACCTCACAGTAAGATAAATCCACTACACACACATGCAAAATAACTAGAAATAGACTCAAAATGACCTGAGAGTGGCTGAACTGAATCATGTTTCAGTAAACAGAGGCAGTAAGACGCTGCTGTAAGATGAGATGAGGATTACAGAGACGTGCAAGGACAAGAAGGGAGAGAATGAAGCAGCAACGTCGACACTCTGGCAGAATAAAAGCTGTAAAAGAGTTGATGGTGATGATGATGATGCTTTTTGAGAGAACATATTCCTGTAACCTAATAGCCTTGGGTGTGAGCACATGGGTATTTGGGTGAAAAAGCTCCAGGTTACTCATGGATCTTCATTTTTTCTAATTGTGATTGGCTTTTAAATGCTGGTTTTAGTTTTCCAAACTATGTGGGAATAAATGAAATGATTGCTAAAGGTTGAAGATGTAAAGAATGAGCAACGCCATCATCAGTGTGAATCTTTCTCTTTATTTTAAGATCGGTTTTGGTAAAAAATAAAAGCAAATTTGGCTTACAGATACATTCACTTGTCTCAGATAAATGTGTTTGCTCCACACTTTATCAACACTTCTCTCTCCCACTTTCTTCCATCATATTTTTTTAAAAAAGGGAGAACTTAAAATCATAAAAACCACCTTTAAGGCCCCAGAAAATTAAAGATCTTTCCTAGATTGTGTTAGAAAATGAGAACAAAAAGCATCTGAACTAGCGTGTGTTGAAATGTTTGTCAATAAGCCTCTAGTACTTTGTATGAGGAGAAGGGTTTAACGAAGTGATAGTCCAGGTTGCCGCAGTGAGGACACTGCTGGACGTTGCTGTACTCTGAGAAATACTGCATCCCGACTCGGACGTCCACCACCGGCTTGCCGCAGTGCTTACAGTTGAGCCGAGCCTGAGGACAAACAGAAAATGGACATACAGGTGAGCTAACACTGCTAGCAGATTTGTTTGTTTGTTTGCCAACAGTCTAGCTAAACAATTAGCCTGTTTAGCTTATTTGTAAACAGAGCGGATGCGCGCGCAACTCTACTGCAGCAAGACCCGAACCGCTGTTCTTACTGGTTGCCTTGGTTACCCACATTTATCTTGCCGTTTTAGCATTAGCTAGCATGTTGTCAACGTACTACAGCCGTTTATTACAGCACGATAAAATAGGCTATGCTACTAATTTGACATTAGTGAATCAAACTCTACTTTTAGCATCTTTATGATAGCTCTAGTTAACTTAAAAACTTTAAGGGAAAATGATATAACTATTATAGATTATCAGTGATAAATGTCATGAGATTAGGTGTGGACTGGTGTATTGCAGTACACGTGAAACAGCATGACAAAGAATTTATTATTTTAAATGTCTATGCTCCATATGAATGTCATCATAACGAAGAATACCTTAGTAAACTTGCTTATATTAGCTCTTTTATGCAAAATGAGAAGTCAAAAAGTATCTATGTCCTGGGTGACATGAATGCAGACATCTCAGATAAAAACTCGCTGTTTGCTAAACACCTGATTCATTTTTGTACAGACTTTAATTTAATATTGTCAAGTAAAGAACTTTTGCCAGCTGCAAGTTACACTTATATAAGTGAAGCCTGGCATACTACATCTTGGTTGGACCATTGTATTACTACAGCAGATGCTCATGCTGCTTTGATATATATTAATATCTTATATAATGTGTCCACTGTTGATCACATCCCTTTCGAGGTATCAATTAGATTTGATCATATACCTGCAACTGTAAATAAGAACAGTATTCAAAAACAGATGCAAATAGACTGGTCTTCTTTATCTAATAAACAAAGAGCCTCTTACTATGCCCAAACTGATCAACTGTTATCTTCCATTAACTTACCAAGAGAGGCAGTTACTTGCACAGACTGTAACTGCTCTAAAATTGAACATAGGATCAATATAACTAGCTTATATTTTGACATAATTGAAGCGCTTATGGGAGCCAGTCTGCCTTATAATAAGAGTAATGTAAAGATTAAAAATAGACCAGGTTGGAACACATATGTGTCTAAATTCCACCATGAAGCCCGCGAAGCTACTAAATATTGGGCTCTAGCAGGTAAACCTAGACAGGGCCCTATATTTGAGCAGAAAAAACTGTCCACTTCAAAATACAAATATGCACTACGCTTCATTAAACAGAATGAGCAAACCATGAGGGCTGATTCCTTGGCAAAAAGTTTTAGGAAAGGATACAAAAACCTTTTGGAAAGAGGTCAAAACTATCAATAACAATAAATCCTCTCTCCCTTACACTGTTGATGGTGTTTCTGGGGTGAATATGATTGTAGATTTTTGGCAACACCACTACAGCAAGTTATTCACCTGTGTACAGAGTGAACCCTTCCAGGTTGACAAAGTTAGCACTGTAGAAACTATCAAAACACACGAGGTCTATCAAGCAATTAAAGAACTGTCTGTAAATAAATCTATAGGAATGGATCTTATTTCAGCTGAACATCTCAAATTTGCCAGTTCAAGAGTTGTCCCTCTGCTTGCCTTGTGTTTCACTGGTTTTATTATGCATGGTTTTATTCCTGAATCCTTGATGAATGTTCTTTTACTTCCTGTGATTAAAAACAAAGCTGGTAAAATTGGCAGCTCTGATAATTACAGACCTATAGCCCTAGCTAATACACTGTCTAAAGTCTTTGAACTTATTCTTCTGCCAAAATTTGCAAAGATAGTAATGTCTACTGAAAATCAATTTGGGTTCAAGCCCAAACATGGCACTGATATGTGTATATATGGACTAAAAGAATTACTGAAAAATTATAACAGCAAAAATTCTACAGTTTTTCTGTGTTTTTAGACGCCACCAAGGCTTTTGATCGTGTTAATCATAGAAAACTATTTTTAAAATTGTGCCAAGCTGGTGTACCTAAGTATATAGTAAGATGTCTGTCCTACTGGTATGCTAATCAAACTATGCAGGTGAAATGGGACAACTGTATGTCTGCATCCTTTCATGTCAGCAATGGAGTCAGACAAGGAAGCATTTTATCTCCTATTTTGTTTAACTTTTATATGAATGATCTTTCTAAGCAGCTAAACCTGTGTAGAACCGGCTGCATGGCTGGTGATACTATTATTAATCATTTAATGTATGCTGATGACCTAGTGGTTTTAGCCCAAGTTCAGCTGGTCTTCAGGAGCTGCTTAATGTCTGTTCAGCATATGGTGAGTTACATGATGTTAAGTTCAATCCTTCAAAAGCACCATCTTGATCTGTCGCACTAAGGAGGACAAAATAGACTATTTCCACATTTCAAACTGTCTGGGTCTTTATTGAAAGTCTCAACTAAAGTGAAATATCTTGGTCATATGTTGACAGATTGTCTGTCTGATGATGAGGACATTTACCGTCAGGTTCGAATGTTATACGCTCAGGCAAATATTCTTGTCCGTAAATTTGGATTCTGTTCGGATGAAGTGAAGCTGAACTTGTTTAGATCATATTGTACATCACTGTATACTGCACATTTGTGGTGCAATTTTAAAAAAGCCAGTCTTCAAAAATTGAAGGTGGCTTACAATGATGCACTTAGACTTTTATTAAATAAACCCAGATGGTCCAGTGCCAGTGAACTGTTTGTATCTGCCCGAGTCAGCACTTTGATGGCTGTCTTGAGAAAACTTATGTATAGATTTATTTGTCGCTTAAATGAGTCTAATAATAAAATTATACTACTGTTGGCAAATGTTAAATATAGTGCAATAAAGTACTCATCTGTACTCTGGAGACACTGGTATGATTGCCTTTTGTAAGGCTAGAAGTCATGTGTTTGTATTGTTTATTTTTTTGTACTTTTTATTCTTTTATTGTCTTTGTTTTCTCTTTGTATGTAATCTGGACTCTGAGTCTGTAATAAAAATCAATCAATCAAAAAATTGCAAACTGCTTTTTCTTATTATTAACCATATATGCGACGGGACAAGAGGTGAAAATTAGCCACTTTGCTGTCATCTCATATATTTGTATGTACGGTAAATTTTAATATGGAATTTCCTATTTAAAAAAAACAAACTTGAAACAATAAATAAAAATATATTAATGCTGGTTTTAAAATAACAAAAGGACTAAAAGGAGCACATTTTTTGCAGTTTAGCTAAATAGTTGGCCTGTTTAGTTTAGCCTGGCTTAACTCTGTTTTTAGCGCCATTATGCTAACTCTAGTCAGCTTATTAACTGAAAGGGAGCATTATTGAACTATTATAGACTACAAATTGCAAACAACCACTGTTACCCTCTTTTGTCCTTTATAAATAGTTTTTATGTAGCAGTCTGAGGCTGCTTTTTCTTACTAAACATAAAAGTAACAGGACTAGAGATGGAAATTATTTACTTTGCTATCATTTCATGTATATGTTGATTAATATTTAATGTCCTATTTAACAAAAAATAAACTTCAAACAATATATAAAAGATATTAATGGTTATTGTTAAACAACAAAAGGAGCCTTATGCTAACAATTAGCCTGCTTAGCTTAGCCTGGCTTAACTGTATAAAAATATTTTTAGCCGCTATGCAAACTCCAGTCAAGGTATTGACTTAAATGGAAAATGATTGAATTATCATAGACTGCAAATTGCAAACAACTGTTTTTTTACCCCCTTTTCTCCTTCATGAAGAGTTTTTTTTTTTTGAAGCCGTCGTTTCTTCCCCTTATTATTAAAACAATAAGCCAACGGGACTGGAGATGGAAATTTGCCACTTTGCTATCATGTATGACGGTGGGTGTTACTAATCAGATTTCCAGGGTGGACGATCATGCATAAATATTAATTCGCTCTGTGGTCAGTTTACCCACCTGGCAGCAAGGTGAAGCAGCCAGTATATCGTAGGTATACATGGTGCCCAGCTGGTGCCAGCTCCCGTCCCAGCGTGATTTGCACTTAATACAGACGATCTTGTGGACGCCCTCCAAGCAGTCCACACAGATGGCATAGAGGTGCATTAATCGACCTGTTGAAAGCCAAACAACAAAAATTATTAGACAGAAAAATTAATCTGTAAAGTATTTAAAAGTTATTATAAGAGAAGATGTTTAAAGTAGCTTTTCTCCCATGTTTTAAACAATTTTTTTTGATGATTATTAAAACTGTAAACCTAAGAAAACACAGTTACAGGAGAGAATGGGTTCTCGCTTTTTATATTTGCATAAAAAAAACCTTTAATTTGCTAAAATATTCCAACTGCAAAGTTGTGTGGTAACTAGTTGCATTTACTCAATTATATTTACTTAGGTAACCTTTTTTTTAAATGCACTTTTAGAAAAAGTTTTATTATGCTTTACTTTTTACTTTTACATGAGTAATTTTATTATGAAGTATTTCTACTCTTACTTGAGTAAAATTTCTGAATTTTCTGCCCACTGAATAAAAAACTGAATGTTTTAACCAAAAATTCACCACGTACAGACAGAAACCTGCTGTTTTTGTTAGTCTCATAAGTTTTTTATTGACAGAAACTGATATGGAAACATTTTCTTTTGTCTGATTTTGTTATTTTTTGTTACTTATATGAATTATTGTCATTTTTGTCCTTTAAATACCAAAATTTCCACTTTATAATTTAGTCTGTCTCGTGATGTAATTTTTAAAAATTAAATGATTGATAATTTGACCAGTGTAGACTTTTTACCAAATACTTGTTCACTTTTCCTTGAGTAATTTCTTGGACTGCTACTTTCTACTTTTATTTCAGTAAAAATACAAAGTAGTGCTACTTTTACTTGAGTACAATGTTTGGGTTTTCTATCCACCTCTTAGTGTTTAAAAGAAATAAATATACAAAGAGGTGAGTAAATCCTGGTGATGTATTTCTCGGGGTTCTTAACCTTTCCCTTTAAGAAAGACCAAATTTAAATCTTTCTTGCTTGAAATGTTAAAAAATAGCGATATTATTCATACAGCCACAGAGTGTTCTAGTAAAATTAGACCATGTTAAATCTGTATGAGGCATTTCTCACTTCTCCTTTGGTTCTGCAGACAGAAGGGTGAAAAAACCCTTGAATAAACAACCCTTCCATGCCTCTGCATATCAAAGACAAGAATATCAAAGCTTGTGGGTCAGCACATTAAAGACGCTCCATGCTGCAGCTGCACTGATTCACATTCATGTTGGGACTGTGCAGTAGTCGGCAGAAAATCTTACATCTCCACGCCCAACGCTGACTGATGGGTCAGTGTTTTCTTTTTTTAGACAGTAATTTTATGATGCATGCTCTTATTCTGAGACTGACCTGCAAGTGAAAGTTTATCTGAATACAGGTTTTTTTAAAAGCTCTTCAGTTGGATTTCGATCTGAAAAATGTGAAAACAGTTTTTTAATTCAAATGGAAACTCTCCACTAAGACTTTAAGGACTTTTTCCATGAGAACTCTTGCTATCAGTGCAGAGTTTCCTTTTTGGGACAAGCAGGACAACGAAGAAGCAACTTCTATCTAAATGGAGAAACATGAAGCGCAGAGTAAGATTTTTCTGGTGAATACAGCTTCAAGTTTCTCCAAGGAAGGCCGGTATCAATTGACTTGTGATTAATTGTAGATTGATAATGTATTATACTAAAATTAGTTCCAATCTAATAACCAAAATCATCCGCTTAAACCAGGTTTTTTCAAACTATAATCCGCCCCCTGGTGGTCAGCAAGGTACTGCATGTAAACGACCGTTTATTTGCCGTGACGTCAGCTCAAAGTGCGACGCTACAGCTAGTTTACCGAAGGATTGTGGTTAAGATTAACAAACTAAAAGTGGCTTAGTGGGTCACTCCAAAGAAAAACTAAAGATACCGATGGAAAGAAGACAACTCCAGGACTACTTATAAGATCGGAGGAAGCTAAGTTATAGCTGCTGCGAGTTTTAATGTCGTTCACGAACGATTCAGTTCTTTTGAACGGCTCAATGCCGTGAGAACTGTTCTTTTTTCATGACTTTGCTTCCTCATGATACTCTGCTCTCACCTCAACAGGTAAGTCTAATTTAAATGATTAAATACAATAGATAAATACATGAGTTTATATTTATTATATTTAATGGAGCAGATGAGGATTTGTGTTTCTGCCAAAGTAACTCAAGTCTATTTTTCTTTAATTATGCTTCTAAATTACAAATAGGCCTGAATGTTGCTAATGCACACAACACTTGGTGGTAAAAAAACACTTCTTTTTTTATTTCAAATGTGTTGGACATTATTGGAAAACTTAGAAAACACACTTTTCACAAAACTCAAAATGCCCACAGTAGACCGGTTCATGACAATAAGTGAGTTAAGAGACTAATATTTTAATTTCAGGTTGCATATATGTAAAATTAGATGGTTTGTGAGTGAAATTGAAAGTTTGAGAAACACTGGCTTAGACCTTATTTTAGTGTTAGTTTGGCCGCCATCCAGCAGAGGGCGCTGCAGATGGAGCAAGTTGATACAAGATTAAAGATGGCGGATGTCCTAGAACAGGGAAGAGAAAAGGTCCAAAAAGTGTCTGATGTGGGACACAAAATACACTTTATGCAGTTCTGTTTTGAAATATAAACACTCAACAAACTCCTTTCTTAAGTTATGACCATAACTTCTGATTTAAAAATTATTGATTTGCTACAAAGGCATAGAAGTGATGAGAGAAAAAAACATGATCCAAATAAGTAAGGTTGATTTTTCTTCAAGAGCAAAGATGGTATTTCTGTATGAACATCTCTATATTATTCTTTGCATCTTTTTTTCTGTTCAGCAATCAAGAAGTTCCTGTTTTATTATATTTTATAAATATGAATAAGTTTAATAATGGGGAAAAAACTCTGTTTTCTCTTTATCCAGTCATGCAGGTGACACAAATAATGTTAAAAATTTTTGTTTTTTATTTTAGATTCAGCATATTATGAAAAATTTAACCCCTGATAAAACAGAAAACTCAAGTTTTTAAGAATTAGATGCTTACCAATTAATCGTTAGTTGATAGATAAGATTTATCAGCTTTAGATTAACTCATTAATGATAACTTGCAAACCTAACCAGCAAGATTAAAATGTTTTATTGGAGTTTCATCAAGTAAAAGTGACCAGGAAGTGGTAAAAATCAGACTTTGTAACTGTACAGATTTGGTACTCTCAAACCTGACCTTGAAGGTGGCAGGGGACGTCGTACTCGATCTCGTCGTGGCGTGACGGACTGAGGAACAGCGTCCCGTCCACCAGGGGGAACTGCTCGAACACGGGCAGCGAGCGGTGGCACAGAGCGCAGTTGACCACGTTCCTCTGGCTCGCACTGAGAGCAGACAGGATAAACCTGCAGGATGGAGAAGCCAAAGGGCAAAAAAAAAAAAAAAAACATAGATCAGGATAAAAACCTGGTGGGAGCCTCAAAGTCATTCTGTTATAAACTCATTCAATAAATTTGTGTTGCTGCTGAAGCTTAGATACATACACAGTGCGCACAAAAACCACGTGGACATTTTTTCCCCGACCCAAAAGCTGGTATTGATAAAAGGAGGAATGTGTAGAGAGGAAACAGGAAAGCAGCTGAAAACATTTACACCGGAAAACAAAGAAAACGGCGTTTTGTTTTTGTTTAACACCTTAAGTTCTTTTGCTTTGAACCTGGCTGACTCTACGTCTCCTGGTTGTACTTTTGCAACCTTTTTCTCTTTTTGGTATTATAAGGGAGCAGCCTGTTAGAAGTAATTTCATTATAAGCGTCTAAAAACCCGTCAATAACTAATCAAACATACACAGAAGTACAAGCCCAGGAGTACGAGCTCTGCTCTTTCTATGTTGAAGACTAGAGTGAATTGCAGCAGCAATTTAATTGTGCTGCAGTGTTTCTACACACGAAGGAGTCATCACATACTCAGTTTCTTTATAGGTGACCTTAGTATAGCTCTATGGGTGATACAAAAGGTTTTCATTACATTTTCTTTGCAGAAAATCATTCGTAGATAATGAGATTTTAGTCTGGTTCTACCCATTTTGAGCTTCTTTCAGAATGAGATGTTTTATGGTCTCTGTCACTTTAAATTCAAGCTGCTGCTGGCCACACTCCCTAACTCGGTGTTTACGCTCACACGTGGAAATGGCTGAAAACAGATACGCAATTATACAAATGTACATCTTTGAAAAGCATCAGTAGAGCCTCCTGCACAACCAAAAAGAATGCACCAAGTGGTTTATGGATGGTAAATCAACAATGGAACATGTCTTTTCCAGCAGCCATTGTACAGCGCATACAGTGTAAGGTTGGGTATTTATTGTATCGTTTACCATTTATCTTGATGAATTCCTTATAAGAATTTTGATTTGTTACTGTCACAATAAATTCCAATTAATCTCATAAAGTTCATAAAAAAATAAACTTGGAAATGTCTTAGTTTGAAAAGTTAAAAATTTGCTGCAAAAAAAACAAAATTTCGAGATTAATCTAAAATTTTCTAGAAACATTGAAAATTTCTGAGTTTGAAAAGTGAAAAAAAATTCTAGAAAAAATTAAAAAACTTTGAGATTAATTTCAGAAATTTTCAAGAAAAAAAAGAATTTTATGAATTTGTTCGACTTTTGAAACTCAGAAATTTTCATGGTTGTTTTTTCTCCAAAATTTCTGAGATTAATATAAAATTTCTGATGGTTTCTTGCTAATGTTTAACCTTTAAAGCTCAGAAATTTCCTTGTTTTTTGTTGAAAACTTCTGAGATTTATGGGGCAAATACACTTCTTTTTTTGTACGTAGAACGGCGTACGACGCTTTCTTCAATGTGTAGTACAGCTATGCTAGCTACAGAAATGAAGTAGATTTATTTCTTTTTTTCTACCTACAATGGTCGTACAACGCCGTTGTGTAAGGATGAGTTTAGAGTGGTTTTCTAAATGCATTTCTTTAACCCCTTTGACCTTTACCTGCGCAGCTCCTCCCCCTGGCCGGCCTGGGCGTCGTCTTCCATGCGGACGTGGTACGTGTTGAGTTTGTGGCGGGGGACGTGGGTGAGGAGCTCTGAGAGGTCCAGCCTCCTCAGGAACTGCACCGGGTGGGGGTGGGTCCCGTCCCCTCCGCCGCCGGTCAGTCGCGGGTGGAGCGGGAGGGCGAAGGACAGCTGCAGCGGGAAGACGGACCCGGGGTCCAGGTGAGGACCGCCAGCCGAACCGGCGGGGCGACTCAGAGCGCCGCTGGCCAGCAGGTGTTTCCTCTGGGGGTCCATGTGGATGGCCGATTTGAAGAACTCGCCCAGCTGGCGGGAACCTCGCAGCCCGGCACTTCCGGACCCGAGAACAGGCGTTGGGGAGAAGTTGAACCCGCTGGGAGGGGACAGTCCTGGGGAGTCGCATGGGGATTTCTGAGGGGGACCCAGCGGAGACAGTCCTCCCGCCGCATGTGCCCCTCTTTCTATGGAGTTCTGGCGGTCCACTGATTGTCTACGAGGTAACTCCTGGCTGGAGGCCCTTTGGGATAACTTCCCACCTGCTGCCCCTGCTGCTCCTGCTGCTGGCTTGCTCTTCTTAGGCTCTTCAAACGGACCGTCTCCAGGCCCCACGGCGCCCCCGCTCGCCCCAGTCCTGCCGGCGCTCCGCTCCGACGGCTTCTTCTTGCGCTCGTCCTGCATGCGTTTCACCTGGTACCAGTCGGTGTCCTTCTTCAGGTGGCCCTGTCCACAGCGGCAGGAGCAGAACCTGAAGGCCAGGTCGTAGCCCTTCTTGGTCCACATGTTCTGCCGGCACTGCTTCTCGTTCCAGGAGCGGGCGCGGCCGATGCAGTTGAACTGGACCAGGATGGAGCTCTCCCACTCGTAGAAGCACTGCAGGTGCATCCAGTTGCCGTACGGGCAGAGCTCGTTGTTGCAGAGGACCCGCTGGTGGTCGTCCTTCTCCAGGTCGATGGAGCGGCCCAGACTGCAGCCCAGAGGGGAGGCGCACTGGACCTCTGAGTGGACAGAAAGAAGAGCAACCAGCTGATAAAACATCCTGAGCCCACATGACTCTAGATCTGACATTTTCAGAAAAAGAGTCCAATTTTGATTAGGGCTCAAACGATTAATCGAGATAAATCAATTATCTAATTATCTAATTTAGTCGCCAATTAATTGTTAAAACTCAAGAAGGGTAACCAGTTGGTAAAATACTTAAATCCCACATGCTGAGCCTACATAATTGGGAAATTTTCAGAAGAAACATCCAACTGTTAGTAGGACTGAAATAATTAATCAAGATAAATCCATTCCAGAAATAATCGACAGCTAATTTAGTCGTTGATTAATTGCCAAGACTCAAGAAAGCCAATCAGTTGGTAAAAGATTTAAAGCTCCCCATCTTGAGCTTAAATCTGAGATTTTCAGAAAAAACATATAATTTTGATAAGGGCTGAAACGATTAATCAAGATTGATTGACTATTGTTCTGATGAACATTGTTGTTACTGTTCCAATAATGGATCACATAAAGCTCTTACTGGGTGTCATTTTAGTCTGAGTCTTTGAAGCAGATTTTTCACCATAAGCTGAATTAAAATAAAACAGAAAATGGTGAAAATGTCACTAATAGCATCTATTTCTAGAATTGAATTAGGCCATTCGGGACTGTCAGCAGCTTTTTTAAAAACAAGGGCAACAAACATTGGCAGACGGCTTCATCGAGTTGATAACATGAGAGGGGTGTATGTGTGTGTGTGTGTGTGTGTGTGTGTGTTGGGTTTACTTTCTTTTCCGGTGCGCTGTCAGCTCTCTGTCTTTGTTACACACCAGTGTTGTGTCAGTGTTAATGAAGAAATCTTTAATTTGATCTCATTCAAAACTCGGACATCGTATTGGGGGTTTCAGATGAATAATAAATGTTTTATAGTTATATTTATCTATGTATTAATCATTTGTGGGGATTAGTTTCTTGCCCAAGTCCATTCATGCATAACTGTGGAAAGGTTTTAAATCAATTTTATTATGGTTTTTGTGGATTTGTGAATGTTTTTCTGTTCGTTGCAGTTGTTTTTTTTTTGTTTGTTGTTGTTTTGTTTTTATACTTGAGAATTACAAGAAAATAAGCAAATACATTTAGATTGTGTTTGCTCAATCTAAATGTTTAAAAATAAGTAAAAATAAAAAAGCAAACAGGTGCAACTAACTCTTTTTTGTAAAGTATCTATAAGTTAGGGGTGTCCAAACGTTTTGTCATATAGGAAAAAAAAACTTTAAAGGTTAAAAAAGCAAATAAAGTAGTCCATTTTTTCTTTTTTTTCTTTGATGCTAAGGAATATTGCTTATCGTAGATTAAAAATTGTAAAGAATTTTGCACATTTTTAGAAATAATTTAGAAGAAAGGCTTCTAGTTTACGAATTGATAATATAATTGAAAATAAATTTGAGTTGAACAAATTCATTCTCAATTATAAGAACAGGATTTGAGTCACTTTCTTTCAAAAGCCCTTGCTACATTTAGCCAAATTAAATAAGTTAAATAAAAGCTGATTTTGGTGAAGCAACAAAATTGGTTTTTCAGTAAAAGTCTCCAAATAGAAAATTTGTTATAAAAAGACACGCACATTCTGTTATAATCAACATTTTCCATTGTAAAAACAGTGTTTAAAAATAAAAAGTAATCTGCATTAGCTATGTTTTTCACTCTTGAGCTGCAGTTTGGGGCCACAGAAATCAGTCAAGTGGCCACAAATGGCCCTCGGACCGCACTTTGGTCACCCCTGACTTAAATATTTATGCACAATGGAAGTGCTTAATGAATTTAAACAATCCTAATGTAGATTAAAGTCAGAAAATTAAATATAAGCGAAAGTATTTTAGACTGTAAAGAAGTATCTTATTTAAAGTATTTAAACTTTTAACATGTGCAGGTGGTATGGACACAAAGAGACTGAATCATCAGTGTGGCACATAAGATCATCAACATGGAGCAAAGGATGCTGGGAAATTTAAACAAAAAGTAACCAAAACAAAAAGTCCAACAAATTGTCACCATATTTGAGGATTTAAGTTAAGCTCCCCTCTGGAGGTGAAGCAAATTTATAAGAACTAATTTATCCCAAATTCAGTGACATTACTCAGTTGTTGTCAGGTTGTGTCTGTTGTTGGTTTGGAGGTTTGTGATTTTGTTGTGATCCTTTTATTGTGTGTTGTGAGTGTTTTTAACCACCATGTGAAGCCAAACGCCAATTTCCGCAACTGTGGGCCAAAAATGTTATTATTACGAACATGTTTTTCCTCCTACTTTGCCATGTTACAAACACAAACTTTAGTATGTTTAATTGAGTGTTCAGGCAACAAACCAACTTCTTTAAAAAGTCTGAAACATGTGACATGAAACCCAATGAAACCAACTGATTTCAAGTCGCTCAACAAGTAAACAGAGTAAAACGGTGGATAAGTTATGAATCCAGATGTTCTGTGAACATTAGTGAACAAAACATATTTAGCTGTGGAGACGTTTAAAGCTGAATTTGGCAATAATGTAATATAATCTCACTGAACGCTCATCAGTCCATCTGAAAATGCAAACATACCAAGATTTGATTGTCCACTGACTGTATTTCAGATAGAATAATACTAAACTATTAATAAACCCGTTCAGACTTTAATAATGACAGCTTCATTCATTTTCAGGGGTTTCTTTTGTGTGAGAAATATACGTTTTCAAGAAACACAGTATCATTTTATAGCAAATCAAGTAACAATGTTACCTTCTGTTACAAAAATGTCAAATATGACAGAAAATAAATTTTACTTTGTAATTTAGCACCTTGAAATTGGGCCTCTGTCTCTTTAAAAACTCCTGCTCTTTCTGAAACTCCGCCTCCAGGAAGTCATCACAACATGGCTCCTCTATTAACCCTTTAAGAACGTTTTATAACGAACTTAGCAGTTCCAACAGGTGTTTGCTCATTGCTGCTGGCTAGTCTTAAGGAGCCAGTCTGTTACGAGAAAGCTCAGAGGAGGAACTGTGTCCTCGAAGGCGGAGCTAGGTCCAACCAGGCGTTTTTTACAGCTGAATGGTTGTCATGGAGATTATATGACTTCTCAAACATGCATGAAAGACTCAAGCCAACACTTTAGTTATGTTTCTGATGAGGGAATAACTTTATAGCATAATGTAAAGCTAAAAAAGAAAAAAAAAAGTCTCCATGTTGTTTTAGTTCAATCACATAAAATCTCAATGAAAGAAAAATATGTTGAAGTTTGTGGTTGAAACGTGACAAGGTGAGAAAAAAGTTTCAGAAATGACAACAACAAGTTGTGTTGCTGCACCTGTTTATCGTTTGGCCCCTCGGCTGAAAATCTGACGGCACAAATGACGCAAAGTTGCATTTTTATTCCTTTTAATTCCGCTGTTTATGCGCTGATTTGTGGTTTTACTTTGCCGGACTCCGTCCTGCTGCAGCCCTCTAACGGACAGCTCGTCCTCAGCCATATTTGTGCGGCTTGCAGCGGGATGACTTCTCCAGCTGCTGTCAGTGGAGTTAGGGTGCGCACGCAAGCGGTGAGGTGTCAGCGTTACTGTCGAGGAAGAAGGCCACAAGCTTAACCTGAGTGCGGACAAGGTGTGCGCCAGGAAACCACAGCTGAGGCCCGCAGGAGAGCATTTTAAAGTTTTACATGGATTATGAGTCCAACTGGCCGCTTTCCTGTCCAACATGCGCACTTCAATGTGATTTAAGCTTGTTTTGTTGGAGTCAAACAAGCCGCGATGGCCTTAAAATCAGTGTCACCAGCTGAGTTTGAGGAACAGCGACTAGCTGATTCATAAATTCAAACAGTTCATGCAAGGCCTCGAGCAGTAACGCCTCTGTTTGCCTATAATCAATCAATTTAATTCATGCATTTATGATCGGATGGGTGAAAACGTCGGCAGGGTCGCAGCGCATGAGTGCCTAAAAGGTGCAGATAAGCCAGAGTTTCTCCTGGAAGGAAAGCAACATCTCCAAACTTCTCCAACATCTCTTACCGTTGGAGCGCTCCGTCCGGGGCGCAGCGGTAGCTGCAGCAGCCGCCACCACCGCGGCGGCCGCGCCTCCCGCTGCTGCCGCACAGCCTCCATTTTCTTGCTCGTCCCCGCTGCTGTTCGTGCGTTTGCTCTTCTTCCCCTTGCTGCTCTTCTGGTTGGGCATTTTACGCGATTCGCAACGACGTCGGCTGGGATTTCGACCTCTATCAGCGCCTCCCGTCAGCGCCGTCTGGCATTTCTGTGGACTCCATTTGCGGACTTCGACGGAGCGCTTGCGCTTTCTGTTTTGCGCCTCACTTGGCGGCGGAGGTTCCCTCCAGCCGCGGGTTTTGCTGCTTGCAGCAGGTAGAAGAAATAAGCTGCTATAACCTTTAAGAGTGAAGGCGTGTCCGTGTCTTGTTTTGATTCCTGCTCTGCTGTTTTCTTCCACCCCCTGACGTCCGCTGGTCCCGCCCCGCCCCCCGCCGCTGGCCGTCAACGACGTGCCGCGTTCAAGTCCACTCGGAAACCAGGAACTACAAAGGAGACAGCAATTTGGAAACGAATAACAGTCTAGATGGAAGAAGCAGTGATGTCCAAACTTTTTACACGGAGGGTCAAAATTAATGTTTTCTACGGAAGAGGATTAGGGCCACTGAAAAAAAATAATTCTGAGAATATATACACACATATTTATGCCTAAGTCATGCAATTATTTTCTTATTTTTTATATTCCATTTACAGTTTAAAATCATGCAGGGTAGAAGAAAAATGTCTGTTTTGTCTTGTATATTTGTTTTGTATGTTTTTGCATCAGATTAATTAATGTATAAACCTTCCAAGTTTTGCACCAAGAACAAAACAATCTTTTAATTTAATGACTAATACAACATGGTACAAGTATTTCTAATCCCTTAAATGACAAAAATTTCCTCTGATCCATACCAGAGGATTTAAGAGGCCAGGAGCAATTTATGAAAACAAAACCCACTTTCTTTTTTCCTCTCTTATCAGTGGTATTTATTTTTCTTTTGAAAGCTACACTTTTAACAGATGAAGCCATTTCTAAATTAATTCAGATATTTAAGAAAAACAATCACAACTCAAGTTTTCAAGTGTAAAGACTTTATTTTGTTCCACAGCAGAACCAACTTCAGTCCTGTTGGTAATAATGATGGAGCCAAACATACAGTAACGTCGCACTTAAGCGGACACAAACAGCGTCGTCATTCCCACAACCTTTAAGACTTTCCGGTTTTATTCACACTGATAATGTCTCCGCTTTTCTGGATTTTTTTTTAAAGCTGTTTTTGTCATTAAACAAACATAAACCTGAACCAAAACCAGAATGCAAAAAAGTGGTGAAGTCGATAGAACGGCAGAGAAACGGGTCGTGTAAAACTCTTTCATAATCCTTCTCCATTACTTTTACAAACTTTTGTGCAACTGTTTTAGACAAATAAAGACAAAGGAATAAGATGCAATCAAATTTTATTTAAGGATTTATTTCCAAAAAATTTCTTGAGCAAGGATTTAAGAAAGTAGTCACACCTGATCCAAAGGTTTCATTGGACCAACAGCACAAGATGAATATCATAAATCTCAATTTATAACACTAAATAAAGCCATGGGACAGTTATCAAGCACATTTTTGGTCCTGAGAATCATTATAAGTACATTTTACACCACTTAAGGCTTCACAAGAAATACATTCTCCATTTGTTCATTACAAGTTCCCGCAAAAAAAAGAAGCAGTTTTTCTAAAAAGTTTTTTTTCTTTTTTTTTTGGAGAAAATTCATTCGTGACATTTTTAAAAAGCTGTTTTTGTTGTAATGAGTCAGAAGAGCAGTACTGAAATGCACTCTTAACTTTCATTGTGGTCAAAGTTGGTATAAAAAGTCGCTGTGCTTTGAACGCCGTGTTTGAAAGTCCACAGGAGGTAGGAGAAGCGGCGCATGTAAACAGTAAGCAGAACCGCCGTTTGGTTGAAGCAACGCTGGGATTTATACAACAGATGACGCACAGGATTTTTCCGATCTGACGGGAAAACAGCTGCCTTTAGAGAACAAGAAGTCAGAACTATAAACAAGTTTTCTTAGCATTGAAATGCTCAAGAAAGGCATCTGGTTGGGATTTACAAACTTTATCCAAAAAAAGGCAGCAAAAGATGACGTAACCTAAAAAAAAAAAGATATATTACATTCTTGGTTTGTGCATTTTTAATGTTAAATCTGTAGGATGTATTCCTGAATTATAGTAAAAGATGTTTCTGTACTCAGCAGGATCAGATCGTAACAATCAAGACAGTGTAGGAGTCTGAGAGCAGAAAGTTAATTTTCCAAATTGAAACATGCATCTTTTGAGATTTTAGAAACTTTATAGCTGAAGGGATAAAATGTGCAACAAAAGAAATATAGAAATATTTGACCGAAGAACCGAAAACACTCCAGAGCTGCTGTAGAGCTTAAACAATTTGGCACACTGAAGTGAAATAATACAGAAATGCCAGCAAAATGTGATTGAATTTTAGTTTAACGGACCTGCAAATGGAAAAGAAAGAGATAAACTTGGACAGATGTGCCGCAGGGACGCAGCTTTCTCAGAGGTTTCAATCGGACCCTCGGCTCATTAAAGGGTCGTTAAATTCAAAATTTGGCTTCATTCCTTCAGCAGGACGACGTCCACGTTGTCATGGACGCCCTGAAGGAGCAGCTCGCCCTGGAAGTCGATGATCTTCTGCTTCTTGGCCGCCTTCAGCGTCCCCACCAACGCCTCGAAGATGTTGGCGCAGCGGTCGTCGCTAAATAAGACGCCAAACTTCACACTGGTCTGACCTTTGTCGTCTGGAAGAAAGTTGGTACAAAAGATTTTACAGGTAAACGTGATGGAATATTGAAAAATACAGTGAATAACCAAAGTGTTTTAAGCTTTTTTCATCCTGCCTCTTGTTATAAACACAAACATTTATGTATTTCAATGGGATTTTATGCAATAGATCATCACAAAATGGAAAGCAGCAATCAGAGAATTGGAGCTTTTTGGCTTACAATCAAAACTTCCTGTTTAGTGGAAAACCAAGATTCCGTATTGCCCTGAACACAACATAAACATGGCAAAACATAGCGGTGGCAGCAGCATGTTGTGGGAATTTGAATGAAGCTAAATAAAGAACAAAGGGTAAAAATGTGTCAGAGGTAAAAGACTTGAGAATGAGGCAGAAAAAAACCTAATATAGCAAAACAATGGCCTGTATTAAAGCTTATTCATGTTTTAAAATGGCCTAATCAAAGTCAAGACATGAATTAAATTAGAAATCTTTGTCATGACGTGAGAATTGGTGTTTACAGAAACAATTCTGCTAAAAATAATAGTAGGAGTTATTGTTTATCTTTTATTGTGATAAATTTCTTTAAAAAATGTTGATTTATTGTTGTCACTATAAATTCAAATTAATGTTTAAAACCCCACAAAACTATCCATATTGCTGTGATTATTTTTATTTTTTACTATTTTTCTCCACTGTTTGTTCAATGAAAGTATGAATAAATATCAATGACGTTTGCAGTCACAGCAATACAGTTACGTAAAAAAGAAGTAATTATGATTATTACTTTTGTTTTTATCAAAATATTGTGATAAAATTTTAATTCATATAGTTCACCTCTGTAGGGTAAAATTAGCTGACTAAATGTGCTGGAGTTCTGCCATGGTTGCTAGGTAACAAGCTGGAATTAGCTGGGGTTGCTAGGTAACAATGCAACTTAACAATAGGGAGGTTTTTGAAACGGCTCATTTAAAGCATTAACTTATTACTAAAAACGGGTAAGTGTTGATTTGATTTTTTTTTTACTCTAAAAATGGGGGATGAATACAAATGCTTGATACACTTCTTATGCTTTATAAGTACAGGTTTTTGTGTTAATCTCTCACACAAAACCGTAATAAAATACAATTACATTTGTGCTTCTAATATGACAAAATGCGAAAAAATATGCGTTAACACCAAATAACTGACTGACTGGGTCAGTAAGTCGATCAGACAATCTTATCTCATTATGTTTGCCAAGTCTAGGAATGGTTGAGTGTCACATGATTATATTATTTAACTTAGTGTTTGATGTAGCAAACAACTTCCAGACGGAAGACATCAACATCCTGCCATGCCAGGAATCCCAGTCTAGACTCACTTTTGCAGCCAAGTCGCTGAATTTCCTCCACAAGCAAATTTATTTCATGAGACACATTCATTGTTGCTGAAGGGGGAAAAAACACACAAAAAGGAAACAGATTAGTGAAAAAAACCATATGAATATATTTGATTAGATGTTTATAGGTGTGGATATGAGGCATGAAACGCCCAGATCAGCGCGACCCTGAACTGACTGCAGAGCTGAGATCAACGTTAACAAGCTGCAACTTGAACTAACCAGGGCGGACTGTCACTAATGCGGAAATACAGGATTAGCACCCACAGCTAGCCAACACAAGACACAAATTAATATTTTTGCTCTTTAATAATCAAAGGTAAAGGTTAATTTTAAGGCGCGGCCTCATTTCCACAACCTGGTCCATTTTTTCCGTGGCTTCCGGGTGCAAAACACGGATTTCTCCGCTCAATAACTCAGACAAATGGTCTGCCGGTGCGGATAGTTTTTTTTTTTCTTTTCTGTCAGCTGAACTGATTTTATGTCAGATACGAAACATTTTAAAATGTTTACACATAACAACCCCTAAATATGACAGTAGTAAAAGGAGTTTTACCTTTTTAGGTGTTGTACGTTTTCTTGTAAGGAGATGATGTAGGACTTTCTGAAGAGTCGGCACCCGGTAAGAATGCCGTTGCGTTCAGCGGGTGCTCGGAATTTCTGCTTCTTGAAATCAAATACAAAAAATGTGGTTTGTTTTTTTACATTTTTTTTCTGTTTGTTTATCTGAGAAAATCAAGAAGAAATGCAACAAATTGGAATACATTTGCTGACCGAAGCGCTATAAAGAACCTCGTAATGCTGACTTGCGTAAATTTAGCTACTCTTCACTGAAAAGTGTCAAAATGAACCTTTTTAATGGTTTGTTTCCATTCCGGACCGAATGTAACATGAAAGCATCACGATAACGGGCCGTAAGGATGGGAATTCCGGCTCATTTTAAGGATCCAAATCATTTTATTCAGATCTTCCGTGTGCGAAACATCAGTTTTACATTGGAGTGCTACGCTGCCCTAAAAAGGCAGACTTTAATATTTATTGAACAGACTGGTCAATCTGAACAGTCAGAATTAGAAGGATTCGGACGGGAAAATTCACAGTAAGTAAAGAGCTAGCATATTTGGCCGGCTCGGTCACAGCAGACACATCACCACTCATCTGACTTCGTTGTGACACAGGATGTAATAATTTCACGATCTCTGGTTCATAATGGGTTAAAAGTTGGTTAAGTCTCATATTTATGCATTTGTCAACAAGAAACATTATTTTTATTTAGAAAATTATATTAATGTAATATTTCACGCTCAAAATGTGGTTTAATTTAATTCATTATTTCACAATTGCCCTTTTGCATTTTGCGTTATTGTTTGTTCACCATACCAGAATTGCTACATCAAAAAGTTAAACACGTTAGGGTATGGGGAAAACCTTAATAACCACAACGTTAACAAGGATCTAAGTCAAATTATTAATATTTTGTGGAGAATCCTGGGTTATTTTTGCATCATTGATGCATCCGACATCTTTCTGAAATAATTTGATAAAAACAGACAAAAATCCAGCATAATATTTATTTTCCATAATAATTCTAAAGTTAGGAGGAAAGCTACACTTTTTATTCTGAAATTACTCATCCGGGTTCCTGCAGGCCAAACAGGAGCCCAGTGACGTTTGGAAACGTCAAGTTAAAGAGTAAAATGCATAAAGCCAGGGCTCATACCGGAAG
Source organism: Gambusia affinis (assembly GCF_019740435.1). NCBI lineage: Eukaryota > Metazoa > Chordata > Actinopteri > Cyprinodontiformes > Poeciliidae > Gambusia > Gambusia affinis. The sequence continues at coordinate 5,307,766 of NC_057889.1, forward strand.
TGGGCCCATTTTCCTTTCAAAACAAAAGCTCTTTTTCATTAATTTTTATATATTTTGTTTAATTTGTTAGATTTACTCAGATTTGTTTAATGTTACCAGAAGAACACAATGAAAGAAAGGAACTACCAGGGCCGGCCCAAAGATGTATGGGGCCCAAAGAAGAATTTGATTTTTGAGACCAGTTAAAACTCACCACCACATTTATTAATTATTCAAACATTTGTATTATTCACCAAATCATGCTTTATTTGTAACAGCTGATCCAACATTAGCACTTTAAGAACTTTTTATGTGAATATTTAAAGCATAATGGTGTATTAGGGTTGCAGGACAAGTCTGTTTCTATTTCTGTCTATTCTAATTAGTTATTTATGATTAATCTGGGGCTGCACAGTGGCGCAGTTGGTAGAGCTGTTGCCTTGCAGCAAGAAAGTCCTGGGTTCGATTCCCGGCCCTGGGTCTTTCTGTGTGTGTTGTGTGTTGCCCTGCGACAGACTGGCGACCTGTCCAGGGTTAACCCCGGGATGCAGCTGGAGAGGAACCAGCAACCCTCCCGACCCCATTAGGGACAAAGGGTGTTCAGAAAATGGATGGATGGATGGATGGATGATTCATCTGGATTATTAATTTGGTATGGCCATGTTCATTCATTGTACTTACATGGAAATTTGTCATTTACTTGTCAAGATGTATTTGGTAAACAGCATGAAATATTACAGACACAATTTCTACAGAAGCTGAAAAAATAACATTACTCAAAGTAGATTACAACTGTTTTGTTTGCATGACCATAACTATTTGTAGCTTTCTAAAGTTTTATGTAAATAAAACATAATAGCTTATTAGGGCCATGGTACACAGAAAAAAGTCGAGTAAATTTCTACCAAAAAAATTTTAGATGTTATGAAATTAATCTCTGAAATTTTATGGAAAAACTTGAAAATTTCTGAGTTTGAAAAGTCAAAACATTTGCTGGAAAAAATCTGAAGTTTTGAGACTAATCTTAGAAATCTGTGTGGGGGAAAAAATGTGGTAATTTTTAGGTTTGAAAAGTTTAATAATTACTAGAGAAAATGCTGAAAATTTGAGATTAATTTCAGAAATCGTAGTTTTTCTTAATTTCTGAATTTGAGAAGTTGCACATTTTTGACTTGAAATTTTCTAGAAAATTTTTGTTTTTGTCTAGCAAAGTTACAACTTTTGAAACTCAGACATTTCCACGTTTTCGTCTAGAAAATTTGCGATTTTTAAAAATTTACTCCTTTTTTATATCTACAATATTGCCATTGTAATAAAGAGCAATAATATGCAAAGCGGCCATTATTTTGAAGGGTAAACCGGAAGAGGCGCTCTACCTCCTGGATGGCTTGACAATGACGGCAGGAATGGCGGCTATGATTACTAGAGGAAGGAGCCCCAAGACCCTGAAACTTTACTTCTAACGGCCCAGCGGAGGAGTCTGCCTCGGGCCAGGATCGGAACCACCATCCTGTCGCAGATCCGGGGGAGAAGAAGTCTTGTACCGCGAGATCAACGCGGCTGTTGCACCACATTGAGGAGGTGGACGCACTTTGCTAGTTTAGCCGTCTGTTCGAGCCGCTGACTTTGATTCAAGGTAGCCGTGTTAGCGGTTGGCCACTTTGGCTTGGCTGCCCAACAAGTTACCTAACTGTGTGAAAGCTATCCTCGGCTGGGTAACCGTGCAGGGGTCAGCGTTGTTTACCAGGATACAATATTAGGGACGTTCGCGGAGCACAGTTTTACTGCTAACCTCACCGTTAGCCGACTTGGGATCCTGAAGTCTCATCCGTTTTCGGATTCTGCTCCAACCATTGGCTAAGGGGGCTAATCAACGGCCAGCTAGTCCGCTTTCCTGCTTCACTCGGTACGACGATGGAAAGCTTAACGCTGAGTGATGTCGAGCAGAAATACTACTCGGAGCTTTTCGTCTACTGCGACACGGACAACACCAAAAAAGTGGCTTCTAATGGGAGAGTTCTTGACCTTTTCCGGGCGGCCCAGCTCCCAAGTGAAGTTGTCCTGCAGGTAAGCTAACAACAACCAGGTAGCAGTTTGATTAAACTCCCAATCATTTCATACGCCGCACAAATATACACAAATATGTATTGAATATGTTGCCTGTCAGAGTGATGACCTGAGGTTAGCCAGGCAGGTTAGCAAAGCTGCGCAGCGAGAGACACACCTTCCTCCGGCTAAAGTTAGCCAAACTACACGGCTATAAATTAACTTCTCAGCTTCAGACCAACAAAATAAAACCTACACAGACCCGCGAACCTCAGTAATGCTACATGAAGTCAACCAACATGGCTGGTAATTAAAATTCAAATGGATAAAATGGAAACACAAGCAGCTTTAATAACCTTTACATTTTATTAGTATCCATAGACGATCAAAATAAAAGAAATTAAGGCCCCAAGCTGAACTTTAGTATGGGCCCCTTTTCCAGTAAAAGCCCATTTCCCACCATTATAAGTTGAACAGAATCACTCAACTGCAAACAAGGAGCAGAAATAAGTAACAGCTCTTATTATAAACATATGTGTTAAAAAAATATATAACTATTTTATGTAGTATTGTAAGCAGCTACTGTATTTGGGAGTTTGTAAATACTTTCAAATTTGAACTACATTTACTATAGAAAATAAAGTGTATTAAATATCCCTTAAATTTATTGCTAATTTTCATTTATACATACTTGTTTTGTGGATTAACATCTTTTTTTCACACGTATGGTATAATAATCTGATACAAGCTGGTTAAAAAGTCAGGCATTTATAACTGTGGTTTTCTGTAGTTTAATATGAGTGATGCCCCTTTGGTAGCCACAGCATGACTCTATTTTTAACACCTGGAAATATTTCCAAACTAGCAAATTTATCTCTTTTAAAGGTGAGAAAAGTGTAGCAACCTTTGTTATTTTTATACCGTAAGAGGTTTGTGAAGAAGAATTGAACAGCTTTGAAGTTGTAACTTGATACAAGTAACCAGTTAATTCCTAATTTTTAGCAACCATTACTAAAGTTGTTATTTGATTCCTTGTTATTAACCTAATCTTGCCAAAATAAGTGTTATACAGTATAAAATAATCTGTTAAGGTTTTCGTCCTTTGTAAGATGTAATGTTCCCATCAGGCTTTGAGCTGACTGCTCAGTGTTTCCTCCCTTTTCCTTCCACTGATATCTGCCTCCCTGTTGTCAGGGTTGAGCTGACATGCTGAACACAGGCTTTATGTCACCGTGTGCACTTCTTAATGTAACTGCAACAGCCAGCTACAAGCTTAAGGAGTCTTCACTGCTGATCAACCCTCAAATATATTTTTGTTTTATGATCTAGTTGTGAAATTGTATGTATTTTGCTTAAAGGTGGCATTAATAAATCTTGATCAAGGGATACAACTATTGGGAAAATTAACTAGAACCAGTTCTGTTTTAAGTTGGTGTTATTCTTATCATTCTTACTAAAAACAATCTCATTGACTAGAGTAATGCATTCCTTTCTTTTAAAACATGTTTGGACATTTAGAGAGGAACCAATTATATCAGTATTGAATTTAAGTCACACAAAAACAATGTTTCTATTCATAATATGCATCAATATTCATTTTAACATTTTAGGATTTTATCAAATATTTCCTGTCCATGTGCATTGATTGTTTTAAGTTTTTTTAAAAGAAGTAATAATGGTGTTGGATGATTTGTTTGAGGCATATAAATGGATATTTTGGAAATGTTATTTCTGATGGACTCCAATATAACAAAGAACATTCAGTAGATTTTTGCTTTTATTTGTTATAGCCATTTAAAGAAATCCTTTAATCCTCAGTCTAATCTCTCAAATTAAAACATCCTTTATGTTTCACTAAGACTTCATTCATTTTAACATCTTAATATTTTGTTTTTAATTGTTTCCCTTTGGGCATGGCATTTAATATACATAATTTTTGTGGTTTTAATTTTGAAAAACCAAACAAAGTTGGTGTTGCAACGCTCTTTGGCAACAACTGGTTGGCTCTGCAGCCTCCTCCACCCTGTCTGTTTCTGTGCAAATAATGTTGAATTTCTGACCGCAGGTATTTCTTTAGGAGCTCCTCAGGTTTCCTTTAACTTAGTTGTGCTGCCTGATGATTTGCCAAGCGCAGGTGCAAACACGGAGCATTGAGAGAGCATCTTCAGCTCCTGATTTCTGTTAACTCTGAGTCCTGAGCTGCAGCGAACCGTTCTGGTGTGACTCGGCGTCGCTCAGCAGGCCAGTCTATGCCGTTTGTGAGTCAGCATCCTTCTCAAGGTCAACAAGGGGAGGCTGTGTGGTGGAAGAATTGCAATCCCTCTCTAGTTCGAAAATCCACACTGGGCGCAGTGTTGGTGCTGCAGTGTCATGTTGTAACAGGCTGAGGAAAGTGGCTGGTGCTTTATATGCTCATACACACACACACACACACACACACACACACACACACACACACACAGACTTAGATTAGGTCCTTTGTCAGCAGGAGAGGGATCAGTCAGCTGTGGCAGTTCCCAGTCCTGAAGGACTCCCACTTGAAGACTTGTTCAAACGTTACAAAGCTGAACTCTCCTGATATCAGGCGGCTACAGTTTGCTTTTCTGGTTGTGTGTATCCACGTTGTTTCTGGTGAACGACATTTCAAGCGTTTTTCAGATTTCTCCTTATCTGCGCACCCTGAAGGACTTTCAGATCAACAAAGTTTGGACACGATAACCAATTTTACTGGACAATAAATTGTCCCAAAAGTTATTGCGATAAACGATGATGTTGTTGTTGTTTTGAAACCAGTTTGAAGTCATACAATGGTAACAGCATATTGTGGTTGCTTTAATTTATCTTGCGATTCATTGATTCATTGCTTATTGCAACAGGCCTAATCTAGTTTATAACATCTGATCATCTTCTAGCGAGAACGCTAACAAATAAGAGAGTCGCTGTTCGACAAAAAAATCAAACAAAGTGCGATACAGTTTGGACAGTCATTGTTTTTGGGTAGAAACAGAAGTTGAATCATCCAAGGTGTGGATTCTGAGAGGGAAGTCCAGCTGAATACAGTGTTGACTGTTCCTTATCTCTGTGTGTGTGTGTGTGTGTGTGTGTGTGTGTGTGTGTGTGTGTGTGTGTGTGTGTGTGTGTGTGTGTGTGTTCAGATCACAGAGCTGTGTGGAGCCACTCGGCTGGGTCACTTCGGACGGAGCCAGTTCTACATTGCTTTGAAGCTCATCGCCATTGCCCAGTCTGGGCTGCCCCTCAGGGTGGAGAGCCTCAATTCGGGTGAGTCCAAACCTGAATATTGTCATGTCAGTGCGGCGCCTTTTATTAAAGCCTCTATTGTTTGCATATGGAGCAGAAATACAGGAAACAACGATGTTTACTTTGAACTTAAACTGCTTGTGAAAAATAAAATCTCCCAGTTTGTAAGAAGAGTTTGTCTTGGTTTGTTTTGAAACAACTGGTAACATTTAAACTCAGAGTTTTATAGAAAACGGTTGTAATTTTCTTCAAAAAAAGAGAAAGTTGATCATCAAACATGATGACTGGGAATTTGTTTATAGAAACATCATAATTCATTTTATTTATGATTTCGGTTATAAATGGTTTTTATTTCTGTTTGTTTATTTTGTTCGTGTTTGTTTTGGATATTTGAAATATCTTCCAGTTCTACTGTGAACTGTTCTTTGCAAAATTAAAGTTATACCATTATAACTTGAAAATGGTCTCAAAACAATTATAATTTATTGCTATAATTATTGTCCAGCAAAATGTGTTATTGTTACAGGTAGAGCTGCAATTAAGTGGTTTTAGTTATCAATTATTCTATCAATTATTCTGACAACTTTGGAAAAAACATATTTAAACATTTTGCACATTTTTCATTTAAGCCTTTTTATATACAATATTGGAAATATATTAAGAGAGGAAAATAAACAATTCAATTCCTTTTTTAAATAAGATATTGAACATTTTATTGCCTAAAAAGCAGCAACACAGTATTCCTTTAGTTCATGCCTGATCATTTGTAGCAAAGGTTGCATCTGAAACTACAATATTTCTAACATGTGAAAAGCTCAGCAGATCTGGTGATTTTTTTTTTTTTTTTTAATTAATAGTTGAATATCAGAAGGTGCTTAGGAGATTTTTTTAATAGTAATTTTAACTGGGTGAAGCTAAAGCAATGACATTTGAGGAGCTTTTGGTGGATCATATTTACAGACAAAATGTTTTTTTTAATCTTAAATGCAAAATGTTTATAATTTATTTACAGTTTTAGCTTAATTTTTCTGAATCTGTTCTGAATCTCCTCTCAAGTGTTTCCCCCAGAAAACTTGCTAAGTCCGTCGGTTGTCATTCATTCAGCGGCCTGTTGTGTTTTTCAGTTAAAAATGTTTAAAGTTGACATGAAATTTGAAAATAGTACTTGATAATTATCTGTTATTGGAATATTAGCACCTGAGCACCACCTATAAAGTCTTAAAAAATGTAAACATTTTATAACGAGTTAAATAAATAAGCATTGCTTAGCCTGGTGGAGGTACAAGCCTGGTGGCCCGCCAGGCTTATAATACACTGGGGGAAACTCTGACTGTATCATTCCTGTTTGCCATTATGCACTACTTTATCCTGCTCTGTTGCATAAATCTGATTAAAATATATAAAACGTAGCTGTAGCATATATGAACGTCTATGCAACATGCCTTCCTGTTTGGTTAAAGCACCCAAAGTTTTTACTCTTACTCTAAGTTGCATGTTGGGCCCTGAAATGTTGCAACATGCTGCGATGATTTCATAATTTGAATATTTGGGGAAGCGAAGCGACCACTTCCTTTTGCTATAAAAGGACACATTGTAGCTCATGAAGGTAATTAACTTTGTGGACGTTTTGAAGTTAAGATTCCTGATTCAGTGGATACTGAAGAGGGGAGTTCTGGTTAAAAAAGTTACTTTTATTCCTCAATAATTAAATGTTTGGCATTTCAAAAAAACAGAGCAGAAGCCTGGATGCATCCAGCCTCTCCAACTGTTTCAGCTGATTTATTTTTTGAGTTTTACAGAAAATACGTCTTTAGACATTTCTTCATATCATAAACTAAGATGCATATATTTTTAACTAGAGGCAACAGAATGCATCATGGATATATATATATATATATATTTCTAAATTAAATTTGGCTTTTCAAGAGCGGAAAGAGACATGATTTGATTTGCACATGTACAGTAGGAGATCTGCTGGATTTATTCAATTTACTGCTAAACTCAGATCATCAGAATCGTTGTCCAGCCTGATAATGGAGCAGAAATTTAAGCCTTAATTTAATCTCTTACAATAAGAGATTAAATATCAGGAGACTACAGCCATTTCTGAAAATCGTGTTGATAATATAGATTATGTTCAGTCTCACACCTATAATATCCAAATAGGTATCGGTAATATGAACTCAGGTTGTTTTATTAATGCAACTTTTCTACTTTCTTAATGTTGATCTAATAAAGTCAATCCAGCCGTTAAGATTCAATCTTTTTTTTCTAGAGAAAAACCTCCCAACCAGATTCTTCAAATGAAATAATTTGTCACGATTAACCCACATTTTTCTGACTCTATACTTTCATTACAATTAAACAACGTCACCTACCTCTTTCAGTTGGAGTGAAATCTGTTGCAGTTTAAACGCCAAGCGAACTGCAAATCATTCCAAAATCAGGAAGTGGAATATAGAGCAGGGCATTCTGGGTAAATACAACCAAAACAAACTTCTGGTGAGTCGTTGTCTTTTACTACATATAAGAAAAACCTTACAACTGCTCATCGCTGATGCTACTCCATTTTAGTTGCGCTCATTTCTTCTTCAAAGGTTTTCATGTTTCCTTCCGTAGCTTTCAGTACAGCGCCCCCACAGGCGAGGAGGGGAAGCGGTTTTTCAAAAGATTTTGGTTTGTTTGACTCAATGCAGTGAGAAAGCGAACAGCACCAACTGAAAAATGAGTCAGATGTTGTAATTATGATCTCCAATCGAGCCGATGTAGCTCAATTTTTGAGAATTCTAAGATTTTAAGGTCAATTTGTTTAATATTTGTCACTTTATCATTCAAAGGTTTACTATTTTTGATTCGTTTCACGTGTTTCTGGTCACTTTTAACACGTTTATGGTTCGCCAGGTTCTTCTTCTCCTGTTTTATTGCCGTTTCTATTTAAAGACTTTAACACTTAAGATGTAACTCTGAACACTTCCGAGCAAATATTAGCTTCCATATTTTACTGTAATTTTAAAATTTTGCACAAATAAGCCGAGCTGTGCAGAACAGATTAGTGCGTTTTATTTTGAGGAAGCAAAAATCTCCACACTGCTTCCATTTTATGACTTTCCCTCATTTTACAAGCTGTAATATTGTCAGCTGATGCCTACAACTGTGTGACTCAGCTCAAAGTGTAGACCGACTACTTATGGACACATTTTCAGCGCCTATGGAAAGAGATTTGATTCTTACTTATTGTGTTAAGACACCTGGATTTGGTTTGATTAAATTAATTTTTTCCTTTACTTCTGCAGTCAAAGATCTGCCGCTGCCCAGGTTCGTGGTGGGGAAGAATGAGGCAGAAGCAAGACACGCTGCCCTGTACCAGGATGCAGACAGCCAAGGCTTATACCCGGCGCCCGGAACTGCTTTAATACCCAGACCGCCGGGCCGGGGTCACCAGAACAAGAAAGGCCCCCCTTCCTCCACTTCACTTCCTGCCCACGAGGTCATCCAGCCCCTGGCGCCTAGCATAGAAGCTCAGGTTGGTAACAAGGCAGCAAATACTCTTATTTCTCAAGTTGTTTGCCAACAAAACCACTCGGATAGTAAATCTGGATGACTTTTACGAGTGTGTTCTTCGTTTTGAAGAGTGATATACAACATCTCAAGCCTGCAGGCGCTACAGATAAGCTTCTGAAGTATTAATACTTTATTTTCCTGTGGGTGTTTGATGGTTTGTCGATCAAATTGCTTTTTCAGTATTTGGACTTTCCAATCAGCCAAGTAGATCTTTTGCACGTCTGTTATCTCTGCGCGTTTTGAAATGCTCATTCACTGGTTGCTTTAACATCCTACATGTGAAATGAAGCAGATAATTCACTTTTGAATTCACTTTGAATGCCGTAAACGGGAGCTATTATGCAAATTTCACATTTTGCATGTTTTTGTACTTTAATTTCACTGCAAAAGCACAAAATCTTACCAAGTAGTTTTGGTCTAATTTCTAGTGCAAATATCTTAGTACACGTAAGACAAGACAAGCTAACTTAAAAGTAACTTCTCAGCAAGATATGGAGGTTTGTTTTAAGTAAATAATTCCTTAATATTGATGGAAAAAGTGTTTGTTCTATTAGCAGATAACTGAACTAATAACGTGTGAAAAATGTCTAAGTGAAATAATCTGCTAGTGGAACTGGTACTTTGTCATCAATATTAAGAAATTATTTACCTAAAACAAGCTTCTATAGCTCTAGCTTAGACAAAAAAAATATAAAAAACACTTGAGTTTAGTTTTTTTGTTTTCTGCAGTGATGGATTTCTGCTGCTTCTAAAAACATCCAAAGTGTTTTTTTTTTTTGTTTTTTGTTTTTAAAAAAGGCATGTTTTTTGGTATCTGGAAAACGAGCCGTTTAAAAAAAAAAACCTCCAGAATGTAACGTCACAAATCAGCAGGCGCTGCCCCGTTACCTAGCAACCCCAGAAGAGCTCCAGCTCATTGCCTAGCAACCCAGGTGGGATTCCAGCAGAAGCACTGGAAGAGTGTTTGCTCTGTCAGACTAACACAAAAGAGTTAAGTTAGTTCAACCGACTTCTCTTTTTTCAATCTGAAGTGATTTGAAGTAGTTGGGTTAATTTGTTAATTTTAATCTTAGTTAAACATAAAGTCAGATAAATTATCTGCTTCAGATAATTATATCTGTTTTGCTTCCAGTTAACATAGTACAATTATGTAGAACCTGTTGGAATAAAAATAATTATGTTAAGTCAATGATTATTTTTCTTTGAGTCTGCCCTGTACAATGGCTGCTGGAAAAAACTAGTGTTTTGTTGTTGGCTTACCACCCACAAACCACTTGCTGCATTCTTCTTGTTTGTGCAGGAGGCTCCTCTTCTGCTTTTCAAGGATGTACGATTGTTTTATTGTGCATTTTTTTGCAGCCATTTGTAAATGTTTATTTTTGGGGGCGTGGTCAGCAGCAGTTTATTTAGATTTAAAGTGACAGAAGCCCTAAAACAGTTCAAAACTAAAATCTAAGTATCTAAGATTGATTATTATTTAGCCCTATCCTAACATGTTCAAAAAGCACAATAGGTCACCTTTAGCCTCCTTCAATGTGTGATATAGTGGCTTAGATCACTTCAAATGGTGTATTTTACTAGAGAATGCATAGATTTGTATCGTTTTGTCAGCTAAAGATGTGTGCGATTTGCTTCCATATGATTCCCAGCCCGAACCGACGTCCCCGGTCATCTCCCCGCACCAGTCTCCCCCCACGTCCCCTCACTCTTGGAGAAAGCACAAACGGCAACACAGCGGAGGGAACGCAGACAGGCAACAAGTGGTGGCTGCAACCGGAGCTGTGTGGACGCAGTTCAGAGAACCACAAACAGGTGACGGCCGCAGAAGTCCCTCTACAGCCGCGTGTGTTAGTCAGGGTGTCGGAGGGCTTTTTTTTTTTCTTTCTTTTTTTTTTTTTGAATGTCTTTTCCTGTGGTTCCTTCCTGCCAGGGCCAGTGACCGGTGATGGCATGTGGTCGTCTCACTCGCCCCCTCCCCCTCTTCCCCCAAGCCAGGAAAGCTGGGTCAGTTTCACAGCAGACACCCCGCCCTCCAGCACGCTCCCAGCAATGCACCCGTCATCAGTCCAGGTAGGGCAGCGGCACAAAACACGCCACTCATCTGACTACTTTTTAAACACAACAGACCGAGCCGTCACTTTACATGATGTCAGCATTTTGGATCCTTTGATGTTGTTTAAATCTATGTAGAAATCGTTTCTCTGAGAAGATTTAGAGCCCAGTCAGTCTATAACCGGCTTCAATATGTTCAAAATACAAACAAAACTCTATTTTGACTCTTTAAAAATACCTAATGATTTTTATTGTCATGTTTTTAATTTCTTTTCTTGTATGTTTTTGCATATTATTACATCCGTAAACAATATATCCGTTGTATACATTGTTTGAAAAAATTAATTAAAAATTAATTTGTTTTTAGCTTACAGCCACGGCTAACTCCAGGATCCAAGGTAGAAAAGTTTTTCTCCTAGAGTCCAAAAGACTTTTTTTTACTCCAAAATGCAGCCACAGTATGTCCAGAAGATGTTCATTTTGTCCAGATGTAGATTGTTAGACTCTGTCCAGGTCAATTTTCAATTAATTAAATCCAAGTCTACGGAACACAAAATGTCACTAAAATCACTGTCCTAATAAAATCTTTCAGAAAATTGTAAAAGTGCATCAAATTGTATCGTTTGCCAAATATCGTGATACATATCGTATCGTGTTCAGAATACCGTACATTGTATCATGAGATTATTGTATTGCTAAACCTTTAGCAATGTATAGGAACTCTTGATTTGAAATTTATTTAAAACAAAAATATCTGCAGATACATTGATGCATCTCAGACGTCTTTCATCAGATAAGCCGGCGGCGGCGGTTGATGCAAACATAAAACAAGAGAAATGGAACACAGTTGTGTCTTGAAACATCAGTCAGCGTTTTCTGCCCTGCTTTGTCAGCCGGCGTTGGTGAACTGAGACTTCAGCAGCTATTTTAACTCTTCAAATAAAAGCTTGCGTCTAATTTTAGGCAGACTTCATTTTTATTTTTAGTTTTTGAGACATAAAAAGCATCTCCATGTTTTAAGGCACTGACATTTTCCCTTTATTGAAATTTCTCTTCATTGTTGAATTTAAAATAAAACGTTTTTGCTGGTTTTTAACTACAGTTGTGTCGCCCGTAGGAAAGCACAACGATACGAACCGTGGCCTCGGCTGCGACGACCAATGAGATCCAGCGACAGTCCAGCGGCTACGACGATCCCTGGAAAATCACAGACGAGCAGAGACAGTATTACATCAACCAGTTCAAAACCATTCAACCGGACCTCACTGGCTTAATACCTGGTAGGGAAAAACCTATAAACTCTCAAATAAAGGTTGTTACGGAGCCCCCAGGTGACCCAGAGGACTTATTTATTTTTTGTTGCCTTGCAAAAGTATTGCTTTTGCAAAACCTTTGCATTCTCTCCCAATAATGTTCATAATTGAACACTGAAAGTCTCCCTTAATGTGGCCATCATACTTTCTGCTATATTATGAGGTCATAAGGTTTTCGTGAGGTTTTTTTCCATCTCATTTGTGAGATAGCTGAAGTTTTATATCTTTTTCTTGGGATAGAAATGGACCACAAGCCTATGTGCAAAAGCAAAACATGGGATTTCCATCTGTTTCCATCCCTTCTAAGACGGAAACAGAAACTTTCTGTAAGAAGAAGAGAAAGGAAAATGCATCCATTAAGTCATCTGACAGTTTTTATTGTCTTTTTGTGTTGGTGGTCTGAATGGTTACTAATGGTCAAACATGCAGTGAATTAAATGACTTTCAGTCAGTTTTTTGCACTAAAGAGTTGAGAATACATAAACACGCTTTCAATTGTGTATATATTTGAAATTTTAAATTGAAATTTGTGACTGTATAAAAAATAGACCTGGGTGTATTTTCTTACTGCAAGGGAACGTAAAAGAAACATTTTCCGCCATGTCCCTTATGGGTCTCCGTAGGTCGTAACAAAATAAGTGTTTCAAACGTCACTCTTTGTGTGTTTCAGGTTCAGCCGCGAAAGAGTTCTTCACAAAATCAAAGCTACCGATTTTAGAGTTGTCACATATTTGGTGAGTTACTTTTATTGCTGATGCTTCCTGCAGCATTACATTCAAACTCAGGAGCCCAAACTTGATGCTTTTTTTTTTCTGTTATTTGAAGGGAGCTGTCGGACTTCGATAAAGACGGAGCTCTGACCCTGGACGAGTTCTGCGCGGCCTTTCACCTCGTCGTGGCCAGAAAAAACGGCTACGACCTTCCAGAGAAACTTCCAGAGAGCCTCATGCCGAAGCTGATTGATCTGGACGACTCAGCAGGTTTGTTCATATTCTGCCGACTCGTCTGTTTAAGCTGATGTGCATTTTTATAAGCAAAGGCTTGATGATATGCTAAGGCAGGGGTCTCCAAACCTTCACCTCAAGTGAACCAAAATTGTCGACTCAAAAATAGTCGCAGGGGAAAAAAAGCAACTTAAAATCAAATGAATAAAGTAGCTTGATATTTATTGTAAATCCAAATATTGAAAGCAATTTTAACATATTGGGGCCATTGTGGAAAATAAAAAAAGGAGTAAATTTCCATCAAAAAAGCAGAAATTTTGAGTAGTCTCAGATATTCTAGAATTTTTTTTTTTAATTTTTCATTTGAAATTCAGAAATTTCCAAGTTTTTTTTTTTTGTTTTTTTTTTTTTTTTTAGAAATTGTTTTTGTCTAAAATAAATTCTAGAATAAAGGAGTAAATTTCTGTCAAAAAAACAGAAATTTTGTGAGTAGTCTCAGATTTTCTAGAATTTTTTTTTTTTTTTTTTTCATTTGAAATCCAGAAATTGTCTAAAATAAATTCTAGAATAAATGAGTAAATTTCTGTCAAAAAAACAGAAATTGTGTGAGTAGTCTCGGAAATTTTCTAGAAAATTTCTAAATATTTCATTTGAAATTCTGAAATTTCCATGTTTTCATTTTTTGAAGAAAATGTTTTGATATTAATCTATAAAAGTTTTTATTTAAAAAAATTCTAAGATTGACTTTTTTGGCATAAATCTACTATTTACTACAACTTTTTGCCTATTTGCTGTATTAGAAGAAAGACATTTAGTTTTGATGGAATAAATTTATTTTCAGTAATAAGAACAGGATTTGGGTCACTTTCTTTCACAACACTTTTAAAACTTGGTTATAAAAAGACAAATATTTGTGTTGTACTTTACATTTTCCTGTGTAAGAAACTTACTTTAATAATAATTTTCACCCTGGTTACAAATTAAAAGTCTCCTGCATCAACGAGCCAAATTTGTATCATTTTTGAATTGTGGTTGTGGGCCGCAAGAAATCAGTCCACCAATGGCCCCCGGACCACACCTTTGGACACCTCTGTGCTAAGAGATTAAAGGAGCCCCTTTCATTTGCATTAAAGAAATTCTTGAAAACAAAAGCAAACTGTTTGTAGTTGTGTTGTTTAGTCCGCTGGAATCGAATTCTAGTTTGTAGCAGATGATAGCGCAGGGCATTCTGGGTTATTTGACATTGCCTATTCTTAGATGTTTGTTTTTAACTATATTCAAACTGTAATATTTTATTTTGTACATTTTTAATCTGCTTGGGCTTTAATTTACTTTCTCTTTATTATCTTCTTGTTGTTTTTAACTTGTTTTGTACAAGCACTTTGAATTGTCCTTGGCTGAAAGGTGCTATATAAATAAAGTTGCCTTGCCTTGCCTAAATACAACCAAACCAGCCTAGCCTAGCGCTAGCGGGAGAAATGCCTCATGTTTTTTTTTTACCAAAGACAAAACAGAAATCCTACAACTGCTAAAATCTGAAGCTACGTCATTTTTGTTTACGTTTTGTGAAGAAGGAAGTTGCGCTTGTGTTTTCTTCAGAGATTTTGATGTCGTTTCCTTCAGTAGTTCTTGGTGCAGTGCCACCACAGGCGAGGAGGGGAACAGCTTTTTAAATGAGTTTGGATTGTTTGACTCGATGCAGTGTGAAAACGCAGCTGAAAATGTAACAAATGTTGCAACTTTACTTGTAGCTGTTAATGACCTAAATATGTGATTCCGTGTTTTGTTGGTAGCTGAAGTTTAGATTTTGTCACTATTTATGTTTTTGTTCATATGAAGGACAAGGAAACACAATCCTTGGTTTTATGTGATTTGTTTCATAAGTTAAATGTTTGAAAGATTTAAATTGTCTTGCTGCGGTGTATCCCAAGAAATGAGGGTTTTAATTTCAATGAGTATTTTGCTTCCTGGTCTTTTCTTCCCGTGTCCAGAGGTTCCTGAGCCGGCGGCTGAAGTCGGGTACTCGGCTTCGCCGGTGGAGGTCACCCCCAACAAATCGCCCTCCATGCCTTCGCTCAACCAGGCCTGGCCAGAGATGAACCAGAGCAACGAGGTTCAACCATCACACCTCTACATTTTTACACTTTTAAACTCAAACCTCTGTTTGCTCTTTGCTTGGTTTGCATTTGATTCATCCTAATTGCTCAAGATTTCATCTCTTCTTCTTCATCATTAGACATAATTATTGCTAATTCAGCACCTCTTCCCCACCATCTTTGGGACCGTAATGGTAGTTTAGCCTATAAAGTCGCGCCCAAACTCGAGAATTTTTCAATAAAAGTGTGATGTCACTGTTTCCGGCTGACTGACATGTTTGTTGTTTATTTTTTTTTCTTACTGTCTGTCTCCTGCAGCAGTGGGAGACGTTTAGCGAGCGCTCCTCCAGCTCACAAACTCTGACCCAATTTGACTCTAACATTGCACCAGCTGACCCTGTAAGTCAATCACTTGGCATGCACGGTTTCACAGAGTAATGCACAGACATTAACCCTTCCTGGATCTTTTTCTATCTGTATCATCCTATCTGTGCATGTTGATTTCTGATTCGACTTCTGTAGGAAATCGACTTGTCTTCCTCCAGCAAACCGGACATTTCTTAAATACTTAAAAATAAATCTTGTGCTCGAACATTTATGCTCGTAAAATGACACTTTGTGTTGGAAATGGTTATTATAAACCACTAAATTGAGGCAATGAAAGAATCAAACTGCCTGTTTTAGCCTTGAGTTCATTATGTGGATGCGTGTCTTTCAGGACACGGCCATCGTCCACCCAGTTCCCATCCGGATGACTCCCAGTAAGATTCACATGCAGGAGATGGAGCTGAAGAGGACGGGCAGCGGTACGACTTTTCTCTGCTTTATGCATTTGTTCCCACAGTTTTGTTTCCCTGTTTTCTAAGGATAAAATTATGATTAAATTTGACATGTTTTGGCTCAAGTTTGAAGCTTTTTAAAACGTCTAATTTTGACTTCTCTGATTTTTTTAAAATCTTTCCAGAGTGGGAGAAAGTAATGAGGCAAAAACACAAAACCTTACCAAACCTTACCATGAATTTTAAGGAATTATTTACTTAAAACAAGTGCGCATATCTTGCTGAAAAGTTTATCTTAAGTTAGTTCACTTATTCCAAGTGTACTAAGATAAATGTACCAGATACCGGACCAAAAATCCTTGGTAAGATTTAGTGTTTTTTGCAGTGTAAGTTGCTTTCTCTTTGTAAACATCCACTGGAAGTTACTGACCTTCATTCAGGGCTGACGATCGGATTTTAATCATCATATAAAAAAAATTAATAAATCTGATTTTGTGTTATGTTTGTTTTAATTCAAAGACGTTTTGGATGAATGATCACCAGTAGCAGTCAGTTTTGCAGCATATCTGTAGAGGTCTCTGACTTAAGACACTGCTGCTGTCTCATTACTGTAACATGTAACTTTCTCAACATGCTAGCAGCTCAATATCTGGGTGGTAGAATTGATATTTTGTCGTTAATGTCCTGAATCAACGACATCAACGTTGATGCTAATCCTCCTCTTTTGCTTTTGCCGCTCCTCTCTAAACCTCATTCTGACTGTTTGGGTGGAAAGATGTTGGAGTAGGGGATGTGACCAATAGAGGAAACTGTTTTGAAGGCTCTTTTTCTGGGATTTGCGGTTATAGTTCAGGTGTTATTTGGACACATTATTGCCATGGTTACACATGACAGGTGTCCGGAAGTGAAATAAAAAGGAGTAAAACTCCTTAAAGTTGCCCAACATCAGCAAATGGAGTGAATAATTGCTCCGAAAATCAATGCAGCAACCAGAAAATTTAAGAGCAAATCAAAAGGTGACAGAGCTGCTCTGACATGATGCTGCCATGACCGGCGCAGGATAAAACGGCCGTGAAGGAATTTTTATTCCACTCCTTCATTGCAGATTCGTTGTTAATTTGGCAACATTAAAAGTATTTACCAAGAAATTAGTTTGAGTCTGAACTTTGACTAGGTCATTCCAAATAATTTTTCTTTTTGAGGCGTTAAGAGTGACTCTTTGGATTATTGTCTTCAAATTCTCTTAAATTCAGAAACTGATTGTTAAATCTGCAGAATATTTTCCAAAGAGATCATATTTTTTATTATTATTGGTAGCGAGAAGTTTTGTTTTTTATTTTTATTTTCACTTTAGTCTTGGCCTTGGGACTTTTCATTAATGCCATTCTTCTTTCTTTACTGTAGAGTCTTGAACTCTGACCTTAACTGAGAAAAGTGACGTGTGCTAAGAAACAACTAAACAGAAATGTTGATACTTTTCTCATATGTGTTAAATTTAATCAAATATTAGCTTTAATATTTGCTCTAATTCTTTATCTATCTATCGAAGCAATTGTGTTTGGCAAAAAAGAATAAGTGTGCTACTTTACATCACTGCAGGGGAAATAAATGTCTTGAATTTATTGTTTTATGAAAACACATTTTCTGTTGACTTTTCATGAAGTTTTCATTTTATTTTTCCAGATCACAATCATCCTACTAGTCCGCTACTGGCAAAACCCCCAGAACTGTCCGAAGAAACCAAACTGCCTCCTTCCATGAAGTTTGTAGCTGCCAACGCCGTCGGTGAGTGGCCAACAGGTGGCGCTATAGCTCCTCAGAAAGGATCAAGACAAAAATTTAAATATGCAACTTTTATTTCTTACTGTTTTAGTGAATATTCTTAACCTGACAAATTAATTGTTGTTCTGGTTAAAAATTGTACTTTGGATTTGTTGAGTCATTTTAACTGAACCACTTGAAGTGATTATATCGATCACAAATTTGGTTAAAATCAAAACAAATTAGTGGATTTAACTAAATTTAGTCATCCAAAAAGAAGTCAAACAGATTTATAGAATTTTTTTTATTTTTATGGTTGAATATGTAGATATATTAATAACATTAAAAAACATTTAATTATACTGAAACTACTATTAACAACACAGATTTACTCTATTTACTAATTATATATAATTAACCAGAAGTCAAACTGGTTTTGAAATGAAGGGATCAGTGGTGTGGTTATTTTTTTTGTTTCCAGGGTGCTTAAAATCCTTGAAAATGCTTGAGTTGGGTATTTTCAAGGTTTGGAAAGTGCTTGATTTCTGAAAAATCCTTGAAAGTGCTACGTATCCAAACAGCACAGTTTTGTAGCACAGCGCAGTATTTCGTTTGATTAAACACCTAAACTACAGTTGAAACTACATATTTTCATTCACCTAATAATAAAAAGACACATACACATTTTTTTCTCACTGTCTAAAGTTAAATTAAACTAAACTGGTTTGAGGTCAGTTAAAATCAAAATTATTTCTATTCAATAAAAGCCAAAAAATATGGCGAGAATTTTTTTTAGAGATTTAAATAAAAAACCTTTTCTGTATTTTGTTTTTACGCATTTAATTTGTTTTGATTTTGTGTTTCATGAGTTATTCATTTTTGTATTTGAAATTAAGGGTACTTATACTTTGTGTGTTAATTATTAAAATTGGGGGATTTTTTTGTTAAATTTGTTTTCTTTGATCAGTCAGGTTTATAAGGTTTGTGAGACGTTTCAGAACATGAAGTTTTGTTGCATTTTAGTTTTCTTTATACCATCACAAGACATCATTAATAACAGTAATAAACCGTGTCCTATAATAGTGAGTTGAAACTCTTGTTGTCCAGTGTGAAACGTATTTTACTGATGATTATTTTCCTCTTTTATAGGTGATGGTTACAGCAGCTCCGACTCTTTCACCTCAGATCAGGAGCCAATCACCAGGCAAAGGTCTGTTTTTGTTATTTTATAGTTTAGAACTAAAACTTTCAGTTATTCTCTGTAATTTACAACAATTTCATTTTTATTGGCATAATTTCATACAAGTAATTTAGCAAAGTCTCATCTATAATTGTCATACCTTCATTTAGTTAGAGGAAATTATTTTATTCTGCATAATCACCTATTCACCAGTTATTTTTACCTGTAAAAATAAACAGACCTGAGGCATTTTTATAACTTTTAATTGCTAATCCGGTTACCCAGAGCTATTTCCTAACTGAATTAGAATCAATAAGCTAATTTATAATGGAGTCGGTATCAATAAACCCGGTAACACTTTACTTGAAGGGGTACATAAGAGTGGCAAACATTGTCAGGAACACCAGGAGTGGTCATGAATGTTTCACTGTTGTCATAAGCTGTAAATAATGGCATTTCTTATGCAAAATTGACACTTTTAATGGATTTTTTATGCAAATTTTAACAGAACTTTGCATTAAAAGTTGACCGAATAATCCAGAATTCACACTTTTAATTGACTTTTAATGCAACTTTGCATTAAAAGTGTCATTGTTGACCGAACGATGCTTCATGACAACAGTCAAACATTCAAGAAGACTCCTTCATGCTCATGACTGTTGGGTTTATGACAGCGTCATGTCAGTCCTTTGCAGACCCTTTCAAATAAAGTGGTACCAGTAAATCCCATCCCATCCCTAAATATGTAACACATAAGCCCATTCTTCAAAATGGGAACAACTAGAACGCATCTCATTTCATATGTCGTGAGAAAAGCACAAAGGAAGAAAAAAAAATCTGCAAAACTCTAAATTGTTTCATAATTTAGAGGGTTAATATCACTTAAAAACCTCAAGTAAGGCTTTATTTCTAGTTTCTGTTTGGATTATTGCTAATTGAAAGATAAAATGTAAATATTTTATCCAATCATCCATTAAGTGAACTGTTTGTGTTCAGGTCTCAGTCAGGTGCGTCTCCAGAGGCGCTGAAGGTCGTAGCCCCGCCCCCTCCTCCTCCTCGCCCCCAGCAGTCCCACTCTCGCTCGTCGTCTTTGGACATGAATCGCACCTTCGCTGCCACAGCGGCACCAGGCCAACCGCAGCCGTCTGCGATAGCGTTTCCTCCTGCGGTGCCGCCTCGACCGCTGCCCACACAGGTAATGGTGCTAAACGACCAAAAACAGGTTTTACTTCCTGGTAATGTCACAAAAGCCTCCACTGATCCATTTCCTGTCCCGTCCGCTTGCAGTCATCGGTACCGCTCACTGGACATCGTGTGGAGGCAGAGGCTGTCCCTGCAGGGGGCGCTGTTCTCACTACCACCTCCCCGCAGCAGATTCCTCAGCAACCCAACTTTGCCGACTTCAGCCAGTTCCAGGCGTTTGCTGCGTCTGAGCAGCCGTCCAGCCTGCCGGACATCGACAGGCACAGCGAGGCGGGACAGGTACGCTCACACCTGGCCGCAATTATTCTGAGTTTTTACTTTGTTGTGCTTGTGGAAATATTATAAATTTCCTTTGTAATTACTAAAAGTACTGATTTTGTGTGTGTGCACCAACAGGCGGAAAAGATATCAGAGGGCGCCGGCCCTTTAAGAACAGTAAAAAGTGACGGCCCAGCAGACGAGAGAACATCAACGACAGTCAACTCTGTAAGGCGATTCTTAAACTCTATACTAAAGTATTAAAATCCATTGAACCTTTTTTTATTTATTCTGTTACAATCAGACACAATGAGTTTTATGTGATGGATAAGATGTTTATAACACAAAGGAGCCATTTTGCTCCAAGGAGGCCAAATACTCTATCCAGCTCGGTAGATGTAAAGATGAATGGATAGATAATTTGATAGATAAATTAGCTAGATAGGTAGCTAGTTATCCATCTCTTTCTCTCTATCCTTATATAGGTATGTAAGTATGTATCACTTGCATTGTACAATGGCTGCTGGAAAAAAACGAGAGTTTTGTTGTTGACTTACCGTCCAGAAACCACTTGCTACATTCTTGTTGGTTGTGCAGGAGGCTCCACTTGTCCTTTTCAAAGATGTGCGGTCGTATAGTTGTGCATCTTTTTGCAGCCATTTTCAGATATGTGCCTAATCGTAGAGTTTAGGGGCGTGGCCAGCAGCAGCTTCTTTAGATTAAAGTGACAGAGGCTCTAAAACAGAAGTGAGCAGAATAAAATCCCATCATTTTAGAAGTATTTTGTAATAAACATGTTTTGTATGTATAATCGATCGACTTTAAAGCTCAAATAAAAGCTATGAACGCCGTAATAAGATACTTGCACTGTACGACTTTCAAACATTTTAAATGTACATGTTGTGTGTATTTAATGTAAGACTCAGTGCTTTAACTAGACCGTTAATCCCAGTCAGTGACGGTGCTTTACTCTCCCAAAAGGCCAAAGGTTCCTCAGGCCCTCTGGCTCCTCCACCAAAACCCGTTCGGCGGCGGTTGAAGTCTGAGGACGAGCTCCGACCCGAAGACGAGCAGATCGGACCCCAGAAAGGCGCCGCCATTGCTGCGCCCCTCACCTGTCAGCCCTCCATCCCCAGGTCTGAACCCTCTGTCTGTTAAAAAGCTTCCAGTGCTGCAGCTTGGGAAGTTTAGTGGAAGAAAAACAACATTTTCTGTATTTTTAGATCGGTTGGAAAGGACAAAAAGGCAATTCAAGCTTCCATCAGAAGAAACAAGGAGACAAACACAGTATTGGCTCGACTCAACAGTGAACTACAGCAACAACTGAAGGTAAAAACATTGTAGAAAATTAACTGGATGATCAATTTCCTAGAAATTATTACGATAAACGATAATATAGTCATTTTGAGACTGTTGTCATGAACCGATATGGGGTAAATAAGGACACCTTTAGTGCAACTTTGCATTAAGTGTTCTTATTTACCCAATGACGTTTTATGACAACAGTTGTAATCTCGTTTATGTTCATAACATGTTATATCACAGTTATTACCATGTCGTGTTGATCTTATTCACACACTTTAAAATAAACTGTCTAAACTGTCATTTTAAAAATTAAACAAATGAAACTGATTATGAAATCTCAACAAAACAAGATTTCTGGTAAAAGTTAGGAATTCTGCAACAAAAAAGTGCAAACAGGTTTTCCAATTATGATGAGCGTTATTCCTGATGTGAACTCCAAAAACATCTGTATTTAGTGTCTTTACTGCTTGTGGTGATGTTAAGTGTTTGTTTGCTGATTCCTGTCGATGTTTTCAGGATCTGCTGGAGGAGAGGATATCCCTGGAAGTGCAGCTGGAGCAGCTCCGGCCTTTCTCCCACCTCTAGCCGAACACGCGGAGCAGAACTCGGCCGTAACTCCGCGGCGCTCTCCTTCCCTCCGCCGTCATTTCCCCGGTCGGAGGCCGCCGGGCGTTCCGTTAAACGAAACCCTCTCCCTCTTACCTGTCGCACAGTCTTACCAACAAACGGAGAAGAGAGGAGCAGATTTCACCACCCGGCACTTTTCACATCTCTGTTTTTTATTTGTTTGTTTTGGTTTTTTTGAAGAGGATGACGAAAAAAAACGGCGAAAAGTGAAGTCAAAACGCCTGGTTTCTGGAGATGGACAAACCATCTTCAGAAACAAATCGTTGTGTTGGTGTGACTGGTTTTGTTTTTGTTCCTCTTAAAGCAGCTTAATTAGAGGCTCGCACCAGTAAGTCCAAATTGCAGTTAAAATTTGGTTAATTTAAGGAAACAAAAAAATGTGTTTGCTTTTTGAGGGAAACAGTAAAAAAAAATAATAATAATAATAATTTGGTCAATAATGTTCAGAAATAGTTTAAAATCTGATCCATTTTTATTCTAAATACGTAATACCAAAGAAAAAATTAAAATTGAAGTAAGGTTCTGTGGAAACATCATAAGCAGTTAATATCTTACCGTCAGTAGATAACTCTCTTGACGTCTTCATTTAGTATAAATCTAGATTAGCTACTGGACAGTTTAGACCAAAACTACTCTATTCTAAGAACTAAAAACATAAAAATGCTATTTTTATTTCCTTTTACCAGTCGTCAAGTTTACATTTGACTGTTATGTAAATAACACTTGTTTCAGTGTTATTTACACTGAAACAAGTGTTAATTCACAAAACAAATCCATGTTGGAGGTGGTGCGCCACCAATAGTCTTCCTACCTGAAACACACGCTGAAAATGCGACATGTAATTTATTACCAGTCAGAGAAACCGTCTGTAACTAAGCTGCATAAATAGCAAAATATTACGGCAGTTTTAGTTGATGCAGTTTTATTTTAAGGTAACGAATTGAACCAGAAATGCTTTACGTGTTCCGTTCTCGGGGAAGATGAACGGTGACGGACTGCCTCCAACATCAATTTTCCACTTGTGACAAATTTAAAAGTTCAGAAAATAGTTTTTGATAAAACATGGACTTCAGCTCCAACTAATCTGCATTTACGCTAAATAAAGACACAGAGAGAGTCAGCTTCAGTCTGTAAAATATAAAGTACTGAACTTCACTTAAAAAAACAATTATTTTAAACACACCTGCTGTAGATTTAGGCAGAATTAAAAGAGAAATGACTGTTTTTAAATGTCTACCAGCTGCAATAAAGACTGAAAATTGGACCGCCCAAAGTTTCTCTTATTGCATTTTCATCAAATTGACAAATGTGGCGTAAGCAGGTTTGTATTTGATTTATAAGAACCGAATAAAAGAAGATTTCCTAAGTCAGTTAGTTTCTACAACGGCGTATCAGGGTCACTGTAGACGCAACAAAAAGAGGAGTGAATTTGCACCAAAAAAATCTCTGAAACTGTCTAGAAAAACAGAAGAGTTTTAATTTTGATGGAAAAAAATCTGAAAGTTTGAGCTTAATCTCAGAAATTTTCTAGGAAAAATGTGGAAATTTCTAAGTTTCGAAAGTCAAAAATTGGCAACTTTTGAAACTCAGAAAATTTCCAAAAATCAAATATTTCAAACTTCGGAAACTCAGAAATGTGCATATTTTTTTCTAGAAAATTTCTGAGATTAATCTCAAACTTTCTGGAAAATTTCTGACATCTCAAAATTTAAGGGGTTTTTTTCCCCATCAAATTTTTAACTTTTCAAACTCAGTTTTATTTCCTCTACTCTTTTTTTCTTTTCTTTTTTTCTACAGCGGCGCTGAAACACTTTTGTAATTTGAGAGAGGAAAACTGCGTCGGTGTCTCATCCTGTGATTATTAATTCAGTCCTTCCTGCTGCTGCCACTCAACTCTACGTATATAGATCTATGTGTGTGTGTGTCGTTTTTTTTCTACGTTTTCAGGTTTCTTGTGACTGAATGCTTCGACTCTTGAACACTGAACTGTTACTCCTTCACTTCTGATTTGAAGATGAAAACTGCACATCCTCTTCATTTTTCCAGACCTTTTTGTTTTCTAAAACATTTCAGCTTTTTTATTATTTTTCTCCTCAAGCTGCAGTTTTTTGGGAAGTCATTTATAGCAGGACCAGATGTTCTGTTTTGAAGATTTTTTTTATTTTATTTTTGTTTATGAAGAAACGCGTTTGCAGATCTGTTTGGGAGTTGAGTCATGTTTGTAAAATAAATACGTAAAATATAAATGAACTGTTTTCCAATCGGGCCAAGCAGCGCTATGCAACTACGTGCAAAACGTATTTCCACAGATCGACTTTAGCTGTTTGTTCTCCGTTCGTAGCAGCTGTGTGACCCGGTTTTGTATTGTAGCTCTTCCAGAACTCCATCTGCTGTATGTTTGTGGTGTTTGTCTGCCTTTTTCTGTTGGTACTGATGAGCTTCCTTCTTCACTGTGTTCCTCGGCTCCAGAGGAGAATTAATTTTATTTTTAACTGCGAAATGTGACCCTTTCCTGGTGGAGACCAGTTGGCTATATGGGAGACCTGAACGACCAAAATGCACTTTGAACTCATCCACTTGTTGCGTCTTTATTTGGTTTATTTTTAACCAGATTCTTCCTGTCTTTCTTTTTTTTTTTTTTGAACTTGGAAACTTGGAGCGTCCTGAAATCTCTCATTTTCTGAATGTTTTGTAGGTGAAGCATCATTTTCTAAAGCCTTACTCACCCCGATTGGATTGGTGTTCAGGTTTCCATAGCGACTGATTGATCTCTTCCTTTTTTTATTTTTTCCTCCGGCTGTTGTGGATGAAGGTGTACTTCTCGTGTGTGTTTGTGCGCACGCATCATTTGGAGACCGGATTAAAAACCTTCCAGGAATATTTAATGTTTGCTCGCACAACGGCTCCCTCCTCGTTCAACCCAAAAACAAAAAAACAAAATAAAAAAGGCAATCCAGACAGGCAGAAGCAATCAGTCTCATACGAAGTCTGTGAACTTTCAGATGCCATTTTCTCCCCAGATCTGTGTTGTATATTGTATATGATACACACTTTTGGACTCATATGTAAATTTGCATTAATTGCTGGCTAACAGCAGAAGAATATTCTATTTAATTCCTTCTCTCTTGGCTGTGGGATCCTAGATGTTTAACTGCATGGATGTACTGTATCTCTGCAGAATTAACTAGCAGCTGTGTGATTTTTACACAAAAATAAAAAACAGGACAATATTTTAAACATGACTCCTGATTTGTTGCATCATCCAGAAATTTTGTGGAAAATTGAAAGCTGCTGATTTAAATTATGGTGTCTTTCTCAGAATGCAAAGAGTAAATTTTTGGACAACTTTTCAAACTCATTAATTTTTCAAGAAAATCTGAGAAAAGAAAATTCTCAAAATATTTGTTTTTCTAGCAAATGTTTGACTTAAAGTTTAGAACATCCCATCATTATTTTTTTATTTTTTTGGAAAATTTCAGAAATCTTAAAATTAAAAATTTTTCTGCCAATTTGTGATGTTTCTTTTCTAGAAAATCTCTGAAATTAAGCTCAATCTGAGCTGTTCTAGCAAAATTTTGACTTTTCAAGGAATTTCCTTTTTTTTCTTTGTAGAAAGTTGGAAATGATTCTCAAATTTTTATTTTTTTGTAGAAAATTTTTGAACTCAAATTTTTTTTTTAGATTTTGTAGGTTTTTCTACCAAATTTTCAACTTCTCAAATTCAAACAAAAAATTTGTTTTTCCTAGAACATTTCTGGAACAAAGTTCAATTTGAGCTTTTCTAGCAAATTTCATATTTTTTAAGCTCAGAAATTTACTTTTTTCTACAGTTCCTGAGATTAATCTAAAAAAAAAAAATCAGCAAATTTTCACTCAAATTTCATTTTTTCTAGAACTTTCTGAAGGTTAATCTCAAAATTTAAATTTTTCTAGCAAATTTCCAGCTTTCCTATGGAAGATGATTAGGGCCACCAAAAAAAAGCCAAAAAAAAAAAGCTGACTTTAAAGTCAGAATTCTTTTTTTGGGGGGGTGGCCCTCATCCTCTTCCGTACTTTCCAAATTCAGAAATGTCCTTTTTTCTCTTTAGACAATTTCTGGGCTTACCTGAAATTTCTCCAATTTTTGGAGAAAATTTTCTTTTCTGACCTACAATCACTCAAATATGCAGTCATAAAAACTGAGCTTTCTGTTTTGCTTTGGTTGAAATCTAATGGTTGAAAATTTGTCATTCCTCTTAAATATTTAAATGGTTTTGGCAAGAATCTGTTCAGAGTAGCAGAAACCGTAAAAAAGTCATAAACCAAATATGTTTCAGCAAGTTTTATTAAATGTTTTTATTGCTACCTTAAGAGCAGCTGAAAAGAAATCACTTTAAAATTTTTATCTGAAATTACAGCGTTAACTCAAAAGTAACCACTTCATCCTTTATTAGAAACCTATCTGAGCACAGTAGCAATGAA
This sequence comes from Gambusia affinis, assembly GCF_019740435.1. Taxonomy (NCBI): domain Eukaryota; kingdom Metazoa; phylum Chordata; class Actinopteri; order Cyprinodontiformes; family Poeciliidae; genus Gambusia; species Gambusia affinis. Next base: position 5,334,589 of record NC_057889.1, read on the forward strand.
GGTCTGGAGCTTTTTCACAAAATCTTTATTAGATGAGATTTTTCATTCATTCTTTGTGATTTCATAAAAGCAGTGACACACTCAGAGCATCTCTGAATTACTCACCAGATAGGGTTATTTAAAAATATTTAATCTATCTTTCCATCCAATGCTGTGTAATTCTCTTTTTATTTATTATTTAGCATCAAAATGCAGTAAAATGGCGATTAAGAAATCAGACCCAGCTTTCTCCAGTTATCCTGCGTTTCTGTTTTGTGAAACAGCCCCCAGATTCATACAAAGTCTCTAAAACACATAAACAGCAGAAGTGAATATGATCACTTATGTCCTAATAACACAGAAAGTATTGGCACTAAACACTTACTGTAGCATGGGCCTTGCTAGCTAGCATAAAAAGCGAGGCCTTCCTGGATGTAGCAGGGACTACAGATAAACGTAGGGCTTTGCTTTTTTTCTACTGAACATCTTCTCTTACAGCAGGACTAATGATACCGTTCAAACCTTACAGGTTTTACGTTGTTTTTATTCATTTATTTGCAAAAGCAGGACTGGAAGAGGAAGCTTGGGATCGGAGCGTTAGCTTTGGGAGCGTTAGCTTCCAGGTGTGTTTCCATGGATTCAGAGCAGCTGAAACTTATTTAGCGACACTGAAAAAACGAAATAAAGATAAATTAGAATTTTACAGGTGTGGAATTTCATTTATTATATATATATATATATATATATATATATATATATATATATATATATATATATATATATATATATATATATATATATATATATATATATATATTTTTTGTGTTTGTGTATATATTTTTTATATATATATATATATATATATATATATATATATATATATATATATATATATATATATATATATATATATATATATATATATAAAAATAACGTGTTTGTAAAGACCCCCCACTCACATGCTGGTTGCTTTGTAGCGGTCCAGCGCTTTCTGAGCCACCTCCTCGGAGAACTTCGGGTCGGTCCAGGGAATGTCGCCGCGTACGGTGATGGTCATGGGCGGAGAGTCAAACAGTTGCACGGTCACTTTGGTGTCAGCATCATTCGTCGTTCCGCCTTGGTTCTCCTCGGTGTCGCCTTTGGAGATCACCTGCAGAAAAAGGTAATATCTGGCTTTTCTTGTTTTTATCTTTACTGCAGATGAAACATGAAGCGGTTGCCTCACCAATCAATAATGAAGTACTGAAAATGGAAACAAAAAAAATGGATTGGTGATTAATTTCATTTTTGCTTGATGTGATTTTTAAAAAAAAATTGATTTCAGTTTTTTCTTGTTCCTACATCATTAAAAATGTCTCAAATCTTCAGTTCAGAGTCAGATGAAAAAATTAAGATACCCTTTAACAGTCTCTGTGTTAGACATTCAGAATGCTGGGGATTCAAGAATATAAATAACAAAACTTAAGAAATGCCTGAAACACCTTTATTTCCTTAAACAACTTTGGACCTTATGAAGTAGTGGCTCTATATAACAGAGGCTGTAACAGCAGATTGGGTTCAGTTAAGGAACAAAATTGCAAACTTTGTTAAATTTTCAGCTGCACTGTGTCAAAACATCCAAACTCAGAAAAACCTGTTGCCCTCCTCACCTGTACGGGGCGCTGCAACAAGAACTACTCAGGGAAGCGACAAAAACCTCAGAAGAAGAGAAGCACACATTATTTGTCTTTGCAAAATGTAAACAAAAATGGATTTTAGCGGTTGCACATCTTCGGCAAAAAAACACGAGCCATTTCTACTGCTAGCATTAGACTAGCGCATTTGTTTTGTTTGTATTTACCCAGAAGGCCTTGGGCTATAGTCCGCTGCCTGCTTTTGGAGCGGTCTCTGGTCCCAAACGAACTAAGATTTGACTTAAGTGGGCTAAACAGGCTGGTGTGGATGCTTCTTTAATGCTGATCAAATCAATCAGTAACAATATATATGTCTATTGACACTTGATCAATTTCAGTAGATAATACGTCTGGTAGTATTTTCAATAATTTCACTGAACTCTGATCCAGAATTTGCGCAGCATTCTCAACGTAACTTAGCTAAGCAAAGTTAGTGGAAGTAACTTTGGTTACCTAGCAACAACTCGTGGTTACCTAGCAACAACTTGTTGAGTAACATGCAGAGCAGCAGTTTAAGGTTCCGCCACTGTGGCTCATAACTGCTTAAAAATAAACAACATGGAGTGAAAGCGGCAGATAAAACAGGAAATGTTACATCACTAGCGTGGGAGTACTTTAGATATTGAGATATTTAAAACAAAAACCAGTCAGTAATTATCACCGTCGACTGATATGAAAGGCTTTTATGGTGATGCGTTTTTCAGCCATGTTGTCCTGCTTGATAAACCATCAGAAAGCTCCATACCGCCTTCACGCTGAAGATGCCGTCCTTGGTGTTGTTTGCCAGGGCGGACACCCAGCCGAACTGCCTGTTGAGCATGTCGAGGAGGGAGGAGGTGTTGAACACGCGCTCCTCGAACCTCTTCAGGAGGGAGTTGTACTGCTGCGTGAAGCGCTCGGCCATCGCCAGCGCCTCCTCCAGCTCCTCCTTCAGTGGGCCCTCCAGGGGTTTATTCCCAGAGCAGTCTGTGAGAGAATAAACAGGAAAAAAATCAGCCAAAAACCATGAAAATTATTGGAGTTTTATCAAACCTTTTGTGAATTTTACTGATTTAGGACAAAATCCAGATGAGAAAAATGTTGTAGCTGCTGTTTATTATTGTAAACTTGTATGAGTGTTGATTTTGAGAATAGATTTTTTTATTAAGTTTAGAAAAGGAAAGGCTGACATGGGCGGTGGCCTAGGGCGTCAATTTTTGGGGGTGGACCCCACAGAGTTTTTTATTTTACTGAATTCATCTTTTGCAAAACTGCATATGGGAACTTTTTAATTTTTTATTATAATATGAATTTTATCCTATCCCTTTGTATTGTTTTATGATTTCCACAGGTTTGCTAATGTTGTGCAGCTTGATATTCCTATGAAATCTTCCCTCCCCACCAAGTCATTATCATAAATAAGAGTTTGTTCTAACTCACCTAGGTAAATAAGTAATTTAAAGGAGTTGTAGACCCATACCAGGTGAGTTCTAATAGCATTTTGGGATTTTTGTGAATATTGAAGTATTTGAAAATTACTCTAATTTTTTGAGTTTCTGCCCAGGACACAATTTAAGCGTACCATTATTAGTTAGTATCATCAGTTCATATGTATAGAACTACCTATCAATGTATTGTAATTTGCATTTGCAATATTCATTTCTTTAGTGGATAGGGCACAAAAACGGTTTCTGGCCCAGGGCCCACATCCTTGTAAATCCGGCCCTGCTCAGGACCAGAAATCCTAATTTTTGTGTTTTAATTTAACACAAGTAATATTCAGCTCTAATTTCTGATTATTTAATGCAGATATTCTGATCTGTTTCCAGTTGTATCAAAGGTTTTGTTGTTTTCTCACCCAGATGCTGGATCTCTTTGCATTTCTCGCATTCGTCGCGGAACTTGATGCAGCCTGCCGAGTTGCGACGGATCTCCCTGCAGGTCATCTTGCCGTTGCCGAAGGGCCTTGTGATGATCACGTCTTCGTTTACGTTGCCGTCTGCAGCCGACAAACGCAGGGCAGATTTTAACATGTCAGCAGTAAAGCTCAGCAGCACAGCAACCTGACTTTACTTTCATATTAGATAAACTTCTGAAGCTGACAGTTCAAGCCAAATATCAATAATTTTCAAAAACTAGACGCTGCATGAACTAGTAGTAAAATATTCCGGTAAATTTGGACAAGAAAACAAAATATATATCTGAACTCTAATTTGAAGCTTCTTTGTTAAACTCATTTTCATTTTGAACCATATTAAGATCTTGATTGTTCTTAAAGGGCTGGTTGGGCAAGAATGCATGAATAAAACCCATTTAAAAACAGATGAAATATCAATAACTAAAATATTAAGACACACTTAAACTTTGTTGAAATTCTTTCAAACATTTTATAAGTAAAAACCACAAAAACACCTAAATGTTAGAAAGTTGATTTATAAAACTTAAATAATAAAAAGTATCGGAATCGGCAATATTGTTCCTGTGTTTATTTTGTATTATATTAACACCGAAATGTTCATGGTACGGATAAGCAGATCATATTTATAATATAACCATTTAGCTATTTTTAAATAGCTAAACATATATTTAGCTACCAGCTATTTAGATATTTAGCAGTCAGCTAATAACTATTTAGCTATTTGGCCACTAGCTAAATACATTATTAGCTATTTAACTAAAACTAATAATTAACTAATAACTAATAGCTATTATATTTAGCTATTTAAATATAGCTAAATAGCTACAAAAGAAATAATAAAGAGTTTAGTTAAATATCTTTGAAATAATTTATGAAAACTGTAGAAATAGAATAAAACTAGATTAACAAAACAATTTTGTTTCAGTTTATATCAGCGTCTACATCCTTTCTTTATTTGAGTCCATCCGACGGGAAAGCAGATTGAAAACAATCTCTAGACCCTCCGACCTTTCTGAGAACCAGTGCGTGAAAACGTACTTTCGTTTGGGGCACCGTCGGTGTCCAGGTCCATCATGGAGTCCATGGGGCCGAACAGGTTCCTGCCCATTCCCGTCATGGGAGAGAACAAGCTCCGGAAGTTGTGGAAAGGGTCGTGGAAAAGCATGTGGATGCTTCTGGCGTGGCGAACGACCGGAGCCAGGAATTTGGGAAAGAAGAAAGCGGGAGGGTTGATGTGATCGGCGACCTGGAACGAAAACAGGTGAGCTCCTTCATTTCTAATGTGAACTTTAAAGAACCAAATGTTGCTGATGTGGCAACCCTGCAGAAACTTAAATGTTTCTTCTATTAAACCTCCCAGTGCTGTTCCTCCTTAAGGAATAACTTTCATGATTGAACATGAAAGCTAAATTTTATATTATTTTATATCACCAGTTGCATTTTTTATATTTTCCAGTAACATAAACATCTTGCTTGGTTTTTATGAGTTTAGAAAATGCAGTACTTGGATAAACTTCAGCTAAAGTTACAGGTAAACTGAAAGACGAAGATTTGTAATCATTTCTTCTGACATGATTACAAATCTCTCCTGCACCTCTGCACTGCAAAAACACAAAATCTTACCAAGTATTTTTGTCACGTTTCTGGTACACTTGAAATGATAAAAACCTAACGTACAAGTAACTTTCTGTAAGATATAGGAGCTTGTTTCAGTAAATACTTTTTTAATATTGATAAAAAATTACTTGTCCCATCGGCAGATTATTTCACTTATAGCAAAACATTTTCCCCTTGTCATAATTTAAGCAGTGTTTTTATTATTTACTTAAAACAAGCTTCTGAATCTTGCTGAAATGTTACTTTTAAGTTAGTTTCGTCTTATTCCAAAAGTTCAAAGATGTTTTCACAAGAAACAAAATTACTTGCTAAGAACAAATCTCAGGGACTCGGTGTCATTTTTTCGTGTTTGTGTGGGAAAAGTTACGTTTAAAGTTTTTCCAAAAGGAAAGAAAAAATGTTATTGTATCATTTTAATTTTAGCTAAAGTTCCTGGCAGGAATTTTTCTCCTCTATGTTTAAAATTTTCCTTCCCAAATATGCAGGATTAAATAAATAAAAGCAGTAGATCTTGCACAGCTGCAGACTCTACTGCTTTTATTTATTTATTACAATTGTCTTGGGGGTAAGTATGATGGTAAATTAGACACTTTGTAGATAAAATTTTTTATATACATTTTATATATTTGTGTAAAAAAACTTAAAGTTTTTGAGATTATTGTCAGAAATTTCTTGAAGACAACCTGGAAATTCCTGAACTTCAAAAGTCAAAAATTTACAAGAAAAAAAAAAAAAACAAGATTTTTTTAGATGAATGCAAATTTCTGAGTTTTAGAAGTAAAAACAAAATTAACTTTTGGAAATTTTCAGAGTTTGAAAAGTCAAATTTTTTCAACATTTCAAACTCTGAAATTTCTACGTTTTCTTAAAAAAATTTCTGAGATTCCGAGTTTTTCGGTGGAAATTTTCTCCACTTATTTTTCTAATGTGCCATTGTACAACACTGTAAAACATTTTGTTAATAAATGGGCAGCTGACCATTTCTTTTTAACGTGGCACAAACATGATTCATGACTTCCTGTAAGTTTTTGACTTCCAGAAAGCCATAAACTAATAAGACTGTTCCTAGAGGGCGATGCGTTACATTGATAAATTCATATGTAGCCACTGGAGATCAGTGTTCCTGTCTGTGTGATTCTGAGACATAAACAAGCACCTTCATGCTGTCTGAGAAGATGTTATCCACTCCGTCTGCCATCACTGAGTATTTTTCTTCCAGGTTCCTGAACTCCTTGTTCTGCCGCTGGCCCTCCTGCTCCAGAGAGTCGATCCTCTCCCCGTTGATCCAGATGGAGAACGGAGACGTTCTGTTCAGCACATCCTCCAGCTAAACAGCCCAGAGCAGGTAAGACATTTTAACCTTCCAACCCAACCAGTTTCAGTCTCACAGAGTTTATCTGTGAAATGTCCAACCTGACGTCCAACCAATCCGGATCCGCTGCTGCAGGTTCTGGAGTAATATTTAACGCAGGTCTTCTTCAGGCAGGGCTTGCACTCTTCCCACAGAGCCTTCATGGTGTCGTTGCAAACCTCCTCCTCCTTCGCCAGCTTGGCCTCCATTTCCTCAGCTGCACGGATCGCCTCCTGCAGTAAAGGCGACTTGTTAAGCTTCCTAGAAGAGGTTAGGATAAATCTACAGCCCAAACGAAACGTGATCATGAGATTTTAGTCTGGTCAACTCAATGTTTACACTCGAATGTAAAAATGGCATTAGCAGAGCCTACTGCACAACTAGATATAAAATATTACGTCTTTCTGCAGCTTCGTTTTCTCCAGATCATCCAAAAACTTCTTGTGGTCCTCGGAGGATTTCTGCATCACGGTCTTCATCTCCTTCACGCCATCGATGGCGTTTTCAATCTGTTTATCCAGATACTTCTCACCCTGGAGGGAAATCTCTGTGAACAACAACCAACATGCAAAATGTGTTCAACCTCTGACCTCGTGTGGATTTTATTTCAACTTCGTCCTGCTCTGGGCACCTTCAGCGATTTGTCTAGGATGCCCTCTAGTGGGCAGAAATGTCAAATACAGACTGCTACAGCAATAACTTTACTAATTATTTTTGTCTCGTTTCCAGTGCAAATATGTTGATTCAGTCTAAATAAATATATCTAACTTTTCAGTAAGATATATTAGCTTGTTTTAGTCAATAATTCCTTAATGTTAATTAAAAAAGTTTTTGTTTCATTGGCAGATTGTTTTATATAACAGGGGAAAAATGCCAATGGAGCTAGAACTTCTAAAAATTATTAATAATGAATTATTACTTATTTAAGACTTTCAAAGGCACTGAAAATTTAGCTAAGTTTTTTAAAACTGCATCAACTTCCAAACTTGAGTTGGAAAAACAAGTGTATCATTTTTGTATCCTTGGTTGAGGGCCGCACAAAATCACTCCGAGGGCCACAATTGGTCCCCGGGCCACACGTTGGACACCCTTATCTTTGTTTGACCATAATATAAACGTAATAATTTACAGCTATTTATTAGGACCAATCATTGATGCCAAGAAATAAATTTTTACGCAGATATTTTGACATACATTTCACTAATCCCATAAATATATATTTTTATATTTATAAATTCATATGATGTGTAATTTGAAAGTATTTAAAAGTAAAATTAGTCAGTTTTTTATATATATATATATATAAATTGGTAAATTAACATTAAATCTGTAAACGTACCGTTTAGTTCCTCGGTGGACGGAGGCAGGATGCAGTTGGCCGAGGCCAGAAAAAGGGCCAACAAAGTCAGCGTCACTTTGGACTCCTTCTTCTTCTTCATCATCATCATCATCATTAACATCCTCTCTGACCCTCGGAGGGAGCAGGATATAATGAGAGCGAGAGAGACCTGCAAACAAATGTTATTTTTAATGAAAAGTTACTGCATTTAAAATATCTGTAGTTACTGTAAGTCTCCAGCAGAGGGCGACCTGACAGCGACCTACGCAGCAGAAAATCGAGCTTTCTATGTCAGCAAAGTATAAAAATAACTGATGCTTGTTTTTATCTCGAGTTTCTGAGATGTTGTGACCAAACTGACCTCTAATCAGCCCTTCCTGTGACTCCGACCAGGCTGGGAAAAGCATTATATAAGAGGAACAGCCTTTCTCTGTTTACCATCTTCTTCTCCCTCTGACGTGTGCTTGGTCAGCTGCCCATTTATTAACAATGACAGATTCAGCAGAGCGAGGTTGGGTGTCTTTGCTTTTTCTCTCATATTCCTGCAGCTTTCTCAGTGCAGCTTCTTTTTACATGCATGGCTTTCTTTATTGCCTATATCAGAACGAAAGATGCACAGTAAAAATGCTCCCTTTTTAAGCCAACTACACATTTTCAGAAACCCACAGCTACTTTTTCCAGCCTGGAACACAGTATTAACAAGGAAAATAAATAGTTTAATGATTATAATTAGCTTAAAATCACGATTGGTTATTTTACAAAACAAAATTCAACACTTGCACTTCATTATCCTGTTTAAAGGTTGTTATTCCTCTACTCCCACTTGTGCAGAACTTGCTCAAGAATATTACCTACAAATACTGTTATTGTGTAGTAAAAATGCAATATGACTATTTGTCTTATTGCATTTACTGGCTAGAAGAAAAATATGGATTTGAAAGAGAGGAAACATTAGGTTTTGTGGATGCAGGGATTTGTTTCCGTTGCTTGGAAATGTCAGCGTTGTTCCAGGACATTCTGTCATGCCGCTGTCAAATTTACACACACAGGAACCTGAGAGGAAAAAATCTTTCAGGCACAGGCGGCAGAACCTGGGAGGCTAAAAGTTTACACAAAAATGTGCTTTCTGTTCCTCTTTCTTAAATTAATAATATATAATCTGCCATATAGGCTGCTCTGCTTCCATTATTTTACTTCTAAGAAGATTAAAATGGATAAGTACAGCTCTTTCATTGGCTCTGATTTGCCAGTCAGGTCAACAAAGTAGAGCTGATCTGGAAATCTCACTGCGAAGATGAACCACAAAGAATACTTTTGAAATATTTGGCATGAATTGTTCACAAACCCAGACAGCTGACTTGAAATGCTATTTCATGCTGTCACTTTTTGAATACTGTTTGTTTATTTTTTCAATATCGGGATTGATACATTAATATTGGATCGGTGTATCTTTATTAAACAGTCTGTGGATGAAGCCATTCAGGCATTTTCATATTTATCTATTCATCGTCAGTTCTGATTTGTGTTTTGGGGTCCATTACAAATGCGCACAAAACATTTTTGATATTCAGCTAATGTTGAAAAAACATAATTTTGTAACTGTGAATAATAAATTAAATCAAAAGCACACGTGAATACGTTTGTTCACGCATTGTTATTAAAACCATCCTCCAACCTCTTGCTGTTGTCTGATTAGTAGTAACATCACAAAACACAAAAATGTTGCATTGCGGTTTTGGGAAATACACTATAGCGGAAAAACCACTTCACTTTATCAAAAAACATGAGTTTTTCCAAAATTGGAGTTTTTCCATTAAGCAAATTTATTTTTGTAATTCCAATTTGATCTTATGGTCAATGGAAACACAGCTACTGATAAAACTGGATGAAATACTAAAATCTGTAAGAAAATATTTGGAAGGTTCCAACTTTTCCCCTATTAAAAAGTTAGATGGTTGGAACTTGGACAGAGTTGGGAGCGCCAGCAGGTCAATAGCCCCAAAAATATGTAAAACAAAATTAACAACTAGCTAACAACTTAGAAGAGAATATACTTTATTGATCCCCAAGAGGAAGTTGCTTATTTGTTGAAAGCTACTCCATCTTTGGTAATAAATACAAAGTTTATAAATATATATATACCTAACTTCTGGCCTGATCTGCCTGAACTCAACCTTACTGAAAATTTAAGAACAGGAAACAAACCAATTTCAATGAACAACATAAATTCCACCAAGAAGAGTGGTCAAATATCCAACCAGAATTTTGCTGGAAGCTTCTAGATATTATTGACCCGTTGCACGTGACGTCACTCTCTTCGGAACTCGGCCCGCTCCGCCATGATGGACGTCAAAACAACCAATGCGCTCCTGTAAAGCCCGTCAAAAAAATACGCACACCTGTAACCTAATATCACTTTTATTGAGTTGATTTCGCAGTAAAAATGGTCACAAGGTGCTGCGCGGTCGGGCTTATGGAACTCAAACCTGTCATTTTATTGTATAACTTTTACCGAGGAAAGATGGATAGCAGCCGTTAATCATAATGACTGGCAGCCCTCGGTGTAACCGCGGATTTGCAGGAACACTTTTGACAAGGTAAGAAAATTAACATTAATACACTCTATAAGTAAGTATGATTAGAACTATATTAAATATTGCATTATTGCGGCGTCTAAATGCTGGTAACCATGGAGACAATGCCGCCGTCATGTAGCCTAGCATGTATGGAAGAAACTCGTTAGCATCTCGTCTTATGTACGTTTTTAAACCGTACATACATAAACCGTTTTCAACGGTTTATGACATAGTAACTTAAATCATATGGTGTGAATTCAGGCAGAGTCTGTAATTTCATCACATCAGGAGGGAGGAGGTATGGGTCGGTTTCTAAGCTAGCTGCTTCCCATTTTTATAAATACCTCCGTCTATGATCCTCAACCAGGTGTGTTACGTTCACAGACAAATTAGCTCGACTCTAACGGGTAGAAGCCATGAATAAACTGGCAAAAACAACTTTAGTAAAACAATTTCAGCAGCTCTGTTCAATACTCCCTTCCCTCACTTCTTACGTCCATCATGGCGCCTCAAACGATTAAGTGGCGTAGTTGCAAAGGGTCATTGGATTTAAATTAGCCCTCCTAATTGTTATTTTTAAAATGTATTAAAAGGGTAGTTCAAAGCTTCTCAGTAACATTGTTTTTACTCAATTTATGTAACCAAGTGCCGTGTTGTTACTATTTTCTTTTTGCCACAGTCGTTTTGTCGCCCACGACCGTCTCAGGTTTCTATGGTAATGAGAAAAGTACAGAATGTTCAGCATGTTGTTGTTGCACAGGGTGACATTTAAACCTCTTCATTTGATACAAAGTATACAAAAAATAGAAAAAGATTATTTTCAGAGACTTTCAGGCATAAACTCTTAACTACATATTTCAGTTGCTTTCTTATTGATATCTTTGAATTGTGATATATTTATACAGATGAGAGAACATCTGTACTAAACATCTGTGCATGTGATTTGTTTAATCTGCAGTTGGAAAGGCAGTGGGAACGTTCAAGTATCCCAATTTCCTTACCCTGTTTGTCCATTGTCAGGACTTCACACTAGTTCATTATTCACAAAATCATAAACCTCTTAAAGAGGTCTAATCAAAGAAACTGCTGCTGAAACCCAGTAAATGTTTATGGGACATAAGCAGCACAATTATATATCAAGGTGAAAAATGTCAAAATGTTGAAATAAAAGCTTAGAGCTTAAGCACTGTAATAATCACTAATATTTTTTTCCGACTTGCAGCTGCAGCCATTCTGGTTGCACAATCAAAATACCTACACTCTTCCGCTCCAGATGTTGCCTCCAAGGTCTTCTAGAAAGTTCATTTTAACCTTTAAAACACCACCACTGCACTCAACATGGACTATGAATTCACAAGTTTCCTCATGAAACAAGAAATACCTTTATTTATCCTGATAAAATAGTTTAATATGTTAGTTTTAGGGGAAACTTAATCTAGTTGAACCATTTCTCATAATGGTTCATAAGTGCTGAAAAATGGATGATAAAATAAGACGTCTGAGTGGAAAAAAGCACTTTAATAATATATATTGCTATTGCTATCAAAAGTAAAATGTGACTTACTTAAATTTCAAATATAAAGTTGCACTAGTAAACCTGATTTCATGTTTTAATACATATTTTCCATGCAATGCTTCTTAAATTGAAGGATTATTTTTTGCTATTATTACATTTTTATGTCATAATAAACTGTTAAAATATAATTTCATGATAAAAATAAAAAAGTCAAGTTTGTTTTGGTTTTATGCTTTTAATTTATTACATATTGGTTCATGTTCTCATCCTGGTGACGCTTATTTAAGAAATAAATAAAAAGCAAGTAATCCTGGAAGATCTGAGCTCCATTTTATCTTAAAAAAATGGGACAGCAGCAGATGTGCCCTTATTTCCACCTTATTTTAATGCTTTGGGGATTTGTGCACCCTCAGGATGTACTTCTTATAGAGTAACCGAGAACAGGGTCACGTCTTATCAAGAAAATATGACGACTGTTTGCACACAAGGCTGGGATAGCTTGTAGCAAAAGAAAATCGATACCATTCTTTGTTATCTCACCGAATGCAACTTTGAGTAATACCTAAAATGTTCTTATCTTTGATGTTTATATTCTAAATGACCTTCTACAGGCTACATTACAGTTAAATCAACAGCAGGGTGACGTCATCTCCTCTAATCCCATTGTTTTTATCCTCAGATGGAGGTCACACCCATGGATTATATGTGCCGACATCAGAAATAAAGTCAGCATTTTTACATCAAACTACAGATTAAACCTTGGGAAAACTAAGGTTGCACAATTATTTTCTAACTTGATGCAACAAAACAGCACCAATTAGGATCTAATGTTTAAGAACAACAGACATCCTGCAGTGCAGTAGTCTGCTGCAGACACATGGAAACGGCTAAAAGCCTCTCGGACTCACCTGTGTTGGTAGTTTTGCTGGGACTGTGCCGCCTCTGAAGCTGCAGCAGTAGCCTGCAGCCCTTATTTATATCCAACCAGTGGATAGCGGGACGGTGCAGACATGTGATTCAGAGAGAAAGCACACTGCTGCAGCATCCTCTGCGTCAAAAACCCCCGGGAGAGACTACACTTCCTTCAGAACCCTTCAAAATAAAACTCCAGAGTCTTATAATCTAGGTCATCAGAAGGCATAGTTAGTAAATTTCTTTGCAAAATGTTCGACTTATAATAATTTTTTTTTAAATATATGTTTCAAATTGTAACTATATACATGTAGGATTGTTTATTAGTGAACAAAGTTTTATCTTATGGTCAGCATTTTATAGTTTTCTATATTTCACACTTTTTAAATATTGTTTTTGAGTTGAGTTTTTGTCCATTTTGAATAGGCAGGTCTACAGGAAGTGTTATTGTTGCACAAAGTAATTGTTCGCAAGAATGACTGATTAAAGAAAACACTAATATTTTTACTAACTCCTGTAGATTTAATTTAAGAGTGTAAATAACCACAAGTGTGTTTTTGTTACAGCCAATCTGAATGTTTTATTTTGCAGTAATTTTGACTTCTGATTACAGTTGTATGCTTTTCATTTTTGATTTTGATCTACAAAGAGAATTAGAGGCATTAAAATAAAATTAAAATCTGGAAGGAGAAAACTACTTGCTAATAGTTTTACTGCAAAAGTGAGAATCAAATGTCACCTATTTAGTTCTTTCAAATTAAATTAATTAAAAATAAAAAAAACATCTATGAAAGAAATAAACTATGAAAAATTTGGAATTTTCAAACTCAGGAAATTTTCAGAAGTCTAAAATTTTTGGTTGCCATGTTTCTTCTAGATTTTTGAAAACAAAATGAATCTCAAAGGTTTTTTTTTATTTACATACAAACAATACAGGGTCATTCCTTCACATATGGAAAACCATTTACTTGTATAAATTAAATTAAATACAAATTATCCTTTTAATAAAGTAACTTTGAAGGAAGAATATTTGACTTTAATATTAACAAACCCCATCCTACTAATTATTATGAGTTATTTTTCAAAATCAGGTATTTTCTGCCAATATTTTTAAATTCCTCTTTAATTAAACGCCCCATTCGGATGAAATAAAGCTTTTATTTTGAAATATGAGTTCCTTTTCCGGTGCCTACGGCGTTTATCTCCAGCGACTTTACTGACCTGAGGCTTGAGGACGTTTCCAGAAGTTTTTTTTTTTTTTTTTTTTGATTTATTGGCAGGAGGTGATGCTGCTGTGCAGCGAGACAAACATCTGATTCACTCTGACTCATCATTTAAAAAGCGCTTTCTGTTTTCTTCTCACTCCACTTTAAATAGGCCGTTTCACAACAGTAACAGGGAAACTGTATCCTGTGAGCAAATATTGAGAATATCGTCTTTCAAACAGTAAAAATATGCAATATTTGTTAATATATTTGGTATGTAGCATAAATAAAAAGAGCTTTGCTGGTAATTCACAAATATAATGCAGCTTTACAATGTTAGAATTTAATATAACAGGGATGTTTTTCTACTCAAATATATTAGAAAAAAATCCTAATAATTAAGAGAAATGCATTATAGAAAGAAGAAATCTGTTAAAAATGGATACAAATTAATTATAACTTGAAAATTACATTTAGCAAAAATTTATTTTTGTATTAAAACATATTTTTTATTAGTTTGAAATAATATTAAAATCCTTTATGTCATGTTTTTTTTGGCGATAAGCAGAAAATCATTGTAAATAACAAATAAAGTTTTAAAAACATCATCCTGCTTAATTTATCCTTATACTGTATTTCACTCACTGAACTGAGTTACTAAAATAAGTTCAAAATGTTTTCCCTGCCAGATGTCATGCTGTGATTTTCTGTTTTAGGCAAGCAGGTAAATGCACCCAAAAATAATTTAAATGTACAGAAACATATTAGAATACAGGAGGACAGGAAAGAAAAAATAATAGTAATTGAAGTACTTTGACACCTATTTTCAAATGTCTCTGGAAGAGTTGAATGGTTTAGGACAAAATAAATGGAAGCAACAACGTGTTAAAATATAAAACAGATGCACATTTCTACCAGCTGATTAGTAGTTGTTGTGGCTGTCACTTTAAGGAGGAAAAAATCCTTTAATTCAGATAACCACCACATTCAGGCTGTGTCATCCCACAGGCTGGACTTTCCTGTAAATAACACACCAGTATGGGATTAACACACACCGATAACAAAGCAACACATTGTTTCACAATGTGTCAGCTGCAGTCATGTTTCTGCACAGCTGGGATCTGTGGTTTAGAAGCTCCATGCCACGAATCCATGATTGTATATTTAAGCTTTAATGCTGATTCTGCATAACATGTGCAATGCTTGTGTGTTCATCTCAGGTCCACCCAGGTTCACTGGATTTATTCTAACAAATGAGGAACTCAAGTTGGTGGTTTTTGCCCCATATAAATAAAATAAAATATAATAAATAACCCCAAACAAACTACAAAGCAACAGCTCCCAATGAGCAGTTAGCAGCAGTTAACGGTAACAGCAGTTAGCAGCAGCTAGCAGCAGTTAACATTTGTAACTGCGAAATGCACATTAATAATATTAACAGTTAAAAACGTAAACAAAACGTAAACAAAATGTTTTATGATTAGCAAAAAGTTAATCATAAAACATTGTATATAATTAAATTGGTCCAAAATATATGTTAAAGTATAATAATTGTAAAGAAAACTCAGACCTATAGCACAGTTACAGGACGGCAAAAGAATAAAGGGGGCGGAGCTGTCGGTTACTGGTTGCTATGGTAACCACCTACCGTCAAGAGCAGCGTAAGGGAACGTAAAACACAAAGAAATGTTTGGAGAAACAACTTCTTGACTTAACAAAATAAATTCAAAGAATAAATAGACAAAGTTTGACAAACTTCACATCAATAATATTGTCAAAATAAAACCCTGTTACACATATACGCATTTAATTTAGCTATTGGTTCAATGACGTAGTTTTGAATTTGAATTTTGTTGTTCTGTGAGGTAGCATGTTTTTTATTTATTAATTTTTGGTTTACCCATCTTTTAAAAGGCAAAAAGTAAGAAAAATAGGACTAAAACAAAGTTAAAATACAATAAACTGTAGATAGTGGAATACTACGGAAGAAGATTAGGGCCAAGAAAGAATAAATGGCAGATTTTTTTATTTTTTATTTTTTCAGTGTCCCTAATCCTCCTCAGTGGAATACAACTGACTGAAATTTATTTAGGAGTATAATAGATGTTTCACTTGTAAGAAATGTTAACAAACTTGGATGATTTTCCTTCCGCTTTATAATTATGTTCTTTTCCATGTTGGCTGTCTCGTAAATGCCTCAAAAATCCATTGAGGTTTGTGGTTGTAACTTGAAAATATGTGAAAAAGTTAAATGTGTTCAAGTGTTTGAAAGGAAGTTTCCCTTATTTGACAAATGCATTTGTGGAGATATCCTTCCACACAGAAGATTGTTTCTTTCACCTATTGTTACACAATAGAAAATAGGATTATGTAATGCCAAATGTTGGAAAACAAAAGTCCTTTGCTCATGGACTAAAAGCACAGCAATTACAAGAAACAAAGTCCTTTTTTACATTACTTTACAGACTTAACGCATCATATTCGTGCTTCTTGATGATCTATTTTTTTTAAAACACAGTTTACATGTAACTGTGTCCTAAAGCTGCAGCAGTGGCCATGTGTTGTTTCTAAGAACATGCTACATGAGTCAGTGTTGCTCATATTTTCCGACTGTGGAATGAGCCAAATGCACGTAGTTAATAGAGAGGCGGTTAAGGAAAATGTTATTAGACGAGCTGCTTGTAAAGTGAAATATCTGTGCAAAAAGAACCGTTTCTTTGGCATTAACGCTGTTGTTTTGCCACAAATGCTCTGCAGAAGTGGATCGTTATCTGTTTGTTATACTTGGTCCTTTTAATGTTTTTGCAGAGGAATGTACAACCGAACAAAGTTGTAGATTTGATCACAAATTCAGGGTAAAAAAATGTTCAAAATGTTTGGCAGCGCTATACACAACTTTACCACCAGGTGGCAGAAAATCCATTCTTGAAAATTCTTATTTTAACTTATTTAATGTTCATACTTCCTCTCACTGTCATTTCGAGTATATTCATAGAGTATTCTCATATTGAGTGATAATTTCTAATTTGATCTGTTGCTTTAATCTGTAATTTTAGCTAGGCTGAAATCAAAGAAATGTATTTTCTCACATATACATTTAAGTAACTGACTTAAACCTTGCACTGAGAGCATACCAATTTTTTTTTTGTTTAACTTGATGTATCAAAGTTTAATATGTTTTTTTTAATTTTTGTTTTATGTTTTTTAGCTATATTAATTTTAAAAAACAGATATCGGGTTATAATCAATCTGATGTTCAGTTTTTGTTGAAATAAATGGTGTTGCAGTTGAATAGATTACAATATGTACAAATTAACAACACTAAGTCACAGACAGACATGGTAAAATGTGGTCTTCCTCAAGGCTCAGTCCTAGGACCTAAATTATTTATACTTTATTTAAACGATATTTTTGCAGTATCCAGTCTGTTAAAGTTTATAATGTTTGCAGACGATACAAATTTCTTTTTTTCAGGAAAAAATATGGATGAAATAATAAAAACAGTAGAAAAAGAGTTAGCTGAGTTGAAAACATGGTTTGATTACAATAAGTTATCGTTAAATGAAGGAAAGACTAAATTCATGGTTTTCTCTGGTAATCGGAACTATAATAATGTAAAGTTATGCATAAATGGAGTTGAAATCGAAAGAGTTTATGAGACAAAGTTTTTAGGGATTATCATAGATAATAAACTTAGTTGGAAGCCTCACATAGGATATATTAGAAATAAAGTTGCAAAAACTATTGGAATACTGTTTAAAATAAAAGATTTAATAAATGTTAAAGGCTTGTATGTTATATATTCCTCTTTGGTTATGCCTTATTTGTCTTATTGCTCAGAAATCTGGGGAAATGCAAGTAAAACAACTATTGATATACTAGTTAAGTTGCAAAAAAAAGCTATAAGGGTTATAAATAAGGTGGGATACCGTGAACCAACTGATAAACTCTTTATTCAAAGTAAAATATTAAAATTTAAAGATATTGTTTATACAAAAATACTGGAAATAATGTATAAAGCATTGAATAAAAGTCTTCCTTCTGGTATTCAGAAATTATTTAAGTTAAGAGAAAATAAATATAATTTGCGAGGTTTGTTAATATTTGAATGTGCAAAAGAGAAAAGTCAGATAAAGTCTAGATGTGTTTCAGTTATTGGTGTGAAACTGTGGAATGAATTGAATGATGATCTTAAGTTATGTCCTTTCTTGGTGAACTTTAAAAGAGCTTTAAAATGTAAAATGATCAAATCTTACACTGTTATGTAGATCTATATATGTACTATGTACTTGAATCTGAATTTGAAGAAATCCTGGTAGGTTGTAAAGTAAAAAAATAGGGTAGGCAAGAATAAGCTTTGCTTCAGCCTATTCCTTTTTTGGTAAACTGTGTGTTATAGCCTCAATTAGCCAAAGCGCAATAATCAACAACCAGAATTAAGTTAATTATTGATATTTATTGTTGCATAGATAAACGGATTCCCCGCTAACTTTATCCGTCGTTGTCAACCCCGGTAATGGGGATCACGCCAAACAAGATATAACAATTCAGGGAAGTGCCAAAAAACAAACAATTAAAGAAAACCAACAAAATAAATGAAAGGTTGTTAGCCCGCCCTCACAAATACTACAAAAAGAAAACAATCATAACTGGGTGGACTAACAACAAAGAAAAACCAAACATTAAAAGGACAGCAGGAGGCAGTGCAAAAACTGTAAAACAAAAACACAAAAATTGTTAAATTCCTATTAAATCATTTTAATCAAATCAACCTAAAACACATTAAAACACTGCCTACCTGTGTTGCAAAAATCAACACTCCCAGCTCAAACCGTGGAGTAGCCGATCTGGTGTAGCCCTGACAAAAATATAAAACAATATATAAACATACAATTAGTTTTCATTAAAAAAGACCAAGTATAAAACCTACCTGCGGCGTCGAACAACCACGCCCAGGTAATGATACCATCCAAACACCCTCGGCAATCAACTCCACAGCCAGCAAACACCCAACACACAGCTGGTCTGACACACAGGAAATTGATACTTTGCCACCATCCTTACAGCTTCCCTTTTATGGAGGCTCAAGCAATAGAAAGAGCGACACCTAATGGTGCCACCTGTTACATTCCTCCCCACCATTATGCATCGGCGACCCGACGATGTACCTAAAAAAACTGTTAACCAAAAACAGAATCATTTCTTCTGTACAGAACAGGGCAGCCTGTAAGGGTTGGAATGCTGCCCTGCAGTTTTCCGTGCTGACCTCCTAAGCTCTGGAATGATGGCTGTATCAACCTCCTGTGTGGTTTCTTTGTCAGAAAGAGGCTGAACATCAGAAGTTGCATCTGCAGAAATGCCAACCTCACCATTCTCAGCATCTGACCGAACCTCAGATTCAGGCAATTATTGTTTTTTTCTTTTTTTCTTTTGTTGTTTCTTGTGTTTAATGTGGACAATTTACCAAAATAAAGTGATTGATTGATTGATTGATTGATTGATTGATTGATTGATTGAAGCTGGATCTCAATGTTGGCGTCTCACTGTGTTTCTTTTTGTTTGCCTAGATCAGGGGTTTTCAAAGTATGAAAGGGTGAGCCCCCCTCCAAGGAGCACAATGCCTGCCGCGCCCCCCCCCCCCCTTTGAAAAAGTAACTATAATCGGATTACTGATTACTCCTTGAAAAAGTAACTTAGTTATATTACTGACTACTTGACTTGCAAGTAACTAAGTTACATTAAAAGTAACCTTTTAGTTACTTTCAGCAGCTGCTAACAACAACGCTCTGCCTCCTGTGAAAATCACATTGCTCTTTGCCAATACTTAATTATCAGCTATTTTATAATAGTAACATCAACAATGTGTCTCCACTTATAAGGTTAAACTGAAGAGGAGATTGTACAAAAAACAAAAAATGTGAGTAATTTGTGTGGTCCACTGTTGTCTGGAAACTCTAAGTAGAATTTTAAAGCCCCCCCTCCCCCCCAGCCTCCAGATTCTGTTACGGCCCTGCGTTTGGTGTCACTGCGCACAGAGCTCCTCCTGAAGCTCCACAGCTCAGATGATTGCACAGATTTGTGACACTTACCGTAATATTAATTATTATAACGGTGTTAACTTGCCATTATAATTATTGGCAACTACGGACACGTTCATTCGTGGTTGTTTTCACGTTTATTGTTCATATTGGTCTCGATGTTTGCAGTTTTCTGGAGCTCGACGTCATTCAGAGGTAATAAATTAAGTTGACATTAACAAAGACACAGCGGGACGGATCATCCTGGAAATGATGAACAAGGAGAGACCGAGTAAGACTCCCTTGATGACGGACAAATTCTGGGATTTATTATGAGTCTCTGCTTATTTCTAAGCCCAAATGAGTAACTTCACGTTCAAAAACGAGCCCAAAAAGGCGCAACCAGCAACTCAGAAAATTTTCAAGCGACTTTAAAAAAATGAAGCCCAAAGCCGCTTGTAATAATCGGACTTGTCGACAGAAACTCAAAAATAGTTCCAGTTTTTCCACCAACAAAATGCGCATCTCCCTCCATTGTTTACATTTCTGTTGCATAGAGACGTCGGTCACTCGACAAGACGCGTAGAGGAAATACGATTAAATAACAAAAGAAGATAGTAACGCAGTAACGCAAAAATGATTTTGATAAGTAACTGTAGTCTGACTACTGGATTTGAAATAGCAACGCGTTAGATTACTCGTTACTGAAAAAAGTGGTCCGACGTCAGTAACGTTACTGACGTCACTGGCCAAAACATCCTCTAAAGTGGGAAACATTTCCACTGATCCCCGCTCCACACGCGCACCCCACAGTACCAACTTTTTTCTAAAAAGACGTTTCTCTCACATCAGTAGACAGCAAGCAAATAGCTTTTCCGGTTTATTTTTTCCCTCGCACCGCGCCTCCCCTAACGTGCTCTGGCGCCCCCCAGGGGAGGCGCGCCTCACACTTTGAAAACCGCCGGCCTAGATGAAGAGTGTGTGGAAATGTTTGTGTTGCAATCACAACAGATCACTTGTTTTCTGTTTTTAGTCCAATGTTAATGACTCACCCGTTCAGCTTGTGGATGTTTGTGACAACATTGAGCTCCACTTCATGTTTGCTTCAGCGGATATGAGGTCAAGATATGTTTAGGAATTAAGATCCATGTGACTTTCACCACAATTCAGTGATATTTTTGACAAGTTTTGCCCATATTTTTACATACATATAGCTTTTTTTTTCTAGCACTTTGAGTCTGTTTGCACAAAATGTTTGCACACTTATTATTAATATTGAGAAACTCAATTTAGTTGTAAAATAATGAAATAAGGTTCTACTTCTCTCTTCTTGCAGCTCCTGCAGACTAATTCTATTTCAGTCTTTTTCTGTTCCAAAAATCCAAGATGTTTTGGGCTTTATTCCACTTTCCTCCAGTTTACAATGTGGTAAAGGGTGCTTAAAAATACAGAAGATAAACATGCTTGAATTAAAAACAAACAAATGAAATCTCCATGACAGTTGTTTTAATATGTGTTCAGTTTTATGCCTTAATGGACCAATTGTGCTTTTTTTTATATACACAATGTCACAACTAGCTAAAACACACTGCAAAAATACAAAATCTTACCAAGTGTCTTTGGTTTAGTTTCAATGCAATATCTTAGTTCAGTTTAAATAAGATAAAACATACTTTTAAACAAGAAACAGAATATTATAAGTAAATAATTCCTTAATATTGATAGACAAAATACTAGTTATTACAATCTGCCAGTTGAACATCTTTATTATGGAATTATTTACTTAAAACATGCTTGCTGAAAAATTACTTGTAAGTTGGTTTTATCAGTTAGCAGCAGTAAACTTGTAAAATTAAACACAGCTCAAATGGACAACATTAATAATAACAGTTAAAAACATGTACAAAACATATTAAAATTACTCATGAAACACTGTATATCATTAAATTTGTCTAAAATGTATGTTAAAATGTAATATTTGTAAAGAAAACCCAGAGTTGATCCTACTACGCAGCACAGGTACAAACAGCAACAGAAAGAAAGGGGGCGGAGCTGTCGGTTACTGGTTGCTATGGTAACCACCAACTGTCAAGAGCAGCATAACGGAACTTAAAACGCCAATAAACGTCTTTATTGAATTTAAAGAATAAGTAAACAAATTTGGACAAACTTCGCATCTATAATGTTGTTTAAATAAAACTGTCACACCTGTAGGATATATCAACATTTTTACTGGGAGGTTTTTATGTAGCTATATGATATGATTTGTTTTATTCTGTTTTGTGGCATTTGTTCTTTATTCTGATTTACAGCATCATTATCTATTTTTTTTTGTAATTTTCCTTTCTTACCTGAACACACTCAATTACATACAAATCACACATGAAGGACATATACAGTTTATTTTTTCTAATCTCAAGAAAAATGAATGTTCAGAAGTATAAAATATAAATTTATGGATGTTTGGGTTTAAGGTCATTCATATTAGTCATTGTATGTTGAGGCTACGTCATAATCTTCCCAAACTCATCATTCACACCAATAGATATGTAAATAAATGTAAAAATATTTGTTGTTCACCAACAGCTAATTGTGACAAAGGTATTCAGTGAGTGAAAGTTGCTGTTTTCAGTGTTAAACATGAAAAAACTTGGTTTGTTTGCTTGTAACGCAAAATAGCATGAAAGCTTTATAGTCCAAGCAAACTGAGGCTCACAGATTCAGACATTTCAAAGGGATTCTGGGATCAATTTGAATGAAATCTGTGTCACTTCGGGAATGCAGATCTATTAGTCTGCTGGAATGTGTGCAAACAAAGCAGCTCCAGCAACTTCAAGTTGTAATCAAAAGCTAGAGGCTTTATAATTAAAGCCAGGCAGAGAAATGTTGGTCATTAAATTCCCTCATGGATTCCCAGTTTTTAGAAACTCAACTCTAAACGGTTGTACTTATTTAACAAAGCAAAAGAGGGCAGAGTTTAATTACTCTGATTAGACAAAGTCCTTACATTACTGTAGCACATTTCTGCTGCAGTAAAACGTTTGTTTGAATGGTGTTGAACTGTACATTTTGATTTATCTACAGGGATTTTTTTTTTTTTTTTTGTCTTTCAGGATGTTTACATTCTAGTTTATAAAGAAGCTAATATATTGGATGCTAATTATTAGAGCGTAAACAATGCAGCTCCACATTTTATTAACCAAAATGTGTTAGAAAAGGTCTAAATGACAAAAAAAATACTTTATGCTAACAATTTCAATGATGCCACATTTACCCTGAACTCAGACAATGTTTAAAAAGTTGATCATTTTAGGCTTTTGAAACTTTCACAATTGTATTTTAGTGATGTTTGATCACATCAGAAATGTTGTTCCTAAAGAAATGCTCCAATTTAAATTCATTTTTTGTGACCATTCAATGAATAAAAACTTTTGAAATGGAAAACTTTAAGAGTACAACATAAGAAAAGATCCTCATCAGATTTTAAGTTGTGCTGGAGAAAAGTGAAATTTCTTTATTTTATTTTTAACGAACTTGAAGCAAACCTTTCCAAAATATTTAATTGATTTAAAGTCGCCAGACGTCCAGTAAAGCTGCTTCATCAGCTGTTCGGCCGGGTAGTTGGGTAGGAACTAGTTACGTTTACTCAATTACATTTACTTGAGTAACTTTTTTTTTTTCTACACCTAATTTTATTGTGAAGTATCTTTATTCTTACTTGAGTAATTCTTAAAGGATTGATCATTCAATCAGTTAGTTATGGAGTAGTGTTACTCTTTTTGGGTTCTCCACCCACAAACTGGAAGAAAACATTTCCTAACTGTTTCACTGACGTATTGCAGAGAGTAAGAAAGAAATGAGTGGAAGTGAGAAGCGGCCAGACGGCCGGTGAAGCTGCTTCGTCAGCCGCCCGGCCGGATGTCAGCATACAGCGGCGCTGGAATAACACCTGCTGCTATTCCAACACGCCGGGAGTGGAGGCAACCTGAGAAGAGCGGTACCATGCAGGGATAATCGCTTAGACATGTGTCACCCTGTGTGTGTGTGTGTGTGTGGGCGTGTGTGTGTGTGCGTGTGTGTGTGTGTGTGTTCACAGAAGCCCTTATTTTCCATCATAGAGGCCAAGGCCACTGGTTTTCAAGGTGCTCACCCTGCAACATTTGTTAGCAATTAGCCTCGGCCACAAACCTGACTTTCAACAAAACTCATGGACCCTCCCTGTTTTCCTCCCACTCCCATTCTTTCACCCTGTCCCCTTTCTGCTCCCTCCCTTCTTCTCTACTTCCTTTGTTCCCCTCCCACATTTCTCTCTCTCTCTCTGCTCACTCCTTGTTTCTATTAAACTACTCTTCTTTTTTCTTCCTCCTTCCCTCCTCTTCAGTAGTTGCTCAGGGGTTTTGTGTTTTCAGACTCTGAACACACATGTTCAGAAGTTAGAGCAGCCATTATCCATTTTCTTCTAAAAAATGCAAACCATTTAACTTATGTGCATTAATATTTTTTTAATTAGGTATACTTTTATCCAGTTTGGATGCAGATGAACGTCTCTTTTCATGGTTTTTGCATAAATGCATTGTGGGACGTTTGATTTGCATGTTTGGGAATACAAATGAGCACAAATTTGTTGGATAAAAGGTAAAAAAGGACGACATTATCATCGTCCTGATTCTTGTCCTCAGGCAAACTGGAATAGCATCACCTGCCAGGCATCCAAGGACAGAAACCATGAAAGGTAAACCTGCTCTTTTTCTTTTTCTTTAATCAAACTTTGGTGGGTTTCTTTGTTAATCGTGTAAAGAAAAGCCATGTTTGTCACTGAGGGATGCAGGTAGGCACCTGCACTGGGCACCAGCCAACATATGCTTCTCATCAGCGCCGAAAGTTGCCAGCTCGTATCCTGAGAAAGTGCGCAGTTGTTGTAGTTGGACATGACTCTTATATCGTCAGCTTTAAAACTGTGTGTGAGTGCAAAACACAGCAGTTTCTGGAGAGCACAAAATCTGCTTTTCCTCTGCCAGATTCCCACAAACTCACAAAACGTGGGCGAGTAAATTTAGGTGTGTTTTATCACAACAGGGCATGAAAGAAGAGCCTGCAGTGGCTTTGAAATCTGCTGACGTTCTTGCAAGTCTCACGGTCTTACTGTACAAGAAGAAAAACGCTAAATAAGGCAAGAAATTAGTCATTTATCTTTAATTTATTTAAACCGGTTTAGGCCATGATCAAATGTGTTTGTACTTCCATTTGGGTGTCAACCTCTTCTAGAAACAACCCGAGTGCTTTTAAAAACACACAACAATTTTTTGGCAATAGGTTAATGTTTTTTGGTGTCTGGAAAACAAGCTGTTTGGAAAGAAAATTCCAAATGTGACAAAACTAAAAACAAGTGACACAGATATAATATTTTTTTAACCTGTAGCATGTTAATTTTTAATGTTCACGACAGGACAGTTTAAAAAAGACTGAACAAGTCATGTTTGCAAAAGTTGGCAAGAAAAATTTTATCTGAATCAACCACAAAAACAAAATACTTTGGACAAATGAGACTTAATTAAACTATCTGCACTTAACTACCCAGATAGTTTGGCTGCTATCCACAGTGGTTTGCTTGAAAAAAAATAATGGTAGCATGCAGAGAATGAGTCACAGCAACTTTATTTGAGAAAGCTTTTAATCAACCTGCACAAGAATCTAACACTGAGCCCAAAATGCCTGGCAATTGTTTTCTGCACGTGGTTCTGGTAAATGTTGTCTAGTTTTTCCCATTTGGTTTGCGTTCTCTGAAATCACAAACAGATCCGCGATCTTGCTGAATGAATTTGCATGTGAAAGACAATTAATGTCTGTGGCTGCATATTTATTGCAAAACCATGATTTCAAAAGGGGTACTGAGTTAATTACTGTGTATGAAAGTGTCAACAGGAAACAAATCCCAAGTAAAAAGGCAAAAATCTAAGTGTTAAAACGAGTTAGTATTGATGAATGGGTTAAATATGAGAATAATAAAGTCGCACTAACAACTACTTTTTCAAAAGATTAATGCTAATGGTGGTTCTTAAAGGGGCTGTATTATGCAAATTTCATATTTTGAACATTTTTATACTCCCATCCATTTGGGTTTCTACTGCTTCTACAAACAAACCAAGCACTTTAAAAAAACATCTAGCCATTTTTGGGCAATAACTTGTTTTATGTTTTATGGTGTCTGGAAAACGAGCCGTTTCAAAAGCTTTCCAAAGGTAACTTCACAAATCCGCAGGAACTGCCGCTCACCTAGCAACGCCAGCGAAGTCTTGCCCGTCACCTAGCAACCCAATTGGAGCTGTACAATGGCTGCTGGAAAAGACAAGTGTTTTGTTGATGGTTTGCCATTCAGAAACCACTTGCTGCATTCTTGTTCGTTGTGCAGAAGGCCCCACTTCTGTTTTTCAGGTGTGAGTGTAAGAATAATTTTGTGCATAAAATGTAATGAACATGTTCTGTATTGCTCCTTAGACGTATACTAACCTGTTCAAGGAAGTGTAATAAATCACCTTTAAAGCATTTCACTCATGCGGTACTTAGATTCCCGTGTAACTGTGTCTTAGAAAAAGCCACAAATAAAAATAAAAAGGACTTATTGTACATCAAGCTAGACCTTAAGCTGTAGCGAGCTTGGTGAGAGTCAAACTGAAACCAAATGAATGTCATAAATTAACTCCATTAAAGCACATCTAAGGCGCACTTCCAAGCCAAACGGAGTAGGAGGTCTCATAATGTGGTTTCCAGCCTCTTCCAAGCAGAATAAAACTTGCTGCTTCACAGATTCCTCTCTGGGTTGTTGGAGATGGGAGGTGGAGGCAGAGGCAGGTGGCTGCGAAGGAAAGACTCGCAGAAGGACGATTTGGATTGATGAACTCGATATCAGAGATTTGTGGCCTCAAAAAATATTCATCTGCCATTATTCAGTTATTGCCAGAAACCTGACCTCTTAATTGTATAACAAGGACAAACCCCAAATATTCTCCTTGATGGAGACCAAAAATCTTGGTTTCATAATTACAGTTCTTGCATTCCACAGCTCTTAATGATCATTGCGTGAAAATGAAGGCCAGTAATTGTCTCGTACACACCCTTTAACCTTGTAAAATCTAACCAAGCTTGTCTTTCTGTCTCTTTCTGGCAGTCCAGACCAGTTAAGAAAGCATGCACAGGATGGAAACCGTCCTGATTCACTGTGGAGGAACCGCAGTAAAAAATAAGAAGTCTCTTTCTTGTCTATAGTTTTGCAGACTGCAGCAGTGCATACCAGAGAGCTCTGTGAAGAGACCACACATTCCAGTCAGAGGGCACACAAATGGCTGAGATGTCAGAAAATGTTTGAAGAGGGAGAATTGTAATTTTTATGAGCTGTGGTTAAGACCTCCAGTCAGCTCTGGAGAGGATCCCATCTTCTGACTTTGTGGATGTCCTTCTTTGCGGGGAGAATTGTTTTGCCAGAAAATAGTGCCTTGCAAAAACCTTTAGACATTTTGACATGTTATGAATACAAACTTCAATATTCTTTAATGGGTTTTTGCTGGTAGATCAACACAAAGTGGCACATCATTTTGAAGGGAAGTGAATGCATAGATTGCGAAAACAAAAACTGTCATCAAGTATTTTTGCACTTAAAATAAGACAAAACTACCTTAAACATAACTTTTCAACAGGACATAGGAACTTGTTTTAAGTCAATAATTCATGAAGAAGTACTGGTTGCATTGGCAGATTATTTCACTTATAACAAGACATTTTTTCCAATGTTATTAGTATTTTTCATCCATATTAATGAATTGTTGACGTAAAACAAGCTCCTATTTCTTTCTGAAATGTTACTTGTAAGTTATTGTTGTCTTATTTCAACTGTACTGAGATACTCTCATTATAAACTATATTAAAAATACTTGGTAATATGTTGTGCTTTTGCAGTGAATTTTTTTTCTTCTATTTCATAAATTATATCGTTGCGTTAGCTGCGATTTAATTACAGATGTGCGCAAATCTTTGTCAATATTCTCCCAATGTCGAAAAAACACAATTAGAGTTTCCATTAAAAAATAAATTAAATTAAAATCACTCGTGAATCAGCTTGTTTACGCAGTAAATTATTACAAATGCTGATAGTGACGGATGTAAACATTTACGTGAGATAATGTCAAGTCGACGCCGACGCAGAGGAGACTTCGGCGTCTTATTCAGGCGTTGGAACCAACAAGACGTACGGAGCTACGTTACGTACGCAGAGTTTTGGGGGAAATTGTAATATGCAATTCTAAGGAAGAGCAATGAATGACACACAACTTCTGTGCGATGCTGTGAGATGCACATTGTCTGAAAAAAAAAAAAAACAATAAAAACAAAACAACAACAACACACAGGCATTCTCCTATCACGTCCTGTCGTCTTCTTTGTGGGTTTTCGTCAGTAGTGACGTCTGGCAGTTGATCATGTGACTCGTGTGAGTTGAAAAAGTATTTCCACTGCAGTTTTGTGAAATATGTCCATTTAGATACAGCCGAAAAATCATCTCATCCTGTCAAAAAACATGAGTTTTTTCAAAATTGACTTGTTTCCGTTAAGCAAATTTATTTTCGTAATTTAAATTTGAGCAGTTTTATGGTTAATGGAAACACAGCAAGTAATAAAATCATACATTTATCTTGCTTTTTATTCTATTTTCTTTCTTTGTCCTTGAAAGATAAGTTCCTTTTTGTGACATTGTTTTGCTAACTTATCTTCCACTGGACCTTTGGAGGTTTGGATGCGCGCTGCTCATATTACCGGTAAACATGACCTAACCCCGCCACAAGGGGGCCCCCAAGAGCAATTTATTTATTTTTTCTTACCTGTATAAACAATGATTTCTACATGATCAAATATATATTATTCTAAAAAAAAAAAAAAAATCACAACTTTACTATGAGACTGTGTGTTTTTGTCAATATAATCACAGAATATAATCACATAGAATTAAAAATCAGCCGCTTTTACAGATTTAGAATCTTTTTGTGACTGACAAGGTGAGGTCGGACATGTTTCTTACATGTAAGGTTAAAGCAACACCCTTAGTTAAAAATGGTAATGTTTAGCATTTTCTTTTTTCAGAACCATCTGTTCACCTGCAAATGTCTCTCAGGCATGAAGGACAGAAACAGGAGATGTTTGTAGGGGCACGCTTTCACAGTCTGTTACATGTCGGCCTTTTTGTGCTCTGGTAACCTGCTGCTTGGCTCAATATTTTCATAGCTGCTGGAACTGCTTGATCTACAACATCTGGGCCTGAGGCCACAGGCAGGAACATGAATAGTTACATATTCATATTTTATTGCTATAAAATATCACCTTGTTCTCCAAATACTCTCGTTTTGTACTTTAAATCCAAACACGGGGATAAAAACAACTGTACAAAACTCTTGAGTCTTCCCTTACCTCAGAGGCGTTCAAAGTTTTTGTCATGCGTTTGTCAAGGACACGAGGGCCTAAAAAAAGGTTTTACCCACTCAACAATAAACTAAACATGTAAAACTTAAATTAAGGAATCAGATTTTTTGCTGGAAAAGAATGTGGGAATTATTCCAGATTCAAAACTTGCAAATTTTCTAGGAACCAATTGTAAAACAATAGGTCACAATTTAATCAATTCTGGTGAATAAAATCCGGATTTATTTCAGTCTTTGTTTGAAAATGCTTGCTGTATTTAGCCAGGTTTATTAAATTAATGAAAAGCAGATTTGGGTACAGCGAAGCTTGCTTTTGAGTAAAAGTCAAATACATCAAATGTTCACATATGGGGAACATACAGGCAGGAAAAATAAAAAATGGGCCTCAGATTGACTTGTCTGAATTGAATTCATAGGAAAAGCTCCCAATAATTTTCAACAAATGTAGATACTTTTGATTTCTATAAGCTTTGAGACTGTAGAATAAATTTTATGCACATAAAATTTTTTGTTGTTTTTGGTCAGAAATCTTTTCGCGTACAAAACGTCTGCCATTTTATTTTGTCAGCTAATGAAACCAAGCAAAGTTTACACTTTACAACAACTTTTCCACTGAAACAAATATTTCTAAGTATTTCACAGCTTTTTTCTTTTTCTTCCTGGGATGGTGTGACCTGGTCAGGCTGTGCTGCAGTCAGATTATCTTAGTTCTGCTCTGTGTGCTTTGGACCGGTCCACTTCCTCACTAACGAGACAGACATTAGTTTTTTCCCAACATGACGCAGTCCAAACCCACAAGGGTGGCAGAAAAAAGGTGAAAAGTTTGGCTGTAAACATGAAACTGGTGGAAGGATAAGCCTGGATAATGACTTTAAATTTATTTTCAAATAGAAAAATGAACCAA
The DNA here is from genome assembly GCF_019740435.1 of Gambusia affinis. Lineage (NCBI taxonomy): Eukaryota > Metazoa > Chordata > Actinopteri > Cyprinodontiformes > Poeciliidae > Gambusia > Gambusia affinis. The sequence goes on from NC_057889.1 coordinate 5,365,036, forward strand.
TAAAATAATTTAACACCCAAAATATCAACATCTTAACAAAACCATGTTGTATGCTTGTTGCACACGTCTAAAATTTTAATAATAATATTCAGTACAAACTAATATATGCTTTCTATGCACTTTAATTACTGTATATTTATGAATAAATGTGTTTTTTCTCCCTCCTCCCTGTTTCGTTATGTAAGCTGTTATTTTGTGACCTCAGATGTTTCTCCTCTGTCTCATGTAAACTTGGACTTTTATGCAACGTTTCCAGAACAATAACAATTTATATATATTTTTAGATTTATCTTGTGATGTCATGTTGTCTTTGTTTGGTCCTGTTCTCTAATTTTCCTCCAGCTGAGCCCGTTTTGTTTGACCACCTGTCAAATTATGTTGTTTGAACTCGTTTACTTGGGATTAAACAATTTGGAGTAGTTTAGGAATTTGGTGAAAAATGTTTGTTTTAAAGCGAAATACTCAGTTATGTTATGAACCTTAAGACTTCTGCTGGTTTTCTCATGCCACCCATTTTTGTTTTGTTTCTGTTACAAAATTTAGACCTCCGCTCGTAGACTAAACCAGAATAGAATAGAATATTTGTAGCAAAACTGAACCAAAAAATTACAAAAAATGATTTCTTGTTTATTTTTTTCCTGTTTCTAGTAGCCCATTGTGACCTTGTTTGCATAAAGATCAGCTCAAACCAGTTTATAATATCCCAGTATCTCTCATCAGGTGCTTGTCAGACGGATTATTTGTGAGTTTTGCTGTTCTTTCCCTTCACACACTCCCCTGAGGTTTAATTGTGTGTTTCCAAACCACCATTACAACCTCAGGTGTGGCGTTGGAAAGCGTCCAGCTGATTACATGTTTTATAAAGTCTGCAGCTATAAAAACTTGAAATAAACCCTTTTGTGGGACCACTAATAAAAACTGACTTTATGCAGTTTATTAGCGCTATTGGTTTTTACGATGGTTGTGATGACAGCCTCCTCAGACTCTCAGCACACAAAAAATCCCACAGCACTCACAACCAACAGCTGCTTTCCTGATTTCTGCTCACAGAAAGCATTTCATAACCAGGCGGGACCACATGCTGTGTTGTAGGAGAGAGCGATAGGGAGGCAGATGCTTACGGTCAAACTAATTAAACTTGTTAGAGGTAGAAAAATCTTTAGACTTTAACTTTGCTGTGTCTCTTTGTCTCTATTCTGCAGACAACAACGGTGGATACGAGAACCAGCTATTCAAAGGTAAAAGTAAACAATTAAACTGGTTTTGTCATCAAGGCTATGAATTTAAATTACTAACCTTTTGCAGAAAATATGAAACTTAATTGCTTAAAAATCCTATTATATTTTTTCTGTGTCTTTTTTTTAAAGGCAGTTGATGCCTTAAGGCCCTTGTGTCAAACTGAAGGTGCGGGGGCCAAATCTGGCCCACCGCAGCTATTTATGCGGCCTTCAAGACTCCAAATTACATCAAGTCCCTCCAGTTTTTCACTAATCTGCAAAATTTACACAAAATCAACAAACCCCACATTTTTTCTGATTGGTGAGCAGATGTCAAGTGTTTGCTGCCTCAGCCTTACTTGATGTCAAGCTATAGTCTGTGATTGCCACGGTGAGTAATAAAAAGGCACATTAAACCTCGCAAATATCTTAAACATTTCTTATGAATATTTCTAAATTAGTACCACAAAATTTGTCATTTTGATTGGAGAAAAAAAAAACGCAAAACACAATTCATTAAATCCTGGAGGGACTGATCAGTGTGAAAAGATGTTCAATATTTAATTTTAAGAAACACTAACAAACAGTTATTTCTTAATTTTTTAACAGTTTAATTGGTTTTATCATTACATTAAGGCACAACCGGCCCTTTAAGAACAGATTTATTTTTTTTAGATCAATTTGACTCCGCTGCCATAAGGGGGCGCTCATAGTGCCACCAGAAAGTATTGACACACATTGACTTTTTCCAACTGTTTTATTTTGTGAAGAAGCCTACACTGTAAAAACACAAACTCTTATCAACTGTTTTGGTCTAGTAGTTTGTAGTTCAAATATTCACTTCAAATAAGACGAAACTTATCTTACAAGTTACATTTTAGCAAGATAAAGGAGCTTGTTTTAAGCCAATAATGCCTTAAAATTGGTGAAAAGGTTCTAGTTCCATTTTCAGATTATTCCACTTACAACATGGGAAAAATGTCTTGTTATAAGTTAAACTGTCTGTTGATGCATCTAGCATCACTTCATCAATATTAAGGGATTATTGCTCCTAAAATTTTTACATCTTCTTTTACAAATTTAAAAAAAATGTCCAAAAACTTTATTATTATTATTTTTTTTTTTAAGAGAAACAAAAAATAATCAACAACTTAATATGAAAACAATGAAGAGGTGACAATACTTTCTTGTAGATTTAAGTTTTTGTTAGGGGATGTATTTGTGAATCCCTGGAGTGTTGCTGTGTCTCAAACTCACCGGGTTATAAATCAAAGTTGTTGTTCAAAGTTGTTAATATCAAAATATTAAAACCTAAACTTGTGCTATCTATATTTTATTCACTCTTCAGATGAGGACTTCATGGGAGAGGAGGAAGAAATGCCTTCATTTAGAGGTAAGCTTCAGATATGCTACTATAACTCCTTTATGCAGAGTGTGATTTAAAAGTAGATTATATAACAACCGCTTTATTATTTAACTGTATTGTTTCAAATATCAGAAGTACTACCAAACTGCTGGCATGACATTTCCTGTTGTAGCCACAGTTTTTTCATTTGTTGTTTATTTTTAAGTAGTTAGGAGAAACAGTGGCGAATGCAGCTAAGCAAGCTATTTAGCCTGGGGTTGCTAGGTAACCAAAGAATGAATGAGTTGCTAGGTAACCAGATTGCGGTAGACGGGACCTGTATCTGATCTTTTTATGACAGTCTAAAACAACAAAGGTCGGGCTTTTTTAATGCGACTCTGGATACTTGTATATGTTGTCCGAAATCAGATACATATTTGATCTTTTCAAATGAGACGTGAGTCTGTACAGCCAGGTCGCATTCACCCCATTGATACTTGACATACGTCACTATTTTGCGCCCTGATACGTGCAAGCGGGAAGTAAAACAACTATGACGGACTATAATGAGGATTAAGTTGTTAATGTGCTGGTGCGGAAAGACAACAACTTCAATATCGTAAGCTGTGCTCCACCGTTAGCATCCATGTTTATTTCCGCAAATACGAAGCACTTCTGGCGGTTGGCAAAACACATTATGGCGCGCTCTACTGCGCATGCGGATCGTTAACGTTTCACACTGGCGAACACATACATGCGTAGGCGTAACTTCCCGAAGCACTGGTGTGGATATTATATAGATTAATTAGATTACGTCCATTTTAATATATTTATATTTCATAGTATGTTTAATGCCTGCAAAAAGGTTATTTTTGAAAGGCACTATTAATCTGACAAGCCTGATCAGGACATATATATTTATTGAAATCAGAAGGTTTAAAGTCAACAAAACGTTAAACAGACCTTTAAGCCACATTTCTTTATTTATATTTCCATTGTGTGTCTTCAGGTCGTTCAAGAGTTGGCTGTGTGAGATGCCAGCAAAGTCACTCTCTCCAGCTGGCTGTCAAAGTCCTCTATGGTTTTGTTGCTTTCCTCATCATAACTGTTGCAGTTCTGGCATCACTAGGTGAGCTCTGGTTTACTTTTATTCATCCCTGATTTTCTCTTTGCAGAAATAGCATCCATCTGGTTTAATTCAGTTGATAATTGCTGAAATAAGTATTCATGAGTAACAAGCTGCCAAGCTTTTCTGCGTCTTAATGAATTGCATGCAAAAACATAACAAAATATTTAATTTAAGGATGACTCAATTTAAGGTATCTAAATATACTATCAAGCTTTTTGAGTTGTAAACACCTAATAGTAATATATAAAGTCAGATACACTTGCAACAACAGCAGCTTTGGTGTTGGTAAATATGTATGTTTACTTCCTTACTTATATGGATAAACAGATTATTTTAATGATATTTACTCTTGATATCACACAAATAAATAACATTTAAATAAACTGTATGTATTTTTGAATTATAAAGATCAGCTGTCGGATTTTGTTCAATTTATTATGTTGCTTGCAGGTAAATAATTTTTTGGATTATAAAGTCAAATGTCTCTATATTAAAAATGGAAGAGTTAATTTCATAAAACATCTTAGCACTTTAAAGTGGAAATAAACCAATAAATATTCAAAAATAAAACAAAACCTACATACAAACACTGTGTGTCACTTCCTCTGGGTATCTGCATAAGAAAATAATACTATTTTATCGAATAAATTAAAATAATACGTCATCCTGACGTCTAATACAACTGACAGTTGATAAATGACAGGAGCTGAACATGTGGAAGCGTTTATCCATATTTCCTCTGGGTCGGAGCTTAAATGGGCAAAATAGCATGAAAACACACACCACACATCACTGCAGTCTCCCTAATGTAAACTCACACACACAAGACGCTCACACTCACTAAACTGTTAGCTCTCTCTTGGGAAATATGCCAGGGGCCAAAACAATAACTTCTCCATGTTTTGTAAGTTAATGGAAACTTAATGTGTTTTGTTGTTTTGGGTTGATTTACAACCTTCTCTGTGTTCTTTCAAATATTTCCCATTTCCCGTTTACACTGAAGGTCAGTGGGTGTTTGTACATGTTTTTATCTAACTCGTGTGATTCTCTCTTATAAGAATGCAAAATAAATGCGTAGATATGTATATACTTTTGTGACATTTGTTCATTTAAATAAATATTTCTGTGTCTTTAGTGTTCAAAAAGGTGGACAATTTGTCTGAAGAGGAATCGGCACACAACAAGAAGATTGCTAAAGTTCAAGAAGGAATAGAGGGTAAAGTAAAATAGTAATTTGTAAACGTTTTAAAGAATAAAAAATGTTTTGTACATCCCATAAACCTACCATAACCTGTTAAAGGAAGCATAATAGGTCACTTTTAAAACTATAATGCTCATTTTTACTGAGTTATTGTTTAAACAGTTACCATCCAACTCACCTATGGTCTTTATAAAGTCTGTAATGTTACAGACTTCTCTTAGCTATTGCTGTTATTAATTTTCTCTCTTGCCTCCCTTCTTATCTCAGATCTGAGGTCTGTGTCGAACAGTTCAGACTGCCTGGATGTCTCATTTTACAGTGAAGAGATCAGCAGGCTAAAGAGAGAATTTGAAGACATTCAGAAGATGATACTGGGTCAAGAGCAGGTAAAAAAAGGTTTCCATTTTGTCTGAACTGCATTTAAAACCAAAAGATACACTTTGAAATATATAAAGCAGGAATGTGTTAAACTCCTTTTTATTCTGAGTGTAATGAATCTCTCTTTGATTTCTGAACTGCCCAGTTTCTGGATCAGGCATCCCAAACCCAAACCACCATAAAAGCAACAAGCAATCAGCTAACAGTGGGAGTCCAAAACCACCTCATGTCGCTCAAACTCCTCAACCAATCTCTGGAGAGATTCACCAATCAGGTGCAGGGTTGGAAGGAGGTGATTGATGAAACAGAAGAAAAGATGAAAACTTTAACGGAGGATCAGTACGACGTAAAAGCAACGGCGCAACAAATCAACACAACAGTAGCACTCAGGTGACGGATCATAAGAGATACTGCATATTAATTAACACTTATATGTAAATACATGAGTTTAAGTAACTAAAGCTACGTTCAAACCCAAATCCGATTCTGTGTGAATATTTGGAAGTGTCGTTCTCAAATATCCGATCTTCAGTTTGAACTGCAAACGGCCTGAAAGTTTCCCGCATGCGCAGTAGGGGGCGCTATAACGTCACGTTATAGCGGGCTCTGTGCTTTGCCCGTAGACATGAGACATATTCATGTCGGTGGTTTTGCCAACCGCCATTAAAAAGAAGAAGAAGTGCTCAGTGTTTGCGGAAGTAAATACGGGTGCTAACGGTGGAGCATAGCTTACGATTTTTAAGTTGTTGTCCCGATTGGAGTCAGCGCATTAACAACTTGATTCTCATTATAGTCCGCCATGATTGTTTTTTTCTTCCCGCTTGCGCATATCAGGACGCAGAATGGTGACGTTCGTCGAGTATCAATGACGTTCAGGTTCGCTGAATGTGATCTGGCTGTTCAAAAATAAGTATTTGGGTCACTAATTGTGCGATTAGAAAAGCCAGCCTGCGTCCTAACCGCTGTAACAAATTAATCTTCTACATAGCTCTTGCGTGGTAAACAGATATGTGGGTAAATAAATATTAATGTTATTCAAGTTTTGTTTATTATAGTTTAAGACTACAGTGTGTTTAAGAGAAAATTTCAGTTTTACTGTCACCCTTCTATAGTTTCTACCTCTGCTTGGCCTCCCAAGAAAAAAAAAATCTAAACTTGACTTTGAATTCTTAAAATAGTGAATCATAGTTAAATGTCCCATAATGCTGTCCTCTCTCTGTTGTCAGCACAATGTGGATCGATGCCCTCCAAAAAAAAGCAGACGAAGAGACTGCCGTCCTACAGACGTTGACGAGTAGTTTGCAGAACTACACTCGAGTTTTGAGCGCGATCAAATCCAACACCAGCAACACCTCCCAAAGAATGCGCTCCCTTCAGAACACAGTCATAATAGACCAGCAGAAAATGGCAATGTTCTCGGATGTGATCCACGACCTCACACAACAGGTAAGACTGGATTCAAAGTCGGACATTTTGATGAAAACATTTTTGTTTGGAGGAAAGGTACCGGTAATTCTTTTACCTTTTTGTCATTTGCACTATAAATGCACATTTTCAGGGTTAAAATACTTTTTGGTACCTTAATGGAGCATTACAATGTTATTCCCTCATCAAAAACCTACCTGGGATGTTGTCTTGATTCTTTCATGCATTTTTGAGAAATCTTAATTTCCCACGGCGGACATTCAGCTGGGTGCTGCAGTTTCCAAGCTCACAACTCCCCCACTCAACTCCTTCAGACTAGCCAGCAACAATTAGCTAACACCTGGTGGAACTGCTCACCTGCTGAGCTCATTATAGGAGCCACTTCTTAGTGCAAGCCGGTAAAAACGTTGAAGAGTTAATACAGCAGCGGGGCGGAGTCTCAAAAGGAACAAGAATTTTTAAAGAGACAGAGGCCCAATTAGGAAGTAAATTTTATTTTAAGACATATTTGATGTATATAACATTTTTATAACAAATGAAGTTGGCATGATTACTTGATTATGCTGAAAAACTGCACTGGAAAACACTTAATATTTCCCTTTAAGAGTTTAATATTTAAACAAATCTGGTGTCTGCTTCCTTAAATTTGCCTGGAAACCAACATAAAGCAGCTACATTTTTCAAATGAACTACCAGTCATTTTTAAAACACCAATTGAGCTGCACAGATGTTTCCTTTTCTTTGTTTCATCACTCTCCAAGTCAGTGTTTTATTTACATTTATCACAAACTTAGGCATATCATGTTACAACACAGGAGTTTCACATTTTTGTGTGCAGACTGTCTATCATCACCACATGTTACCACTGAGCCATGAAACTGGCAGACCTTTGTAAAGGTCAACCCTTGCTGCATTTCCCTGGTGGGTCAGCAGCTTCATGCTGATTTAATTTAACCTTGGCGCCTTGATTGTTTTAGAAACCAAACAGAAAGACGAAGAAGTAATTTTGTAAAAAAGGCTAGTTAAAGGTGGAGCAGTAGTGTTGTTTTTTTTAAATTAATACCAGTCCAGGTTAAAAACCTGTTTAATTCATTCCTGCAGGTTATGAACCTCCAGATGCAGCTTGACAACGTGACGTCGCTAATGGATGAAAACGAGGAGAACATGCATGATCTTCAGTATCACTCCAGGTGACATAAATAAACACTTTTCACTCAGTGATTTCTTTTTTAAATCATCTGTATTGTCAGAATCTTGCAACCATTCTCTAGTATTTCTCATAGACTAGACATAAGTATCACTTTACAACACGTGTCAAACAAACTCAAGGCCCGTGGGCCAAATCCGGCCCGCCGTAGCTTTTTATGTGGCCCTCTAGATCAGGGGTGTCAAAGTCAAATGGACGGAGGGCCAAATAAAAAATTTTGCTACAAGCCGAGGGCCGGACTGATCGAATGTTCATTGAGATTTTTTTAAATGACGCATTTGGTCTAGTGCAGCGGACGAAGTGCGCTGTGTGAGGATCGAACGGGGGTGGTGGTGTGTGCGCGTGAGGATCGAACGAAGTGCGCGATCGAAGTGCGCGTTGTGAGGATCGAAAGTGCATCTCGCATTTTTTCAGACGGGGTGCCGGCTTGCTGCGGGCCGGTTCTAATATCATCCCAGGGGCCGTAGAAAATCTTCTCGCGGGCCGGATGTGGCCCGCGGGCCTTGACTCTGACATATGTGCTCTAGATTCTAGATTAAACAATAAGAGTGATTAAATATCATGTTATCAATCAAATGAATGTAATTTTTTCTGTTTACTGCCAAATTATATCAATCAGTGCCTCCAGTTTATTGAGAATAATTGTGGAAAATCACAAAATCAACAAATTGAGCTAAAAACCAGGAGTTTACCACAGATTTTTTTCAAGAATTGTCAAAAACCTTCTTACTGGTACTAAGCTGCTGCCTCAGCCTTAATTGATGTCAGATTATAGTCCATAATCTATACAGTGAGTAATAAAAAGTCACATTTACTGTCAAATAAGCACAAATATTTCCAGATTAGAACCACAAACACTTTGATTTTTACTGGAAAAATCACAAAAAGAATCACGAATCCTGGAGGGACTGAAAAGATGTTCAATAATATCATCTAATTAAAAAAATTCATTGATATTTTAACAGTTTGTGAACAGGTTTTATCAATACATTCTGGCACATCAGACCCTTTAAGAGCATTCATAATCTGGATTTGTCCCAAAACGAAAATGAGTTTGACACTCCTGCTTTACAATAAGGCTAATTGTTGTTATTAATTCATCTGTAAGCACTTTACAAATCATTAAAAACTTTTTATTATGCATTAATTAAGGCTTTAAAAGTGACAGAATCTAACAGCTTTTTGCCAAATAGTGAGCCAAATCTATTAAACCATATATTTTATCTTGAGTTGTTATATTAAACATTTCAGAGTAACTTGTAGGCAAAATAAGCATCTCTAAATTGCACAATGAACAGTTATTAGTGATTTATAAAGTGTTTATGGAGCAACGGATAAAATATCTAAAAACTATTTATTAGCCATCTGTAAAGGGAGCCTTATTGTAAAGTGTTTTGCCCCCAAAGTTAATATTTTCTAATTGTATATGTTCACAGATTGGTGAGAAATACTTTGATCAACTCAGACTAAATGTAAACTGTTTATTTTAGGTACTACGAGAATCGGACCGGTGAGCGTTTCTCAGCTTTAGATGGCCGTCTGAACTCCATCGAGATGGAGATTGAAACCATCGCCTCAAGCATCAACGCCACGGTCAGCCACGTCCAGAGCATGTACAAGTACATCAACGTGGAGAGCTCCTCCTGCAAGGGTCGCCTGGGCAGACACACCGAAGACCTGCAGGTGCTAAAAATGGCAAAAATATATCAGGAGTTTTACAAAAATAGATATAAACACATAAGATCTCGGATTCCATCATCATAATTATCAAAATGTTGGAAACATTGCATCTTTTTTTACTTCTAAGTTGTTTTGGACTTATTTTAATTTGCCTGCTTAGAAAATTAATGGCAGCAATGTCTATCCATAAAACCTGGAGTAAGTGTCAACAAATAGCTGTAAACAATGCAAAGAAAATGATGTTTTTTTCTGAAAGAAATACACAAATCATCTCCAAAAATTTTTTTTAAATAAAATAATAATAATAATAATAATAATAATAATAATAATAAAGAAACTGCTTTCTAACTGGTTTTATTCCCCTGTCAGTGATTAAATGCAAAAAAGACACAAAGCGAAACGTAGAAGCTGTGGGAAAGGTACTATTTATGAATTAAAAACCCCTGAAAAATTAAAGAGAGCACAAAAGAAATCCACAGTTTCACTGAGCTAGGAATATTTACTAAGGGGAAAAAGGTGAAGTTAATTGCAGCAACAGCTCCATTGTTGACTCACGGGGCAGAAAGTTTAAGTTTAAAAGGACTAATGTTAGTAAGGACATGTATTCAGTTTGTATCTTTTTCCAGTTATCCCTGTATCATAGTATTGCTCTATGTTATCTAGTTTACCTGTGTTTTCCTCTTTATGCAGAACATGAACACCACCGTTTTCTTACTTCTCAACTTGGCCAGCACTCTGAAGCAGCAGAACATGCTGCTGAATGTTCGGCTGGACATGGATGTGAGGAATCTGTCCATGGTGATGGAGGAGATGAAGCTGGTTGATGTTTTTCACTCCAACCTCATAAATAATTTCACTATTCTTAAAGGTACAGCTGGTTTTGAAATATGTTAGGAAAACCAGAACTACGGAAGAAGATTAGGGCCAATAAATAAATAAAAAATAACCCAAACGAGTTCAGATTTTTCATCTCAGAAGATTAAAGTCAGAAAAATGCCTGGGAAAAAAAGTCATAATTCTGAGATGAAAGCCTGAGCGGATCTGGTTTTCTCAGATTGTGCTTTTTCAAAATTCTCACTTTCTTTTTTGGAATTCTGACTCGTGATGCGAGACGATTTAAGTCAGAATTCTGAATAAAGTAGTCAGAATTTTGAAATTAAAGTCAGTTTTTTTTTAGTGAGAATTTTTAGATTAAAAACAAAATTCTGAGAGAAAAAAAGCCAGAATTCTGACATTAAAGTAAGAATTCTTTTGAAGTCAGAATTTTGAGATTAAAGTCAAATTACTAAGAAAAACGCAGAATTTCGGGATTAAAATCAAAATTTTGAGAAAAAAGTCAGAATTTTGAGATTAAAGCCAGAATTTTTAAAAAAATTAGCATTCTGATATTGAAGTAAATATTTTGAGAAAAATGTCAAAATTTTGAGAGAAATGTCAACATTTTGAGAAAAAAGTCTGAATTCAGAGATTAAAGTCAGAATTTTGATATTAAAATCTACATTTTAATACCAGAATTAAAATCAAAATTCTGAGATTAAAGTCAGAATTCTGTGAAAAACAAAAATCTAATTTTTGAGAAAAATAAAATTAAAATTCTGAATTCTCTTCATTTTCCAGTGTCCCTAATCCTTTTCCGTAGCAGAACATTGTAGGTCCACTTTAATTCTCAAATTAACACCTTGATGTTTTCTTTTCAGGCGCTCCTGGGCCACCTGGGGCCAAAGGAAACCGTGGTGAGACTGGCCCAAAAGGACCCATGGGCCTTACTGGCAGTAAAGGCGACAGAGGCCCTATAGGAGGCCGTGGAACCATTGGCGTGAAGGGTGCACTTGGTGTTAGAGGATCACCAGGAGAACAGGGCCCTATTGGCAGCAGAGGGCCCCCAGGTCTAAAAGGAGCCAAGGGGTCAATCGGTCTTCCAGGCCCCAAAGGGGAAAGGGGCCAAAAGGGGGATTTGGGGCCCTCTGGTTCTGATGGCATCCCTGGAGTTGAAGGACCTCCAGGAATCCAGGGCCATGTAGGACTACCAGGTATCACCGGACCTCCAGGAGCGAGAGGAAAACCTGGGCCAACAGGACCACCTGGACCACCAGGTACACCTGGACTTCCTGGCTTACCGTACAGGCATGAGCCTCAGCAACAAACCGTGACACCTGCTGCTGGCTCCAAGAGACAGTAACTCTGAATAAAGAGTCTGAGTGCAATGTTTTTATACGCACAAGCTGAGGAATGACCATTCTGGAACTAAAATACTGATTTTAATTGAAAACACACAAGAATTCATTCATTGGATTGTGCAAAGCCATGAAGACTAAATAAAACATACAGCACACTGGCTTCACAATGGAATTTGACAAAACGTGGTGATGATGAATGGAATAAGGAAGACCAAAGCAGCCTTCTATGGACTCAACTATTGAGTGAAATTTTATCTTATTCTATTTGTATTGTATTTGTATTTTTCATATGGCACATGTGTATCATCCAGATTAACTAAAAATTATAATCATAATAGGTCTTTATTTCAGAATGTACCAGAATGAAAGAATGTGACATAGAGGTTTGTTAAGCCAAAAAAAAAACAACCCAAAAAACATTTAAAAGTAGGATGGTAACCATGAATTTGGAAAGAATCAAATTATTTACTATAAACAGAAAGATGTCCAATTTAAAGCACTTTATTATCTCTAAAACATGAAACCTAAAGAGATTTCAGAGCAGGAACTCTGAAAACAATTATATTAACTTGCTGGTTTGTAAAAAAAAAAATGAAGGAATCACATTCACTTTGTTTTCTTTTTTAAGATATATTTTTCATATATTACAGCTTGTGAGGTGACACTAACAATAAATAAACAATTGGGGTTCTCATGGAAACATGTTATTTGATGCATTTAAGAGCCATTTTATGTGCCAACTGAAATTTTGGCACATGAAATGTGTACAAGAAAGTTTTAGGTATTGATAGGAATGTACCATGTTATGATCAGATATCTTCGCTGTGAATTTGTTTAATAGCTGCACAAAATTACATCAGATTTCCAGAAAACATTAAGCATAATTGATAATGTGGTCTAAAATGTCAAACAAGGTAAACAGTAAAAGTTCAAGTTGGACACCACTGAATAATACGGTTTTTCTGCGTAAACTGAACAAAGAAATGGCAGTGAAGAATAGTGGTATATTGAGGAAACAGCTGATTTTATTTTAGGTTGATTGTAGCGCTGGAAAGCAGAAGACGGTCATCTTCGCTATCGCCTGGTAAGCGCTCCCCCACACAAACTTATCAACTTTTAAGATGTTGTGTGACATTATTTCCTCTTTTGGTGATCAGTTGAAAGGTCTGTGGATTACTAAATTAAAGGAAAATACGTAAACAAAGACGTAACGAGCACAGCTTAGCTAGCTCTGCCATCTTGCTTGATGACGAATACTTGGTGGAAACGGGCGCCGGTGACGTGTGGCTTAATAAGTAAAAATAACAAAATATATTTGTCCACTTAAATTTTCCATAAAATGCTTTTCTTGTTTTTTTTTTTTTTTTTTCAAAATGTTGCGAGTCAAAATTGCTGAATTTACGCATTGCCTGTTAAAATACATGAATAAAGACCCGGATGCAGTGCAGTGCTGTGCCTTACCTCTGGGGGCAGTGCGGAGTCCCATAGGGAAAACGAGCAACTTGGGCTCTTTTTCTACGCATCGAAGACTGAAAACAGTTGGAGAAATAACATACAGACGGAGCAGAGCCGTCGAAGGCCTCTCTTTTGGCTGCCAGATTTTCGAAAATTAAAGAAAAATGAGTTTTTGTTTATTTTTTTATAAATATTTGTGGAGAACAATAGAGGCTTAACGTCATATAAAATAAAGGTAAGATCGTACATGATTTTCAATTTAAATCAGAAACGAGAGGTCAGCCAAACAAAACATTAAAATAACTAAATATTATTTTACTTTTCTTGCTATTATATTCTTGGAAGCTTTAATTAGTTATGACCAAAGTTAAATTATAGCGTCTGCATTGGATTTAGTCTGTTATGCAAGTCACTGGTCAGCTTTTAACATGGCACTGAAGTTTGACGGCACCAAAACAGTTCAAGAACGAAGAGGCTTAAAAGAATCACCCTTCTAGTGATTCTTTTTAAAAAGTGACTAAAACTAGCTACTTCCTTAGCCATTACTGACCATTTGCCACTACGTCACTTGATCATTCCAGGCGCCATGATGGACGTCAGAAGTGAGAGACAAACATTGGTAAATCTAACACAACAGCGGTGCTACTATCGGATATCAACATCAGTCCAATTTTTCTTTTTTGAGATTCCCCAACAATTATTTTTCTGTAGTTTATAAAATGAACCTATAACAATAATAGCTCATTTCTAAGTTAACCTGAAGAAAAGTTATTCAAAAAATTTGAAACTGTACTCAATTTAATAATAAAGAGGCAGGCTCAAAAATACGCTTATAAAAATTTATATACTGCAGCTTTTTGTTTATGTATAAACTCTGACGTTGCCAAGCCATTTATAGCTTTTGTGTCCATGTTAGCGATGGGATTTGACTCTTTTGTTCAATACACACTTAAACATCTACCAGCTACATGCCGCCACGATGAGCTCCGCCACCCATTTGTTGAGACCAGGATGATATTAAATACATTTTCCGGTTCGTCTGTAAAGCTACACATCTAAAGCACAGTTGCTCGCAGTGTTCAGTTTATCTGCTCACCTGTATAAATCATCCCAACGCGCTCTTCCCTGCTCTTCACTCTGAACCAGCAGCTCCGGGGGGAGAAAAGCTGCCGGTAATCCAAGCGTCTTGCCAGTTATTTTAAGGATGCATGTTGGTCTCCCGAAAAACAATAAAAACCTGAACATTATCATCAATCAATAAAAACCTCCCAGACCGAACTTGAATACTGGACGTTATGCTGCTTTATTCAACAACTCAGGCGGAAGTGAGAGCTCCGCACAACAAAAATAGTAAACCTGCCGGAACACTGTACGGAAAAATAATAAAACATAATTTAACTTTCTCAAGGAATTTTAATAATTGAGGTACTAAAATTGTTTCAGCCCTGATATGAACATTAATCTTCTTACCTTGTAAAAAATGTTCGCTGCAAATCCGCGGTTACACCAAGAGCTGACAGTTACTATGATTAATGGCGGCTGTCCATCGCCGCTGCGTCTTTCCTCATTAAAAGTTATACAATAAAATGACAAGTTTGGTTTGCATTCTTGTCTGTTTGTGCAGTCGACCGTGCAGCACCCTATCACCATTTTTAAAGTAAAATCAACTAAATAAAAGCGATTTTAGGTTACCGGCTGCCTATCTTTTCTATAGGCTTTAAAGAAGTTCATTGGGGGGTTTTTTTGACGCCTTTTAGGCAGAGCGGCCGATATCTGAAGAGCATGACGTCGCGTGCAAAGGGTCAATAGAAGAAGTTTAGAAACTTATGTATTGCTCCTAATCTTATCAACAGTTGCCTCATAGTACCATAAGCTCCACCTCCGAAGAAAACAAAACAAAACAAAAAAACACTCACCAGAAGCCTGGTCCTCTTACAGCTGTCCCTCCCAGCTCCACATGCAGAATGCAAATGGATACTCTGCGTAACGTCCCTGTTGGCTGATCACATTTTGAAAATAAAATAAATGAAAGTACTTTACAAATTTCCAAAACATGAAACATAAAAAGACAAATATGTCACAAATCTGTATATTTGTAAATATATGATGCAACAAACATCTAAGTAGCAATTACGGTTAATGTGTGACAGTAAAATATCTGCCTTGTTTATTCATTTAGCTCTTAAAAATGTTTTAAAAGTGTAATCTATTGTTGTGATGAAATGCGACTGGTTTGCGTTGAACTTCAATAAATATTATTTTTATTTATTTTTTTAGCATTAGTCCATGACTTTAAAGCATTTAGCGCACGTGGGCGGGGGGAGAATTTGTTAATAATCAAAAGCACATGTCACCTCTTCCTGTCAGGCTCTGGTTATATTTAGCTTGTTGTTGTAACTTTTACTGCATGCAGTCAAAAATGTGGCCCATGATGCACTTTCAGTTCACAGAACTGTGTTGCTTTGCATGCAAAATATCATCTGGTTTATGTTCCAGTTAAACAAGTTATCTAAACTTGGTAGGATTTGTGAATGTTTGTATTAGGACAGACTTTAAAACAGATGTTTTAAAGAAAACAAATGAATGCTTTGTTTACAGAAGACTTTCCCTATCCGCCTTGAATTGGTACTTTCAGGCATTTCCCTATTTTTCTGTGCAACATGACAATCCATGTAGAGTAAGAAATCTCAACGCATTTCCTTTCTTTCCAAAATTGTGAGACTTCTCTCTACTTGAATCATTTGTTCTGAATCCCTTTCTGTTTTCACAAGAGGCAGAAGTAAACTAAAAATATTGTGTTTTTAGATTTATTAGCACTAGGATAATAAGTCTTTTTTTTCTTCTATGCTTCTTAATTACAAATAGCCCTAAAACTATTAATGCCCCCAGCAGTTATAGTAATAAAAAACTTTTTTGATTTCCAAATGTTTTCCATTATTGGAAACCTTAGAATCCACACTTTCAACATGTGTAAATAACAACCATTCACATTTGTTGCTTTTGGAAACAACGACATCCTTCACATTAGGACGAATACAGATAATAAGCTAATATTTTAATTTCAGGGTGTATATATTAAGATGTGGTTTTATTGTGGGGCCATTTTAAATCAGGTGGTCAGTGAGTGTTTGTTAAATAGGTTGAATAATCCTCGCCCTGAAAAAGTTGATCTAAACCAACGTCTTCGTGGTCAGATCCAAATTATTCTCCAATGTAATCCGTTGTAAACGTGTGACAGCACTGTTTCTGGTTAGGACCAGTAACAGACAGTCACAGTATCACATCTCAGGTCATCCAAGTGCAAACAGAACATTACATAACTGATTTGGAAACAGGCAGCGACTTGGGCAGCAAAAACGAATCCCAGAGCGTCGGATGTTAGCTACCAAGTTCACTCAGCCTGGGAGCAGTTGCATGTTGAAGTGGGCAGAGGTGCTACATCCCTTAAATAATTATTTTCAAATGGACAAAAGAACATTATGGAACTGTTTTTTTTGTCAGTGGAAAAAGTCTGCACATATAAAAAAAGCTTTCATGTATTCCTCTTAGTAAATTCAAACTTGTCAGATGTTCCAACTAACACACCTAATGGCAAGATTTCTGCTGGCTCGGCTGAAGGAACCGTTCCAACTTTAAATACTTGCTGGGGATTTTTTGGAGTTTAGCTCAAGGTTGTACTTTTCACTGAATAGTGCAGTGAAAGCCGTTCACATATAAAAATAAAAGAAGGTTTCAGGAACTTTTGCACGATACATTCTAGTTATTTTCCTCTGTGAATTATTATGTTTACTGCTGTCAGAAAGACGATGAGCCTCAACCATAATTAAACGGCTCCTCTGTTTTGCAAACAATGTGCAAAAATCACAACATCTTACCAAGTAATTTCGGTCAGTTTTCTACTGAAAATATCTTATTACACATCACTAACTTACAAGTAACTTTTTGATAAGATACAGAGATTTGTTTTAAGTTGATCATTTGATGAAAAAGTACTCTTTCTAGTGGCAGATTATTCCACTTACAACATGAGAAACATGTCATATTATAAGTTAAATAAGTTAGTCAGCATGGGGCACAGTGCTGCTCACCTTCTCATCAGACCTGCAGAAGGAATGTGACACATCGAGACATTACCTAACCTCCACAAACATACACAACCTGAGACGTTAGCTAAGCATTGACTTTGACTGGGCCCCAAAGAGCTCATTACATGCACAGCTGTACAAACAACCTGGGAGTTTCAGTCAGGCTCAGGTAACCAAGAGTGAAGCCGCACCTGCTCCAAAGTGAGTCAGCAAGTAACGCAGAGAATAAAATAAAAAACTCTGACTTTTAACATGTTGTTTTTATACCAATATGATAAGTACAGGGTGGGCCATAAGTCTACATACATAGGAGAATGTAAAATGTATTCTTTTATATTTCAGATACCCAAGAAGATGCTTTTGACAAAAGAGCAAAGAATTGAAATTACACTGATGGCTGGATTGGGAAGCAGTCGGATGGTTGCATGAAACTTTAACAGGAAACATGGAAACAGCGTCAGAGACGACACTGTGCAAAAACTTTGCAAGTTTCAGAAAACTGGAAATGTTGCAGATCAACCACAAAGTGGTCCAAGACGTGCAGCGATTACACAGAGTCCCACACAAATAAAAACTGTTGTCCATTATGAAATGTTTATATTTTCTATATGTGGAAACTTATGGCCCACTCTGTATATCTATTGACCCTTTGGAAGCTTCTGACTTCAGAGTGCACACGCGTCGAACTCGGCGCTTCGGACACATTTTTGACGCGTTTGGTTTGAACGCAGCATCAGTTCAACCTGCAAACGTTTTACAAACAGGAAAACAACAACAGAGGAATCACATTCCTCCCATCCCCAGTGGAGGGAACTTGCCCCACATTCCCAGTTGTGAGTTAAAAGAAGGTAAAATTGGACCCAATTAAACAGATTTGTTTTTTGCTTACATGTGGGAGAGCTGTTTACCTGCAGCGTCCTGGATTTTGTAATTACACTGGAAGATGATCTGCCCTCCTGTTTAGCTTCTCTGCTTCTCCAAACAGCTCGTTTGAATGTAATTGCTGATTTTTCTCTCTGTTGGTACCATCACTGCTGTTTGGGAGTGATGCAGTGGTGGTCTTGTTGTGGGTTGGTGGATTTTCTCTCACTGATAAACATGCCACGTTCTGTCAAAGCCTCGTAAGACTTCAGGTTTTCATTATAAGCTTCGACTGTAAAGAACAGTAATCTGATGGTTTAAATTTCATTTAAACTCATCTTTATGGGTATACATCTTATTTTATAAACACTCATTATTAGACCAGTTTGACAGCTTTGGCTGCTCTTATACCGTTTTCATTCAGGTAAAAGTTATTCTATCATATATTACGGGATAAAATATGTATTTTCTCAGTTATTACACGTTCTAAATCCAGTTTCTGGACAGATGACGGGACAGTAGCAGTGTCCAAGCTTTCTTCACATCTGTAGCTGATTTTCCCAGGATAGATCAGAGATGTTACCGGGCTTTACGAGGAGATGGGCCTCAGTGTCATCTGTGCAGCAAAGGGAAGCAAAACCCTTTAAAAATTGTGAGAATAAACTATGCAGAAGCCTTCCAAAGCTGGGGAATAACTCAAATAAAACCTCACTAAAATGAGGTCTGGTTCTTTAAAAACTTGATGACCCAGTCCAGACAAATACTCATACCCTAAGCTAAGCCTCGTCCACTGTTTTTGGGAGGAGTTGCAAATATAAAATTCTGTCTCCTTTTCCGTCCCTATGTTTAGATTAACTGAAATCCAGCTGCTCTGGATGGAAAGTGCAGCTCTCACTTTGCTCTGCCCCTTGGTTGCTCTGACTCTGTGCTGTCTGCTTTTTGTCCTTTATGCTCTTTCTTTTTTCTTCTTCTTGTGAGTTGACTCAGCAGCCGTTAAGCACATGGGAGAAAGGCCGGTCAGTTCACATTAAAATGACCTCGGTTTCATACATAAGCTGCTGCACACGTCCTGGTTTTACTCAGTAAACAACCACAGACATGAACATTAGCATTAACTGTCAACATAAAGTATAGTTGTAGTGTTATGTAAAGAGTCATTTGGAGGTCAGTGTCATAAATCAGCCAGGCGTCATTAACCAGACAGAAATATAATTCGTCAACATTCCCTTCCCCGTAAAAACCTCCCAAACTGTTTATAAAATGCAGAAAACTTCTAGATCCAGTGGAGGTGGACCTGTGTGCTGAAGAATCTAATCCAACGGGGTCGAACTCATTTTGGTTTTGGGCCAAATCCAGATCCTGAATGCTCTTAAAGGGCCGGTTGTCCCAGAATGTATTGATAAAACCTGTTCACAAACTGTTAAAATATCAATGAATCCTTAAAATTAAATATTATTATTGAAAATATTTTCAGTACCTCCAGGATTTTGTGATTCTTTTTATGATTTTTTTCCCCCAATAAAAATCAAAGTGTTTGTGGTAATAATTTGGAAATATTTGCACTTATTTATGACTTTTTATTCCTCGCTGTACAGATCATGGACTATAATCTGACATCAATTAAAGCTGAGGCAGCTGTTTAGTACAAGTATTGAAATTTTTGACAATTTTTGAGAAAAAGCTGCAATAAACTCCCAATTCTTTATTAGCGCAAAAAAGGACAGGGATTTGTTGATTTTGTGTGAATTTTTATGATAATTCTCAAGAAACTGGAGGGACTGATTGATGTAATTTGGCAGTAAACCGATAAAAACTGCATTGATTTGATTGATGACATTTAAGCTCACTTAGTGTTTAGTCTAGAGTCTAAAGGGCCACATAAGAAGGTATTATAGATTTGGGCTTGAGTTTGACACATGTTCATTAATCTGTGGCCTGCCTCCATTGGTGTGTGTTGATTGTCGTAAAATTGCGGTTTGACAAACCATGCTCACCTCCTGCCCAAAATGCAACCTCGTCACAGCAGGTTGGTAGGACTCCATGTAATTTATTTTAAGGTTTCTGGCATCCAGCTGGTGTGCATCACATCCCATCACTGCCATGCCTCGAACAAAATTGAATCCAAAGCTGCAAAGCAAATAGATACAATATTCTGACAAGGGCTTTGTGTCACAGGACACGCACACACCTCCAAGTTGCACATAAACAAGTTTTTGGGATTCTGAGAGGAACTGCAACATGTGCTACATTTTCAGCTGGTGCTGTTCACTTTCCTGCTGTGTTAAATCCAAACTGTTTGAAAAAGCTGTTCGCCTCCTCGCCTGTGGTGGCGCTTCTACTAGAGGAAATGACACAAAAACCTCTGAAGAAAACCTGAGTGCAATTTCCTTCTTTGCAAAATGTAAATAATAATGGAGCAGTGTCAGATTTGAGCAATTCTAGGATTTCTCTTGTCTTTGGTAAAAGAACGCAAGTCATTTCTCCCACTAGCGATAGACTCAGATTTGTTTTTTTCATACACAAATTAGATAATGACAGCTGGTTTAAAACTTCAAACTATTAACTCCTTAATCTGACACTAAGTGGAATAAATCAGAAAATTACTTCAGATAAATGAAAAGATTAATTTTGAAAATATACATTCACAAACACAAATGTCTGCCAGATGGAGCAGCAGGATCCCACATGCTTAGAAAAGGATGAAAAATGATCTGACAACTTCACAGCCCCAGAGGAACTGGTCTGAGTTAGCTGCTCACTCCTAATAAGACTGCCATCTGATCATAATCCCAAAAAGAAGAAGTTACTGGATGGGGTTCTGAAGAATGTGCAACATTATAATACAGCAGAGAATATGTTTGAAGTTAAGCTGGAATAAAGATTTATTTGAGTGGACAGTTTTAGTTTTGCAATAGAGGAAATTTTTATTGTTTTATGCAAAGTTATAAAAAAATCAGAGGAGTTCAACTGTAAAGAGAATAGTTTTATAACATAATATAACTCAGAATAAATAGAAAGTGTCTTTTTTGCAATTGTGCAACTAAAACCTGGAGGTACTGACCTTGAAAAGTTGGAAAAACTGACATTTTATAGAAAAAACAAAACTTTTTCTTGAAAAAGCTTGACTTTGGAAACTCAGATTAAGTCCAGAAATTATAAAAACAAACTTGAGAAACTTTTAAGAATTTGGTGGAAATTTACTCCTCTTGTTATTTTTAATGCAGCGTCATACATGGAATCGTTACTTTGTAGTATTTTGAATTTTAAATTGGTGTCGACTGAGACGTTCAAACCTGAAATCTGATGGACTGTGCAGACCTTCATTCAGGAAACTATCAAAAACACTTTTCCCCTGACAACACAGTGAACATGTTGACTCCTAAAGGTCAAACATGTGAGGTTTGACCTTTGGGGCCTAGTTATGGTTAAATGGTTTGCATGCACACTAAAGCAAGCCTGTATTCAGAAACTCACTAACACAGGGCCAGCCTCTCTTCTGACAAATGCAAATTATGCTGTTAAACTCAAATTATTAGTGTAGTTGTAGCTTGATGGAGTCTATATGCACACATAACTCCTTTATGTTAATCTAAATTCCAGTATTTATTCGCTGTACTTATTCTAACAAAAGAAGAAGTCAAGTTGGCGGCTAACGTCAGTCCAGCAGCCTCTGCCACCAAACATTAAATAAAATATAATAAATAACCCTAAACAAACTACAACACAATAGCTCCCAATGAGTAGCTAATAGCAGTTAGCAGCAGTTAGCACTTGTAAAATTAAAGAGCAAAGAATTTAAATGGCTAAAATGCACATTAATACAGTTAAAAACTTATACAAACACAGAAAAATTACTCATGAAACACTGTATGCAATTAAAATAACCCAAAATATATGTTATAGTATATTACTTGTAAAGAAAACACAGAGTTGATTCTAATACGTGGTCATTTGTAGCAGTTACCAAGGCAACAGAAAAAGGGGAGCGGAGCTGTCGGTTACTGGTTGCTATGGTAACCACCAACGGTCAAGAGCAGCGTAACAGAACTTGAAACGGCAATAAACGTCTGACTTGAGAAACAACTTCTTGACTAAACAAAATAAATTCCAGGAATAAATAAACAAATTTTGACAATAATGTTAAAATGAAACAGAATGATTTAGGACTTTATTCTTAAATGCGTAAAGACTGGATATATTATGTGGATAATGTGTGTGATGCAACAAGAAATACTGAGAGGGTTCACTGCTGTCCTCAGTGGTGTGTGTATGTGTGTGTGTGTGTGTGCGTGTGTTTGTGTGTGTGTGTGTGTGTGTGTGTGTGTGTGTGTGTGTGTGGTCCTCCTCCAGCATTTTCACCACCGGCTCATGTTTAGGTGACCACCACAGGCGTGGTGCGGGTCGTTTCCAACGTGTGTGTGAGTGTTTTTGTGACCACCACTGGAGCGGTAGAGGATGCTGTTGCTGGAACCGTAGCAGATAAACCCAGATGGTCAGAACCACCACCGTCCACTCACCGGCTCTTCCACAGGTATAAACACACACACTACATCTGGTCCACAACTCCTCTCTTCTTTCTTGGACATTATTCAAAAGTAGGGTGAAAATAGAAACCTAAATACAAGTTTAGAATCAGATTTTTGTCCACTACATGAGTAAACCCTTCATGCTATGCATACAGACTGCAAGGCACCGTTGGTAATTTTACCAGCTCACGGGGATCAACAACAAAAAAGAAATCCTTTATTTGCAACAGATGGTACGTTGGAGAAAATTACAATGTATTTCCTACAAAAACACAAAACTAAAACAAAGATGGCCAGTGCAGAGTCTTTCTGTTAGCACTTACTTTTACCAAGTCACACAAACTGTGATGGCAGTTTTTGGTTATTGATACACTTGATATTTTTTTATAAATCTTTATTAGACATTTATTTTAATTGTATGGGTTCCCCTCCAGGATCTGTTACTTTTATGAGAAGATCTTAGGTAAGATGTACACAAACACACATGAACATTGTTTTAAAATGATTCTACTCAGTCGCACTATTTTATGGTGTAATTTTGCCCTTATGTACAGTATGTTGGTGAATCTGTCATTTTTTTTCTTCTACACAAAAGTATCCCCACTTTGGGACATAAAAAGGATATTTCTACTCTATTCCAAAAAATATATTTCTGTGCCACCTAGTGGTGAACTGGAGGCTTTACCAGTGGAATACCTGAGATCTGACAACTGTGATATTTATGATTGTTGCCAAGAACAGGCAGATAATTTAACTTGTGTTCCTCTTGCTTTGGTGATAAAACATATATATATATATATATATATATATATATATATATATATATATATATATATATATATATATATATATATATATATATATATATATATATATATATATATATATATATATATATATATACTGCATTGTATTTCTGCTCAGACGGAAAATACAGTATTTAGTTTATTTTTTTTATTTTTTTAATTTTTTTAAATCTTTATTCATTTCATTCAATACAAAGAAAAAAAAATTTAATTAAAAAAAAATGAAATGAAAGGTAGCAGAAAGAAGAAAATAATCTTATAATATCTGCCCCTTTTTCTCAACTATGGATCAAAACAACAAAAAAACAAAAAATTTTTTTTTGATTTTTCTTATGTGACAAAAAAAAGAAAACAAAGGAAGAACAAAGAAACAAGATCAATCATCAATCTCAATTGAACGATACTATACTCTGATTTTATACTATTTCATACTTCTTCAAAAAACCAATCTTTAACATTCTTTTAAACATGTGTAATGATTTAACATTTTTAACATCGTTTTGTAGGTCGTTCCACAGTTTGACTCCTTGTATCGAAGTACATCGTTCTTTCAAACAAGTTCTAAATTTAGGTTTCTTAAAAATCTGTGTCCCCTTAAGGTTATAACTACTCTCTCTCTTTTCAAAATTTTTTTGGATGTTTAAGGGCAATGTTTTTAGGTGTGCCTTATACATAACCAACAAAATATTATAATCAACTAAATCATTGAATTTCAATAACCTCAAATTACAAAATAATGTATTTGTTGGATATTTGCCATGTTTTCGAGCAATAATTCTTATTGCCCTTTTTTTTAGTGATTTTAGTGAACTGTAGAACTTTACACGTCTTTACTGGAAACATTGGGGGAATAATCCAGCTTCTTCCAGTAAGTGTTGGCTCTGCAGCTCAGTCAGGACTGAGTCACTCACCATCTGCAGCCACAAACAGAGCAGAACCAAAACCAGAACAAACCCGCAAAAATTACGGATGTTTGGTAAAGTTTACACTTCATTCTGTCACAGGATGTTTTAAAAGTGTATTTTAGTCACTTAGTGTTCCTATTACTTGTCAAATCTGCTGGGAAGTTTTGGGTTTTGCTTTCACAGCGCCATGAACATTTACTAAAATGCTCAATGTTTTGAAGGTTTTTACCTCCTTTACCATCTTCACTACTTTGCCTTATGGCAAGCTGAACATTTCTTAATCAATTTATCACATTCTAACTGTTTTAGTCATTTTTAACTAAAAGACCTGGAAGATATTTCATGTTTCGCTTAAACATAAATTATGGCTGTGACTCCAGAATTTGACAGATTTTTGGCAAGCAGCCATTTTTCTAAAGCCTCGTCGTGAGTCATGCACATCAGCTTCCATCTGTCTTATGTTCTCTTGTCTTTTTCCTTTAGAAGAGTGACAAAAATAGCACTAATCAACAAAACAAAAGAAAAGCTAAGTGTATATAAAATACATTAATTTTATAGGAATGGTCAGATTAGATACTGCAAGTAATAAACACTTGTGTTAAAGGTTAGATTTTTTAAAAATATTTTATGCAACTGAAAGTAAAGATGGTGCCAAAAAAATCTGGAATATTTGACTAAGTTTTCACAGTTTTTTTTTTTTTTTTTTTTTTTTTTTTTTAATTAGACCAATCAGATTTTTTTTCCTTGCATTTTGTCTCTTTCATCCCTTGGACGTTGCTGCTTCACTTGTTATGTAAACTGTTTATTTAGTTTGGTAACTTATAATTTTGAGTTCAAAGGTTTACTCAGATCTCTCTAATTGGTTTTCTCTAAATACAGGATGCCAAAAATTCACAATTAAGAGTTATTAATGGAAGAAGTGAACCTTTTATAAAGACCAGCTCTTTAATCTGCAATTTAACATTTACAAGTGAAGATTTTACATTTTTGACAAAATGTGACGTTTTCTATTGCGTAAAACTTGCTTTTATTGAATTTAGATTAGAGGATTAAGTGCTTGAAACTGTACTTTTTATCATAACATTTTAAAGACTTTGAGTGAAATCACAAATCAATCATCTCAATCTGTCCATGACGTTTAGATCTGATGTTGTTCAGTCTTCTGTGCTGTTCCGTAAAAGATGTTCAGCCTGCGAAAAGCAGAACAGACCTTTAAAAAAGGACAGATTTATCAACACGTGGACCAGTTTTGTGACAGGCTGCGGCGTAAGCACCAGGAAGTCGACGGGGTCTTCTGGTTTGACCTTGGAGCACTCCAGCATGGCCTCGCCCAGCGAAGGCATCACGTACTTCATCAGGTAGTTTCTGAGAGGAAGACCTTTGGCTTCCAACATTTCAGACTCTTGTTCCTCCACCATCCCCAGGTTCTTCTTCTGCAAAAAGCACACTCACAGGTGTTAGGCATTTTAAATTTGATGCGTTTTTTTAAAGCTCCTGGTGTCTGAGCTCACCCAATCCTCGTAATGACCCGTCATCTCAGCCAGAGCAGCCAGCTTCCTCGCCTTCCTCTCTGCTGCCTCCGCCGCCAGTTTCTGCAGTCTCTCTTCCTCTTTCTTTCTCTTCTGCTCCGCCTGCTCCTCTGGAGTCCCGCCGTAGTTCTTGGGCTCCCCTATGATCTCAATAATCTTCTTCATAGTACATGTGTACTCCGAATCATCTGAGCTGATGTCTGGGAAAAGGAGAACATCATATTCTCCCATGATATTCCAAGGGTGTTGTTTTTTTTTTAATACAAGCAGCTTCTCCTTTTACATAAATATAATAGGTACAAATCAACTTGCTGTGCTGACCCCCGGTGGTCAATTATGGTTTTCCAGACTACCTAAATATTCTGGATGGAGTTCCCGGTGATCAAAAAAATCCGACAAGGTTACTGCAGCATTGCTGAGATGGCGGTATAGACCCAGACGAGACGTGAATTCGTCCTGGGTGTAGTGCATCTTCTCAACTACGCTCTCTGGAAGCTCTTGCACTCGCTTGATCAGGAAATCATCTGGTGCTTGGAGGGCAAAAATGTACTCTGTAATGCAGATATGGAAGAAGAAAAAACACATTTGAGCAATTGTGAGTTGATGCATTTTAACTACAGTGACTAGTTGATGCTATGAGCAGAACCTGGGGTGATTGACTTGTTATACCACGGCGTTTTGGACAGTAAATCTATATCCTGGTTCTCCAGACTCTCATCTGTACAGAATAAAAATCACAGTTTTACTAATATTACTGATGCGTCTTCATTCATAAATTCAATAAAAGCTATATTGACGGATAAAACTTGCCAGCAAAAACCATCTTTGCCTGATCCATAGTCTCAGGGAAGCCATCCAGAACAAACCCTTGGTTCCTGCATCCTTTAGAGAAAAGCTTTTCACGCAGAACCTCACAAATCAGGTCCTCACTCAGAATACCTGAAAAAACAGCAAAAATCAAACAACATCAAAGCTTTTTAAAGTCAGATTTAATCCAAGGACATTTCCGTACACTGTAAAACATTTGAAAAAGCCCCAAAAGTAGTTGTGTCTACTATCTTCTACTGTTTAAGTTAAAGAAATTTAGCCTTCATATATTTTGAATATAAATATATGAGTTTGTGAAAGATAAACTCACAGCAGTAAGTTGTGTTAACGTTTTATTAATCCTGTCAAAACTCCAAGAGTTTAATAAACTAGAGTTTTTAGTTTAGCACTTAAAAAAAAACTGAAAGGGGCGTGCTGTGGTGGCGCCGGGGGTTTTAGCACGCCCCACGCTTGGAGGCCCTGGTCCTTGACCAGGACGTCGCGGGTTCAACTCCCGGCCCCTGCCGCATGTCCTCCCTCCTTCCTGTCTGCCTGCTGTCACAAATAATGCGAGTCACTAGCACTGCAAAAACTGCTTTGGAGAAAAACAAAAAAAGACAGGAGTGGGAACTATTTCCCAGAATGCTTAGCGGCATGTTTTTATATCCTGAGGTAGAAATGTGTTACGTTGATCTGACTCTTGTGTTTTATTAGCTCGAGGATAATGTTCTGTTCACACTAAATGTTTTTGAGCTGAATTTAATAAAATTCATTATAAAATCAGAAATTTTGTTCTTTCAATTTGAAACAGGAATTTAAATTATTCTAAAGTAAAATAAGAAATTATTTTAACTTGACATTGTGAGTAAATAATTGATAAATGTGGCTCTTTAACCAGGTGAGGACAGTTTTTCTTTCTTACAAATTGTGAAATAATTATTTGGTTTAAATTGCAGCGTTAAGTTAAAACTCACAATTCAAGATTAATAAACCTAAAAACAATGTTTAGACAACTTGTCTCTGTTGTTAAATCAACTTCATGAACTTTAATTTCTGAGTTAAAACCAAAACAATTTTCTTGTCGACTTAAATCGGATTTTCAGGGCAGCAGGTGAACTTTCATTTTTAAGTTATGTTTTACAGTGCGTGTATTAGGATTTGGGATTTTTCAGCCTTCATTGACTGAAAACTTTCTTTGCTGTTGTTTTTTCTTTTGTCGACTCGCCTTCGTTGTCCTCCAGAGTCTTCTGGAGGTATTCCAGTTGATCCTGTGCAGCAGCTAAAGCTTCTTCGCCAATTTCCTCTTCAAACTCCTCAGTAGCTATCGTCGTCTCCTGCAAAACGTAGAAACAAACACGGTGAGCAGAAAACATCTCTTTATGTTTGTCATACGGGGACATGGACCTGCAGCTGCTCTACTTTGACATTTTTGGTGATAGACAAACACCAACTAAAAAATAGTAAAGTGAAAAGTCGACAACGTTTATAACCTACAGACAAAATCTAGTTTAGATGCCCAAATGTCACAAGATTTGGAGAAAAGAAATCTTGTATATTTAGATAAATATCTACCTTAGGAAACGTTGTAATTTTTTTAAAAAAATCCCAATTTTAACTCTATTTTTAAGCTTTAAAATGAATATAAAAATAAAATTTTGAAAAATAAAAAATGATGGACAGTTTTTTCTGTAGGATGAAAAATTATGTAAAACTTAAATGACAAGAAAAACAAATCTAAAACAATATAATCGGTTCTTTTAAATGGAAATATTGCAGAAAAAGTAAAAACATTTATTATATCTATATTTAGAATATTAGCTGGTGCTTTTTATTACAATTTCGCCCAGCCATTGTGGCAGGTCCAAAGTTCAGGCTGATGTGAAAACCACAAATTTCTGTTTGTTCAGTTAGTATTAAAAACAACCAACACAAAATAATGTTAAAATTGAAGCATGTGCATTTTTTAACATTATAAAATAATTCATAAAATGAAGGGCTACTCGATCAACAATAAATTTGGATGAACTTGTTGATGGATAACTCGCATCCTTAGTACAAATCCTGATATATTCACTGAAAACACAAAATCCTTTCAAGTATTTTTGGTGTAATTTCTGGTGCAAATATTTTAGTACACTTGAAATAATATAAAACTAACCCCTCAGCAAGAAATAAGAGATTGTTTTAAATCAATAATTCCTTAATATTAATGGAAAAATACTAGGTTCAGTGGCAAATTAATTAACTTATAACGTGTAAAAACTCAAGGCCCGTGGCCCACCACAACTTTTATGTGGCCTTCAGTTTCTTGAGAATTATCATGGAAACCCACACAAAATCGAGAAAACCCTGCACTTGTTTTTATCGTAATAACTGGCAAATTACACTAACTGAAGTTTATTGTAGATTTTTCTCAAAAATTGCCATAAACTTTCTTACTTGTACTAACCAGCTGCCTCAGCTTTAATTGATGTCTGATTATAGCCCATAATCTATACAGCGAGTTATTTGATTTGGAAAT
This sequence comes from Gambusia affinis, assembly GCF_019740435.1. Classification (NCBI taxonomy): domain Eukaryota; kingdom Metazoa; phylum Chordata; class Actinopteri; order Cyprinodontiformes; family Poeciliidae; genus Gambusia; species Gambusia affinis. Next base: position 5,394,290 of record NC_057889.1, read on the forward strand.
CAAATATTTCCAAATCAGAACCACAAACACTTTAATTTTTATTGCAAAAATCACAAAAACAGTCACAAAATCCTGGAGTGACTGAAAAGATGTTCAATAATATTATTTAATTTTAAGGATTCATTGATATTTGAAGCGTTTGTGAACAGGTTTTATCAATACATTCTGTACTGCTGGATTATAACATGGGAAAAATGTCTTGTAAGTGAAATAATCTATCCCATGGAACAAATACATTTTCATCAATACGGCTTAAAACGACCTCCTGTTTCTTACTGAAAAGTTATTTATAATTAGTTTTATATTATCTCAAGTGTACCAAAATATTTGTACTAGAAACTAAACCAAAAACACTTGGTAAGATTTTGTGTTTAAAAATACAACAAAACACTTTGACTTTTGGATTTGACAACATGTGAAAACACCTAATCATTTCCACAAGGGGGCAGTATACAGTGAGCGTCTCTTTTGTTGCATTTTGTGTTTCCACTGACCAGCTGAGAAATTTTATCATCAAACATGTTGTTGACGTTGATGTAATGAAGTTTGTAGTGCTGGCAGAGCTTCATGGCCAGAGTCGTCTTCCCCACCGCCGGAGGGCCGATCAGGCAGATCTTAATGGGCTACAGAAAATAAAAATATAACACACTGCTGTCATTTGAAAACAAGCTCATTAGCAAAAAGGGATTCTAATTTATCAAATATTTAAATAAAGACGCCTTTGACACAAACAACACTCTGATTTGAAGAGTTCAATATTTACAAAAAGCTGTCTTGCTTGTTTGTACTCCTTCACGATGCTCTTGATGTTTTTCACCAGTCCCTCTTCACTCGTCCAGTCAAAGGTCAAATAGTCGCTGATTATAGAAGTATCCAATCGCATGTTGACGTTGAGACAGTCCAGTTCTTCCGGCTGGAACCAGGAACAAGCTGGACTATTGAATCAATATTAAATTCATCTGATTTTTTTTTTCTTTTTTTGCAAGTTTTTTATTTTACATCTCATGTTTTGGGATTTTGGGGAAAAAATTAAAGGTAAAAGCATTGAAAATAAGATTTGTTTTGAGTTTGTTTATACAAGTTGTACCTTAAAAGCGTTCATTTTGATGGCGTCTTCTGGAAGTAACTTGCAGATTTTTTCTGGCCCGAGCATTTCACTAATAGTCTAAAGAGTTAAAAGAAAACAAGATCAAATAAACATTTTACAACATTTTATTGGTTTACACACAATATTGTTATTATAACTTAATTCTAACGTAAAATGCTACCTTTACAACTTCCTCTAACGTGTTCTTGGAATCATCAACGGCAACGATGTACCTTGGGCTTGGCTTCACCTTAATGATCTCTTGGACCACTCTGTAATAAATTAGAAGTCAGTTCAGTTCTGATCCAATTTTTCCCCCAAATAACAAACAACAACAACACTACACATTGATAAATAAATTTACCTTCCAAGGTCACAAACATGAATCATGGGAATAAAATTTTCACCACTTCCAAATATGGGAACCTTTGGCTCCTGCATTGACCATGAAACCTAAACAAAATGCAAATGACAAAAATGTAAAATACACTACAAAGACAAAACCTTACCAAGTAATTTTAGTTTAGTTCTACTGGGAATATCTTATTACACTTGAAATAAAACTAACTTAAAAGTAACTTTTTAGCAAGCTATACGGGTTTGTTTTAAGTCAATAATTCCTTAATATTGTTTGAAAAAATACTTTGGCAGATAAATTAACTGATAACATGGGAAAATGTCTTGTTAAAAGTTAAATAATCTGCCAATGGAACTAGAACTGGGTTGCTAGGTGACGGGGCTGGCGTTGCTAGGTGACGGCGCCAATAGAATTAGAACTTTTTCACCAATATTAAGAAATGATTGACTTAAAACAAGCTCCTATATCATGTTGAAAAGTTATTTTTAAGTTAGTTTTGTCTTATTTCAAGCACAGTAAGATATCTGCACTAAAATACTTGATAAGTTGTTTTTTTTTAATACAAATTATGTGTTCATAAGGGATTTATTGTATTTACCTTAAAAAAGTAGTGGAAGAGATTTTCTCCCATTCCGTACTGAAACCCAGCACATATAACGTAACCTTTGAGCTTAGATGTTTTCTGAAAAATGAGAATATATATATTTATACATATATATTTTACAGTTCTGCTTTCTTATTTGTCTCCATAGTTTTGGTGTAATTTGCTTTGTGGGACGGTGAAATCACGTACACCTCGGGGCAACTTGAGCACCAGTTTCTCCAGCTCATTGTGTTTCCTGAACTTGGGATGAGGCCTTCTTCGGAGAAAATCTTCTTCTAAATAAGGGAGACCTGCATCATTCTGAAATAAAAATGAATTAGTTTATATATATACATAACAAAAGAAATCTTAGAATTAAACGATGTCATAATTTTTTAGATTTAGACTTTTTTGGGTTTACTATATCTGAAATCCTGAAATTTGTCCAAGTCATCAATGTGGAGACGACAATAAAATATCTCCGGGTCTCAAAGCTTGCCATATCTTCCTGAAGGACTGTTTGTAAAAAAACAATAAAAACATGCAGCGTTCATTTGTGAACGATACCAGAAAGCCAGTCGATAACGCTACAGTTGTGTTTTCTAACTCTTGCCTGATATTGCCCATGTTGCCTCTTCAATCTGCTGTGGAGTTGCACTTTCGGTGACGCAGTAAACCACAACATCACACTCCAGCAGCACCTGCAGCAGCTCCTCTCTGCTTGGGGACTGGCAGAAATCACAACAGGATGTTAGTAAGACTCGTGTTAATGATTTATTTAAACTGTTCACTCAAATTTAAAAGCCAGAGTTTGGTGATTTAGTTTGCATTTATTGTGGATTTACACTGATTCATTGGTGGAAATGACACGCCAGAATTTTACACGCAATTCATAACATTTTCCAAAACCGAGATAAAACTTTGACGTTTTTCAGGGATTAAGATCCGATTAACACATCAAATTACAATTATTAGTGTTTTATTTTATTATTGCTAAATGAATATGGAGGTAGTTTTGCGTTTTCAGTAATCGGCGTTAGTTACATTTACTCAATTACATTTATTGAGTAACTTTTTTGACAAAATGTACTTTTAGGAGTATTTGTACTTTTTGTTTTTATTTGAGTATTTTTATTATGAAGTATCTTTACGTTTACTTGAGTAACATTTCTGGATTTTCTACCCACTGAAACCAACAATTCACCAGACACAGACACAATCCTACAGTTTTTGCTAAAGTTTTATGAGTTTTTATATTGATGGAAACTGATTTGTAGAAATTATTTTGCCTGATCTTTTATTTTTTGTTGCATTTTGTCATTTTGGTCCTTAAAATAACAAAATTTCCACTTAGCTTTATATTTTGTTCATCTAATGATGCAATTTTTAAGTATTAAATGATTCATAATTTGATCAGTTACTCTGTACTTTTGCTGAATACTTTTTACTCTTACTTGACTAATTACTTTGATGACAACATAAAATGATTTTACTGTGATTTTTTTTCAGCTTTAAATTAAATGTTAAATGTATAAATGAAGTAGAAAATAACTAATTATGATAGGACAGAAAAATGGTTGCAGATGTTTGTCTTAATTAAGGAATGTTTTTGGGTCAAATGTTTTCTATTTTGTTGGCATAGAAAATGTTCATATTTGCAGTGATGACATTGAAAACCTTCTACCCAAACCATGGCTGTATTAAGCCAACTTATTGAACATTTTGAGTAAAATGTTGCCATAATTAAAAGCTAAATATTAAAACAAAACTGTTTATTTTCTACCTAACATTTTCCAGTTAGGAAAACATATATTAGTCACTAAAAAATTCTCAAATTTGGCCAAGTTTCTATCTGTTAGTACTTGAGGTTGTGGGCTACAAAAAATGATCCTATGGGTCACAAATGGCCCCAGGGCCTCAAGTTGAAAACCCCTGATCAATTGTCCCATAAACAACTGGGTTTATAATTGTTGCATTATGCTATAATATAATAATTTGAGAGCTATGATTAAAAGCTAAATTAAAACATTTGTGTTCCAATTCATCACTATCACATTCATATCCATGATGTGCTGACAACTTCCGTCAGTTTTATTCGTCTTCTTATGAGCCATCGTAATTTTTTGGTTTACACAATAGTCTGCATTTACGACGTGATTTTATTTAATTTTTTTCTCTTTAAATAAATAGGAGCACCGTTAAGCAGCTGACTCACCACATACAATTTGTGTAGATTCTGTACTTTTTCCTCATTGATGGAAGTTCCTACGACCTGAAAGGGAGGTTCCTCCTGGGGAACCTCCTCATCGTCTGAGTCAGAATCCTCCGACTCCTCAGGAGGTTCAACATGTCCTATCATCTTCCCAGGTAAAATAAAGTCAGAGAACATACCACAGTTATCTGACTTTAACTGGTACCGAAACGGCGAACTTTTTTCACCCCTTACCTCGGCGACGTGCTTTGAAACATACGTATGGACGTCGTTCACGAAAACCCGCTTAGCTGGAAGCGGTGGCCTCTTCTCCTCCATGACAAAAATGTTACTTTAGATACACAGAATAACCGACGCTAAGAGGAAAACTGCTGAGACAAAAACAGCTCGGTTCGGCCAGTCGTAACGGTTGCTATGGACTCGAAAACGGTTGGTAGGGTTCAGCCAGAGATACGTTGATTACGTAAGCTACGTCAAAATTGAGGCCAGGGACGGTTCTACAATCCATAAACATTGGGGCCTTCCACCCATTTAAAAAATTTACACCTATATAATTTTCTTTCATTGCTTACTTATGTTTTATTATTGTTTTTTTTTTTTTTAACTTGACATACAAGTGAATGAAGCTACCTTAGCTTGATTTCTTATGTGGTGCCGCCTAATTTTAAAAGCTGGATTAAAACTAGCAAAATATCCTCCTTTTTGTGTATTATTGACCTTTTTAAATACTCATGCTTTCCTGGGTTGAGTGAACATGCAGATTTTCCTACCAAAAATAAATAAATACAAGTGCCAATCAGTTTATTTCAAAATCATACAAGGCCTTAACTAGAACTTGATTTGGAGCCCGACCTCCAGACTCTAAAGAGACACATAACAAGAGACTTCAGTTGTATTCCTAAATTATTTTAGTAATCAAATTAAAGCAGTTTTTATCTGTATTCTGCCAAATTAAATTTGTGTGAAAAATCTAACTTTAAGGACTCATTGAATGCTGAGACACTTATTTATTCATATTTTAACACCTGAAGAGGTAGTTTAACAGCATTTCAGTACAGTTGTGGTACAATCAGGGGTAATTTATTTGCTGAGATGTGTTTATAGACAAACCCAAAGCTGAAACATAAATAAAACATTAAAATTGTAGCCATCAAACACACTATGAAGATTATTTTTACACTTTTACCAAGTGTTACGACTGGCTCAAGGTCATAACAAAAACGGGAGACCATGCAGTGGTTGAAGTGCTTAACAAAGAATATTTATTAACAAAAACAACAATGGATTGTGAATGTCGGTATCAGTGGTGTAATGCAAATGCTTGGATGTGGTGTATGAGTGCATATGGAAGTGTTGAAGTGCAAAAACAAAGACAAACTCAAATGTGCAGAAGGAGGGGAGCTGAGGCCTGGCACCAAAACACAACAAGCGTCAAGTGGCAGAGTGGACGCCGAAGGCGACCCAGAAGGTGGAGACGGCCAGGTTTAAATGATCTGTGCTCCAAATGAACAAATCAGCAGCACCTGTAAAGGGGAGGAGCACAAAGACACACAGCAAGGCACTTGCCACTCAGCCCATAAGGCCCAGGGCCGTAACACCAAGTAATGTAAAAGTAAAGATACTTTTACCAAGTAATGTAAATGTAAATGTAAAGCAGACATTAAGCCTCTGCTTTTGGAGGTTTAATGTCAGAATCCCATTCTGGTGATGTAACTGGCTTCTTCCTGCAGGGAATACCAAATTAACACCCTCCAGACACAGCAGCATGCCACTCTGGACTCCTTATTTGCACAAACAAGCCCCGTCTGTGGTCCTGTCGATCCCCTCGTTGTGCAGGACAATGGAGTGCTGACATGGAAACTTTCAAAGCACCCCATTTATTTATAGGGCTGACTCTATCAGCTCTTCACGGCGTCTGCTCCACACAGATCTGGGCTCTCAGTGAAACACGCCAGTCATTTATTCAAAGCACAATGACACTGAATGAGGACTGATTGGTTGGGTTTTACCATGTATAGTAATCAATAAGGTAATAAGAGGGTGTCTGGTTTAAAGTGTTCGATAATCATCCTGTAGGTTATTTAGGAATAGTAAAATGTGATTAAGAGTAGAAATATTTAAATCAATACAGAATTATCTGTTTGTGTAATAATCACAATAAAAAGTAAGTCAAATACGTTAAACTGTTTTATATCTATAATTTTTTTTTAATGGGGGGATTTGTTGATTTTGCGAGAATTTCCACAATTATTCTCAAGAAACTGGAGGGACTGATTGATATAATTTGGCAGTAAATAGATAAAAATTGCTTTGATTTGAATGATAACTTTATATTTAAGCACCCTTAGTGTTTAGTCCAGAATGAAGAGGGCCACATAAAAACATTAAGGCGGGCCGAATTTGGCCCACAGGCTTTGACTTTGACTCCTGTGGCTTAGAATATCTGTTTGTTAAAAACTGTCAGCTGTTTGCAACAGGCAGGTGTGACCTTTAAAACCTCTGCTGATTTCATCACTGCTGTAAAAATGTAAACATTTTTGACATTATTAGATGAGTTTCCCTTCAATTTATTTGTTGATTTAACAAATTATTACATCAAATGCACAGTAAAACATAGTTATGCTGTGGGTTAAGTTTGCACATAACATTTATATTACCGGTCAGAGAACATAATCCTGTCTGTGTTGGACAGCAGTTGATTCTAGCAGCTGCCTGAGTGTGTTTTTGTGTGTGAGGCTGAAATGCAGAGGAGGCAGCTGTCAAGACAGAGGGACTTCCTGCGTTACCTTATAAGGACGAATGTCCCTCAACGCCGTGACCCATTTAGGAGCGATCAGCTTCCTCCTGAAGCTGCAGGGATTCTGCCAAAAAGTGCTTCTATGACTTGAACAGAGCCGTTGACAAAGCAAAGCGTTGCTTTCTTCCACCAGTCAGAGTTTCAGGAATTTAAATCTGAGGTCTTATGCTATCTCTGACGATGCTGCTGCTGTAAAAATGTAAACATTGAAGCTTCGCTGTAGCCTGATTATAGGTATGACTGCATTTCAAACTATGTGTGGAACATCCAACATAAATACATGTTTATCTTGGCTGCTTTACCTCGACAAATATAGAGCGACTCTCCACAATTATTGGAATCCATTGTGTTAAAATATTATATTACTGCATGAATTGACTCAAAAATCTCTTCAATTTTCATGATTATCATATTCTTCCTCCCTGTATGTGAAAATAAGTAGTCTTGTTTTGCCCCTTTTTATGAAAGATAAAACATTTTTACAGTTTTTCATCTGTTTGCTGCCAAATTATATCAATCAGTCCCTCCAGTTTCTTGAGAATTATCGTGGAAATTTATGCAAAATCAACAAATACCTGCATTTTTTGCACTAATACATAATTGGGAGTTATTGAAGATTTTTCTCAAAAATTGTCAAAAACTTTCTTACTTGTACTAAACAGCTGCCTCAGTTTTAATTGATGTCAGATTATATAGTCCATGATCTGTACAGTGAGTAATAAAAGTCACATTTACTGTCATAAATAAGAGCAAATATTTCCAAATTAGAACACTTTGATTTTTTTTGCAAAAAATCACAAAAAGAAACATAAAATCCTGGAGGAACTGTAAAGATGCTCAATATTATATTTAAATTTTAAGGATTTATTGATATCTTAAGTTTGTGAACAGGTTTTTTAAATACATTCTGTCACAACCGGCCCTTTAAGAGCATTCAGGATCTGAATTTGGCCCAAAACAAAATTAATTTGACGCTGCTGACTCAAAATCAAAACATCCGACTTTTGGACCTCAGACATTTTTCTGAAAATTTCAGAATTTTTTGGTGAAAACTTACTGCTTTGTTTTCTGTCTCCAATGGTCCTATTATATATTGTCATAGTGATCGATAAGTCACATTTACCGACTTCCATAAGCACAAATATATCAAAAGTTATTGTAGATATCTATAGTTAGCCACACACTGTCAGTGGTTTTAATTGCAAAAGAATCACAAAATCCTGGAGGGACTGATTATATAATTTTAGAAATTATTCACTGAATTCAGTGAGTTATCAATATTTTAGCAGCTGTTGATGTGCTTTATCAATATATTCTGGCACAGTCGTCCCTTTAAGAACATTTCTGATGGTGATGAGTTTTCATTCAAACGGGTTTCTTCCTGCGCGTATCGCAGCACATGTCTACAAATGGAGCACTTCAGGGCGCTCATAGAGTAATGGGGAGGCAGGTGGAGGGGTATTTACATTCCTGCTGCCCTCGCCGTGGCCTCATAGGGCTTCAGGGGGAGAACACAGGCTCTCTGCAGGCGGTACAAGGTGACGAATAAGGGTCCTGAGCTGCCATCTTTCTACCTTCAGTGTGTGCAGCTACTGGCACCGGCCACACTCCATTCCCCTAAAAGGAGACGCTGGAGCCAATGAGAGCTGAGGAGCGTCAGCCGTCGCTCCCCACATGTCGCCTCGGCTCTCTGGAGGTCTGCAGCCGCCCTCCCCGTCTCTCAACTCTGCGTTTCAGCTGCTCGGCTGCAACCCCCCGCCCCCACCGCTCCGTCCCCTCTCACTCAGCACACACATACCGTGACATGGCACAAGCAGACTGTGTCTGGCAACTGAATTACTCAGACATGTTCTCACATTACAATCATTTCCTGCAAACATCCACATCCCCAATTAAAGCGATATTACTTCATTCACATGGATCTGAGTAGCAGCACAAACTGAACAATTGTCTTGGTAACACTTTATTTTAAGGGGTGTGCAGAAGACTGACATGACATAACATCTGTTATAAGCATGAATGTTGTCATGAGGTGATATTTAGTAATGTACACTAATAATACTACTAATAATGACACTTTAAAACAAAGTTGCACTAAAACTTGCATTAAAAGTCCATTAAAATCGACAACTTTGCCTCATCTGGTAAATAATGAAACTTTTAATGCAAAGTTGTTCCAAAGCTTGCATTAAAAGTCTATTGAAAGTGTTAGCTTATCATTATTTAGTAAATAATGACTCTTTTAATATAATGTTCTATTACATCTTGCGTTAAAAATGACATTAAAAGTGTCAACTTTGCATTATTTGGTAAATAATGACAATTTTAATAAAAAGCTGTACCGAAAGTTGCATTAAAAGTCAATTAAAATTGTAAACATTGCACTACAAGTGTCGTTATTTATTGAATGACACTTCAGAACGTGTTATGTTTATGACAGTATATCAGTCTTATGCACACTCCTTCAAATAAAGTGTTACCAATAATATTTATTTCATAAATCCAAATAATTCTAATAATTTTAACACCCAAACATGTTTAAAAACCAGACCCCTGCATTAAAAGTATATATTTGCCATTTAGTCATGATAAATTATTGTCACATACACCATAAAAGCTGCTACTTAGCAGTTTATTGGGACCATAAAAAGGGCTGCTGGTTATGTCTCACCCCGGACCTTTAAACTGTCAAAGGAAATATCTCTCCATTCTGGAGGCATCCCTGTCACAGGATCCACTTTACGCTGCCTTTTTGCTGAGCAACACTTAATTTGGACTTGCATGAAGTCCTGAGCCCACCCACCGGCCCCCAGCCTCAGCACGCTGAATCATATTTAAGGAGGCCCTCTCATCCTCGCCCCCGAATCCCAGAGGAAACTCCAGCCCACTGCTTACAGCTTGGTGAGTATCTTCAACAATCTGGCTCAGAAGATACTGAATTTATATGTTCTTGCTGCCGGTTTTGTTTGTAGAATTAGATTGTTTGTGAAAGAAACTGAAGAAATATTTGGATGGTAATTCAGTTTTAGGATGTGTGTTGATACAACATCTTATAAACTGACTTAATGACAAACAGAAATGTGGACATTATTATATTTGTTCACTTAAAGAGCGTTCCTGACACTCATTCATTAAAATCTATCATCAAGATTTTATAATTTTGAAAACAAGTGAGTGAGTTTTATATACAACATTAAACCCCAACTTTATGTTTTCTTTTTTGGTTATTTATTTCACATAACAGTGAATTAATGTAGCAACCTTTACAAGGAGAATGTTTAGTTTTATACAACTATAGTGTCAATTGTGTTGCATAAAATGAAATACATTTAAAAAACTCTACATCTCCTTGAAAAGGAGATTTTGCAAGACAGTGAATTTTATTTTAAACCCCAACATTGTTAGGCTTTCTTTTTCAGTTATTATTTCACATAAATTTACATTTTTTAAATTTACAAGGAGAATGTTTAGTTTTATACAATTATAGTGTCAATTGTGCTGCAAAAAATAAAATACATCTAAAAATTTGACATTACTTTAAAAACAAAGGAAATTTTGGTAACTGAACAGGAATAACTGAACATTTAAGGGTCACTGATCCCAAATAACAAAGAGGGAGTGATTTTAGACAAGAAGAATGTAAAATAACTTGAAGTTAAAAGCAGTAAAGTCACATTTGGAGTTTAAAAGTTTTGGTTTGCTTCAAGCATCCAGCATCAGTCAAAAGATGCTCTGTGTAATTTGGTAGTCTAAAACAAGGGCTGGCACTTTGGATGCGTCCCAGAAATCCTAGAAAGATCTGAGCATATGTTTTGGATCCAAACAAGAGTTTATTATTCACGACAGCTGAGAGGAGACCCAGACCTCCTGCCACTTGTCTAAAGACTCACTGCATCAGCTGTTAACTGGGTCTGGCTTAACAATGAGACACTGAGCAGGAGTTGGGCTGTTGAGGCTTAAAATAGACGTGTTAGTTTGTTTGAGTGGACAGGGCCAAGTCCAGTTTTAGCTTTTCACAAAGCGGAAGAGCTTAAAGAGGAGATTAAACAACTCAAGGGTGTCTGCATATCAAAAATAGCTCCAGATTGCTTCACAGAACCGAGCCGTTTCTGAGTATGTTCCCATGTTTTGGGTTTTGCAGAAGGCCAACACAACAGACCAAACATGTGTGACGATGATGAGACCACCGCATTGGTGTGCGACAACGGTTCTGGTTTGGTCAAGGCGGGGTTTGCTGGTGACGATGCCCCCCGCGCCGTCTTTCCATCCATTGTTGGACGCCCCCGTCACCAGGTGAGGCAACTACTAATGACCCTTTGCACGTGACGTAACTTAATCAATCAAGGTGCCATGACGGAAGAGAGGAACAAGGGTATTGAACAGAGCGACGGAAGTTGTTTTCCAGAGTTGTTTTTGCCAGTTTATTTATGGCTTCTACTTGTTCAAATCAAGCTAATTTGTCTGTAAACACACCTGGTTGGGGCTCATAGGCAGCAGGATTTACAAAAGTTGAAAACTGCTAGCTTAGAAACCGACCCATACCTTTTCCCCCCTGATGTGTTAATCAAATTACAGAGTTTTCCTGAATGCATATCACATTATTTATATCACCATTTCATTAACAGCGTTTCCTCTTGCACTGGTGCAGCCCTACAAAAGACAAGATGCTAACCATACATGCTAGGCTACGTGACGGCGGGGCGTTGTTTCCATGGTTATTGGTGGTTAGATGCACCTTCTACATAATGCAAGATTTGATATCTTTCTAATCATAATTACTTATAAAGTAAATCAACATCAATCTTCTTACTTTGTAAAAAGTGTTTGCTGCAAATCGTGATTACACTGAGGGCTGACAGTCATTATGATTGACAGCTGCTCATTAAACATTAAAGTTACAAATTACAAGGTTGGTTTCCATCCTTGTCTGTTTGTGCAGCCGCCCATTTCTACAGTGAAATCAACTAGATTAAAGCAATATTAGTTTACATATCGCTGTTTTTAGACTAGTTTTAACGAAGCGCATTAGTTATTTTGACATCCATCATGGCGGAGTTCTGAAGAGCGTGACGTCACGTGCAAAGAGTCAGTAACTAAAAAGCTGATTTTTTTTGTATCTTCATCCTGAGTATCTGAAATGAATTTGTGTCCCTGGCAGGGTGTGATGGTGGGTATGGGTCAGAAGGACAGCTACGTGGGAGATGAGGCCCAGAGCAAGAGGGGTATCCTGACTCTGAAGTACCCGATTGAGCATGGCATTATCACCAACTGGGATGACATGGAGAAGGTGAGAAATGGAAGCGAATCAGCAGTAAATGTGAGGCGAAACATCAAAATCAATCCATGACGCTTTTTAATGTTTCTAGATCTGGCATCACACTTTCTACAATGAGCTCCGTGTGGCTCCAGAGGAGCATCCCACCCTGCTGACTGAAGCCCCGCTAAACCCAAAAGCCAACAGAGAGAAGATGACTCAGATCATGTTTGAAACCTTCAATGTCCCTGCCATGTATGTTGCCATCCAGGCAGTCCTGTCCCTTTATGCCTCTGGACGTACCACTGGTGAGACTCTACCATAGTTTATGCCACAATATCAATATCACAGTAGAAGAAACTTTTTGGTTAAGAAAATTTAGTTTTTTTTTCCTCAACAGGTATTGTACTGGACTCTGGGGATGGTGTGACACACAACGTACCAATCTATGAGGGGTACGCTCTTCCGCACGCCATCATGCGTCTTGATCTGGCTGGTCGGGACCTCACTGACTATCTGATGAAAATCCTGACTGAGCGTGGCTACTCTTTTGTCACCACAGGTATTATAGTGTTACCAATAACAAAAGTAAAACTAAAATATTACCCTAAAATGCATCTACTATTAGCAAGTCGCTTAGTTTAGATAAAAATTGACTATTAGATGATAAATCTTAAGAAATAGTTTTGAAAAGTTAAAAAAAGATGTATAAAATACAAATTTCAGCAAAAGGTATAGTTTATATCTTGGAAATAAAAACTAATATAGCTTAGCCTAAACTTTATACTAAACATATTCAACACTTTTAAGATAAAAACATTATGTACTTAAAAGAAAACAAATGGATGTTTTGCTATTGCTACCATATGTAGCATTACCAAACTATTTTCTTAACACTTTAGTATACCAAAAAATAAATTGTTAATTTATATAAAGCACTTTTTACATTAGTGTTTACAAAACAGATATGCACTACAATGTAAAAAAAACAAGTGTTGACTTTGTAGTTGACTCTCGAGATAAAGCTAGCAAATCTGTGGTAAGCTAATGGAAATGCCTGATTAGGTTTGCTTGAAAAATAATAAATAACGAATCGTTAAGTGTGATTACAATTTGTTCAATTTAAATTCAACCTCCAGTCAAGATAATGAAAAGTTTATTGCTGATTAAATAATTGTAAATTTACAACCACCGGATTAAACCAGTTTTTAATGATTAGCCAGCTCTCGACATTAAGGTAGCAAATCTGTGCTAGGCTAATGGTAATAACTGATTCTGTATGCTTGAAAAACAATAAAAAACAAATTAAGTCTGATTAGAATTGTTCAATTTAAACACAACCTCTACTTAAGACGATTAAATATTGATTGGTGAGTAAATAATTGTATTTTTACAACCACTGGAATAAACTATCTCTAGGAAACTTGTGCTAAGCTAATGGATATAGCTAATTTGTTTGAGAAACAATCTTTAAGTTGTCATGTGATTATCTAGTTCGTCTGAGATTTACATGTTGAATGTCTGGTGATACGTTTTGACTGGACTCGGATAATTTTTCTCTCCAGCTGAGCGTGAAATTGTGCGAGACATCAAGGAGAAGCTGTGCTATGTAGCACTGGACTTTGAGAACGAGATGGCGACCGCCGCCTCCTCCTCCTCCCTGGAGAAGAGCTACGAGCTTCCCGACGGGCAGGTCATCACCATCGGCAACGAGCGTTTCCGCTGCCCGGAGACTCTGTTCCAGCCTTCCTTCATCGGTGAGCCATGACCCGCAACAACAACAAAAAAGACCAAAACAACAGAAACCTTTTACAAAAACACTGATGAGGAGGAAAATTAAGTTATTTTACTGACATGGTAAAATATAGTTTTGGAGGAAATCACAATCTGCTATAATTATTTTGATTACTACCATTATTTTACATATACATGCAAGTTTTCAGTGGTAATTTTTCGTTTTTATGTATATATGAATTCTAAGTCATGTATTAGCGCCACTGTGAATAGAGAACAAAAGAGTACATTTCTGTCAGAACAATTTCTGAAATGTTCTTGAAAAAATATAAAAGTTTTTAAGTTTGAAAAATCAAAAATGTGCTAGAGAAAAAACAACAAATTTTGAGATCTCAAAAGTTTATAGAAAAATCTTGGAAATCTCTGATGTTTGAAAAGTCGCCAATTTTCTAGAAAGACTAAAATTTTCTAGAAAAAAAACATTGAAATTTCTGATTTTCTAAAGTTAAAAAATTTCAACTTTTAAAATTTAATATTTTTGACTTTTTTAGCTCAGAAATTTCCATGTGTTTTTCTTGAGAATGTTAAATTTTTTATAGGAAATTTGCAAATTTCAAAACTCAGTTTCCAAATATCAAAAATTGCTGACTTTTAAAACTTTCAAAAGTTAAACAGTTAAACTTTTGAGACAGAATATGAAAAATTTTGTACTTTTCAACTCAGAAATGTCCATGTTTTTGGGAGAATTTTTCAGTTTTTTTCTATCAAATTTATCAAACTTTTCATACTCAGATAATTTCTAAATATTGAAAATTTTTGACTTTTCAAACTTATCTGAATCTCAAAATTTCTTTTTTTCTATCCCATTTAAAATTTTTTCAAACGAAGAAGTTTCCACAATTTTTTCTAGAATATTTCTGAGATTAATCTAAATATTTCAGATTTTTCTGGTGGAAATGTACTCCTTTTATTCTGCGTACAATGGCACTAAAACGCCGTAGTAGAATTCAGGGCCTCTGTTGGACTGAAATATTTCATATTTAAAACAAAAAGAAAGAATATTAGCTGTTTAGGTCTTGAGCTATTGTACATTATTTTATTTCAGATGTTTTCTCTAAACTTCACATTTTACTGTAAATTCATAAAACATTTGTTGTGTAACTTTCTCAGGTATGGAGTCTGCTGGCATCCATGAAACCGCTTACAACAGCATCATGAAGTGTGACATTGACATTCGTAAGGACCTTTATGCCAACAATGTGTTGTCTGGTGGAACCACCATGTACCCTGGTATTGCCGACCGTATGCAGAAAGAAATAACCGCCTTGGCCCCAAGCACCATGAAAATCAAGGTGAGCATGACTCTTTATGGGAAGCTGTAAGTTGCTCTGATGTCCTTTTTGTAAAACCCTTTCTCTCTTCTCTCCTTGCAGATCATTGCTCCTCCTGAGAGGAAATATTCTGTTTGGATCGGTGGCTCCATCTTGGCCTCTCTGTCCACTTTCCAGCAGATGTGGATCAGCAAGCAGGAGTATGATGAAGCTGGCCCCTCCATCGTCCACAGGAAGTGCTTCTAAATCGCCAGTCAGAACCAAAACCAGAACCAAAACCAACAACCAAACTAGCTTACTTTCCATAACTTTATTTCTACTGTGTATATACATGTGCTGTTGTAATAATAAATAGTTTTTTAAAATGCAATTCAAGGGTTTGGAGAGTTGTTTTGATAAAATTACATTTAATGCTATTCTAAGTATTTGGTGGGTTTGGTAACAAACCATTTCTTTTCTAACAAGTCATTTAAAAAGACTAAAAGCACAAGCCAACACAATAACAATACACTGTCAGCAATCATTTATTATTATTATTATTTAGTTTGAGCTTTGGAAATTATTTTATAGATGACCAAATGGTTTTAGCTGTTATGCTCTAATAACCCAAAACTATGTGAAATCAAACTTTGGGAACCAAAGAAAATTAAACTTCCTAAATATTTCCCCTTCACCTGAAAACAAAAAATTATAACTAATAAGACTACTGCATCATATATTTATGTTTTGAGTCAAAAGAAAACAGTTCTGTCATCATAAAATTGTTCGTTTGAAGCCATGTTAGTACAAAACCTCCAGAGGTTCTCAAAAAAATTTTAATGCAGTAATGTTAAAAAAAAACCTGTAAAAATGAAATTTATGAGTTAAATCAATTATGGCATTAGACTAGGAGAAAACGTAAACACAAATGTTGATTGAAAGCCTTTAGAAACATGATATTTTTTTAAAATGTAATTTTAATTGAAATTGTTCATTTTGCAAATATTAATCGAATAATGAAATTGTTTTAATAAATTCCACTGTTTTCTTTGGTTTAACAGTTTTACAGATCATTTCCTCAAAGTCATATAATCTGTTTCTCTTTCCAAAAACTATATGAAGTACAATGTAAAAAAACAAAAAAACAAGTTTAACTGATTAGCTAGCTCTCGAGGTGAAGCTAGCAAATTTGTGCTAGCTTCTGGTTATATCTAATTAAGCTTCCTTGAACAATAATGTGTAATCAAGCTTTTAGCCTGATTACATTTTGTTCAATTTTAGTAAAACTTCTAGTTGAGGTGAAAAGCACTTACATAAAATAAATATAGAGGGATTATCAGCAGCCACTCTACTGCGCATGCGGAAATTGTTTTAATAATTTTTGACGTTTGTGGCATTTTCTCTCATCATTTATCGACTCACTCCCACTTAATACTTACGAGCCGTTAAGACGCATCTCATTCATTTATGTTAATTAGATAGAATAACTTATTTTATCCCGCTGTGATAAACAGTTGTAGTACTACAGTGACTGACAACAAACTAGCTAATGTTGAAACAAAATTAATACGGGTAACCATGGCAACCAGTTGCCTCCCGACAGCTCCCTGCAGTCAAGTTGCGCGTGCATTCTCTGTGTTTACGAATAAATATCCCCTTACATATTTAAAACATTAGTAGAGAGAGTGAAAACTGGGGAGTTTTTATCCTCAATGCCCTCCCTTAGTTGAAGAATAGTTGTTGTTTTCTTTTCAATTGGAATAGTGAAGAATGGGTATAAAATGTTGAGTAAAATGTTGAGCAAGATAAAAACTCATGTCAACTATCTTCCCTTTGTCACCTGAATGCAACACTTGCTTTCTTCTGTGTCCCAGGTGAAACTAATCAGTATA
Source organism: Gambusia affinis (assembly GCF_019740435.1). Lineage (NCBI taxonomy): Eukaryota > Metazoa > Chordata > Actinopteri > Cyprinodontiformes > Poeciliidae > Gambusia > Gambusia affinis. The sequence continues at coordinate 5,411,517 of NC_057889.1, forward strand.
ACTAGCATATAAAAGCTTTCTTCTATGTCTGCAGGTTCATTTTCTTAGTTATTTTCCCAGGTCAACTGAAAACTGTTGGATGCTTCTGGATTCTTGTTTTTGAAATGAAGATTACAGACAGTAACGTGATTCGATTTCACCTCCAAGCTCTTTATGGGATTTCTGTAAAGAACTTTGCGAAGAAGAAAGGGAAATTGGTGTACACTGGAGCTAAGGTGTTTGGGGTCCCTCTGGAAAATTTGCCCAGACGATACATTCCTGAATTTGGTCTTGTACCCTGGTAAGTGAATGCAGAAAGTAAACACTGATTAGCTTGATTGAATCTAGTGTTTTGGTTTCTATCTTAGCTTTTTAGTGGATGGTTGCTCTTTTCTGTTGGACCGTGTTGGTACTGTGGGCCTGTTCAGAAAACCAGGCTCCCTTCCTCGCGTTAAGATCCTCAGGGTAAGATTTATCCTCCATTTGAACCACATTAAATGGTCATATGCAGTACTTTTAATCAGTTTTCTATGTTTATAGCTATCATGCATCAAAATTAATATTATTATTTTTTTGCCTGGTTTAGGAGAAATTGAATCGTGGGGACGATGCCCTGTCCACTGCTTCCCCCTATGATATCGCTACCCTCGTCAAACAGTTTTGCAGGGAGCTTCCTGAACAGCTGTTCCCTTCTGAGCTTCATGCAGCCCTGCTGAAAGCGCAGGCCCTCCCCGACCTGCAGGACAAGATGGCTGCCCTTCAGTTACTCTCCTGTTTGCTTCCAGCCAGAAACTCATCCTGCCTGCAGTATCTGTTTGACTTCCTTCACAAAGTTTCTCAGAGGTATGAATGATTAACAGAGTGGAGAATATTGGACCTGTAGACACAGAAAATAGTTGGGTTTTTTGTTGTTGTTGTTTTTGCTAAGTATCACCACTGAGACACATTTATAGGAAAGAAAAATGGATGAAAGTATCAGTTAACAATTTACTCTTCTGGATTTTGCAACAATTTCTCTCTAAAACGTGTTTGAACAATGACATCACAGGCTTTAAAACTGGCTAGTTTACCCCATATAGTGACACAATTAAAGAGCGCAAATATAATTTTAAAAGCATTCACAAACATTATTTGTTTTATATTAATTTCCCTTATGGTTCATTAGTGCAGCAAAGGGGGCAAATGATTGATATCAGAACTAATCAGAAACCCGGTTGGACTGTTTTCAGCTGGATTTGCTTGGATATTCAGCATGCTGTGAGATCAACATTAGCTATGTCTCCATTGACCGTAACATTGTACAAATTGGAATTACAAAAATAAACTTGCTTAATTGAAACACCACAATTTAAAAAAGCTGTATTTTGCAGTAGGATGGGGTTTTTTGGCTGCATTTAAAGCTAGTGTTGATCACATGACTTGCATCACGAGTTATGTGATCAACAACCGGATGTTGCAGGAAAGACAAAGGTGACAGGAAATGGTAGGATGATGCTGGTGTAGCGCTTTTTTAAAATCACTTGCCTTGTGAACAAATTTATTACCGTCACTTTTAAATGCTGCAACATTTTGAGTCAATTTTATCACTTCCTGATTCTTTATTTTAGAGTGTTAGTTTGTGAAAAGACAATGTTGTTTAATCAGTTCAGCTCTCAGAGAATGAAACTAGTCAACTTTTGGGGCTTGAAATGGAAGGTTTCATTTTACCAAAGAGTGTCATATTTTCATGTGATCATAAAAAGATTTTCTTCTTTTCTCAGATGCTCTGACAACTTGATGACCAGCTCCAATCTGGCCACAGTTTTTGTCCCATGCCTCTTACCGCCGCCAAACAAAACCGAAATGTCAGAAGAACGACTTAAACTTCGAGTTCTTGTCCTGCGCACTTTCATAGAGTTTCCGCATGTTTTTGGTAATAAATTGATCATATTAGTTCATTATCATTTTAAAATATCTTTGGCTGACTTTCTTCTAAATGCATCATATTTTAGGTGCGATTTCTAAAACTGTTATGGACAGCATGAAATCTTTTATGAACTTTGTTCATCTGGAGGATGTGTTCAAGAAAAGAAACCAAAAGATGCGGAGCTTAAAGGGTAAAATACAATTACTCCTGAGAAATTTAAATTTTACTATATTAAAGTTGGTTTTTTTTCCCTCAGTAAAACGATGTGAGAAGACCAGGCTCTGGATTCAGAGCAAGCCAAAGGTCAGGTCTGCAGTTTCTGACCCGACTCTTGTCTGCATAGCGAAAGGCGACCCAAAGCTGAGGAGAAGCATTGGTCTGGAAACCTTCCCCAACATCCAGCTGTTCAGGACCTGCATGCCCAATGAAGGTAGAAGTGATATTTAAAATGGACATTGCTTCTGTTCTTGTGGAAAGAATAATTAATACACATGTTTATAGATCAAAGTTTCAGATCTGCAAACACAACTTTTGTTACTGCGTTGGAGAGACTGCAGCACAAAACCTGGAGGAGACGTTCTTCACCAATCTAAATTTTACTACTTGTTCCATGTTTGTCCATCTCTGAAAAATATCTGAACAGATTTTGTTGTATCAGACTTTTTTTTTTCTCTTTTAAATAAATGTCGTTTTTATGTGACTGTTACTTTTCTGTACTTCGTCAGTCAAAGATTTGACTTTCTTAGGGTTACAAATTTTGTCATGTTAATCAATAAACTTCAGTACATTTGATGCACTGATGCAAAGCAGCTTATTGTGAAGTAAAACTTTTAAACAAATCTGAAACGTGTAATGCATTCCCCTAAAAACCAGCTTTTAGATCCACCTCAGAGTGGAAAAAATCTTGCTAGGTTTCAAGTTGCTAATAATTTCCTCTTTCAAATGGATTGAACATTGCTCTGAAATGTTCAAATCCTAAGATTTTGTTGAATCCTAAGACATTGTTGAAACTTAAACATTCTTCCTGGTAGTTTCCCTTTGGTTGTTACTTCACTCATTCAGAAAACCCCAGTATTTAAATTTAGTTTGAATTATGACACTTTCTTTTGAATGGGATAAATAGATTATATGGGTTTAAAGGCCTGATCAGGTCTTATAAAAGCAATTTAACTAAGGCTTTTTATTTTAAAATATCAGCATTTTGAATTTCTGCATTATTTCTAAGTTGAACACTTACTAAATGACATAAATGTTAACGGACCTGTGTGCCACCAATGAGAAAATAGGAATTCTGGTTTCCTAGCAACTGCATCTGATCCGTGAAGCGGTTTCACACCACCGGAAATGTGACATTGTCTTTCAAAATAAAGGACCGCTATATAGATGGTTGCAACAAATTTGAGTTTAACAAGGAGTTGGTGTATCAATCGTTGCAACCTGAGCGGTAACACTTAAAGTTACAATTTCCTGTATAACATCGATTTAAACTGGCCAGGAATTCGCTTTTGTGAGAGTTACTAACGGATGTGGAATGTAATGTATTTTATTTTTTGAAAGAAAAACGGAACTCATTTTTTCATGGTGACTTACTTGATGGAGTAGGCAGGTTCCTCCGTCTGCGTATTCAAGGTAAAGAAAAACATCATTTTAGTGCGTTTCTTTTTCAAATGTACATAAAATGAAACTTATTAAAACGAACAGAGCATGTGGTTGAGTTTAACGTGTAATCTGATCATTTTGGCTATTCACGGGCTGTTGACAGAGAGTGGCGCATCATAAATGTGTATCTCCATTTTATAATATGCTACAGTTTAGATAACGGCTTGCTCCATTCAATCTGTTATGGTTAAGGGTCAAAGTTCAGGCTAATTATTTTCGGATTAAGTAAAAACAGCTGTTTGTTGGTGGTTATATGCCATTTGTCCAAAGATGCTTCGTGTGCGCTTCACCCCCGCAGATGACAGAAATGGGATCCTCTGCGCGGCTCTCTCTGCTCGGACTGCTGGTGTTCCTGCAGCTCGGCAGAGCTCCAGCTCGCACTCCCCGCACGGCGGTTGACCAGGTGTCCGAGGCCGACATCCAGCGGCTGCTGCACGGCGTCATGGAGCAGCTGGGCATCGCTCGGCCCCGGGTGGAGTACCCTGCACATCAGGCCACGAACATCGTCGGGCCTCAGAGCATACAAGGTAATCAAAACAACTTTTTTTAAATAAAAAAAAAATGTTTTCCCCGTTTTTCTTGAGTCTCAGTTTGTTCTTCTGGAATAACTCATAATATTATGAACACTTACATTAACATTGTGTTTAGATATTGCAGTGTAAGAAGTAAGGTTTTTTTTTTATTGTAGGAAAAATGTTGATGGTTGTAATGTCTCTTCCGCCCACCAGGTGGTGCTCATGAAGGCCTGCAGCACCTCGGTCCTTACGGAAACATCCCAAACATCGTGGCTGAGCTGACAGGCGACAATGTTCCCAAAGACTTTAGCGATGACCACAGCTACCCAGACCCTCCAAACCCCTGTCCCCTGGGAAAAACGGGTAGAAACTTTAACCTCCATTTTTATGTTCGGAACCACCAATGTAAATATACAGGCAGACAACGACTTTTAAAAGCAACAAATGCCAAAATAAAGACAAACTGAAGGTTTAGGTTTTGTTGCTTTATTCAACTTAAGAGGATGAATGTGTCTTTCATTGACAGATAAATTACCTTTATAAGGTGAGAAAAATGTCTTACGTTTTTATAATCTGCCAATGGTACATGTACTTTTTCTTAAATATTAAGGAACTATTTACTTAAAACAAGCCTCCGTATCTTGCTAAAAAGTTACTTGTGAGTTAGTTTTGTCTTATTTCAAGACATTACAAATAAATTACTATAAACTAGATCAAAAATATTTGGTAATATTTTGTGTTTTTACTGTGTAGAAATGACTTAAAACAGGAAACGTTTGATTTAGTCTGTCGGTGAGAAAATAATGGTCACAATTACTTAGATTTACATCGGAGGGTATAACCACAAATAATGCATTACATGTACATTTTCTGACAGCACTTTGTTTCATAAAAGTATCTTTTTTTTTTTAATTTTTACTCACAGCAGGAGATGGTTGCTTGGAAAATGCTCCGGACACGGCTGAGTTCAGCAGGGAGTTTCAGAAACATCAGCACCTCTTCGACCCAGAGCATGACTACCCCGCTCTGGGAAAGTGGGTGAGGGAATCAGCAGACACATAAACTCTTAATTATTTTTAAAAATAGTTCAATGTAATGTTTCTTATTAGAAGCTTCAAACTGACTGGTTTGTCTAAAATGTGGCCATGATTTAGGATCTTTGCAGTTTTTTTGTTTTAGGTTCTTTACCTCCATTTGGGAAAACCATAGATTTTATTTTAAATTGACATCTTGTTTTGCAGGAAATTTTATCTCCTGCAAAATGTGATTATATATTTGGTCTTTGATTTGAAGACATGTGAACTACAACATTGTGTTTTATTAAAGAAATTGTTTTTTGGTTTCTTTCAGAACAAAAAGCTTTTATACCAAAAGCTGAAGGGAGAACCAAAGAGAAGGAAAAGGGTAAAATACTCACCTCTAGTTTTTTACAATACTTTTTCCTTTGACATTTTTAATTTGTAGGATTAAGTTTGAGAAATGTCTTGTCTTTTAGATACTCTGACTATTGTGTTTTCCACAGTGTATCATAAGCCTGGCGGGCCACCAGGCTTTACTTTTGCCACCATCAGGCTAAGCATTACTTGTTTAAGTTTTTGTTAAATGTTTGCATTTTTAAGACTTTATAGTTGGTATTCAGGTGTTAAACTTTCAATAACACATAATTATCAAGTGATATTTTCAAATTTTCTGTCAACTATAAACATTTTTTAACTCAAAAACACGACAGAAAAATGACTGCCAAGCGCCCAACCACCAGGGTTAGCAAGTTTTCTCAGGGAAACTTTACACTGGTTTGTTAGAATTACCACTTAAATATATATTTTTTTACTTGCTTATGTCTTAATTTTATAAATATACTCTTCAGGGCAGGTACTTGGATAGATCCATCTGTTTTCAGGGTGAAATGATTATACAACAAAACAACTTTAGTAATTTATTTTAAAAAAATAAATAAATTGGGTGTGCAAATTTAATTTCTTGTAGATTTGCTCTAAAACCACACATGCAGCATTTAAATGCATTGGTGCTTCCAAGAGTGTAGATGGAATAATGAAGAGAAAGGACAATTTAAGGCGAACTGCAAAACTTTCACAGTTTTGGTGTCAATAATCTCAATCAGTTCATCCTGAATAAATAAATCCTTCTTATAAACCAATATGAAACCAGTATTTATGAAGTTACGTAAACATTCCTCATGTCTGTTTCCACAGAGCATCAACCCTTATTTACAGGGTCAAAGGTTGGACAATGTGGTTGCCAAGAAATCCGTTCCCCATTTCTCAGAAGAAGAAACATCGACCACTGCGGCTCCCAGCAAACCTGCAATCTGAAATTTGGGAAAACCTGGAAAATGTTTTTCTCTCAGATAAATGTTTGTAGGCTGCACACTCCAGGATTTGTTTCAATAGACATTGGCACAGTGTTTTCAGCAGAAGCGCTGCATTTTCATTGACTTAAACGTAAAAATCTGCCAAGATCTATCTGGTGATTCGCCTAAAGCACATGTGTCAAACTCGAGGCCCAGGGACCCAATCTGACCCGCTGTAGCTTTTTATGTGGCCCTCTAGACTCCAAATTACATCAATTAGTCCCTCCAGTTTTTCACAAATCTGCTAAATTCATACAAAATCTACAGATTCTCACATTTTTTTCTGAGTTTTACTGTGAAGTTTTCTCAAAATTGCCCAAAAACATTGAGTTTAAGTAACTGGTGCTTGATGTTGAGCTAAAGTCCAGGACCGATGCAACGATTAATAAAAATTCACATTTAGCATCATAAATTTCTTACGAATATTTCTAAATTGGCACCACAAAAACAATCTCAAAATCCTGGATGAATTGATCAGTGTGAAAAGATGTTAAATATTACATTTTAAGAAACAAATGGGTATTAATTGACATTTTAACAGTTGAGTGGGGTTTTAATACATTCAGTCCCTTTAATAACATTCAGACTTTTGATTTGACTCAAAATGAAAATGAGTTCAACACCCCTGACTTAAAGCTAAAAAATAAACAAGTGGGCATAAAAACAGAATTTTTTGGGAAGATAATCCTAGAATTATGTGCTACTTTGCATTAGAAATTTGGTAACAGGAAATAGAGTCCGTGTTAAAACTGCTTTGGTAAATATTTAAAACTAAATTTAGAAGGTAAAAAAGTGATTCAAGTATCCTTCAGCTGATTAAGATTGATGCTGTTAAAGCTGTCACTAATATAAGATCTCATAATTACAGATACGATCCAGAATGTGTAAAGTTTTATTAAAGATCTGGAGGTTAAATTATAGCTTATTTATTCACAGCAGTACAGAGAACAGTTTTACTCAGTTTGTTAAAATGTTATGATTCATGTGTCTCTTCAACATCTATAAATCTCCTTTTATTTAAAATCTGCTTATGAACATCTTCACTCCGGCATGACAAATATTTGGAGCTTTTTCTCTTCAGGCTGCAGCGACTCTTATCTTGTTTACAGCATCTTGTCAAAATGTTTGTCTTCTGTTTTTGTTCTGTAAAGTCAAATAAACAACTTATCTGCATTGACAAAGTCTGGAAGTTTTGGGTTTGTTTTTTTTTTTTCCTCCGTTTTCAGAAAGATAAAGTGAGGATCGGGGCTGGAGGTGTGTTCTTCTGCTGAAACTTAAAGCTGCTTCAGAGAAGCCAGGACTAGCAGAGAGAAACATCTTGTGGACAGAGCAAAGTTGTTTTAGGGGGATTTAACACAGCAGGTAAATGGAGATATACTGACAGACTTTATATCCTGAATTAGTGCTTGGACAGCTCTGGAGAAAATTGAGAGAACACTTAAAATGCTCAATTTCTCTAATTTTACTTTGTATAGGATTATGTCTTAGTAAAATGAACATTGTTCTTTTATTCTATGAACTACTGACATGTCTGAAATTCCAAGCAAAAAGTTAGTATTTATTTGCAGAAAATATTTAAAAAGATGCAGTGCTTTCAGACCTCAAATAATGCAAAGAAAACAAGTTCATATTCATTTAGAAACAACAACACTGATGTTTTAACTCGGGAGAAGTTCAAAAATCAATATTTGGAGGAACAACCCAGGTTTTCACCGGGGTTCACTGCAGTGGGCTCTTCAGAGCTTTATGTCAAGTTTTGGATTTAAAAATTGGGAAAAGATACGGGAAAACTTGCGGGATAGAGGGGTACTATATGGTTGTTTCCCGGCCAAAACGGGAGACTTGACGGGTAGTTTGAGCGTAAAAGCTGTGCGTAAAATGTTCTCCATTGTTCTTCTTTCAGCTTCAGCGATGCATTCCCATTCGGGACTGATCTTTAAAGCAGTCCTGGCTCTTCTACTCCCGAGGCCGAGCAGCGCCGAGTCCGACCCATTTCAAGCCGTCAACCCGAACGAATCGGACGGGTGCGTCCAGCCTCCTCTCTCCGCGCTTCTCTCCCGCGGCGCCGCGTCCGCAGCCGCGACAGATGAGATCCTGGAGTCCAGCCAGGAAGCGCTGCTCGTCACGGAGCGCCGCTACCTGCGGACGGACTGGTGCAAGACGCAGATGCTGAAGCAGACCATCCAGGAGGAGGGCTGCCTGAGCCGCACCATCACCAACCGCTTCTGCTACGGACAATGCAACTCCTTCTACATCCCGCGCCACACTTACCAGGACGGCGGCGTGTTCCAGGCCTGCTCCGCCTGCAGACCGAAAACGTTCAGCACCATCACCCTCACGCTGTTTTGTCCGGGTCAGACGCCCAGCACGCGGAGGAAGCGGGTCCAGCGCGTGAAGCAGTGCCGCTGCGTAAATATCAACACGGACAGAGCCACAGCCGGATGACCGGACCGTTAATAAATAATCAAGAAAACGGCGTCAGGGTACCAGAGTGAGGACACCTTTGATGAAACTTGACTGAACTGCTGGAGAGTCCAAAGCCGGCCCAAGTTACGCGGCTTCTTGGGGCCCAACACCACCAGGGGCCCCCCCAAGAGCATTATTTTATTTTATTTTGTAGTGATGAATTGCACATTTTACACTGTCTACACTTTCTGTTCCAAATTTTAAAAACAAAAAACATTATACTTGCTAACTTGTTTACTGTAAATTCAATTTTACTTTCAATAGTTGAATTAACATCTAACATTTATAGTAAATACCACTCTCCTTTTAAAATGCAATTGATTTCTATGCCCGTCAACTAAAAAGTAGTTTAAAATTATATTCTAATTTATTGAGCTGTTTCTATGCTCCTTTTCTTTTTTCCTGATGCTTCTCGATTTTTCTAATCTACTTAAATAAACAAAATACACCGTGACTTTGTCATAATATTGTTTTATTTTTGAAAAAAAATACAGTGAGAATACATGCAAGTTGTTTATTTCTGTGAAAGTAATTAGAAATTTTTAAAAAGTCTAAAAGTTGGATCTGAACTAACCACATTTTTAATATTTAAATTACATTAAAGAACAAATATTTTGGTCGGCTGATGAAAATGTAGATTTTCTGTCCTGGTCCTCTTTGAGTCTGCTCCAGATTTCTGGGGTTATTTAAATATCAGGAGCCAAAAAGTTCACATTTTTAAGGAGAAGTAACTTGAGCTTCTTTCTGGCGCAGTCGTTCCTTCTGTTGGAAGCAAAATATTGGATTAGACCAGCGGTGTCAAATTCATTTTGGTTTTGGGCCAAATCCAGATCATGAATGCTCTTAAAGGGCCGGTTGTGCCAGAATGTATTTATAAAACCTGCTCACAAACTGTTAAAATATAAATTAATCATTAAAATTAAATAATATTATTGAACATCTTTCAGTCCCTCCAGGATTTTGTGATTTTATTGTAATAAAATTCAAAGTGTTTGTGGTACTACTCTGGAAATATTTCTGCTTATTTATGATGGTAAATGCTAAGGACTGCATGATATTATCGGCATGGTATCAGTATCGGACAATATTAGCTGTAAAATTTAATATCAGACATTGGCCATTCTGTCAAAATAACCCACTGATATAAAAGACGTTTTTATATGGCAAACAAAAGACAATGATGCCTGCAGCACAACGCCAAATTTGTTCTGAGTTTTGTCATTGTCTTAGAGAGCGAATGTCATGAATACATTTGACATTAAACGAAATGCAAGTTGAAAATGTCACACTTCAGACTGCTTTTTAACTTCTTAGCATTTGAAATTTGGTAGCGGAGCGGGGTAGTTACTGCAGTATTTTAATCCACAGTAGAGAAAGCCATGTTGTTTCAGTAATTAGGTGTAGGAAAACAATATTGGTATTGGTTATCGGCCAAATTAATTTGAGTATATCGGATATCGACCAAAACTTCAATATTGTGTTTATAGATCTGATCTTATAATTTGACACCAATTTAAGCTGAGGCAGCTGTTCAGAACAAGTAAGACAGTTTTTGAAAATTTTTGAGAAATTTAATTGGGGCCTGCCAAAGTGTGCCTGTCGGTTTGGACCCAGCATTCTGATGCTAAAATTAGCATCAATGCTAAGCTTAGCTAACAATTACAAAATAGCATGTGGAGACTCACAAGAATGTTGACTAACATGGACTTGCACCATTCAGTATGTTAAAATTAATGCATAAGCTAAAATTAGCCAAAATGCTAATGTTAGCCTGAATGTTGTCAGTAGCATGTGGGGCATAAGTAGCATGTTGTCTGTCATTGACTTCCTCCTTTCACTATACTAAACCTGGAAAAATAAGTAAAAGCTTTCTTTGAGGAAAAGGCTAATGCTAACATTAGCACAAACATTAGCATTTCACTGCACTGCCTTGCACAGCAAATAAAATCTGCAATAAACTCCCAGTTTTTAGCTCAATTTGTTGATTTTGCTTGAATTTACGCTATAATTCTGTAGAAACTGGAGGGACTGTTTGAAATAATTTGGCAGTAAATAGATAAAAATGTCATTATTTGATTGATAACATGATATTTAAACTCACTTAGTGTTTAGTTTAGAATTTAGAGGGCCACATAACAAGCTATGGCGGGCCAGATTTGCCCCACGGGCCTCCAGTTTGACACATGTGGATTAGAAGTCAGAACAAGCAAAGAAGACATTAATAAATGTCATAAAGTTGATGTCATACCAGACTGTTGGGGTTTATCTTCCTTGTTTCCACTTTCTTCTCTCCAGTGATCCTCTTCACTGTCAGCTGAGCCTCTTTTAATCTGTCGGATTAAAACCGGAGCGTTCAGAAAATGTAAACACAGCGATGCCGCTGAAGTTTTGGAGAGTTTTCAAAATGTTTCCTCTGAGGTTAGTGGATAACTTAATAATATCCAGAAATTAAATGTGAAAATTACACGTTCAGACACACAAACCTTTCTTTTGAGATGGTTTTGTTCTCCCTCTTCCATCGGGCCTTGAAGTCGGCGCTGAACTCAAACCACAGCATGAACAGGTGACCCGTCGTCACCTCCTTCTCTCCGGGTTTGGGTTTGAGTCCAAAGTGCAGAGCAACATCCTGGAAACTGAACACAGAGAACAACAAGATACAGACTTTATAATAAATTTGGCCAGATCTCACTCTGAGAAATGTAGAAAAATCACATCTTTTAGTTTAATTATTTATAGGATTTTTTTCCCCACAAAATTCCACTGGAGATATTTCTTTTTTTTATTTTTTATTTTATCATTCTTTAAATTAAACCAAGATAATGCAGATATTTGATGGTTTTCACAACATAGAAAATGTTTAAAAGAAAATAAAAATTTCATTCACTCAGCTGCAAAACTTTATAGTTAAATAACTATATATTTAGAACAAAATGACTGCAGTAATAAAATAATTAGTCATCAAGTGATTCTGAATATTATAACGGAGAATAATTTCTCTAATAAATTTGTTCACCTAAAATATTGAGATTAAGTTATAATAAACTGTATTACATTGAGTTGCATATAGATCTGCAAGAATTTTCTTTTTTATTATTGCTAAATAAGAAACGTTTGCCAAATTAGAAAAATAAAATATAAATATAAAGAATTACATAAAAAATGCAGATATAGCAAACCAGAAGTAAATTTAAACTTAAAAATATTGTTAACAAAAAAGTTGAAAAAAAAAAATTGTGTATTTGCACACTGAAATTCAAATAGAAAATTTGATTCTTTTTTTAAAAATGTCTGCATAAACACTGCTTTAATAAGAATTCCATTGAATAGTTTAATTTTCTCACGTTTTTTGCACAGTCATCAGCTGATAGGAAGCTTCTGCATGCTCCTTTCGAGCTGCAAAGAAAAACAGAAAGAAACATTTAATTCAATGCTCCTCTTCAGGCTGTATCCTGTTGCAAGCCTACATACATACATGCAGGAGAACAGGTACTGATGAAAAGTGTGTCTAATAGATCCAGACGACCATTTAGCCTCTGAAAAACTTTAATTACGCAGTCAGTCCTCTAACAGTGAGGCCATTGTTCAGACTGCAGCACTGTTATGATAAAATAAGTCATTCTAGTTATTATCTGCGGCCGTCTCTTACTAAATGTTCTGGCAGTCTGCTGCAGACCTCAGAAAAATGTCTGAACGAGTCAAAGCCAAAACATTGTTTGGATTGATTCTGACAAGAAAAGACTGCAAAAGAAGAAAGCTGAATTAAATACTGCACCTAAAATTGATTGAAATAAAACCTTAATGGCTTAATTTTGAAGTAAATAAAATTAACAGATGCAAAATTTGCTAATAATAGCGATAAAAATGATTGTTTCCTGTAAGAAATGTGACACAAACAACCCAATTTATACAAAATGTGTGCTTGTTTTCTACATAGACACCTGAGACACGGACATAAAGATCTACAAAGAGAAAAAACTAAATATTTTAAAAGAGCTCAGGACTAGAACTAATGAGAGAAAACATGAATAGATAAGAAAGACGTGAACGGATTATCTTAGACAAAACAAACATTTAAATTGACATTTCCTTATTTGGTTTCCTTATTCTGAAGCATTTATTCCTTAACTACCTTTTTTAACATGCACATATAAAAGTATAATTTTATTTTATATTCTCACCAGTTAAAACAAAAGCTTCCATCTTGTCCTTAAATGGCTGCAGGTGTTCTTCAGAAGACTCTGAACAGACTTTATGGACATTTTTCTCGACTCCTAAGGTAAAAATAAAAACAAAAAGTACAATTTAATATACCAGAACAATTTTAATTTCTTAGAGTATAAAAACAGGCAGAGAAACAGTGGCGGCGCCAGGTGAGCAATAGGGGGCGCTATGGCAAACCCCTGGAAATATTTGATTTAGTTTTTCGTTTTTTCAACTAATTTATTATTATTTTTTTAAAATTAAATTAAAAATTTAATGTATTTTGGCTGTTTCTCAAAATACATACAATTTTCAAAGAAAAAAATTAATTATTCTATATTGAGTTAAAAAAGAAATTAATCACGTGACGCAACAAGATTTGAACTTTGCGTATGCGCATTATCACTTCCGGAATACATTATACGAATATGGATCTTTTAATTTTTTTTAAACCAAAAGTTCCTCAAATGGAATCACAGAATGATGATTTTTTTTTTAAGCAGACTCCGACCAACAAATAAACATTAATCTGGATGAAGGAGATCAACTGTGCAGCAGCTATCCTTCCACCGCTGCTGAGGATGCTAACAGTGTTAGCACCGGACAGCTATCGGAGCTAAGCGGAAGTCCTCAAGATGGACGTTGGTCACCACCACTTGCAAAAAACACCTGTCAGGCTTATTGGGAGTGGAACAGAGAAGTTTCAGGCTGGCTTGATGAACCCTTGTGGTTGGAATACAACGTGAGTAAAGATGCCGTTTTTTTGCTTCGTTTTGTCGCCATTTTTTCAAAGGAAGACAGATTCCACCAGACTGGATATAAGTGTGCAGAAGCTTGTATGAAAGTAAACCAAAATTAAAAATCATAGATGAAACAGCTGCATTAAACCATCTGAACAAGATGCCTGACTACAAAACTGACAATGATTGACATTAAATTTAAACATGTGTGTTGCTTAAGAATAATAAAGTTGATGGTTTTGAGTGGCTATCACAAAATCTTCTGGGCTGAACAACATTCAAAACATTTAACAAAAAAAAAAATCATATTTTTTAGAAAGCAATACTACCAAATAGTAAAGTAATTTATGCAAACTTATAACTTCTTAGCTATTGTCTTTCATTTTTGGTCTATTAAGCAAGTAGGAATTATTTTTGTTATCCAAAATAACCTAAACAGAAAACATTTAGTCTAATTTAATGTATTAACAGCAAGGCAAAAATAATGATTGTCTTACAAAGGAAAACTATGTATTTTACTATGATTTGGCAAAATCAGCTTTTGAATGCTAATATTTTGGATTTAAATGAGGACGTTTTTGAAGTCCAGAAATTTTACTCAAGTAAGAATAGCGATACTTCATAATAAAACTACTTAAGTAAAAGTAAGAAGTAGCTGTCCAAGGAATTACTCAAAAGCAAAGGAATATTTGGTAAAAAGTATACTCAAGTACTGAGTAACTGATCATTTAAATTATCAATCACTTAACATTTAAAAATTACATCAAAAAATAAAGTTAAGTGTAAATGTTGGTATTTTAAGGACCAAAATGACAATAATTCATATAACTAACAAAAATAATAAAATCAGGTGAAAGAAAATGTTTCCAAATCAGTTTCTTTCAATAAAAAACTTACAAAACTTTAACAAAAACTGCAGGGTGTGTGTCTGTGTCTGGTGAACCTTTGGTTAAAATGTTCATTCAGTGGGAAGAAAATCCAAGTAAGAGTAAAAATACTTTATTATAAAATTACAAAAGTAAAAAGTAAAGCTAGTAATAATACTACAAAAAGTATTTGTTTTTCTAAAAAGTAGATGTAACTGAGTAAATGTAACTAGTTACTACCCAGCTCTGATTACTCTGTCCCTGTTTCTGAGCCGTCTGGGTCCAATCAGTGGATCAGTGGAGCCAGTCTCCGGAGCCAGCCATAATGGAGCCGGGCTCCCCGGCCCTGACGCTTGATCCGCATCTCCCAGATAAGGTTACAAAAGAGAATAGTGTTTTCATTTAGGATTTGTGTAAACTGTTAAGGCGGCCTATCTCCACGTTTCCTTTTGTCTGAATTTTGGTTCTGACTAAAAAGTTTTCTTCTGTCAGACTGAAGAGGTCACATAAACTTCACATAAACACAGACGGATGATGAAAATAAGGGCGTTGTCTGATGTGAGACTGCATTTACACAAACTGTGGCTCGGTGGGAAAAGTAGCAGAGGAAGTTGTGGGTTGCTAGGCAACGCACTTAACCCCAAATTCTAGGCTGCATTCACACTGCAGCCCGAAGTGACCCAATTCCAAGTTTTTGTATAATTTTTGCCATAATGCGACCCGTATCTGATCTTTTCATGACAGTCTGAACACCGGTCGGATTTTTTTCGAATGCGTCCCAGGGCACTTGGATATCTGATAAGTTTCCGATATTTTCAATTGTGACTTGAATCCTAATGGCCAGGTCCTGCACGTCATCGATACTCGACAAAAGTCACTATTCTGCGTCCCGTTTCGTGCAAGCAGGAAGAAAAACAACCATGACGGACAATAATGGGTATTAAGTTGTTACTGTGCTGGTTCCAGTCGGACAACAACTTCAAAATTGTAAGCTATGCTCCACCGTTAGCATCCATGTTTACTTCACTGAACACTTCTTCCTTTTTGTGGCTGTTGGAAAAACACTGAGCTCGCTTTCGTGCGACATTATTGCGCCTTCTAGTGCGCATGCGGGATACTTTCAGGTCGTTTGCAGTTCTTTTAATCCTGATATAGGAGCTTGTTTTACTCAATAAAAGTCAAATATGGAAAAGTACTGGTTCCACTAGCAGATTATTTCATCTGCAACATGGGAAAAGATTTCTTGCATGTAAAATAATCTGGCAGTGGAACTGAATGAAAAGGTGCTTCTGTAAAGTTTCGGTTGTTTTTTACCCCCTAAATCAGGAATGTAAAACTCATTTAGATTTTTAGCCACAAGAGCCAGAATGTATTGATAAAAACCATTAACACACTTAAAATATTAATAAATAGCTGTGTCTAAGTTTGATAAAAACTTCTTAAAATTAAATAATATTGAACATTTTTCCACATTTGTTCAGTCGTCCAAGATTTTGTGATTTATTTTGTATTTTTTTCACAATTAAAATTGCAGATTTGTTGGTGCTAATGTCAAAATATTTGCAGTTAATTTTGCGTTACTTTCCCTTATGCAAGACAGTAACTTTGACTTTTGATATCGGTCACGGAATATAACTTGACATCAAGTAAATGCTGAGGAAGCAGTGCAGTAGAAGTTAGACATACTGCCACCTACAAGTGGGAGTTTGTCATTTAAACCCAATGTTTTTGAACAGAAAATCTATAATTTTACATTAGTTTGAAAAAGTGATTATTTCGGATTGATTTCCACAAAAAAGGAGGGATTTAATTGCTGTAATTTGGCAGCAAATAGATAAAAAACTGCTTTGATTTGATTGAAAAAATAATATGTTATCTTTATGGTTCTGGTGTATATGTGCCAAATTTAAAGCTATGGTGTGGCAGATTCGGCCCCCGGGCCTTGAGTTTAGTTTAATTATACAGGAAATATTTTACATTAGAAGTGGAAACAGTTTGTAAATTCTAAAACATTATCCAATTTTTTTGTTGTTTTCAAAGCCTGAAATTCAAACACGGTTTATCAAGCCGGTATATGTCTTGATGTGAGAGTGTTTTCGTCAGAAAATGGGGTCAAGATGAATGATTTAAGAGAAACCAAAGCACAATAAAAGCGTCCGTTTCCAAACATTCACAGGGAGAGTGAAGAAAGACAAAAGCGGAGCTGGTAACCAGGCATGAGGGCAGTTCAAACAGACTGAACCAAAGGAAGCTGCGACTGCAGATCTAGATCCTTCGGTAGTTTGGGTTGAGACAAAGCCGTGTTGAGAGGAAGAGAAAACTATCTGCTGTGCACATCTCAGGGCCACACGGGTGCCCAGGTGAAACAACGGCGCAGGTTAAGGATGCATGCTTCTCTGCAGAGATGCTGCAGATACTGAAGGTCTGGAGATTACATAAGCAGAAGGCAACAGTCTCCTTGCGCTGGCGACATGGGCACAAAAGGCACAACAATGGGAGATCTGATGGGCAGAGGGATTAGGAGCTGGATCTGGAAGGCGCCAGGCCAGTATATCAGAAACGCAGAAACTCACAGGGACACAACAAAGCAGTCAATCATAATCGTGCATTGTGAGCATTGTCTTCAGAGTGGCTGACTGGCATGCAGGATGGCGTCATGGGGGATAAGAAAGAGGAGAGGAAATCTTTTGTTCTGTCATCAGACTTTGCAGACTTTCAGTCCAGAGTAAAAACAGATCCTCAGTGGGAAACCACACTGAACAGAGGTTTGGTCGGCACACTGTAAAACATTTGAATTTGGTTTAAGTTGAAAATGGAAGTCTACCTGCTGCCTTGAAAATGCAATTAAAGTCGACAAGAAAATTGTTTTGGTTTTAACTCGGAAATTAAAGTTCATGAAGTTGATTTAACAACAAGAAACAAGTTGTCTAAACATTGTTTTTCAAGTTCATTAACCTCGAATTGTGATTTTTAACTTAATGCTGCAATTTAAACCAAATAATTATTTCACAATATGCAAGTAAAAAAAATTTCCCTCACCTGGTTAAAGAGCCACATTTCTCCATTATTTTACTCACACCATCAAGTTACAATAACTATTTATTTTACTTTAGAATAATTTAAATTCTTGTTTCAAACTGCATGAAAAAAAAATCTGATCTCATAATGAATGTTATTAAATTCAGCGCAAAAACATTCAGTGTGAACAGAACATTATCCTCAAACTACATTGAAATAATTATTTATTTAAAATAAAACACAAGAGTCAGTTCAATGTAACACACTTCTATCTCAGCATACAAAAACACGCCGCTAAGCATTCTGGGAACCTAAAAACTCTAGTTTATTGAACGATTAATAAAAATATATCACAACTTACTACTGCAAGTTTGTCTTTCACAAACTCGCATATTTAGGTTCAAAATCCAAAACTTGATCAATTTATTTGACTTAAAATGTAGAAGACAGTAAACACAACAAACTGCGGCTCAAATGTTTTACAGTGCAGGAACATCTGCCATGATGCGTTTGTTGGTCAGTCATGTTTTAACCTCAGATATCATGATTAAAGTCATATTTTTACATTTTACATGTTAGCGCCACGTACTTGTCAAGTCTTGTTCAAGCTGCCTCAGATCTCGGTTAAGGTCATCAAATTTGACCTGAGCCGCCGTGAAGACGTCCTGAGGCTCAGGGAGAGGAAACATGGACTTTTCTGTTCCAGCGTTCTGTGGGAACACAAACAAAACATTAGCTTTAACGTTCCTGCTCAGCTAATAATGAACAGCATTTAGCTTAGTAAATTGTCATGTTTAAGTCTCCACCTGGTCTCTGTCAATCGTCATTTTTAAAAACTTGAAGCTTATTTAGTTTGACCATTTTCCACAGAAAAACCCACAAACAAATCCTTAATTTAAAGCAACCTGTACAGATGACTAAAAAAAGTTTCATTTCCAATACCTTGTCCATGTTGTGCAGGTAGTACGATACTATGTAGTCCAACAGGCTGATCCGGTTGTCCTGAGAGGAAAATGTTGGAGCCACATCAAAAATATTATATAAAACATTTGTTCTTTATCATATGATGTACCTAATTTAAAGATATGTTATGTATCTGAGTGTAATCTGAGAAGTTGTCTAAATATCTTTTTTGTAGCCAACTATTGTCAGTCAGTCTACCTTATGGTTTGTGATTTAATATGAAATATTCAGTGTTTATATTTCATTATATTGCAATTATGTTTGTTATTCTGTAAACACAATTAGAAATGCATGTAAATCACTGCATATCAAATACGAATAATCATTTTTATTATTGCACACATATAACATAATTGAATCCAGAAGCTTTTGTTGAGAAATGTAATAAATATGTAACAACTGAATTTATTTACACTTTTGTAAACCAAACTATTATGTTTGTTTTCCTCTCAAGTGATTCTAAATCAAGTAAAAAGTGTTGGTTTATATATTATAGTAGGTATTCAAAAGACCTAAAAATTGTGTTTTTAGATCTTCTAATACCACCAGCATTAGAAGTTTACAAATAAAGACCGTTCTGCTTTACTGTTCACTGTAAAACGTATGAGTTGAGGTAAAGCATGCAGAAAAAGAGTCCCTGTTTATGTGCATATATCGGCGCTCACCCTGCTTTTGACATCTTTAAGTTTCGGGAGGATTTCCAGACCAAATCCGTCGGCCTGGCCTCTGATCCTGCTGCCTCCGTTCATGTGGTTTCCCAGCGCCAGCACCAGTCCCATCACTTCCCTGACACCGCTGCTCTCCAGCAGAACCTGTAAACCAGATGCACTCATTTGACTGGGAGCTGATGTTTACTGGAGTTCTCCGTTAAGGCTTTTTTCTGATGGCCACCTTGCAGACACATGAGACGGAGCTCAGCTTGCGTTTAACTGAGGAAATCCCATCGGTGAAAGTCGACTGGAAGATGATGCAGCAAGCTCTCCCAGGAAAGTCTGGAATCTGAGACAGTTCATACAGGAACCTGGAGAACATTCACAAAAATTATCTTCTGGTCCATTTCATGTCACCATAGTATGGAGAAAGTTTTTCTGCCATAATCTGAGAGCACATATTTTCAGCCTGAAAGCAGGACTTCATGTCTTTCTTCTCAAAACTTGCAATGCTTTTACTCAAAACTTCTGCTCTCTTTCAAATATTCATTCTCCTCATGCTCAAAACTTGTCTCTGCTTGGATCAAATCTCCGCCGCTTGAAAAGCTCGCGAATCATTTTGTACTTGTGGTTGGAGCAATATATATATATATATATATATATATATATATATATATATATAAAACAACTAACAGCAAACGTGTATATATATATCTATAATCTATAAGCCTGGATGGATGGACAGATAGATAGAGGGCGCAGGTTGCTACAACCGATAGTAGCCACACAGGCACACCCACTAGAAGGAAACAAACGCACCCAGTAGAATACTTGCATTCTATTGGCTGAGAGGTTGCTAGGCGACGGTACTTTTCTGTTCCAATTGAGCAGAGAAGAGGAGAAAGGAGAGAGCACAGAGAATATTTCAAAGAGAGCCAACGTTTTGAGTACAAGCATTACAAGTTTTGAGAAGAAAGGCATGAAGTCGTTCTTTCAAAATGAAAATATAAGCGAAAGTATTAAAAGTTTTGAGAACAAATGGCATGAAATCCTGCTTTCAAACTGAAAATGTGTGCTCTTGGATTCTGGCATAGTTGACCACAAAACGAGTTAATGTAAAAACTGACTGCTCAGGCTTGTCCAGCAGTTTAACATCATCTTCCTCAGACGATTCGCAGTGTTTCCTGATCTTCTCCAACTCATCCGGTTGAGCTCTCTATCAGCAAAATCACATTTTAAAACAAAACTCTGAATATTTGCTTAACATTCAGAAAGCTTTGTGTGTAGTACAAACATTTTCATAAAGTGCCTCGATAGCATCCAGGTCCACCACAGAATGATCCACAGTCAGAACAGCTGAAAGAATGAAAAATTACAGAAAAGGTTTAAAAGTAGCAAACAAAATAAAATAATCACAATTAACAAAATTAAGGGCTTTCAAACCTTCAAATCTATATGTTTCCAGTTTATGAAATTGGTGTGTAAATCAGTAAAATCCACCGACCTTGCTGAATATCTTTCATCTCCAAATGGAGGCTGGATATGAGGATGCCCACAGCCTGAGAGCGTTTGCTGTCCAGCAGTTTAATGATCTAAAAAAAACCAAACGGTTACCATGACAACCTGGCCATCAGAAACCATTAATGAGGCGTTAGTAACGACGGCCCTGAAATAATACAGATCATGTTACAGTGTTTCCTTCTACTTGAAAGTGTCATATTTTGCTATTTCACATCATGAATTTAGTTTTAATTATGTGTTGGTGAAGCTCAATGTTTTAAATGTTTGAAAGAGACAACAAAGAAATTGGAGTTTTTATTCAGATCATACATTGGAAAAACTATTCCAGTTAATAAATTACAGTTATTAAAACCTAAAACCACGATGATTTTAACTAACTTTTGTTGATGAGAACTGAGACGTTCAGAAATTGGTTCCCAAAAGTATTGGAATTGACTCCCTCTAGTGGAGAAACAGTATATCTTCAGTAAAACAGGTTCTGGAAGCCGAGTTGTGTTTTATGTTTAAAGGATGCTTCGTACCTTTTTGGCTTTTGCTTTCTTCTCATAGGCCTGAAGCAGCGGCTTCCTTTTCTCCATCGTAGTTGTTTTAGCAAAGAGATCCTCAAACTCATTGGCGTTTATGTGTGGTTCCTCTAACATGTTCCACAGCGAGTGGTTACTAAAGATGGAAAAGTAAATCAGTAATATTAACTGAAGAAATTAGTTTCCAATAAGCTGCATGTATTAGCCGGCTGGAATGTTATTTGACTCAACCTGAAAATATTCTTGAATGCCGTTATTTATTAGAGGAAAAACTGCAACATGCCAAAGCTAAAATATTATTATTATTATTATTATTATTATTATTATTATTATTATTAATAATAATAATTTTGTTTTAATACATTGTTTCTAACATTTTAAGAACTTTTTTGTGTGAACCCTTATACATCAGTGGTCTCCAACCACCGGGCCGCGGACCAATTGGTATCGGGCCACGCAAGAAATAATTAAATATGTCCGTTCTATGTATTGAGTCTGGAGGAGCTTTTATTTTGAAAATCCTATACCGGATCCGTGCCAACATGCAGCAGAATGAGAGAAACAACGGCATCAGTCTCGATAAATAAATATTGAATATGCAAAATAAACTTCTAGTCAATTTAGTTTTAAATGCTCAAACCTACTTGTCATCTTGGATCTGGATTCTGGTCCAGTAAAGCGGCTTCATGGCTCTGGAAGGTTCCACTGCCTGCTTCCGTGGAGGTTTTTCGGCAATGACGCCCCCTGCTGATGGAGGAGGTGGTGGGTGAGCGACACCTGGTGGTGGTGGAGGAGGAGGTGGAGGAGCGACACCTGGTGGTGGAGGCGGAGGAGGCGGTGGAGGAGGAGACAAACTGTGTTGTTTCTGAGAACTAGGAGGATGACTCTGAGGTAACGTTGAAACCACAGAAGAAGAAGACAAAACTTCTCCTGTGGAAACCATGTCTGGATTTTTGGAGGCTTCCAATGACTGCTGAAGATCCGAGCAGGTTGTCGTGGTAATGTCACCATCTTCAGGACTTGTGATGAGGTTTTCTCTGTCAGTTTGGATGCTAACGTTGCGGAAGGAGTTGTCCTTCAAGCCGTCGGTTGTGGAAACGGCAACATCTTTGAGCCCATCGGGATGTTGGCTCCAAACCTGTGAGACTTTAGCTTGTAGCTGCTCAAGCATCAACTCCAGGCGAGCAACATTGTCTCTGTTTTCGTCCCTCAGTTTGCAGAGTTGACGCTCATAATCCTCCTGAAAATAATGTTAGTAAAAGGAGAAAATAGCATGGTCACTCACTTTGGCAATCTAACATTTGTTTTGTCTTTGACCAAAAGCTGAAAACTTGTTGTGTTGTGGGATAAAAAACTTTGTTGAGCCGAGTCCCCAAACTACTACCTAATTACTTTATTATTATTATTTTTAATTCTTTGAATTTTCTGGAGAAAACAATCTTAATGAGAAAAAGAGTGATGATGGCAGAAATTAGAAAAGCTGTCAGAAGGGAGAACTTTGTTGCAAAGAGCTGCAATAAGTATTTCTAAAACAGAAAATGGACGTTATTTTCTCAGCTTATTTTCAAATAGTGTTTATTTATTATCTGTGTTAGCAACATAATAAAGTAAAACAAGACCTAAGTGTAGTCATTAATCTTATTTTAACATTCACAGACATTTTCTTGATCTTATGCTATATTTTTAATATTCCTTCTGGCAATAATGTAATAAACCAACCTGGCCTATTAGAAAGGGTTTTATTGATGTGAAAATATTTTTACAACGTATTCTTTTGTCGCTTGCATAAATAAGTAGTAAATCTAAAAAAATCTGAAAATTATAGATTGATCTCAGAAATATTCTAGAAAAAACTTGGACATTTCTGAGTTTCAAAAGTAGAAATTTTTCAACTTTTCAAACTCAGAGGTTTTCTTGGATTTTTTTTGTAGAAAATTTCTGAGAAATTTTTTGGCAGAAATTTTCTTTTTCTTTTTTTTTCTTTCTGCAAAAGCCTAAAAACTGTCGCAGACTTTGGACCTTTTATAAATCGGAAATGTTTATTTTCTATCGAGTCTTTAGATTGCATTTGTGTGCAAGTCTGAAACTAAGAATTGAGAATTTTTAGAAAATCTTAAAACTAGATATTTTTATGTATTTTATACTGACCTGCAGCTTCTCCTGCTCCTGTTTGCATTCCCTTTTCAGCTGCAGGACAGCGGCCTGGTGCTCTACCAGGAAATAACAAAATACTGCTTTAGCATCCCAGAAACAAAACTGAACAAGACCTCTCAAAATGTTAACATTTCACTGGAGCCAAAGAAATAATTGGAAAAAAATCACTATCAAACAAACGTCTCTATAATGTGACCAGATGATTGCTGCACATGCCTAAAGATCCAAGAAGAAAAATTTCTCACGGCAAAAAGATGACCGCTCACTTGCAACTTGAGCAAACAGTTTAAGTAAACATTCATCTGCTAATGGATGACTAGAAATACTGAAAGGTGAATTACAAAGTGTATTTACTGTCGTCTTTCTGACTGTTTGCAGAGATGTGGGTGTGTACAGTGAAGCTCAGTTTCACCATTGCTCAGACATTTCAAAAATTCCCTCAAGTCATGAAAAATATGAAATTAATGGAGTAAGTTACTTCCTTCAACACTTTAGATTTTCTTTGATTCATTATAACACAAATATATACTGGAGGAAATTTTGTTTAATGAAGGAAAATGTAAAAGTTTAGTTTTTATGCCTATAAAATACAACAAATTAAGTTTTAACAGTGACAAGTGAAAATCCAAGAAATCTCTTGGATTTTTATAACATCCAAGATGTTCTAAAATCTTGTATTTATAACGAGATAAATCTCGGATTTATCTTGTTATAAACTGATTAGTACCTGCTTCTGTATACTTCAGGCCAACCTTTTCTTCCTTGAGAGGTGGCCACACGGCTTGCAGACGACCAGGAGTTTTTTCCTCTCCTTCTGCTGTGGGCGTCTCTGACTGTAAGTTAACCACAGAGTTATTTTGACTCCTAAAATACAGTCTCTGCTCCCTGTAGCCATAATCAGAAGCTATGCAAAGTTTTTAAGCATGCATTTATCATTCTAAAAGGATTCTGTTTTGCTTTCACCAAGAGTTTCTGCATGAAACTATAAGTGATGTGTTCTTACTTTTCCATCACATGCATCGTTCTTCTCTAGTGTTTTTTTGGAGGTTCTTTCAAAAATTGTTCTTAGCACATCTTTATCGTTTCTCATCTTCTTCCTCACTGCCTCCAGGTCGATCCGCTCTGTTGAGTCTTTCTTCAGAGGTTTTGGTGTGAAAAAGGCCTTGAAGGCATCGAAAGCAGCTTCCGCGCTCGACAGAGATCTGGTCGGCTCGACTGGTTTTGTATCTTCTTCTGCTTGAGGTTCTCTCCTCTTACTGTCTGGAGGTTCATCATTTCCATCCAACTGGTTTCCGATTTCATCCTGATGTGTTTCAGTCACCAAATCTTCATCCTTTTTATCACCAGGAGCTTTTTCTTGATTCAGAATATGGGAGATCTGGTCCAGAAATCCGTTCTGGGTCTTTGTGTCGCTCTGTTTTTCTGTGAAAACTGGACTTTTTGCAAACGGAGGACTCTGTTTGGTTTGAGTGGATGTGCCATTCTCAGGCCCACCGATTCCCTTCCTTAAGCCCCGCAGGCCGCTGAACAGAACCGGGAACGCGACCTTTTTGTCTGTTGGGCATCCTGGAGAGAAAGTAGCTCTTGTCAGAGTTGACCCGATCGGAGGATTAACAGTTTGTTTATTAATATGAAGTGGAAAGTCATTTGGGCTGGAAAGGAAACGTGCAGAGGCGTCTTCTTCTTCATATTCAGAATATTTCCTCTTCTCTTTACCTTCAGCGTCCTCCAACTCTGGTTCCTGTTCTTCAACAGCATAAATCAAACGTTTTACAATTATCACAGGATGTTTGGTTTCCACTGCAGAATGCACAAGTGAGAAACCGTCTTCCTGAAAATGTGCACCATTATTTTCAGTCCTTTTTATGTCATCCTGCTCATCGTTTTGGGGACATTTTGGGGAAATAGCTTCAGTTATACCAAATTTGTCCAGTGACAGATCAACTTCCTTGCAGTCATTCACTTTGTCTTCAACTGCAGAGTTAATCTCATCGTTATTTGGCATCCAATTCTCTGTATCTGAAGCAATTTCAATGCTTTCAACCCAAGTTTTCTGTTCCTCTAGGATGTACTGTTTCCTTGTTTCTTTTTCTGTAAAAGACGCATCACTTTGCAAAGATTTTGTGAAATAGCATTCAGAATCATTGAACGGGTTATAAGCGTCTTCAGACTTCATTTTGCTGTTATTTGTCAGTAAATCTGCATTTTCTGCCTCCATTGGGCTAGTTAAAGTCCTTGGCTTTTCCATTTGATTCAATCTGAGATTTCAGAGAGGATTATTAGTCATTTGTTAAATTATTTCATTGTTTCCAGCATGCAACTTTGAAGGATGATTTGCAAGGAAACTTCACTTTACTGTTTCAGCCTCATCCTGCAGTTTGGCGAAAGTGAACCATTGAATCCTTTCCACAAGTTCCTCCTACAAGTGGAAGCAGCTCTCAGTGATTCACATGAGCCGCAGAAATCCACAGAAGGAATGGAAAATTTCCCAACTCCTTTTCCATGGCGCTGCTGGTTGGAGTGACTCAGCTCTGCCACATGCCGTTAAAATCCCATCCGAGTCCCGGTTTCAGCCTCTGATCCCTGGCTGGTTTCCTCCTTAGTGCTGCTCCCTACCTGGTGAGGCTGTTTACCTCCTGGACGCCGCCCTGCAGACCGGAGCTCTGACAGGTGGTGTCTCCAGATGAGCTCGTCTCTTACGACACCCTGACATCCTAAAAGGAGTCACGCAGACCAGATGGAGGAGCGCCACACCCACAGCAGAAGGAGGGCAAACAAGACGGCCAGGGATCCCTTGTTAAACATTTGGTATGTAAATGAAATGCCAACTGCAGCTGGCTGGGTGTGCAATGGCCCGATTAAAAGTTTTACAATTAATTAATTACATCTTGTGTTCTGAATTGAACTGAATATTTAACTTTCACTTCACTTCAGCATTGAAGAAACACTAACATTTAATGAGGTTTTACACAAAAAAGACAAGAAAAGTAGAAAAATAATTCAAATAAAGCTACAAATCACAACTATTGTGATTTTCAAATGCCAAACAAAACACAAATAAACATCTTAAACAGTAAGATACATGGTGTAAATACACAAAGTAAATTATTTGGTATTACACTCGTCTTGTACTGATTAAAAAATATATAAAATAGTTACAAATGACAAAATTAAAATAAATGCATTTAAAAAGAATTCTAAAAATGATTTCATGTAAAAGTTACACAAATAATAATTGGAAACTTGTTAAACATTTGGTATGTAAATGCAAATGCAACTGCAGCTGATTAGGTGTGCAAAGCTCCAATTAAAAGTTTTAAAATTAATTAATTACATTTTGCATTCTGAATTAAACTGAATATCTAACTTTCACTTTACTTTTTTATTCAGTTTCAAAAATACTAACATTTAGAAATGTTTTGAACAAAAAATGTCAAGAAAAGATAAATAAATCAAATAAAGCTAAAAAAAAATAAGCAGAATTATAATTTTTAAATGCCAAATAAAAAAACCCATCTTAAACAGTAACAAGATAAATACACAATAAACATATAATTATTTTTCTTAAATGATTTTGTATTTTACTCAAGTTGTTCTGATTAAAATAAATAAAATGGTTACAAATGAAACAAAATTAAAACAAATACATTTAAAAAAATTCTATAAAATTAATTGCCTTAATATAAAATTGATTCACAAATAATAAAAAAAAAATATAATTGGAAATTAATTATTTTTAAATCCTCAGAAATTGATAAAATGATTGGAAGAAAAAAAAAGTTTTGAAAGTACTAAAATGTAACACAGAGGCAAAGGATTCCCACTTTCTACTCACCTGAAAGAATCTTTAATAAACTGTTTATTAATATAAAAACATCAAATTGGAAATGTAAACTTCTGTTTTCGTATCTAGCTTTTGTTTGAATTATTCTTCCTTTTCAGGCTCCACCTTTGTTTGCCAGCAGCTTCGAGGCAGAGGACTGATAACAGAGATGGAGGATTTTATTTCAATGTTTACGTTTCCCTACAAGGGAGCAGCTTTAATGAGCTGCAGATTACTAAAACTAATGGATCTAAACTTTGATGTTTATGTAAATTCATGCAAGAAGAATGCATGAATATGATCCTCCATTTCATCCAGCATAAGAAAAGTAGTGATGTGCTGCAGCACGAAAGGTTTATGTGAAAAAAAAGCTGTAGGTTAATATAAGACGTCCACTTTTTCTTTATTTTGCAACAATCAGTTTAATTGACCAGAATTGCATGCAAATTATCAGATTAAAAAGACAATATAAAGGTAATAGAACACATTTATATTGAAAAATTTAAAATTATCTTCTGTAAAATTAACTTCAGATTTGGATTTGGAGAAAATTAACCTGCATAATGTTTTTTTTTTTTGTTTTAAATGTGTTTAAAATGTGAATATCAGATCTTCATCTGATCATTTCTATCTTGAATTTGCACCAGTTGCCCTAATATAAGTCCTAAAAGAATGATAACCTGTCATGTTTCTGCAAAAAGCTAATTTTTTAAGGCATTTTTTTCAGTGTAAAATATATATGTATATTTTTTATTTCAATTAAAAATATAAATATTGTCTTCTGACAGTTGGTGGTAATAAGAAAAATAAACAAAATGTTGGATGAAAAAGGAACGAAAGCCAGGGTTTCTATTATAAGCCTGGTGGGCCACCAGACTTTACTTTACAGGCTTAGCATTGCTTATTTATTTAAAAAACGTTTTTTAAATGTATGCATTTTTAAGACTTTAGAGTTGGTGTCAGGGTATTAATTTTCCAATAGCACATAATTACCAAGTGATATTTAAAAATTTCCCATCAACTTTAAACATTTTTTAAACTCAAAAACCCAACAGGCCTCTGGATGAATGGCTGCAGAGAGTCTCAACCACCAGGCTTTTCTGGGGGAAACCTGAAAGCTGTTTAAATGGTGATCATAATTTAAATTCAATATCTTGTTTCGAAATCTGTTATTGTGGAGCTTAGACAGACATTGGTTCACAAACAGAAGTCGGATTCATTCAGTTTGTAAATAAGATCCGTCCTCATTGGGCAACAGGCCTGCGGTCCACTGAGGAATCTGCTCAGTTTTCCCTCTGGGGGTCAAATGAGGGTATGAGCAAACACAAACAGAATCGTATGAAATAAACTGTAGACATATATTATTTAATTTTCTTTTTCATTCTGACAATACATCATAAATCAGCGCAGTACAAATCCTACTTAATGTATTCGGCTCATGTTTCTAGGGTTTTAGCGCATAAGGAGCTTCATGTCAGAAAATATCAACATGTTTTTATACATATACAGCTCTGGAAAAAATTAAGAAACCACTTAAATTGATCAGTTTCTCTGATTTTACTCTTTATTGGTTTATGTTTGAGTAAAATGAACTTTGTTCTTTTACTCTATGAACTACTGACAACACGTCTCTGAGATTACAAGTAAAGATTTAGTATTTATTTGCAGAAAAAATGAGAAATGGTCAAAAAAGATGCAGTGCCTTCAGACCTCAAAGAGTGAGAAAAGTTCATATTCATTTAGAAACAACAATAGTAATGTTTTAACTCGGGAAAAGTTCAGAAATCAACATTTGGTGGAAAAACCTCGAGGTTTTCAACGAGATTCAGTGCAATGGGATGGAAATTTTTTCCAGAGCTGCATATATATTTGTCCTTTTTCCCAGTTAATCAGACAGTGAAAAATAAGAGAATTATGTGATGTAAATATGTAATGTAAAGGAATATTTTTCATCAAATCCTGAGACTAATGCAACACAGAGGTTTGTTTGTTGGCTCAGTAGATGTAGGGGGAATGTAGAAAGCATTTTGGTTCAAGATATTTAAGAATTTTTTCATTCCCTACAAGATGTCCACATTTTGAACCTGCAACTTATGTAAATATTTTCTCCTTCCTAATAAAGCATTGTAAAAACAAGATTTTTTTTTTTAAGTGATAAGTTTTATTTATTTGACTCACCGTCAGGTGGGAAAATTCATCATCAGGAGCAGTGATGCGCAGAAAGTCGACATGTTTTGGTCGTGATGGATGAAAGAGAGACCTGCAGCGGGACAGAGACTCCTCCACTTCCTGCTGCCAGATCTCCTCCTGCCTCTGCAGGGCTTCCTCTGCAGGCAACAAGACGCAAACCGTTTTAAATGTCATTAATTTAGAGATTTTTCATTAGCTATTTTATTTTTCAGGGGGATAAGGCACAAATGTTGCACAATATTATTTTGATGGATATTGCTTTCTGTGTTTGTACCAAACCTCAGAATTTTATGTTAATCAATGTTGATTTTAGGATTGTAAATTGCAATCAGCTGTGTTTCCATTTACCATATAATTGTGCAATATGATATTTTCAAAATAAAGTTGCTTAATGAAAACACACCAATTTAAAAGAAACTCTCATCTTTTAAAATATAGTTTTGGTCCTAGGATGAGGTGTGTTTTTTGGCCGTATAGTAAAGGGTTTATTTCGCAAAACTGCAACAAAATTACTTCGTTTTTTTCGCGTCACGTGATCAACAACCGGATGTCTCCTCTAGCGTAATCCACGAAGAAGAAGACGACAGGAAGTGGCAGGGGTATATTGTCGCGACCTGTTTTTAATGATTTATTGCGTGAAGAAAGTTATTCATGTGCGATTTTAATTGTGTTTCTTATTTAATAGTAACATCGCAATTGTGAAGTTGTGTTTTTTTTTACATTGGCACAATATTTGCACACATTTGTAATGGAAACGCAGCTATGGTAAGTAGTGATGGGCAAATGAAGCCTCATGAAGCAATGAAGCTTCCGGCCCATTGCTTTGCCCAAAAGTTCATTACTCGATGCTTCATTCATTTCTCACTAGTGACACCTGCTGGTGAAGCTGTGGCCTTGTTACTCAGACAGACATATTTAAAAACAATTAGTAAATGCACTATTGTCACAAAGTTTTTGTCAAACTCACGTTTAGTAACAGGAGAGTCAATTAAATCCTATTTAACTAATCTTTTTTAGTTATTAAAATTATTTGTTGCCAATCCTAATGGCTGTTTTCTTCTGTCATTGACTGATTTAACAGTAGACATTTGTTTTGGTGTACTCGGAGTCCAGTGCTTGTTGGGGCAGACAGTTTTCTTTGAGTTTTGATTTGCCTCCTGAAAAACCTTCTATTGGCTCTCTGATCTGATCCCTTGTATTTTTACTCATAAGCCAGAATTTTACTCGTCCAACAGCTTTAAGTCTGTTTCTGCTGTGCAAGACTGATATATTTTTGCTGAACAAAGAAATGGTGAAAATTTCAAGAAGGTGAAAATTTTAGAGGTGAAGGGTTTAATTATTGTTATTTAAGAATATTGTGAGTGAATCATCTCAAAGTATTCCCTGATGTCAGATTTTTTCTTCTTGCTGGCTCCATTTCAATCAAGTTTATTTGTGTAGCACATTTCAGCAACGATGCAGTGTCAAAATGTTTTACTTAATAAAAACACATAAATATAAAGTCATAAAATATGCCACAATAAACCATTGAGAAAACTGGTAACAAACATTACATTTTGATGAGTGTCATCATCAAAATCATTAATACACATGAACTATAAAAGGTTCCTTTTATTTCGGCCACTTATGAAGACAAATGCTCCACTCATGCGATCAAGCAGCGGCTCATCACGGCTTTTATTTTGAAAACCGACACGCAAAATGAAGCAGTCACGTGACCCATGCAATGCGAGGCCTCGTTTGTTGCCAGTCACGTGGTTTTCAGCAAGACGACACAAGCCTCGAAGCGGGGCTTCATTGACACGCCCCCTTATTACTCGGTACAAGCCTCGAAGCCTGGCTTCAGATAGCCCATCACTAATGGTAAGTAAAAACCGTTTGTATGTTTAAACAGTATTGTTACTGTTTGGGCAAAAGTAAAGTGAAATAAAATTAGGAGCAGGTTACATTTATTCCACTCCATTAGAGCTCACTGATTAATTTTCATTACGGGTGTCCTTCACCTCATGTGAGTATGCAATTAACTTGACCCTAAACCATCAAAGTGATGCTTGAACCCATTATTTATCCCCAAAGTAAAGCCCAAGCCAAAATGTTCAATCACTCCTGAGGCATAAAACTTAAAAAATGCAAACAGCAACTTTCTTTTCGTCTGATCCAGGCGAAATCCAAACCAAACCTACATGAGTTTTCATATCACGACCAAAGAGGTCATTCAACTCTCACTTTAATAGAGATGTCAAA
This sequence comes from Gambusia affinis, assembly GCF_019740435.1. Taxonomy (NCBI): domain Eukaryota; kingdom Metazoa; phylum Chordata; class Actinopteri; order Cyprinodontiformes; family Poeciliidae; genus Gambusia; species Gambusia affinis. The sequence goes on from NC_057889.1 coordinate 5,443,306, forward strand.
CAGTAAGGGGTGATTATTCTCAGACTGCTACACATCCTCCGGTAAGCGCTTTCAGCGACCCAGAGGAGACTGCAGCAGATAACCAGGCTTCCGTCAGAGCTTTAAAGGCAGCGTGTTTTAAATCGATGTGTAAATCTGACAGTCAGGGCTCAGCGTGGTGCTGCGCTTTCCTCTGATGTTCACTCAAGTGCTTAACCATTAAAAGTCAAAGTCACGTTGTTTCCCCCACTCTGTTCCACCATGTAAGACTTTTTAAAATATTTGGTTTCCTCTATTTGCTTCTTTACTGTACTCTTATTCAGGATGAGTAACGTGGGAATCATTATGTATATGTGACTTTGAAAAATAAAGGCTTCCTTCTCGTTTCATTTAGGTCAAAAATCCGGCCCACAGTAGCTTTTTGCGTAAACTGAACCGTTGAGAGTCCTGTGCTCAAATATTATATCTGTCAAAACTAAGCAGTTTTTATCCATATACTGCCAATTTACATGAATCAGTTCCTACAAGTTTCGCACTAATACATAATTGTGAGTTTATTGCTAATTTTTCCCCATAAAATGTCATAAAATCAGCATCGGTTAAGTGATGCTAACCGAGTTAGCATCACTTAATCGATGCCAACTGAACCTCTGAGTTAGCATCGGTTAAGTGATGGTACCTCAGCCTCACCTGCAGGTGGCACTGTTTCGTACTTCTACACTGCTTCCTCTCCTTATTTATAGTCAGTGATCGAAGCTCAAAAGTAAAATTTCTTGGAAATCTTTCTAAATTAGTTCCCATCAATCTGTGATTTTGATTGCAAAAAATAAAAAAGTGATATTCTAGATGGATTATCAGTGTGAAAAGATTTTCAGTATTATTTAATATTTAAGAGAACTTATCAAATGCAGAAATCACTATTTGTAAATATTTTAACATTTTGTTAATGGGTTCTTTTAACACACTCTGGCACAAGCAGATATCTGCAACATTTAAAAATAAGATGAATAATTATGCTAAACATGAGTTGAAAGTTTTTGGCTTCTAAAATTGCTAAGCAACATTAAACCCAACTTTTTTGTGTTAAAAATTTTAACTAAAAATTTTATATTTTGATATTTTTAATTAAGTCAATGTGAAATTTGGTGTTTCACAGATAAGTACACTGCTGTACAAACCATAGATTAACTTTTTGGATTAACATTAATTAATCTTAAAGGTAAATTTCTCATGGAGTTGTTAACTTGTAAAAGTATTGGAGGCATTTTTACCAGAAGATAACAGATAATCTTCCTTCAGCTGAAGAGTCGACCACATTAGCTTCTCATCCTTTTTTGCTCCTCCTGGGTTTGTGGTGACCCTTTTGCAGCCACTACCCAAAGCGTCCAGCGAACCTTTTTCTGAATTGATCCAAGGTTTCTTCTTCTCAGAGTCTTGCCAGTCTGTCACATCGGTCAGGCTTAATGTGAGAGGAGAAGACAGGATGGGGGACAAACTTCCTGAGCTGCTGGATGCAGAGGGGATTGGCGAGATGTCCTCTCTACCTGGTAGACTGTGTGACTGGAAAGGAAAGGTGAAGTGATGAGAATGTGACGTTGGATTCATCTCAGTCGGATTTTCTGGTTTTCCTAAAATTTTAGATACTCTGTTCTGATCTTCCAGCCAGTTTGCAACCTGTTGCACAGCATCTGAAGTTACCACATTGCTGCCATCTTCCTCCTCGCTTGTTTCTCTGATCCAGTCTGAACTGGTCAGACTGACGCGGCGCAGAATCCCCTCCACCTCCCTGATCTTTCCCACCACTCTCTCTGCCGCGGCTACAACTTCAGTTCCCTCTTTCTCGTGTTTCTGGTTTGCAGTTTTACTGCCAGGACTTAACATCTCATTATCGTATTCGGAAAGCTCGGTGTCAGAGTCGGCCTGGTTTGTGCAGAAAACCTCCCACCTCTGGGAACGTCCAGCAGAAGCAGCTGGCAGCTTCACTCCCCAAACCGGCTTCAGCAGCTCAGAGGAAGAAGTCCTTATGTGCTTCATTTCTCCTCCTGTTGCTCTGCATCTTCTTTCTGTTGCTTCCTGATCAACTATTTGGCACTTTCTCCATGTTGCTTGGCTTGGCGTCGCTCTGAAGTTATACGTCGACGCCTCTTCTACTCTCCGCCTTCTTTTACGGGGAACTTGGACTCCAGGTGATGTTTGTAAGGCATCCCAGCTCTCTGTGTAGTAATTTGGCTTCAGGTTTGTTGCTTGTTGGTTGCCCATCCTCATAAAGGCCTGGCACTCGGAGCAGGATTTTAGCCAGTAGTCCCCCAACGATTCATCTAAGGCATTTAGGGTTTCCCTGAAGTCTGCAAGGCTGAATTTATCGGCCTGATTGTGCTTCGCTGGTTCAGCTGAACCCTCCTCTTCACACTGAGAGGTTGGCATTTGTTGGGTGCATGAATGAGCATCAGAGACGGTAGATGAACTCCGACAGATCTTCTCTTTTAGAAGTTTGTAAAAGCTTAAGGAAGAATAGGTGCTCTCCATGCTGGTGTTTGTAGGTGACGATTGTTAGACCTGAAATAAAAAAATAAAACTTATATTTTTGCACACTTTTTTAGCTGTTGATTTAATTTCTTGTTAGTGCAAAAACACAAAATCTTGTCAAGTATGTTTGGTCTAGTTTCAAGTGCAGTTTGTTTCAGTTTCAGTTTATTCAACACAGCCAAATATTTTAGACTGTGTTCACACTGCAGCCTGAAGTGACCCAATTCTGACTTTTATTTATTGATTTTTTGCCTTATTGCGACCTGAATCTAATCTTTTCATGACAGTCTGAACAACTGAGGTCGGATTTATTTAGAATGTGACCCAGGGCACTTAGATATCCGATACTTTCTGATCTTTTCAAGCGTGATCTGAATCTGAACGGTCAGGTCGCGTTCATCCGACCTGAACGTCACCGATACTCAACAAACGTCACCATTCTGGGTCCTGATGCGTACAAACATGAAGAAAAACAACAATCATGGCGGATCATAATGAGGATTAAGTTTTTAATATGCTGACTTTGTTTGGATAACAACTTTAACATCGTAAGATATGCTCCACCGTTGGCATCCATGTTTACTTCCGCAAACACTGAGTCCTCCTCCTCCTCCTCCTCCTCCTCCTCCTCCTCTTCCTCCTCCTCCTCCTCCTCCTCCTCCTCCTCCTCCTCCTCCTCCTCCTCCTCCTCCTCCTCCTCCTCCTCCTCCTCCTCCTCCTCCTCCTCCTCCTCCTCCTCCTCCTTCTTTTTTATGGCAGTTGTGAAAACACTCCCTATGTGTGATGTTATTCAACCTGTACTGCGCATGCGGGTCATTTTCAGGTCGATTGCAATTCACACTGAACATCACATACAAATCGCATATATATGGAAGTCTGAACAACCACTAAAAATAAAAAATCCGATTGAACAAAAAATCGGAATTGGGTCACTTCAGGCTGCAGTGTGAATGCATAGTTCACTTGAAATAAAACAAAACTACCTTAAAAGTAACTTTGTAGCCAGCTTGTTTTAATTAAATTTTGATGAACTAGTACTTGTTCCATTGGCAGATTAATTCTCTTACAACAAGACATTTCCCCATGTTTTAAGTTAATTGATCTGCCAATAGCACTGGCACCTTTTCATCAATATTAAGGAATTACTGACTTAAAACAAGTGTGTATATCTTGCTGAAAAGTTTATTTTCAGTTAGTTTGTCTTATTCCAAGTGTACTAAGATATTTGCAATAGAAAGTAGACCAAAAATACTTGGTAAGATTTTGTTTTTTGCAATGCAAGAGTAAAAAGTTGCAAGGCTCCCAGTCTTGGTTGTCCAGGTTCTTATTAAATCAAACCGATGTAGTTACCCTGAATCATCAGTTTACAAAGAAGTTTCTCCCTAATTCATTTACAAAATAATTTAAATAATAGTAACACATCTTACCTTCAGGCAAATAGCATCCCTACTTGCAGAAGCAGGTCACTCCTTTGTTGTACCTGCTGTGATGCTCCGGTGACCGAGGACGTGTGTCCACCTTCTGTTGGGAAGCTTTCAGCCAATCACCAACTCAGGATGTAAACTCAAACATCTCCCATTGGTTCGTCTCCCAAAGCTCGCTGGAAGCTAATCCCCCCAGAGGGGAGAAAAGAAACAGACGGAGGGGATTTGCTCTAATTAGTGTAATCTTCTGGACTTCAATCAGTGCCTTAGTTATAAGTCGGTCAATGTCTATTCTACTAGAAGCCATAAAGTTAATCTTGCATAAAGCCTCCATAAAGTTTGCTTTCAGGAGCAAACTTTGAGAAAAGGGTATCGGCTAACGGTTTGGCTGTAAGTCACATTTGTTTGGCTGAAGCTCACTGACCATTGGCTCTATTAAGGTCAGCTGTGCACCATGCTGTGCTGCACAGAAAGCTAATCTGACCACAGACCAGCTGCCTCAGCGCGATCGCTGTCATTTAAACCAAACAAACAACTGCTCATGTGTCCTAATGCAACAACCAGAACTTCAGAGGCGTTAGAGGAGAAAATGAAGGATTTAGATGAAAAAAGAAATGCTAAAAAAAACACTGTAGAATTGTTAGTTTTCATAAATCTTCTATCACTTGGATCAATTTGGACACAAGTAACTTTAGATAAATATGAACTGAAAATATAAACATAACTTTTGCTTCATATTTTTGTGCAGCAATGAAGCTGTAAGGACATAGATTAATTCTGCTTTCATGAAAATACACAACAGTCCATGAGATCGTTTATTTTCACCTGAAATGCGCCGCGCGGCCACTAGGTGGCAGTCATGTATCGACAGAAACATGATTTGAAGGCAGTTTCCTTTCCCAGAGTCACCTGGCCAATGACTGGCCAGTCTCTGAGGACAATAAATACTATATTTTTATGTTTTATTTAATATTATGTATGCAGAATCTTTTAATTACAGTAATTTACAGCCATAAAAAAACTGATAAAATTCAAAGTTAACCACAGTAATCTGTTATACATCAAGATACATCTCTGGTGACCATTGTTTCACTACAAATTTGAAATAAATACATTATTTTTGGACAATATTAGGCTGGATATACATGGCTTACCCAAAACAGCATCCTACCAGCATCCACAACAGGAATGTCTGTAGGGTTAAAATAAATCCTAATCCAAGGAAAGTGGCCACAATCAGATTTTTCTAATGCAGCAAAATAACAGATATATGTGTAACTGAATGTAGATTCAACAGAAAACTAATGAGAAAAAATATATCTCTAAAGCAGAAAATTCAAAGGATTTGTGTCCTTTTCAGAATCAGAGCGACATGTTTGATAATATCAAATTATTAAAATATTTGACTACATTTCAGCAACAGGAAGTGATCATTTAGTTGTCTGCATTTCTCTTGGTGGCACTTCCAGCTCTGCAGCCATTAGAAACAACCAGAATATTTATTAAATGTGAATGTAACACGCCTTTTAGATGAATTACTGCAGCAATAAATGCATAGTAGCTGCTGATAAGTCAAGAAAACTGGTTTCAAAAGCAGATTTAATGTTGAATCATCTTCCTCTTGACAAATTCTTAGCAGATTCTCTGTGGGGTTTCATTGAGGACGGTTAATAACAGAACTATTAATAAATAAAATATTACGGTCATAAAAACAGGCATTGTTACTTCTGGAAGTCTGAGCTTGTCAACAAAGGTAAAAATGAAAAGCTCTACGGTTAATTGGTTCACGGTTGCCGTGACTTTCAGCTTGATATGGACTGACAGTAATGTTATCTGTGCCTTTTTCCTTCCACTTAACTTTCAATTAATGTAATGGCTTTCTCTAAAATCCAACTTTTGGGGGTTTATTCTTCCTTTAGATGCTTTCAGTGACTTTCTGCTGGACAACCAGATAATCGGTCGTTCTCAGTCGTTCTGTTTAGGCTAATCAGAAGTTGGCAGAGTTCCCAAAAGTTGCACTCTATTAAGTTTAGTACTCCTTAAAGAAATTACTCAAGTAAAAGTAAAAAAAAAAGTAGGCTATCTGATGTAATATTTACAAATTATGTAATCAGACAGACAAAAACCGTAAAGCTACGCTGAAATTCTGGTATTTGAAAGACAAAATTAAAAGAAAAATGCACGATTCACACAACTCTTTTACAAATCATAAAAAACTAAGAAACTAAAACAAATAGAACCGGGTGAAGTACTTCCGGTGCCACAGCCGGTAGAAAATATTAGAAAAACAAAGCTTGTGAACAAACAGGAAGTCTCACTTCAACTTAAACTGTGGGTGTGGCCCTATGTCATTTTTTTCTACTCAAGAGAAGCGATACTTTATAAAATATTACTAATGTAAAAGTAAAACTACTCCTGCAAGTACATTTAGAATTATCTAAATATGATCAACAACCGGATGTTGCTACTGGCGGAAGAAACGAACAAAACGACAGGAAGTCATAAGAAGATGTGTTTTTAATGAACAAACTTAATCACGCCAGATTTTAATTGCGACTCTTATTTAATGGAAACATTAAAAAAACTGGAATATTGACAAAGTTTAGCGCTCATTTGTAATGGAATTACAGATATAAACCTTTTTAATTATGTTCTAATACATTAGGAGGCACCTGTTAACGCATTTCCCTGCAAACCCTCCATTCATAACTTCACCCGCTGCTGCTACTCAACAGAATGCGTCATTGTTTGATAAAAAAAGCTGCAAACATTTAATCACAGCAACCATCAGCTCCAGCAGCAGCAGCATCACCCTCCCTCTGTAACTCGTCCCCTGCTTCCCCGGCTCACCGCGCACTGCTGCTGGGTGCAGCGAGGAAAAGGAGGGGGTATAAGGCTGGTAGAGGAGTGTGGGGTTGTAAAAGGAGAGGAGGGGCTCGCTCGGGCTGCCCTATATGGCTGTGGATGAGCTCTATGCTAATATCGGCTTGAAAGGCTCAGCTTGCGTTTCTGCCGGCAGTCAGCGGTGGCTTCCAGAGTCTGAGGAGGCTCCTTCACAGCCATGGCTGAGGGCGGAGAAGGGGAGGATGAGATCCAGTTCTTGAGAACTGTAAGTAAAATAATAAAAAGAGAGAGCGAGAGAAATAATTAATATTTCATCGTTTCAAGCAGACTGAATCGTTTCCGAGTCCCATCAACACTACAAATCATCCAAAGTGTATTTCTGCGGAAGTTATTGAATTGCGTCGTCAGTGTCGCTGGTGCGTCTGCACAATTGATGAGTGTGGAAGTTGCCGCAGGTTGCACGCTGCGCCCCCGCGGTCACGGCGCACCTGTCGGCAGCGCTCATGATGTTCGGGACGATCCAATCCGCAGGTGCAAGGGCGAAATAATCAACCTGATCGCGTTAAAAATCCACAACCAGGTGGATTGAGTAGTATGTCAGGTTTATCGTCGCTGCTTTGACTTTTATGGACGCATTCACGTCCTCGGGGAGAGGAGTTTCAGACCTAAGTTGTCCTTACACGCAAACCGCCCTCCGCGGTGACTATTTTAGTTGTTTGGCGCAGATTGATTACAGCGTCCCTCTCTCTGTGCGGTATTGTAAATGATATGACAGCTTGTGTGTTGGTGTGGTGGGAACAGATATAGTGGTGCCCTGGCAGAGCACATATTATTCTCGCTTGGTTCATAAAACGTTATTATTTTGGTGCTGCATGAAGAGCGATATTGTCAGGCGTCAGCAGATAGTCTTGATATTTAGTTGGAAATCATGTGCATTTAGTCCAGTTTTAATATCTCCGATCCAAAGGGTGCACTAGTTTGCTTTTTGGTTTGTTAAAAATGATGCAGTACAAATGTTCACACTATCTAGATCTTTAAGTTTAGCTTCATTGAACTAATTCAAAAACGATATTAATTGTAAGCATCTGAAACACCAAAAGTGACAAAAATGATTGATTGAACAGCCATAGAAATCTAGAAAGTTGTAGCTAATTTTTATAAACTGTTCAATCAATTTTTTCATACCCAGAAATACATGCATTTTTAATCATTTGGAGACTTTATTTTGTATACAAGTCATAAGAAATGCCAAACTTTAAAGCATTTTTGGTATTTGGGAAATAAAACTGAGCTTAGATAAATGGTTGTTGTTACCAAAATGTTACCATGAAGTAAAATAATTAAATAAATTTTCTTTCTGCAGTAGCTAAGATATGCTAAGATGCTAACTACCTTAGTCACATATCGATTGTTACTGTGAAAGGACTAATATTATGATTGGAAAGTATCTTGGTCATGTCAAGATACTCAGTTGAGGCATTTTCCCAGAATTTGTGGTTTGTTTATGCGATGCTGCTTGAACCTTTAGAACAGAAAATAAGTTTCACTCTTTGTTCAACTCAGTTTTTTTGTGCTCTTTTGCAGTTGTACCGATTTTCTTGATGTACTTTGCCATTCAAGTAGTTGATTGACATTTGCTGACGTTGCTTGGAAATAGCATTTGAAGGCATTGATCATTTTTGTTTTGAATGTTTTAGATTTTTTTTAGATATTCAGTGTAGTGCCATCAAACATTGGACCTGCCTGGTGAACACTGACAGCTTCCCAGATTGAAACAACCAATCATCAAACTGGTGATAAGAAACTGTAAAATTCAGACATCTTACTGGATCATTTTTGTGTTGCCATGAATATTCAGATTTAAGCCAATAACATGATGTGATCTCTAGCTAAGCCATTACTTCTTTATATTCTGTTACATGAGCATTGCGACTCATATTTGCTTATATATACATCTCAAAGAGTTGCTACTGTTACATAATTCATATAAGTTCAACATATATGCTATGCTATGCAGATGCTTTGTCTGCGCTGATGAAGATTCACTTAGGTGTTGCCATTTGTGCCTCTTTTGGCTCCAGACATTTGGGGCTGCATCCTGAGCAACAACCTGTACTTCATTTGTGTGACTTATGAATAGGAATGCGCAGTATATACGGTAGAAATTTGGCCTACAATAGAGAGCTGTAGTCTACCGGCTAACTGTGGTAAGGCTTGTTGCATTAAAGGTGTAATTATTAACCGAATGTTAACCCTTTGAAGTCGTCACTTCTGTATGCATATATATGCATTTAAAATGCCTTGAAAAAAGACGCTTTCAAGTAGTGCATTATTTGTTTTATTTACTAGTAGAGATCGATCATGTTAGCCATAGCATAGTGCGATTTTACTTACGGACTCGAAAAAATGGCTTTCGTGTTGCATTCGCTCAGTTTTTGGTCGAAAACAACTCGCATTGCACTCAACGCGTAAATGCGACTATGCTATGGCTAACATGATCGATCATATTCCTGGTTTTATTTGGAATTAAATATAAAACAAAATCAATACAAAACCACTACTTTTACACATTATGAATTCTCCAATGTCCAACAGAAATGAAATGCACATTTTAAATTTTCTTTATACAGAAGTCTTTTAAATGCATGACGTCATGCCCGCCACAGGGTGGGCGTCGACCTCAGAGGGTTAATGACAAGAGTCATAAATACTCATGAAGACTGATTCATGTTTATAACTGGTGTTATGTCATGTTTATTACAGTGTCACGTTAGCTTTACGCACACCCCTTCAAATAAAGTGTTACCCAAAGTTTTTGACAATTTTTGAGAAAAATCTGCAATAAATTCCCAATTATCTATTAGTGCTAAAATCTGTGGGGATTTATTGTTATCCATGGTAATCCTCAAGAAACTGGAGGAACTGATTGATATATTTTGGCAGTAAACAGATAAAAACTGCATTGATTTGATTGATAACAATATTTAAGCTCACTTAGTGTTTAGTCAAGAATCTAGAGGGCCACATAACAAGCTACAGCGGTCCAGATTTGGCCCACGCGCCTTGAGTTTGACACATGTGCAGTAAGCAGCCTGAAGGCCGGGCTGAGCTGTCGGAAGCAGATTGGGACCTTGTTCTTAACAGCTCCTACTATTTGTGATGCCAGTGATATGCTGACCCACGCCTCTCAGATTCTACTGTCACACTGGCATCCTGCTCATCTGATGACAACAGCGATTTGAGAGCGGCGGAGTCAGAGGGGGAGGGCGGTCTTTCCCTGAGCTTCTTAGAGCTGAGAGAAATGGGATTTTACAGGAAACCCTAAAGAAGAATGCTCTGGAAACCAACTCATCAGTTTATTATTGTTTTTGTTTGTTTTGTTTACAGCCGTAGAGACAATTTCACTCTGTTTTACTAGTTAAAAACGAGGTTGGATTTGCAAATATTTTGTTTTTTTCTGACAGTAAATTTCTAAATAACTGATGCCAAGACAATGCTGGTAAATTTGTCATCTGAGTTGTTTATCAGAACTATCTGTATTTTGTCAATCTTTTATCTTCGACAACAGTGGATAAGTAAAGACGAGAATCGAGTCTGTGTCTGAACTGATTCAGATCTTGATCCAGATCCAGACTGAAACCCAAACGTCTCACTTGGTTCATGCCTCAGCTCTTCTTTTGAGTAATACCGCCAACCACAAGAGGAACAAACAAGCATAACTTTCACTGCCATCTAATCTAAACCGGTTTAGACACAGGCTTGTTTCTTTTTGGAAGATTTAGAAGTTCAAACGTAACACAGTTTAATTCCTGAGGCTTTTGGCATCAAGGTGATTGAACTGACTGGAGAAAACTGTTAACAGTTAATACATTTCAACTGGGGAAATATTTATCATCTTTTTTTGTATTCTGCAAAAGTCACACGCCAGAAAAACCTGACTCATGTTCTCTTTCTCAGCCAAGTTGATTTTATTTCTAGGTTTATTTTGTAACAATACATAAGACGACTGAAAGTCCTTTTTGCCTGTATCAGGGCAGGTGAGTTGCACCTTTTCTCAAACGCAGGTGATTGACGCTTGTATGGCAGCAGCAGCAGCAGCTTCTCTGCTGGGCTTATTTGGAGTTTATGTTGTTCTGGAAGCCTTGTGCATACCAGGCCAGAGACTCTGGGGGTTTAAATTTAGCCTTTTTTAAGACGATGCTTCCCAAGCACATACAGCTCTGCTGGCCTGGCACTAAACCACACCAAGGGGAACTGCTTTAGCAATGACAGCACAAGACTCGAAACACTTAAACACCATTTTTATGGGGATGAAGTAGCATTTAAACGTAACCACTGAGTAATATATGAAATTTTCTGGAGCTTAGTGTGTCTGGTAATAGGCAGGGTTAAAAAGTTGACAGATGTTCGGTGGATTTTAAATTAGAAGTGATAGTTGTATTCAGATTTAAGTGCTTTTCAACTTATAAAATGCTCCTTACAATAAAATCCATCGTAGGAAAATGAACCCACGTTATACTCACTGCATTCCTTTAAAAGCTTGAAATGCTGAGAAAAATAAAGAAGTAAAACTAACTCTTAGTATTTCAGGATTGGTAGTGTGGCTTCAAGAGATTATTTATTTTATTCTGCATGATTTATGGAACAAGAAATAAAATAAATAATGAGTTGGATAACTTGCTTAAATTATAGTGCCGTGTTTTTAAACATTATCTGCTTCAAAAGTTGTTTAATAATTCAGTTCATGGCATAATTTCCTAGAAATGTTCATTCATGATCTGGATTTGGCCCAAAACAAAATTTAGTTTTACACCACTGCTATATAATAAACATTAGAAATTATTATTATCTTATAGAATATTGACAGATTATTTTATCTGTAAGTGTGGAAAGACACTTTTAGATATAAGAAAGGATCTTGAATGGACAGCAGACTTTTTAGAAAAAGTGGAAAGAAAAGGAAACATCCTGTGTGAGTCACTGCATCACTATTCCAGTACGCTGCATTTCCTTCGCGTCACTCGCTGATGTCCTTGCAAAGTTTGCCTCTCTTGTGGATGTGTCCTAAACCATCAGGTGAAGCTCTCCCAGCTGGACCCAAATGAAATGTGAAGGATTTCCTCTGTATTGATTTAGCAGGGCTGGCTGGCAGAGGACCAGTGTGTGCTCTCAGTCATCTGTAATGAAGGACAGGGAGGCGGCTGCCGGCGCCATCAGTCACAGAAACACATGATTTAACTCTAGCTGGGTCCAACGCAACAACTTTTAATTTAATTTGTAAATGAAATGTCAGAGGTGTAATGGGGCAGATCCCATTAATTGATCGTTTAAATTATGCAGGACTGCATAGAATTGTGTTAGCTTAGCATTTCCCCGCTGGAAAAGGGGTGACTTACGTTTGCATCATGGGATATTTGGATTTCAGTGATGTAACTATCTGCCTATAAAACAGGAAGGAGGTATGATGACATTTTTCTCTTTTCAGTTTCCGTTCAAATGATGCAGGAAGAGCTAATTAGTGACAACATGACCTTTTATGACACGCTTAGCGCTTCCAATACGACACACTGCCTGAGTTATTGACTGTAAACTTGTTATGTTTTGTATTTTTACAGTTATCAAATATAAAATTAGCAGGTAACAAGAAAGTCAGTGGATGGGCTTCCTTGAGTAATCAGTAGAGAGTAAAAATAAATGCAACTGTTGGGGTTTTTTTTTTTGGTTGATTTTCATTATTGATCAGTGGTTTTTATTTTAAAACTTTGAGTTGTTAGTAATTTTTCATACATTTGCATAATCTCCTGAAATTAATTGGCAGGATCCCCAGAGAGCTTAGAGCTTTGTTGGACTGAATTGATTTTTATTTGTCTTTATTTTTTTTCCTCCTGCTTTTGGATTGCTTCATTGGCTCGAAGAGGGGCTGTGTGGAGTAGTTATGAACAGTCAGTATGCTACCTGCAGTAGTTAAAAAACAGAAGCCCTGTAGTACTTCTGACACCCACTCATGAGTCAGCAGATGGTGCATTCGTGTTTAATTCAAATATTTTGTCACATGTTGAGTTTTTGGTCAATAGTCTCAATGCGCTGCTTCAAAATGGGCTAATTTGGTTAAGAAAGCGGTTTTGACCTCTACTCAACACAGACAGCTACAGCAATCTCTACTCTGGCTCCTGGTAGTTATGTTTTCATCTAACTCAAAAATGCTAGGCTAATGTTATCATGTTTCATTTCTGTTTTTATATGACTTATTGATAATTTGGGTCCCATGTGTTTCATTGCAGTTTTGTACAGAGTGAACAAAAATAAAAGGTTATTTTCCTGTTTCTGACCTTGCAGAAATATTTACTGACTACTGTTTCAACTCTGTGCATCTATACTGGGGTGCTAGCTGCTTGCTACAAACACATATTTGTAAGATTGACGATATAATACATAAGGTTTGCCAGCCATGCACTTGAAAACAGTAGGGATTTTTGCAAAATGGCTGACCAGGTTAGCTTTGACTCCAATATAAATCATTTAAAAACACTTTGAGGCAGGAAACACTTAAATTTGTATCAGTAAATTACTATTTCAGATGGAATATAAGTTAGTTTTACTCAAATGAGTATTTCCCGTTTATTCTCCAAACCATAAATTAACACAATCTGTTTCTTTATGTGAGTAAGACACTGACTGCTAATAAATAATACATACAACAACTAGGGTTGTGTAATTATATCAATTCTACAGTATTTATCTTTTTTTTCCAACCTAGTTAGGTATCAATTTTTCGTCCGTGAGTATCAATATGTTAAACCAAAGGGGTACAATGTAACTTTGAACAGAGTAGCTTCTGTTAGATCTGAGTATCCAGCTATAGATTACATCTAGATTACAGTTGCTGTAATCCAGATGAGACATCTTGTTCTCCTGAATAAACCCACAAATCATTAGCAAGTCTTTTAGCTTTTTCACTGACAATTTTACTGCAAACCCTTCAGAAGCGTTACATTTTATCCTGCGTCTTTTCTTTATTTACTAAGTTACTATCAATGAATAGTAACTTAACATTTTTTCAGTCCCTCCAGGATTTTGTGATTCCTTTTGGGATTTTTTTTGCAATAAAAATCAAAGTGTGGTTCTAATTTGTAAATATTTGAGCTCATTTATGACGGTAAATGTGATTTTTTTTTTATTCCTGTATATATCATGGACAATAACCTGACATTAATTAAAGCTGAGCCAGCTGTTTAGTACAATTAAGAAAGTTTTTGACAATTTTTGAGAAATTTGTTGATTTTGTGTGAATTTCCACAATAATTCTCAAGAACCTGGAGGAATTGTTTGATATAATTTGGCAGTAAACAGATAAAAACTGCATTGATTTGATTGATAACATGATATTTAAACTAACTTAGTAAGGCACAATAATCAATAAATCAATTAATTGCATGATAAATTAAAACAAACTATAATTTCCATTAGCATGATTTATCGTTTATCTCTTTTTCTTTCTTTCTACCAAAAACTGGAGGATTAAAGTTTTTAGTTTAGTGCTTTGGTCTCAACTAGCCCGTTTTGTGAAGCACGGTTTTGTTTAGGATTCATTTTATTTGTTGTTTCGTTTATTCATTTTGGATATTTCAAATGTCTTCCGGTTCCAGTGTTTAAATGTTTGTTAGAATTTAAAGTTTACTGATCTTTTAGAATGTGTTCTTGCATTATTATTTTGCCATTGCCACTATATTATTTAAAAATAGTCTCAAAACGACAATATTACTGTTTATCGCAATAACTGCTGGAATAATTTGTCGACCAGCAAAATATGTGACCGGGTCACACTTAGTGTTTAGTTTAGAATCTAGTGGGCCACATAAAAAGCTACAGCGGGCCAGATCTGGCCCACGGGCCTTGAGTTTGACACCTGCGTACTAAGTGATGTATTTTCTGAGGAGGTAATTTTGTAGCACATAAAGTTTGAAACACAAACAGCGCTTTAAAACGGTTAGCTGTTTGGCTCTACGCCGGTCGATGCCTTAACTTCTCCTGATCTCGGCTCTTTTTCGCCTCTCACACATAAACAACTCGTCGAGTCTCTTCACGCAGCATTTCTGCTGGCCTGAGGTGATGAACGATGAAACAGAAACTCACTCAATTGTTTCTTTCTGGTTAGCTGGATGAGTTGCTCCTGCATGCATGGAGGCTTTCATTATTTAGAGGCAATATGCATGCAAAGTAAGCCCAGAAAATCCAATTAGTTAGGAGGACTCCACATAGTAGGTAGCCTGACAGCGGAATATAATTGATGCTTTCTAACATGTAGCCTAATGTGTAATGCATTATTCAGTTTGACCTGTGCATTTATGCACTTGTACTTATACATACACCTACACAGATAATTTATGCTTACATGTTTGTGCATAAAGGATGACTCTGGCCGTATATTAGATGCATCCATCCATTAGTTGCCCAAGGTATGATAGATAAGCAGGGCAGAGAAAAATGGCTTTGTTGGCTTACTGTATGAAAATGTGATGTATGATTTAAAAATGATACAAAGCTCTGCTGCACACGTACTGATATAAAGGAAATGGTTGGTTAAAGCTGGAGATCAGTTTGAAATAACATTTTTTTTTATATAAATAGAGAAGCAGAAGTGACCTGTTTGTAGAAGGAGCTACAAATTTTTTTTTTGAATTGTTAAATTTTGGTTGTATTTTTAGCTTGTTTTAACATTCTATTCTTTGGTCATCTAATTTTAGTGTAAAACAACTTTAATATGACACATGATTTGCTTAAAGCTCATATAATGTCATTTATAAAACTTTTCCTTTTCATTTAAATATTAATTTCCCTGTTTAAAGTTTAGAAATATGTAAGGAAAACGTCTAAAGAAGTGAAAGCAATCGAAAAGCCGTTGAGAATATAGCCTGAGCTTGCTGCGTTTGATGACGTTAAATACAGAAAACCAACCAGCAGCTAATAAAAAATGTCCAGCCAAGAAGAAATAAGAAATTTAAAAGTCTGTTGGTCTGTTGTGACAAAATTCATAATTTGGAAAATTGAAATCCTTGCAGAAAGCAGCTGCAGATTATATAATGTGCTCCAATTCTGACCTGCATTGTTACACTGACTCAGCAGTCCGTTTCTTCCAAACAACTGTGGCCCCAAATATGTTTTTGTTTTTTCTGAAATGTGCAGTGGTTGCGTAAAACATAGCAGCAGTGAATGGAAGCAGCTGAAAGTCTCATTTTTTTCACACATAATCTGTTTTACCTGATATGATACTGCACTGCATTGATGTAAAAAACTAAATACCTATGATAAAAAATTAATTTACAGTTGCTAATTTTCACCATATAATTTTACTGTAAAATTATATGTTGCCCCGGTTATAATGGGAAAATATTGGCTTTCAATCTGTTGTGCAGGGATTTTGCAAAAATACTGTGGGTGAAACATGTTGGAGGAACATTTGAAAAGACAGATTAAATAATGCTATCTGTTACCTAAAGGATGTTTTGTTTCTCAATCCTGGAGCAGAAACTGTTTGGAAAAAAAAAGATAAAGTGAGCTTCTTTACTTTTAAAAAGTAATAAAGCTTTTTTTATTATCTTTTTTTTTGTGTTGCCAGTGATATAATTCATATATAGAAAGTCTTTCCTGTAGAGAACAGTTGTGCTCTGCTGATTCTTACTCATTTGGGTCCTAGAGAGACTCCACAAAGCCGATATTTGTGGGAAAATTTATTTTGAAATCATTTACCTGCTTTGTAAACACTGTAAAGACTTGTGGGGATTTATTTCTGTTTTTTGTTTGTTTTGCTGTGAAGACTTGTTTGATTTTCTGGATCTCAAAAATAATGAAGTTTGCTTTTCTCTGCGGTCGGGTTTGGTTTTTGTGGATTGATTTTGCCCATTTTGTTGAGAGTGGCATGATACTTTGTCAATAAGTGCTGATCATTTTTGAAAAGCATAATTTTTTTTTAAAGCAGCAGACTGAAGCACACCGCAGGATGACAGCTCTGCCGATCGGAACCAACATTATTCTGTTAGAAATGAAAAGTTACCGTTTTCTCTGAACATTTTACTGAGAAAATACTTTATTAGCCATTGTAAGAGAATACATATTTATTGTAAGAAACAGGTGATAAGCCAAAAGAAAAGGAGAAATCTTTAACCATTTCTCATTTTCTGCAAATAAAAACTAAATTTTTGCTTGTAAATTCAGACATGTTGTCAGTAGTTCATATAATAAAAGAACAGAGTTAATTTTGCTCAAACAAAGACCTATAAAAAGTTAAATCAGAGAAAATGATCATTCTAAGTGGTTTCTTAATTTTTTCCAGAGCTGTATGTTCAGTGTTTTGCAGCCACCAAAAGATTTTATGAGCTACACATTAATCTTTCCATCCACCATGGAAATATTTTTTTCACCAAGATGTGAAGTTTTAGTTAGAAATTTTTTAGAAAAAGCAATAACATTTCTGAGCTCCAAAAATTGAAAATATGCTTCAAAAAAAGAACTGAAATTTTAAGACTAATCGCAGAAATTTTCTAGGAAAAAGAACAAAACATATGCCTATAAAAATTAAATCAGCAGAACTGAACTTTTTAAGTGGTCTCTTAATTTTTTCCAGTTGTATGTTCAGTCTTTTGTGACAATTTGACTTTTTAAATGCTAGAAAAGGTTTCACATTCCTTTAACTTGTACTCAGAAATGTTCAGTACCTGCAAGACGTTGCACAAGACAGACTGAATGATTTATATCAAGGGTCTGCAGCTGCAGCGCTGCAAGTGGCTTTTTGAATAAAATAACAAGGAACCATTCCATATCTTTAAATAAAAATACAAAACAAATGCAAGTTGTAGCAATTTTTTAGTATTTTATGGCTTAATTGGATTAAATGCACAAAATAGAATGAGACTGAAAATACCGGTAGTATTTTATAATCTTAATTTTTCTTGTCATTATGTTGAACAACAATAAATTACAATATATTTCCCACTGTAGGAATATATATGTTGTTTCTTTAAAAAAAAAATTCTTAAGTTTCAGCTGAACTGAAAGCAAAAGTGGCTTTTGGGATTGTAAAGCTTGCAGACACAGTTTACAGAATATTCATGTTTTAGAGCGGCCTAGTCAAATCCAAATCCAATTGATTTCAATTGATTTAAAAATTGATATTCAGATTCTGTCCATTCAGTCTGACTGAGTTTGAACTGAAAATCTCAAACAATTTCACAATAATGCAGCAGGAATGTGTTATTTTTTAAGCTTAATTTGTTTAAATATTTATTTTTTTTCAAACCTAAGTTGATTTTTTTTTATGGGTTTTTTTTTGGTCTACTGTGATAATGCATTTTGTAAAAATGAAGCAGACACTGTAAAATCATAAAGCTGAGGTTGTGCTGAAAATAACAACACCAAAAAAGGCAAGCTAAATAGGTAAGGCAAAAATATAAGAATAAATTCAAAATTAGACCTCAGAACTTCCAGGGTTAGCAATACTATGTCAATAACATGTTATTTTTTAACTAGTTTAACTAGTACAAGTACTAATTTTTTCCAACTTAAGTTGATTTTTCACCTCAAGCAGAAAAAATTCTTTCTATGACAAAATTTGCGGCTCTAATGCAGATTATCAGGCTCTTGTTTTCACACATCTACACAGTATCTGCTTCTCTCTAAATGTTGTTAGCAAAGCTTCACTAAAAACACCCAGCTCAGGCCGTATACTTAGCACCCCGCCTGACATTTATGAGAAACTTGACTCCCGTCAAGCCAGACCAGTTTAAACAGACTGCACTCGAAGACGGTGTGAACAAGGAGACACATTTTCTGGAATTCTTCTAATTAATTTGGATTTCAAACATGTCTTCTGTCTTTCAAAAAGACTCAACAAGCGTTGCCCTCTCAAGTATATCGAGAAGCAAGTGCGTCAAAATAGCAGCAACAGATTCAACTTTTCTCAAGTTCACATTGGTGGCAGCGGCGGGTGAATTATAGGAGTTTATTTGGCACGCAGGAGCATTGGGAGAGATCTCGGGTTTCGTTCGGTGGATGCATCAGGTCTCACACACACACACACCCACGCACACACACACACACACACACACACCCACACACACACTCACACACACACACACCTGCTGCTGTCACACACATTCCGGTTATCTAGCACAAAGACAAACAGGAAGAACAAACAGGATGAGAAATACTCGTGGTTTATTCTGGAGGGTCAACACACCCAAAAGCGCCAAGAGAAACCAAACGGTTGCGAAAGAAACCAGCGTATTTTCCTGTTCTCGCTGTGTTATAACACTGATATTGGTGCAGATATGTTGAAGACGGGTGGGAGAGGCCAGGGTCAAGTTCCCCCCGCTGCACACATCCACCCAACCCTCACTTACCTCCTCCTACCAGAGCCCTATACATAGTAATGAAGCTGCTTCTTATCTGTCTAGCTGTCTAGCAGATGGTCACTGCTGTCGCAAAGATCGCTGTGCCCCAGCGTCTCTGGATTCTCTGGCTTGTAACCAAGTCAGGAGTGCAGAGGCAGAAACTGTCTCAAAATGTCAGCCACACATGGCAGCTTCATTAGAACCTGAACCTTTTTTTATTGGTGATAAGACCTGTGAAAAATCTGTCAAATATGATTCTATTTATTGGCCACTGTATCGGCCGTTTCTGCTTACTCGTCCTCTTTCCGTCTAGACAGCGTTCGGTCTAAACCTATAGACAAAATTTAAAAAGTTTCTAGGGTTTTTGTCTTGTAGATGTTGCAAGATACATCTTAGTTGAGTCTGAAGTTAGCATCCAAAGCCGGGAGTTTAAGTCAAAGTAAAGCGTTTGGAGTCAGACTGAACACTTCTGCTTGAGGTTTATATTATAAATGTACGCAAAACTCGGTCAATATTCTGCTAATGTTAAAAAAATACTAATTTTTCAATTGCTATGTTTCCATTAAATAACAAATGCAATTGAACTTATGTGTGAATAAGCTGGTTATTAAGAAATTAGTGCTGAGATATGTCTAAAAATGCTAGCACTCATGCTAGCACTCATGCTAGCACTAATAACTTTTGATCAAAAACATGGTTTTCAAAATTATTATGTTTTCATTAAGCAAATTTATTTTAGTAATTCAAATTCGTGCAATTTTAAGGACAACGGAAACACAGGTAGAGAAACTGAACATTTTAAAGTGTTTTCAGTGTTTCTTTATCTTATAGATCAGTGTTGTTAAACTCATTTTTGTTTTGGGCCAAATCCAGATCCTGAATGCTCTTAAAGGGCCGGTTGTGCCAGAAAGTATTGATTAAACCTGTTCACAAACTGTTAAAATATCAATGAATCCTTAAAATTAAATATTATTATGGAACATCTTTTCAGTTCCTCCAAGATTCTCAGATTCTTTTTGCTATAAAAATAAAAGTGTTTGGAAATATTTGCGATATTTGAGCTTATTTATGACGGTAAATGTGACTTTTTTTTATTCCTCGCTGTACAGATCATGGACTATTATCTGACATCAGTCAAAACTGATCCAGGTATTTAGTACAAGTAAGAAAATGTTTCACAATTTTTGAGAAAAATCTGCAATAAACTCGCAGTTTTTAGCTCAGTTTGTTGATTTTGTGTGAATTTCCATGATAATTCTCAAGAAACTGGAGGGACTGATTGATATAATTTTACAATAAACAGATAAAACTTTGATTTGATTGACAACATAATATTTAAGCTCACTAAGTGTTTAGTTGAGAATCTAGAGGGCCACATAAAAAGCTACGGCGGGCCGGATCTGGCCCGCGGGCCTCGAGTTTGACACCTGTAGATCAGACGGTATACTGAAGCCACAGAAATGCTAGCTGCCAAGATTTGTTTTGGTTGAAAAGAAACCACGTTATAATTTATTTACACATAAGATGCATTAGATTTTTCTGTTGGAGCTTTAAGGTTTAGTTGTAACATTTTAAACCAGCTTGTTTCAACCGCTGCTGTTTTACAGGAACATGCTGACAAACAGAGGTTGTGCATAACTATGTTTTAATGAGGTGGAAAATGCCAAAAGTGCCAATAAACAATTCATACTTGCAATTTCCTCTGCTTCTGATATTGAAGTTTGAGCTGCTCAGTGACCTCTGACCTCAGGCGGTGTTCATTTTGTTTCTCTGGGGTGAAGACTGGAGCGCGGCAATATTCTCTCTGAACCCCAGGATTCACTGTCTCTGTTTTGCTCCAATATTTAGACATGAACAGCTTTTGTTGAGAAAATCAACAAAATAATTCAGAAACTAAGTTTTTCTGCTGTTGCTGAGTTTAAACATTTCAGTTCTTCTGGATAAATCACTGGAGTTATACTGGTCTAAAAAAATGTTGCCATCTTGTTTGGAAAGCGTTGTGCCTGGAAGTAGAAGATATGAAAGAAGTTTTGTTTTCTTGAACAGCAGTTTACAAAAAAAAAGGATTGGGGATCTACAAAAATTTAAGCTAAACTGTGAAGAGGAATAAAAATAATTTATGGTTTTTATACTCAAAATGTTTGTCAGTCATTACTTTCTAGAACACAGATGTCAAACTCAAGGTCCGTGGGCCAAATTCGGGCCGCTATAGCGTTTTATGTGGCCCTCTAGTTTCTAGACTAAACACTAAGTGAGCTTAAATATTATTTAATCAATCAAATGAATGCAGTTTTTATCTGTTTACTGCCAAATGATATCAATCAGTCCCTCCAGTTTCTTGAGAATTATTATGGAAATTCATACAAAATAAGCAAATTGAATTAGTTTTGTAGATTTTTCTCATAAATTGTCAAAAACTTTCATACTTGTACTATTGATGTCAGATTATAGTCCATGATCTGTGCAACAAGTTATAAAAAGTCACATTTACCGTCATAAATAAGGTAAAATATTTCCAAATAGAACCACAAACACTTTGATTTTTATTGCAAAAAATCATTAAAAGAATCACAAAATTCTGGAGGTACTGAAAAGATGTTCAATAATATTTAATTTTAAGAATTCATTGATATTTGAACAGTTTGTGAGCAGGATTTATCAATACATTCTGACACAACCGGCCCTTTAAGAGCACTGATGATTTGGATTTGGCCCAAAACGAAACAGAATTTATCACAGCTGAACTTCAAAGTTTTATCACTTAAAGTTTTGCACAAAAAAAATACTGAAAAATGTCTTTAATTTTTTGCAAAATAGTTTCAGATTTCATGAAGAGTGTCTGTGAACCTTAATCTTCAATTCTTGCCACAGATTCTCAATTGGATTTAGATCTAGACTTTGATTAGACCATTATATTGCACAAATATACTTTGAGCTTAAACTGTTGTGTTGTAGTCCAGTGAAAAATTTTAAGTTTTATAGATACTTTAAAATCATGTTCTATTATCAGGGGGGTTCAAAGTGCGGCCCGGGGGCCATTTTGAGGTCTTGGACTGATTTGTTTTGGGCCCCAACTGCAGTTCAAGAATCACACAGATTTGTTTATCAAACTTTTTTGTTTTTAATCAGGGTGAAATTGTTACTCACATAATCACAACACAACACAAAGTACTCGTCACATATATCCAGAGATTTTTTCAAACCAGCTTTTATTTTGTTTCTTTAACTTGGCTGAGCATAGCAACCATTTTGAAAGAAAGTGACCCAAATTCTGTAATTATAAATTTGAAGCCACAGAAATGCTGTATACATTTGTTTTTTAATGTACCAATTTTTTTAATGCTTTATGAATAACATCTATTTTCTACAAAAACAAAATCAGATTACTGAATTTGCTTGATTTTATTTATTTATCTTTTTATTTTGGCTTTTTTCTTAGCACTTTTAACTCAACAGAAAGTTTGTACACCCCTGATCCAAGTCCTACTTCTGATCTGTACAAGGTGTTTCGATCTTTGTATGTCCAAAATTACTAAATTTGAATTGAAAATAGGATTTGCAATTACATTCTCAGTCGGGTTTGAAAAATAAACAGCAAATATTGAAACATAAAAACAAGTGAGAAAGAAAACTGGAAGGTTTTCAGATGAATTATGTGACATTTTATTCTGTAACTTTAAAACTATTTAAAAGCCAAACGGCCTGTCTCATGTCTTTATATGTAAAAACCTGGAGCCGGTTCACATGCAGGCATAAAGATAGTTTGTTGAGTAACGATGCCAGGTCCTGCTGGGTCATAAGGCCTCCAGAATGTCAAACAGCCAAATAGAAAGAGATTTATTTACTTGATTTTAATGACGTGTGAAGCCTTTGGTCTCTCAGCTGACTGGATTAAGTTTCTGCATCCTGAAACAACAAACCGGTTCTGGACACTTTTTGACTTCCCGTTTGTAATTTTTAGATTTTCTAAATCAAACCAAAATAGAGTGCCTTCTCCGGGTCGGGGGGTGTCCTGCCCCAAGTGGAGGAGTTCAAGTATCTTGTGATCTTGTTCACGAATGGGGGAAGAAGGGAGCGGGAGATCGACAGGCGGATTGGTGCAGCGTCTGCCGTCAAGCGGGCGCTGTACCGGTCCGTCGTGGTGAAGAGAAAGCTGAGCCAAAAAGCGAAGCTCTCAATTTACCGGTCGATCTACGTTCCCACCCTCATCTATGGTCATGAACTTTGGGTCATGACCGAAAGAACGAGATCGCGGATACAAGCGGCCGAAATGGGTTTTCTCCGCAGGGTGGCTGGGCTCTCCCTTAGAGATAGGGTGAGAAGCTCAGTCATCCAGGAGGGACTCAGAGTAGAGCCGCTGCTCCTTCACGTCGAGAGGGGCCAGTTGAGGTGGCTCGGGCATCTGGTCAGGATGCCTCCTGGACGCCTCCCTGGTGAGGTGTTCCGGGCACATCCCACCGGGAGGAGGCCCCGGGGAAGATCCAGGACACGCTGGAGGGACGATGTCTCTCGGCTGGCCTGGGAACGCCTTGGGATTCCTCCGGAGGAGCTGGAAGAAAAGGCTGGGGGGAGGGAAGTCTGGGTCTCCCTTCTGAAGCTGCTACCCCCGCGACCCGACCCGACCCCGGATAAGCGGAAGAAGATGGATGGATGGATGGAAACCAAAATATTTCCATCTTTGCGTTCACTTCTAATTTTCTACCTTTAGAACCAGTCAGCTGCTGTTATAAACATTTTCAGGAGCATTTATCGCCGTTTCTCTCTAAATCGGTTGAATTAATAACGCTGTGGAGAAGGTAAGGTGGAACCATGGCAACCCTTAACTGAGATTAGTGTGGGATGTAAGTTGGCTGGAGACACACACACACACACACACACACACACACACACACGCGCACACACGCACACACACACACACACGAAGAAAATCAATAAGTGTGTGTGTTGGTTGACCCGCTGCAGCCTGACAGAAACAGATGTTCTATTGTTGGCTGGACTGATTGAGTCGAGGCTTTTTTCTTTTTTCTTAGAAATAATATTCTGCTATTGATTAGATGTGTGACTTAGTTACACGTCTTTCCCACCAGTGCATTTGTTGCTACGAATGTGTTTACAGATTTGTGGTTCTCACCCCACAAATAATGCAAATCAAAGGAGCTTTCTTTCCAATAATTGTCTCTTTTTTTCTTCTCACCACACATTAGTAAACATGATGGTGGACTGGGGCTGTTTAGGCAGAAAAAAGGAGAAAATCACTTAAAAAGTACCAAATTTTTGACTTTTGAAAGCCAAAAATTTCCAATTTTTTTCTAGAAAATGTTTAATATTAATCTAAAAATTTCCAAGTTGTTTCTAGCAAATTTTCAAGTTTTGAAAGTCAGAAATTGCCAACTTTTTCTTGATTTTTTTTTTTAGGCTAACACAAAAATTTCCAAGTTGTTTCAAACGAATTTTCAAGTTTTGAAGGATTTCTTTCAAAACCTTCATTGCCGATGTAGACAGAAAGAAAGGAGAAGAAAATCCTTTAAAAAGTTGAACATTTTTGGGGCGTGCTGCGGTTGCGTAGAGGGTAGCGCAACCCACACTTGGAGGCCTTGAGTCCTCGACGTGGCTGTCGCGGGTTTGATTCCCGGACCTGACAACATTTGCTGCATGACTTCCCTCTTTCCTGTCATCCTACTGTCATATAAGGGACACTAGAGCCCACAAAAAGACCCCCTGGTGGGGAAAAAAACAAAAAAGTTGAACATTTTTGACTTTTGAAAGTCAGAAATGTCCAAGTTTTTCCTAGTAAATTTCAGAGATTAATCTAAAATTCCCAATTTGTTTCTAGCACATTTTTAGGTTTTGAAACTCAGAATTTTCCAAGTCTTTTCTAGAAAATTTGAGAGATTAATCTCAAAATCTTTGAGTGTTTTGCTGGAAACGTACTACTTCTCTAGCAGTCATACTTCTCTAACTTCTCGGTCAGGGAGGCATGTTGTTTATATCCGTTCTGTCGCTATCAGAACATTATTGGCATTAACTCTCCCGTCTCTCCCTGGCAGGATGATGAGGTGGTGCTCCAGAGCGTGGCCACCATCCAGAAGGAGCATCGCAAGTTCTGCCTGGCCGCAGAGGGACTCGGAAACCGCCTGTGTTACTTGGAACCCACCTCTGAAGCCAAGGTGGGAACGGCGCGCAGCTTTGTGTAAACTTTGATGATTTTATAGAGAAATGTTGTCAATAGAAGCTGAGACGGCTGGAGAAAATGTGTGAGGATCCTGTTTTATTGCAGTAGTAGAGTTTCACTTTGAAAAATTCAACACAGAATCTGAGAACGTCAGTTTTCGTCAATGCAGTTTCACAAAGTTGGTATTTAAATGTAGATCAGGAGATAGTATGGAGCTAAATTGGGGGCATAGTTTGTTCTAAAGTAAAACAAAAATGTTATGCAATTAATTATTAAAGTAAAAATGTCATGCTATAATGGAAATCATAGGGGTTTTATTTCTGATAATTAACTCTTTTTTTCTTTTGAAGCCTTCACAGAAAGAAAAAAAAGAAGAAAAAAATCGCTTAAAAAGTTGAACATTTTTGACTTTTGAAACTCAGAAGTTTCCTAATTTTTTCTAGAGGATTTGTGAAATTAATTTGAAAATATCCAAGTTTTTTCTGGCAGATTTGTGAGTTTTGAAAGTGAGAAATTAAGTCAAGTGTGAGATTAATCTCAAAATTTCTGAATGTTTTGGCAGGAATTTAATCCTACTTTTTATTTTTTCTATCTACAATCACCCAAATATACATCGTCGTACATGAAATGCAAGATTAAGTAGTTGTCATACTTTTCTAAATTCTTGGTTTCTATCTGAACATTATTAGCACTTGACACTCTTCTCTCTCTCTCTCCAATAATTGCTGATTTTTTTCTGAAATCTTCACCATAACACAGTAAATATTACAGCAGAAACAACAAAGAACAAAAACCAAAATCAAACCCATAAGGTTACTCATCTTCTTTTCAGTTTCGAACTTTTTTTCTTCTTTCAATCAAACTTTGTGGCACCAATTTAGCTCCATAACAATCCCTCTGCGGAGACGTTTGTGTTGCATTTCTACGACGGCATGTTTACTGTCCAGCAGGAATCTTTGCACACAGTCTTTACATGTCGGGGTGATAATCTCACGATCGTAAAACTCTCCGCCACCAACACGCTCTTTATGAGCTGTGTGCACTCCGACACGTTCGGCAGGATTTAGAGGCGCCACAGAACAAAAGGAGCTCTAAGTGGGTTTTGAATGTATTTTTTAAATTGATTTAGAAACCTGAAAACACGTTGAGGAAAACTGAAGCGTCTTGGACCTTTGGGTTTTTCTTGTTGTTTTTTGTGCTACATGTGCGTCTTTTGGTCACAAAAATGCTTAGATATCGCTAGAGAAATGTTACTAGTATATTGCTGTATCTTATTTTGAAAGGCATAAATTTCCAAAATGCACAATCTGGCCAGATTTAATGCTGATTGCTGCAACGCAAGTATGCAAATATGAAATTAATTAAATTATGCTGAAGCTAATGGATTTAAGTGGAGATCCTTCTGAATCTCCAAAAGGTTAAAATGACTTTCTGCAGAGACTTAGTTTTCTTTTAATTGTTGTGTTTTATTTTGAAAGTAAATTTGTCTGCGTGTCACTTCCTCGCTGTCCTGCTTGTTCAGTTTAATTGTTTACAATTGTGTCTTGTTACTTGTTAGCTTCTCTCCTATCAGTTTGTCAGGTTTCCTGATCTGTTTTTCTTCTAGTGAGTCATTTATGTTTACTGGATTTTACTTTCTTAATTTTTTTTTCATATATTTTTTAAAATATTGTGTCATATTTAGGTTGCTATTCCACCTAATGAAAGTGTTTTACTAGACGGTTTATATACGATAGTTTTTAAAATCTGACTTGCATGAAGACTTTGCATAGCAGGGAAATATTTACCAATATTAAAACTTTAAAACGTAAAATTCACATCTCTTCTATAGTACCTCTATACCAAAATACCTCAGCTAATTGGATACGTTAATACATTCCTTTTTTTTTGCACTATCAAGTTTAGTTTTGGTGATTTGGAAGTGCTGTAACTCTACATTCATCACTGAATGTTTATTTTAAGCTCTTTCTTTGTCATACTGTCAAAGTTTATTATTCTTTTTTCTCTAATTTCTGAGCTTATAGCTCTATAAATACCATCACACTTGCCTTTTGTTAAAAGTTGTTCTCCTTTTTCTGAGTTTAACTTCTAGACACTTGCTTCCCTCTGAGTTTCTTGATCTTCATGTTTCCTTCATACAGCTGTGTGACTAGTTTGACCTTTTGAACTGATGGAGCTTTTTTGATGTTAATTCCCTTTTAAAATAAATATGTAAGAGAAGAAAAACGTCAGGAATGTGCAGACCAGGGTGACTGGTATAGAAAAATGTAATTGTAGGCAGTCAGATTGATCATATGACGTCTTTATCTAGTTCAACGGCGTCAAACTCATTTTTGTTTTGGGCCAAATCCAGATCCTGAATGCTCTTAAAGTGCCGGTTGTGCCAGAATGTATTTATAAAACCTGTTCACAAACTGTTAAAATATCTATGAATCCTTAAAATTAAATATTATTCAGCATCTTTTCAGTTCCTCCAGGATTTTGTGATTCTTTTTGTAATTTTTTTTTTGGGAATAAAAATCAAAGTGTTTATGCTAATAATTTGGAAATATTTGCACTTATTTATGACTTTAAATGTGGTTATTTTTTATTACTTGCTGTATAGATTATGGACTATAATCTGACACCAATTAAAGCTGAGGCAGTTGTAAGTACAAGTAAGAAAGTTTTTGACAATTTTTGAGGTAAATCTGCAATAAACTCCCAGTTTTAGCTCAATTTGTTGATTTTGTGTGAATTTCCACAATAATTCCCAAGAACCTGGAGGGACTGGTTGATGTAATTTGGCAGTAAAGAGATAAAAACTGCATTGACTTGATTGATAACGTGATATTCAAGCTCATTTAGTGTTTAGAATCTAGAGGGCCACATAAAAAGCTACAGCGGGCCGGATTTGGCCCACGGGCCTTGAGTTTGACACATTTGATCTAGAGCTAGAGCTGCTGTCTTATAAGTTTAGTGAACATTTTAGAAGAAATGCTGCTATAAAAACTCAAATGTGACAAATTGCATTCCAAACATTTTTTTAAAGATATTTTTTTCTTTGTTGGCGGTGCAGAAAAAACTAAAATATGCATTTGTTCTGACGTTTCTATCACAGCATGTAGGAAATCTGAGTTAATTAATGCAGCAGAAAAATCTGGATCGTTCTGATATTTTTGAATTAAATATTGTTTTTTATGATGTTCGCACCAACTAAAATAACCCATATTAATATTATTTACAATTACTCAATTAACTTTAACTTGTAATGTAAAATATTGCAAGGCTTTGGGAAAATAATGCATTGTTTTTCAACCATATTACATAAAGTTGTGAAAGCCAAATTTACCTTAATGCAGCACTGTCATTTTTCTAATCATAGTCTAAGGAAATCTGGTTGCATTGCTCATTTTAAACCTTTTTAAATTGATCTGTCTACAGAATAAATAATTTATACTGTGATAAAATGTTGTTGCATTTTGACCAGTATAATCTATTATTATTTATACGTGTATAATTATGTTTTAATAAATCACCAAACCCTGTTTGTTGATCATAAATTTAGTAGCTTTTAACCAGTTTTTAGTTTTTGTTATTCACAGACGATGTTTTCTATCTAGGCCACTCCCTGCATATCAGGTACCACCCGCATAAATTTCTTATTTTAAATCATAAAAGTGTTTCTAAAATAGTTTTACTCTAAAGTATTGGGTCTCAGGTTTAACCAACCACTTTTATATTTGATAGAGGAGAAAGGTGAGAAGCTGCTGTTTTCCTTCTGCAGCCCCAAACGTAACACAAGAAGAAATTCAAGAAACATAAAACTCTGTTTCTACTTAACCGTGGAGCCATGATGTTTTTCGTTGCTCATAGAATGAATGTGTGATTTGATTTGCCCTCCGTTTGCCTTTCTGCCCCTCTGCCCTGCAGTATGTTCCTCCAGACATGTGCATTTGTAACTTTGTGCTGGAGCAGTCGCTGTCGGTCCGCGCCCTGCAGGAGATGCTGGCTAACACTGGAGCGAGCAGCGAAGCGGTGAGTACGATCTTCAAACCTCTGCTTTATGCGCAGCGTTCAGTGACCTTTAACCTTTCCACATTTTCTATTCAAGGCTTCCCAAAGCAGTTTAAAAAGGTTTTGATAAATTAAAATTCACTAAGTTCAAAATAAATGAGGGAAATATTGTTTTGGGTCCACTGTTGCGCCCTCTGCATCCTTAGTTTAAACTGAAAAGCCAGACTCGTTTCTCATGGATCCTGTGGATTCTCTGCTCTTCCCACAGAAGTGCGATTGAAAACAATGAGCTTCCTACTGTTAAATATGTTGTGTGAAAGTTCTACTTGCTTAGAAAAATTCAGTGAAAATCAGTATAAGTCAGTAATACATTACACCTTTTGTAAAATGCTAAACAGTTGTATAAAAACACCCATATTATCCGATTAATTAGTTGCTGCTTTACTCTTTTAGATTAAACGAGTTTGCTTTGAGTTTGATGAATAGACTGCTTTATTTTCACAACCACAAATATTTCCAATCAGCCAAATTGCTCTTTCTTGTAGATAAAATGAAAGGATAATATGCTACTTTGCACAGAAACAGGTGGGGCAGGGGGAGGCTCATATACAGCTCTGGAAAAAAATTAAGAGGCCATTAAAATGATCAGTTTCTCTGATTTTACTTTTTATAGGTTTATGTTTGAGTAAAATGAATATTGTTGCTTTATTCTATGATCTACTGACAACAAGTCTCTGAAATTCCAAAAAAAAATGAAAAAAATATTTATTAGTAGAAGATAAAAAAGATGCAGCGCTTTCAGATCTCAAATAATGCAAAGAAAAGAAGTTTATATTCATTTAAAAGCAACAACACTAATGTTTTAACTCAGGAAGAGTTCAGAAATTAATATTTTGTGGAATAACCAGAAGGTTTTCATTGGGGTTCACTGCAGTGGGCTCTTCATTTTCTCCAGAGCTATAGTAAAAAAAAAAAAACTAAAATAAAATCTCTAAATAGAACATGAATGATTGAAATGAAGGCTGAAATCATGAGATGGGACTTAGTTTGGTAATCTCTTTCTTTTAAATTTAAAAACAAAGAGAAAACAATGCTTACTTCTCATACGAGCTGATATTATTTGGAATAAGTTGCTTGGTACTGCTTGAAGAAAAAAAAAGAAATCACATTTCCTAGTGGATACACGTGGTCTGATTCAATTTATAAAGCAATCCCCCCAAATAACCCAAAATTGTTATTGGATATTTTAACGAGACCACTGGTATTCTAGGAATAAATGGGCCAAATCAGAAACGTTGTTGTGAAACACAGATGTGGACAGTATAGCACTGTAATTGGGTACAAAAACAAAAACAACCCTGCAATATTTTCACACACACAAAAAAAAGAAAAGAAAAGAAAAGTTGCAGGCTGCTCTGGGTTACAGTAACCACATTTGTCCTTTCATGCACAACATCGCCCTCTGGCACAGACAGTTCTTTAAGTATCCTGTTTTGTACAGCGCTTCGCCCAGGACTTAGGCCTGCATTGTTATTAGCCTGGGTAGCAGATTTGTTTTGTGCTCCACAGTGCAACATTGTTGGCTGGCCTTGTTTGGCGAGACAACATGATGTTGGCTGGAATACAAACTCTCTGATAGCGAGGCTAATAAATCCCAGTTTCCACTGTACGGCCCCATTTCTACCCCTTTGTTGCTCAGACTGGTGTAATCGACTGTAACACATTCTTCTCACTTGTATTTGTTTGTTACTAGAAAGCCGACCATGAAAAATGGGTAGGTTCATCAGTTTGTTCATCCATCATGTTGCCAGTGTGCATGACCGACCGCTAATTCAAGGGGCCGAACTTCAGGCACTTTCACTCAATGTGATGCTTATTTCTCGACTGTCATAGCTGCATTTGACGAAGGGAAATCATCCAATCGATGCGCTGGAGTGTTGAATAAACTCTCCAGAAAAACATTCTCCTCACATTAGCTATTCTGTAAACTTTTAAAAGCCAATAAAATTCAAAATATGGCAATCTTGAAATAGATGCATTTGTTTTGTTTACATGAGTGAATGTGT
Source organism: Gambusia affinis (assembly GCF_019740435.1). Taxonomy (NCBI): domain Eukaryota; kingdom Metazoa; phylum Chordata; class Actinopteri; order Cyprinodontiformes; family Poeciliidae; genus Gambusia; species Gambusia affinis. The sequence goes on from NC_057889.1 coordinate 5,474,699, forward strand.
GGCCTGACCCCTTCAGTGTGCAAATGTCCAAGCATTTCAAATGGAAGGTTTGTTTCTTATTCCTATTTTTTTATTATTATTTTAGCTGCATTTTTAAGAGAAGATTGTGGAGATGTAGTCAAACAAAACCTGCAAATGTAATCAAACAAACTTCAAAACTGGCAGAGACATCAGTTTGCTGTCTGTGAGTGTTGCTCTGTTTTCTCTGAGTTTGATCTTTTAACTAAAAATCTAAAACGTTGACAAGAGGAAATGTTCTGAAATCTATTCTGAATTCAGGGATTGAAAACAAAGTTTATGTAGTCTTGTTTCTAATTGTTCTAGTTTTCAGAAAACATTTTTAACAGAAAACAGTAAGAACTAAATGTAACTTGAATGGTATGAAAAAAGATTTAATTAATTATGTAGGAAAGAAATGTATTTGGTGTAGTTGAGGAAGCAATTCAGGAATATTTGACTTAGTAATCCTGGAAATTAGGAATCAATTGAATAAGGATCGGAGAGATTAAAAGAATAAAACCAACAAAATATTAGAACCACACAAAAGTAAACTGCCCCCCAAGTGACATCCTCACATTTTTTCTGATCTTACTGCAAATGTTTGTCAAAATTGGTCAAAAACATTGAGTTTAAGCGACTGTCCCCTCAGCTTTACTTGATGTCAAGCAATAAAAAGTCACATGTAACATCATACATTAGCTCAAATATCATTAAAATTCCTTACAAATGTTCGTAAATTAGCAAATAAAACACAAAAGCAATCACAAACCCCTGGAGGAACAGTTAAATTATTTGTTAATATTTTAACTGTGTAATGGCTTTTATCAACAGATTCTGGCACAACCGGCCCTTTAAGAACAATCAGGTTTTTTATTTGGCCCAAAATGAAAATAGGTTTGACATCCCTGCTCTAGATAAACTAAACAGGTCTTTCTGGATCCAAAGTTTGCTCTAACTAATAGGTTTTATTTCTTTTTCTGGGTTGGCAGAATAACAATAAGTACACCAGCAGTTTCTCTATATAAACCAATAAGACCTAAACTTCAAATAAATTACATTTGATTGCTTTCAAAGAAATTAGATGCCGTTTATATGAGAAGCTTGGAAAAAAATATCAAATAACAGAAGAAGCAAAGTGTTAGAAACTTCTCAGGAGCTCCACTGGTTTAATTTTGTGCCTCTCCCCCTGCTGCTAGAGGTTAATTGGAAATGTAGGTGCTCCTATTTGTGTTTGGTGATGACAGAAAACCCACTTCGTTTCTTCTTGCATAACCTTCCTCCACGTTTCCTCAGGTGTCTGGCAAGTGGATATCCTACTTATTCTTGTTCATCACAAGAATGATCCGTCTGAAGGCCTGTGCACAGCAAGAACAGAGAAATTTGCTCTTTCTCCCAGAGATACAAGAACTAACTCACAGGTGTCAAACTCACGGCCCGAGGGCCAAATCCGGCCCGCCACAGTTTTTTATGTGGCCCTAGACACTAAGTGTGTTTAAATATTATGTTATCAATCAAACTAATGCTGTTTTTTTTCTGTTTACTTCCAAATTGTATCCATCAGTCCCTCCAGTTTCTTGAGAATTATTGTGCAAATTCACAATAAATCAACAAATTGCTCCAAAAACTGGGAGTTTATTGCAGATTCTTCCCAAAAATTGTCAAAAGCTTTCTTAGTTGTACTAAACAGCTGCCTCAGCTTTAATTGATGTCAGATTATAGTCCCTGATTTGTACAGCGAGGAATAAAAAGTCACATTTACCATCATAAATAAGCTCAAATATCGCAAATATTTCCAAACACTTTGTTTTTTATAGCAAAAAGAATCAGAGAATCCTGGAGGGACTGAAAAGATGTTCAATAATATTGTTTAATTTTAAGGATTCATTGACATTTTAACACTTTGTGAACAGGTTTAATCAGTACTTTCCAGCACAGCATTCAAGACCTTGATTTGGCCCAAAATCAAAATGAGTTTGACACCCCTGATCTAAATGATATTTTGTTTTTGCAGCTTTGGGTTTTGCCGTCTTTTCTTGATGCATAATTCTGGGTATAGCTTTTTTTTCTTCTGTGGTGTCTGAACCTGTTCGGCGGTACCACTGGTGGGAGAAACCTGTGAAAACTTCCCAGGAGTTCTGCACTCCTGTGAAGTATGAAATATTTAGGCCAGAAACTGTTTGTTGTTCGGGTAAAAGAACAAATTTCTCTGTTGTTGAGTAAGTGTTGGCATTAAGTGTGATCATGTGTTTGTTTCCATCCTTAATTGTGAGCATAATTCTTGTTAGTTCCTCTCTCTGTTGCTTGCACTTTGAACCAAATACCAAAAATATAACCCCTCGAGTTTCACAGACTTTACTCAAAAGACGTAAAGTAATGGCAACTCGGATTTAATATCTCACACAAAGGTGAAGTGGAAGATATTAACTTGCAGTGTAAATGTTACAGTGGGGAGGATAAGCTGAGAGACTCTGCAGATTTTGTATGTTTGCTCACTTGACGAGAATATAAGTTTCTAATCTTTATGGTAGCTTGATTTTGATAAAGATGGAATCAAAAATCAAGTTAATACACATTGCATGAGTTGAGGATGAGTTTTCATGTCACTGGAGGAAGTGTGTATTGAAATCTTCATCGGCTGTAGAGCTAAAACATTTTCTGCAGGTGTCCAGAAGGTTTTCATACACCTTAGGAAGGATTTGGTGGGCAATCCTTTATTTTTGGCTACTTATCACATCACAGATTATGTGTAGGATTGAGGTGAAGACTAATGAAATACCTAAAAATGATTCTTCTTTCACCAATCATTTCTTTCTGGCTGAGAAAGAAAGGTTAGACAGATTCATTTGAAAAATCTGAATGTTTCCACCTCAATGGTTGGCTGTAAGGATGGTGTTTTTGGGTCATACTAAGCATTCCACTATGAGAAAAAAATACTTTATGAATCTACCGATAGCAGACTATCAATTGTTATTTTATTTTTCTTGCATTTTTAGATTGATTACACCATTATCTCAAGGTTGTGACATCTTGTTCTTGATGCCCTGTTTGGTCTTGCTGATGGTAGTGAAAAGGTAGAAATGGAAGAAATTAATTGTGTGAGCAGATGTCTGCCAGTGGTAGAGAGTCAAATATTAATTTAACTCAACAAAATGTAAGTTACAAATTTAACTACATGTAATGTGTTGTTTTTTTATTTTTTATTTTTGCTTCATATTCTGTCTCAACATTAAAATATCCTGGAAATTTGAGACTATTGTTGTTTGTGAGCAAAATGCAAAAACAGTAGAGAATCAAGTAGGGCTGCACAATATATCACAAAGTTATTATTGCAATATCACTGTACATAGACTTATTTTATTGATGCACAAAGATACATCAGTGAAATTGGCAATAAAATGTCATCGCCGGAGCACACACACATAAATTATAATACAGTGGAGCCATATCATTTACACTGATTTCTTTACATCCCCTCTAGAGTCATTTATATCGGCATATTTGAATAGTTCAACACCAATTATACCCAAAACCCACAGTGGACGCCATCTTGGCTATGCTGCATTCATGTTCTTCTTTATATTGCATACTGGGGTTCAGCCAATCAGTAGCAATGAAAATAAATGCCCCTTCTGGATTGGCTGCTTTCCAATGGCACGTCAAGTAGCATTGTGCTTGAATATTTCAGCTTCTAGCTAGATATCATCCACGAACAAATCCAAAACTGGGTGGATTTTCCACAAATAATTTGGAACTTTGTTCCAGTTATTTAGTAACAATCTTTATTTAATGCAAAGTCGTTAAAAAAAACTTCGGCTAAGTTGATGTAACGCCAAAACAGCAGAGGAAGTTTTAAAATAAATTCGTGTTCGTCATTATTTAGGGTCTGTGTTCGTAACTTTAACACTTTTCCGTTATTTCACTTTATCACTCGTTATGTCGTTGTCGCCACCTTGACCAACTATAATATTGTGCAGCTCTACAGCCAGCTTCCCGTTCCCCCTCTTCTTCATCAACAGGATGTTGATTTTGGGTCGCGCAGTGATGTTATGGATCTGTTTGTTGGCAGGCGGGTCAGGGAGGCGGACACCGGACCCTGCTCTACGGTCACGCCATCCTCTTACGTCACTCCTTCAGTGACATGGTGAGTATTTACACTCCAATTACTAAAATGGAGATAAATTGTACTTTGATAGTAATTGTTAGACATTCTGTTACCGAGGTTGTGGAGCTGCTATTTTTATTTTTTTTTTAATTAAATATTGACTTTCTTTGAAACTCGGTCCGCTCCCCCATGACGGACGTCAAAACAAATTATGCCCTCCAAAAAACACAGATCTGGTAGCCTAATATCGCTTTTATTAAGTTGATTTCACAGTAAAAATGGTCACAGGATGCAGAGAAAGACGAGGGTGAAAACCAAACTTGTCATTTTATTGTATAACTTTTAATGAGGAAAGATACTGCTGCGATGGCTAGCAGATGTTAATCATAACGACTGTCAGCCCTCGGTATAACCGTGGATTTGCAGTGAACAATTTTTACAAGGCAAGAAGATTAACGGTCATATACTTTAAGTAAGCATGATTAGAAAGATATGACATATCGCGTTATGGAGAAGGTCCAAGTCACCATGTAGACTCCATGTAGTAACCATGAAGACGGTGCCGCACCGTCATGTAGCCTAGCATGTTTGAAAAAAAAAACAACTGGTCAGCATATCCTCTTTTACACGTTTTTGATGCTGCTCCGGTGTAAAGGGAAACGGTGTTTATGACATAGTGACATAAATCATGTGGCGTGAATTCAGGCAGAGTCGAACATTTGGTCAAAACGTCAGAATGGATGAGGTATAGGTCATTTCTAAGCTAGCTACGTCCAACGTTTATAAAGACCTCTGTCTATGAGCCTCATCCAGGTGTGTTACTTTCACAGACAAATTAGCTCGACTCTTAACAAATGGAAGCCATAAATAAACTGACAAAAACAACATTGGAGAACAATTTCTGTCGCTCTGTTCAATACTTCTGATCCTCACTTACGACGTCCATCATGACGCCTCGAATGATTAAGTGACGTAGTTGTAAAGAGTCAATGCAAACAATTCAGATCTATTGCATTAAGTAATACAGTTCTTGAGACATTTCGTATTTCTTTGTTTTGTATTCAGGATTACAAGAAAGTCAGCCTTTATTCTAATCTGTTAAAATGATCTTGAAATATTTCCTTTGACAATCGGAAAGTTTTAAAAGTTTTCCTTCAGATTTTGTAGCTTTTTACTCATTTTTTTTCTCCATGATAATTTTCAAAAGAAACTATTTTTATAACCAGTTTAGTGTTTCCTGCAAACTGGTGTAAAGTAGATCCAGGTGTTTGCTGGATTTTTTCCCCTCTGATAAAAATAAATCAAATTTTGACCCTCCACATCTGCAGTGGAAACCCTTTTATATATCTGTTTCTTTCGTTGTATGTACTTTATTCATTTTTAAGCACACTTGTCAGTTTGGATACAAATACTGCAGAAAATGATAGGATATAAGAACTGTTTGCAGGTTTGGTTGATCCAGTTGACTTTAAAAGATTATGAGAAAGTTTGCAAAAACTATACAAGAACATGTCAGTTTTTCCTATAGTCCTGTTCTTATTGAGAAACCTGGTTACTGAGTTGATTTAATTGACTAATAAATTAATACACTTATTATTAAGCACTAAAACTCCACATTCCTTCTTCTAAAACATTAATATTTTTCCAATTTGCATCAGAGCTCCATTTCCTTTGACCCAACACTAATTCATTTTTCACTCACCAGTACTTGACCTGTTTGAAGACATCAAGGTCTCTGACAGACAAGCTGTCATTTGATGTCGGACTGCAAGAAGATTCAGTAGGTACAGTATGACTAATGGACACTCAACCAGTATGAACCAGTTTGAATTAACCTTGAGATTAAGTAAGTACCTGATATGATTGAAATATAACTCTGTATGTGCTGTGAAACATCTGCATATCTTACCCTCTCTGATGTCTTTGAATGAGAGATGTCAAAAGGTTCCACCTGATCAACGTATTTCTGTCTTTGTGCCTTTAGGAGAAGCCTGCTGGTGGACGATTCATCCGGCGTCCAAGCAGAGATCGGAAGGAGAGAAAGTCCGCATTGGAGATGATCTGATTCTCGTCAGCGTGTCCACTGAGAGATATCTGGCAAGTCACATCTTAAAACTCACCTGAGGAAAGACTATAAAGCTTTAAATACAGTTGGTAAAACAAGAGGTGCACATGTTTCTGTTTTTTTGATGATATCTAAATAAATTAATAGAATTATAGTCATCTTCATGGGGAATTTAGTCTCTGTGGTAGGTTCATTATAGTTCTGATTACATCAGCCATTATTCTCCATAATCCAGGCTAACCCAAATATTTTTTTCTTTATACAACTTTATGCGTTCTAAAAGCTTGTTACACTGAATTCATTTTTTTTTTCTGACTCTTCAGGAAAACTCAACAATACAAAGATGGGGAAGGGGGGGCAGGGGGGGGGGTAGTTTTCAAGCTAATTTTACCCATACAGACACACACCCACACACAGACAGACATATATATACACACACACACACACATATGCTCTCACCGGCCATTTTATTAGGTACACCTGTCCAACTGATCATTAACTCAAATGTCGAATCAGCTAATCACAGAGCAGTCACTCAATGCATTTAGGCATGTAGACACGGCCAAGACGATATGCTGTTGTTCAAACTGAGCTTGAGAATGGGGAAGAAAGGTGATTTTGAACATGGCATGGTTGTTGGTGGACAATAGAAGATTGGAAAAAGTTGCTTGATCTGATGAGTCTCGATTTCTGCTGCAACATTCAGATGCTGGGGTCAGAATTTGACGTCAATGACATGAAAGCATGGGTCCATCCTGGCTTGTATCAAAGGTTCAGGCTGGTGGTGGTGGTGCAGTGGTGTGGGGGATATTTTCCTGCCACACATTGAGCCCTTTAGTGCCAATGGAGCGTCATGTTAATGCCACAACCTGAGTATTGTTGCTGACCATGTCCATCCCTTTATGACTACAGTGTACCCATCTTCTGATGGCTACTTCCAGCAGGATAACGTGTCGTGTCCTAAAGCGCCAATTTTGAACAATGAACTCGAAGGGCCTGTACAGTCACCAGATCTCAATCCAATAGAGCAGCTTTGCCATGTGGTGGAACAAGAGATTCGCATCATGAATATGCAGCCGACAAATCTGCAGCAACTGCATGATGCTGTCATGTCAATATGGACCAGACTTTCTGCTGAATGTTTCCGGTACCTTGTTGAATCTATGCCACAAAGGATTAAGGCAGAAGGTGGTCCAACCCGGTTGGTGTACCTTATAAAGTGGCTACTTTTTACATATACATGCACACCCTGGTTCTCTGATTAGCTATGAAGCTCTGATCAGTCCAGCTCCAGCTAACATCAGAGTGACAAGACTATTTAAGTTGAAAGCAGCATACCTTTGCTCTGCTACCTGAGCTGGAAACCAGATTACCTGTAAAACACCTCTATGCATATTAAAAACTATTTGTGATGTACGTACTCATCTGACAGATGGGTTTAAAGTTAATGCTGTCTCCTAAGCTCAGCTCCACACCTGACCCCAATTAACTTGCTCTGTGAAAGGGGAGAGAGGGATTTCAGGAGGGAGAGCTGGAGGCAGAGAGTGAAATTGCCTAAAGGGAGCCACTGTGATGTGCTAAGCATATAAAACTTTTTTTTTAAAAAATACTTTATTCTGGGTGCTCTAACCACCTCCAGTGATGAAGGTACTGAATTATAGCTAAACAGGCAAAAATCCAGACTTTTATCTCTTCTGCACGGACATAATCAGTCAGTTCAGGAACTTCAAAACCGACTTCCAAAAATGCAATTATTTCAAGACGTTTTTTGGAATCCAAATTATTCTGATTTGCTTCATCAAGGTAAATTACTCTGTAAATGTTTTTCTTTTCTGTAAATTTTGAGAAATCCAGAGAAATCTAGTGGTTTTCTCCTTAAGCACTTAGGATTTGCATTTCTTGGTTGACTGAGATCTATGCTAGCATATAACCTACAGATTTTTACTGGTTTGCACACTTGATCCAGTCACTTATATTTTAATATATATGTACCCCTCCAGGGGATCTTTTGTGGGCTTCTTTCTTTCTTTCAGAAAAGTTATTTCTAAGTGTACAAAGATATTTGTACTGAAACTAGATTTTCTTTTTGCAGTGTAACTTTCAATCATTCTATGTTTTTATTCCCTTTTGAATCTTATGTTTTTACTTAGTTTTAGATTTTCCACAAACTATTCCATGGCTAAACCCCGACAACAGAGATGCAGATACTTTTCTGGTGACGTCCTAAACACCTCTGGGAAAATTTTCTGTGAAATTTTCTGTTAAATCTGGTATAGAGCATTTCTGATCAGACTGACAGTAAAACTTGGTGGAAGTGTGATGATGCTGCTTTACTGCTTCAGGACCTCAATGATTTCAATATTGCTATGAATAATGCATAAATAAAGCTAGATGTAATCGATTGTTTTGTCTGCAGCAGTAGTCCTCCGTTCTATCTGAAGTCCCGCGTAACCTGCTTTTCTGTTTCAGCATCTCTCGAACTGTAACGGCAACATTCAGGTAGACGCCTCCTTCATGCAGACCCTCTGGAACGTCCAGCCTACGTGTTCGTCAGGCAGCATGGCTGTAGGTGGGTCCTTCATCCTCCATCAATGACAGCAGGAGTCTTAGGCTGCATTCACACTGCAGCCTGAAGTGACCCAATTCCGTTTTTTTTTCTTTTTTCTTTTTTTTTTGACGTAATGCGACATGTATCTGATCTTTTCATGTGTCTGAACAACAAAGGTCGGATTCTTTTCAAATGCAACCCAGACCACTTGGATATCCGATACGCATCAGATCCAAATGTGAACTAATTTCCAGGTTGCATTCATCCGACCTGAACGTCACTGATACTCCACAAATGTCACTATTCTGCGTGCCGATAGGCACAGGCGGGAAGAAAAACAACAACCATGGCGGACTGTAATGAGGATTAAGTTGTTAATCCTGAATTAAGGATTAACAACTTCAGACAACAACTTCAAAATCATAAGCTGTGCTCAACCGTTAGCATCCACGTTTACTTCCATAAACATGTAGCCTTTCTTTTTTCTGGCGGTTGGCAAAACACTGAGCATGTAACGTTACTGCGCATGAGGGACACTTTCAGGTTGTTTACAGTTCCCACTAGAGATCACATACAAGTCGGATATATTTTGGAAGTGTGAACAACCACACCAAAGAAATCAGATTTCACAAAAAAAAAATAAAAATAAAAAATCAGATTTGACAAAAAAAATCAGAATTGGGTCACTTCCAGCTGCAGTGTGAATGTAGCCATAGACAAATGTTTACATCATTTTCTTTCAGAATTTTAAAAAAATGAAGTGGGATGTATTCTGAAAATTTAGCATTTTATTTTCATTTGGGTTTCTACTGCTTCTAAAAACAGACCAACCGCTTAAATAATAAGCAATAAGTAGTAATAAGTTATAAGTAATAAGTTAATGTTTTTCAGTGTCTTGAAAATGAGCTGTTTCAAAAACCTCCAGAATGTAACATTACAAATCAGCAGGAACGGCTCCTCACCTGGCAACCCCAGAGAAACCCAGCCCGTTACCTAGCAACCTCACGGAAGCCCAGCACGTCACCTAGCAACCCAAACTAGTTCTAGAATGTTTGGTCAGTTACTTTTACCGCTTTATGCGCCTATCCTAACATATTCAACAAGAGAATTATAGGTTACTTTTAAAATTGTCATGTTATTATGTCAGGTAACTGTCGCACAGTGGGAAAAGCAGTGGCTCTGGAGTAAAGAGCTTCTGTATCACTAAAAGAGCATGAAGTAAATTCACTCCGTTCACCGTTTAACTCAGTTCTGTTTCTGTTTTCTAAGGGTATTTGATTGGCGGGCATGTGATGCGTCTCTGTCATGGTCACGACGAGAGCTTGACCATCCCTGGAGCAGATAAGAGTGAAGAGGAGCAAAGGTTTGTAATGAACTGCTGAAGAGATTTAAATCTAGAACGCACTTAGTTCATCCTGAGAAAATATGCTTTGAGAAAGGGGTTATACGTATAAAGATGGGGTCTTTAGTTGCTGAATGGGACTATATGAGCCTTGAAATTAAAAGGCTGGGTTTAAATGAATTCTACAAATTGAAAAGTACCCTAAATATACCAATATATTATTTACAAAGTGGCTTAAGAGAAACAAAAACAGTGCTTTGTGTTGATCCCAGTAACATGTAAGTATTCAGAGAATAAAAGGTGTGTGAGAGGAAAGTAACCTAGAAAACCTGACTCAGTTACACCAGCTCTATCAGGAGGAAATTACAGCAAGATATTGTCAGAAACTTGTTGAATAATACTCAATTTACCAACCTACCAAATACTCCATAAATGTATGAGTTTTCAATTATGAATTTTAAAACATTACAAAAGTAAATGTATAAAGTGTTATTATTCTGGCATTTAGTAGATAAACATATTTTGGTAATCCTACTTGACATACAACAGGAAATGTTTTATCCTAATTTAATATTTAAGTAAGCAATTTTAATGGGGTTTTTGAGCAGTGCATCTGGTTTCAATTTTATCTAAACACAGGAAGTTTAAGATTAAGTACAAAAATTCAGCAGAAAATTTTATAAATAAAATAAATACATGTATATTATCTATTTATATTTTGTTATATCATATAATATTATCTTTTATTTCTATAAATATACATAAAAAACAATTTGAAGCCCTCCGATGGCATAAACATATACACAGATATATATTGGAAAATATTGCTGCTTTAATTTTATACCATTTCTTTAATTTTAAAAAGTATTCCATTTTGTGTGACTGGTGTTTTCTCTTCCACCTCTTCAGTTTATATGATTTGTGTAATCAGAATTATGAAAAGCCCTATTTGTTGTTGTTTGGACAGAATAGTGAACTACGAGGCGGGGAAGGGAGCATCAAGAGCCCGCTCCCTGTGGAGACTGGAGCCTCTCAGGATCAGGTAAGACGAAACAAAATGGCTGAATGAAACCAGGATCTGTCACACACACACTTTTTCAAGCTTGGTACATTTCACTGCTCACCTTTCTTGAATGTGTCAAGAACTGTAGACTGTATTTAAAACTCCCCTGCCTCTGTCCTTAGGTGTTACTGCCAGTTAGCTGGCTAAGTCCTGAAGTCCTGCCTGACATTTCTGGGTTTTTTATGTTTTTGTCAAAGCATGATAGAAAACAGGATTGTTAAAATTAGACAGTGCTGCCAGATAGCTTAAATCAACTGTCTGTGGGAAAATCCTCTATAAAATAATGTTTGTATAACTACATTTCTAATGAATTTCTTAATTAACTTCATGTCGTTTAAAAACGAAGACTGCACTTACTGATATTTCCTCATTATGTGGACAGTAAAGTTTATCTCTGAGAAAACTCAGATCTTTACTGTGACTTTCATATCAACTGTTTCTCCCTATGTGATTGAGCTAACTGAGATTTGTTGCCTAAATAACTCAACAAATATAATACCCTTTTTGAATCATTATAATTCCAGAAAAATAAATGTTCCTATGTGCAGGATGGACATTCAAGTCAAATATGAACTCGTCTTCTTAAAATTTAAAAAAGGGACCTGTAGCTTTTTATGTGGCCCTCTGGGTTCTAGACTAAACACTAAGTGAGCTTAAATATTATATTTTCAATCAAATCAATGCAGTTTTTATCTGTTTACTGCCAAATTATATCAACCAGTCTCTCCAGTTTCCTTAGAATTATTGTGGAAATTCACACAAAATCAACAAATTGAGCTAAAAATTGTGAGTGTATTGCAGATTTTTCTCAAAAACTGTTTTATTTGTGCTAAACATCTGCCTCAGTTTTAATTGATGTCAGATTGTAGTCCATGATCTGTACAGCGAGGAATAAAAAGTCACATTTACCGTAATAAATAAGCTCAAAACACTTTGATTTTTATTGCAAAAAATCACTAAAAAAAAATCACAAAATCCTGGCGGGACAAAAAACAGTTTAATTTTAAGGATTCATTGATATTTTAACAGTTTGTGAACAGGTTTTATCAATACATTCTGGCACAACCGGCACTTTAAGAGCATTGATGATCTGGATTTGGCCCAAAGCAAAAATGAGTTTGACACCGCTGACTTGAACAGAGCGCAGGTTTGAAAACTTTCAAATGTCACATAATCATAAAATCCCTTTTGAGAAAACTTAGAAATATTTACCAAACAAGTGTTGGTAACTTGAGATCATATGAAATAAAATGCAGTATTTACAATTGAAATTTGTCCCCCCAAAAAAGACGTTTTGATTGGAAGAAATTCAGTATAGCTAAGCAAAAACATGAATTAACTAATTTTATTATGTAAAAATGTTATATTTCAGAGTTTTAACATCTGTTCTGTGTGCTTAGCTGGAGCGGCAGCCACATTCGATGGGGCCAGTCTTTCCGTCTGCGCCATCTCTCCACTGGTCACTATCTGGCCTTGACTGAAGACCGTGGTTTGGTCTTGGAGGACAGAGAGAAGTGTCACACCAAAGCCACTGCTTTTTGCTTTAAGCCATCCAAGGTTACTCATATTCTCAGACTTTAACTAGACCTTGTTTTTACTCCATAAGCATGCTTTTGTGTTGTAGCTAGGACTGTTTCAGGGAGCCTCTAATGAGAAACTGTGTCACCATCATAATCTGACCTTTTCTCTGCTGCAGAACAAACTGCACTGTTGACATATTAGAGCAAACATTCATGTTGTCCAAGCCAGTTCTGATTCAGGCCACTTTTCACAGTGTTGGTAATGTGAGGAGAAACGTATCAACGCATCAAGATTTATTTAAATTCACATTTAACAACTGAAAGTGTATGACTTTGAAAAATGTGTGGAAAACAATGTAATTAGTGAAACGATGTTCATATTTACAGGTTTACAGGGTAAGTGCTCTAGAGAGCTTTCCAAGTGTTGGAATGTAGTACAAAATCAATTTGTTTTTCTTTTTATCTGGTATGACTCTTTGTTTTATTATGCAAGCAATCCCTGCTTGATTTCCTTAGTAAAACCTTCCAGAAATGTGCTGCATGAGTCACCTTCAGAACCTTTTTATCTAAAGTCATAAAACTCCTGACAACAGAGAGTAATGACCCTGCTGCGAAATAACCACTCCTCCTAGAGTTATTACTCAGGAATCAGAGTTGGTCTTTTTGTACTCTATTTTTAGCCAATCCCTCCATCTTTTCTACCCACATCAGCCTGTGCCCATCGGCTCCTTTATCGAGGAAGGTCAGCTCCTTGTCGTGCTCAACATTGCATAAATATGTTCCTCCCAACTTGCTGCTGACATTAATCAATTGAATCACTCCATCTCTGTCTGACAAGCTATTGATCCCTGCCCGAGCCTCCAATGAAATTGATGTCCTCAACCTGTGATTATCATCTAATGCCGATTTTTCATCGTGTTTGTTGGACTTTGTGTCATATTTCCAGCCATGTGAGTGAATTAGGTCTTTCTTCTTTGTTTTTTGCTAATCCTTGTTTTCCTTTTCATTCTGAATAAATCAGGAAAAAGGCGACTCTGGCATGAAGAGGGATATTGACGGGATGGGAGTACCCGAGATAAAGTATGGTGACTCTGTCTGTTTTGTCATGCACGTGGCAACTGGACTGTGGCTGTCCTACCTGGCGCCTGATGCCAAATCGTCTCGTCTTGGTCCCCTGAAAAGAAGGGTAAATATTTTGTTTGCAGGCAGTGGGAATAAATATTTCACTCATCTTTTGGTCTGCCTTTATTTAGGCAATTTATAAAGACATGACTTTATCTAGTACATTTTACTTAAATCAGGGATGTCCAAAGTGTGGCTCGAGGGCCATTTGCATCCATCTGGATGATTTTGTTTGGCCCATTGGTCCACAATACAAGAATAGAGTGACTTTTTGATTAATTAGATATTTTTACAAATAAACTCTTCCTTTATTCATTTAGCTACAAGCAAAAATTTTTTTTCTTTTATTAACTGTGTTTCTGCTTTCATTGATTGCACTTTACGCTGCGCAACGTGTTGCCAAACGTAATGGAAATAAAAGGATAGTAAACCCCAATAAAGTTTTTGAAAATAACAGAAACACAATGCATACAGATTCCTTTTCTACAAAATATTATACTCTTTTGTTTTATTAAAATGTTGTCTATTTGGTATATTATCGAGCCAATAAAGACAATATCTTAAGAAATAAATCTTTCCAGTTTTAATAAAAATATTTTTTTTAAATGAAGCCCTTGAGTTCTCTCAACTTCAAAATGTTTGGACACCACTGTTTGGACTCCAGGTAGATAAAGTATAAACCCAGTAGTGGAAAGTAATTGTGTATATCTACAATCACTAAATTGAAATCTAAAATCTAGTCATGCAGTCTCCTTCCACAAACATTTGTGGAAGATTTGGCAACGCACCCAGTGAAGACCAGAGTGGTAGCATGATGCTGTTACTGGTATTTTAACAGAGTGGAGGGGATTGGAAATGACAGAATTTAAGGGTGCATTCACACCAGCCCTGTTTAGTCCACTTTAATCAAACTATAGTTCATTTGCTTAGAAAAGTAAGCTAATTTGAGGAGTTGTGAATGAACATTCGAACTCTAATGTGGACCAAAAAAGCGACCTCTGACCTAAAACCTTAAGTCTCGTTTTGGTCGAACTGAACTCGGGTGCGGTTTGAATGCAGAGACCGCTCCAAAAGCAGGGAAGTGGACTAAAGTGCTGGGGATTCTGGATAAATGTAATGAAAACAAACACAAGAGTCTAGTGCTAGTGGGATCCACTGCAAAAACCCCAAATTTTACCAAATAGTTTTACTCTTGTTTCTAGTGCAAATATCTTATTATGCTTGAAATAAGACAAAACTAACTTACAAGTATTTTTTCAGCAAGATATAAAGGCTTGTTTTAAGTGAATTATAATAAGTGAAATAGTCTGCCAATGGAAGCAGTACTTTTTAATCATTATCAAGGAATTACTTTCCTGAAATAAGCTATAGCTTGCTGATAAGTAACTTTTACGTTAGTTTTATCTCAATTCAAGCTGACCAAGATATTTGCACTACAAAACTAGACAGACATACTTGGTAAGATTGTGTGTCTTTGCAGTCAAATGGCTCCGGAGAAATCCCACAACCGCTAAAATCTGACATAACTCCATTTTTGTTTACATTTTGTGAAGAAGAAAGTTGCACTAATTTCTTCTTCAGAGGTTTTCATGTCATTTAATTCGGTAGTTCTTGTTGCAGCGCCACCACAGGCGAATAGGGGAACAGGTTTTTTAAAAGGTTTTGTTTGCCACAGGTTAAAATTGTCCTGGAAGGCTGAAAAGTCCAGGACAAAAGTGACATTTGCAGAATCAAATCACAGTCCATCAAACTTGGTTATACAGCTCATATTGCTAATAAAAACCAGGCCTCACTTTTACTCGGCTGGCAGCAATTTCACAGAAATTGTCTCATTAGGAGTGATGGGCACTTGAGCTGGGACAGTAAATGAGTTTGGCTCTTGTCTGCTGCTCAAGGCCGAGTCTCCCTGCAGAGATGATACCTTGTGATGATGCAAGGCAGCGTCTGCAGGCTTGAGCTTTAGCCAAACACCTGACAAGCTGAAGGTGACGGCCAGTTTACAACCAAATCCATCTCTCCTCTCCCTGTTTTGTCCTCAAGCTGCTGGATTTCCAGTGACTCTGAGTTCTTTCATAGGTTTTTTTCTCTCAATGCTTTTTCTTTTTTTGTGAATCTGAGGTAATATTTCAGTCTTTCCAATCAGATTTTTTTTGTTTTTTTTTTACATTATGCACATTTTTCTGATCTAGGCCTGCCTTCACTCTGAGGGCCACATGGATGATGGTCTCATCCTACAGCGCTGCCAGCATGAGGAATCTCGGGCTGCTCGCATCATCCGAAACACCACATTCCTCTTCAAAAACTTCATAAAGTGGGTAAAAAACACAGGAGAGCCAGCATGTGATTCCAAATTAAAGTTCAAAAGTCTGACTTTTGACTCTCAGGGCACTGGACAGCGCTGCAGCTGGAGAGACGAATACGGTGGCCGGATATGTTGAAGAGGTGCTGCAGACGTTGAACGATCTGATTGAATATTTCAAGCAGCCCGATGTAGATCTAGAGCACGAGGAAAAACAGGCGAGGCTTCGCTCACTCATCAAGCAACAAGACCTCTTCAAGGAGGAGGTAAGTCGACTGAATCAGTCCACAGAGACTGGGTTTTCGTTTTGTTTGGTAAATAATGTTATATGGGAGTTAAAGAATGTGGCAGCATCTTCAAGTTATTGGAAAAATTCAAAGTAACCTTAGTTTGGAGAATCAGAGGAAAAATCTTGTGTTGACTCGTTATCAAAATAGAAAAAATATAATGTAAATATGGAAATAATCTTAGCTAATACTTTATATTTTAAGGATTTTAAAGGGATGGATGGATAGATGGATAGTTTTTAATTATCTCATATAAAACTATAACCTTTTGTTTACTGTGGGTAAATCTGTTTGTCTAATTTATAAAGTGGAGTCCATAAATACTCCTGAGGTATAAAACCATAAATATGGCTGTAGTTTGACTGAAGCCAAATCAATTTGTGATGATTTATAAATATCATAAATTGCTTTCAACAAAGGACATCCAGTTTCCAAAATAATGCTCCAGAATTTACAATTTTTCTAATAGTGAAGGCTTTTAAATATTTTCAGTGCCAGAAACCATCATATCTTGATGAAAAGTTACTTATAAGTCAATTTTTACTTATAAAACTGAATTATATGTTTTATAAGTCGTTTTGCAGAATTGGTTTAGTTTGATGCACTGCAACCTTTTCTCATTTTAGTTTAGTTTTCTGTTTTCAAGCTTCATTTCCTTCCCAAGGACCAATCAGAGGGCTAGCTTTTGTAAATCTAACCCGATTAATTGATTAAACAAAATTAAATACCTTCTTTAAAAAAGAAATGCAACAAAAGCAAAAAGATTAAAGTTAAAAACAGAATTATTGAGATAACCACAACAAAATAACACGTTGCAATGTCTTGACTAACAATAAACAAACTATCTCTATGGTAATATCATTAATATGGCAACTACTGTACTTTCATGTTTATACTTACATATTTCAATACAGTGCTTTATTTTGTCATTATTCATGCAGTGCTCTCCAGATTATATTCATTTTCTGCCAAAAAATTTTGAATTCTTGTAATAATTTACTTCCTCCACAAATATAAGCAATACTTTTTGTTGATTTGCTGCATAAAAGGTTTTTAATATGACAAAATCTAAGTGTATAATAAACATAAAGCAAATTTCACACCTCAGAATTAGCAATTGCACGACTATATATATAATAATGTATGTATTTTCCGTCAGGGTATGCTGGCCCTGCTCTCCAAATGCATTGACCGGATGAACCTGTACGACAGCGCGGCCCACTTTGGAGAGATGGCCGGGGAGGAAGCTGGTGCAGCGTGGAAGGACATCCTCAACCTCCTCTATGAACTCCTGGGTGAGTGATGGATCACAGAAACCATCTCCTGTCAGCACCTGCTCAGTCTGAGTGGGCATGAAGTATTTATCGTCCCTCACTGAATCCCTTTTTTCCCCTTTGGACTCCTCTTCTCTCATCACGCAACAGTCCTTCATTTCATCCTTCGCTAACATTCGGTTGAGCATGTTTAAAGTTCACTACTTATTGCAGATGAATTTGTCTGAAAATAAATAAATGATATGTCACATGGCCTATACCGGATCCTAAATTTTCCACAGTTTTATTTTTAAAGCTCAGTGGGTGTTTTGTATTCCTGTTGCTGGCATTCGTCCAGAGGGGTCATGCTCACCTTGACCACCCTTATATTCATCATTCCCTGTCCTGCAGCCGCTCACATGTGTGCACAGGTTTAGCCCACAAGCACACAGCTCTTCGTAAATTATTGCTGCCCCCTCGGTGGAGCTGCCTCTGAGGAAGCAGATTTTCATGATGGATTGCTTGTTCTGCCTTTCCTTTAAGTACAAAGGGGAAACAAGCTTAATAGTCCAAGTTATTTATTTAGGTTGTACATTAAACATCAATTTTATAATTTGACATTAATTACACATCCAAAAGAGGGGGATGATCCTCTAAAACATGTGTCAAACTCAAGGCCCGTGGGCCAAATCTGGCCCACCGTAGCTTTTCATGTGGCCCTCTAGATTCTAGAGTAAACACTAAGTGTGATTAAATATTATGTTATGAATCAAATCAATGCAGTTTTTATCTGTTTACTGCCAAATTATATCAATCAGTCCCTCCAGTTTCTTGAGAATTATTGTGAAAATTCACGCAAAATCAACAAATTACTCTAAAAACTGGGAGTTTATTTCAACTCTTTCTCAAAAGTTGCAAAAATCTTTCTTACTTGTACTAACCAGCTGCCTCAGCTTTAATTGTCAGATTATAGTCCATAATCTATACAGCGAGTAATATAAAGTCACATTTACCATCATGAATAAGCGTAAATATTTCCAAATTAGTTCCACAAACACTTTGATTTTTACTGCAACAAAGAAATCTGAAAATCCTGGAGGAACTGAAAAGATGTTCATTATTATTTAATTTTAAGGAATTATTGATATTTTACCAGTGTGTGTACAGGTTTTATCAATACATTCTGGCACAACCGGCCCTTTAAGAGCACTCAAGATCTGGATTTGGCCCAAAACAACACAGTTTGACACTCCTGCTCTAAAACGTGTCAAACTCTATTTGTGTGTTAAAATCATTCAAATCTCTGGAGGATTCTGATTTCAAGTTATTTTCATTCAACCAAGCAGTTTGATTCTTGGAGAAGTTACAAGTGTATCTTGGTTGTATTGACATTTTAATAAAAAGTTTCTTTTTAATCTCTGGCAGTCATTACAGTAATAAAATTCTTATTATTATTGCTTGCCAGATTTTTACATTTTGTCACTGGCATTTTAACAGAGAAAAACATGATGGGAAAAATTAAATTACCTGTAAAAATAAACTTAAATTTGGTGTGAATTAAGTTGAGTACATACAAATTACAAGATTGCATGGCAGTCCAAGCAATGATTAAACTGCTAATGAAATCACAATTTGCCGGTTTTCTTTAAAAAATTTACCTTCATGTCATTTATTTTGACATAATTGGTAAATTAGAGCTTTCTTAACACCCAGTGTTGGTCAGAATCAGTATTCAGAAAGTGCATTTACTGGCATTTAGTCAACCGGGTGTCCCTGAAACAAAATGGTGTGAAACAAGGCTTCTAAATGTCGAAGTAGCAAAGAAAGCCCAAAATAAACCCTAAGTGATTTTAGACTGTAAAAGCTTTTGGCTTCATGTCCACCCAACAGTTTATTATCAGATGTGAGACCTTCAAAAAATCCTACTGTGTTGAGTCAAACTTTGTCTTTTGTTCAGCTGCACTGATTCGTGGAAACCGGACAAACTGCACCCAGTTCTCCCGAAACTTGGACTGGCTGGTCAGCAAACTGGAAAGAATGGAGTCATCATCAGGTATCGCAAGTCTCTCTGTTTTTCTACTAACTAATAAAACATGGAATGACGGATGTTTAGGGATGTCTTGTTTTAATTTTGTTTGGCAGGAATCTTAGAAGTCCTCCACTGTGTGTTGGTGGAAAGCCCAGAAGCCCTGAACATCATTCAGAAAGCTCACATTAAATCCATCATCTCTCTTCTCTACAAGCACGGACGCAACCACAAGGTGGGCTGGAAAAATTGGTCCGGTTTTCATCTTTAATTGCATTCACCATTATCAAAAAATCATTCTAGATTTATTGTGAGTTTAAACAAAAACAAGACTTAATTATAACACGCTTTACAGCATTTACTGAGTTAAAATTATAGATTTTCCTGCTGATTTTAAAAGCGTCCTTACTTAGTAAACTATAAAAAGTGTTATATTCTTTATAGCATTTTTATTTAAATGTTGGGAGAAAAAAACTAAACTCGATAACTCCAAAACTTTTTTGCCAACTGCAATGCAGAAATGTTCTGTATTTGTAGGCTTGTTGAACTTTTATGTCATGCAGTTTTTATAGGTTTTGGTTGAAATATTCTGCCTCCACATTAAAATAAAATGCTCAGTTTCTCTGATTTTACTTTTTATAGGTTTATGTTTGAGTAAAATGAACATTGTTCTTTTACTCTATGAACTGCTGACAACATGTCTGGAATTACAAGCAAAAAATGTTGTATTTATTTGCAGAAAATGAGAAATGGTCAAAATAACAAAAAAATGCAGTGCTTTCAGATCTCAAATACTGCAAAGAAAACAAGTTAATGTTCATTTAGAAACAATAGTACTAATGTTTTAACTCAGGAAGAGTTCAGAAACCAATGTTTGGTGGAATAACCAGGAAGCTTTCAGTGCAGTGAGCTCTTAGATTTTTGCAAATAGAGAAAACTTACCAAATTAACACTAGAATAATAATTTATATTCGTACTTGATGTGTTTGCTAAACCTGTTGCTTTCTTTTCGTTATGCACAAACCTAAATCCAGAACTGTTAATTTCTTCAATTTCTTCATGAATAAAAACAGGAAATACCTCTTCTTTCTTTTTGCTCTTTAGATTCTGGATGTGCTGTGCTCTCTGTGTGTGTGCAACGGGGTGGCAGTGAGAACCAACCAGAATCTGATCTGTGACAACCTGCTGCCAAAAAGGGACCTGCTGCTCCAGACCCGACTAGTCAACGATGTTCAAAGGTAAAAAAGCAGAAGCATGTTGAGAAGTTGTTTTTATTTCAATATACACACATTGCCTGTTTAATGTCTAAAGATTTATTGGTAGGGTTGTTTATACAGTGATACAACGCACTGACGTTTGAAAAAGAGGTAGACTATATAAGACTTTTTTTCCTTATTGATTATTCCTTGAGAGACATATACAATATCAATCAATCAAAGTTTATTCTTATAGCACATTTCAGCAATAAGGCAGTTCAAAGTGATTTACATCATAAAAAAAATAAAAACATCTTAAAAACATAAAAAACAATTGTGAAACTGTAACAAACATTACATTTTGTCAAATGCCATCATTAAAATCATCAATACACATCAGATATGTTGTTCAGGTATTACGGGCTACACAATATTAGAAAATCTTGCTGATGCAATAATATTGGTAAATATTGTGAAGACAATGTTAATAGGGATTTATGCATATTTTTTAATTCCTCTTTCTCTTCTGTGCTCCCATCACTCTGTGACCTGGTTAGAAGGATGGACAGACCTTACATACCTTCCCTACTTTACTTATTTATTTAACTTACTTATTTACCTAGCTGTACTTACCTAATTCATACCTTACTTACTTACCTTACTTTCATTACTTACTTTCTTTACCTATGTATCTTACTTTACTTATTTACATTACTAATTTTACCTATTTACCTTACTTACTTACTTAGGTAAATAGGTAAGTACTTACTTATTCACTTTACTTGCTTTGCTGACATTACTTTGGGATTTTCCCTCAGGGTAATTATTTTACATTAGCATGTGAAAATTCATGTTCGTAACACCTGGAATATTGACAAACATTTATACACTTTATACAGATTTAATCTGTTGATTAAATCTGTATAAAGTGGGTGCACTCCATATAAATACTGGACACACTGACATTGTTACATCATTCCACCCTAATATACAGTCTTGTATTAATATACAGTCTTGCTTATCTTCTTTGACTCCAGTATCAGGCCCAACATCTTCCTGGGCATCGCTGAAGGTTCGGCTCAGTATAAGAAGTGGTACTACGAGTTGGTCATCGACCAGGTGGACCACTTTGTGACCGGAGAGCCGACCCACCTGAGGGTGGGCTGGGCCAACACCAAAGGCTACGCTCCGTATCCCGGCGGAGGAGAGGGCTGGGGTGGAAACGGCGTTGGGGATGACCTTTACTCCTACAGCTTTGATGGACTTCATCTGTGGTCAGGTGAGAAACTCCGTTAAACTGGAAACTGGGCTTTCTTTAATAACTGTTGATTAAATCTGTATAAAGTGGGTTTGAGTGGAAAAGCAACTAAACTTTAAACTATTTCACATGTTTGTAGAAGAAAAATGCTTTTTTTCCCTTCTTAAACTGTAATGTGACAACCAGTAACTTATTTTTAAATATGACTGCATTTTGGGTTTTTTATTCAACATAATTGAGTACTTCATTAAAGTTTTCCTTTGAAAAATAAAGGTGGAGGTTTTATGTTATTATAAGTCAGTATCAGATCAAGATTCAGATTTCCTCTTGAATTATTTTATTTTTTTTACTGTAGTTTCTCAAGACAAACTAACAAAAAAAATTTAAAGAACTTTTGATTTGCAATTAAATTATATTGTTTTCCTTTTTATTTAGGAAAAATAAACACTTTTTTTTATTTTTTATTGTTTCTGTTTATGTCAAAAATGTATTTAAGTATTCTGTAGACATCTATAAACTTTATTCAACTTCTGTCCCAGGTTTTAACAATATAATTCTACAAAAACACCTAAAGGACTTGATAATATATCACATTTAAATAAAACGTATTGCTCACTCCTACTGAAAATGGCGCGTTTAATCTTCTCCAGTGAAGGACAAACATAAGCTGTTGTAAACACACTGGCTGTCATTAAACGACCTGCATCAAGCGTGATGCAGATCCTGCCATAAAAGTTCCAGCTGACTGAAAACCGGCTCCACATCTTCATGATTTTTTCACTTCCAAAGCATCTAAAAGATCCATTACGTCTCCCCACTCATCCATTTTATGTCACTCCTGTTAAAGCATTCATCGGATCTCTGCCCCGTCTCTTCTCCTCACATGTCATTCTGTCCTACATTTGCTGTGACTTTCCTGCTGTAACTGAGATCCGCTCTCGTCTCCCAGGTCGGATCCCCAGAGCCGTGGCCTCCATTAACCAGCACCTGCTGAACTCGGATGATGTGGTCAGTTGCTGCTTGGATTTGGGCGCTCCCAGCATGTCCTTCAGGATCAACGGGCAGCCGGTGCAGGGCATGTTTGAGGACTTTAACATCGACGGATTCTTCTTCCCTGTCGTCAGCTTCTCTGCTGGAGTGAAGTAAGATGGAATAACAAACATTACAATAAAGGTTCCCCACAGAAAACCTGCTAAGCCCCGTGATTGGCCGCTCGACAGTCATTCATCCAGCAGCCCGCTGTGATTTTGAGTTAAAAAATGTTTAAAGTTGACAGGAAATTTTAAAATATCACTTGATAATTATGTGTTATTGGAAGGTTGGAAGATTAATATGTGAACACCAACTATAAAGTCTTAAAAAATGCATACATGGAAAAAAAAAAAAAACTTAAATAAATAAGTAGTGCTAAGCCTGGTGGGGGCACAAGTAAAGCCTGGTGGCCCACCAGGCTTATAATACTCAGAGAAACCCTGACAATCATTCCCAGTATTGGCCACGTTGCTTAATCATTCGAGGCTCCATGATGGACGTCAGAAGTGAGAATCGGGAGTATTGGAAACTGTTTTCCAAAGTTTTTTTTGCCAGTTTATTCATGGCTTCTACTTGTTAGAGTCGAGCTAATTTGTCTGTGAACGTAACACACCTGGTTGGGGCTCATAGACGGAGGTATTCATAAAAATTGGAAGCAGCTAGCTTAGAAACCGACCCATAACTCCTCCCTCCT
The DNA here is from genome assembly GCF_019740435.1 of Gambusia affinis. Taxonomy (NCBI): domain Eukaryota; kingdom Metazoa; phylum Chordata; class Actinopteri; order Cyprinodontiformes; family Poeciliidae; genus Gambusia; species Gambusia affinis. The sequence goes on from NC_057889.1 coordinate 5,498,506, forward strand.
GACGTGATGACCAAATTACAGACTCTGCCTGAATTCACACCACATGATTTATGTCACAAACAGCATTTCCCCTTAAACCGGAGTAACTGTGGGCAGTTTAGTTATATAAATTACACTTTTTAAGTCAGAGGAATCCTGGAGAAGTCCATTTTAAATGGGAATGTTTTTTAAGAATTAGTTGAAAGAACTGAAATAAGCCCCAAAAAGACCATTAAAAAGCAATAAAAATGGCTATTTTCCAAACGATGCAAAATCTTACTGAATCTTCAGTTTGTCGTGTCCTGTAATAAATAGTTTGTGTGACTTTTGTTCTCAGAGCCCGTTTCCTGCTTGGTGGGCGTCACGGAGACTTTAAGTTCTTGCCGCCAGCCGGTTACTCTCCGTGCTACGAAGCGCTCCTGCCCAAGGAGAAGATGCATGTGGAGCCTGTGAAGGATTACAAGCGGGACCATGACGGGGTCCGTGACCTGCTGGGAACCACCCAGTTCCTGTCTCAGGCCTCCTTCATTCCCACACCGGTTGACACCAGCCAGGTGAGCCTAACCACTCACTGGGCTGCCTGTTGAATGTATATCAAAGCAACAATGAACATTATTAGCCACTTTAACTTGCTTTAAAGAGCATCTAATTTTAGTTTTGTTTGTACAGTATAAATACAGTTTTTAGGACTTTTGAAAAGCTTATTCTACTTTTGGAAGGTTAGTATTTCTGAGAATGAATTAATGTTGCTTCAGCTCCCCTTTTATAAGATAAATAAATGCTTTCTTAATGTTTTAATGAAAGGGTTCTTTTCCTTTTTCTCTCTTTCTCTGCAGATTGTTCTGCCCCCTCATCTGGAGAACATCCGCGACAAGTTGGCAGAAAACATCCACGAACTTTGGGGAATGAATAAGATCGAACTGGGCTGGACGTATGGCAAGGTAAACCTGCTGTAAAAAAGGTTGTTGAAACTCATGACTGATGATGCAGAGCTGCAGACAGTAGCCTGAAAATGTTTCACCATGTCATCCCATCTGAAAAATGATTTATTGCTTGGAGATGCAGAAACGTTTCATGATCAGGGAGATAAATCAAGTAAAAGTTATTCCTTATAAGAAGTTTAAATTGCAGAAGACCTAGGAGTGCATGTTATTTTAAAGAAGTATTAAGGCACAAAGTGAAATGTACAATATAAATCAAAGCAAAATTCTTTGCTTTAATAATTAAAATCCAAGAAATTAAAAAAAAATAATTTATCGAAAATATTTTGGCAAATAGTAAGGAGATAATATCATCATCTAAGAAGAAAGTGAATGGATTAATCCTGATTTAAACAGTGTTTACTGATCTGCATCCCTCTTGCTTTTCTCTTAATGTTACATCCAGTGTCATTTCACCTTAGAGTTAAAAACACAACTAGAAATTTCATGCTTTATGGCTGGTAAAAACTGAGAAATCTGCAGGATAACTCTCTTAAAGGTCTGTAATTGCCTTTGCCTGCTTTACATATCAGAGATGCTTGTTTGTTTAGTCCCAGTGGACTAATTACGCTTTTTTTAGTGGCTCCAGAACAAAGAAAACTTCCCACATGGCTGCTGCTCTTTTATTCAGTACAGGTGGAGAATCCTGGTCTAAGTGTTGGTCTGTTTTTAATTAAAGCTGTTGGTGTTATTCACTGTAGATGCAGCAAATTAATGCCTTGTAAAGACCATTATTCCTCACCTCTGATGTGACATTGGCCATGTAAAATTTAACTGAAAATCATTTACATTTGGGGAAATTAAACATAATAAACACTAACTAATAAACAATTTAACTGTCAGTGTGGACAACCTTGAACCAGTTCTTTGATTTAAAACATTTCAAAATCTATTCATATGATCCACAAATTCATATGATTTAGCTTTTTGGATTTAGTTTCATTTTCACACCTTTTTGTCCTTTGCTTTCTGAAGTTAAATCAGATTAAGCTTCTCTTGTTTTAGGTCACTTAGAATTATAAAAATTATTTCTATTTGCTGACTTATAAATGGTCTGATTTAACTTCAGACAGTCAGAAAAAAAAGTTATTTGTTGAATGTTTCCTTTGGTTTTATCTGTATATAAATTCCCAGCTGGTGTTGTTCAATTGTCAGCTTTTGTTTTCATGTATTTTGATAACCGTCTAGATTTTATGATGTCTCTTTATTTTATCCAGTTATTAATGTCCTCCTTCATTGTGTAATGAAGGTCTAATTTTGTATGTCACAAAACATGACCTGTTAACAGCAATGTGTTCACTTTGAGAGATCCATTAATGGGATACTAATTGGTCTAATTTGTCTGATCAAATGCCGTGAAATTTGATTTTGTTGTGAATTTCCACAACATCGAACGTATTTACTGGAATTTGTTATGTAGACTGCATATGTCGATACATTACACATACTGGATCTTTAGAAAAAAAAAACACTTTTTGCTGGGTAGCGTTGCTAATTTTCCCTTTATAGTTTGATTTGTTTTAGTTGAAATTGTTTCAGGTTTCTATTGTTTTGGAAACTTTTGACTGTCCTTCAAAAGTACTTTTGAAAAATACAGTAAACGTTTTAGAGCTTCGGCTAACATGCTCTAGGTAATACAAATGAGCTAAAACTGCATTAACGTGAATTACTGTGTTCACTATCCAAAGACATCTTCATCACTCTGGGCTCCTTCCCTGATTTTACCGTCAGTAACTCTCTCTCTCTCTCTCTCTCTGCATCTCATCACTGCAGAAGCGCCATCAGAAGTCTGATCACACAGTTAGGCTCTTTTTTTACTGTTGTAGTTACAGGATAATATTCCTCTGAGGCTGCTCCCACAGAGGCCATTCAGCCAATATTAATAAATCCCTTTGCCATTCCAAAAATGTGACACCCACAGTAATTAAGACAGGGATAAAAGGTCAACAAAAATATCAAGGCCTACGTTTAGGTCCAAACAGATGCCTGGCATAAAAAATGTGCTGTTACAAGCTCAATGAGCCCAGAGTGACATTGCTATAATTCCAGGTCAGGTTCCTCTTTGTGGATATTTGGCAAGCAGGAATGTGTTATCCATCACATCTGTTTGCTTGGTTCGCACTCTGTGTTGCTGCTGTCCTCTTTAAAAAAAAAATTGGTGTAATTCTGTAGCAGAGAGTATTATCAGTGAGTCTTAGTGGATGTCATGATAGCAGTAAATCTCTCTTAATCAGGTCTCCTGCAGGCAGTAAAGGCGCTAATTAAAACATAATCTACTGCAACACTTCAGTCTAAGCAACTCGTAAAGTTCAGAAACTTGAATAGAACTAAAAGCAGTTAAATCTGACTTCTTCCTGGCTTTGAATGTAGAGTCAGGCTTTTTCTGCAGCAGAAAGGAAGGTTTTCAGACAAGACGAGGGCGATGTGAGACGAAACTTTTTCTTTCTCCACAGGTTCGTGACGACAACAAGAGGCAGCACCCTTGTCTTGTGGATTTCGGCAAGCTGCCTGAAACTGAAAAGAACTACAACGTGCAGATGTCAAGCGAAACACTCAAGTAAGGCTGCGGCTGACCCTCAAAGTAGAAAAATTTATGGTTTTTAGAATTTTTACATTTAGAGTTTAGCAAGAGATCACAATATTCATTTCTACTTCATGAATCAAAATGGGTACAGAATCAATGAATCAGATTTTATTTGTATAGCACATTTCAGAAACAAAGCCATTCAAAGTGCTTTACATCATAAAAACAATAAAAAAAAAAATCAACTATTGAAGTATAACATTTTTTCCAAATGCTGTCATTACATATCAAAATTTTGATTAGTATTTCATTTATTATGTTTCAAAAGCAACTCTAAACAGGTGGATTTTAGCCTCTGAGTCCCAAGTTTCAAATCTCCGCCTGGATATTTTTGCTTATTTTGATTGTACAAAGCTCTTTAAATGTCCTGTGAGTAAATATATTTGCCCATTCATTGACAACAACTGAGACTTCCAATATTCAGCAGGTATTTTTGCTCTATTAAGAGTGTTTCATGAGATTAAACCAAAGAAAAACATGCTTCCTGCAAAGGTGGGAGTAAAATTACCGTAATAACCCGATATTGACTAGAAAGCTCAACGTCTCCCCTTTCAGAAACCGTTGGAATTTTTCAGATAGCACAAAGTGTCACAGAGTTACGGTACCACAAATTTTGCTGTGTCATCGCCACTACATTTGGTCTAGAAAGGTCTCGGTGTTTCGGCTGTTTTGCAGTTTGTGGTGCATAGAAACTGAATGCTGCTTCTCTCCATTTGGTTCTGGGAATGAAGATCAGAACCAGAAGACCTGTGGGGACTGGAAGGTTGCTATGACAACAGCAGATGTTTAATGTATTGTGGTGCTGAGCCGTTAAGTAATTTATAAACAAGCTACAGTATTTTAAAGTCTATTCTCTGAGCTACAGGGACCCAGTGAAGGACTTTAAAACTGGGTGATGTGCTCTAACTTCCTGGTTTTTAGTCAGAACATCAGCAACAGCATTTTGGTCTCATTGATTTTTTAGGCAGACCTGAGAAGACGCTGTTGCAATAATCAATGCGACTAAAGATAAACACATGGATAAGTTTCTCTAGATCTGGCTGCGACATTAGTCCTTTAATCCTGGAAATGTTCTTCAGGTGACAGAAGGCCGACTTTGTAAAAGTCTTTATGTGACTCTAAGATCTGACTCCATCACTACTCCCAGATTTCAGGCCCGTTCGCAATTTTTTGTTGTTGTTGTAATAACTGAAACTGTGCGTTGACTCTGGATTGTTCCTCTTTAGGTCCAAAGATAATAACTTCAGTTTTGTTTTGTTTTCTTAATCCTTGAGAAAAATTGGATTGCTCACTCCTTCCCTTGTTGCCATAATTAGTAACTATACATTTATTTGGCATGTTCCTTTTTGCAATCAAACAATCCAGTTTGTTGAGGCTTGCAAGATTTTTAGATTGTATGCCACTAGAAAAGGGTTGTATGTTTCAGGCCGTTAAATAATCCAATTATCCATTCCTACAACTGCAGCAGCAGTTTTCGGCATAATGCTTAGCAGCACAAGATTAAGAATAAGATTAAAGCAGCACTTGTAAAGACATTCGTCTTCTGGTGCAGTTCCAGCATTGATTTCTAGGAAATATTGGCTCCAGAGGCTTTTCAAGTTGAAAACTGAGTCGTGTTACTGTAAAGACATTTGGCTCACCTCATTAAAGGAACTTCCTGTTATAGAGCCATTTATTCAGACAGTAAAAGCTAAATGAAGTTTAGTGTTATTGTTTTGATTAACACTTGTCATTTTTCTCATTTACCGCAGAACGCTGTTGGCACTCGGCTGCCATGTTGCCCAGGTTAATGTTCACGCTGAAGAAGACCTGAAGAAAATCAAATTACCAAAAGAGTATGGTCAACATTTTCCATCGCTTTTGGCTTATTTGTGCAAATTTCCACATTTTATAATTCTACCTTAATAAATCTTCCAGCTACATGATGTCTAATGGATACAAGCCTGCGCCACTGGAACTTTCTGACGTGAAACTGACTCCAGGTCAAGAGGTTCTGGTTGATAAACTGGCCGAAAACGCACACAATGTTTGGGCCAAAGACAGAATCAAACAAGGATGGACCTATGGCATCCAGCAGGTAATATAAACCGTTCTCATGTGATGTTCAGGCAGACTAAGACGTTGATGCAGAGTTCATAAATTAAATTGTGTTGCAGGATGTGAAGAGCAGACGTAATCCTCGCTTGGTGCCATATGCTTTATTGGATGAACGCACAAAGAAGTCTAACAGAGACAGTCTGAGAGAGGCCATTCGGACGATGGTTGGATACGGATATGATATCGACCCTCCAGACCAGGAGGGTGAGATTCTGATGAGTTATCTAAAGCTAATGGAGATTAGCCTACGTCAAGCTAATCTCCACTTTGGGTCATGAATGTTCCTAAAGGGACGATTGTCCCCAAAATGCATTGATAAAACCCATTATTAATTCAATAAGTTCTTTATAAAATTAAATAATATTAAACATCTTTTTTATGTTACGTCCCTCCAGGATTTCCAGGATTGTTTTTGTGATTTTTACAATGATTTTCTGGTGCTAATTTAGAAGTATTTGCAAGAAATGTTGGGATATTTGCGCAGATGTATGATGATAAATGTATAAATGTGACTTTTTTATTACTTACCATATCGATGATGGACTATAATTTGACATCAACTAAAGCTGAAGCAGCAGTTAGGAAGAAGTGACTCAAACACAATGTTTTTGACCAATAAACTCACAGGGATCTGCTGATTTATTTTTATTTTTTTTTGCATGAATTTCCTCGATTGCAGAATCATGGAAAGACTTCAGGGCAACACAAACAGCTTTATTGAGTAACTGGAACTAGACTAATGTTTTCTTCCACTGCCAGATTGTTTAACCTGTGACTAATAATTTTACATCGATATTAAGGAATTACAAGAAGCTCCTATTTCTTACTGAAAAGTTTTATTTTAAGTTGTAGTAAGATATTTGCACTAGAAAACTAAACCAAAAATACTTGATAAAATTTTGCAGTGCAGCTGAACACCAAAGCTTTGAACCAAATCAACACAAAATGAATAGTAGCTAAAGTTGTACTTCATTCAGAGTGAGCAATATTTGTTAAGTAAGTGTAAGTTGTCTAACCAATAGCTGGATAATTTCAAATTTGACTCAGGATGACCTGAGCTGTCAGTGCAGTGCAGAATTTTTTTTTTTATTTAACCTTTAAAATTAGGTTAAATAAATCATAAATATCATGAATCATAAATATTTTTTTTCTCATCTACATTTCATTGATCTCCCTGTTTGGAAGTATCATTATATATCATTATTTGCATTTTTAAATTACACGGCTCTTCTTTTTCTCTCTGGACCAAAGTTGTGCATGCAATAGATGATCAGAGCATCGAGACAATCCGCTTTTTCCGCGTGGAGCAAACGTACGCCGTGAAGACCGGGAAGTGGTACTTTGAGTTTGAGGTCCTGAGTGGAGGCGACATGAGGGTCGGCTGGGCCAGACCGGGCTGCAGGCCCGACGTGGAGCTGGGAACGGATGACCAGGCCTACGTCTTTGATGGATACAGGGTAACCTGAAACAGCTGCTCGTTGTTTGCAATGAAATCCAAGCAAGAGATCTCTGTTAGTGTTGCTTCTCGTAATGCTTTACTTTCTTCAGGGTCGACGGATGCATGCTGGTAGCCGTTACTTTGGGCATCCTTGGAAGAAGGGCGACGTGGTTGGTTGCATGATCAACATGGAGGACAAATCCATGATTTTCACTCTGAATGGAGAGCTCCTGATCACCAGCAAGGGCTCTGAGCTCGGCTTTGCTGACTTTGAAACAGAGGATGGTGAGAACTTCATGGATTCTTTCAGTATTTAGTTTTAGAAATGGCAAACATAACACAAGGACTAATTGTCCACTAACTTCTTGTCTTAATGCAGGTTTTATTCCGGTGTGCAGTCTCGGGATGTCTCAGATCGGCCGCATGAACCTCGGCAAGGATGCCAGCACGTTTAAGTACTACACCATGTGTGGTCTCCAGGAGGGTTTTGAGCCTTTTGCTGTCAACATGAACAGGGAGATAACCATGTGGTTCAGCAAGCGCTTGCCCACCTTTTTCAACGTTCCCCACGACCACATGCACATCGAGGTAGAGAACGCCATACTTTATTATCCGCAGGATTCATGAGCCGCGTTTCCATTTCAAATCTACCCTGCTGATGATGAAAAACACAATTTCGCTATTGCAGTGCTTCCATTAATTAAGAAATGCAGTTAAAATCAGGTGTGAATGAGCTTGTTGACCTTATAAGTGATTAAAAATCATGTCTTCATTGCAGTTTTGATGTGGCTGAAAAGCACTTTATCAAAGCGTGAGCCTTTTTTTTTTTCCCCAGATGTTTTTTGCATAATATTTAACCCTTATTGGCCAAAAGGTGTCGCCCACCACATTTTTACAAACTAAATTTGCAGTACCGTAACTCTGCGATACTTTGTGCTATTTGATAAACTCCAACTGTTTCTGCAAGGGGAGACGTTGCATTTTCCAGCCAATACCGGGTTATTACGGTAATTTTACTCCCACCGTTGCAGGGAGCACGTTCTTTCCTTTTGTTTAATCTGATGAAATTTGTTGAAATTTAAAGAACTTTGCACAATTAAAATAAGAAAAAATATCTAGGTGGAGATTTGAAACTTAAAAAGTTAAAAACTTTCACTATATCATGAAAGATTGTGTTCCTCCATGTCCTGCCTGTGGCATTATTGCTGTCCAGGTCAAAAACAACCAGTAGGAGCCAGGAAGGGAGGGTCTTAGTGCTGACAATCACCCTCATGAACATGCTGGAAAACCATTTATTCGCTGTCATTGATGGCTATTCTAACTAGCCTGCACATTCACACAGGCTCTGCTATCAAGAAGAAGCTGTAGCGTAGCAGAAACCAGGGCGCCAGAGATTGATTGTCAGCACTAAGCCCCGCCTACTGGCTCTGTATGGTTGTTTCCAGATTGCACTCGGAGAGGGCAGAGGAGCTTGATTTTGTTTCACAGATTATCTGTCTCATACTGCTCTGCGATGACATAGTGACAGTTTCAACAAATATGTAAAAAAAAAACTATTTTTCATAAAAGTTTTAAGTTCCAGGTTTTCATTCCAATTTGTGACATTTTTTTGGTCAATGTAAACGCAGCAAAAATGGCCACAGATTGCTGTCGATGGACACTCTCACTCTCTTTGGGATTTGTTTCTCGTCCTCTTAGGTTACCAGGATTGACGGGACAGTGGACAGTCCCCCGTGTCTTAAGGTCACACACAAGACGTTTGGCACCCAGAACAGCAACAGCGACATGGTTTACTGCAGACTGAGCATGCCGGTGGAGTTCTACTCTGCAGACAGGCTGCTGGACGAGTCACTGAAACTCAGGTAAGGCGTCTGTACTCAGACTGAGGGTTTCATCCTCAGTCTGTTCTTTATTTTTTTTCTTTTAAATAGATGGTAAAACAATCAATGCAAGATATAAGGTTACTTTTGTTCAAGTTTCCATTGTGGTTTGGAAAACTATGGAGTTGGACTGAAATGTTTTCCAGGACTGGATGAGGTTGGCAAATAGAGAATGGAAAAACTTTTTCTAGCTTTCATTCTTCCATCTGTATATTTATCTATCCTCTTCCTTTCTTTTTATCCATTAATCTTTTTATCTTTGTTTTCCTTCATAACCATTTGTATATCTATTCATCCATTGGTTTATTTGTTCATCCACCCATTTCCTTTCCTTTTATTCGTCCATCTATTTATTCATCTGTTTTCTTTTTTATTAATCCATTTGTTTATTTATCCACCCATCTGTCTCCTTTCTTCCAGAACCCTTTTATTTAAACATGTTTGTTTGTTTTGTCAGCCAAACTCCCAAAGAAGATGGAAGTATTGACTATGGAAGCATCACAACCGTAAATCACCATTAATTCTTAAACTTACTGATAAAATATCCCTTCTTGATCTTCACAATATGCTTTCCCATTTCATTAAATTATTTTTATTTTTAAACCTGCAGTATTACCATTCGGTGAGAGTGTTTGCCGGACAGGACCCCGCCACCGTATGGATGGGCTGGGTCACCCCAGACTATCACTACTACAGCAAGAACTTCAGTCTCAGCAAGACGCAAACCGTCACCGTCACCCTGGGAGACGAGCGGGGCCGGGTCCACGAGAGGCAAGCTGCTGGTTCTTAAATATCTGCAGTTTATAGGAAGTCTGGGAGTAAACAACGTTCAGAACTCCTCAGTGTGTTTCAGAGGATATTCTCTTCTATAATGTCATTCCTCTGACCAGACCTAGAAACTGAAATAAAACTAACGTGAAGAATAAAATGTCACAGTGTATAAGAATTATGGGAAATACAGCAGGTTCATCTAGAAGGCGTGTCAAACTTTAGGCCCGTGGGCCAAATCCGGGACGCCGTAGCTTTTTATGTGGCCCTCTTGATTCTTGACTAAACACTTAATGTGCTTAAATATCACGTTATCAATCGAATGAATGCAGTTTTTATATCTTTACTGCCAAATTATGTCAATCAGTTCCTCCAGTTTCTTGAGAATTATTGTGGAAATTCATGCAAAATCAACAAATTGCACCAATACATAATTGAGAGTTTATTGCAGAGTTTTCTCAAAAAGTAAGTAAAAATTTTCTTACTCGTGCTAAACAGCTGCCTCAGCTTTAATTGATTATCTGATTACATAGACCATCATAAAAACAGTAATAAAAAGTCACATTTACCATAAATAAGAGCAAATATTGCAAATATTTCCAAATTAGTACCACAAACAAAAAAAATCACAAGAATAATCAGAAAATCCTGGAGGGAGTGAAAAGATATTCAATGATATTATTTAATTTGAATAATTCATTGATATTTTAAAAGTTTGTGAACAGGTTTTATTAATACATTCTGGCACAACCGGCCCTTTAAGAGCATTCAGGATCTGGATTTGGCCCAAAATGAAAATGAGTTTGACACTCCGGATCTAGAATTTTCCATTATTAGATGTTTTCATTATTGTGTTGATGTGCAGCTAAATCTGCTCTCGTAGAAATGGTTTCTACAAACAGAAGAACAGAAATCATTGCAGTAGCTTAAAATATATAGTTTTATCTCCCAAACAACAGAGAAGTTATTGAAGTTACGTGACCCTTATTATAGAAAGGTATTAATTTCTTTATCTAGATCGGCATTGAAACCCAAAGCCTTAATTTTGCCTGCGATGGTCGTTTTTTTATTCTGCAAAACACAAATCCAATCTGAATTATTGGGCATGTGTTTTGCAGAGGTTTCAAAGTTTCTGAACTCTTCCTGTTGTTCCTCTTGCTGCAGTATTCAGAGGAGCAACTGCTACATGGTGTGTGCAGCAGATGCACTGGGCCCGTCTTCCTCCAGCCGCTCAAACACCGACCTGGAAATCGGCTGTCTGGTCGACTTGGCCACCGGCCTCGTCTCCTTCACCGCCAACGGCAAAGAACTGCCTACAGCGTATCAGGTTAATAAGACTCTATCGTCCTGACAACGGGAATACGCTTCGATGTGAGGCTTATTTATCCCAGCACGTCCATCCAATTCAGCCTGAAGGCAAAACAGAAATAAGTTGGGATAAATATGCATTTTTATCTTTTTTTGTTTTTCAGTGGATGGCAAAATCTCTGCAGCATAAATTTTAAAAGACTTTCCAAAGTTGTTTTGGTAGATAATGAAAAGATTAAACATTAAAGTTTCAACATTAAAAGTAAATTTTGAATCTTTTCTTTGTTCATTAAATTGATAAAACTCCCACTTTTTCTGTCTTTTTTGTCAAAAACAATATAGTTTGATCCATTTCAAAATAAGAAAATCTTTTGCAAAATACATCTCGATGTATAATTTACTTTATTTAAGTTAGTATTTTATATTTAAGTTATAGGTCTTGAATTTCAGAAATTATATACCGAGGAGCTCTCGTAATCCGTCTCTGTCGGATTGGTTTTGGTTACTTAATATTACATTTTTCAGTATTGTAAATGGTTTAAAAAAGTAAAAATCTCAGTTTTTGTTTTTGCCTTTAGCATTTATTAATTATCTTTTCAACTGGATCTCAGAATTGTTCATCATTCAGATTATTTTTGATCTTCCACATGTCAGGGATGCTTTGCTGTTTGAATATTTTGAGGAATAAACTTGAAACCTCTTCTCTCTTCATTTAGTGATGCATGTCATTACTTGCGGTTTGTTTGTTTCCAGGTGGAGCCAAACACCAAGCTGTTCCCGGCTGTGTTTTGCTGCCCCACCAGTTCCAACCTCTTCCAGTTTGAATTTGTCAAAATAAAGGTTTGTCCCAATTTGCTTCCATTAGACATTAGGTTTCATTTGCAAGAGTGTGCTTTAAAAGACAGTGTTAAAACGTGTTGGAGCTAAATATTCACGTTAATCTTTCTTAAGGATAAACTTTTATGAATTGAAGGAACCAAAGATAGTTTCCCCTGCCTTCCCTGTCGTATCCCAGGATGCCATGCCGCTGTCGTCAGCCATGTTCAGAAGCGAGCAGCGGAACCCGGTTCCACAGTGTCCGCCGCGTCTAGATGTGCAAACCATCGTGGCCGTCCTCTGGAGCCGGATGCCAAACACCTTCCTGAACGTGGAGACGGCTCGGGTCAGCGAGCGGCACGGCTGGGTGGTGCAGTGTCTGGAACCTCTGCAGATGATTGCCGTGCACATACCTGAAGAGAACAGGTAGCAGATAAAAGACTGATGGATATATTTTATTTGAGCGAATGTATTTCTCAGGGCAGTTTTGGATCCTCAGGTTTTTTTGCCTTTCAGAAGTTTACATGCAGCCATTGTAGAAATTAATGGAGTTTACTCGCATTTGAGCTGCTTTTCTTTTGGAGTTGGAAAAAAATTCAATTATTAACAGAAATAATATTCAGATAAATCTTAGCAAGTTGAAGAGATACCATTTCTGCTTGTTATAATTTGATCTGGATATTTCACCGCTCTTCTTGACCCTTCTACACTGAACGATGGCAGCCAAATTTGCAGTACCATAATTCTGCAATACTTTGTGCTATCTGAAAAACTCCAACCATTTCTGAAAGTTGAGATGTTGCACTTTCCAGCCTATATTGGGTTATTACGATAATTTCACTCCCGTCGTAGCACAGAGCATATATTTTCTTGGTTTAATCTGATAAAATATTCTTTTAGTAGACGGTAAATTGTGAAAATAACTTGCTAGATATTGGAAGTTCCAGTTGTTATGGATAAATGGACAAATATATTTACTCACAGGACATTTAAAGAACTGCGTATAATTAATAAACAAAAACATTCAGGCAGAGATTTGAAACTTAACACTAAGAGGGTTAAAAGAATTGGTGTAGTTGATTTGTTTTACTGGAGCCTTCTTAGCTTTTAAGAGATGAAGAACATGAAAAGACTATTCAGGAAGTTTAATGTTTGCCTTCAAAGACCGGTTTAAATGTCACTGAGTTCAAACATTTAGCAGTGTTTCTTTGACATCCATTTTCACTTCAAGCTGGGAATTGTGACACTGTGGCCGTCTCTCCCAAAATAAAAGTCTCTGAGAGTAAAGAAAGAGCGTTTCAATTTTTTGCATGGCTACTCTCCTCCTTGTACGCTGCTGAGCTTTATTTTAATTTTTGAAACAAATGTGCGCATATACCCTCCGGTACGCCGTGTGCCCTGTCATATTATATAAATAATCATGCAAGGGTTATTATTTTAGTCTCAGGCCAGCCCATCCTGCAGCTGAGGACCACAATGATACTCAGATCAAATTTACCGTGCATTGAATTGAGGTTTTATCAGGAACTGCACAGTGGGATTTACAGTAATCCAAGTGAGATTTAGTGAAAAACATGGATTATAAATCCTTTAAATGTGCAGTGGGTACAGAAAGTATTTAAATACCTTTAAATTTTAGCTAATTGTAGCCATTCTCTAAGATCAAAAAAGTTCATATTATTTCTCATGAATGTACAATCAGGATGCCATCTTACCAGAATAAAACAAATTTAGATATTTTTACACATTTAGTAAAAAAAGAAAAACTGAAATATCACATATTGTACTGAATGTATGACCTAATTCCAGTGAGGAACCTCAGCTGGAAAAAGCGCCACTGTGTCAAGTTTAAAGCCAAAAGTGAAATGAATGACTTAAAGTAGCATTATTGAAATGGATTAAGGAATTGCATTGTTCAAATGTAATGTTTTCTATTTAGTTCTGTAAAATACAAAAATATTTTAGTAAATTTTTAATTTAGAAAAATTTAATTTTTTTTAAATATAATTTCATATTTTATAAAAAGACAAAAAATGTATGAAATTTAAATTAAATTTATCAAATTTAAAATGTATTTAAAAAATGTTATTTAAATAAAAAAACATAATTTTATTTAATTTTTTTGATAAAAATGGTATTTATATTTTAAATAAAAAATACTTTTATTTCTTAAGCAGAACTAAAAAATACATTATCTTACAGCAAATATAACAAATAAAAAGATTACAAAAGATAAACAAATCTTGTTATTTTATAAGGTTTTTGTAAGATAAAATCTTGTTTTGTAAGATTTTATTATCTTGCAAAACAAAATTCTGTTTTTAAGATAATTTTGTCATAATTACCTAAAACAACAGATGCATTTAAATGCCTGCAGAACAGTGAAACCCCAAATTAGTTTCATTTTTAAATAAACCCCAACCAGGATGAACCCTACAAGTCAAACGAGAGACAGATGGTGGAAACATTTCCCTAAATCAAGGATCAACAAATGGACTAAAAAGCTGATATTTTTCTGTCGTTCTGCAGGTGTTTGGACATCATGGAGTTGTCAGAGCATGAAGACCTGAGGAAGTTTCACTACCACACTCTGAAGTTGTACTGTGCCCTCTGTGCTCTGGGAAACACGCGTGTGGCTCACGCCCTCTGCAGCCACTTAGACCAATCACAGCTTCTCTACACCATCGACAACCAGTACCTGTCGGGCATGCTCAGAGAAGGCTTCTACGACGTCCTCATCAGGTGGGTCATTTATTTATTTTAAAGGTTTTGTTGGCTCTAGTGGCCTTTACTTGAAAGTAGCCTGACAGGAAAGATGGTAATGAGAGAGGAGGGAAGACGTGCGGCAAATGTTGCCAGGCCGGGAATCGAACCTGTGACAACCGCAACGAGGACAAAGTCCACCATATGTGTGTTGTGGTTTGCCCCTGCGCCACCACAGCCACCCTTCTTTTTTTATTTGTTTCTTTTTCTTCTAGGTGATTCTAAAAAATAAAACCCGCCTCATGGTTTCATCTCAGCAACGGATAGAGAAAAATGATCCTGATGTCTGGCTATTTCAGTGTCAGCTTTAGTGCCAATAAGTGCTAACATGATGAAGTGGTAAACACAATCAGCATCATAATTACTCAGTAAATCAAATTAATGGAAGAGATATATTTACATAACCAGCTCACTTTTCCTGCATCTGAATATCTTTCTTTTATGAATCCATCTCTGCCTTCAGTTTCCCTCAGTTCTGTGTATTTTGTCTCTAATGAGCCGAGTTTTCCTGTAGCTTTTGAAGTGATCCCAGGTAAAGTTCACCATTTTTCTGAGGCTCTTTTGAAGTCTTTTTTAAAATTTATTTTTGGGTGATTTCACACTCACTTTCACAATATTATCTGACCATTTTCAGAGAAATGTCTGTCATTTAAGCCACTTAACTGTGACTTATGACTCATTCAGGCTGAGACTCCCAAACTCAATGGCATAACAGAGGAGTTGGCTAAAAAAATGAGCTTTTTTGGCAATTTGTTGATAGCAGCATGTTCCAAGGACATGCTTGGATTGGAGTTTGATTCACTTTTTAGTTTCTTTTCATTTTTCTACCATGTCACACAAAGAAGCAGTGTGTTCAAACGTTTTTTAAAAAATAAAAAAATTTCTAGCACTAACAATTCTAGTAATTCCAAATGACCAAAACCTAGAAAGTTTTAGTCCAATTTACATATAGAAGATATGTAACATATGACCTATTATACTTCAATGACCAGCTTGATTTAGGTACAAAAAAAATGTTCATTACAGTGTTTGCACCAAATCATTCTTAGATAATAAAATTTTAGTGTTCAGTTTTTGAGTTCCTTTCAGATTGAGCTGTTTTATGGCCTTTAAATTTGAATAAGCTGCTGCTGGCCACGCCCCCAATTCAATGTTTACACTCACATGAAAACATCTGCAAACAGATGCGCAATTATCTAATCGCACAGCTTTGAAAAGCAGAAGTGGAGCCTCCTGCACAACCAACAAGAATGCAGCAAGTAGTTTCTGAACTGCAAGTCAACAACAAAACACTTGTCTTTTCCAGTAACCATTGTACAGCTCATACAGCAGTAAAATTGGCTGACCAAACCTGCTGGTGCTCAGCTTAGGTTGCTAGGTAACGATGCAGTGCCTGTCTGTAGTAAGGTTTTTGAAACAGCTCATTTTCCAGACACAAAAAAACATTAACGTATTGTTTTTTTAAGCACTTGGGTTGTTTTAGAAGCAGTGGAGACCAAAAGGAAGCATACAAATGTACAAAATACAAATTTTGCATCACAGGTCACTTTAAAAAAGGTTGTGTTTCAGTACGTACTGAATTTGATCTGATTTCATCTTCATATAAATTCATAGCTGCATGTTTTATCTCGTGGGTTTAGTGTACAAAAGTTATCCTGCCAGTTGCATTGGATCAATTATGATGATCTAAATTCTTTAAAATCACCACTACTGTTTTTTTTTTAACACCCAGCATTCATCTTGAGACGGCAAAAGAGGCACGGCTAATGATGAACAACGAATTCATTATCCCTGTGACGGATGAGACCCGGTCCATCAAGCTGTTCCCGGATGAATCCAAGCGGCATTCTCTTCCCGGAGTCGGCCTGAGCACTTCCCTCAAACCTCGGGTCAACTTCGCCCCGGTCGGCATCATCAGCACCAAACGCCACCAGTTCCTCTACAGCCCCCAGATCCCCCTGGGAGTCCTGAAGGAGAAAGCCATCAGCATGCTGACGGAGGCCGTGCAGGGAGGAGGCTCCCACATCCGAGACCCGGTAGGCGGGAGCCTAGAGTACCAGTTCGTTCCCATCCTGAAGCTCATCGGAACGCTGCTCATCATGGGAGTCCTGACCAGCGACGAGGTGAGGCTGATTCTCCTCCTCATCGAGCCCAACGTGTTTGGGGAGGCCAAGGAGGGAGAAGAGGGGAGTGGGGGCGAGGTGGTGGTGGCGGGAGAGAAAGAGGAGGTGAGCAAGAACGAGGAGAAGGCTGTGGAGGCGGGAGAGGAGGAGACCAAGGAGAGCAAACCGGCCGCCAAAGGTCTGCTGGAGAAGTCCCTGCCGGAGTCTGTCAAACACCAGGTGATGAAATATTTAATTTCAGTGAAACAGTTCTAAATGCTAAATGCTAGGGGATCTATTAGAAATCTATTTGGCTATTACTGCTTCTCAAGTGCTTAAAAAAAATCAACCAGCTGATTTTTTTTTTTTAGCAGTAAGTTAATGATTTTTGCTGTTTGTTTCAAAAACCTTTCGAATGGCAGGA
Source organism: Gambusia affinis (assembly GCF_019740435.1). Taxonomy (NCBI): domain Eukaryota; kingdom Metazoa; phylum Chordata; class Actinopteri; order Cyprinodontiformes; family Poeciliidae; genus Gambusia; species Gambusia affinis. The sequence continues at coordinate 5,515,645 of NC_057889.1, forward strand.
AATTCGCCTAAATTAGCAACCCTAATGGAGCTCTGGCCATTACCTAGCAACCACCGCAGAACTCTACCTGTTACCTAGCAACCCAAACTTAGCTCCAGCATGTTTGGTCAGCTAGTTTTACCACTGTACAATGGCTGCTGGAAAAGACAAGTGTTCTGTTATTGAGTGGCCACCTAGAAGCCACTTTCTGCATCCTTGTTGGTTGTGCAGGAGGCTCCACTCCTACTTTTCAAAGATGTATGGTTAAACAACATTTTCACATTTTTCACATGAAAATATTTACAGCCATTTTCACATGAGAGTGTAAACGCTGAGTTGGGAGGGATGGGCAGCAGCAACTTATCTAGATTTTAACTGACAGAGCCCCTAAAATTATTAATCTAAGAATAATTTTGTAATGAACATGTTCTGTTTAGCCTATAGACCTGTCCTAACCTGTTCCAGGAACCATAATAGGTCACCTTTAAGATCTAATTAAGTCAAAACTACCTTTATCTCATCAGATAAAGATAAAAAAGGTTCTTTATCTGATCAGATTTCTGCTGTTTCCAGATGTGCGAGCTGCTGCACTACTTCTGCGACTGCGAGCTGCAGCACCGCATCGAGGCCATCGTCTCCTTCTCCGACCGCTTCGTTTCCAAACTGCAGTACAACCAGAAGTTTCGCTACAACGAGCTGATGCAGGCTTTCAACATGTCCGCCGCCGTCACGGCCAAGAAGACCAAGGAGTTCCGCTCGCCGCCACACGAACAGGTGCCGCACTTTAATGGCTTTACGCATTAAAAATTATTAGTTTATGATTAAAATCAAATAAGAGATGGACAGATTTTTGTTTCATTTGCTTGTGGAGCTTTAGAGAAAGAGAATTTGACAGATATTCTCTCATTAATCGAAGTTGAAGGCAGGCCAATATGTGAGGCTAATGTTAGGATTATTTTTTTTTAAAGAAGCATCGACTTATATTCTTATACATGTCTGTCTTGTTTTTCACTCTGCATACCAAATTGTTCAAATTAGCGGGAAAAATGTGAACTTCATGTGCTGGATCTCCTGGTAAATCATTAAATCACCCGATTCCCTCGTCCTTTCACATCTTCCTGTTTAATTTTTTCCATCAGAGAAAAACCTATTAAAAAAGCTTCAGTCAGAGCCTTAACAGATGGTTTTGTAGTCCTCAAAATGCTTTCGGTTTCCAGCGTCTCCTAACTTTATTTCCAGTTGGAAAACCCAAAGGGCAGCTTGGACCGCATGTGAAGCTAAATTGAATCGGCTGTGCGGTGGAGCCTAACATCTGGCCTTTAAGAGCAGGAAAATATGAAATGATGGTGGTGAAGTGTTTAATGTTTTCAATTTAAAGTTTGAAGGTCGTAATGTGTTGTGGAAGATTTTAAGCACATTATATAAATCTGTCGCTGATGGAAATATGGATAAAACCATAATTTTTAAGGAAGAATGTATTAATGTTTTAATAGTAAATATAAGTCTTTATGAAGGATTTTTATGTTTATTTTGTTCTTAAATAGAAAGGTTGGATTTATTTAACACTGGTTTATGATTCATAATCATACAGCATCATTATTTATTCATGTTGGTTCAGAAACATTGTCTTAATCTAAGCTCAGATCTGCAATTTCTTTTCTTTATTCCTCATGTTATTCTCTAGTTCTAGTTGTTTTAAAATCCAAGTCATTGAGAAACATTTCTGAGGGATTATTCAGGTGACTGTGTCTCAGATAACTTGCTCTTCACTCTTATTCCTGGTTTAAATTAAATTTTCATTGATTAGGTCTCTATACAAGCATCTTAATTTGCTTATTTCATCCTAATTAACTCTTATTCTCTCAGGTTTCCCTCGACTTATTGTTCCTCTAACCTTCTGTAGCTCGTCTTGTTTCTTTCAGATCAATATTCTGCTGAACTTCAGTGCAGGGGAGGACTGCCCTTGTCCCGAGGAGGTCCAGGATGAACTCTCGTCTTTCCATGAAGAATTACGGCTGCATTGTGGTAAGAGTTCAGCTGTTGATCATAGTTAGACCATCGTGACTAAACCAGTGGTATAACGTTTCTGCTCTCAATCCATTCACAGCTGCAACTGTTGTGATTTTTACAACAAAAGACAACTTATAAACATCTATGCTATGTATTTTTTTTTTTTAAATAACAGCCATTTTATTTCTATTTTTAGGATTTAGCATAAGGGTCATTTTTAATTTGTGGTATGGAAAACGATTTGCAACCTAATGTCAAGAAAAACAGATTGAAAATCATATTGCTGGTACTTTTAGCATCATTCTTTGAAGAAATGTACTAAAAATACTGAAGAAAAACTTGCTAGGCTGCACTTCACTATTTTGCTGCAATGTGCAAGTTTCCCTTTAACCATCAATATGTTATTCAAAATCAGAGTGTAAGATCAACAAATTATAATTAAATCAATGTAATCAGTGACTTATTCTTGTTAGATAACATAAAATAAAGAGAATGAGCTAACATTTTTCCAACAAAAAACATTTTAAACAAAGTTGTTAAGAGGAATTGTCGAAGTTCCAAAGAGCCACAGGTTGCAAACCTCTGGACTAAACAGTATTTTCACACACGATGTAAATGTCTTTACATTATTTTAAAGACTTGACGGAGATTATTTACGCCTGATTTAGCAGCAGCTTTGTTGTAAATGTAATTTCCCTGCTTGAGCAGCTGAGCAATCGCATTAAAACTCAAAGAAAGGTGTTTGCCCCGGCAGGAATTCCCATGGAGGAGGAGGAGGCAGAGCAGGACACATCGATTAAAGGTCGGCTCCTGGCTCTGCTCTACAAGATCAAGGGCCCCCCTCAGAAGACAGAAGAGGAGCCCACAGAGACGGAGCAGGCCGCCCCGAGTGAGCGAATAACACACTGATGAGAAAAATGTTCTGGTGATCCAACAGCTGTCGTTTCTGGGAGCTCTGCAAATTATGAGGGTGATTCTTTCCTCTCCCCCACATCCTGCTTTACACTGGAAAAAGGAAAGGGATTTGTGATTGTGAAAACCTGATCAGTTTCATGTTAGAAAAAGAACCAAACCATCGTCCGGGATCTGCCTGCATCAATATTTATTCAGCTTCACATCAAACGACTTCAGTTCAGGATCAAATCAAGTCTACTTTGGTTCCAAAATAACATTCTGAGAAATCTGGTAAACTGAGGAGATTTCTTTGTTTTTTTGTTTTGTTTTGTTTCACCCCACCAGGGGGTCTTTTGTGGGCTCTAGTGTCCCTTATATGAAAGAAGGCTGACAGAAAAGGGGGAAGACATGCGGCAAATGTCGCCGTGTCCGGGAATCGAACCCGCGACGGCCTCGTCGAGGACTCAAGGCCTCCCCTACGCCACCACAGCAGCCCCAACTGAGGAGATTTCTTTATCCCCGTTTTTATTCAGATGCTTGTTGTTATCTGATGCTTCAGTTCAGGCTGGGGTCAGTGGTTTTTACACTTGCTTCCTTTTGCTGAATGTGTGGCTTTGTCCAGGTTCATATAATAGAAAGACTAATCTGCAGAGTCTGTAAGGCTTGAGGCTATGAATTTTAATGCTGTGCTCTTTTCTCGCCCAGCTAGCCTGCATAATTGAAGAGCTACATAGAGGTGACAAATGATAACCGAGATGATTCTGAAACATAATTTAGTATTTAGGCCCTACTTTTAGAAATTTCATCGGCAAACAAGGAAATTTGAAAAATGTTTTGTTAGTGATTTAGTTTGTCAGGTCAATAGGTTTGTTGAACTTTGCTCCAGAGATGATGTTGTAATACACCATAATGATAGAGTGAGTTTAAAGTTTTCAGGGTTTTTGTAATAGAGAAAATGCAGCAAGCGTGGGTTATTTTGTGTTTAAATTCCCTTGTTAAAAGTGTAATAAGGGTAGAAGACACAGAGCAGCTGTGGAGCTGTCAGAGTTTCACCTTTAGGGCATTCGGCTCCCTGCCTCGTCCCTCATTAGGATTCTGCTGGAATCTGACCCCTTGTTTGCTACAGATGTTGTGCTTTGAAACTTTCAAAGTTCAGCAAGGCCTTTGGTGTGCTGATGTTATCACAGAGAGTTGTACAACGTTTATCTAAGAAGAGTGAAGAGTGGTTACTTCAGGTTTGTGAGATTAGCTGCAATGCTATCCTTTCTGTGGTGTGTTTTAAAGTGAATAAAGTAACCAAATTATATCCTAAGGTTTCATTTGAACACTTCTGGAAGTATATTTAAAGTTTAATTTCAAATGTCAAACGAAATATATTTGAATATTTTTGAGTTCTATTGTTTTGGATGGAAAATATTTCTGTGTTTCTTGCAGAAATATTTGGAAAAACTGTCTAGTTCTGTACAAATTACAAGAATTCAGAAATGTTGGCTTTTTTTTTTCCCCACCAGGGGGTCCTTTTTGTGGGCTCTAGTGTCCCTTTTACCACAGTAGGCTGACAGGAAAGGGGGAAGGAAAGGGGGGAAGACATGCGGCAAATGTCGCATTTGCCGCATGGGAAATTTAATTATTTTATAGCAAGGTTTTGACTATTCAAACTCAGGAAATTTCTGTATTTTTTTCTAGACAATTTCTGAGTTTAATCAGAGAATTTAAGGTTTTTCTAGCAAATTTTGGACTTTTAAGTCTCAAAAGTTTTTAGGTTTTTTTCTAGGAAATTTCTGGTATTAATCTAACAATTTAAGTTTTTCTAGTAAAATTAAACTTTTTGTAAATGTTAAACAGAAATTTCCTTGTATTTTTCAAGAAAATTTCCAAGATTAATCCAACAAATTTTTCCTGCAAATTTTTGACTTTTCAAACTCTGAAATGCTCTTGTTTTTTTTTTTTCTCATCATAATCTGAGATTAATCTGAGAATTAAATTTTTTTCTAGCAAATTTCCAACTTTTGAAACTTAGGGATTTCCTTCTTTTTTTCGGTTTATAATAGCCCTAATGCTCCGTCGTAGATTGGCTCATTCTTATTGAGCAGCACTAATATTAAAGGACATCGTACCTGCAGTTGAACATGCGGTGGTAGCGTGATGTACAAGTATCTGAAGACAGATCCAAATCAGACCAGGAAGTCTGTTACTAAACGGCTCCAAAACAAAATGAAGGTGTTTTTAGTGGTGCAGTCAAAAATTGAGATGCAGAGTCATGACTTTAAACCGATCATTCATGTTTAAAAGTCTTCCAGTGTGGCTGAATTGATGGAGATTGATGCGTTTTCCTTCCTCTTCCAGCCAACCTGAAGGAGCTGATTTCTCAGACTATCACCAGCTGGGCCCAGGAGTCCCACATCCAGGACCCGGAGCTGGTGAGAGTCATGTTCAGCCTGTTGAGGAGGCAGTATGACGGCATCGGCGAACTGCTGCGGGCCATGAAGAAGTCGTACACCATCAGCGCCGCCTCGGTGCAGGACGCCATCAACCTGCTGGTTTCTCTGGGTCAAATCAGGTCACTGCTTTCTGTGCGCATGGGCAAGGAGGAGGAAAAGCTCATGATCGATGGGCTCGGGTAAGAGAACAGAAGGGAACATGGTTATGGAGATGAAGCGCATAGATTTATTTTATTTTTGTGGTCACAGGGACATCATGAACAACAAGGTTTTCTACCAGCATCCCAATCTGATGAGAGTTTTGGGAATGCACGAGACAGTCATGGAGGTCATGGTAAATGTCCTGGGTGGAGACAAGTCCCAGGTAAAACACCCATCCACACACGCGCACACAAACACACACACACAGTCGTGTTTTCATCACTTATGGGGACTTCACATTGACTTCCATTAATATCTACAGCCTGATCCTTACCCTAACCCCACCCATCACATACCTAACCCTTACCTTAACCTTCACCCTAACCCTAACCCTTACCTTAACCTTCACCCTAACCCTAACCCTTACCTTAACCTTAACCACAGTGAAGCCACAAGCTCGAAGCCACAAGCTATTTTACATTTTTTTAGTGTGCCTTGCCTGAGGAAGACTCAGAAGGAGTCGAAACGTTGCACGGGGCACACGTTTAGTTGATTTTTATCAGGAATTTTATTTTAATTTAAAAAAATTTTATTTTAATTTTTAATTTTTTTATTTTATTTTTTCTCAAAAAATTTTAAAAAACAAAAAAATAATAACTAAATAGTATATAAAAATAATATATATATATATATATATATATATATATATATATATATATATATATATATATATATATATATATATATATATATATATATATATATATATATATATATCAGGATAGCTCAATAGATAAGTCAGCGGGTTTTCACCCTGTCGACCGGTTCAATCCAGGTCGAAACCGGAAAAAGGGCGCTATCCTGTCTGGGTCCTTAGGCAAGATCCTTCGAGCCTACCTCATAACATGAGAGACACAAAGAAGCAAGGAAACATGCGGCTCAGGCGTCGCCCGGCCAAACAAGGTCTGCGTCAGGTGCTGGGGAACCAGAGCACCTTGATGATAAATGGGCTACTGGAACAACGAGGCGGACAACGAAGCGGAAATGGGCAAGAGATGAAAACTTGGATCTGTTGGAATGCTACTACTCAAGTAGCCCCGATCGGAGGGGCTATATGCAAAGACTGAGGGAGGAATGGTTACTTCGACATCCCCAGTCCACACTAAGTGCTAAACAGCTAGTAGCTCAGTGTTCCAACATCCATAAGCAGCTACTATCACAGCTTGAGATTGACGGCACTACAACACAAACGCTACGGCGAAAAGGAGGAACCTGGATGTCAGAGAGGGCGGGGCTTAACTACAAGCCCCCGCCCAGAGAGGGAATATGCAGCCACAATGATGGAAACAGAGCTGAACGAGGCTGCAACAGACCTGAGAAATAGAATCATGGCAGGAATGACAGACAGACCTCCTCGGCGCCAATTACAACGGCTGAGTGAAATACCATCAGAAAGTCTCATTGAGAATGTGAATGCAGCAGTGAGAACAATCCCTACCAATACCATAACAGATACAACGCAGATACAACCATAACTGATTTACAACGCAGCATCAGTGATCCTTGAGCTGCTTGGCTATAAGAATAACAATGACAATAACAAATACCCACCATGGAAAAGACGGTTAGAGAGTAAAATCAAGTGAGCCAACTATCAGAGCTCCATAAGGGAACAACATATGGGAAAGGGAGGCGTCCCACAACAGCAATGCAAAGTGGCTGATCTCTCTACGAGATGACCACAGCAAACTCCCTGAGCAAAATCCGGTAACCATCACTGTGGCAGATGTCCAAGAAAGAGTCTCAGGTATGAAGAACTGGACAGCACCAGGGCCAGACAAGATCCATGCCTACTGGCTAAAGAAACTGACTGCCCTACATGAGCGACTGGCAGACCAAATGAACCAGCTGCTACAGAACGGGAACCACCCTGAATGGTTAACTGAAGGGCGCACAATCCTGATCCAGAAGGATCCAACAAAGGGCCCGGTCCCATCTAACTACCGACCAATAACCTGTCTCTCCACAACCTGGAAGCTCATGTCAGGCATCATAGCGGCTAAGATAAGCAAACACATGGATCAATACATGAGCACGACACAGAAGGGCATCGGGGTAAATAGCAGAGGAGCCAAACACCAACTCCTTGTAGACCACACAGTTGCCAGAGACTGCAAAACCCGACACACCAACCTGTGCACGGCTTGGATTGATTACAAGAAAGCCTATGACTCAATGCCACACACTTGGATCATCGAATGCTTAGAGATGTACAACATCAACAGAACCTTGAGAACCTTCATTGCAAACTCAATGGGGCTGTGGAAGACCACCCTTGAAGCCAACTGCAAGCCACTTGCACAAGTATCCATCAAATGTGGCATATACCAAGGAGATGCGCTGTCCCCGCTACTGTTCTGCATAGGCCTGAACCCCCTCAGCCAAATCATCAACAAGACTGGCTACGGATACCGACTCAAGAATGGAGCCAACATCAGCCACCTCCTCTACATGGATGACATCAAGCTGTATGCCAAGAGCGAGCGAGACATAGACTCACTGATCCACACCACCAGGATATACAGCACGGACATTGGGATGTCATTCGGACTAGAGAAGTGTGATCGGATGGTTACAAAGAGAGGGAAGATCATCCGCACAGAAGGGATCTCACTCCCAGAAGGAACAATAGCAGACATAGAGGAAGGTTACAAATACCTGGGAATATCACAAGTAAATGGCAACCTTGATGAGATCACAAGAAAAAGAGCCACGACCAAATACCTCCAACGAATAAGACAAGTCCTGAGAAGCCAGCTCAATGGCAAGAACAAGATCCGTGCAATAAACAGCTATGCCCTACCAGTAATCAGATACCCTGCAGGAATAATTAGCTGGCCAAAGGAGGAGATACAGGCCACAGATGTTAAGACCCGGAAACTACTAACAATGTATGGAGGGTTCCACCCCAAATCCAGCACACTGAGACTCTACACGAACCGCAAAGAAGGAGGCAGAGGACTAGTGAGTGTGAGAACCACTATCCAAGACGAGACATCCAAGATCCATAGATACATCAGGGACAAAGCCCCAACAGACAATGTGCTGAGTGAATGTCTCAAACAATGGGGAACAGAACCTGAGGTGCCGGAGGAACCATCATGGGAGGACAAGCCCCTGCATGGGATGTACCACCGGCAAATAACCGAAGTGGCTGACATCAGAAAGTCCTACCAATGGCTGGAAAAAGCTGGACTGAAGGACAGCACAGAGGCCCTCATCATGGCCGCCCAGGAACAGGCCCTAAACACCAGAGCAATTGAGGCCCAGATCTACCACACCAGACAAGACCCAAGGTGTAGGTTGTGCAAGGAGGCCCCTGAGACAGTCCAACACATAACAGCAGGGTGCAAGATACTGGCAGGGAAAGAATACATGGAACGACACAACCAAGTGGCAGGCATAGTGTACAGAAACATCTGTGCAGAATATGGACTGGAACCCCCAAGATCAAAGTGGGAAACACCCCCGAAGGTAGTGGAGAATGACCGAGCTAAGATCCTGTGGGACTTCCAGATCCAGACAGACAAAATGGTGAGGGCGAACCAACCAGACATAGTCGTGGTGGATAAACAACAGAGGAAAGCCGTTGTGGTGGATGTGGCAATACCAAGTGACTGCAACATCAGGAAAAAGGAGCATGAAAAACTAGAGAAATACCAGGGCCTAAGGGAGGAACTGGAGAGGGCCTGGAAGGTGAAGACCACAGTGGTGCCTGTGGTCATCGGGACCCTCGGGGCAGTCACCCCCAAACTGGAACAGTGGCTACAACAGATCCCAGGAACAACATCAGACATCTCAGTCCAGAAATGTGCAGTCCTAGGCACAGCCAAGATATCATGCAGAACCTCAAGCTCCCAGGCCTCTGGTAGAGGACCCGAGCTAAGAGGAAGAAGAATCACCACCCGCGGTGGGTGAGAAGGGAATTTTTTTTTATATATATATATATATATATATATATATATATATATCCATCCATTTTCTTTACACCCTTCTTTCCTAATGGGGTCGGGAGGGTTGCTGGTGTCTATCTCCAGCTGCGTCCCGGGCGAGAGGCGGGGTTCACCCTGGACAGGTCGCCAGTCTGTCGCAGGGCAGCACAGAGACATACAAGACAAACAACCATGCACACACACACTCACACCTAGGGAGAATTTAGAGAAACCAATTAACCTGACAGTCATGTTTTTGGACTGTGGGAGGAAGCCGGAGAACCCGGAGAGAACCCACACCTGCACAGGGAGAACATGCAAACTCCATGAGGAAAAAAGGCATGGAATTGAACCCAGAACCTTCTTGCTGCAAGGCAACAGCTCTACCAACTGCGCCACTGTGCAGCCCTATATATATATATATATATATATATATATATAATAAACAAAACACATTTATTGAACAACTATTATTTAAGTAATAAAGCACAAATCTTAAAAACATATGGCCAGAAAATAACTGGCAGGTAGTGAGGTATGCCAGGAGACGTGAAAAAGCACGTCCCCCACCTCACACACAGTGGGATGGAGATTGGAGGAGGAAGGACCGTGCAGACCTTCACCCTAACCTTAACCATCACAGAATTAAACCACTAACCCAAAAACAACAGTTTCCCTCATGGGGACCAAGAAAATGTCCCCACAAGGAGCAATGGTCCCCATGACCCACATTGTAGACAGAAATAGGTTTCCATAAGGATATAAAAACCTGGTACATGCACACACACACACACACAGACACACAGTTTAAACCAGATATTTACATATACCGAATGACACTGGATTAGGGATGAATTATCCAAATTAAAACTGGACACAATCAGACGCGTAATCAGAAAAGAAATATCTTCTTTACTTTAATGTACCCTCAACGCAGGTTCAGAAAAAGATTATTTCTTTGGTAATTGTTCTAGTATTGTATAGCAGTATATGTTGTTTTGCACTCTTCAATGACAGTGAGAATTTGAGAATTTTTTATCATAATTTTCTTTTTCTCATTTATAGCTCTTGTATGCTTGTGTATTTGTAATAAACACCTTTCAATAAATATATTAAACACTACATACACCAAATGAAAAGTCATATACACATTTTTTTCTCACTGTCTGTAGTGAAATCAACCAAACTTTTCTTGTTTTATCTTGGCTGGAATTACCAAAATTATTTCTATTTGCTAAGTGCCGTAAAACATAGTGACAAAATCTTTTCTCAATATGTTTTATGGTAGTGAAACTGTTGATTTTTTGATTTATTGCTTACTGCAGCAAACATATTTATTTGTGTGGCACTTCTGCATTTTTTGAAATATATTTCCTAATGTTGGATATTTTCTGTACAGAAAAAAATGTGAGAAATAAAATTAAATTAAAGAAAGAAAAATATTTGCAAACTTTTTACTCTGGTAATTGTAGACGGTGCTATTCAATATATTTTAATTATTTGGTCATAGCATCTCCTATAAAATCAGGTATTGTCGTGAAATATGAGCGAAGGCTAAATTTAAATTCATATTAGGTTGTACTTAAAACAAATTTTATCCTAAGACGCAAGAGGAGCCTAAAGTAACAGCCTAACACCCTGAAAAACCACAGGAGTAACGGAGACGGCGCAGGGAGTGGACCCGGCTTCTGAAAGCCTGCTGACAGAAGCTGGAGGAGCCAGCTGGGATTAAATGCCAGAACCAAACAGGGATTGAGCCTCAGCCTGACAGACAGACAGACAGACCTCCGGGAAGCTCTAAGACCCGATGACTGACGCTGACGATCGGATCAGTCAGAGACGAATTCCAGTCCGACACTAGATATGCCTCTCACTGTGTCCATATAAAGCTCCAGGGGGTTGTAATATGTATTTTATGACCATCTAGGTTGCGTCATTAATTAGCTTTTATTTATACAATCGGGTTCTTTATGTTTGATGATAAAAGAATAACATTCTAATAGCTAAAAAGGCTTTACGATAGATGGACATTCAGAGAAGTTGCTTTCGACGTCAAAATCTGCTCATGACTTAAGTTGGATTTGACGTGATTGAAAGTTATGCTGCTGCTTGATGAGATTTTCTGTAAAACATTAGTTTACTTGCAGTTTTCACCATTTGTCAATACCATTTGTAATTTTAACTCAATTCTGGGATCAGTTGACAAATTGATATGCAAAAAAAGTTACTCTGTATCTTCCAGATGTATTAAAGTGAAGCTAAAACCGTGTGTCTCTGTTTTCTGCAGGAGATTGCCTTTCCCAAGATGGTGGCCAGCTGCTGTCGATTTCTGTGCTATTTCTGCCGCATCAGCCGCCAGAACCAGAAGGCCATGTTTGACCACCTGAGCTACCTGCTGGAGAACAGCAGCGTTGGATTGGGTAAGGCAGCGGTGCCAAACTCTTTTTCATGATGGGCTAAATCAGGATCATCAATGCTCTTAAAGGGCCGGTTGTACCAGAATGTATTGATAAAACCTGTTCACAAACTGTTAAACTAACAGTGAATCGGCAGAGATCGGCCTCCTGGATGATCAGTATCGGAATTGGCAACAAAAAATCTGATTGGAGCATCCCTAGTAAATACCACTCTCCATTTCAAAATGCAAATTAATTAGAGCATCTTTGCTTGTTTGCCACTCCTGTAAGATTATAATCAAGAACCGTATTGACACTCTATAACAAGTTTTACAAAGTATTTTTGGTCTAGTTCCTAGTGTAAATGTCTTAGTTTTGTCTTATTTCAAGTGTACTAACTTAAAAGTAGCTCTTCAAGAAGATACAGGAGCTTGTTTACAGTCAATATTTCCTTAATCCTGATTAATATTCCTAAATATTGGTTCCACTAATATGAGGAAATAATATGACGACATATCCTCATATTGTAAGTGAGAAAATCTCTCACTTACAAAGGACATTTAATCAATATTAAAGAATTACTGATTTAAAACAAGCTCCTTTATCTTGCTAAAATGTTGCTTGTAAGCTAATTTTGTCTTATTTCAAATGCAATAAGATATTTATCTAGAAACTAGACTAAAAATACTTGGTAATATTTTGTGTTTTTGCAGTATTTGCTAATAATAGTAGGTTCTGTACATGCATAATGTAGCCTGGGAATGATGAAGTATCTGGTTTTGACATGTTAGTAAACTGCTTAGGGCCCCAAATGGCTTGGGGCCACAATCTGAAAATTAACATTGGGTTGTTTTGTAATTTTTGGCGCCGACAGATAACCAGATCTGACTGCTATTTTAAGGTTCTAAATAAAATAATACGAGAACCGATGAATTTACTGATGCCACATGTTTTTGTAATAAAATGCCAAGTTGTTTTAAAGAGTTTTCAGCCAATCAGTGTTAAAACTCAGTCATAAACAGGCTGTGTTTCCAAATGCAGCCAAGATATCAGGTTAAGAGGAAGGCAGCTGGTGGGCTGACCAGGATGGCGAAACGGCGAGACATGCAGGGTGGGACTGATGATTGCACACAACAGTTGTTGTCCAACATAACACATTAGATCAGAGGTTTCCAAAGTCATACATGCTTTAGATGTCCCCCTGAATGATTGGTTCACCACTGGAGAACCTAGAGACATGTTGAGGAGGAGGTTAATTAGTCATTTGAATCAGCTGCGTTGGAGCGAAGCACCTAAAACTTGGCGCACACCGACCCACAAGGACTGAAACTGGACACTCCCTGCTTTAGATGTTTGCCAAGTCTCTTTAAAAGCATCATTTGATCTGGACCTCTTGAGAAAATACTTGGAGGGCATCGTCTGTATAATGTCCTTTTGACTTTCAAAATAAGATCATGTAACAATAGGAGAACAAGACAAAAACTGGATGACAAAAGTCTTCACTGGTTCCAACCAGCCAATTTTGTTCACAAAGACTTCATAATTTATTTTATTTTATTTTATTTTTCCTGTTGTTTTATACATTTTTAATATTTCAAATGTCCTTCACTTCCGGTGTTAAATGTTCATTAGAATTTAAATGTAATTGATTTTTGATTATGTGTTCTTTGTATTAGCTGAAAATGGTCTTTCAAAAACAACAATATTATCATTTATCGCAATAACTTCTGGGACAATTTATCGTCCAGCAAAATTTATCGTGACAAGTCATGAAACGTTGACGATCTGGAAAGATAATTTTATTCCCTGAATGGCAGATTGATTAGTTTGCTCTTTTGAAAACACATTTTCTTCTTATGTTTGCATAAGCTAATTAAGCTAACTAAAACACTCTTAATTTGATCGTCTGCGTTTTACATTTTTTAAATTAAAATTCAGATTTTTAGTTTGGCAAAACTGTATGCCAGTCCAAGACATTTAAATGTTTTTATTATAAGAAATGTGATAAATTCCCAATTTACTGTCCACTATTAACATTATTAAATTAGAGCAGCAATAGAAAAGAAACAAAATATATTGTGAAAATTTATTGGTACAAGTGGAACAAATGTATTTAAGGGAAAGCATTTGGTACAGCTAACCACACTTTATTACTCTTAAATTACATGAATATGGGAGAAAAGGGACATTTTACTACTGGTAAAGTAATTATTTGGCAAACAGGAAACAGCTTGTACAATTACAAAATAAAAGACCAGATCTTTTAGTGAAGATTAATTGTGGAGTCCCCCAGGGTTCGGTGCTAGGACCAAAGTTTTTAATATTACATTTTAAGAACATTCATGAAATATCAAATATGGTTGTGTTAATGTTTTTCTTTTGCTGATTCTAATTATTTTTTTAAATGTATAGAACTTTTACTTTGTCTGTAAGATGTCTGAACTTGAGAGGTTTACAGACAAACTGTAATTTGTAAGTAAAATAGATGATTCAATGATATTCCAGTGAACAGAGTATGAAATTATTAGAAACTGAACTGTAAAACTCATGTAAATTAAATAAAACAAAAACCTCGGTAAAGTATTGAATTTTTAAATAAAGTATAAAAAAAGCAACCCATGCCTAGGTGACATGTGTAGCTAAAAATAGGATGAGTTTTTCTCTTGGCTGGTTCATAGCTGTGACCGCAGTGTGGCTAAGTGGTTGTGACTGTTCTCTTAAGGTATAAATATTTTACTTTCTCCTTCTTGCTACTGTGGGTAATTTATCCTGTCATGATCTGACAGCTGCACTTATTTTAAGATGAAATAACACACAAGTGGATTCAACGTGATAAAACCAAACCTTTCAGATGGTTGTAAATAATTTGAAGACCATGGATCATTTTACAGGAAAAGAAAGGTTTGAGCACTTTTTCAAGGCTTTGTAGTAACAACAAAAACATTGAATCTGATGTGATATGTTACCACCTTTTATTGTTTCATTTGAAATTAAATTTTTTGTTTGTGTTTAGCGTCTGAAGCGATGCGAGGCTCCACTCCTCTGGATGTTGCAGCATCTTCAGTGATGGACAACAACGGTCTGGCTTTGGCTCTGGAGGAACCTGACCTGGAAAAGGTTTGGCAAACCTGGAAAATCTCTATCTAAATAACAAAGTAAAAAAAAAACTAAACATGCCAGGTTAGCCTCAATTTATCAATCTGTTATAAGATTTTAAATAAGTGAAAATGACACAGTTACAGGTGCATTTCAATAAATTAAAACAAATTTTAACTAATGGAGTTTCATTAAAGTGTTGCTGATTAGTGAAATCATTCATTTCTTTAACTTACTGATAAAAAATGAAGAGCCCACAGCACTGAACCCATTGAAAACCTCCTGCCTATTCCTCCAAATATTGATTTCTGAACTCTTTCTGAGTTAAAACATTAGTATTGTTGTTTCTAAATGAATCTGAATTTGTTTCCTTTGCATTATTGGAGCTCTGAAAGCGCTGCATTTCTCATTTTCTGCAAATAAATACAAAAGTTTTGCTTGTAATTTCAAAGACATGTTGTCAGTAGTTCATAGAATAAAATAACAATGTTCATTTTACTCAAACATAGACCTATAAAAAGTAAAAGAAGAGTTTGAATTTCACATAATACATGAATAAAAAGTATTTGGTTTCTGTGTGCATGTTTGTCACCTCTTACTAGCCTGAAGCTCTCCGAAAACATCTGTGATCTTGGTGAACCAAACTAAGCTGCTATTTTTGTATTTTCCTTCTGCCGACTGTTTTTAACTTGCATAATGCAAACATTGTGATTTTTGGTAGCATAATTCAGCTTGCTCTAGTCATGTTTTGCCTAAAAATACATAAATATATGTAAAATTCTTCAGTTGACAAAATGAGCACAAAAACATTATTGGTTCAGGACAAATGTTTCCATTTTGGATATAATTTTGGGATTAGAAACACACAAGTCCATATTTTCACACATTTAGTTGTAAAATGACAGAACTTTGGCCAAATGCCCAGGAGTCTTACCCAGACGTGTGTGTGTTCAGGTGGTGATGTACCTGGCAGGATGCGGCCTGCAGAGCTGTGCCATACTGGTTGCCAAGGGTTACCCAGACCTGGGCTGGAACCCCATAGAGGGAGAGCGTTACCTCTCTTTTCTGAGATTTGTCGTCTTCTGCAATGGTACGTCGGTCTATTTCACTTTGACTTTCATATCAAATATTCCCTCAGAGATAATCTTTCAGTGAATTAAATAGCGTTGCTCCGACAATCAGGGAGTGATTACCTTAAAATTGAATTGTGAAGCTTAGAAAAGTCATGGTTGTGTTTAAAAATGGATTATTTAGAATAGATTATGTAGGTAAATGTGAACTGTGCACACATATCCATAGAAAAATGCATTATGTTGATAGAAATGAGAACAGGATATGCTGTGACTAAAAGAAATCTGCCAGGAAAGGCTGCCAAGCTGCTGCTGAGTAGTCAGGACTAAGAAGTAAAAATGTTGGTCAGCTTTTTCAACACTTCCAGTAATAACTGTGCTCCAGCTGACTGCGTCCATTCCTTTTGTGCGTGATATGAATCGTTAATGTGCGCGGAAGATTAATGTGGAGCTCCTTCTGGCTGTAGGTGAGAGCGTGGAGGAAAATGCTAACGTGGTGGTGAAGCTGCTGATCCGACGTCCAGAGTGCTTCGGCCCCGCCCTGAGAGGAGAGGGGGGACAGGGTCTGCTGGCTGCGATGAAGGAGGCCATCAAGATCTCTGAGGATCCCGCTCTGGACCTGCCCAAGAGCCCGGCTGGAGCCACCGCGGGGTAGAAATATCTCCAGTTTCACTGGCTCCTAAAAGGGAACCTACTCTGCAAAATTCACGTTTTTATATTTCCATTTGGGTCTATATTGCTACTAAAAACAACCCAAGCTCTTAAAAGAAACACCCAGCCATTGTTTTGGTTAATGTTGTGGCCCCAAGTTAATGTTTCTTGGTATCTGAAAAATGAGCCTCACATGCTCTGTGTCGTTACCTAGCAACCCCAGCTGAGTTCCAGCCCGTTACCTAGCAACCCCAGCTGAGTTCCAGCCGGTTACCTAGCAACCCCAGCTGAGTTCCAGCCGGTTTGCTCGGCTGGTTTTATCACTGTATGCGCTGTACAATGACTGCTGGAAAAGTCAAGTGTTTTGTTATTGATTTAATATCCAGAAACCTCTTGCTGCATTCTTGTTGGTTGTGCAGGAGGCTGTACTTCTTCTTTTCAAAGATGGACGATTGTGTAATTGTGCATCTGTTGGCAGCCATTTTTTTGTGCGAATGTTAATGTTGGCACTTTAAATTTAGATTTAATTTTAGATTTTATTTTGTGCAAAGAAAGTGCTATGAATACGTTTTGTATTGCACATAAACATATCCTGTTCAAGGAAGCGTAATATTTCACCTTTAAAGGTATCATTCCTGAGTGAAGCTTTGAAGGTCAGCTTAAAGCAAAAAAAAAAAGAAAGAAAATCAGATACTGTTGAGAAGCTTTTATTTTGATCAAAAGAGAGATGCTCCTTGATCAGTTACATCGACCTCAGATTGTTTTCAAAAACCCAAAGGAAATCAGAAGCTCAGATGTTCTTCACTGAGTTTTTCACAGCAATCAAGGCTGGATCTGTTTTATAGGCCAGGTCTTTGATTTTAATTATGAGTTTATTGTGTTGCTAAAGAGCCAAAGCAGCTTGATTGTCCTCCAGCCACTGGAAAAAGTCTTAACTTTCTCATTTTAAAACTGAAATTATGTATAACTTAACATTATAATACAGAAATATTCATCTACCGAAAACCCTTTTTATTTTTCGCTGTTGTCTAAGGGATGATGCATGGTTTACAAAAAGTCTTAAAAAGAAACTGAAATGTGTGGCATGCTTGTAAATTCAGACCCCTTTACATTCCAGTGCAGTAAATTGCAAAGATGTCATATATTTAGGAAAAACAAATGAACACTGTGGATAACTTTCCAAAGAAGTTTAAAACAAGATTAGGCTTTGAAAAATGATTTCAAGCTTCAGAGGTCTCACAGAGAACTGCTGAATTGTCTACAATCCAAACTCCAGACTTGAATTTCACTGATAATCTGTGTCAAAACTTAGAAAATATTCCTCAAAAATCCAATCGGACTGAGCTTTTTTACTCACAATGGAGAAAGATTTTAGTGTAACGTGAAAAGCTGGTGGAGATAAGAATGGCAGAAGTGGATGGTGCTATAAAATATGTAATACTGTAGGAAATATTTTAAAAGTTTTCTTTTTCATTTCACTTTTACGGACGACGGAGTTTTCTTTTTTTTTCTTTTACGTTTTCTCACAATAATGTACTGATCATTTCATGCGGCATAACTGAACACTGAAAGTCTTTCTTCTGATATAACATCAGGTTTTCGTAAAATTTTTCTGTCTCGTTTGTGAGATTTCTAAAATTTTATATCTTTTTCTGTAGCATAGAAATGCCAAACATGGGCTTTTCGTCTCTTTCCATCCCTCCTAAGATACAAACAGAAACTTTCCATAGGAAAGAAAAAATACATCCAAACTATTTGGACTATTTCTGAGTTATTTTCACCGGATAATAAAGTTATATCTGACAGTTTTTATTGTGACTTTGTTGTGTTGGTCGTCTGAATAAAAGGCCGTTTTCATCCATCTCAACCTTACACAAACAGACATAAACCTGCAGAGAATACATAAATTTTCAGTCAGTTTTTATAATAAACACGTTTTCACTGAGGCTCTTTAAATGTTTATATATTTAACATTTTTAATTGACATTTGTGTCTGTATTAACCAGTGTATTTACTTATTGGGAGGCAACAAAAAAGAAAAGTTTTTTCCCCATGTCCCCCAGTTGGCTTCGTACACTTCCCAGTTATTAACTATTTTGTGTTTATCTAGAAAATCCCAGTATGACAGACCGAAGGTTTTTTTTTTTTTTTTTTCAGATCTTCTGTAGCAACATTTTTACAAAGCTACATATTTAATTAGATAATTTAAGGAAAAACAAAAGACGTAGTTGTAGCTTTGCTATTTACTGGCGCTGCAGCTGCTTTCTTCAGTGTTTGTTCACATTGTTATGCAGAAGCTGAAACACAGTGGAGCTTTAGTGCTGAATGTAATTATGGCCTGAGGTGAAGCCGGGCATTTTGAAACTACAATCAGTGGAATATACAATGCAGTGGGCAGGAAGGAGCTCAATTATACTCCAAGAAAACTGCAAAAAGAAGCTGTGATGGAGGCCAGCAGGTTGATCCCAGGTTCCTGTTTTTGTGCTGCAGGTCTGGTGAAGAAGAAGGAGAAGTTATCCACATGGGCAACGCCATCATGTCCTTCTACTCCGCCCTCATCGACCTGCTGGGACGCTGCGCTCCAGAGATGCATGTGAGGGAAACTGTTGGTTAAATTACACTTACGCCTCAGTTAATGGCTAGCTGGTAAATAATTGATTGTAAATCAATTAACAGGGTTCCGGCACATTTTTCACCAAAGTTCCAAGTCTGTTTACTGAAGATATTTCCATGCATGATTGATTTTGAAAACAAAATAATCTGCAATAAGAAAAGGAAAGCTGTATAGTCTGGAATTCAGATACCTGTATCTAATTAACATAGATTTTACTTAGTATTTCATAATTAAATTTGGTCTTTTTTTGCACTTTGCATGACCCAGTCTTCAGTGTATGTCCTTCCTTTGCAGCTTATCAATGCAGGGAAAGGTGAAGCATTGCGTATCAGAGCCATCCTGCGCTCTCTGGTTCCCACATCAGACCTGGTGGGCATCATCAGCATCCCCCTCAAGATGCCTGTGATTAATAAAGGTCAGCACATGTTAGTGGCTCAAGTCATTTCTGGAGATGTGAGAGTAAAAAGCTTTCGGCTGCTGCATGAAATGGTGTTTATTTTTTTATTTAAGGCAGAAGCTTTAAAGTTATAATCATTTTATCCACAAATCACATCTCAGAAAATGGAATATTCCAATGGAAACTAAAATAATTTGATCAATTTTCCATCTAAGAATCCCAAAGAGTCTTTTTAAATTATATTACATAAACATCCATCAACGTTTTGGGCTTTTTTAGCCTTTTCTACTAAAGAAACAACAGTTTTCCTTTTTCTGTAGCAATCTGAATACATCTTTTTACCTAAATTATTATGTACAAATGTGGCAGCAGCAATAAATTCTGAAATATTTGCACTGCTACTTTTTTACTTTCCCCCTTTTTATTTTGGGATGTGCATCATTTGGGATTGTTTTAAACTATTACCCTCGTCATAAAGTCTTTTGTAGCTTTCTAAAGTACACTGTGAAATTTAAAATATTAGATGCAGTGCTTAATCTGAGTTGTTTAATCTGGCCTGCAGACGGATCCGTGACAGAACCTGACATGTCGGCCTGCTTCTGCCCGGACCACAAGGCCCCCATGGTGCTTTTCCTGGACAGAGTTTACGGCATTGAGGACCAGAGTTTCCTGCTGCAGATGCTGGAAGTCGGGTTCCTGCCGGACCTCAAAGCCTCGGCGTCTCTGGACACAGTGAGTCCAAAAGAACCTTTGTCTAATTCACAACTCTAACCTAAAATAACCACGCCTTTAAGCCACTTGAAGGGAAGAAAAAGGTTCTCAAAAGCGTCTCTGACATCCGATTTCTCAGTGTCATATCATGATTTTGAGATGTCACTTTTGTCTAATCATATGCTGCTCGTGTTCTAACTAAAACCAGGAAGATAGAGAACATAACATCAGTTTTAAAGTCCCTCCACTGGCTCCCTGTCGCTCAAAGAATAGACTTTAAAATACTGTTGTTAGTTTATAAATCACTGAATGGTTTAGCACCACAATACATTAAAGATTTGCTGCTGTTGTATCAACCTTCCAGAACTCTCAGGTCTTCTGGTTCTGGTTCTGCTCTGCATCCCCAGAACCAGAACCAAATGAGGAGAAGCGGCATTTAGCATCTATGCACCAAAAATCTAGAACAAACTACCAGAAAACTGTAAAACAGCTGAAACACTGATTTCCTTTAAATCTCAACTAAAAACCCACATGTTTAGAGTTTTATTTGAAACGTAATCAATTGCAAATTTATTGACGGAATCTGACTTGATATTGTTTTTATTGTTGATTCTATGTTGCATTGTGTTTTTTGTGTTTGATTTGATGTAAAGCACTTTGAAATGCCTTGCTGCTGAAATGTGCTATACAAATAAAGTTTGATTGATTGATTGGTTGATTGATTGATTGATTGATATGCAGGTGTGAGCACCATGGGAATGTTGTGTCTGAAAATGTCCAATGTTCCAGATTTATTTGTGTCTCATTTGTTTTTTAATCATAAGCCAAAAAGTGCTGCAATCTGCTAACAAACAAGTAACTAATCCAGCTGCATCGCCACTATAAGTTATTTTGTATTAGAAATATCTGGAAATACTTTCAGTAAATTTTGACCTTTTCATTTTTAAGCTCCAGTTTTATTTAGAAAACTTCTGCTTTTCTTTCTGCAATGAGGCACCAGGTATAAAAACACTTTTTTAGTTCATCCCTGTGTGAAAACTGGATGTTGGTTCTCCGTTCCACAGGAAGTACTGAGCACCACGGAGACGGCGCTGGCCATGAATCGCTACATCGGTTCGGCTCTGCTTCCTCTGCTGACCCGCTGCGCCGCTCTGTTCGGCAACACGGAGCACTACGCGCATTTGGTCGACTCCACGCTGGAGACCATCTATCGGCTGTCCAAAGGTCGCTCGCTCACTAAAGCCCAGCGGGATGCCATCGAGGAGTGTTTGCTGGCCATCTGCAAGTACGCGCTCACTTGGTTTGGCCCAAAAACAGAGAGAGAAATAGATTTACGGCACTTTTAGCTGAAGACTCCTGTATGATGGTGTATTAGGGCCGTTGTACATCAAAAAAGGAGCAAATTTACACCAAAAACCCTAAAAAAATCTAGAAAACATGAGGAAATTTATTTCTGAGTTCTAAAAGCTGAAAATTTGTGAGAAAAAATTCAGAAATCTTTAGGTAAATTTTAGATATTTTCTCAATAAAAAAGGGAAATTTCTGAGCTATAATAGGTCGAAAATTTGGAAAATTGGAAAAATTTGCAAGAAAAAGTTTTAAATTTTGAGATTAATTTAAGAAATATCCTAGAAAACTTGGAAATTTCTAACTTTGAAAAGTCAAAGATTTGCAAGAAAATACTCAGAAATCTTTAAGTTAATTGCAGATTTTTTTTTTTTTTTTTTTTTTTTTTAGAAAAAACAGAGATTTCTGAGTTTGATAAATTGAAAATTTGCCAGAGAGAAAACTGAAATTTTGAGATTAATCTCAGAAATCTTCTAGGAAAAAAAGGATGGAAATATTTGAGTTTCAAAATTTGAAAGTGTTCAACTTTTGAAATACATTTCCCAAACAATGTGTACATTTCTGGGGAAATATTTCTTTGAAAACTTTCCCAAACTTTAAAAATGTTTGACTTAAACTCAGAAATGTAGAAATGTTTTCTCTAAAAAAAAGAGAGAAGTTTTTGATAGGAAATTTTAACTTAAATTCCTAAAAAAAAAAAATCGGCAGAAATGATTTCCTTCTTCATTTAAAAAACCCATAATATGCTGTTGTACATGTGAGCAGTTCATAGAACAGCAATCATCCATCCTGCAAGATTCAAATATTAATTGTAAAAGTAAAACTAGGATTTAAAGTAATAACTAAGGAAGTTCCCCTGTAGTTCCTTGACTTCTTCTTCCTGTTTTTTGTTATTATTGCTGTCATCACAGCCTGCTTTGAGATTTCTTTTATTTTTCATGTGCAACTCTGATTATCTGCAGGCATCTTCGTCCATCCATGATGCAGCAGCTGCTCAGGCGCCTCGTCTTCGACGTTCCTCTGCTCACTGAATACTGCAAGATGCCTCTCCGGGTGAGGAAGCGCATCTGTTTTCTTCTTGCCGACATCGAAGATTTTACACTTGATTTCCTTCACCCTCCTCCAGAACATCCAGCACTCATGCTTCTCTGGTTGCCTTGTTTATCTTTACAAATTTGAGTTAAAACCCAGTACACAAGCTAATTTATTTTCATTATAGTATTTCACTGGATTAAGTTTTGCTCCTTGCATCTTTCTGCAGCTGCTGACCAACCACTATGAGCAGAACTGGAAGTACTACTGCCTGCCGTCTGGGATGGGCGGCTTTGGCTTGGCCTCTGAGGAAGAACTGCTTCTCACAAAGAAACTCTTCTGGGGAATTTTTGACTCTCTTTCTCAGAAGGTAGGTTAGCTTTCTATTATCTTCAAATACATACATTTATTTTGCTGCTGCTTCTTTTAAAAAGTGGGAGTAACTCAATATTTTATAAAGATAAAATGCTTCCAGTGATTAGGCTCTCGTCGGCTTTTTGTGTTTCCCTTCTTGACACTCGAGCTTTGCGTCCCTGAGAGAGACGGTTTTGTACTGAATGCATAATGAAGTGCTATGAGCTGTGCAGCTGAAGCAAAGCCCAGATTGATCATTTATCAGTCTGTGCCAGGGTCTGCTTCAGCTTTCACTTTAACTCCAAACTATTCACAGTGTCTTTTATCTTGTGTCTCGTATAGAAGATTGAAAATATTTTGTCCATACTGTATTTTGAGGGTGAGCACCAAGTTGTGAATAAAATAAAGTGAAAGAAAAGATTGAATGGTCAACATATTTTACAAATATCTGAAAAGTGTGGCTTGCATTTATGTTTAGTCCCTCTGAATCAGTATTTGTGGTCTTCACATACATGCAAGCCTGAGATTGAATTACTCTGTTTACTAAAATTTGGTTGCACTGGATTTTATTTTTGACTGTCAGAGTAAAGGGGGCTGAGAAAAATTTGCATGCCACACTTTTAAAAAAACCTCTTTTTACTTTTACTTACAATTAAAAACTTACAACTAACTTTTCAGCTAGTTGATAATTCCTTAATATTGAGGAAAAAGTATTATTTAAAAGTCTCACATAATAACTTATAATATGTGGAAAATATTTTGTTCCTCTGGAATTATTGACTAAAAATACCTACTCTATTTGCTGAAAATTTGCTTTTATGTTAGTTTTGTCTTATTTCAAGTGTAATAAGATATTTGCAGTAGAAACTGGACCAAAAATACTTGGTAGGATTTTGTGTTTTTGCAGTTCAGGTTAGATTCTGCATTGACATTTATGGCTGTAATGTAACAACATTCACAAAGGCAGAAAACCAACTTCCTAAGCCCTTCGTTTGTGTTGTAGAAATATGATTCTGAACTGTTTAAAATGGCCAAGTTGTGCCTGTGCGCCATCGCTGGAGCTTTGCCTCCAGACTTTGTGGATACCAGCTTAGGGGCGACGGTGGAGAAACAGGAGTCAGTGGATGCACAAGGAAACTTTGAGCCCAAACCCATCAACACTGCCAAGTATGTGATTTTACCTGTGTTTGTGCACAATATTATGCAAGAATTTATTTAAAACACATGCAAAACAAATGTCTTTGGGTTAATGACAGATTTAAGCAATCATTCCTCTTTTCCAGCATCTCCCTTCCTGAAAAACTTGACTACATTGCTAATAAGTATGCAGAACATTCCCACGACAAGTGGGCTTCAGAGAAGGTCAGAACCTCCTCTTTTTGTACCACATGTCTGCATGTTTTATCCATGCAGTGTGTGTTTTTCAGAAGCGCAGTAATGACTCTGACAACCTGCATCTTTAGATGTCGGCTGGCTGGAAACACGGAGACAGTTTGGACGAGCAGGCCAAAGCCCATCCACTGCTGAAGCCTTATAAATCTTTAAGTGAGAAGGTATGGAGGCTCTGCACTGTCTGCAAAAACAAAGAATCTCCATTTTTCGTCTGATTTTGCTCTGCTGTTTTTATTCCAAAGTCAGAACAATTCAAATATGACTTAAAAAAACTCAAGTTCTGTTGATTTCTTATGAGATTACTGATATTTTTCCTGCTCTGCAGTGCTTTAGAGCAACTTGTTTGTTTCAAAAAGCTGATATCTTCATCAGAATTGCAGGAAAGAAGTAATTATGTGTTAATGTTCTCAATGAATAAAAATACACTACATGTTCTTTTATGTTATGATGTTCTGTCCCACAAAGTTTCAACTAATAGTTGCTCTGATTGAAGGTTTCTCCCAGAAAACCTGCTGAGCCCGGTGGTTGGGACAGTCATTCATCCGGCGGCTCGCCGTCTTTTTGAGTAAAAAAGGGTTTAAAGTTGACAGGAAACATGAAGATATCACTTGATAATTATGCGTTACTGAATGATTGGAAGATTAATACCTGAACACCAACTGTAACGTCTTAAAAAATGCAAACACTTAAAAATATATATATTAAATAAACACTGCTTAGCCTGGTGGGGGCACAAGTAAAGACTGGTGACCCGCCAGGCTTATAATACACCAGTGGAATAATTCATACACGTTAACTGACCCAAACATGCTTCAGAACTGAAATAAGGCATGATGAAAAAATATATGCAAATAAATTTTAGGGAGATTTGTGAATGTTACAATTCAATCTGTATATTACATATATATATATATATATATATATATATATATATATATATAAATTCTTTATTTTTGAGGTATTGAGAATGTTACAAAAGCACAATTTCAGTCTGTGATCAGATACCAAATTCCCTCTCATTACATTTCCATTTACAAAAACAAAACAAAAAGATGGAACAAGGGGGCATTATTTTGGAAACACGTTACTTTTCTGTATATAAGTAAGTAAATGATATATTAAATAGACAGTTTCTGAAGGATAAACCCTTTCTTTTTAATTCTCAACATTTTAGTATTCTTGCATTGGTGTATTATACATATTTAATAAAATACTAAAGTGTAGAGAGAAAAGAAATGAAATAGTTTAGGATATTGACAGAAATGGAAGCAGGTTGCACGGATCTGAAATGGGTGTAAAAATTGGAGTAAATTGACACAAAGCTTAGAAATTACTTGAATCCCCTTAAGGTGATAGTTGTTACACTTTTATTTGCTTTTCTGTTTTATTTTACTTATTTTATTTTAATTACAGTTCTCAGTAATTACAGTTACTTAGAACTGTAATTATGCAAACAAAAACTCACCGTCAAAGCAACCAGAAGGAATCAGAATCCTGCAAAAACAGAGCTGGTATTAAATCCCTGAGCAGAATTTGATCTGATCTTCATTCTGTCATCCGTGATGAAATATTTCTGGTTGTAGTTTAAAACCAGAAAATATGATCAGCAACAAAGTATATTGCATCAGTAACATTCATTTTACAACTGAATGTGTTGCTTGAATTGTTTTCACTCCGAATGATTTTTACACTGATAGCACTCAGCAAATGGAAATAAATCTGAAATACTTGCAGAGTTGAGTCTTTCTGACTTTAATCTTCTGTCAAATAGATAAAAATGGGAGACACTTAGATTTTTTTTCTTATTAGTGAAGATGTAGATCACATATGTCAAACTTGAGGGCCATGGGCCAAATCTGGCCCGCCATAGCTTCTTATGTGGCCCTCTAGATCCTAAACACTAAGTGTGATTAAATATTATGTTATTTATCAAATCAATGCAGATTTTATCTGTTTACTGCCAAATTATATCAATCAGTCCCTCCAGTTTCTTGAGTTATCGTAGAAATTCACTCAAAATTCACAAATGACCGCACTTTTTTAAAATTATAACTGGGATTTTATTGCAGATTTTTCTCAAACATTGTCAAAAACTTTCTTACTTGTCCTAAGCAGCTGTCTCAGCTTTAATTGATGTCAAATTATAGTCCATACAGTTGTAAAAAGTCGCATTTACTGTCATAAATAAGATCAAATACCGCAAATATTTCCAAATTAGAACCACAAACACTTTGATTTTTACTGCAAAAAATCACAAAATCCTGGAGGGACTGAAAAGGTGTTCAATAATATTACTTAATTTTGAGAATTCATTGATATTTTAATTGTTTGTGAACAGGTTTTATCGACACATTTTGGCACAACCGGCCCTTTAAGAGCATTCATGATCTGGATTTGGCCCAAAACCAAAATGAGTTTGACACCGCTGATGTAGAGTCTTACAGAGGACAATGAGTCCAGCGTTTTGTGTGTAATTTGTAGGAGAGGGAGACCTACCGCTGGCCTGTGAAAGAGTCCCTGAAGAGCATGCTGGCGATGAACTGGAACATTGAGAGGACCAAGGAAGGAGAAGCCATGTTCCAGCAGCGAGAGAGTGAAAAACAGAGAAAGCTTTCAGAATCTCAGGTAACGCCTTCAGATTCTGACATGATCAGATTGCAACAATTGTCGTCTCTTTTTGTTGTTGTGTCGATTCCCCAAATCTTCTCCTTGCCATCCAGCATTCAACAACTTTCTTATTTACGACGGAGATTATTTAAATTCCAGATGGAGTTGTAGAGTCTAATAGAGTTTCTGACTGAAAACAGGTTAGTCTGAAAAAGGCGGATATGCATCTGCTGCCTTATTTGCTTCCTCTGTGTTTAATTTGTGCAGTCTAACGGATTCAGTCCTGCTCCGATGGACCTGCACAATGTCACTCTGTCCCGAGAGTTACAGGTAGGTCTCAACTCATGTTAGTTTGGGGGGAAAGACTCTCCACTGCTCAAGTTTATTCTTTTATTTCCACAGACTATGGTGGAAGTGGTTGCAGAAAATTACCACAACATCTGGGCTAAGAAGAAGAAGTCAGAACTTCTGAGTAAAGGTGTCGAAATTACAAAGCTTTGCTAAAAATATGCTTTTTTTAATAAAAATTTTAATTAATTGTCTTTGACTGAAC
Source organism: Gambusia affinis (assembly GCF_019740435.1). Lineage (NCBI taxonomy): Eukaryota > Metazoa > Chordata > Actinopteri > Cyprinodontiformes > Poeciliidae > Gambusia > Gambusia affinis. The sequence continues at coordinate 5,543,322 of NC_057889.1, forward strand.
AGGAGGAGGGTTGGCTCACCCGCTGCTTGTTCCCTATGATACCTTGACTGCTAAAGAGAAGTACAGAGACAAAGAAAAGGCCCAAGAGCTCTTCAAGTTCCTGCAGATAAGTGGCTATGCTATCACAAGGTGAGCATCTTTTAAATAGATTATTTTATTTTTGTTCTATAATTGCTAAATTTAACTCAGATTCATTTGGAGTGACAAAAACAAGCAAGATTAGGAATTTGTTTAATTTTCTTGTGTGTGGAACATTGAAGTTATGAATAAAACCAATTGGTTGAAGTTGATCTCTTTGCGGCTCGTCTTTCGGCCTCAGAGGTCTGAAGGACATGGAGCAGGACTCGTCATCCATGGAAAAACGTTTTGCCTACAAGTTCCTAAAGAGGCTGTTGAAGAATATCGACTCTGCTCAGGAGTTTATCGCCCATCTTGGTGAGTCTGCAGCACTAATACTAATATTATCAATCGCTAAGATGTAGAAACTAAAATACTGACCCAACCGTTTACAGAGGCCATGGCTACCAGTGGGAAAACTGACAAGTCCCCCCATGAACAGGAGATCAAGTTCTTTGCAAAGGTTGGGATGAGGATTTGGAATTACTCCACTTGTATATTTTTTTTTAGAAAGTTTTTATTTTTACTGAGGTTTTTGTTTTATTGTCCTCAGGTTTTACTTCCAATGATTGATCAGACATTTAAGAACCACTGCCTTTACTTCCTGTCCACACCCAGCAAGAACCTGAGCAGCTGTGGCTGCGCCTCCAACAAGGAGAAGGAGATGGTTACCAGGTATGTCCACAAACACGTCACGACCTGTTTAAGTTTCTTTCTCCTTTAAACTGGTGGAGTTGAGTTGTCTGGCAGTTTTATATATTACCAAAACCTTTCCTTAAAGCGGATCTATTATGAAAAATTCATTTTTCAATGTTTTTATTCTTCCATTTTGGTCGCAACTTATTCTGAAAACACCAAAGATGTTTTTTTTTGGCAATAAGTTGATGCTTTTTTTGGTGTCTGGAAAATGAGCCATTTCAAAAACCTCAGAAATGTTGAGTCACAAGCGTTACCTAGCAACCACAGCCAAGCTCCAGCACGTTTGGTCAGCTGGTTTTACCGCTGTATCCGCTGAACAAGATTTTTTTTCTTTTTTCTTTACAATCTGTTTGCTGCTTTGTAGTTGATTGTGCAGGAGGCTCCACTTCTGCTTTTCAAAGATGTACGGTCGTATAATTGCTCATCTGTTTACAGCCATTTTGTAAACTTTGAGTTGTGGAGGCGTGGTCAGTAGTAGTTTATTTAGATTTAGGAGTTCAAAATAGGCAGAACGGAGCGCAGACTAAAATCTCATTTACTAAGAATGGTTTCGCTTAGGCCATACGATCCGACACAACATAATAGGTCACCTCTAATTCTTTCACTTTTCTTTCCTGTCAGCTTTTCTTCAGTTCTGCCTTTATTTCCTCTCCTTTTCCAGCCTGTTCTGTAAGATGGCAGCTCTTGTTAGACACAGGATTTCTCTCTTTGGTAAGGTTGCCGTTGTTTCTGTCTGGAGTTTGAATTTGTTCCAGCAGACAATAATAAAACGTCTTTCTGTTACAGGAAGTGACTCTGCGATCATGGTGAGCTGTCTTCACATCCTGTCCCACTCACTCGACACAAGGTACACAAACCTCCACGCCGTCTCCACTAACAAAGCTCTGGGAATGCGTCGTCATGTGGCTCACGGTTATCAAAACGTCCAACTTTCCCTCAGGACAGTGATGAAATCCGGCGCAGAGCTGGTCAAAGTCGGGTTCAAGGCCTTCTTTGAGAACGCGGCGGAGGACTTGGAGAAGCTGGTGGAGATGCTGAAGCTGGGGAAGTTCATGCAGTCGCGCGCGCAGATGAAGAGCGTCACTCAGAGCATCAACTATGTGACTGTGGCCCTGCTGCCCATCCTCACTGCCCTGTTTGAACACATCAGGACCCACGAGTTTGACGTGGATCTGCTCGGTAAAACCAGCAGCTTGAGCTCTGCAAAAACACTCAATCTTAACAGGTAGTTTTAGCCTAATTTCTAGTGCAAATATCTTAGTACGGCTCAGTTCTACTGGGACTTTATTCAACTTTGAATGTGTCTGGTAATTGAACTATTACGTTTTCATCAATATTAAGGAATTATTTACTTAAAACAAGTTTCCATGTATTGCCAAGAAGTTACTTGTTAGTTATTTTGTCTTATTTTAAGTTTGGAAAGATTTTTGCAGTAGAAACTGGGCCAAAAATATTTGGTAAGATTTTGTGTTTTCGCATTGAGCAAAAATATTTGAGAGCCCAAGTCAGACAAAATGTTTAAAACACGTTCAGCCATTTTTATTTTTGGCATAATCATGTTGAACTGTGTTGTGTTAAACTACGGGTTTAGTTTGGATAAAAGACAGTGGAGCCAAATGAAACTAATCCATTTCCGTCCTGGATTCTCGTCCTGTTTTACTCAGTGATTTAATCATTAATGTCTTATTATCCGTGTTTATTCGTTAGTGGATGATGTGCAGCTGTCCTGCTACCGAATCCTGATGTGTTTCTACAGCCTGGGAACCGGAAAGAATGTCTTTGTGGAGAGGTGAGAGGTCAAGACCTTTAATGGCACTGATTTATGTTCTTCTTCATGTGCTGACCTGAAAGATATTGCTTTGGCTAATTTTAATTTTACTTGCATGAACTACAGCTATTTTTTTCAGTAAGCCAGTGATTTAATGCAAACAAGGAGCTCAAATTCAACAGAAATAAAATAAATATTTTTTAATTAAGTCATAAATATAAAATTTTTGTGAAGCTTAAAAGAAATCTTTTAAGCTTTCTAAGCTAACACAATCTGTGTTTCGGTGTGTCTACGAGTCCAAATCAGTTTTTGTTTTAAGTTTTTATGCAATTAGAAAATCAGGGGGAAAGTTCAATTTAGCCCTTTTTGAACTGAAAACTGGAGAGAAAATGTGAGATTTTGATCACTGTCTAAATAATTTCTCCTTTAAATAATATTATGTATTCAGAATTATCCATGATTGAACAAGTTGGGGGAAAAGAAAATCGAATCAGATGTTTTGTGTGTTTTTATTTTTGTTTGAAGGGCACAGACGTGTTTAGCCACATAACCTTCCAAACCAAAGCCAGTGAGAAATTTTCAGATGTTTTTCCAACTTCTTGAGTTAAAATATCTTTTTTCCTAAACTAACATGCTTTTACTATAAATAATTTTTTTTGCTTTGTGCTCAGAATTTGCTTAGGAAATATTTACTTTTGCAATTTAGCTCTTATTTTCCATCCCTTCACACTTAGGAATCTGTAAATCAAACATTAGGTAATGCTTTCTCTTATCAGTTTGTCATATTTCCTGACATGTGATCAATTGTCTGAGTTTATCTGCTGTTTTTCAGGCATCTTCCAGCAATTGGGGAGAGTCTGGCGACCTTGGTGGGAGCGATGCCGGTGGCGTTCCTGGAGCCTCATCTTAACTCTCACAACCCACTTTCAGTTTTCAACACCAAGACGCCCCGAGAGCGAGCCAGTGAGTTTCCAGCCGAGCCTCGTCTCACCTTTGACTTTCGTCGACCTCGCTGAGGCTGCGGCGCTCGTGTTCGCTCACAGTGACGGATGTTTCTGCGTTACAGTCCTGAGCATGCCCGACACGGTGGAGGAGATGTGTCCGGAAATGCCTCGCCTCGACAAGCTGCTCAAGGACGTCGACGACGTGTCGGAGTCCGGCGCTCGCTACAGTGACATGCCACAGGTCCGCTTTTCATCTAAACAGCTGCTGCTTTTGAGAAATTATGTAAAAATAGGACTAATTAGGACTCTATTTATTTATCTTTTTTGATCCCACTGGAACATATAAAGAAGAAGATTGGGGCAACTAAAAAAATAAAAACATTTTCTCAGAAATTTGACTTTAATCTTCTGAAATATAATGTCAGAATTCTGGGGAAACAGTCAAAGCTCTGAGAAAAAAGTCAGTTTTATGAAATGAAATTCAGAATTTTGAGATTAAATTCAAAATTCCAAGAAAAAAAGTCAGATCTCTGAGATCTAAAAAAAAAAAATGAATTCTGAGATTAAATTTAAAAAAATTCTAAGAAAAAAATTTCAGAATTCTGAGATTAAAAAATTTGAATTCTGAAAATAATGTCAGAATTCTCAGATTAAATTCAAAATTCTAAGAAAAAAGTCAGAAATCTCAAATTAAAGTCAGAACAAACATGAATTGGATCCAAATTTGCTGGAGTTGTATTTCATCTTCATACCTTTTACCTGGTAATTTCTGGACGTTATACTTTTCCTGTCAACTTGACCTGACCTTTGTGTCAAAGTGTGACCTCCAGCCGTTTCCTGCAGGTCATTGAGGTCGTCCTCCCCATGCTGTGCAACTACTTGTCCTACTGGTGGGAGAAAGGCCCGGAGAACTCGGCGCCGGACACCGACTGCTGCACCATGGTGACGTCTGAACACCTGAGCCTCATTCTGGGAAACATCCTGAAGATCCTCAACAACAACCTGGGCATTGATGACGCTCCCTGGATGAAGAGGATTGCAGGTGAATCACTAAGATTTCACCTTTTAGCTGGACTTAAAGTGCCGTTTAACTCCAGTCAAGTTGTGTATTTCTATAAATCTGACTACATGTAATGGGAGGCATCGGTAAATGGAACACATTGTCAGCCTATAAGTAATTAAATGCCTAAATACCTTTAGTTAGATACATTTACAAAACTTTTTAAGCCTGATTGTTTTAACAAAAGCATAAAAATCTAGAAAATAGCTGTTTTTGTTTCCACTCCTTCTAAAACAACATTACTGCTAATGAAGCTTATTTTGGTGGGAAAAAGTCTCTTCTGCAGATTCTTCCTGCTTCCAGTTCTATTTCTGTCTCTCCCAATTAAAACGCACCATTCTGGTCTCCAGTTTACTCGCAGCCAATCATCTGCAAAGCTGGAGCTGATTTGTTGAGAACCCACTTCCTGCCCACAATGGAAAAACTAAAGAAAAAGACGGTGAAGGTAAGAACCATAAATGCACTGCAAACTGTTTTTTACTTCCTTAGTAAACCAAAAACATCCTTAAAATATATTTTTGCTAAGTATAGTAGTCACTTCTGTAAAGTTGAAGTTGTGTGAAGTATGAACAGTATCACTTAAAAAATGATATCAGATTTTTTTCATTTCAGAGCCAATTTCTGATTTTAATTTAGTTTATTTGTTCGGACTTTCTTTTCTAAATAACAAACTATATTTGTTAAAATATTATTTCACTTCCCTATGGGATTAATAAAGTATTTTTGAATGTGAATCTAAGTTTGAATAATGTGTTTTTTATTTCAATCATCCCTCCTATTAGTTGTACAACAGTTTTAAGGCCAATATTAGCAGAATAAAGATGCAGTTGTCTTAAAATTAACAGAAAAAAATTTAATTAATAAGAAAAAAAACTTCTTATGATGTGAAGTTACCACTTCAGTTTGTCAGTTTTTACTTAATTAAATTATTTCATTAAAGAAATTAATGAATGAATTACTTAATTTCCCTTTGGGATTAATAAAGTATATTTGAATTTCAATACTTTCTTTGAAATAGACACAGTTGTCTTTCAATATGAAGTATTTTCTGTAGAACGTATGCAAAAGTAAAACTTCACAAGACGCTCAACATTCCTCATTTTCATTTTTTATTACTTTTTCCGTGCCCAAATCTCCCAAAAAATAAAACTTAATTCTGATAATATTACAGTTTTATTATTGTAATTTTATGACTATGTTCTCGTTTGGTGCCTGAATTCAAAGTCCATATAAGTAGAAGCCGTGAAAAACGTCTCTCAAACAAGATGGTGGCTCTGGGTGTGATGACATCACTCTGAACTATGGAAACCCAAACACTGCGTTCATTGGTGGGAAAAAATTTCTTGATTTTCCAAATATTAAATCTTCAAACTAGACTGATTGATAAAATCAATTTTTCTCAAACAGTGCTTGTTTAAGTTCAGTAACTTCAGTGTCTTGAAACCAAATGTTCTTGTGATCAGAGGACTAATGTCTCAGTGAAATCTAGAGAAACTCATCCATGCGTTTATCTTTAGTTGCATTGATTACTGCAATAGTGTCTTCACAGGTCTGTCTAAAAAAATCAAACAGCTGCAGCTGATCCAGAACGCTGCTGCTGGAGTCCTGACTAAAACCAGGAAGATAGAGCACATAACACCAGTTTTGGCTCCCTGTAGCTCAGAAAATAGACTTTAAAATGCTGTTGCTAGTTTAGAAGCCATTGAACGGTTTAGCATCACAATACATTAAAGATCTGCTGCTGCAGGAGAAGCAGCATTCAGCTTCTATGCACCACAAATCTGGAACAAACTTCCTGAAAACTGTAAAACAGCTGAAACACTGACTTCCTTTAAATCTCGACTAAAAACCCACCTGTTTAGAGTTGTATTAGAATTGTAATCTAATACGAATTTAACGAGTTAGTGTAATGTTTTGATTGTTGATTCTGTGTTGCATTGTGTTTCTGTGTTTGTTATGATGTAAAGCACTTTGAAATGCCTTGCTGCTGCAATGTGCTGTGCAAATAAAATTTGATTTGATTTTGATTTGTGATGCGTTAAAGTGCGATCGGGAATGAGCATATTTCTGTTTGACTGCAGGTTGTGTCTGAGGAGGAGCTGCTGAAGGCCGACGGTAAAGGAGACAACCAGGAAGCAGAGCTGCTCATCCTGGATGAGTTCGCTGTGCTCTGCAGGGACCTCTACGCTTTCTACCCCATGCTCATCCGCTACGTGGACAACAACAGGTACAACTACAGACTTCACCTCTTAATGCTTTTGGAAGCGCAATTTTGTGTAGAGGCGTTATAATTCCTTTTATTTGTAGTTTCAGTTGTGTGTGGTTTTATATTTCTGTATTAGTTATTGTTTTTGGTTGTCATGTTTTATTTGGATATATAAAATATCTTCCAGTTCTTATGCAAATGAAATATTATTTGTTTTTGAGAGGATGAAATGTCATTAATATGCCATTATAAGGTATCCAAGTAAGAGTAACTGTACTTTAACACATTTTTACTCAAGTAAAACTCATAATATTCATTTAATATTTAAAAACTACATCATCAGACGGAATAAGATAAGTGGAAATTTTGGAACCAAAATAGTAGAAAATAACAAAATCTAAATATATAAAACTTGTGAAGCTTTAATAAAAACTGTGTGTGTGTCTGGTGAATTTTTGGTTAAAACATGTTTGTTTTTCATTCAGTGGGTAGAAAATCTCAAAATTTTACTCAAATAAGATTAGAGATACTTCATAAAACTAAAAAAGTAGCCATATTAGAAATTACTTAATTTAATAGTCATTTAATATTTGCATAAACTACATAATCAAATATAAAGTTAAGTGGAAATTTTGGCTTTTAAAGGACCAAAATGACAAAAAGTAACAAAATCAGGCAAAAGAACATTTTTCCAAATCAGTTTCTTTCAATATAAAACTTATGAAACTTGTGTGTGAATTTTTGGTTAAAACATGTTTGTTTTTCATTCAGTGGGTACTTTATAGTAAAATTACTCAAGTAATTTTTACTTTTTAGTAAAAATACTCCTAAAAAGTTACTCAAGTAACTGTAATGGAGTTACTACCCAGCTCTGGATTATAACTATATTTTTAATAAAATGGACTCAAAACAACAATATTACCACTTATTGCAATAATTATAAAATTAGTCACTATGACAGGCCTGTCGTTGACACAGGATGGTATAGTTAAAGTATCTCTCTGTTCTTCCAGGTCCAGGTGGCTGAAGGAGCCAGATGCAGACTCAACTGAGCTCTTCAGGATGGTGGCTGAGATTTTCATCCTGTGGTGCAAATCCAACGTAGGTCCCTCTGCTCTGGCCGTCACGTCAACTCCTCGTATTCCAGCTTCTGATCAGACTTTTGTTTTTCTCTTCCGATGTAGAACTTCAAGCGCGAGGAGCAAAACTTTGTGATTCAGAACGAGATCAACAATCTGGGCTTCCTAACCGGGGAGGGCAAGTCCAAGATGTCCAAGGTAATTTTCATCACTACAGTGCAGAAGGTTCTTTAAACAGTAAAAAACAGAAAAAGAAAGAAATGTGTTGTTTCACCACTTCTACTCATAGAGTTTTAACTCTGTTTCCTGTCTGCAGTCCGGTGGGGACCAGGAGCGGAAACATAAACGCCGCCGCGGTGAATATTACTCCATCCAGACGTCTCTGATCGTAGCTGCACTCAAGAAGCTGCTGCCTATCGGCCTGAACATGTGCACACCGGGAGACCAGGAGCTCATCTCATTAGCAAAGATACGCTACAGCCTGGTAAGAAACGGACCCGCTGCTTTGACTTTTAAACTTTGAAATGCAACTTCAACTCTCACAGCTGTAGAGTTTAGTAAGCAGTTACTTTTATTTATAGAGCGGTAAAAATTGCTACTCTTACTCAATTACACTTACGTTTTTGAAGAACAAAATACTTTTAGGAGCATTTTTACTACGCTGTACTTTTTACTTTCACTTGAGTAATTGTATTCTGAAGTCTCTCTACTCTTACTCAAGTACAATTAATGGATTCTCTACTCAGTGAATGAAGAACAAACCAAACACACACCTGCAGTTTTTGTTAAAGTTTCTAAAGTTTTTTATTGAAAGAAAAAAAATTTTTTTCCTGATTTAATTTTTTGTTGTTACTTATAAAAATTATTGTCATTTTGGTCTTTAAAATTCCAACTTTTTCACTTAGCTTTATATTTTTGTCCATTTGTGTTATTTTTAAATATTGAATGATCAATAATTTGATCAATTACTCTGTTCTTCAGTAGACTTTTCTCTAAATACTTTTTACTCTTGGGTAATTTCTTAGATGTTTACTTTTTACTTTAACTTGAGTAATTTTATTATGAAGTATTTCTACTCTTACTTGAGTAAAATTTCTGGATTTTCTACCCACTGAATAAAAAACAAACATGTTTTAACCAAAAATTTACTTTAAACCTGCAGTTTAAGTCAGAAGTTTTTTATTGAAAGAAACTGATTTGGGAAAAATTTAGTTTTACCTGATTTCACTTTTCATAATTTTTTTGGTTCCAAAATTTTTACTTTACTTTATATTTTCGTCCATATGATGATGTAATTTTTAATTTGATGAGTTACTCAATTATTTTACTAACTGATTTTATTTTTACTCAACTAATTTCTTAGATGGCTACTTTTTAATTTTACTTGAGTACATCCGTTGAGCGTAAGTTTTTTCATGTGATGGATGATTGTATTTAAGCCAAGAGTTGAGTCCAAAATAAAGACAAATTTCAGAGGTTCGCCATTCTTTAATCAAAGATATTTAAGGTTCAGTTTCTAAAACAATAAATCAATTATTCCAATGTTTATTAATGGTGTTTTGAACAAACCGTCTTTTTGCAGAAAGACACGGACGACGAGGTGAAGGAGTATTTGCGTCAGAACCTCCACCTGCAGGAAAAGGTGAAATCATCTTCAGCATCTCAAGCAGAAGAGAGCAGAAATCCCTCGAACACAATTTGCTTGATTATTGATTGTTTTTGTAATTCTAGTCTGATGATCCAGCAGTTCACTGGCAGCTGAACCTTTATAAAGACGTAGTGGTGAAATCGGAGGAGCCGTCGGATTCGGAGCACACGGTGGAGAGAATCCAGAGCATCTCTGCAGCAGTCTTCAATTTGGAGCAGGTAGAAATTAATTTAAATGTATTCAAAATGAGGAATACACATATACAAGAATGCAAAACTACGCAGTAAAAACACCAGTGTTAAATTAAAAAGTGTTAATTTAACACAAAATGTCTAAATGTTTGTGCTGCGTTTGTGCAGTTGTTTTTTTTGTGCCGCTATCATTTTAAAGATATTAAGAAATGTTTCCAGAGGTCATGAAAGGTCAACCAGCCCTCCCACCTTCTTCAAATCAGACAAAAAAATTATATCAATCAACTCAACTACTTTTGTGCTGGTGTGTGCAGCAAAACGTTTTGTTTGTGCTGCTTTGGTTTTGAAGATATTAATGAAATTTTAAAGGTCGTTTTGATTTTGTAAAAGTGAGAGGGGCTGGTTGACCTTTCATGACCTCTGGGAACATTTCTTAATACCTTTAAAATGATAGCTGCACAAATGAAAATTTTTGCTGCACAAACGTAGCATTTGACACCATTTGTTTGCCTTCACTCAGGCCCGGGTGTCACATTCACGTTACGATGGTGTTGGTGTTAAATAAACAGCATTTTTCATTTGGATATAAATACACACATCACTGCCTTAAAAGCGTTTCACTTTTTTCAACAAATTTTAACTCATTCTAATGAAATTATTTTAAAAACTGTTGCCTGGATTTGTTCATGGTGAAACATTCCCACAGCATGATGCTGCCACAGCCATGGATTTGTACGCATGTGAAGTTACACATAAGTGGACTCTCTTAGTAAAATGACTACTGAAGGTAATTTATTGTACTCTATTTTTGTAGGGGGATTTTGAAAAAAGGGGCAAATATAAATGCACGCCACACTTTTCAGAGTTTTTTCTTACACTTATTTTTAAACTTGTATAATTTGTATTCAACTTAACAAGCTGTCACATAATTATTATTATTTTTTATAAATATGAATTATTAATATTTTATTAATATTTTTATTCAACAGTTAAGCAAACTAAGTCAACACAATCACAGATTTCTAATGTGATGATCGGTGTTTTATCTGATTTTAAACTGATTTTTAAGACAAACGTTTCCGTTTTGTTACATATTTCTTCCCTCCCAGGTGGAACAGCCTCTGAGGAACAAGAAGTGCATCGTCCAGAAGCTGCTGTCCAAGCAGCGTAAGCGGGCCGTCGTCGCTTGTTTCCGCATGGCTCCGCTCTACAATTTACCCAGGTGAGCGTTTATCCTTTATTTTTTTAAACTGTCAATTTCAACATTTAAATAGTGGCTTTAAAATAATTTGAAATACAGCTTTTTCTCATCATCCTAGATGTAGGGTCTGTTACTTAAGCCTTCATCCCGTTCCCGCTGACCTTCTCTCCTCTGTGTTGTTTTTTTTATTTGTTTTTTTAACACTGCCTCACCCTCCCTCCTCTCAGATACAAAAATAATAATTACTTCCTGAATGGCTATCGGGAGGTTTGGCTGGAAAGGGCGTTCAAAGCCTCCAGCTTTGACCGCCTGTTCTCCCTGCTGACGGTAAAGTGACGTTGCAAAAGCTTCACACCTTCAAACCCCTTCTTCTCATCCGCCAGGCTGTGGACCAGTGGCTGCCTAGCAACCAACTGCTGATTCTGATTGGTCGGCCAGAACAAGCCTGGACAAATTGATATAATGGCAGTAATTAAAAACGTTTTAGGCTATTTGCACTGCAAAAACACAAAATCTTACAAAGTATTTTTGGCCTGCTTTCTAGTACACTTGAGACTTACAACAAAGCTAACTCATAGCTGCTTATTTTAGGTCAATAATTTTATAATATTGATGAGAAAGTACTAGTTTCACTGGCAGATTATAAATCACATGTTATAAATCACTGGCCCACCATAACTTTTTATGTGGCCCTCTAGATTCTCGATTAAACACTAAATGAGCTTAAATATCATGTTATCAATCAAATCAATGCCATTTTTAGCCGTTTACTGCCAAATTATATCAACCAGTCCCTCCAGGTTCTTGGGAAGTATTGTGGAAATTCACACAAAATCAATAAATTGAGCTAAAAACTGGGAGTTTGTTGCAGATTTTTCTCAAAAATTGTCTAAAACTTTCTTACTTGTCCTAAACAGCTGCTTCAGCTTTAATTTGTGTCAGATTATAGTCCATAATCTGTACAGCGAGTAATAAAAGTCACATTTACCGCCATAAATAAGTGCAAATATTTCCAAAATAGAACTACAAACACTTTGATTTTTATTGCAAAAAAACACAAAAAGAATCACTAAATCTTGGAGGGACAAAAAGATGCTCAATAATATTATTTAATGTTAAGGATTTAACAGTTTATGAACAGGTTTTATCAATGCTTTTTGGCACAACCAGCCCTGTAAGAGCATTCATGATCCTGATTTGGCCCAAAACAAAAATGAGTCTGACACCGCTGTTATAAAACCTGTATTAAGGAATTATCAACTTAGAAACTGGAATAAAAACTCTTGGTATAATTTTGTGTTTTTGCAGCGTGTGAAATGTTTTCCAGTTCTTAGTTAAAGAATTCAGTAAATCTTAAGTCATGTTTCCTCCTGTTTTGATTGAAAGATGCAGTCTTAATGTGTCTTAATGCCTAAACTTGACCAGTCAGAAGAGCCAGTGGATCCTACATCACAACCCTGCCTGAAATGCTCCTCCTGAAACCCTCTCCTCCTCCCTGACATCCCTCTTTCCTTTCTCCTCACAAAAAGGGAGAGAATCCTCACCAGAATCCATCCTAATGCCACTCTACCTCCCTCCCACCTCCTCTTCATCCCTCCATCTCCCCTAACCCCCTCCCCAGGCATCGCGCTATCAACTTCTTCATCCCGGCCTATGAGAGACTTTGGATAGAGGCAGAAGAGTACTCCTTTGAGGAAAAGCTAGTTCAGGACCTGGCAGTAAGTACGGGGCTCGCCCCGCCTCTGCCCTGCGTTGGCACCCCTCTGCCGGTCCTGTTTGCAGAATGCTTCCTTAGATTGGCGCCCGTTGAGCCTTGGGAGCGAGCCCGGGCGGGGATGCCGCCCAAAGCGCCCGGCGGCCCGCGCTCCAGGCATGCTAAGTCCTTCAGACAGAGATCCGTCAGGAGTCAGAGGCTGCATGACGAACTCAGGAGGCGCAGGGCCAGAAAAGCAGGCTGTGGCGTTCTGACGGCAGCGGTAAGGAGGGTTCTCACCCCGCAGCAGGAGGCTGTCGTAGCTGTTTGGCTGTCGGACGCGGATCCAACCCATCAGTTGTCTTTTCGCTGTACTCTGTAAGAAGTGTGTGACGGTGGCGTGGCAGTGCGGTTCTGTGGCCGTGTCGTCAGTGGGCATGCTCGCCTCGGCTGGTTGGAGATCACACGTCGTATTCTATCTCTGTCAAACTGTAAAACGTTTTCCTACCGAGTGCAAGTTTAGGTCTAGTTTTCAATCTGTCACGTTAGTTTGAGTTTATGAAGATTGCCGTTTTGGACGAGGATCATTTTTCATGTTAGCAAAAAATACAAAATCTTACCACGTGTTTTTGGTCTGGTTTATAGTGCAAGTTTCTTAGTACACTTGAAATAAGACAAAACTAACATAAAAGTGATTTATTAGTAAGAAAAAGAGGCTTGTTTTCAGTAAATAATTTCTTAATATTGATGAAAAGTTCTAGTTCCATTGACAAATTATTTAACTAACAAGACATTTTTCCTGTTTATAAGTAAATTTATCTGCCAAAGTAACTAGAACTTTTTCATCAATATTAATGAATTAATTGCTTAAAACAAGCCTTTTATTCTTAGTAATAAGTCACGTTTAGGTTAGTTTTGTCTTATTTTTTAAAGATATTTGCACTAGAAACCAGACCAAAAATACTTGGTAAGATTTTGTGTTTTTGCAGTGTGCTTGCATGTGCCTGTTGCATCATGCATGCTTTTAAAAATGCAAATGTCCTCATTCTCTCCTCCAATCACCTGTCGAACAAAACCTGCATGCTGGTGAGACGTAACCGACTCGTTCATGTGTTTTAAACGGGACCTGTTGTGCTAAAGTCAAATTTTTTTGTGCTTCCATTTTGAATCTACAAACACCCAGTAAGTTGACGTTTTTTGGTTTCTGAAAAATTAGCTGCTTAAACAACGCCACAAACAACCAAGCACTGCCCCCGTTACCTAGCAACCCCAGCAGAGCACCAGGATGTCTGGTTTTACCACTGTACAATGGCTGCTGGAAAAGACAAGTGTTTTGGTGAATTCATGTTGGTTGTGCAGGAGGCTCCAATTTTGCTTTTCAAAGATGTATGATTGTATTCTTACACATCTGATTGCAGCCATAAACGTTGAGTTGGGGGGCGTGGCCAGCAGCAGCAGCTTATTTGGATTTAAAGTGACAGAGACCCAAAAACATTCTGGAAGGAGCTCAAAACAGGCAAACATCTGATGCAAGGAATGCAAAGAACATGATTTGTTTAGGCCACAGACTTATCCTAACCTGTTCAAAGAAGCACAGTAGGTTCCCTTTAATTAAATAGTTTTGATTATATTCAAGCTTGAGAGGAAGAAGAACGAGTGAGAAAATCTCCTGCAGGATGAATGATAACGATGCAGCTTGTTGACTCCTGTAGAAAACCCCGATGAAGATCGTGGAGGAAGAGGAGGAAGAGGTGGCTGAGATCAAGCCGGACCCGCTCCACCAGCTCATCCTCCACTTCAGCCACAACGCTCTGACAGAGAGAAGGTGAGAGGGTGAAATCTCTCCTCAGAACTGCAACACGAATGTCAATCAGTACAAATATTTGTGTCTTCTTTTAAATCTTTGTCTGTTAGTGATGTTAAAACTACAAATGTTATTGATTTATTGGGAAGTAAATACTTTGAAGAACAATCTCAACCACTGTCACAACTTTATGTTTTTTATTCTTTTCTAGGTTTATATGTCTAGAGACAGAAATGTTTGCCAATTTTTCTTCACAAAATCAACTTTCAAATCATTTTAAACGTTTTCTCAGGTGGACTCTATATACTTATTAGAAGATTACCTAAATTTTATTTTGAGATTTCAAAGTTAAAGGCAGTGACAATCACAATTTTCAGATTTTAAAGAATGTATTGATAAAACCTGTTAACAAAGTGTAAAATTATCTATGAATTGTTAAAATTAAATATTACTGAAAAGTTTTTCAGTTCCTCCAGGATTTTGTGATTCTTTTTGTGATGTTTTGCAATAAAATTCAACTAATTTGGAAATATTTGCACCTCTATACGACAGTAAATGTGATTTCTTTTTATTACTCACTGTACAGATTCTGGACTATAATCTGACATTCATTAAAGCTGAGGCAGCTGTTTAATACAAAGTAAGAAAGTTTTTGACAATTTTTGAGAAAAATCTTCAAAACTAATAATTTGTTGATTTTGCTTGAATTTCCACAATAATTCCCAATAAACTTGAGGGACTTATTGATATAATTTTACAATAAACCGATAAAAACTGCAATGATTTGATTGATAACATGATATTTAATCACACTTAGTCTCTAGAATCTAGGGGCCACATAAAAAGCTGTGGCGGGCCGGATTTGGACCACGGGCCTCTAGTTTGACACCTGTGCTCTAAATTATCTGCTACTTTAGTGACGGTTTCTAAAATACTCTGTGGTTGTAATACCTTTTCATAATATTGAGATTTTTCTCTTTTTCAGCCACCTGGAAGTAGATCCTTTATACATCGCGTATGCAGACATGATGGCCAAGGTATTTTCCTTTTGAACAGCTGCAACATACTCTATTAATTAAATGTTTTAAATTGTGGCCCTGCATTTTGTCAGAGCTGTGCAGAGGATGAAGAGGAAGAGGAAGAAGAAGGGCGGGAAAAGACATTCGAGGTACTTGGACGTTGCTGCTTGGTGCAGCGGCTCTCAAACTGTTTTTATGTCTTTTTGTGAGGCACGTTTTCGCTTTTCGCCCTCAGGAAAAGGAGATGGAAAAGCAGAAGATCCTGTACCAGCAGGCGAGGCTGCACGCTCGTGGGGCTGCAGAAATGGTGCTGCAGATGATCAGCGCCAGCAAAGGTAAAAATGATCCGGCTGGAAAACGTCTGCCTGCTTGTAATCATCTGAACGTCTGGAGACATAATTCAGGAAGGATCTGACTTCATGCTAGGATGTATTTTGGAAAACTAAGCTTTCATCTCTCATCTTTTTATGTTGAATGTTGATTTCAAACGTGTTCAACCCTTCACATTAATTTTAAGATATAAAATTATAAGATTCATCTGGAATCCATGCCACGTTTTTTGTACAACTTGCAAAATTCAAAACTTACAATTCCAAAGAAGGAAGGGCACGAATCTGGAAAGAAAAACTAAGAGAAAGGGAGGAAATAATGATGGAAGGCAGAAGAAATGAAGTACAAAAATGACTTGAGGAATTAAAGACAGAAGGAAGAAGAAAGAAAGATGGTGAGACTTGTTTTTAAAAAGTTAAGAAGTCCTGGAGAAAAGAAAGGAGTGACACAAGACAGAGTGGAAGAAAACACAAATTTTAAACAATCGGAATGAGAATAAACTCTGAAAATTCTACTTCCTGTTTTCCTCCATTTTTATCCAGACCTGGAAATTACTAAAATCAGATTCTAAACTTTTCATGCTATGTAGAAACCTTGTATTTCATTGGACTGAGTTTTCATGAGATGCTTTTAGATCACATGTCAAACTCGGAGCCCCTGGGCCCAAACCTGGTCCGTCCATCCATTTTCTAACACTTTGGTCCCTAGTCGGGTCGGGAGGTGCTGCTGCTGCCTCTGTCCAGCTATCGTTCCGAGCGAGAGGTGGGGGTCACCCTGGACAGGTCGCCAATCTGTCGCAGGCCAACACTACAGGACACACAACCATGCACACACACTCACACCTAGGGAGAATGTAGAGATTAACGACCCGGGGCCGGGAACCGAACCCAGGACCTTCTTGCTGCAAGGCAGCAGCTCTACCAACTGCACCACTGTGCAGGCCCAAATCTGGCCCACCACAGCTTTTTATGTGGTCCTCTAGATTCTAGACTAAACACTAAGGGTGATTAAATATTATCTTCTCAATGAAATCATTGCAGTTTTGATCTGTTTACTGCCAAATTACATCAATCAGTTCCTTCAGTTTCTTGACAATTATTGTGGAAATTCACACAAAATCAACAAATCCCTGCACTTTTTCCACTAATACGTAATTGGGAGTTTATTGCAGATTTTTCTCAAAAATTGTCAAAAACTTTCTTACTTGCTCTAAACAGCTGCCTCAGCTTGAATTGATGTCAGATTATAGACCTGGATCTGTACATATACAGTAATAAAAAGTCATTTACCTTCACATATAAGCACAAATATTTCCAAATTAGAACCACAAACACTTTGATTTTTATTGCAAAACATCACAAAAAGAATCACTAAATCCTGGAGGGACTGAAAAGATGTTCAATTATAATATTCAATTTAAATGATTCATTGATATTTTAGCAGTTTCTGAACAGGTTTTATCAATACATTCTGGCACAACCGGCCCTTTAAGAGCATTTATAATCCTGATTAAATGAGTTTGACGCCACTGTTTTAGAGAAACAGGATAAAAAGCGGCTGATTACAATCTTTATCTCTCCACCATCAGGTCGTCTGGGCACCATGGTGACCTACACCCTCAAACTGGGCATCTCCATCCTAAATGGAGGCAACGTGCAAGTTCAACAGGTGACCTTGATCCAGATCTCTGCTCCCGTTCAACAACCTGCCATGAGCTGCATGATAGAGTTTTATCATCTCATAATCTTCCTTTATCACAGAAAATGCTTGGTTACTTGACGGACAAAAGAGACGCAGGCTTTTTCAAGAGTCTGTCAGGACTGATGCAGTCTTGCAGGTAGGGATTGTTGGGGCAAAAAGCTTTGAGACGGACAGAAATGTTGTTTTCTTACCAACTCTGTTGCTTTTATGGTAGCAAACTGTGTTGTATTTTTAAAGTGGGAGCCACCAGGGGGCTAGAAATCATATAGTTTTCATCAGAATTTTTGTTTTCTGTTACTCAATTAATTTAAAATAAAATATAAGTTAAAATAATTAATTTAAATGTTATTTCTGTTGCTAATTTTCTGACTGGCTGCCAAATTCACGTTGGTTTGCTCCTTAAGCTAGCATAGCAAGCAAGAAATTGAATATATTCTGACAAGAAATTACTTAATGTTTTGTTAGCTCATAGTTAGCTTAATATTTAGCTACGGTAGCTCAGAGATAAATGTTTAGTTAGCTCAGAGCCAGCTTAGAGTTTAGCTTGCTTGGGGCTAGTTTAATTAAGCTAGCTTAGGACTAGATATTTAGTTTGGCGCTAAATAGTTAGCTTACTTACTATATTTATGAAGCTAGGTGTTTTGCTTGCTAACTAGCTTAAATGTTAGCTTTAAACTAAATACTTGGTTTGCTAATTAAATGTTTGGTTGGCTAACCAAATATTTAGTTCGTAAAGAGGTTTTGAATTAATGTTTTTAATAATGCCTGAAAAGGGAATAATAAAAACAATGACGGCTTCACGTGAGAAATGTGAAACAACCATGATTGATGAAATCTTCAAGAAGAAATGTTCAGGATAAGCTAGCAGCGTGTGTCTATCTCCTGAAGAGGAGCTAACTATGTTTTATCCTACTTTATTCTCCCAGTGTCTTGGACCTGAATGCATTTGAGAGGCAGAACAAGGCAGAAGGACTTGGCATGGTGACGGAAGAAGGCTCAAGTAAGTCTGAAGACTTTCTCCTGTGACGCATTTTTAAACTTTCCATTGAAGTTGAGCAAAGCTGGACCTTTGCAGCTGTTTGGATCAGTGCCTGGACTTCTGAAGAATCAAAATGATGAATTTTGATTCAGTTTGCTGCTCGTCTTGGAGTCAGTGAAGTTTTCGGTGTGATGTTTTTTTTTAATGTAACGGAAGTAGGGATACAAGAAAAATCCCACTTTAGGTTAATATTCTGACGGAACTGGAGCGAAGATGAGGAAGATATGGTTAAGCACTCAAAGCTCTCACCTCTCTAACTTTCACCACAAACCTCCCGTCTCATCAAACTGTTTGTCTCCTCATCATCATTTCCACTGAGATTTAACAATTCACTGTAACTACTGTTGTCTCTGTAGCCGTTTCAAACCCTTCACCATGACTCAGTTCCTGTTTTGTTAGATGCAACCCAGACCACTGGTTTCCCCCTTCGTCCTAAGCAGCATGTCTTTGTTTTTCCACTCGTAGCTGATGTATTCATATCTCTTTGTATTGTAACTCGGTGTCCTCTCTTTTTGCTCATGTCTTTGTGTGCCGTTTGTCTCCTTCCTGTCATTTTAAAAACCCATCGATGGCAGTCCACACTCAGCGGGGTAAATAGCAAATTTAGATCATCGTGATATGGCTCTGCTTCCTCCCTGAATGTTCCCTCCATACATGTGGTCCATCCTCCCTGCTTTTATTTGTGAAGCTCCTCCTATAGATGTCTGCAGGGAGCATGCTGATGGAGAACACCCAACGTGGGCCATTAAAATCAATCCGCTGGCTGTTTCCTGTTTTATCCTGCTTTTTGTTCACGTTTCCCTCCCATGTTAACATTTACTAATGCCAGTCCTGATTAGTGCTGCTCAGAAATGTTGTAAGGCTTTCAGTGCCACTCCCAACAGGTTTGACTAAATAGGTCTGTGGGCTCTTCCACAGCTCAAGCAAAGCTTTGGCTTGCTTTGGATTTGGGGGCCATTCCACAAAGCTGGTTCTGTTTTGTAATTATCAACTTTCACATGGCGTCACAAGCTGCTTTCTACGACGGCGTGGTCGGGCTACTGTAGGTAGAACAAAAAAGATTACATTTTTCCCACTTCTTTTGCCAAGAAACTCTGACTTTCTTTGGGAAAAAACAAGTTTGAAAAGTCAAAACTTTGCTAGAAAAGGCTAAGACATTTTTTGATACACCTCAGAAATATTCTAGAAAAAAGAGCGAAATTTATGAGCTTCTAAAGTTAAAAATGTGCCCCAAAAAACAAACAATAAAAAAAACTGAAATTTTGAGATTAATTTCAGAAATGTTTTAGAAGAAAGTTTGAAATTTGAGTTTGAAAAGTTGAAAATTTGTTGAAAGAACAACAAAACAACTCAGACATTTTGAGATTAATTTCAGAAATATTCTACAACAAACATTTCTGAGCTTCAAAAATTGAAAATATGCTAGACAAAAAAAAAAAAAAATTTGTAGAATATTCTTGAAGAAAATGAGGAAATTTCTGAGTTTGAAAAGTTAAAAATGTGTTAATCTCAGACATTTTCTAGAAAAAAAGAACAAAATTTCTGATTTCCAAAAGTTGAAAATATGCTAGAAAAAAACTGAATTTACACTTTTTTCTAAAAAAAAAAAAAAAAACAATAATTCTGATTAATCTCAAAATTTAAGATTTTTTTAGCTAATTTTTGACTTTTCAAACTCTAAAATTTCTTTGTGTTTTTCTAGAAATTCTTACGGATTAATCTCAAAAGTTCTGAGTTTTTTCTTGAAAATATTTGACTGTAAATTTTCTTGCTTTTCCTAGAAAATTTCAGATTTTTTCTTCCAAGCAAATCTACTCTCTTTTCTTCTGTCTGCAGCGGCCCTATTTTTCCATCGTAGCTTTCAGATTTGGAATCCACCTGATTTAATTTATTCTGACTGGATTATCCGGTTGAAATGAATTGTAAACCCGTTTGTCCGCTGTTTTCATCGGGCCTCTTCACGGCCTGCATGTGAAAGTTTTCCAGCTTCCTCCAGCTTGAGGAAATGTCCTGGTGTTTCGTTGGTGTTTTTATTTTATATTTGTTTATAAAACTGCTCTTTGAATTCAGTTTTCCACCTGTAATCTAAAGGCTCAGAACCCTTGAGCATAAGAAATGCCCGGCCTGCCTTTTATATGACTCAGTGCTTTGCAAAAGTATTGATACCTCTTAGACTTCTTAACATTTTGTCTCATTACTGCTGGAAACTTCATTGATTTGATTTATGTGACAAATCAGAACAAAACAGATTTACAAACGAAAATCAGAAAAACGTTTTATGCATTTGTGCTCGCGGTTTTTCAGTCAGCTGCCACGTTTCATCTTTGTAAAATAGTTTAAGCTCAGGCAGGTTGGATGGAAACTGTAAATATTTTTTTTAATATATTCTCAATTGGATTTATGTGTGGACTTTGACTAGGTCACCCTAACAGAATATACAGCTCTGGAAACAACTAAAACTCCACTGAACCCATTGAAAATCTCCTGGTTGTTCCATTAAATGTTGATTTCTGAACTCTTCCTGAGTGAAAACATCAGTATTGCTGTTTCTGAATGAACGTTAACTTGTTGTCTTTGCATTTTTTTGAGTTATTTTCACTTTCTCATTTTCTGCAAATGAAAACAAAATTTTTGCTTGAAAATTCAGAGGCATGTTGTCTGTAGTTCGTAGAATAAAACACAGAGTTCATTTCACTCAAACATAAACCTATAAAAAGTAAAATCAGAGAAACTGATCATTCTAAGTGGTTTCTTAATTTTTTTCAGAGCTGTATGTTTAGTCTTTTGCAGCCACCAAAAGATTTTCTGAGCTACACATTCATCTTTCCTTTCACCGTGGAGATATTTTTTCACCAAGATGTGAAGTTTTAGTTTGAAATTTTTTAGAAAAAACAATAAAATTTCTGAGCTCCAAAAGTCGAAAATATGCTTTAAACAAAGAACTGAGATTTTTAGATGAATCTCAGAAATATTCTAGAAAAAAGACATTTCTGAGCTCCAAAAGTTGAAAAAATAAAAATAAAAAAACCCGGAAATGTTGAGATTAATCTCAGAAATTATCTGGAAGAAGTTTGAAAAGTGGAAAATTTGGTAGAAAAAAAAAAAACTAATCTCAGAAACTTTCATGGGAAAAAGAACAAAATATAAACCTATAAAAAGTAAAATGAGAGAAACTGGACATTTTAAGTGGTTTCTTAATTTTTTCCAGAGATGTATTTCTAGTTTTTTGCAGCCACCAAAATATTTTCTTCCAGAATTACGCTTCGTTTACCTCCCTCCATCATGAAGATATTGTTTTCACCAAGAGTTTTGGATGTTTGTTACAAAAGTTTATTTTTCTGAACAGAAGAACTGAACGTTTTACTCCATCAGATAAAATCCCAATCAAACATGCGGCTGAAATGTGACAAAATGGGTTTGAAAACTTTTGCAAAGGACAATAATTTCTTGTTTTAAATAAATGATTCAAAACTTTGGATCCACATTTATGAAAAAATCTTTTTTAAGGCTCCAAGGTGCTTCAGAACGACGAATTCACCAAAGATCTGTTCCGCTTTTTGCAACTTCTCTGTGAGGGCCACAACGGAGGTGAGGAACGGATTTAAAAACGGATCCATTGACGCACCGATTCGTTTTCAAACTTAACGTTTTCTTCTGTCAGATTTCCAAAACTTCCTGAGAACCCAAACTGGGAACACGACCACAGTGAACATCATCATCAGCACTGTGGACTACCTGCTCCGCCTCCAGGTGGCGCACACGCTCACATCCTCCTCTTCATCATTTCTGTTTGTTGCTGTGGTCATATCTGCTACTCTTCGTCTCCCGTTTAGGAATCAATCAGTGATTTTTATTGGTATTATTCTGGGAAAGATGTGATTGATGAAACTGGGAAGCACAACTTCTCCAAAGCTTTATCTGTAGCCAAGCAGATATTTAACTCGCTCACTGAGTACATTCAGGTAGGAATGTCCTGAATAAAGTCATTTATTGATGTTTTTATGGTATTTCATGGTGTTTTTTCTGCCCTCTCTCACCTGCAGGGGCCTTGCATTGGAAACCAGCAGAGTTTAGCTCACAGCAGACTGTGGGATGCAGTCGTTGGCTTCCTGCATGTGTTTGCAAACATGCAAATGAAGCTTTCACAGGTTAAACTCCTGTTAACCTGAACTCCTGTTTTATTTCCGTCACAAATTGTAAAAAGAACCTCATGCGTACATTGTTCCTGAAGCCTAAGTGTTGTAAAACCAAACAGTTTTCAGATTTGACTTCAAGTAATTAGTTTGAATTGGTAGGATGTGAAAAAAGGAAGCAGATTGAAAATTGCAGGACTTTAATTTTAGGGATGATTTGAAAAACAGCCAATTAAAGCTACTTAAACCACAAACTACAATTATCTGCCTAAATAGCTGCCATGTGGCAAAGATCCATAAGTCTAAATAGTCTAACAGAGAGACATTTACAAAACATTTGTTGAATTTTTTTCATTTTTTAAACCCTTTTTTCTCTGTTTTACATTTTTTTGATCCCATTTTCTTCCTTCCACATTTTCGAAAACATTTTATTTCCGATTAACCTTTTAAAAGGCAACAAAAATGTGCTAAAGCACTGCAAAAACACAATTTTACAAAGTATATTTGGTCCAGTTTCTAGTGCAAACATCTTAGTTTTCTCTTAATTCAAGTTTTCGTACTTACAAGTAGCTTCTCAGAAAGATATTGGAGTTTGTTTTAAGTAAAAAAGTTCTAGTTTCATTGAAATTATTTCACCAAAAATATGGGAAATAATCTGCCAACAACTAGAACTTTTTCACCAATATTAAGGAATTATTGACTGAAAACAAGCTCATATTTCTTGCTAAAATGTTGCTTGTACGTTAATTTTGTCTTATTTTAAGTGCAATGAGATATTTACTCTACATCAGGAACGTTAAACTCATTATGGTTTTGGATTAAAATGCTCTTAAAGGGCCGGTTGTGCCAGAATGTATTGATAAAACCTGTTCACAAACTGTTAAAGTATCAATGAATTCTTAAAATTAAATATTATTATTGAAAATCTTTTAATTTCCTCCAGGATTTTGTGATTCTTTGCAATAAAAATCAGTGTTTGTGATTCTAATTTGGACATTTTTGAGCTTATTTATGACGGTAAATGTAACTTTTTATTACTCGCTGTTTAGATTATGGACTATAATCTGACATCAATTAAGGCTCAGGCAGCTGCTCAGTAGCAATAAGAAAGTTTTTGACAATTTTTGAGAAAAATTTGCAATAAACTCAAAGTGTTTAGCTTAGTTTGTTGATTTTGTGTGAATTTTGACAATAATTCTCAAGAAACTGGAGGGACTGATTCATATAATTTGGCAGTAAACAGGTAAAAACTGCACTGATTTGATTGATAATATCATATTTAAGCTTCTTTAGTCGAGAATCTAGAGGGCCACATAGAAAGCTACGGCGGGCCAGATTTGGCCCACGGACCTCGAGTTTGACACATGTTCTAGAAATTAGACCAAAACTACTTTGTGTTTTTGCAGTGAGTAAGTCTGCTTCCATCAAATTTCTGGTTGATTTCAGTGGTTTTGTTTTGTTGTAAAAACAGAAACAAATCCCAAATATTTGTTCTAATTTTAAGGATGCCAGTCAGATTGAGTTGTTGAAGGAACTGATGGATTTACAGAAGGACATGGTTGTCATGTTGCTGTCTCTCCTTGAGGGTAAGATGGTAAAAATGTTACTTTATTTGATTTAGTGTCATTTTAAAGTCATAAAGTAAGCAGAGTGGTTTGGCGCCTCTTCAGGAAACGTGGTGAACGGGACAATCGGGAAGCAGATGGTCGACACCCTGGTGGAGTCCTCCAGTAACGTGGAGATGATCCTAAAATTCTTCGACATGTTCCTCAAACTAAAAGACCTCACGACGTCCGACAACTTTAGGGAGTACGACCCGGAATTCAAAGGAATCATTTCCAAAAAGGAGTTCCAGAAGTCGATGGAGAGCCAGAAGCAGTACAACCAGTCAGAAATCGAATTCCTGCTGTCGTGCGCGGAGGCCGATGAGAACGACATGTTCAACTACAAGGAGTTTGTGGAGCGATTCCACGAGCCTGCCAAGGACATCGGCTTCAACGTGGCCGTGCTGCTGACCAACCTGTCCGAACACATGCCCCACGACGCCCGGCTCAACACCTTCCTGGACCTGGCCGAAAGCGTCCTCAGCTACTTCGAGCCTTACCTGGGCCGCATCGAGATCTTAGGCAGCGCAAAGCGAATCGAACGCGTTTACTTCGAGATCAGCGAGTCGAGCCGCGAGCAGTGGGAAAAGCCGCAGGTGAAGGAGTCGAAGCGCCAGTTCATCTTCGACGTGGTGAACGAGGGAGGAGAGAGCGAGAAGATGGAGATGTTTGTGAACTTCTGCGAGGACACCATCTTTGAGATGCAGCTGGCCTCGCAGATCTCTGAGCCGGACGCCGTGGAGCAGCCAGAGGAGGAGGAGGAGGAAGAGGGGCACAGCATCCTGGAGGAGCTCGCTGGGGGAGAAGATGGCGCCCCGGAGTCTGCCTCGGCGTTCACCACCGCCTGTCGTTCGGTCAAGAAGAACCTTTCAGAAATCCGGCAGATTTTCACCATTAAAACCGCGCGCAAGCAGTACAAGAAAATCAAGAAGCTGAGCATCAAGGAACTGATCACCGGCTTCTTCTCCTTCTTGTGGATGATCTTTATTGGCTTCTTTAAGGGGATTTTCAGCCTCGTTTTCGGTTTCTTTCACGTCATCTGGTCGTCCATGTTCGGCGGAGGGCTTGTTGAAGGAGCCAAGAACATAAAGGTGACGGATATCCTGGGCAACATGCCGGACCCAACGCAGTTCGGCATCCACGGGGACGTGGGAGAAGGAGACAAAGTGGAAGCCATGGAGTCGTCGGGCAGCTTGGACAAAGCCATGGCTCCTGCAGGAGACGCCACAGAGGTGGACGTGATGCTGGAGTTGCTGACGCCGAAAAAGGAAGGAGGAAAACACGTGGAGCCCGGCCTGGGGGACGTGTCAGAGCTGAGCGGGGAGTCCTCCACTGCAGACAGTAAAAAGGTGCTTCAGCTTCTTCTAGCCAGCTAGTTTTTATTGGAAAGAATTAAAAGAATTTTTGTCTCAGAATTCACCTTAGAGTCAGAATTTTAAGATTCCTGATTCTAAAAAAAGTCAGAATTCTGCAAAAGAATAAAAACATTTCTGAGAAAAAAAAACAAAAATCTGAAAAAACGTGAAATTCTGAGAAAAACTTGATATTGTGACAAAAAATATCAATACTAATACTGCGATTAGTCAACATTTTGAAAAAAAGCACCCTTCAGAATTCTGACCAAAGAAAAATAGAAATTCTAAGAAAAAATTAGAATTTTGTGAAAGAATTTTAAAAAAAAATCCGAATTCTGAGAAAAAAGTTGGAATTCTGAAATTAAGGAACTTTGAAAAAAAACAACAACTCATAATTATGAGAAAATAACTCAGAATTTTCAAAAAAAAAAAAAAAAGAAATTCTGAAAAAAATGAATTCAGTAAAAAATACAAAAAGAAGATAAAATATCTGAATTCTAAGACAAAAGTTGGAAATTTGACAAAAGTTTTGAATTCTGAGGGAAAATAAAAAATCTGAAATCACAAAAAAAACAATTCTGAAAAAAAAAGTTGTAATTCTGAAAAAAATACAGATTATTTTTTCTCTGTTGCCCCAATCCTCTTGTGCTTTACTGTTCCGCTCAGACAGTAATTTCTGTTGTCTAATAAAATGCGTTGCAGAAAGCCGCTGCCAAGACAGCTGCGCCCTCTGAGAGCGAGACAGAAAAGGCGGAGTGAGTAAAAGAGTGAACTTGAACTGAAGTCGGCTGCCTGACAGATGACGTCTCCTATTTACACACATTTATTTATTGCCACAGCACAGAGACCCGGGAGAAGGAGGACAAACCAAAGGAGGAGGAGGCGAAGGAACCAGCTGTGGAGGAGAAACCCAAATCCAGATCCAGTCAGCCCAAAGAGGCGTCTCCGGCCTTCATGTCAACCATCTTCGCCATTCTTGACGTCTACCTGAATAAGATACTGGTGAGCAAAACTAAACCTGAAATGTTTGGCAAACAAAGATCAAGAGTTGTTTTCTGAAAAGAATTTTAAATTTGCTTTAATATTCAAACCAGGGAAGCTCATTTCAACCTCTTGTCTGCAGGATCTTATTCTTTGCACTGCAAAAACACTAAATCCTACCAAGTATTTTTGGTCTGTATGTAAATGCATTGGTGAGAACCATAGAAAGCACTTTGATGCAGTTTTTTCAAGTTTTATTTCTTTCTTTTACGCTGAAATGGGATAATCTTTTCTGTTTTATTCTAAACTGCTATCTCTCTCCAAGATCCTGCATCATTTTTCCTCTTGTGTTTTATTTTCTTTATAGAGGGAAAAGTAGGAAAACCTTAGTTTTCTACTCAAGACCATAATGAAGACGTTACAAAAAAAAACCCCTCTAATATGAATAAAAATAGAAGACAGTGAGGGAAAACTTGAAGAGTATCATTATAGGATTGTTGTAAAGCAGCCATTCTCACTCATAACTAACGTTTTCATTTCAGAACTACCTGGCTCGTAACTTCTACAACCTCCGTTTCCTGGCTCTGTTTGTTTGCTTCGCCATCAACTTCATCCTGCTCTTCTACAAGGTAATGAATTCAAAAATCTTTCCAGGATTTTTCACAAAACTGCATGGTAAAATGCTGCTAATTTCCACAGCAGATTGAGGAGTTAAGATGAAACTCATGGCTTTTTGGCCTCTTCTGTGCATTTTCTCGTTTAGGTCACTGGTGAAGCTGAGGAAGAAGAGGAAGACGAGGAGCACCTTTGGGAGGAGGAGGATGACGAGAACACGCTGTTCGACATGGACGAGTTTGTGCTGCAGGAGAGCACCGGGTACATGCTGCCGACGCTGCGCTTCCTGGCCGTGTTCCACACCGTCATCTCGCTGGTCTGCCTGGTCGGCTACTACTGCCTGAAGGTGCAGATTTTCATCAAACCACCAGCAGAACCAGCCGTTTGGGTTCGATTAGATGTGATAGTTATTGCACTCTTTGTGTTTTGCTGTCAGGTTCCTCTGGTGGTGTTCAAGAGGGAGAAGGAGATCGCCAGGAAGCTGGAGTTCGACGGTTTGTACATCACTGAGCAGCCGTCCGACGATGACATCAAGGGCCAGTGGGATCGACTCGTCATCAACACGCCGTAAGTCAACCAAGACGTTTGTCGTTTCACTGATTTTAGCTCCGGAGTTATAGTTATTTTTTTGGGATTTCAGATCTTTCCCCAACAACTACTGGGACAAGTTTATTAAACGCAAGGTGAGTGTCCGACTCAAACACACACACACACACAGTCATGTTTTCATCACTTGTGGGGACTTCACATTGACTTCCATTAATTTCTACAGCCTAACCCTTACCATAATCCTAATCCTAACCCTTACCCTAACCTTAACCATCACAGAATTAAACCACTAATCCAAAAACAATAATTCCCCTCATGGGGACCAGGAAAATGTCCCCACAAGGAGCAGTGGTCCCCATGACCCACATTGTAGACAAAAATAGGTTCCCATAAGGATATAAAAACCTGGTACATGCACACGCACACACACACCCACGCACACACACACGCACACACCACATTTTGTGGTGTGAAACTTTGGAAATTCCATTTTATTATTAGATTAGAATAATCTAAAAGCAGGGACTTTTATTAAGAGACATTTTGGGAGCTCGTTAAAGATACAGTGAAATGTAACGTAAAATGTAGTTTAAAAAGTTTTTAATGTGTTAATGGCAATGAACATCCGACGTGTGTTTAACTGTTGAGACCCATAGAAGTCTCAAAACATTTAAACTACAATTTAAATGTTTAGATATGAGTTTGGTTCTGTCAAAATGTAAAGCTCTGAATCAAAGGTTTTATGTAATTCCTCATAAATATTGATTTGTGTAGTGGAACAGTCTTGACGTATTCTGTTGTTCCATAGTATTTATGACGCTCTCTCAATGTGTTGCTAAATAAAGCTACACGGCTAGCTAACATCTGAGTTGGAAAATAACCCAGTCCTTGACGGTTTCTGGTTTTATTTGCTACTTTTTACATTAAGTTCTTTTATGAAACTGTAACAAAACACAAAATGAAGTACGTAAAAATATGGAAGGCAACTGGACCTCAGCTAATGATGTAGCTTAGCTTGGAGATTAGCTGGAAGACGAAGAAAGGGTTTTCTATTCTACACAATATTCAACTCATTAATAAAAATGAGCTTACAGACCAGTAATGTCCAAGGGACAAATGAATCTGAAGGACAGCCAGAGTAGTTCAGCTCAAATGACAAATGCACTGAATGTCCACTAGGTGGCAGTACGGCTCTATTACACAACTTCTGATTCAAAGTAAACAAAACATTATGACGTTAGCACTGCTAGCTTCAATATTATTGTATTGGAGTTATTATTGGTACATCATTGAACGTACTGTATTAAGAAAGAAACTGAAAGAAGAGTGAAAGTTTACCTTTAAATAGGATGAGATGATTTTGTGATGTTACTGGAGAAAGGTTAGGTTTTAATAACTTTATACTTCTACCAACACCTTTGAACATTTATTGTTTTCCTGTAATTTTATTTGTAACTTGGCGCGTTCAAAAAATTTAAAGCCATCAGGAAATATTTCAATTAATATTTTTTCCTGCTTTCCTTAGCTTGATTCGAGTAATATGTCTTCTGTACTTCCTCTGTGCATGTAGGTGATCAACAAATATGGCGACATGTATGGAGCTGAGCGCATCGCTGAGCTTTTGGGTCTGGATAAGAGCGCTCTGGACTTTGACCCCACTGTGGAGACTGTGGAGAAGGAAGCGTCCCTGCTGTCCTGGTGAGACCAGTTAGACCTTATAGGACGACTTTAGACCGATTTGAAATGAAAAAGCAAAAAACAGACTCATGTCATATTAGAAAACAATAGAAATCTCCTTTATTGTCCCTCAGTGGAAAATGGAAGCATGCAGTTTAACACAAAAATAAAAACTAACGTAAATGTGCACATATATTTGTGCTTAAAAACAACACGCTATGAGAAATTAAAAGAATGGATAATGACAGGAATGAGTCAAAACTTGAGTTTTGAGTTTGTTCTCACAGCTGCAGGAGGAAGGATCTTTGATAACGCTTCTTTATGCACCAGTTCAATAAATTAGAATCATAATTAAATTCTAATTTATTTTAGTAACTCAATTCAGAGTTGATTTAATTACAGCCTTAATTTCTGCTAATTATGAAGATTTTCTGCTCACAGCCAATGAACCCATGGGATAAAAGATATCAGACCAATAAAAATACAGAAACGTGGATTATTTATAACATATAAGCCATGTCCAATACATACTAGTTATTTAGTAGCTTCAAAATTAATTTGGACTGATAGTAGATGCTGTTATGTCTCCACCATTGTGGAAATATTTTGACAAAACTGCAGTTTTTAAACTGCTATTTTTCAAGTCCAATGTGTTGTATTCAGTAATTATTATGTGATTTTTTAAAAATTATTATATTGTCAGGTTTTCCAGTTTGTAAATATTATTTTTTCATTATTTCTATAATGAACCTTTTCCTCCCCAACAGGTTGAGCTCTATTGACACAAAGTACCACATCTGGAAACTGGGAGTGGTTTTGACTGACAATGTGAGTTTATTCATCTGTGTAAAATAACATCTCTACCCGCATCACAGCGGCCATGATGTTTTTCTCTAAAGACAGGCTTCTGTCCGTCTCTGTCCTCCAGTACTTCCTGTATCTGATCTGGTATACCACCATGTCCATCTTTGGACACTTCAACAACTTCTTCTTCGCTGCTCATCTGTTGGACATCGCCATGGGCTTCAAGACGCTTCGCACCATCCTGTCGTCCGTCACTCACAATGGCAAGCAGGTGAGTGCGCCAACCACTAGAGGGAGCCAAATGTTTTTAAATGTTTTACTCAGAAAGTAAGATCGTAACTAAAAGAACAAAATGACATGATTAAGAAGAAGAAATTTGACTTATTGAAGATTTAAGACTTGTAGAGCATCAAGAATGTCGCTAAAATGCAGCTTAATGGAAATAAATACGATTTACTTTTATTATTAATCCAGGTTCAAACTAAGAAAAAGGCGTTTTCATAACATTTACAGTGGAACATCTCAAACTCTTTACTGAAATTAATTTATGCAAACATGTGTGTTGTTTAGATAAATTAGCGACTGGAGAAAAAAAAAACTTCAGAATTTGGATGGATTATAAAATGCAGACTGTTCTTCAAACTGGTTTTTAAAAACAAGCAATCAGTAAGATGGAGAAAACATGCATGCAGAACAAGGAACAAAAATAATTTGTTTGAAAAGGAGTAGGGAGAAGTGAACACGCAATCCAACCCCTTATCTCAATTTAAGGAAATATATTACTTACTGACTCAAATTATCAAAAATGTGTTAATAAATCCATGTTAAATGTTCTTGTGCCTGTTCAATATCCTGTGCTAAAGAGCAAATAAAGAACAAATAAACTATATTACATAGATAAAATTCTTAAAATGAATTGATCAGCTGAGTTCATAAATTCACACCTGAGGAATAATAAACTGTAGAGAAAATATTGAAAACAGTGACACAGGACACATCAAATTCTGTTTATTTATAAAGTGTCAATTCACAACACGACGTTTCAAAAATAAAGGTTAACTAAATGCAACCCAAATTGAGCCCGGTTAGTAAACATTACAGTCAGTTTATAATTCAGTTTGGTTAAGAAGCTTTTAATCTGAGGAAACCCAGCAGTTTGTGTTGAGTTGACTTGCAGCAATCATGGATGGAAAGTGAAACATTGGAGAGTAGTAGGAAAAAATAGCAGAGTGAGAGAATCGGTCAGTTTATTCTTGAAAAGTCTTAAGAGGAGGCATGATGGCTGCTTCACAGACTACACCTCTCTGTGAAGTGTGGACTCAAAGTGCACATAAAGTGTACAAGGTGGCAGTATGACTTTATTTACTTTTTTAAACTTTATTTTTATGCAAAACGGACCAAAACATGAGGACCCAGGGAAGCAACAGTCAGTCCCAGAAAAAGAACAAAAGTCAACCGGAGGAGAAAAAAGTTTCAGGAATCAACAATTAACTGCTGCAAGTCTTTGGCTATAAAACAATCCCATTTTTCCCAAAGTCTCTCCTCTTCCTCCTTTTGGAGACGTATTGAAAACATCCACATCTCTATGTCATGGATAATTTTATAATATTCATAAAAAGCTTCAGGGTGGAGGGCACCGCCTTCTTGCTTGGAAGCAGAAGTCTCTTCAACATGTGTGTGTCACTTTTACAGAGTCCTTCAGCAAGTATTGGGCAATGAACAAACTAAAGTTATGCCCAGGATTTCTTAGATTTCCTCTCTTAGCGTCGCTTCAGAAGGCAGTTCGATTTTAAACGGACAGTCTGGGTTTATTTTGCTTCCCAAACGTTGTTGCAAAAGATATTTGGCTGCTCAAATGTCTTCTGTTTTGACTTGTCAAATACAAAGAAAGGAAAAATTCTTTAAATACTTTACATTTTAATTAAAAATGTCACATGCAGCAATGAATTGTGGGTAAAAGACTTCATTGAAGTCCACTGCGATGAAGGCTTAGCCGATGTGTGGATAAAAGGCAGAATCTTAAATTGTATTCTGGTTTTGATGGGGAGCAAAAACAGAAGAATTATGATCTCTCTTTTTAATCTTAAACGAATTTTGTGAACTTCCTGTTAGTGAACAGCTACAGTCGTCCGGCCTTGAATGTGTGAAGTAGTTTTTCACTGTCACTCCTGGACAGGATATTTGTAACTCTGACTGGAGGTAAAGGCAGGAAATCGCAGCTTAATGGTTTCCGTTTCCCTCAGCTTGTACTGACCGTCGGTCTGCTGGCCGTGGTCGTCTACCTCTACACTGTGGTGGCCTTCAACTTCTTCAGAAAGTTCTACAATAAGAGCGAGGACGAAGACGAGCCCGACATGAAGTGTGACGACATGATGACGGTACGTCTAACCTCTGTTTGTTCAGAACAAAGAAAAGGCATGAAATTGGAAAATAACTTCACTTTGTTTGCAGCTGAAAGAGATTCCTTTGGCTTTTATTCTGAACCGATGATGATCGAGTCCTATTGGCCTTGATCGCGGCACGAAGACACGACTACCAGACTAAGCAGAAAGAACGTTTCTTAGGCTTTTAATTCCTTTAGAATATTCTTCAGGGCCTTGACAGTTTCCAACGCAATCGCGCTTAACATTTATTAATGACATAAACGTAAAGCAGTCTTCAACAAAATAATGAAAGTTTCAATGATTATGTCCTTTAAATGGTTTTAGTGCTACTTGTTCCACATGTATGTGGGCGTGAGAGCCGGCGGGGGCATCGGAGACGAGCTGGAGGACCCGGCTGGAGATCCCTACGAACTCTACCGCATCTTGTTTGACATCACCTTCTTCTTCTTCGTCATCGTCATCCTGCTAGCCATCATCCAGGGTAAATATTCACTCCCAATCAGAGCAGATCCAGAAGTACTTCCTGACTGTTCAGAACTCCCCAACCTGCCACAGGTTTGATCATCGACGCCTTTGGGGAGCTGAGAGACCAGCAAGAGCAGGTTAAGGAGGACATGGAGGTAAGACTCACGTCTAACCTGTGAAACGACAGCTAGCATCTACAGTCTTCCTCGTTTCTTGGGAGCCCGAAGAAAATTAATGACACTCCTGGATTTTCTGGTGGGCAAAATGGGTTAGCTAATAATGTGTAGGTTTAGGAGTTATGAATTTTTATGGTGTTTAGACAAGGCAAAGTTTTATTTAAAAAAACAAAAAACAAACAAACAAAAGAAACAGCTGAATTTGTGTTTATTAGATTTTTTATTTTGAAAAATAAAAAGCCTATAATTTTAACTGATTTCAGATTTTTCCATTTTTGATAACAGTCTCATTCACAAGTTTTTGGTTCTGCATTTCTAAAATATTTGGGAGAAAAAATGCAGTTTGAGAAACAAACAGACTTTCCCACAGTGTTATAAGCCTGGCGGGCCACCAGGCTCAACATTGTTTATTTATTGTAGTTGTTTTTTAATTATTGCCTTTTTAAAGAAGGTATTAATTTTCCAGTCTCCCAATAAGCAATCAAGTGATATTTTCACATTTCCTGTCAACTTAACTCAAAAACATGGCGGCTGGCTGGATGGAGGACCGCCGTAGCGCCTCAGGCTTTGCAAGTTTTCTGGGGGAAACTGTTGATTAGAGATAAAACAGAAAAATTTGGGGTATGATCTAGATCAGCGGTGGGCACTCCTGGTCCTCGAGGGCCGGTGTCCTGCAATTCTTAGATGTCTCTCTGGTCCAACACACCTGAATCAAATAGCTGAATCACCTCCCAAGTGCAGTCAGGTTCTCCAGAGTCCTGCTAATGACCTCATTATTTGACTCAGGTATGTTGAAGTAGAGAAACATCTAAAAGTTGCAGGACACCGGCCCTCGAGGACCAGGAATGCCCACCCCTGATCTAGATGAATAATTTTCCATTTCTTGTTTCTGGATGTTAAATTGTCCCGGTAATTATTGCAATAAACAAAAAATACTGTTTTGGGACCATTTTCACGTAATGTAATAATGGCTAAGAACACTTAGTACTGGACACCCAAAATGAAACCCAAAATGAAACAATAAACACAAAAGAAATAAAAACCACCTACAACCAAAACCATGATTAAAATGGGTCACGACATCTCAGTAAGCAAAACTGCATTTTGAAAAATATTGTAATGGAAATTAGCATGCTCATGCGATTAATTTATTGCTCAGCACTCTCAAAATAAAAGTGGGGATACAGAGAATATATACATAAATGCACTTTAAATTTCTAAACAGTTTCTAAAATCCAAATATGTAATTCTTGATTATTTCCGTCAGACCAAATGCTTCATCTGCGGCATTGGGAACGACTACTTTGATCGAACGCCTCACGGGTTTGAAACTCACACCCTACAAGAGCACAACCTGGCCAACTACCTGTAAGTGCAGCAACACACTTAAACTCTGAAACATGAATATTTTAAATATTTTAAATAACTCCTGCCCTCCTTTGTGCAGGTTCTTCCTGATGTACCTAATCAACAAGGATGAGACTGAACACACGGGTCAGGTAGGTGAAAATCTCCGCGTCTGTTGGTGCCTCTGCTCAATAAGACAGCAAAGGACGGACAGGAAGCTCCGCTTTCAGATTTTCACTTATGCAACATTTCAAGTGGGCTGAAATGTTGCAGGGGAATGAAGCAACGCGTGGGCTGGCGTTGACAATTTCGGTGCACCTGAGATTTAAGTTTTTTTATTTGATGTGAAGTTTCTAGGAAACTAATTCAGAGGTTTATAGAAAATAGATCTACAGGTTTGTTGATCAGGCCTGAGAAATAAGTGTTTCTTTGTATGTTCATAATCCCATTTTGTACAATTTTAAATTCAATGGGAAAGCAGCTACTGACAGTCTAAGCCAGAGTCCAAAATGTGGTTTGGGGGCCATTTGTGGCCCTCAGCAACAGGATGCAGTTTGGACATTTTTGTGCCTGATAAAACCTGTTAAAATATCAATGAATTATTAAAACTAAATATTATTATTGGACATCCTTTGGGAAAAATGTCTTGTTATAAGTTAAATAATCTGCCAATGGAGCTAGCCTCTACGAAGCTACTTGTAAGTTAGTTTTGTCTTATTTCAAGTGAAGTCAGATATTAGCACTAGAAACCAGATTGGCGTTCCTTAACGGGGCGTTCTGAGGACAAGAGGGGGCGTTGAGATGCATTTAAGCTGTAATCTTCACACCTTAAATGCACAACAAGAGCAGTTTTAGACTTTGAGCAACTTGCTAAAACTGTCTTGTGTAACAATAAAACATCCTTGGCTGCAACTGCATCGATGGCAGCTCTTCTTCCCTTCAGAGTTTCTGTTGGCTTCTTGCTGCAGCTCCGTTCTCCTGCTGCTGGCTGCAGTTCAGCGTTGCACCAGACAGATTCACTTCTCTGGTGTCTCACTTTCAAATATTTAATGTTTTATTGAGGATTTTTGTACATATGTTTTGGCAGAGCTGTGCTCATGTCAAAGCAGCAACGTATATTAAAAAGTGTTTTAATGTTCGTCTGAATGCTTCCATGGTAGGACAACAGACTATTGCTCTTATAAATATGTAATGACTAAAATCACAATAACCTCACTGGGTATCCCTCAGAAAAATTTACCTGTTTAAGTAAAGAAATCCCTCCACGCCGTCTGTGGTGACACCATAGTAGAGAGCGTTCATTTTATTAACAGCAGTGCTGAAAGTGATCCGGTGTGAAAACGGTCGTGCCAGCACTTTTGAATTTTAATCAGCAGAATTAGGGGATTTTTTGTTGTTGTTTTAAAAGGTTTACATCAGTCTGCTTTTCTCCATGGATACGCTTCCTGACCGAAAATAAATAAATAGAAATAAAAGAGAAAATATGGTATTGATCAGATAAAATAAAAAAGTCAATAAACGTTTGTGAACGTTTGGACACTGCTGGTCTGATCAGACGTGTTTCTCGCCTTGCTGAAGTTTTCATCCCAAGCGAACGTTTCCTAGTGATGGGTCCAGTAACACTGATACATCAACCCCTTACAGAAAAACCCGTGTCGGCAGCCATATTGCTTTCAGCAAGTCATGTGACCGACACAGGAACTGTTTCGGAATGACACTGGCGCCAAACTGTGTTTATAAGGAAGCGAATCTGTCAACAGGACGCATTTGTCAAAAGAAATCTTGATCTTTTACGGTACAGCGTTAACTATGGAGAGAGAGGTTTCGTAGTTTGGGACCATTTTGATCTTTCATCAGAAAATAAGTTATCGGTTATCACTTCGTTGTTGTTTCATCTGGTTCTTTTCAGTTTCTACTTCATCTATCTGAATCCAAATTCAACTGAAACTGACTCTTAGTTTACTTTCATATTATGTTCTGCAGGTTAAGTGTTGCATATGTTTGACGTACAGTACTTATTTAAATAAATCCTCCTCCTCAATGCTGAGGCTTTATAGGGAATCAGAATGAAGGATACATCTGGACAAACTCAGGTATACAGCCATTCTACAAATTACTCAGCTGCTTTTTATGAATTATTTCACATAAATGTATGATTTACTTCATTTTTTTCTACAGCAGGAGAAGTTGTCAAAAAAGCACAACAAACAAAATTTCAAAATGTTGGAAAAACGTATTTTTTTGAATGAAAATTTGTGGGAAAACCCCCCCAAAAAACAACCAGTCCACAACCATCCTCATTCCAAACACGTTCACTTTATGGTACACGTACAGATTATTTATTGACTGTATCGAAGAATATCAAATATATTTTGACTGAAGACATGACGTAATACAATATATAATATACAATAAAATACAATAACTTAACTCTTATTGTACAGACTAGGTCATCAAATCAACTACGCTGCCTGTAGGGGTTTTTAATGTCCAGCAGGTGTCAGCATTCAGCGACACAGTATCAATACAGTTTTGTTTTGGGTCGAAACGCTTCATGACGTCTCATTCACCATCACTAACGTTTCCCGTTTCCCCTTCCAGGAGTCGTACGTGTGGAAGATGTACCAGGAGAGATGCTGGGACTTCTTCCCTGCCGGAGACTGCTTCCGTAAACAATACGAGGACCAGCTGGGTTAGGAGGGGGGCGGCCAGCACTGGCGCCTCCCCAAACGCCCCTCCCCTACTTGACGTCGCCCTGTTGCCAGAACCTGAACGCATTTTGAATTCTACCGCTCACTGGACGCTCCGGATTTGTGCATCAAGTTTCTTGTACTTCCTGCCACGACGGCTCATTTATGCAAACCTCTTTGTTTTGTTTCTGAATCACATTGCCTTTCCCACTGGCTCACACCCACCATGTTTAGACGTCTGAAACACAACTAAGGGTTACAGCATGACGACTGTCCGTAAATGCACAATGTCTCGTCACCACGAACCTGAGTGGACGTTTGCTCCTGGAATGGATCAGTGCTGATTGAGTTAAATGATTTGCCTTTTCAACGCTGGCTCAAGCGTGTAATGAAACGAACGTGGTTCCTTCTGGACCAGAGACGACTCTGTTAGGTATTTAACAAGTACCGACGTGCCTTTGGAAAAATTAACTATGCAAAAACGAATCTTTGTTCCTCTTAACACAAGCAGTGCTCTAGTTCTGGTCTTAATCACATCGGTTTTTTGGCTTTTAAATGAACAAAAAACAAAAAAATTGTTGTATAAAATCTAGACATTTCTTGTGTAAATGTTGCTTAGTTTGGTTGTGTTCCTACACTGTGGTGTCCTGCCCACCCTGCACGTCTTCTCCACAGTAGACGAACCCCACAGCAGAGGAGAGTTATGAAACTTGGTTCAATGATTTATTGACTGAAACTGTGCGGCCATTTGTACGTATGTAGGAGGAAAATAATAAACTGATGCAATACAATATATATTGTGTCATCTGCAGCCTGTTTGACCATCAATCTCTGGCAGAGGAGTAGCGAAACGTACGGTACTGAACACACATTGCTTCAAAGGTTGGGACGCGCTGTCCTCTCTTTACACCCTCTGACTTCGGAAACATGCCAAGGAAACGCAACACATTTCTGCAAACTTCACAGCAGATGGTCCAGTTTTACCTCCGGTCTGGTCTTGAAATCGTGCATCTTCTTCATGGTCAGGAGATCATGCTGTCCAGCCAGTCCTCCAGGTCCTCCTCAGTCATCGACTCTTTGCCCTCCGCAGGCTTTGGAGGGGCAACATCCTCGTCTAAAGCTTTTTCTCCTGATGCTGCTTCTTCAAATCCTTTAAAAGTAAAAGAAAGAAGCTTGAAGCCACACAAGATTGAAGCATCTCAGTTACATTATTACATAAAAAGGGCTGGGCGATAAATCTGTTTTTGTTTTTTGAATATTTAAGTGAAACTCTTTCATAGTTCAGATTGACATCCGCACACCCAGAGCCGCCATCTTGTTTTTCATCTGATTATTATTTGGACATTGAATTCAGGTTTACGCTACAGGGCTAATTAAGTTTTATTTTTTGAATCATGAGAATAAAAGAACCCTAACACAAAAGAAAAATAAAATTAAGAATGTTCATCTTATCAATTTTTACAAATAATTTTTTTTTTCAAATTATGTTGATATGCTAAAAAAATCATCAATTATGCAAACAGCAGAGTTTATTACAAAGAATTAACCACAATAACGCTTTTTTTCTTGTAAACAAAAACGTCTTGTAGTCCGGCCCTAACAGAAGGGATGATTCAGATAAACATCAATTTTTGTAAATATTTTACATAATTCCTTTTATGTAAAATAAAAATCTGACTTTATTTTTATGCTGTAATGCTCTCCCTTATAAACATTTATTTTTCTAAAAATAATAGGTCTCATAATGTTACCATTTGAAGCAATAGGCTAGCATTAGCATATTTATTGTTTTGATACGACTTGTTGATAATTCTGCTCAACATATTTCAATTGCATATGAACAGGATTAGCAAACATACTCTCTTCTTCTGTAAGTCTTAAGAATCCCTCTCCACCATGAAAAACACAAAATCGGCATTTTTTGAAATTGGTGTAAATAATTTTTTAAAAGGATTTTAATTTTTTCTCAACCTGCAGAACAGATGAGAATAAAACTCGCCTTTCTCTGGTGGTCGTCTCTCCTGGTTTGGACTGCAGGTCAGCTGATGTCCTGCATCATCTGAACCGGGTTTCTGTAAACCAAGTAGCTCATCCAGCTCTTCATCACCATCCTCCTCCTCCTCCTCCTCCTCCTCCTCCTCAGGCTTAACGGCCACAGAGGAAACCTGGGAGTTTAAACCCACTGCTGGTTTCTGACTGGTGCTGAGGCCTTTAAAGGCAGCGGACGGAGGAGGAAATTTGGGTACTTCCTGTTTCGGTGCGAGGCTCATAGCTGGCAGCTCTACTGGTGTCGAGACCTGAAACACGAAGAGCCTAAGAGTAAATAAATAAAATAAATATTTTAAAACACAGATGAGGATAACTGGAGGTCATTTCCAACCTTTCTAAAGTTACAGCCACAGTTAAAAGCAAATAGTAACCGTACACAAATAGTAACCGTACACCATGTTCTTACAGAGCTACGCTAACAATAGCTAAGAAAAAAGAAAAACGTCTTCTTAGCAGCAGCATTTCTTAAAGGTTATTTCCAGATAACTCTCTTTATACACTTGTTTTAAAATCCAAAAGACAGAAATACCTTCCAGCGATAACCTAATTTTCTTTTACGCCACAACTTTATTTCAGCCACTTCAATTGCACCTGAGTCGTGAGAAAAAGCTCCGACCTGAACCAGTTCAGCTTCTAGATTCAGTCTCCGATGGAGAGGAACTTGTTGGAGACTCTGGGCGAGAGCGGGAAGGTCCAAAAACACAGCTGGCACCTGAAGATTAAAAATAAAGAAAACGGAGAAAATGATCAGAATCAAACGCCTCTGAAAGGAAAATCTGATTTTACGCAAGAGTTGCAGCAAAGTCTCTGGATAAACGTGGTTTTACTTTTTCTTAAAACTCGATTATAAAAAGGCAAATACTTTATAAGAAAATTATGTTAGTAATAATTTTACCCCGTTTACAATTTGAAACTCTCCATCTGCAAATATGGGTCAAATTTGTAGCATTTTTGAATTGTAACTGGGGGCCGCACAAAATCCGTCCAAGTGCCACAAATGGCCCCCGGGCCACAGTTTGAACACCCCTGATTTATGTTAATGGAAGTGAAAGCAGAGTTTGACCTGATTGGCTGCGAATGGATCCATCTCCCAGTCCTTCTCTTCTGCAAACCGGAACTGAGTGAACGAATCCCCTGGAAGACGAACAGAAATAACTTCAGTTCCAACTGATCCGTCACTTTGCTGCAAAAACATCTGAAAATGTTTTGGTAGTCAATCAGCATCTTTGTGTGAACTGTAGGAGAGCTACAGCAGCACCAACTTTTCACAGCATTAACAGCAATAGCTCTGGTGTGCAACACTCCACAGACACCGAGAATGTTATTAATAAACAGAATCAGGGTGCTAAAACTCATAAATAAATAAAAGAAAAAACTTGTGTTGTTGAACGAGGCACAATGCTGCAGCAGAAAGCTCAGAGTTAAATCACAACATCCAGCACAACAAGGACACAGTGTCAGGTGTGAAGCACCACTCTGCATGTGGTTATCTCTGCAGCGCTGCAGAAGGATGTCACTTCGGATGGAATAAAAGGCCGCCTGTGGGTATTTTTACACAACACAATGAAAGGCTTCCTTTGTTCAAAAAGCAAGCTATAAATTCTTAAATGCAAAACAGAAGTAACAGTAAGTTGGCCCTTTCTTTGAGGTAGAAGGAAAAGAGAAACATTTTAGCTATTAAAGAAAACAGACAACAAAACTGGGACACGTCCAAAGAAATAACAACCGCTAACAAATCTGAAAAAAACAGAAGAACTGTAAGAAAAATGACAAGGTTAAGAGTTGATCCTTTGCACGTGACGTCACTTTCTTAGAAACTCGGCCCACTCCGCCATGACGGACGTCAACAACCAATCCGCTCCACTTTACGTGGCCTTTTGGAGACTTTATCATTCAAAGACTCTCCAAACTTGACCCAAATTGTCTCTCGAGGAATATCCTTGGATTCCAGTGGAATCGCAAGTGGGCGTGGCCAAACTTCTCTACAGCGCCCCCTAATGTGAGATGGGAGAAACGGTAGGCTGTAGAGATCTGAAACTCGGTAGGTAGGTAGATCCCCCTGAATCAAGTCTCTTGGAGGAACCCTCTAAAATGCACAGGGAGGAGGCCATTTTGGGTCAAAGGTCAAATTTAGGCCATTTTTCACATTTACTCACGTTGAACTTTAACGATAGGGATTTTTTTAAATCCCTAGGAGGATTCAACGAATCCCTGGAGATCGGCTTCATTCTTGGTCAGAATGCAGTTAAGACATGGGGGTTTAAAAGTTATCAAAAACATATATATATATATATACACACATATTTACACGTATATAGACAGACAGACAGACAGACAGACATATATTGAATTCCTTGACAATTATGTTAACTGTCAAGGAATTCACTAAAAAGAATTACAAGAAATGATGACCTACGACAGAATCTTTAACTGGCATCAAATTCACACCATTTTTGAGCTGTAGTTTTAGTTTCATAGTTTTAGTTTTCTCAAACAGTTAAATGCTGTTTCTGGTTTTCAGAGGAAATACGGGGCACGACCAGCAGACTGGAAGCTCGTTTCATTTTTGCTAGGTCTCCTTCTTATTAAAGTAATGTCTATTTTTAATTGCCATACTGTCATACGCAGACGGACAGTCAGTGGGAGACGATGTACGCCGTCAGTCGCTGCTGCTCACTTTACCCTCCTGCTTTACACTCGGCCTTCATCGGCACCATCTGCAGTTGTCCTTGATATCTTGGCTGTATGAAAAGCGAGCGAGGTCAACCCGCCGCAGCTACAGGAGGGCTTTGTGTCTGTCAGACCGAGTCCGGCTGGCGTTACGGAGAACACAGCGACTGTGACGCAGATGGATAAGAGAAGGAAATGCGAATGTCAGCTTGAAGTGAAGGCTCAGCGACGGATGGCTTTGTGTTCGGCCATGAGCGTGATTGATATCAGCAATAATAGCTGATCTTTTCAGGTCTTACCACATAAATCCTGCCTGGGGTGGAAGTGACATCGATTTTAGCCCCAGATGGTATCTTAAGCTGATCAGACGTCAACAGATAACAATATTTAGTGAAAAGCGGGATCTGTGATAACATGAAAGCAGTCGTTGATCTTTGCAACAGAACCAACTAGAACCTAAAGAACGTCGATGCTTGGTTATCAGACTTTAACATAATGTAACCTAGAGGTTACAAAAGGCTGGAGTCAGAATTTTACGCTTATTTCAGGTCTAATAAATGATCAGTAACTAGAAAAAGCAGTTTTCAGAAGACTGAATAGTAACATGTAACAGGGTGTGCATAATACTGTCATGAACTTAATACCTGTTGTGAACATGAAGGAGTTTTCATGACTGTTGTCATGAAGTGTCATTCGGTAAATAATGACACTTTCAATGCAAAGTTGCACCAAAACTTGCATTAAAAATACATTAAAATGGCCAGCTTTGCATTATTCAGGTAAAAATTACTTTTAAAGCAAAGGGCCGGTTGTGGCAGAATGTATTGATAACTGTTAAAATATCAATGAATTCTTAAAATTCAATATTATTATTGAACATATTTTCAGTCCTTCCAGGATTCTGTGATTCTTTTTGTGAAATTTTGCAATAAAATTCAAAGTGTGTTGGCACTAATCTGGACATATTTCCAATATCTGCGCTTATTTATGGTGGTAAATGCGACTTTTTAATACTATTTGTATAAGTCATGGACTATAATCAGATATTAATTACAGCCGAGGCAGCTGTTAGTGAGAAAGTAAGAAGATTTTTGAGATAAATCTCCAATAAACTCCCAGTTTTTAGCACAATTTGTTGATTTTGCAGGAATTTCCACGATAATTCTCAAGAAACCGGAGGAACTTATTGATATAATTAGGCAGTAAACAGATAAAAACTGCATTGACTTGATAGATAACATAATATTTTATCACACTTAGTGTTTAGAATGTAGAGGGCCACATAAAAATCTACAGCGTACCGGATTTTCCCCACGGGCCTCGACTTTGACACAGGTGCTCTACAATCACTTAAAGGATTTATAAAACATAAAACTATGACGTCGCATGATGAGTTTGATTGAATATTCAGTGAACTTTGGACAACGGCTAAAATTACAGCTGGTATTAATTTGCACCGTTTATCTCATATTCTTTTATTTGGAAATAAGTCCGACCATCAGCTCACACTCATGTTTCTTCTCCAGCAGGTTTATGTTTCTACAAAGTTTCATTTTACGTTCAGATATAGGCAGAGACTTGAGTTTGAGACAGAACATGAGTCACCTGATAACTGTATTCTTCCAAACTTGGCTTCATTGTGTAACAGATGATATAAGAGAGAATAGTAATAAAAAGCTAAGGATGTGAAATGATGAGGATCTGATGTTATTTGATTCCAGAGCTGCACTGCTGATCAAATAAATGTAAATAAAATTTTCCTCTGTTCACTTTGGAAACACATTTATATGAAGACAGGAGAATAAAATTCAG
Source organism: Gambusia affinis (assembly GCF_019740435.1). NCBI lineage: Eukaryota > Metazoa > Chordata > Actinopteri > Cyprinodontiformes > Poeciliidae > Gambusia > Gambusia affinis. Next base: position 5,587,132 of record NC_057889.1, read on the forward strand.
AGACGTTGTAAACGATCTTTGGGAAAAAATTATCTCCAACATCAGGACCCTCCTTATGTTTTTCTTTATATGCTAACGATGTATTTCTTCACTACTGTTGCAGGAATTTCATTAGCAGCTACATGAATTAAAATCAACATGATGGAAATCCAAAGGTGCCAATAATCATGAACAATTAAATATCTTGTTTACGGATGTTTTTGATTGGTTTAATTTACTAATAATACTGCTTAGACCAGTCAACATAATCAATGACATCAACATCAGCACTTTACGTCACATGCCAAACATGTGGCCCGTGGGCTAAATATGGCCCTCCGTAGCTTTTTATGCGGTCCTCTAGATTCTAGACTAAATGTGTGATTATATTTTATGTTATCAATAAAATCAATGCAGTTTTTTTCTGTTTACTGACAAATTGCAGCAACCAGTCCCTCCAGTTTCTTCATAATTATTGTGCAAATTCACACAATATCAACAAATCCCTGCACTTTTTTGCGCTGAAACATAATTAGGACAACAATGAACTAATTTGATTATTTTATCAACTTAAAATATAATCAAATAACCCAATAAATAATATGTACAGTTAATAGATACACGGTATGTTTACGTGGGATTTTAAAAAGTTAATCGAATCTATTTCTATTTTTGATTATTTCTTGTCTGATTATATTTGACATTCAGGCTTTTTAAAAACACCTAAGACAAAATAAAATCTTCATATTTATTTAATTACATTAGAGTTTTATAATATTTTTGCGGTATGAAATAAATGCCACACCTAGATTGCAACATACTAAAATAAAACAGCTTTTGACAAAACGGTGGGAGTAGCATAAAATTTAAATAAATTATTTAACCAAAATTTTGTTTTAAAACTCCTGTGAACTTATATATTTTTGTAAACAATAAAACTGCAATCGATCTTGTTTGGACGAAAGGGTCTGCCGACTAAATGAAAAGCCAATAAATTCTGTAACTGACTCAAACTCTGTTTCACACATTTTTAAAAAATGTTTCTGGACAAATCTTGTCTAAAACTTTTGCCGGTTAGTCAGCGGAGGCACAGCTGACGCGTGGGCGACGGCTGAATGAAGTCCAGAGCACATTTGTGTTCAGGCCGCTGAAAGAGAAGCCACCATATGCGACGCAGACCACGTTTGAACGAGGTCAGCGCCATCCGCCGGCTCCTCTTCACAATTTAACGGATTAATTAATGCAAATGGTTCGACTCATTGGTTTTCCTGTTGATGGCAGTGATCTGTGTGGATCTACAACCCACAGTGGCATCAGTCAATTCTTCACAAAATCCCCAACTCTGTTTTATTTATTCACACCATGTCGGGTTTTTAGATAATTATATGATGCAGTAAAAATCCCAACTTTCTGTGTTAAAAGGTAAATTTGCATTAAAGCCAAACTGTCTCACTTTGAAAACACTTCAGTCTCTCACTCTCGCATTCCATCTGTTTCTGGCTCCTGCTTTTCTGTTTAAAATCTTCCTCTTCCTCTTCTTCCTCCCTCAGCGTCTTTGTTCGGTCTAACGCAGAGACCTGCTGATGTCTCCCACCTACACCGCCTGTGTCCTCCTGATCTGTGTCCATAGAAATAGCATCGCATGTCGGACCGACGGAACCATAGCAACAGATGCCAACCAAGACAAGAAAAATGGCTGTGAAATTTCAAAAACCCAGGAAAGAGAGTCAACTGAATGCAACATTTAAAGTTTTAAGCACTATAATAAATGCTGTTTCCAATATTCAGGTGGATATTTTGGAAGTTTAGATCAGTTTACCAAACACTCATGAACCGCCCAACTTTACATTACCCCAAAGTAACACAGCATCTACATATATTCAGCCTGAAATGAACTTAACTCATTTTCTTTGTTCCTCCTGAAGTGAAAAGGTGGCGCTGTTTTACAAAAGTGACTGACCATAATAAAACCATGAACAAGTCAACCTGTGGTGTTTTGAGTTATTTAGATGATAGAAAACACATGGAAATCAAAAAGGTTTTTACTACCAAGTGTTGTTTGCATTAATAACATTTTAGGGTCGTCTGTAATTTAGAAACACAATAAGCACAAACATTTTCTTTCAGAGAGTAGATAGCCCAATGTCAATAACTTCATTTTAAGTGTTACGATGCAGCACTGTTCACACATTGTCTCCATCATGTCGCATTCAGCAAAGTCACAGACCGAGATCTGCATTCCTGTGGCATGATATATATTGTAATAATGTTCAAAAATAAAAACGTTCTTTCAGGTTTTCTTTTTAGTGACTCTGCATTCAGTTATTTATCAATTATTAGTTTTAAACACAATCCTTTGGTAAGCTAGCTGTAGCGTAGCACTTTGAGCCGACATCATGGCAAATAAACGGTTAACATGCAGTACCTGTAGGACCACTAGGGGGCGCCCACAGATCACTAGTGACAAATACTTTTAGTGAAGAAAAACCTGAAACCAGGCCTGTTACCATAACAACTGGTACCATAAATTGTCCCAGAAATTACTGCAATGAACGATAATATTGTCGTTTTGAGTAATATAATTATTGATGCATGATACAAAAATTTGAGCTGATATTGATATCCAATAATAATATTTACCATATTTACCAATATATTTCAGTACTGTTTCAACACCTTTGAAAAAAATAGAACCAGAAACAGATCAAAATAAGTATCTGTTCTTCACATTGGCCCAGTTTCTTTTTAAGATAATTTTTTTTTATTGGTTCGATACCGATACGTTAAAAATCGGCTGATACTGATACCAACATATTATGCAATCCTAATAATAATGATAAAGTTAATAATCTCAAAAAAAAATTTGTTTTAATTTTGTGAAGAGCACTTAACTCAATAATATCTGAAATAAATAAAACCACCAAAAACAAGAAATAAAAACAAAAACAGTACACAACTGAAATCGTAAAATAAATGGATTATGAAGTCTTGGTTAACAAAATTTCTCTTTGAAAATTTTTTTAATTATCACAATGGAAATTATCAAGCTCATTTTAATTTACTGCACGATTAATTGATTTATTATCGTAAATAGACATACCTTAGACCAATATTTAAAGAAACTCAATAATCATTTAACTGATTTTCAATTAAAGCATCTTTCTAGGATATTGTATAACGTCAGCATAAAGAGCCATTTTAACTCTTGATATCTCAGTGCTAACAGATTATTATTTTATTTGTTACCTGTTCTCCACTCACTTTTTATATTTTGGTTGTTTTGTTCGCCCTTGCTGGCGTCGGCTCTTTTCCTGCTCCACTCAGCGCCGCCATGTTTTCACCTGCCTGCTGTTCACCTTCGCCCCATCTGTGCGCCCGCCGCGCTGAGGCACCAAGGCTCGGCATAAAAATAAGGACTCCTGGATCTGAATCACTTTCTATTAACAGCTTTAATTATAAATCCTAACTTTTCTCTCTGTCTTACACAAATTAACCTGTTGAAAGCCAAAATCATGCAGATGAGATTTAAGGTGCGTTCGTTTTAACTTCTCTATACGCGCCAAGTTCCCAAATGAGAATTTTCTTAAGAAAATATCGTCAAAATTTTGGGAATTTCTGTTGAACGTAAACAAAATAGACAAATTACAGGTACATTTTAGGAAATTAGGATTTGTATTCTGATGATGCTCATTTGTTTGTCTAAAACAAACTTTTGAAATAACATTTGAGAAGCTATTACTTTTCATTAAACCCCCATTTTTGTACAAACATTTTTTTTTAACCATTTGCAGCTGAAACAAAGTGTTAAAAATCAGTAACAAATAAAATAAAGAAATAATTAAAAAGCAGTTAAGATAAAATCAATAACGATAAAAAGTTTTTTTAAAAATGGTAAAATCAGGTCTCAGTTGGGTTGAAGGCCAATGAGTAAAAATAAGTTTCCGGTCGGGTTTTAAAAATGGTCTGGTGTAGTATTTTAATCTTAAATGGAACAACATCGTAATAACTGAAATATAGGATTTAAAAAAGTGTAGTTTATATAATGTGTTTAATTTATCAACTGAGTTAGTGAAATAAAATAAGCTTTCAGTAATTTTAACATTTTTGAGATGATCCTATGCTTAGATTCCAACTACTTATCTGAATTTTTTTTTTTAATTTGTAACATAAATTAACCAATAAATCCTCAAATTGAGAAGTTGCTGTGAAATGTCAAAGTTCTTGCAAATGGCTGTTTAAAAAAAAAAAATTCATACCAACTAGTCTTCTAGAATTAGGATTATTTTGTTCTGAATATTAAAGTAACATAGTAAGATAATTCCATTTGATTGATATTAACTGTATTTGTATCTTTTAAATTGAACTTTTCTGCTTTGTTAAGTGATTTCAGATTGTATTTTTTGTAATTTGGACCGATATTTAAAAAGACAACAAAACGTTTTGCTCCTGAACTTTTCAGCAGTGCCGTAATGAAAATATAACTTTGTGAAGAGGATAAATAATCCTGACTGAGTTCAAGACTGTGAAGATTCAATATGTGGGTTTGTTGTTAAAATAATTTACACTCTGCACATCCGCTGCTTCACTGAAGTACTAAACCTCTTCAGTCAAGAGCTTCAAAAATTAGCACATTTGGAGAGAAAATGGGATTTTGTTAGGGACAGAGAAATCAGGACAGAGATTCTTTGAGGTTCATGAAACCTTTGCTTTATTTTATTTTATTTTATTTTATTTTATTTTCATGACGCTTATTTTCCTCGCCGTCGAGTTTATTTTACTACTTCCCAGGAATTGATTCTGCTACTAAAGCAGGAGATAAAAGAAAACCTACGCAACGACACGTTTCTCAAAACAGTGCTGTGTTGAATCTCTCACCAATTTTTGGCTCAAACATTAAACTTAAAAATGTACAGAAACTGTATTTTCTAAAGTCAAAGGAGGTGAGTTTGTGATAAATTGTGTTTATTTCCGTCTCACTCGCATTGTGAAAACAGGCATTCCAGTTGTATATGATGTAAAAAATTAAATAAAAAAAAAAGATCCTTGAGTAAAACCGCTTTTTAAAGATAATTAAACCTATTAGCTTGTTTGGGGAAAAATTTACAAAAATTTAAATTACGAATAAAGTGTGTTTAGTTCCAACATGGAGTGGCAATAGTTTAATAAATGCAATAAGATGCATCCCCAGAACCAAACGTGGAACAAACTTCCAGAAAAAAAACAACAAAACAGCCGAAACACTGAGCTCCTTCAAATTTAGATTAAAAACCCGCCTGTTTAGAGTCGCTTTTGTACCGTAATTAAGGAAAATTTTAATATTTCAATTTGTTTTTATGATTCAGAAACAAGCTACACAATTAATATTTTATTTGATTTTGATTAATATTTTTTAAACAATATATAAACATAGTTACATTAGATCGATAATTTTGATGTTGGCACTTGACAAAATGTAATGTTTATTGGTTGTTTGATAAGTGGTTATTGTATTATGTTTTTATCACATAAAGAAAGCACTCTGAACTACCTTGTTGCTGAAAAATAAATAAACTTGTGCTATTTTTTTTTCTTTATCAGAAACAATCTTAAACACACCTCGGGTCTCCATGGTTGTGCTGTGTTGTGTACAGGGTTGCTAATACGTTATCCAAACTTTGTCACTGCTCACCGTCACGCAGTGCAAACACCACAGCGGTTTACTCTGAGCGGTTAGGATACTCCCTAAACACACAACCGTAACACATGAACCTGGAGCAGCCAGTAACTGAGCAGAACCAGGAGGTGAAACCTTCCCACTGCTCAGTCTCCAATAACACTTGTAATGAAATGTTGACATTTCGTGTGACTGGAAGAGGAAAACTCATCCCCTACCCCTGCTTTCGGCTCCACTTGTCTGCAGATTAACGGTCCGACATCAAAGAACGAGTTCTTCTCTTTTTAAACACAATGTGAGCAAATACTTACAAGATACCAGATGAGATCAAGCAAAGCAGCGTTCATGAAACTAGGAGCAAATGAATGCTATTACAAGCCTGACAAATCAGATTTGATGATCTGAGAAAGTGAAGAGGATGGAAATATCTGTAATAACTGCACAGCTTAAATTATTACAACTAAAAACCAGCGATCAGAGCCGAAACCTGGGTCTGGAGATGACCAGAACATTGAGATCCACATAAACACAGTTACAAAGTCAGCCTTCTATCGCCTGAAGAACACTTACAGGATTAGAGGACTAATGTCTCAGCAAAGTCTAGAGCAGGGTCAAATTCATTTTCATTTTGGGCCATATAAAAAAAATCTCAATGTTCTTAAAGGGCTGGTTGATAAAATCCACTGAACTTTTAAAATATTAAGAAATAGCTGTTTGTTTCAGCATTCAATAAGTGTTTCTTAAAATGTAATAATATTGAACAGTGATCAAGTCTCTCCAGGATTTTGTGATTTTTTTGTGGTTTTTGCATTCAAAATTACAAATTTTATGGTGCTAAGTTAGAAATATGTTAAATGAGACTTTTTATTAATCGGCGTATTGATCACAGACTATAACTTGACATTAAGTAGGTTAGTCACTTAAACTCAATGTTTTGATAAATTTTGAGAAAAATTTCCAGTAAAATCAGAAAAAATGTGGGAATCTGTTCATTTTGTATGAATTTTGCGAGTTTGTGAAAAACTGGAGGAAGTTATTGATGTAATTTGGAGTCAAGAGGGCCACATAAATAGCTACCGTGGGCCAGATTTGGCCCCCGGACCTTGAGTTCGACACCTTAAATCTAGAGAAAATTGTCCATGAGTTTCTCTTTAGTCGCATCAATTAATTACTCAAAGAGCTGCAGCTGATCCGGAACACTGCTGCTGGAGTTCTGACTAAAGCCAGGAAGTTAGAGCATATCACCCAGTTCTAAAGTCCTTCCGCTGGCTCCCTGTCGCTCAGAGAACAGACTTTAAAATACTGTTTATAAATCACTGAACGGGTTAGTAAGAAAATATAATAAAGATCCTCTGTTGTCATAGCAACCTTCCATGACCTCTCAGGTCTTCTGGTTCTGGTCAGCAACCCCAGAACCAAAACCAAGCATGGAGAAGCAGCATTCAGCTTCTAGGCAGCACAAATCTGGAACAAACTTACAGAAAACTGGAAAACAGCTGAAACACTGAGTTCCTTTAAACCTGGACAAAAACCCACCTGGTTAGAGCTGATTTTGAAACATAATCAATGAAACATTAGTCAATATTTTGATATGCAGCGACAGCAAAATATAATTTGTATTTGAAATGCCTCGTTACTGAAACGTTGTACAGAAATAAAATTTGATTTGAAAGGTGAGAAAGAGAGGAAGATGAAGGGAAAGTTGTAAACTTCCCTGTAGATTTGATGTTCCCGCTGAGAGCTGCAGCACCTCCAGCGTGCTCCCTGTCACGCCTTTTTAACCAAACCAATTAGTCCGCCATGACATGGCGCTGAAACCCACTACGCGTTGATAAATCACTGTCGGAGCTAATTGCAATTAAAATCCGGAGCAAACCAGGCGAGGCGATGAAGAGGAGCGAAGGTCTTTGCTCTTAACTTTTAATGGTGAGGTTGTTTGTGTCAAAGTCATATCAGTGGAGCGCCAATCCACTCGAGGCTCTGCTCTCATTAGGCGTGTGAGGTTTTGTATTTGTTTAGAGGCGAGAGGCTCAACCACTTCCTACTTCAAAATTCATCAATCATAATAAATTTCTGCCACCTTCTCTGCTGGACATTCTTGGTTAAGAGCCAGTCTGGCACTTGTACATTTACATAATTTGATTCTTTGAGTCAAAAAAACAACAAAAAACATGAAAGTAAGATGATTTGTCCTGCTGCTAGCTACAGATATTTACAACCCTATTTTACTACAATATTTAAGTAGATGAGGCAAAAAATTTAAAAATTGCTAAACTGAGTGAAGTATGTATTCCTGTTCAATCCATTCAAATGCAATAATATTCAACAGATTAGAATATGTCTTTGGAAGAAGCTTACTTTTGAGATTAATATCACTTTTTGAAAAATAAAATTAAAGCCGATAATAAACGTGCTTTTAATTAAGCCGATATTTCTGTACTGAAAATGTTTTTTATTGCTCTGATGTAAAACCTAATTTTAAATGTCATAAAATTACAGTTTGTGTGAAATTAATGCGTTTCACTCAGTTAACTGAGTCACAGAAATAAATTTACTTTTCAATAATATTTGAATTTATTGAGTAATAATATGCATTATAATTTATCCAAGTTCAATTTGTTAGATAAAGTCAGATTTGAAGAGCTCTACAAAAAAATTATGGGCAGATATTTATTGTTTTTTTCCTGACAATCTTCCAACATAAAATATTATGTTGTATTACATAATATTTTGCACATCTTTATGTGGACATTATGCGATTACAAATGTTAGTTAGTAATAATACTAGTAATAATTTGTGACTACAAACATCATGCCGTTACCAACAGACCCTGCATGATTGCCGTTTCAGACTTTCTGTAAATTTGTGACATATCTGTGGTTTGTTTATTTTATTTGCTCATAATTAAATTTTTTTTTTTATACTGACTGATTTGTAACTTTATTAAAAGTGGTACCGACATAGACCCTCAGGATGCTGGATAGGAAAAACTGAAAATATTCTTATCGTCTTTTTTTTTATAAATATGTTATGTTAAACTTTAAGAATGCTGCATATTGAAATGTGTTTACTCTTATTAATATTTACTACCATGGTATCTCCACTACTTAAAATGTCATTCCCAAAGGAAAAACAGCAATAGGACAACCAACCAAAATTAAACATAAGCCATAAGTAAAAGATTACATAGAAACAAGAAAAAATACTCTTTAAATAATCATTGGGGAAAGAAAAACTATCCCTAATGCCACATTTTGTGATATAAAGTTTATATTCTGTAATGGGTTGTATAAATAAGAGGGAACAGAAGTACCTTAAAGTTTTAACTAAACTTAGCCTTTTCCCCTGCACACAGACAGATTTGCAGCCTTTTATCGTCAAAATAATTCTGTATTCAACCCTGAACAACAGTTTTAAAACCACACATTTTGTTCGACACCTCATTCAAACAACCCTGTTAGTTGGATGGTTTTTCCAAACCAAAAGCGTCACAAAGCCTCTCCTACTTTGAAACAACATGCCGATATTTTCTCCAATCTTTCAGGCCGGTCAACTCCGACACTAAATACAAAGCTAGAGTTGTATAGTTAAACTATTTCTGGTTTGTTGTGACATGACACCACAAGCTGATGCGTAATGAGTCAGTCCTCCAGGAAGTCAGAGTCTATAAAACAACTTAAGACTCTTCATTAGTCTTCAGAGAAGGTTTTCCCAGCGAAAGCGTCTCAGAACAAGTAAAGCAGGACATATTTCCTCAATGAAGTGGTAAAATGCCTCACCAGAGTGGGTTGTAATTCATTAGAGGACTTCACTGATTCCACTGGATTTATGGCGGCAGAATCCCAGGAATGAACAGCAGCTGCTGACAGAAGGAAATAATCTCATCTGCAAGTAAGCGCGGATTTTCATTCTCAGCTCGTCTTTGTTTATATGCCGCTCGGATAAGTGCGCTTCACATGCTCAACTACATAGAAATAACACCGTGATAGTGTCTGGCAGTGGTTACTACTGTTGGGTGATTTATACTGTATTGTGGTTAGTTTGGGAGAAGGGAAGGTGTTAAATAGTAGGACTGGAGCTTTCACTGCACTGTAGTATCTGCTCTAATACGTCATTCTTACCTGCCTGCTGTAACAACGTGTTGAGGGGGGAGCAGAGTGCTTTTGTTTTTAAAATAACTTTCACATTCACAACTCATTTTGCACATCAGCATTTCTCAGGTTTTATGTTTGCAATGCACAATGGTGTAATCACTATTCCATTGGGTTTATTTGTCAATAACCGAGTTTCAGTCATACTATCAGTGAATTTGCATATAACTGACAATCCCTCTGACTTCTGAATCATCACTGGTGTATGTTGAAGCATAGAGGAGTTGTATGTCTGCCAGTTTTGATTATTCTGCACACCAACGTACAAAAACACGCCCAGAAAACTTACTACAAGTAGACAAAACATCAATCTACATTTTCATTTGTTTTCCAGCTCAAAACATTAATCTTATGTGTCACAAACTAAAAAATTATTTACTTTTTGTATCTTTGACAGCAAAGATTACAAATTTAGAATGATATCTTCACAGAGTCCAAACTTTTGCTTTCGCTCCAAAGGGTTTAAGTGCAGCAGATGTTTTGATTCTGGTCTGCTTATTTCAGGCGTTTTGGTGATTTTGGTGCCGCTGGTTAGCAGGTTAAGTTACTGTACCACTATATATCCTCTGAATTGATTATTTCTATATTAATATGTTACTCTGTATCTGAGAATCTAACATTTTTCTGCACAATCAATGCCCCATTAAATGACTTCTGTTAAACAAATTCAGGATAATGCCACAAAATATTTAATAAGAAATGAAGCCAATGTATGAAAACCATGACGATATTGAAAGAAAGGCTCCATGCAGACACGCGATAGGAGAAATTTGAACTGTTCTGTTGCACTCAACGCAAAACCGTCTCCATTCTTCCATCGAAAAGATCCGCAGACAAAACAATCAGAGTGACCGAAAGGCTTTGATCACATAGTTGATCAGCAGCAATTGACTCCCAGTGACTCAGAGATTCACCTCCAGGAAGCGTCAGGCAGCGAGGTCTGCATGTCTGCTGCACGGCCAACACACTGTGGCACAGCCAACCGGCCCTTTAAGAGCATTCATGAGCTGGATTTGGCCCAAAAGAAAATTAGTTTGACATCGCTGCTCTACAGTTGGACAGCAAAATAATTTTTTGGCTACACTTCAAACTCAGCGTAGAGAAGGAAACTGACAAAGGAATGGGGCATGCATCAAAAAAACATTTGACTCTTTCTTTATTTTCAATCAGTGTGAAAATGAAAGTCTTGTTTTTTTATTTAGTAAATGTAAGAGCTAAAAATCTTTGACATAGAACTGTATAAATAAAACTTCATGTTTGCTGCATAGCTCCTCATACTTCATTAAACTGAGATACGGGGTAGGACTAAATAAGTGTTCACTCCTTCCTATGCCTTTCAAACACAAAAGTAGTGGTACGCTAATTATTTTGTTCCTGGTTTTTCTTGTCTTACTGATTACTTGTTTTCTTGTTTTCAAAAACCTGTTTGAAATAAGTTAATTAAATGAAATGAAACCAGGTAACAGAGTCAACTGTGAATTTTACAGTGTATCAGAGGGTGTTTGAGAAAATCCTACATAATCTATTAAAAAAATAATAATTAAGCTGAAGCAGAATTTTAAACTGGAACATGACAGTGATACAAAACATAAATGCACTTTCAGGAAGATGTTAAAAATAGAAAGTCCTGATCCGATACAAAGCCCAGACAATGTTAAAGTTTTTCATCTATTTTACCAGCGTCTATGTGACTGATTTGGGAATATACCTGATTATAAGGTGAAATATTTAAATATAAATGTTACTCATGTCTACCTTCAAAAACAAATATGGACACAAAAGGACAGAGGAAGATGAGTAGAAAACGCTTTCAGGCATTTAAATGAAGATCTGAGGTCCGCCTTAAATAAGTACCAAATTCAAACAAAGAGTGTCTGGATGGAACGTGACAAACACGAAGAGTCAGAAGTTTAAGCACCACATCCAGACCGGTCACACAGGTTGGTGTCTTCACCGTTTCCCTGAACTAAGAGACACCGACACTTCTCCTGAGTGAGCGTGATGCTGCGGTCTGGCTGAGTCAAACCAAACGCTACACAGTTAAACTCTGTAAAGGCACGCCTACAGGACATATAGGATCGTTCACCGTCTTCCCAGATACGCAAACACGCAATCCAAGGATGTTTTTTCCGCTGAAAAAACCCGCCACTTGCTAGGCAGGTTCTTCAAGTGATGTTTTCTTCCTGTCTGGAATGATAATACAGATGCACCCATCACGGCCCATTTCCTCAAAGAATCCTAAGATTCTACAAATTTTAGGGAAATTCTTATAATTTATGGAACTGAATTTTACCTCTGCAAAACATGAACGGCAACACAACTTTGGACTTAAAGCTGCAGTATGTAACTTTTATAAAGATATATTCTTTTTACGTATTTGGTAAAACTATCCATGTGTTGTGACAGTATGAGACAGAACAACCAATCAGAGCTAGGAGGAGGGTCTTAGCGCTGTCAATCATGTCCTCTGCTGTTGACCACTAACAGCAGATAAACTGTTTTCCTTTAACAGTGATGCTGCGTTCACAACAAACGCGTTTTGCATGTCAAAAACATGTCAGATGCTTAAAGTTTGATGCATGTGCATTTTGAAGTCAGACGTTAGCATTTTGCTGTAGACGCGTCAAAATCGCGCTAGTCGGGCCTGGAGAGGAAACTCCTTGGCTTACATGTCCCTCAAACTCTTCCACCGTCTCCTGCATATTTTGTCTAAGTAAACACCTTTAACGTTTATTTAACATCTATTTAATGTGGCTCAACATGGCTCGATATGAGTCAATGTTTTAGCTGGACGGATTTGGGTAGCTCAAATACGGAAAAATATTTACTCCAACTTCCTCACTGATTTTTTTCCAAGCAAGGTCCTTGCTATTCCTGTCTCTGTAGTCATAACTTGATTGGTCAAGATTATAGGACAAGAGCAAACAGCGACCATTATCCTCCAGTTGTTTTTTTTTCTGAGATCATACTGGCAAATGCACCACTACTGATTGGTTGACGCTCCGCATTGAGCGGCGAAAGTTTGGCTTTTTTTGACTACAGCGTCAGCCGCGCCTCAAACGCTTAAACGCTTCAAATCGCGAAGCGATAGCTGCGATTTGGTGTGAATGCACCATAAGTTGTTTCTCCGTCAATGGCACATTTAGAAGCGAGTACATAAGGTGATTGGCAGCGCTAAGACCCTGTTGTTTTTGGTCGGGAGCGTTGCATTTCTTCAGGCAGCAATAGTAGCTCAGGGAGAAGCTGGAGGAGATCAGGATTATCTAAACTAGGCCTGTCACAATAACAAATTTTGCTGAGCGATTAATTGTCTCAAAAATTATTGTGATAAACGATAATATTGTTTGAAGACTTTTTTTACACTGATTTAATGGAAATGACATAATAATGCATCTGATTTCCTTCCAAAGATAGATACACTTTATTTTCAAAAGAACACTTAACACCAGAACTGATAAAATAAACAAAACAGGGGCGTGCTGTGGTGGCTCAGGGGGTTAGCACGCCCCCTTGAGGCCTTGGTGCTCGACGCGGACGTCACGGGTTCGACTCCCGGTCCCAGCGACTTTTGCCGCATGTCTTCCACCTCTCCTCACCCTCTTTCCTGTCTGCCTACTGTCGCAAAAAATACGAGCCACTAGCGCCGCAAAAACTCTGGGAAAAATTAAAAAATGGGAAAAATTAAAAATAAATAAAACAACCAAAAACAAAAATAAATTGGATTTTCAGTCTCCATTGACAAAAAATGTACTTGAATAAAAACACCAAAGTGTAAATAAATACTGCATTCAACCAAAAGAGTGCAGATTATGAAATCTGTTTACCATATTGCCCTTCAGTAATCATTAGATTTAAACAGAGAAGATGGCACATCGAATACCTGATGCAATAGTTCACACTACACTGCATGATTTTTAATTGTTCAGTAATGTTCAGATGTTGACTGTGTATTTTATGATATAAAGCCTTGTTGCTGAAATGTGATATTCAAATAAAATTTGATTTGATTCTCAGTAAAATGAACAGAGTATCTGTGCCAACAGCTGGCTCTGCTCCTCCGTCCTGTTTGGTTTTCGTGTCCTTTACCTCCACCTTCTGCGTTGGTTCACTTGCCAGGTCAAACAAGTTTATACAAGCAGGGAATCACGGCAAATTGCTGACAGCTGAGTGTCTGTGTAAAAATTACATTTCCAACTCAAACAATGACGATCTTGGCTCTGCATATTTCAATGTCATGCTGCAGCTAAAAACAGCAACCACCGTTTAGTTGCATCAAGAAAATCAAGTTGAGATCGTAAATTCGCAGGGAAGAGGCGTTTTCAAATCCCAGCATTACAAAACTTAAGAGACTAATATAAGCAGACAAGGGATTCAGAGTCTATTCTTCAAGAGTAGAAGATGTAAGTTTGAGATTTTTTAATGAAGCATGAGAAAGAGCAATGTTTCCATGTAATTTAAAATCCTTGTCTGCCCACCCAGATGGGTCATGCTGTCAGATGCGGGTCAGAAGGCCCGGGTCATCAAGTCAACAGCAATTATCCCAAACAGCCCGCTCATACTTCCATCTTTCCCTCAGTGTTTTTCTATAAATCTGGGTTTTCAAATGATAAAACTGAAAAACAAATAATTTAATCTCCTTCTTCTTAAGCCTTAATAGCTGCCATTCATCTAGTTTGCTTCAGACTTACTTTCATATTCCAGATTACGTCTAAAAGACAATCCAATCAATCGAGTTAATAATGTATTCCCCACATCAGACAGATTATCATGAAAGTATCCCAAAGTAGCTACAGCTCCTTGAGACGGTGCTTGACGTCCCGGGTAACTAATGACACGATTGTCCGTTTGCAGAAAGTTGTCTGCAGACTGTTTGATGTTTGTCTGACTGATGAGGAATTTTACGTTTGGTTGGCCACAGCTAATGAGAAGCCTGAGTTGATAAAAAGCTAAAAATATTTGGAGAGACGGCTGAGACCGCGCTGCTGGTGGAAAGGTTTATGCGTCGCAATTATCGGTGCTGCTATTGTTACTTACCAGAAGACAAGCAGTGTGGGAGGTGTGAAGTACACAAAGCAATTATCGTTAATTGAGGCTGGGAAGCGCATCATTAAATGACTAATTTGTTGAGCTTTTTTATTGTATGAAACGTACCGTTTAGTTTTTTTTTAAATAACTGGCTCAGGTTTTGAAGATTAAACGGTATTACAAAGCATTGCTCTGATATAATTGCGTACAATCTACTGGCGAAAGAAACTATAGTCCGAGTATTCAGTATTCAGCTTTGTTTCAAACAAAGCTTTGTTTCTGAACAATGAAATTTCAACTGTATCTCCTTCAACTTATTTTTTCTGCTGCTGCAGCCTTTCTGCTTCAAGTTTGAGCTGTTGTTGCCTTACTGTTGTCTTGAACCTGTTTGCTTGTTGCACTCTAACGTCTTCCATCAATAAGGGTTTTTTGTCCACACAAGATTGTCTCAGAAGGTCAAAAGTTTCTGAAATACTCAGAAACTGCATATTTTTAAGTACAATTATTTTTTATCTCAAATTCCACCAACAAGCGAGGAGAAAGTTTTGCAAGAAAAGATTTTCTAAGACTAAGTGTGAGCGGGAGGAGAAGTTTTGAGTACAATCATTACACATTTTGAGAAGAAAGACGTAGAATCCTGCTTCAGACTGAAAATTCTTGGATTATTTTTGGGTTGTGGTCAAAACAGACCAACATTCGAGGAACTTGGTCACCTGAATCTATGCCACAAAAGAATTAAAGTTGTTCAGAAGGCAAATGAGGACCAGGTCAGTGAAAGTGACATGTACCCGATTAAATAACCGTTTTTCAGACACATCCTGCTACTTTACAGATGCCCAATTTACAAAATCCAACAATTAGAGCTTATATGCAAGTCCTAATGACCTATCAGACAAATGCAGCCCACATGCCTACTGGAATACTTTCTAAAAACTAAAACAATCTGACGCCTAATCATAATTAGTTATGATTTTATTGACCTTAAGGGAAGTACATGTGGGAAAACCACAAGGACTGACTCCATTTCCCAGACAGAGAACCAAGACAGTCCACAAAGAAAAAGCGTGATGCCTATAAATATCTATGAACCCAAATATAAGACGAAAATAACATCAACTACCTATTCATCTTCTTTGCTGCTGTGAAGTATGATGTCATTTCTTGTATTTATATATTTAGTGAGTGCTAACGGCATTAACAAAAGTCCCTAAGGGTTTCTCTATAGAGTGGAAAATGCTTCCTGAATTCAAACAACCTCTGAGTATTTTTGATTCACAATGATTCATAAGGACATGTATTTAGTAATAACTTCCTTTATTTAACCAGATAGTCCAGTTTCTTCAGATATTGTTCAGGTTAATTCATAAACAATTCACCAAAGTCCAAAAGAGAATCTCATGAGATTTCAGACTTGAGTAAAACAGGTCTTGTTTCTGAAAACGTAACTCAATTTCAACTTTAATTTAGAAACAATAGTGAGCTCCTTAAAGGAAAATGTATCATCTATGGTCACAACCAGGTACTCAAAAAGAGTTGACCATCTCAATTCCTGGCCTATTGATAGTCTTCATTGTTGGAATAACTACGGGTAATGATTAGTTTCCATTTAAAACCAGCTTAAGCTGAATCTGATGCCACTGAACCTGAATAAAAGCCGACTGAAGAGTTTTAAAAGTCTGCACAAAAGAATTGCAAGTGCTGTAAATGATCATCTGCATAAAAATGATAGGTAGCTCGTAATAAATCTTTGCAGACATCATTACTGAACAAATATTGAATAAAAGTGGTCCAAACATTGAGCCCTGGGGAACACCCTTAGTTATTCAGAGACTTGGTGACCATGATCGGGCCATTTGTATTCGCTGAAACATTTTTCAACCATCTGACAGCCTGGCTGGTTAAGCCTATTTGTCCAGCCTTATTATGTACATTACTTAAACTATGACCAAGTAAATCCTTCAACAGGATGTGGAAAAACTGGAAAAAAACAATACAAATATCAGAAACATAAATGCATGTGTAAGTGAGTAAAATATGGGTTACTAATAAACATTAATTTTGTAATGTTTTCTGAATGTTGAACAGATTTATTACTGCCATAAAAATGTCAAGTTGCAAAACTTTTTGTGCAGCAATGACAGCAGTTTGCAGCTGAAAACGTAATATAATTTAATAGATGAATCTGCATGACTAAGCGTTTGCTTTCCTAAATTTTTCCTCTCTGAGCTGCACAAATATATCAATATCAGTGAGTGTAATATTTACTGGGTTATTATATTTCAAGTATCAAAATTTCAGAATCTGCAGATCAATAATTTGCCCAGAGTGATTGGACACCAACTGTCCTGTATATTTTTATTGATTGACCAATATTTTTTTTGGGGAAAAAAAAAAGTATATATGATCTATTTGCTGGCGTGTTCAACTCTGCATCACAGCATTGCGTTGCATTATTCCAACTAATGCAGGTTTTCACAGCTCTAAAACTCTGACCGTTATGCGGTTGCATTTCAAAGAATCAGCACCAGAAAGAGCAGAGGAGGCATTGCAGGTTTTAGTAAATAAATAAGCTAGTCTGTTTATTTATGTGGGAACATGTTCGCTTCAGAGACGCAGACGATTAAAAGACAAACGCTCAAAATATGATATTCTGTCTGCAACACAATAAATCACTTGCTGTGTTTCTTACAGGGATGAAGAAACATCCCTGTAATGCAGTGGTTCCCAAAGTGTGGGGCGCAGGGGTTTGGGGAGTGAATGAAAAATAAAAATAAAATAAAACCAGTTATACAAAAGTGTTTTTCACTGTAAAGATGGTTTGTAATTTGTTTTGTTGCAACCTGAAGTGTGTAATAAACTTCAGTGGAGTTTGAAAACAAAATATGTGTTTAGCTTTATGTCTGGTTGAACGATGTGGGTACCCAGTTGATTTTTTTGTGTGTTTTTAGGGGGGATTTTATGGTGGTCCATAGGGCCAGAAAATCTTTGTGAACCAGTGAACATAAAACTTTTCAGCAAGATAAACGCACTTGTTTCAGTAAATAATTTTTTTATTAATAAAGTACTTGTTCCATTGGCAGAGAAATTAACCTATAACATGGAAAAAATACCTTGTTACAAGTAAAATAATCTGCCAATGGAACAAGAACTTCTTAATCAATATTAAGAAATTATTTACTTAAAATAAGTAAATTATTTTTATGTGTTTTTGCATTGCAGAATAATCTTTTACTAAAATAATTGTTAGTTGCAGCCTGAGTTTCTTATGTTTTATAGTGTCATAAATTTTGTATTTTGTTACACAGTGTTTGTTAAAGCACAAATAATTGCAGATTTTAGGTTATTTTTTATAAAACAGCTTACATTTTAGTTAATTTAACTGCTAGCTTCATCAGGAAGGTAAAATAAATTTAACGTTCTTGTCCAAACCGCACCAAAACTTTCTAAGGAATCATTTTAAATAATTATGGTTTTAACATAAAACAATAACTGCCATCCTTCTAAAGAAAGTTAAATTGAAGGAGAGCATATGAGAGCATAAAGAATTGCTGCTCCTTCATTGCATCAACATTCAGATTTTCCTGAAGCACGACAGACACCCACATCAGCTCCTCCCCTCTCCGTTTCATCCTACTCCTCCACCACCTCCTCCTCTTTCGCGTGTTGCTCGGGGCTCTGAAGCAGCATGAGAGGTCCATCTACAAGGGAATGTCATGCAACAGCAGCTCACGGCTGAATCGGCATCCAAGCAGCAGTGAGGTGACAAAAAGCGATTCATCCTGTGCAGCCTTGAGGATTAACACTTTGTCTTCACTTTAATTCCAGCTGGAGAAACTTTACGCAAACTACGGCCGATTCTCCAAAACGCAGATCTGGAGAGGGCTCGGTCGGTGAACTGTGACTATTGCTCCCAGGAACCAGAAGTCCTTCTTGGTAATTTGCGTTTTCGGGCGCGAGATCTGGGCAGGGGCTTCGAAAAACCACGGCTGGTTTTGTCACGCAGATACTCAACAGCTGTTGCTTCTGCCACCTCGACTTAAAGAGGAAAAAAAAAAAAAGCTACAGGATGCAGAACTCGTACGATCCTGACAAACTTGTTTGCATTAAAGTGCTCTGTTCTTAGCAACTGGTGAGGATGAGAGATGGCGTGGCGACCTACCTGTATTTGATAAGTGTGTTTTTCACCTCGTTGGAGAGGAGAGCGCAGAGGGAAAAAGTGTGCAGGAGTGAGCAGGGGAGGGGAGAGTCAGCCAGGAAAGGTACGAGGCGAACGCTTTGAGAGGAGAAATGACTCGCACCGCGGGGAGAAGAGACTGAGTGATCGCTGCCAGACAGAAGGAGGAGGGAGGGAAAGAAAATTAAGACTTGGTCAAACGCCCATTTTGTTCTGGAGCGCCGTGGTGAGTACATGTTCTATTTGAAGTGATGAATATGAGAGCAGCGTCTGAAGGAGCAGACTTCCAACAGCATTCACTTTTAATTGCTGTATCGTAAATGCATATAAAATATGTGAACTTTCATTCAACTTGGAAGGGAAACTGCATTTTCTCATGCAACAAAAGGTTATTTAATCAATGCTTAACTTACCCAAACTGCTGAATAATATTACGTACAGAATAAATTTGAGATAATTCAAGAATGAACAGTTCCTTAAACTAAAAGCAGAACATGTTTAAGACCCCCAAAATTAGACTTTCAGGGGAAAGGAAGAGGAAAAAATATTCTGCTCATTATGAAATGTTGTTGCACAAAAATAAAAATTTATATCAAATTATGATACTAGATAATTTTTCTAAATTGCAGTACGTTTTGTGAATAAATGAATAAAATTATACTCCTGAAGAAACCCAGATTTCCTTAAACTGATTATTTTTAATAAAATTCGCAGCTCACTTTACACTTGGATTTAAAATTAAAAATGAGCTGCTTTTCTGACTCAACATACAAAACCTAAAGATTCCCTTCAGCTCTTAGAAACTGTTCAAAATCTGCATATATATATTTTTAAAGATCTAATATTTACCCTGATAGTTTTGTAAATGAACCGATACAGTTTTTGCAGACTAATGACAGCTCCGGTTTTTCTTGCTCCAACATACCAATATTTTATTTTTTTGTAAATGTCTAAGAGGAAAAAAATGCCATCCCTCTTCTTTAATAGAGGGATGACTTTTAAATACAAAAAAATAAAAGAATTATAGGATCCTAATCAGAGTAGGTGGCTTTGACCTTGATTTATATTTTTTATTAAATATATGTATAATTACCAACAAAACTAACAAATCCACCTTAAACACATAAAACAATCCTGGTGAAATCAACTTCATCTTGTTGTGCATATGGAAACAGTGGAGAGAAACAACTCCCTTTAAACAGGAAATCTGTTAAAAATACTAGATTTATACAAGCTAATTGTTAACTATCATATTTAAAACTAATAAATCCACAAGATTTACTATAGAACTAATAGTAAGATCAAACATTAACTTTCACTACTACTACTTTTTTCTGCTACACTTTCTCAATCAAAAACATTCAAAGCACAGGTGTCAAACTCGAGGCCCGTGGGCCAAATCCGGCCCGCCAAATTTTTTATGTGGTCCTCTAGATTCTAGACTAAATACTAAGTGTGCTTAAATATTATTTTAGCAATCAAACCAATGTAGTTTTTATCAATTTACTGCCAAATTATATCAATCAGTCCCTCCAGATTCTTGAGAATTATCATGAAAATTCATGCAAAATCAACAACTTGAGCTAACAATCTTGAGTTTATTGCAGATTTTTGTCAAAAATTGTCAAAATCTTTTTTACTTGTACTAAGCAGCTGCCTCATCTTTAATTGGTGTCAGATTATAATCCATGATCTGTACAGCGAGTAATAAAAAGTCACATTTACAGTCATAAATAAGTGCAAATATTGCAAATATTTTCAAATTACTGCCAGAAACACTTTTAGTGATTTTTATTCCAAAAAAATCACTAAACGAATCACAAAATCCTGGAGGAACTGAAAAGATGTTCAATAATATTTCATTTCAATTATTCATTGATATTTTAACA
Organism: Gambusia affinis; assembly: GCF_019740435.1. Lineage (NCBI taxonomy): Eukaryota > Metazoa > Chordata > Actinopteri > Cyprinodontiformes > Poeciliidae > Gambusia > Gambusia affinis. Next base: position 5,608,004 of record NC_057889.1, read on the forward strand.
GTTTGTGAACAGGTTTTATTGATACATTCTGGCACAACCGGCCCGTTAAGAGCATTCAGGACATCGCTGATCTAAAGGCAACAGCTATGAATTCAAATCAGGTTTGGATTTTTTCTGGGTTTTGTAAAAAAAATGACTTCCTCTCAAAATGGTGACTATTTTTAAACAACTCCACAGATTGTTCAGCGGGTTGTTCCACATGTCAGTACTTGGAGACAAACGGACCAAACACCTGCAATGATTCACTTCCTATTTTCGTCCAACCTCTAATTGAACGACTGCAATCATTCCTCCGCTTTGAGCCCAACCTGTTCAGTCGTATCCTTAACCAAACTGGAAAACCTTAATTAACAACATGATTGGGAATATTTGTCTCAGTTAGGAAATCGTCCTTGTGTTTGACGATCCAGTTGGCCAAATCAGTGACGCCGTAATGCGATTTCCTTTTGTTTCATTATGATTGAGCCTTGATAGGTGCCCATTAGCGGCCTCGGTAAACTACGGCTGCGGGGGAGGAGAATTGATCCTCGAGTTAATGTGTGCGGATGGATTACAGCGTCAGGATGAAAATAACTGGGCAGCAATTTCCCCAAGTCTTACAGACTCATAATATCGGGATGGCACCATGTGCACCGATTTCAGCGACGACACAATCAACCCCCAGCATCGCAGGAACACTGATGACAAACAAACAGAACGTCATGAATAAAAAATAAAAAAAACGGTGCAAACCAAAATTAACCAGGTGATGAAAATCTTCCTGGAAATATTTAATCAAGTTTTCAACCTTGAAAAATATCCTTTGCCTTGTTCCACGGAGGACACAAAACGTTCACTAAATCCAGCCGGGATGGGTTTTAAAAAACACATCGATGATGCATGAAAGCATTCAATGAGGTCTTAAAATCTGAAATGCACCTGACCTTGAATTTAAAGCAAACAGTTTGCTTACATAATTTTATGTCATTTTTCCCAATGCCACACAGTAAAATGCAGATTTTACGGTAATAGTGGTTAGAAAAATACTGGAACTATAATATGTAGCTTCAGTGCAAAAAGATCTTAACAAGTATTTTTGGTCTAGTTTCTAGTGCAAATATCTAAGTAAACCTGAAATAAGACAATGCTAACTTAAAATTAACTTTTAGTAATATATAGATGCTTATTCTAAGTAAATAATTCCTGAACATTGATCCCAGATTCTCAGGACACCGATCCATATGTGAGAACCAGTCAATCATTTTGATGCTCATGTTGCTCCATAGTTCAGAAAGTTTTGACCTGATGGAGCAAAACCAACATGATTTTTGGATTCAGCACGTCAAAATTGCCCTAAAACTGTTGAAAACCCCCAGAAAATGTTTTGGCTGTTGACAGAAGTTACAGGTGACAGCACAAAGCTCTTTGAAAATGTAGTGAGTGGTAAATGCTAATAGCTAACCTCAAATGCTCATATAAAAGGGAAAGACCACACTGGGAGGTGTCTTAATTTCACAAAACAGTTGTGATTGGTTCTGTTTTTTCAGCCGATCATTAGGTTTTTATTTGGAGTAACTTCGAGCAAAAGTGAACATTTGAACCTTGCGTCAATTGCGCAACAATTAGTATCAAAGACATTATGTTCCCCTATTTTCTAGATCTCCTAGCTCTCGTAATCTTTTTAGATAAATAGTAGATCTACACAAACGTACAGATGTACGGCTGAAAAAAATTGTGCCAAATTAACAAAGGTAAGATTGTAGACTTGACTAACAGGAAGTATAATTATCCTAGTCGACTGAAAAAGTACAAGTTGTTTTAAACTGCTAAGATCAGCTATAACAGACTCAATACATGAGAAGCTTTAAGCTTTTACTTCTCTGAAAATGTATTTTTAATTTTAATTTTTTCCTTCAAACTCTCACAGATGCAGTTTTTGTAGAGTCTCTTATTTATTGTGGAATCATGAACCTTAACTGGCTTTGTAACCTTTTGCCGACTAATAAATGTTAATAGCTTTGTTTTAATTCAATCAAATTCAAAACTACTTTATATATTAGAAAATGGAGATTAAAAGTTGTCGTAATTCATTAAAGGAGGCTCTCCAGTAGCAGTCAGTGTCACAACAATTCTGAAGAAGCCTCTGACATCATCAGTAGTTGGAAAGCACTGCTAACCCACCTCCATAAGATGGTTTGAACTTCCTCTTTCTCTCCCTGCTCTACATTCATGAAGCTCCAGTTTCAACTCCTCAGGGAATTGAGGTTCTAGTTCAGGTGTCATTTGAATTTTTGAGATGCTAATCAGAAGCTCTCACTTGTATAAAAAAAAAAAAAAAAAAAAAAAAAAAGAGTAGGAAAAAACGCATTGTTGCCATGGTTACACATCTTAACAACTGCCTGAAAGTAAAATCCTTTCAGCTGCACAGCATCCAAACCAGAAGAAAAAACAACGCTTGAACAAAAAAACAAAACAAAAACAAGAATCAAAAGTATTTAAAAAGAACAAATTAAAAGTAACGAAGCAGAGCTACTCCAACATGAGCTCAATTTCTATAGCAGCGGTGTTAAAATAATTTTCATTTTGGGCCAAATCCAGATCATGAATGCTCTTAAAGGGCTGGTTTTGCCAGAATGTGTAGATAAAACCTGTTCAAAAACTGTTAAGATATCAATGAATCCTTAAAATTAAATAATATTACTGAACATCTTTTCAGACACTTCAGGATCTTGTGATTCTTTTGCAACAGAAATCAAAGACTTTTTATTACTCGCTGAATAGATCATGGACTATAATCTGACATCAATAAAAGCTGAGGCACCTGTTTAGTACAAGTAAGTTCTTGACAATTTTTGAGAATAATCTGCAATAAACTCCCAATTATGTATTAACGCAAAAAGTGCGGGGATTTGTTGATTTTCTCAAGAAACTGGAGGAACTGATTGATATAATTTGGTAGTAAACAGATAAAAACTGCATTGAGTTCATTGATAGCATAATATTTAAGCTCACTTAGTGTTTAGTCTAGACTCTGGAGGGCCACATAAAAAGCTGTAGCGGGCCAAATTTGGCCCACGGACCTCGAGTTTGACAGACGTGTTCTATAGACTGGGAAATTTTGTGACACTTTTTGGACTCTTTTACCCATCATGTTGTCTAACAGAAGCATGAAAAGTAAAATTGAACCAAAATCTCATTTATCAGTCTGTTTATGTTTCAATAATGTGAACAGTTATATTTTCAAAGTGGATGATTGGCTCAGACTTGGAATAAAAAACTTGACTGAGAATAAAAACGGCGACTGAACATCTCTGTGGAGTCAACATGACTTTGTGTCCTTCCAATAAAACAAAAGAATCGTTCTTAAAATATGACCACAATAGTTTCCAGGAGCCACATTGTTCATATGCAACATATTAAAACTCCATATGTCCAACTTAAAACTGCCATAATTTTTTTATGAAATCAAAATTATATTTTATTTATTTAATCAGGTTAGTCCCATTGAGATATTTTACCTTTTTCACAAGGGAGACCTGTAATACACTGTTGCTACTTTTGCATAACCTGGAATACCTTGTGGCTAATTTGCATTAATAATGTCTTTAAAAACAGGCAGGGAGTGCTGATCTTGATACGTTATCAAAGATTTAAATATTCAGCAACAGCAAACCTCAAGAACGGGTTGCATAAGAGTCATCTGAAAAGAGGAATGGCGACATCCGGTCCTTATGTATTCCGTTCAGAGTTGATAAAATGTAATAAACTGATCCTAGAAATATGAGTTAGGTGTAAGACTCTTGTCAAAAAAACTGAATTTCAACTGAATCTCTAAAGCTCTCATTTTGCAGAATTTGGCATTCTGCTGAGCAACAAACGATAAAATACTTCAGCTTGTTGATTAAAATGTTGAAAAAGCTTCCTATAATGAAACTCCTTTCCAACGCCTCCACCATCGCCGTCAGCAGAGCTCTGCTTTCAACCTTTCTGCCCTGAGATTTTTAAAATTCGCAAGCCTTATGAGATATATTACAAAATGGTGAGAAACATTCCCGCAGGCCATTCCTCTCCCGAAATACAGAAAGTCTCCAAATACTTCTGTTACATTCTCGCCAGATTTTACTTTACAGCAGAAAGTAGAAGCATAATATGTAATCTATAGTAGCTCCAGCCAATAGGTGACAGTGGAAAGGTGTTTTGTAGATTCCAGTTTTTGTTTTTTTTGGTTATTTTTGGTCATATCATATGGCGAAATAAAAGAAAACAACTTGTGAAAGCATTACCGCCCACGTACAATTATGTCTCCTCTAGAGAGCAGCAGCCTCTTGCTGTATGTGCCATGACTAATCCAACAAAACACAGAGGCAAGGAAGATGAGTCAAAAAAACTTAAAAGAGCAACTTTACATTTACATTGCAACAGCCAGAAAGATGCTGATACACCAATGCTTTAAACTACCAATTGGATGGTTAGTTTATTTACCTAAAGTGCCTATAGACTTTTATTTGTCAAAGCATTTCATTCTGAAAGGTTTAATCTTACGCAAATTGGTCTTTAAGGTCTTTTGGACATTTATTATAATGCTGCATGTTGCAGGAAACACCATGAGAAGTTTTTCCAATTCATTTTAAGAAGCAGATATAAATATAATCCAATGCTGTAAGATCAGAAGCCTCTTATTAAACTGCTGTTTAAAGAAACCAGCACAAGTAAGTTAATTATGTTTAGAAGTCTGTACTTCAAAAAGTGTTTGCTGCAAATTGTTTCATCTCATTTTTATGAAGTGAGCCAGTTGCCAGAACAGACAGGCAGGCAGTCTGTTAGCTCTCTGTGTCCTCTGGAGATATTTTGATGTTGACAGAGAGAAAAGAAAGACTGCAGCACATAAAGATGTGTGCTAAGCAAACAGAGGTGTGGAAATTGTTTTGCAAATATCAGAATTACTCATAAGAGAAGCCGTTGGCTGCTTGGAGAGCGAGACAACAAGAAGGCTAAATGGATTATGAAACAGGCTGTTTAATTTTAATCCATCATGAAAAATTATTCGGCTGTTGGAAAGAAAAAACAAAAGCTTGGTAGGGACATCATATGATGATATTTTAGACAAATGAATTGTTTAGATTTAATTCACAATTTTGAGTTTCTGTTGAAATGCTTAAAAAGTGTTTTTTCCCCCCTTGCAATTACTAAAAATCACTATTTAGCATCAACTTCTGATGCATTTAAATCTTTCATCTCACTGTAAGATTTGACTGGAAACGCTGCAAAATAAGTCAACCAGCATTACTAAAAATTAAATGATTAGACTTTTAGCAGTCAAAAAAAATCTTCCACATGCCAAAGAGAAAACACAAACAACTCGAGCAAACCGATGGCAGCTCCCACAGGCCCCACTGATTGGGATTTCTGAGGCAGAGAAATCGTCAGTAGTTCTGTCGGAGATGACACAAACAGTAAAGATCCAGCCTGAAAGCGAGAAAACCGTTTCGGGCTTCCAAGTGCAAAACATCAGAAAAATGCAACAAAATTGCATCCGTGAAAATGAGAAGCACAAAATGAAAGTATGAAAGCAGGCAGAGGTTGAAGGTCACGGCCTTCAACCTAGCGTGCAGACCAAGAAGAAGAGAAGTAATCGGTCCTTCTATACTGATTCTGGAATTTTCTACAAGATAAACGTGACTCAGATATGGAAGGACGATGGGAGGGATACCAAACTCATCTTGGTTTTGGGCCAAATCCAGATCATGAATGTTCTTAAAGGGCTGGTTGTGCCAGAATGTATCGATAAAAACCTGTTAAACTGTTAAAACATCAATGACTTCTTTAAATTAAATAATATTATTGAACATCTTTTCAGTCCCTCCAGGATTTTGTGATTCTTTTTATAATTTTCTTACAAAAATGTTTGCGGTACTAATTGGGAAATATTTGCCATGTTTGTCCTTATTTATGATGGCAAGTGTCTGTCCAGATCATGGACTACAATCTGACATCAATTCAAGCTGAGGCAGCTGTTTAGTACAAGTAAAAAGTTTTTGACAATTTTTGAGAAAAATCTGCAATAAACTCCAAATTAGTGCAAAAAAGGGCAGAGATTTGTTGATTTTGCATGAATTTCCACAATAATTCTCAAGACACTGGAGATGCCGATTTACATAATTTAACAGTAAACAGATGAAAACTGCACTGATGTGATTGATAACATAACATTTAAGCTCACTTAGTGTTTAGTCTAGAATGTAGAGGACCACATAAAAAGCTATGGCGGGCCTGATTCGGCCCTCGGGCCTTGAGTTTGACACATGGATTATGGATAATCATTAATAATTACCTGCTGATTAAAATAACAGTCTCCAGTTTTTATGATACTTTCATTTTAATCTAAATAAAGATAATATTAATCTAGGACACAATTAAACAACTGTTTTAATTAGCAGATTAATTCTAAAACAAATTAATAGAAAAACAGTTTTAATTAAAAGTTTCCTTTTCAAGCAGCTGATCTGAAGAAGCAGGAATTTGCTTGATTTGGTTGCAGGTGGAAAAATAGGCAGTTTTTCCCCCCCATCAGTGAGAGCACAACTAGGTCAAACTACTAACAAACATCTTGAGTGTGGATGGCATTACTGAGTGAAGAAGGTAAAAAGTTAGTGTTTTCCTTGGACCCCAGTATCAGTGGGTCCAAAAACACAGAAATTTATTTATCTAGTTGTATAGATCTAGTTGTATAGATAATATGAACAAATTTCAGAAGATAAACTGATAAACTCACTTAAATACCAGTAACTAGTGATTTATGGTACTATATTTTACCTAGATGTTATGACTTGTTAGATTTGGCTTTTCCTTTTACGCTTTAGGGCTCTGATTGACCTGAGAGTTATTTGACATTGTAGGTGTGATATTTCAGTGTTTCTCTTTTTATAAATTTGCTAAAATTTCTACATTTCTGTATTTTTCTGTCGAGGTGGGATGCTGAATGTACGTTCATGAAAAATAATCTGAACTTTTTTTGTTTTAGCAAATGGCTACAATGAAACAAACTGTGAAAATTTTAAAGAGATCTGAATACTTTCTGTACCAACTGTACAGACAAGAGATTTTCAAATATTTGTTTTATATATTTAATATGGCCCTTTACTTAATTCATTTTTAAAAGTATTTTTAAAAAACACATTTAGTTTGTGGAGTGATCCAACCAGCCTGCAGAGAAAATCTGTGAAGGAAGCTGAAGCTTTGACATTTCAAGTGGCAACATGACAGATTTAGAGAATTTCTGCAACAAAATCAAAAACAAATATAGTAATTATTTCCTCCCACTGTAAGAATAATGGCACCACCATTGTTAGCTCGATTTCAATGAACAAGCACTGTACATTTTTTTTTTATCATTTGCAGTAAATAATTAACAAAATCAAAGAGTCCAGGGGGTCCAAACAAAACAAAGCAGTCGTCTAGGCAGCATAGCCGACACGAGAACCCACACAGAGCAACACAACATAGCCAATTAGAAAACAAAGACTATCAGGGATATTCAACAACAGATTTTCTCAAAGTAATCAGCGGCAACATCAGTGAACAGTCTGAGATATTGGAGCAGAAAGAGTAGAAAGTAAAACAAAAGTGGATCTGCTCTTACCCGCTGACTCCAGCAGCACATGGAAGTCGGTTCCTCTCTGAGACGGCGTGCCGTCGTCTTCCTCCATCCTCTCCGACGCCTCGTAACGGTCCCAGTTGGACTCCAGTTTTCTTCTGGAGAACACCGCCGTCCTGTTGTTTTCATCGTCAAGGTTCTCCCCCTCGTCTTGGTGCTAACGGAAAACAAATCAGAAGTGAGATCATATGGAAAAAATACCTAAAATAAAAGACAAATGGAAAAAAAAGGAATTATTATTGTAGTGTTCCTTCAAAACAATCATGAAACTTGAACCGATTATATTTTTGAACATTTTTTTCGTTTAATCAAATGAGAAATGTTTATGGTTTTAAGACAGAAATTAAGATACTAATCAAATTTTATCTGTTCAAATCATTCTTTTATAATAAACCACACTTTTGACTGCAAGTACTTCCTGTAATTCACAACTGTAAGCAATGCTTACTGTTAAAAGATGAACAGCATGCAATGTCAACAGTGGACTCATTAAATTTGTTGGAGTCAGGACTCTTCCTGTTCGTCTGCAGAGTTATTCCACTAATGATTCTCTGGAAACAAGTGAAAGTCAATTTTCCTTCTTTCTTTTAAGTCAAGCTAAAGGATGCCCATTCTCGCCCCCAGCCATGTCATTAAACACCACACGGCAGGCATGGATGCACCAGGGAGATTTTTATGATTGCAATCAAGAAGCCCCAAGTAACAAAACTTATTTCTATGATTGCAATCAAGGGGCCCCTATTGTGTCTCCTCTAATTCTGTTAGAAACGTCACATGACTCAACATCTTGGAGGAAGTTAGGTGTAATTTCAAAGGCTAAGGTTCTGCACGTTCCTTGTAAAAGGCAGTAAAAGTGTTTACAGTGTCGCACATTAACATTAAAATTATTTAAAGGCAACAGTTCTCAAAAGTCCGTGTCCTGCATATTTTAGATGTGTCCATGCTCCAATACAGCTGTCTGAACAGCAAGTTCGACATGTTTGAACTTGTGCAGTGGCCTCGTAATGAAACATTCATTCAATTCATGTGTGTTGAACAAGGGAACATCTAAAACATGCAGGACTTAAGCAACTAAACTCCAATCTATGCCGAATTGAAGACAACCTTATTTTTAAGCTTAAACTGTTATCTAGGACAGAGTTTGTTGGCTCATTGACAAAAAATAAGAGTTTTAATATTTTTCAACGAAGTTTGGTGTAGCGGTTCTCACCTCCTGGGGAAAGTCTGCTGCAGCGTGGTAGCGTCCGCCGCGCCCGCGTCCCCGGTGGTCTCGCCTGCCTCTGCCGCGGTGTTGGCCGCCTCTCCCCCGGCCTCTGTGCTCACTGTTATGGCCGTCGCCGTCGTGTCCACCCCGGCCGCCTCTCCTCCAGCCGCATCCCCTGCCTCGCATGACTCTACCTTCCATAACAGTTGTTGTTTACCGAGTGTCGGACACTTTAGCGGGTGGCACCGCCTAAGAGGTACTGCCGCAAAATATGTCCCGTAAAAATGTCTCCGGTTGAGGTTTTTTTTTAATTATTATTATTGCAATGAATATTCTCTTCAGAGTTAAATACATAAATATATATATATATAAAGTTTAATAAGAAGCTTATTAAGAAGTAAAAATAAAATGGATATTGCGAAAACAAACTATAAAATTGTTTTTAAAAAAGTAAAGTGTTTTTATTATAGCAACTTTGAAAACAACAAAAGTTGGTAATGTGTTCAATATGTTAATTGATTTCGCACATGAAAAATCACAATACTAGTACTTTTATGGCTTGAGGATAGTCAGAGTAAGACTGCGGTTGAACGCTTTCCACCTTAAATGCAACCCCAACTAGACTTTTCTGAACACAAAAACACAGTTTAAAAATCTGAATCGGTTTAAAAATGAGCTACTTTTATCTCTAAAATCACTAAAAAGTAATTTTAAAAAAAGTTCTTGATGATTAATTAAGCGTTTTATCATATATTTCTATGTTAATGTCTCAACATTGTTGTTTTTGTTTTATTTTAGGCTGCCACCTCGTCTTGATGGGGACACAAAGAGAAGACTGACTACTATTAAGGAAAAACTAATAACAGAAGACAATGGATGTCCATAACAGCACTTCAAGCAATAACACAGTTCCCTACAGCCTCTTGGAGGTCATAGCCATCGCTACAGTGTCAGCCATCGTCAGTCTGATAACTATAGTCGGAAACATACTGGTGTTGCTCTCATTCAAAGTAAATAGCCAGCTTAAGACCGTGAACAACTACTACCTGCTTAGTTTGGCCTTTGCTGACCTCATCATAGGAGTGCTGTCCATGAACTTGTACACCATGTACATACTGATGGACAAATGGCCCTTGGGGAACATTGCCTGTGACCTCTGGCTGGCAGTGGATTATGTGGCCAGCAATGCCTCAGTCATGAACTTGCTAGTGATCAGCTTTGACAGATACTTCTCCATCACAAGGCCACTGACTTACAGGGCAAAGAGGACACCGAAGAGAGCCGCCATTATGATTGGGCTAGCTTGGCTGGTCTCTTTTGTCCTTTGGGCGCCACCCATTCTATGCTGGCAGTACTTTGTAGGAAGGAGAACTGTTCCTCATGACGAGTGCGAAATCCAGTTTTTAACCGAGCCCGTGATCACGTTTGGAACGGCAATTGCTGCTTTCTACATCCCAGTGTCAATTATGACCATCCTCTACTGGAGGATCTACAAGGAGACGCAAAAACGGACAAAAGACCTTGCAGAGCTTCAAGGACTCACAACTGGGAATGTCCCAGAGGCGAATAAACCACAGAAGACAATGATTCGGTCTTGTTTTCATTTCCCCAGAGAGAGAAGAGACCAGAGTCAGGCCTCCTGGTCTTCGTCTACTCAAAGTAACGTAACTAAAATGACCAGTAGGTCAGATGAAGCATGGGTGAAAGCAGATCAGATCACTTCTTTCAACAGCTATACATCATCATCAGAGGAGGAGCATCGGGTTTCAATGGAAACCCCACAAGGATCATTCAAAGAGCAGCAGACGGGACAGAGTAACAAGAACGGGGAGGTTCCAGATAATCCAGAGGAAGAGTGTTGTTCCACTCCTCAGAAGAAGAGACATAAAAGCTTAATTTCTTACAAGTTCAAAGGTTGCTCAAAGGGTAAAAATTACAATCCACCAAGTCCAAAACCGTGCCCTCCAGACCCAGAGCAGCCGGTCAAAAAGCCGTCTATCTCTTCATCCTCCATGGCTTCTAAGCCCATAGACTCCGCCATGAAGAACAGGATCACCAAGAGAAAGAGGATGGTGCTTGTGAAGGAGAAGAAGGCAGCCCAAACCCTCAGCGCCATCCTCCTGGCCTTCATTCTCACATGGACGCCGTACAACATCATGGTTCTCATCTCCGCGTTCTGCTCCAAGTGCATCCCTACGTCCCTTTGGCACTTGGGCTACTGGCTGTGCTACGTCAACAGCACCGTCAACCCGATGTGCTACGCTCTGTGCAACAAGACCTTCCAGAAGACCTTCCGCATGCTCCTGCTCTGCCAGTGGAGGAAGAGGAGGCGAGGCAACAACAAAATGAACTGATGTGGTGGTTAATGCTTTTTATCCCCACATGACGGAGTGTTGATATTTGCTAGTATTCATTTGCAGTGTGGTGGTCTTTGTATTTAATATATGTTGGTAGTAAATGAGAAAAAGTCAAAATGACCGGAAGGAAAGTTTACTCAGCATATTAAAGTAGATAAGCACCCTACAAAGAGAAAGATGTGTAAAAAAAACTATCTTTTATAGCAGTAGCAAACACTGAGAATTTGCATTGAGAATTTCACAAAGTTCAAGAGGAAAAAGAGGAAAATCTAATCAGTTTAGTCTCTTAATTTAGGTCTGGAGGTTGAGGTTGATTTTGTGTCTCATGAACTTTTTTTTCCACCAATTCTGCCATGGATGATTTCGATTATTAATCTGCTTCTAAACTATTTAAATTTTTTTTCTGATAGAGACTACATGTTTTAGCTTTAAAAAATCTGGTAATTTCAAATATGTCAAGATGGCCTGCCTTGCATCAAGGTATAAGAGAAACAAGCCTCCGCCACTTTAAATTGTTGGAGTGCTTACAAGTATAGCACATCTGATTTAGTCCTACCACTAACAAAATGTTTCAGAAATTCAAGCAAAAATTTAGTATTTATTTGCAGAATATGAGAAATGGTCAAAATAATGAAAAATACACAGTGCTTTCAGACCTCAAATAATAAAATAAAAACAAGCTCATATTAATTTAGAAACAACAATACTAATGTTTTAACTCAGAAAGAGTTTAGAAATTCATATTTGGAGGAATAACCAGGAGGTTTTCAATGGGGGTCAGTGCATTTTTTCCAGACCTATACATTTCTTCTCCTTCTCAATTTTTAATTGTGTGAGTATACTACTGCAGTAAAAGATGGATTTATTTTAAGGCTTTTTGCACATTTTTTTCCAGTATATGTGTGTATTTAGAAGGAGTTAAAGGCTTTACAAAAGTTACCCTGAATGAACATACCTCGGATTTTCAAACACTTTTGTATAAAAGAGCCGATGTGAACGCATCAAGGAACCAAAATGTTTCTTGAAACATATGGCTTCAGATGATGATGCCTCCAAATCTCAGAATGAAGAATTTGTCATTTGTGTACCATGGTGGTTAATGATGCCGCCACTATTCACAGCAAGAAAAGCTGATTAAATTAAAATAATTCAGTGTATCTTTTCTAGGTGTTGTTTTCAATCTGTGTTTCTGGGTCCAGCAAAAGCTACAAAAGTGCAAAAAGCTTGAAGTGCTAGTTTATGACAGCTGTTAATGTCATTGTATTTGTTGCATTGTACTGATCTTTTCCCATGCAGATTCAGATACACAGGTTGATTTGAGAAGATGTAATTTTTATTGTGACGCATCTGAAAAATTTCCTTATTCTTCATCCGGCCACATTAATTTGTGCTTTCTTATTACGAGATTACCCTTCATTCACTTGCTTATTGCTGCTAATGCTACTTGCATTTCCAGTATTTCTTTTCTTGCTGGTTCTTGATGTGTTTTATCTGGAAAAGTATTTTGTTTTGAGACTGACAACTCAGCTGTTAGTTATGTCTTCTGAATAAAATTCTAAATATGACTTTATCAACAAGGGGGATGTGAGGTATCTGTGACTGTGACTTTAAAAAAAAAAGGAGTTCAGTCACTTTTTCTCAAATTAAGATAGAAGAAAATAAACTTTGTGTATTTAAATGTCAAAAATTGCAAATAATTACACTATAGTTCTCAAAGGTGTGCAAAAACCAGCCAGGTTTTTGTGATATGAAACCAAAATAAAGCTTTTTTGACTTTATTTTATATTTAAAAAATTCTGTACAATTTAACTTTAAAGTAACTTAATATTTAAAAAATGAAAGTGGCATCCACTGATCCTAAAAAAACTCTTATTCCAGCTGTTAATTTTATGCACAACAAAACATTTTTTTAAGTATTAATAAAGGCAACCCCAGAGCATGACGCTGCCACCACCATGCTTCACTGTGTCTGTTTTGTTCCTAATTTGTGTACCTTTTCAATTTGTGGCCCAGGTGTTTATTTTCTGGTTTCATCAGACCAGAAAACATTCTTCCATCTAGTTTTAGGAGATTTTATTCAAGCCTGGATGTGTCTTTAAAATAAAAAAGATTTTACCATGGAATCCTATTCATAAATCCAGACATGTAGAGCACAGGTGTCAAACTCGAGGCCTGTGGGCCAAATCCGGCCCATCATGCTTAAATATAATGTTATCAATCAAATCAATGCAGTTTGTATCTGTTTACTGCCAAATTATATCAATCAGTTCCTCCAGTTTCTTGAGAATTATTATGGAAATTCACATAAAGTCAACAAATCCCTGCACTTTTTTTGCACTAATAATTGGGAGTTTATTGCAGATTTTTCTCCAAAAATTGTCAAAACCTTTTTTACTTCTTCTAAACAGTTGCCTCAGCATTAACTGATGTCAGATTATAGTCCATGATGTATACAGCGAGTTATAAAAAGTCGCATTTACCATCATAAATAAATATAATATTTCAAATATTTCCAAATTAGTACCACAAACAATTTGATTTTTTTATTGCAAAAAATCACAAAAAGAATCAGAAAATCCTGGAGGGATTGAAAAGATGTTCAATAATAATATTTAATTTTAAGGATTCACGGATATTTTAACAGTTTGTTAACATGTTTTATAAATACATTCTGGCTCAACCGGCCCTTTAAGAGCATTCATGATCTGGATTTGGCCCAAAACCAAAATGAGTTCGACACTCCTGATGTAGAGAATAAAGAAGACAGAAATTCATTCAGCTTCTTCACTGTTTCTTGTCTTTTAAGTAATTTTGGAGAATATTCTGGATGACTAAGAAAACTTTCTCAGAGTGATGAATTATTAGACTCATTATATGAGTCTCATTTTCATTTCAGGCCACATCAAGATCAAGAATGTCTTTGAATTAAAATTAGAATATAAAAACAGTGATCTGTAACAATTTGACTTTAGTGAGCAGCAATATGGACTTGTGTTTATAAATGTACAAACTATAGATGGCAGTAGTGTTTGTTTATTCTGCAGTTTCATCAATTAGATTGTTAAAACAGGGAGACTGAATTTGAAAAATAGCCATTGTTACTGTTTATTTATAATTTATATACTTAAATGTTTAAATTTCCCAATCTGAAGTTTTATTTTATACTGTTCTGTAAGGTTTTTGTACAGATGCACATTGGTTTTAATGTTAAACTTTTCATATGCATTCAAAATGACTGTTGCTAAGTTTTAGAGAATTGCTCCATTCCTCAACCGAAAATACAGTAAATAACAATTAATCTGATTTATTATGTATAAAGATTATATTTACCAGAATATTTTAAGTTTCACACCGGTGAATATTAAATGTAAATTTTGTACACTGGGTTTGGTGATGTTTTCTTCTGTTCTGTTTCTGGCTTTTGAGAACTTATCTTATGTTTAAGGGCTAACTTGTGCATTTTGTTAATTTTAAAAAGCAGTAGTTGAACAGTAATGTACATGTGAGATTATTTAATGATAACAGCCCTACTAGTATCCATCATGTAAAAAAGACTTTATTTGTTTGAATGGTGATTTTATATTGACCCTTTGCAACTACGTCACTAAATCGTTCAAGGCGCCATGATGGACGGCGGAAGTGAGGGACGGGAGTGTTAAACAGAGCTACTGAAATTGTTTTCCAAAGTTGTTTTTGCCAGTTTATTCATGGCTTCTACTTGTTCAAGTTCAGATAATTTATCTGTGAATGTAACACGTCTTGTTGGGGATCATAGACGGAGGTATTTACAAAAGTTGGAAGCAGCTAGCTTAGAAACCGACACATATCTCCTCCATCCTGACGTGTTGATCAAATTACCGACTTTGCCTGGATTCACACCACATAATTTATGTGATTATGTCATAAACGACGATTCCCCTTTACACAGAGGAAGCCTTAAAAAGGTAGAAAAGACTAGATGCTAACCACTTATTTCCATACTTGCTAGGCTACATGATGGTGCGGCACTGTCTCCATGGTTACCAATGGTCACACGTACATAATAATCATCTTTCTAATCATACTTACATGTGAAGTTTGTAAAAGTTAATCTGCTTACCTTGTAAATAGTGTTCACTACAAATCCGCGGTTACACCGAGGGCTGACAGTCATTATGGTTAACGGCTGCTGTTCATCGCCGCTGCATCTTTCCTCATTAAAAGTTACAAAATAAAAAGACAAGTTTGGTTTTCACCCTTGTCTGTTTGTGCAGCCGAATGCGGAGCAACCCGTGACCATTTTTACTGCGAAATCGACTTAATAAAAGTGATATCAGGCTACCAGATGTGCGCTTTTTTGATCGGCTTTGAAGGAGCGCATTGGTGGTTTTGACGTCCATCATGGCGGAGCTGGAAGAGTTCTGAACGCAGTGACGTCACACTCAAAGGGTCGATACTGCTCCAACTGTAAATCTGTCACTGTTGAATTTGCAGTTATAAACTCTGTGCTTTTTGTCGTTTATATATTTGTGACTGAATCTGTGCTGCTCTGATCTTTTTCATTTACAATCCAAATAAATGCAGAAAGAAACAAAGTCAGACAGACGTTCATAAAGACCCAACAGCGTGAATGTCATGTTCATTATTTCTGCAATTTTTTTTTCCAGGTAGGAAAATATTACGGTTGGGGGCAAAATTATTTGTACCCAGGCAGATTTAGATTTCAAGTCAGTTTTATTCAACCAATAACTAAATAAGTCGGGCATCATTAAAAATATAGGATAAAATAGTAAAATTTTTGAAAAACAATGTTCTATTAATTACATTTTTAATTGAAATAGAATGTCAAAAATATTTATAATCTTCTCTAAGGCTGGGCAATATGACCCAAAAAATTTATCAAGATAAAATTAATGAATGCTTTTTTGATAATGTACCAAATCACAACAAAATTTATTTCAGTACACCCCATACCGAGAAGACAATAAACAGACAAAAACAGGGGAGACAGGGTGTATTTTATTTCAGTTCATATAAAAAATTACTGATTAGTTTGTGTTTAAAATACCCAAAATACCCATAACTGCTTAAAAATAAAGCAAATGGGGGTGAATGGAGAAAATGAGAACTCATGAAGAAATTGCAGATAAAAGAGGAAAGGTCACATCACTAGTTTAGCAGTATTTTGGATATTTGATACAAAAATCTAATCAATAATTATCAATGTCGACTGATAGGAATGCCAATATTGTGATACATTTTTCAGCCATATTGCCTAGCCCTAGCCACTTGTGTATGAGACATTTAACCACCAACTATGTTTTTTGTACTTAAATAAAACAATGATATAGGTTTTGCATTTTTAATAAATAAAAAAAGAACCTTTGTGAATATATTTTACCTAGTACTCCTCAAGTAAAAGTGTTTGCTTCACTTGGTTCAAATTCTGTAATTGCTATTCAATTATTAATCAATTAAACACAGTATTGAAAGTATTTTTTAAAGCAGCAGATGCATGTTTTGCTACAAATAATCAAGTGTATGTTAAAGAAATGCTATGCTGTTGCATTTTGGGCAACACGATGTTTAGTTTCTGATTTTAAAAAAAAGGAATTGAATGTTTCAAAATTAAGTTACGTGGGTTACGCCTCAGTAGAAATCATATCTGATTTTCACATCAGATTATGATGTGAAAATCTTAAATATGAAGAAAGGAAATAAGGACATTTTACACAAACGACTGAGTTAATGATTTTAATATTGACTTTACTTCCCACTTTATTAAAAAGCAAAACCAGCAACACTCTGCAGATCTGGAAAACCAGCCACAGCTCCTTTACTCTCTAACCTGTCAACCACCGTCGCTTTAATTTATACACCTCAGGCACATCATGTACAGTATGTAAGCATACAGTGCACTATAATAATTCATAGAATGAGGTCATGTGTTTACTCCCAAACAAGTCAGATCTTCTCAAATAAAAAGGTTATATAGCATTTTAATTTATTTATCTATAATTTTAAATAAGAACTCATCTTAAATTTCAATTTCATTCACAGTCGGATTACCAAAACTTTCCAGGAAAAGAAAAACTCTGAATATGTATATAGGCTCTTTTTTTTTTTTAGATGAATTTAGCAGCAGTGGGAAAACAACACAAGTAGGACAGACAAACAGGAAGTAGGAATAATAGCTATAGCAAACATTTTCCACAGTGCAGCTTGAAACCAAAAACACTTAACTCCGTTTCAGACAGTATATTGGAAACCACGGTGTGCTCAGAACATTTACAGATGGAGAAAACTGTACAACAGACCCAGGTGAATGGGGAGGGGAGAAATGACACTTGGAAAAATCTTGGTTTGACGTAGTGAGTCAGTTCCAGCAGGTTGGTCCGGTACTACCTCCGTTTGGCTGCGGGCCTGCTGCCCTTGCTGCCGCCGCTGCTGCCGCCGGCCTTGCTGGAGCCCTTGGAGCCGGAGAAGAGCTTGGTCATGAGCTCAGAGACGTCTGGAAGCTCAGGGTTGGGGTTCAGCATGTTCATGGACTGCTCCATTTCCTGCAAACATGGAAGGGATTTAAGAAACTACAGACTAACATCCTTCAGTCGTCTGTAGCTTCCCACTGAGGTAACGTTTGTTTGAAGGCGTGTGTACAAGACTGTCATAAACAAAACACCTGTTATGAACATGAAGGAGTCTTCATGAGCACTTATGACTGAAGTCATGAAGTGTTGTAATGACACTTTTAATTTACTTTTAATCCAGGTTTTAATTTAACTTTGCATTAAAAGTGTCATTTAGTGAACAATGCACAGTTTTAGTGAACCTTTGCATTAAATGGGTCATTATTTACTGAATGACACTTCATGACAACAGTTGTAAACATTTATGAAGAGTCATTCAAGTTCATAGCAGGTGTTATGTCAGTCACATGTCAGATTTATGCAAAATAAGTCAAATAAGGTGCTCTGAATACTGATCATGATTATTTAAAATTTTGAGCTTCAGGTTCATCAGTCTATCTGAAACTCTTTTCACAACCAGAAAGTTCTGAATAAACTCCTCATTTCATCTACACTGAAGCAGAACCATGAGAGCTCTGCTCCTCATCTTCTAGCCTTGCTACCTTTCTATTTGGTCTCCTGACAGATCTTATGCCACCCTTCTTCTCTGCTTCATGCCCAACTCTCTAACTTTACCCGTCCTGGTTTTAACATTCAAAGTCCCTACTGCCAGTTCTGCACTGTTGCTTTCCCTTTTCTCTCTTTGCTGTTATCACGCCTTCCTCCTATCCTCCAAAGCAAAATAAATAAATGTTAAACAAGAAATTGACTGTTGACCTGAATCAGATAAAAAACTCAAAAACCCTGCAATCTTTTCTGGATTTTATTCCTTAAAGTTCTCTAAGAGAAAGTTATTCCATTACAACTCAGTATAATGTGGTCGACATTTAAACATCACAATGCCTTTTACACCAGTTAGAAAGGCTGTTTATTATAAACACCCTACCGGAGACCTGAAAGTGTTCCTTACCTTCCTCATCTCTGGGTCGTTGGTGTTGACAACTTTGGGCAGCAGAACAATTATGAGCAGAGGTAAAACCATCATCATCACCTGCATAAGCAACAAACATTTAAATGAGGAATTCACCTGGAGCTCAATTCAGTGTTGACGAAAGTCTAAACAGGTTCATATGTAAACTGCAGATGACAAGATCTAAATCACAAGTAGTGACAATTCATTTTACAGGAAATGTAAACAAGTTTAATATTCCTTTTATGTGCCCTGAGATCTAGTATTGCTTTCCAGATATTGAGATTTCTAAGTGAGCCACTAATTAGTTTTATTACCATCGGGTTCATGAGGAAATCTGTCCAGCCCCAAGTTTCTCTCTTCATGAAGTAACTGTGAGGACCACTGGCTCTGATCTGAAGTGGGTAAGGCTGACGAATCACCTCTGAAGTCTTAATGTAGTTCACAAGACGTGCCCTGTGGAGGAGACATGGCCTCAGTATGGGTTACAGTTGTAAATAATGTATTTCTTAGCTTAAATTATGGTAAATCCTTACCTCATTTTCCCCTTGGAAGTGATATCAACACGAACCGGTTCAAATCTATATGTAGGGGTAACAACCTCCACAACATAAGATCCTGAAGGGATGTCATTCACTGCAAAACTCCCATCAGTTCTGTAAGAACAAAAGGGCAACATTTTTGCAAGTAATACAGTAATTTTTTAAGATTTCTATATTATTGAAAACAGATTTAAATCACACATTCTGCAACCACAACACAGCTTATCCTCAATATTAAAGCAATAAAAAGATATAGCATCAAAATTGTGTTTTTGTTGGAGACATGCTAAATAGTTGAGTGAAATAACACTGAAGGGTAGTGTGAACACACACCTTTCTGAAAGACACCAACCGCCTGTACAAGAGTGACAGTTGTAGTATCTGGGGTGACATGCACGTATGACAGTAAATATTTAATTGCACATTTAATAGTTGTGTTCAATTATAACTGACTATAACGTCATTTTGAGTTGTGACATATGGGAAAATTATTTTTAGAAAAATCAGTGTTCCTTCCCATGGGATGAGGAGAAACTGCAGTAATCTAAACAGAACTACACCTGGAAACGAGTGTTTGGTTTATATCCATAAAAAAAAGAAATTGAAAGGACTGTATTGTTATGAACTGTGAACATGTTATTCTCATTAACTCCAATATTTGAAAACAACTTTTCAGAGAATTTTTTTGTATAATAAGAAGCCATTACCCGTCATGTTTTGTATAAAACATTGCTGAACTGTTACTATGTTAACAGACTCGACTCTCAAGAGGCCCACACTTAGCATTTAGCATACGGCCCTTAGGTGCACTTTATGTCGAAATTAACCAAATTCTTGTACATGGTTAATATAGCTACATCCAGGTGTATTAATCTGTAAGTACTCTACCAGTTTTAAGCCATTATTTGTGTTCGGCATCAACCGTGCGATCAGCTGATCTTGAGATGCTAACCAGCAATGCTAACGCTAAACACTTAGCAAACAAGCTAACCGCTGGAGCGTCTTTGGTGATTTCTTACCTTAAAAACCCCACATACTCCTCGCCCTCTACCAAGACTCTGGCCGTAGAGACCCAGTCTTGCGTTTTCACGCCAGGAACAATCGCTCTTCCCTCGATTTTGAACTTATCTCCGTTCGGTTGCGTCGATACGCCTGCACCAGGCCCCGTTTCCATGTCGGTGAAACAGCTAACCAGGACGAGGCTGGCCTGAATGAAAATCCACAACAGCGGCATGCTTCCCCTCTGCGACATGCTGTCCGTTGTTGTTAAACTAAAGCGAACTCAAATAAACTTCGCAGTGACATGTATATGATGGCAGGTTGTGGGAGAAGCGATTATTTTAACATCAGCTGTCTCTGCGGGGAAGTGACGTCACATCCGGAAAAGCGATATGCAAATTTTGGTACCAATGCTTTTTTTTTTTTTTTAAATCACCGTTTTATTTATTGCCCTTACTATAATAACTACATTCAATTAAAAAATAATTTTATAATCACAGAGATAAATTCAAGTTGTATTGTAACTCACATTAAATAATTTCCCTTAGAGTGGTAAATGCTGTTGGCAAGAAAGATCTCCTGTAGCGGTCAGGATTAAGCGGCTAGGGGTAGCCCCTGACTGAAGAAAAAAAGCAAGAATTTCAGAATTATTATTTTTTATTAATCCATCATTGATGATTGTTATGTTAGACATGTAAAATGTGTCTAATTGCCCAGGATTGGTGGAGACAATATAATATCCTTTCATTGCACTTCCACCTACTAAAGTGTAAACATTCCGTAATAATTGTTCTAGTTTAAGTTTAGAGATTTAAAATTGCATTTACTCTGTCTATAACTTGTCTTTGAGAATATTTTTGCTGATTTGTCCAAAACTGTCACCACAAACTGCACGTTTTCTTTTTCTCAAGGCGGACCAATCAGTTTTTTTCTAGCGTTACAATCATACTTGACAAGAGAGGAGATATCCAATATGATGAAAACTGCTGTTGAATGTCACAGAAGACTGGTTCAACAAAAATGAGTAGACAAACCATTGTGAGAAGAAAAGCAATACTGTATTTTTTTAGGAAATTTATTTAAAAGAAAATTAAAAGAATCACTTATTTGGACATTTGTTGGTCAAACAAAACATGAAGAGGCAAGACAACTAATAACTTAAAGACTCTTGGAGATTCAAGTTCCTGATTCCAAAGAAACCAGGCACACAGAAGAAGAAGAAAACAGGGCATTTAAAAGACAAGTGGTTTAGTGAGAGACAAAGACATTGGCACTTCATAGAGCATCTTAACAGCAGGTCTTATGAGGTCCACTAAACATGCCCCTTCACAAGACGATCCACTTCAATGTGAAGCAGTCATTTTCTGTGCAGGCTTGCTGCCCTCCTCCAGAGGAGTCCCCAGCTCTAGCTGAGGAGATTTGTCTGAATGATCAAGTTCAGTCCCAATTAAGAGGTTGGAGTGTCCGCAGAGTGAACCAGTCCATTTCTCTAGCAAACATTGTCAGTTCAAAATAGAGCCATGATCAGCAGTAGTGGTCACATGCTTCAGAGTGCTACATTTATTAACTGTCAGGGCAGTTGAGAGAGATGAGAGTCTATGGTCTGGAATACAAATGAGAGAGAGTATGATAATTAATTAAACTCTATTTAAAAAAAAAAATCATTAAACAATATTAAAACTGAATAAAAATATCCAGAGACGGCAGTTGAAGAAACTTACGTTCGCCAGCTCTCCCACTGATCCTGAAACCAAACATAATCGAGATCCTTCCTTCCACAAGTCCTTTAGTCGCTGCTTCATGACATCGACATTCCTGAAACAAACACTAAAGCGTTATCTAGTGGTTCATACAGGCTGACAACTGCCAACACCAACCAATACTTTAACTAGGACTTGGAAAACTACCAGAACTTACAAACTTAAAGGCATGGTTTTCCCTGATGTATTATAAGTCTGGCAGGCCACCAGGCTTTACTTGCGCCCCCACCAGGCTAAGCATTGCTTTTTTAAAGTCTTTTTAAAATGTTTGCATTTTTTAAGACAGGTAATAATCTTCCACTTTTAATAATACATAATTATCAAGTGATATTTACAAATTTCCCATTTACTTTAAACATTTTTTAACTCAAAAACACAACAAGCTGCTGGGTGAATGACTGCCCTAGAGCTCAACCACCAGGCTTAGCAAGTTTTCTGAGAGAAACCTTGGAAGACGACCCATTATGCCTCCTTTAATAGGGTTAGAATAGGCCTGCAAAACATGTTTAATAATTTTTTTACACAGAATAATTCTTAGACAATCAGATTTCCATATACTATTAAGCTTCTTTCAGAATTAGCTGTTTTTGGGCCTCTTATCACTTTAAATCCAAGTACGTTGCTCTAAAAATCAGCATTTACACTCACACGTGAAAATGGCTGCAAACAGATGCACAGTTATACGATCCTACATCTTTGAAAAGCATTAGTAGAGCCTTCTGCACCACCAACAAAAATTTAGTCAGTGATTTTGGGATGGTAAGTCAACAACAAAACACTTGTCTTTTCCAGCAGCCATTGTACAGTGGTTTAATCTGCTGACCAAACATCCTGAAGCTCAGCTCTGGTTGCTAGGCGACAGGATGGGCTTTCCTGCGGTTGCCAGGTGAGGGGCAGTGCTTGTTGTTAAGACAGGTGTTAATCTTTATGTGACGATACATTCCAGAGGTTTTTGAAACAACAAATTTTCTAGACACCAAAAAAAACGTATTGCCAAAAACATCTGGATAGTTTTTTTTTTTAAAGTGCACACAGCAAAGTCTTGACCCTGTCTTTTAGTATGGACTAAGGAAAGCACTAATTTCAGCTGAACACATTTCATTTTATTCTACACTCAGCTGCTGTCGTCAACAAAGCTAAATGTAGATTTAGTTGTGATAAATCTGAGATATTAAGTTGAACATTAATCGGTAACAACATTAAAGCCAACCACCTTAAAGGCCACAAGAAATCCTCGCTCATTCTGAAATATGAGCGTCACAAGACGATCAAAGGTTCAACTTTGGAGATTCTTTAAGATGGTAATCAGCATGCAACACCAACCTGTCCTCTGAACAACTGTCCCGCAGTCTCTTCTCGGCTTTGGAAAGTTCAGGCCACCATTTCCTGATGACGGACTGAACCCAGCGTAAAGCCACTGTTATGTGTCTGTCAAAAAAAAGAAAAAGAAAAGATAACTGCAGTAGTTAGGCCTGACTGGTTTTTGAATGACTGGGATGTAAACAACAGGTTTGTATAATGTAAGAAGAAGAGCGCCCCCTCTGGTTCTGTAACGGCAAGCAGAATTAGCTCAAGGCAGATCTAAAAACAAATTTTTCAGGGAAATAATTGTGGCGTTTTCACTGGAGGGACTAAGTTTTTTCCTGGACCAAATTAGAAAAGAGCAGGTAGCATTGTGGTGAACAGAAAGTATGACTCCTTTACTTTAGTCATCCTCTGCCTGTCATCATTTTTGGCAACATTAAAAAGACATCAGTTTTATATTTTTACTTGCGCACAACATCATATTCTATGCATAATGAGTTGGTGTATTAAAAACACTGAATAAGTGTTTTAATACAGCAGTTTATGTTGTCATACTCTCTTAAGTGGAACTGAAAAACTATAATGAAAGGAATTTCTGCTTCAGCGTTTCCTCAGATATGGAAGGAAAAACAGTCTCTGAAGTCCTTAAGAAATTTTCACCCTTATATTAAAATATTTTTCTCAGTTTATGCTCCAAGATACAAAATAAAGTGACCAAATATGTCCAAGATTGTCACCTTCCTCCTTTTCACAAAAACTAGTATTTCTATTGCAACATGGTTAGGAGGGAGAAGCAAGGGTAGAAATCACAACTACTAAAACTTCTTGGATGGATGTGGTGATACAATAATGACGATATCAGAGGAACTTACTCTTCATATTTGCTGGAAAGAATGACTTTGACTTGGGGCAGCAGGTCAACACAGCAGCCAAGTGACAAACATGGTGCTTCAGTTTGAAGGCTAATAAAAATCAGAAAAAAAGAAGCATAAATAATGAATGGATGGATGATGGATAATGATTCACAGTTGACTGAAGGGGAATTAATGATTGTACACTTTAATTTTCTGTAGGAGAGGCAGAAAAGTAAAATACTTTATTTCAGTAAAGAAGTAGACTCTCTTCAGCAACTATTTACATTATACATTCAGTTCAGCCATAAAATAATACAATACAACTGATATTTAAATAAAATAAAGAAAAAAAAGTTGAGATCACTAAAAATTACATTGATTTTTGTCACTTATAGTGGTATTTATTGATATTTACATGTTTTTATTTGTATTAACATAGTTATAATATATACTGACAAGGTACAGTTGAAACCAGAAGTTTAAAAGAAATTTCCCTGATATGTAATATATTCAAAAATAGTCACACAAAAGAAATCTCAATAAGTTTTCTAACATTTACCAAATAGAAATTATTTTAGCAATTCTGACTGACAAAACCAGAAAAAAATTTGGTCTAATTTAGCTTCAGAAAGTGAGAAAAAAATTGTGTATGCATCTTTATTTTCTGTATGTAAACTTATGGCTTCAGCTGTATAATCCTATCACTGACATGTTACGTTTTAAAACCACCAGTTGCGAAAAAAACAAAAACAAAAAAACTTACAAATTTAACAGCTGGGCAATAAAAATGAAATGTAACTCACTTGTTAGTTAAAACAGGCAAGCAGTCAAGCAGCACTCCTGTGTCTTGTATTCTGAGGAGCAAAAACAACTAAAAATGAGTCACATGGTTTGAGAAAAAGCCCAAAACACCAAATAATACGATATAATTTACCTTATAAGGTAGGACACCAGCTCGCTGGCATTTCTTCGCCATAGTGTCAGAGCTACTTTAAGTCGGAGATCTCTTCCAAAGAGAATGTGGGTCATAGCCTCATGGTCCTTTGATAACTTGTGAAAGATAAAAAACAATTGCGTGTAAGAGAAAAACCAAGACTGTGAACGTTCTTTTAAAAGTCTGTTTCTCACCTCGGTAAAGTCCGCGTACTTGGAGCTGGCCCCTGCCATCTTGGAAGCTTCAGTAGGGTTCAGCGGCGGCCCGGAGTGAACGCCCCGCACGTCATCGGAGCATGTCACCTCATTTTCCTTGTTGGCCATGCCGGGGCCACGGAGACGGCCTACATTTGATGACCTTCGGAGCAGCTTTGCGCCCACCTCCACCGATGAACAACTCCTCCTCTTGCAAGGCAACGGGCGCTGTGTTTTGCCTGGACTCTGCACTCTGTGATGCACCTGGAATCTGAGGGGAGAAACACCAAGATGGGCCAAAGCAGCGGTGGTTCAATCAGGAAGTGAGATTCAAAGCCACAAACATTTTGTGTTGATGGAATGGGAAGATGACTTACAGGTGCATCTCAATCAATTAGAATATCACTGAAAATTAACTATATTAATTCTAGATTATGACCAATGACTAATGAAAACACAAAATTCAGCTTTATTAGCCCACCCAAAACCAGGAATCTTCAATCTGCTGCAATTCAGACCTTCTTAAGAACTTTGACTAAAAATGGCCAAACCATTATTAAGACTTAATATGTGAATCTTTTTAAAATAAAGATTTAAATATTAAGTTTTAGCTGTTTGTTCGTGGAATTTTTTTCATGTTTGTTCGCATATTTTTATGGGGATCTATTTTTCTTGTGAGTTCAAGATTTTGAGGTATATTTTATCATTTCCAAAGAAGAAATTTTTACCCATTAGTTTTTGGCAAAAGTTTAATGTTTGTCCTTATGTTGGAGTCTAGAAACAGAAATAAAATGGGGACTGTTTAAAAATGACAAATATCTACTACAGGAAATTGGTTCTCAAAATTTAAAAGCCCATAAAATTGATGGTTCTAAATGGGTTTTATTTAACAAAAGGTTGCAGAAAAAGAAAATTTTTTTTTTAATATATACAGAAATGTCAGCCTTTTCAAATGTATGCCTGTACAGGTTTTCCCCCAGAAAACTTACTTAGCCCGGTGCTCAGGGCGCTAGGGCAGCTGTCCAGCTGGCCGTCATGTTTTTGAGTTAAAAAATATTTAAAGTTGACAGGAAATTTGAAACTATTAATTGATAGTTGTGCATTTTTGGACAACTGGAAGATTCATACCTAGACACCAACTATAAAGTCTTAAAAAAGGCAAAAAATGTAAAAAACCTAATATAAATTAACAATGCTACGCCTGGTGGGGGCCTGGTGGCCCGCCAGGCTTATAATTCAGTAGGAAAACCCTAGTATTCAGTACTTTGTCAGTAATATATGTGTTGATGCGTGTTGAGATTGTCTCAAAAAATGTTACTCTTGTAAACTCATTAAAAGATTACATTGAAGTTATTTCTTTTCCTAAACTTCAAATGGATCCAGTTGTAACTTTTCCACAAAACTGTGTTGTTTGGATCAAAATACATGTAATTATTTTCCAGTAACCGAATGGATTTTTATCTAGAGTTTATGTTTACAATGGACTCAAGTCAGTCACAATCCATGTCTTATGAATCTACCCATTTGAATGGACTTAACTTCAAAAATATTCTCAAATTTCTAGCGGTCCCTGTTGCTTCTACATCTTTTTCTACCAATTTCCTTCCACATAATTTGAATGAATAGACTTGGATATAGCAAATCAAAAATGTACACCAAATTTTTTAAATACTGAATGTTGTGTTTTGATAAGGTGAAATCAATAATAGAAATTATCTTGAACTATTCAATTCCACATTTAAAGATTATGAAACATATGAATGCTACATTTTTTTATTTCAATCACTTAAAAATTTGATGATATTCTAATTTCTTGAGGTCTACCTGTAATATTCCAGGGCGAAGAGGGACTAATCTGTGGGATGGTGAGAGAATGATTATATTTGGATAAACCCCACGGATGTGAAATTAGAGACTCACCTGTCCTTATCTAATTCTTCCTTATTAATAAAATCCACCTAAAACAAAAGGATAGGGGATGAGGGCACTACCACTACTAGAAACCACTGATCTACACTTCACTTCACCAGGACTTAACACACAAATTTACTGTATTTCATGCATTAAACCAGAGTTCTTGGTATTCATACCTGCTTCATGTTCTTTTCAGTAGAAACATACAGGCAGGACCGCAGAAAGCCATTGGATTTATTGCAGATGACCTTAAAGACTTCCCGATGCTTACAATGGTTGCCAGCTGCCATAATAAGGGACACTGTTGAACAAACATAATCATTGGTAGTATAAACTCGTATATCCGGAGCTGGCAACCAACATTAAGGCTATCTTTTAACACAGCATCAACTAAGAATGTTTTAAAAGATAAATCCAAGTGTAAATGTTTTAATTAAATAGGCGTTTCCCGATATAGACTCGTTAAGCTGCAACAAAAGTCGAAATTAAAGTTCAGAATACATTTCTAGCTTTCATATACATGAAAACAGGCCATGTAAGGAAGTGAACATTAACTGATAAAACGGCAATTTAATACTACCCAACTGACGTTACAAGTGGCTTTAACTTTTAGCATTTAGCTCAACTGCGAAGAAAACACGGAGACGTTAAAAGTGACGAGCTGGGCCGCTGCTACGAGCTAGCTAGCTAACAGGTTAGCCTCGCCACCTTCAGGGAACATATGGCTTCACATAAAAACAAATGGTAATTCCGACAAGCTACTGTTTTCACCATTTACATCGGGGGATTGAATACCAACCAACTCATTTTGTAGAGTGTAGTAAGGGCTCCTCAGATGCGCAAATCCAAAAATAAAAGTGAAAAACTGGTTAAACTCAGACCGAAAACTCCACCTCGATGTTAACGCCTCACGGTTTAACCATTCAAATGAATACACCACCGGTGTGCGGGATTGTGGGATTGATTTTGGCAAAGAAAGGAATGGAGTTTGGGTAGTTTTAGCGACAACTGGTGGACGTTGACAAACAAGCATTTGTAACGCCACGCTATGGCGCCATCATGTGGTAGGTAGTCTGCACTGCAGCTTCGTAAAGGTAGAGCGATTTCTAAATAAAACGACTCATGATAATGTCAAAGTTGTAACTTTCAGTTTAATCGACAGCTGTTGATAAAACAATAGTTACAAAATTCTAAAATAAAAAAATAAATAAACCTGGTCTTGTGTGGGTTTCTTCTTACAGTTTTCTGTTTTGTTTGTAATGACAGAGAATCAGTCCTTCTCCAACTTTCTCATGTTCTCAGTCAGCCGCCAAACAGTCTTCCAACACATTTTGTGTATTTATTTTTATTGTTTTATTATTAATGCTGATATAAAAGGATGTAAGCTAGACCGAGGGCCATGAAAAATTAGACTATGAAACGTTATATAATAATCTTTCAGCAACTAATGTTACCTTAGATAACTTATGCATTTTCTATTAAACTAATGGGTATCTTCAAAACATAACTCTATAAGCTAAAGATACTTACCTTCAATGTCCTACAAAGAAGCTCCTTGCTCCTCCTTCTAAGTATTAGCATAGAAATATCTGAAATTCTCCCCAGAATAGATCATATTCTTATTTTATTCATGATCTGGATGCCAGACATTTTGATTCTCTTAATTCAAAGACAATAGGAACAATAACAAACCAGTGACCTAATTTTCTTTGGAAGGTTTAACGGTTCATTAATTATGGTAACACATGTAAAGTCCAGCCAACATATACTGGAAGAATTGAAAATAAAGCAACGCACACAGACAAGGCTTTGTTTTGGAGAAACTTGCACATTTAAAATGCGGACGTTTCTGTCTCCAGACAACCACAAAAATGAACATTTCTGGTAATCTGTAGCTGATCGTGATCAGCATCCAGCTGCATATACAGACACAAAAACACCAAATTATGAGTTTCTCTTTTGAGACAAACTGATCAATATTCCAAAACAAATGTCTATATTTGATTATAGTTTTTCTTAGCTTAATCTGTGGTGCACTAAGAGTCCAAGTCGTTTGATTTCCATTTTGTCTGAGACCAATAATGGAAGATATTTAGAACAACTCTACTTCTCTAAGCATTTTTAGTGACATTTTTAACTGTAAGTTATTTAGAATAAGAGGTGCTTGTTTTATTTCAGTGGGAGTTTTGTAACAAATAACAGCAAAACATCAAAAGTTATTGATTACACTGAAAAATAGCAAACCAGAGGGTCCTGCAGATGACAGTGACGGGATCTGAAAGGGTAACTGGAGCTTTTTCAAGATTTCAGGCATTTTTACTGATGACTTTTGATGAGATTAGGTAAAAGCAGGTTGTGAATGGGCTCAAATAAAAAAGTAGAACCTAAATCAATAATTTTATAAGGTTGTAAAAAAATCTTTCAACATTTTCTGGCCATTCTTTTGCAGTTCTGAAATTAATTATATCACAACAAACCTTGTTTATTCCAACTCCCTTTAGTCTTATTGGGAACATTTTAAGTAATAACTTGGAAAGATTTCAATGTCTGATCTTCTCAGATAAAAACAACCACCCACAAAGAGACTGAGAGCATTATCAGATTTACATCAGCAAGGAAGGATTTGCATTACAAGGTTTCACCCAGATAAAAGCAAAGTGTTTGCTGGAGTCTGTGGCTGTTTGAAATTTAAGCTGGAACTTGGCTGAGGTGCAGAAAATCCCCTCCATACTTGTGAAAGGGTGTTTAGTCTCTTTTAGCAGGATGTGCTTACTGCTAAGCAGGACGTTTGCGAGAGCAGAAAAAATCTCTTCCGGCTCTGAGTGAAAGAAACTGTTATTTAAACGATGCTCAAAGAAATCAACTACAACTTTCTGAAAAACATGACCAATAATTCTGTAGCACTTATGTAATAATTAACTAAAATTGACCCGTTTATTTGACAAAACCTCTGGAAATCTAAGTGATTACCTTTCCTGCTTTGTGTTTTGCTTTCACAGGTAAGAATATTACAATAAGCAGAGAAAACATGACATTTTTGTCAAAGATTCATGAAACAGGAGGACATTTCAGGTCTAAAAGTGGAAAATCTTGAAATGATGCAGATCAGATTTCTTTCATCAAAAAAGGAAGAAGAAAAAACTCTCAATCTGCAGATTACTACAGAGTGCTTGGTGTTGGGGCCACTGGATAAAAATAGAATTCTGACTTTATTCTCTGAATTCCGACGTTTTTCTCAGAATTCTGAAATTAAAGTCAGAATTCTGACTTTAATTTCAGAATTCTCAAAACAGTCAATACTGAAAAAAATTTGAATTTCAAATTTAATCTCAGAATTATGAGGAAAAAGTCTGATTAAAGTCAGGGCTACTGACTGAGATTAAAGTCAGTGGCCCTAATCCTCTTTCGTATTTCTCTTATTTGTTTTTTTATATATTGTTAAATAAAAAGAAACATCGCCTGCATGACATTTTCCATGTCACAATGTCTCTTCTGGGATTAGAAATGTTTTTTGATCTGCTGTCCTTGCATCCAGAGCTTCATATACAGTAAATAATTGCACTGACATAATTTGGAAATATTTTTTGAAACAACAGCGTCTCTGTTGTCCAGTCAGCTCAGTGCAGAAACAAAAGGCTTCTTGTTTGCAAAGTGCAAAACCACATTAAATGAAAAAGATGACAAAGACATCAAGAGAGCAGCAGAGGTAGATTTCAACATTCCTGGGTGAATATCTCAAAGCAGACAAAGAGCGTTGGTGCTCATGTAGATGCTCCAAAAACATAAAATTCCCTCTTAGCCCAACCTCAGTTGAAGTATATATTTCCATTATTCCCCACAGATCCTGTGTTTGGTGGAGCTCTTCTTCTCATCTGGCAGCTAGAGAGCATCATCAGAAAGCCAGCAGGAGACACACTGATGCAATTTCCCTGAAATAAAAGCCACCAGCTGGATGAGTCAGCGTGGGAATATTTACACTGTTCAGAAAGTTAATCTGTATCTCAGATTTTTCTCCTAAACAGAACCAGGCTCTGTGTGTAACTATAACTAAAAAAAACAGGACTGGACTTTAACTATGCCTTTGAGTGGGAATAATAAGTGCCATAATTCTAAAAGAATATGGAAGAGGATTAGGGCCACTGGAAAAAAACAAAAAATTCAAACTTTTGATTTCCGAATATTAAAGTCAGCATTCTGAGAAAATAATAATTATAATTTTAAAAATTTGTATTATTCTAATCTTGGATTAAAGTTAGAATTCTGACAAAAAAATATTGAATTCTGAGGAAAAGTCAGAATTCTGAGATTAAAGTCAGAACTTTTGGATTAAATTAGAATTATGACAAAAAAGTCAGAATTCTGAGATTAAAGTCAAAATTATGAGGTTTAAATTAGAATAATTATTTTTTTCTGTATAGGGAAGCCTTTTACAATCTGTAGATAAATAACACAACAACAAGAGTTAATAAAACTATTCACACCCCTTGAATCTTTTCACCGTTTTTAAAATTTTGACATGTAACTAACCTAAAACTTCAGTATATTTTATTGTGTTTTTGTGTCTGACACAAAAATGGAGAGAAAATCGTAAATTTTACAAATAAAAATATGAAATGCTTGGCATATTTACGAACTAGAGACTTCTGTAATTTAATTTCGGGGCATCAGAGTAACATGGCTAATTTTTATACCATCACCATGTGTCATTTTCTTTGATCTCATATTGGAAAGCTATTTAACCATGTCAAATCTAAATAAAATACAGGTTATAACTTGACAAAAAGAGAAAACACAAAGTTCAAGAATATTTGAACCTTCTGTATCAACGTTTAAGCTTTTTCAGACCATCAAAATGGAGCACAGAATCTCCTTTTGACAGTCTGATGAGATGAATCTCACAGTAGGTGGCCCATCACAGCAAACAGATGAGAATAATAGACACTGAGAGATTGTTAAATGCACATTCCAGCACTAGATGGCAGCGTTTGTCTGCAACTGATTAAAGCTGGTAGATCCAGCTGTTCAGACCTCCTTTAATTTTTTTAATTTTTAATTTTTTTTAATCCGGTCTGAATGCACCCTTAGATTTGGGCTTGTTTCTCTCAGAGGTTTTACAAGTTAACAGGTCACATAGGCCTGTTAACTTTTGGGCCAAATCAAGATTATGAATGCTCTAAAAGGGCCAGTTGTGCCAGAATATATCGCTAAAACCTGTTCACAAACTGTTAAAATATCATTGAATTCTCTTTTCAGTCCTTCCAGAATTTCATGATTGTTTTTGTGATTTTTTGCAATAATGTTTGTTGTACTAATTTGGAAATATTTGCATTTATTTATGACAATAAATGCGACTTTTTAGTCTTCGCTGTTTAGATCATGGACTATAATCTAATATCAATTACAGCTGAGGCAGCTGTTTTGAAAATTTTTGAGAAAAATCTGCAATAAACTCCCAATTATTAGCGCAACAAATTGCAGAGATTTGTTGATTTTGTGTGAATTTCCATTATAATTCTCAAGAAACTGAAAGGACTGATTGATGTAATTTGGCAGTAAAGAGATAAAAATTGCATTGATTTGATTGATAACATAATATTTAAACACACAGAAGTTTTGGCGGGCCAGATTTGGCCCATGGGCCTTGAGTTTGACACACATGACCTGGGAAAACCTTGTGTTTTTAATGTGCAAGCAGGGCATTTAGACTCTGAGCAGATAAGGTTCAGAGTGTTTATGCTGATTTACAGCTGAAACTGATCAAAACAAGCCAGCATTGTTGGTAAAATTCATATAACACAGCAAAATTTATTATAGTTCATCCATCCATTCATCCATCCATCCATTTTCTTTACACCCTTCTTCCCTAAATGGGGTCGGGAGGGTTGCTGGTTCCTCTCCAGCTGCGTCCCGGGCGAGAGGCGGGTTCACCCTGGACAGGTCGCCAGTCTGTCGCAGGGCAACACAGAGACATACAAGACAAACAACCATTCACACACACACACTCACACCTAGGGAGAATTTAGAGAAACCAATTAACCTGACAGTCATGTTTTTGGACTGTGGGAGGAAGCCGGAGAACCCGGAGAGAACCCACCATGCACAGGGAGAACATGCAAACTCCATGCAGAAAGACCCCGGGCCGGGAATCGAACCCAGGACCTTCTTGCTGCAAGGCAACAGCTCTTTATTATAGTTGATAAATGAAAAAAAAAAAAAAAAAAAATCAGTTTGAACCAGTTGCATGAGTGAATATTTTTTCACTTGATTGCCAAATTTAAATTAGTTTTTGCCATCTCTAGGTAAAAAAATCAAAACAAAAAAAACAAAAAACGTGTATCTGTTATCTCCAAAAAATATTTCTTAGTCTGGGATAGTGACCTACAAAGAGCAATATCACAACAAAATAAATTATCATGAGATAAAGAAGGAAGTTTTATGTTTCACAAAAAATAAAAAAAGAATAATTTGAGAAACAGATTTGATTATCCTAATTGCCTTTGCTTTGGAGTTTCTGTTTTTGAGCACAATATTGGTAGAAGCTCAACCAACAAATGAGGATACAGAAGGCAGTCATAATGTTAGAAATATTAGAAAACAAGAGTTTCACACATTCAGAGGACCTAAAAAGCTGGATTTATTCATCACAGGAGCAGCATTTTCCAGGTAAGACACAGTCCACCCTGTTAAAGCTGTAACCACACTGCCCCACTCACACGACCCGTCCAAATAAGAAACTTCCTTTCATCAAAAAAGAACCAACCCCTTTAGATTCTTTGATGACAGACAAGAACATTTATTTTCCACCTCAAGACTTTTTTTTTTGCTTCTTTCCTGCTGTGTTTTGGTAAGCGCAGAAATCAAGGATGCTTGCCTGAAAGAAGCCAAAAGAAGACATGCAAGAGTGACCCAGCACAGGATGCTCATTGTGCCATTTCCAGCATCCAGGAATGAAGTCAGTAAACAGTAGAGTGTAGGTACAGATGAATAAACTTTTAGGATTTGCATCGCTGACAACAAAAAATAATCTTTAATTTTGGAATCCGGACATCAACAGGATGTGGATGGATGAATGAGAGTAACAGGTAAGGCTGGAATCCCAGCAATAAATCCAATGTGGCAAATTCTCATTTGTTGGAGTTGGGAGTTAAGGCTATGATTTTAATAAGCTCCAGGTTAAAGTTGGGATTCTAAAGCTGATTTTAATGGTCAAACATTAGATTTACCCAGAAGAAATTAGAAACTAAACTAACTGGAAGTCAATAAAAAGTCTTGATGTGGCCAGAAATAGACTTGTTTGAGTGTTGGGACTGTAAAACATCACAATTCACTTTTTGTAAGAAATGTCTGGTTCTAAAACGTAGCATTAGGTATAAAACAGTGGTTCTTTATTTTTAACTTAAAACAAATACATTCTTGAAACTTGATGATTCTCTTTTTGAAATGTCATGTTGTGTCTTCAGACAAGTTTCCTGCCAAAAATGTCTTGTGCTGGGCCGTGCTGTGGTGGCGTAGGGGATAGCGCAACCCACATTTGGAGGCCTTGGGTCCTTGACGCGGCCGTCGCGGGTTCGATTCCCACACCCGGCGACATTTGCCACATGTTTTCCCCCCTTTCCTGTCAGCCTACTGTCATATAAGGGACACTAGAGCCCACAAAAAGACCCCCTGGTGGGCGAGAAAAAAAATAAAAATCTCTTGTGCTTGGTGCTAACATTATCAATATGCTAATTGGTAAATAAGTTATTCGGTTTCAGACAAAATATGATAACCTGTAACAGTATTTTTACTTTTAATGTTCCATCCCAACTTTCGCACCACCTAGTAGTAAATTATAGAAGCTAATTTTGTTTATATGCCAGCAGTGAGATGGCACTCAGAAAAAAAGAAATGTAAAAACTGAAGATAGATATTAGAAATACACAAGAGAAGCAATAGAAGACAAGAGAACACGACTATTAATTATTTTTTAGCTTACGAGGTTTGTTCAATTTATATGTTTATTTCTGTAATTAATTATTGCTAACCCTTAGATACAAAGTATAAGAATCAGTTTTGATATGTTATCGTTTCGTTCGTTGTTTTCTTTCGAGAACAGTTCTCACGGGTTGTCTACACCCTGTTTTTTTGATTCTATATTGTGCATGATTCCTTGAGGGTGCTACATTAACTAATGAGAATTTGTCATTTCTTATGGTTTTTTTTTTTGCTATACATCTTTCCCTGAGCTGCAGATAAACCTGGAGGGTGAATGTACTAGGTTCGTCAACATGTCCTTATCTCAGTGATTTCTATTTCTTCCAGTTCTTTTTCCACACAGGTGCTCAAAAGTGCACCATCCTGCCCCAACTGCTCCCTCACTCACCCTTCAATTCCCACTTGAGTAGTAATGAGGCACACCTGGCATGTATCACGGATCACTTCACCAAAAAAATATCCAACCACTCTTTGGATCAAATATGCAGAGCTAAAAGGAACTGAGGGGACACATTCTCCTCCACAATCCATGGAGAGGTAAACACCTCTGTCAATGAGCCTTGAGCCTGAGGATGTGTTGAACCATTAGAGTGTTTGAAAGAAAAGCATGTGTCCATCCAGCAGACAAGACCACCAACTCAACCCACTGGGGTTATTTTATCTTTCTATGAATGCAATGTAAAGTTTATGTTGGGTTTGTGGTCAAATCAGCTGATAACTCTTGTGAGTTTAGAAACTATGAAAATACTTTTATTTTTCTCCTTTAAATCTTCATCTGATTGACATAAGAGGAGGCACAGTCTCAGTTTTGAGGAATACAAGAAAAAGGTTGGAGGTCAAAGCTGTCATTTGTGTATTAAAAGCTGAAGAAAAAAGACTAAAGGTTATTAAATGTGTTTGCACGAGTATTTGTCTTTAGAATAGAGTCTAAACAAGAAGGTTCAGTCCTGCTACAAAAACACCACACTCAGACTTTCTTTTCTTTTCACTTTTTCAGACCCAGTTTTTCAGCTGCACGTTTGAACTTGTGCTCTTACTTCGAAACATTTAAAATAAGAATTACGACGGCAAACAAACTGCCATAACATAAATGGAAAATCGATTATATTGCCGATTTTCCACAGGAAATGTATGCAGGCTGGTGAGAAAGTTAAAGAACTAAAAATCACAAACAGAAAATTAATGACCCAGTGGAAAAAAACAACAACATTATGTACATAACGTTGAAGTCTGCATCATGTTCCAGGGCGGGCTGTCACGCAACTTGTGACCAAGCATGAAATAATAAACATCCAAAGTCACTCAAGACAGAAAAAGGAAATCAGAGAAATAATAGGTATGTTTTTATTGTGTGAATAATATCACAGCTATTAAAACAACTACTCACATACTGTTGTAGAAAAAATTACACTTCTAACGATTTCTATTAAAGTGTTTTAAAAGTTTCTACTGAGTGTTTTTGTTTTTTGTTTTCTTTTTTTTAAACTACAGGAAGGCATTAAAAAGAAAAAGTATGGTGGAAGAGCACCTGAGTGAAGTTGCTGTTCAAATCAGACAAATCAAATGTTTGTGCTACGTTTGTGCAGCAAAAATCTTCAGTTGTGCTGCTGTCATTTTAAACATTATAAGAAATGTTTCCAAAAGTCATGAAAGGTCAACCAGCCCCTTCACATTGTACAAATCAGACAAAAAAGGGATGTCAATCAACTCGGCTAAGTTTGTTCTGGTCTTAATGAAAGTTTAAAGGTCAAAAGGTCAACCAGCCCCACACTTTTACTAAATCTAAATAACCTTGAAACTTTCATTAATATCTTTAAAGCCAATGCAGCACAAACCAAAAATTTTGCTGCACAGATGCAGTCAAAATGATTGACACCAATTTTATCTGGTTTGAAAAAGGAGGGAGGGACGGTTGACCTTTCATGACCTCTGGACACATTTCTTAAAATGATAGCAGCGCAAACAAAATATTTTGCTGCACGAACGCAGCACAAACATGCCACACCAATTTTGTCTAATTTGAAGAAGGCGGGGGACCAACTTCACTCAGGTGTGGAGAGATGGTGATGCTGCGGGCTCATTTCTGTTTCAAAGGTTCAGGGAGTGTTGTTAGAATGCACAGCATTAAGAATTACATATTTTGGAAAGCCAGATTTTGAAGTTTCAGATTTGTTCAAATGTGGTTCTAGGAAGAGCCTGTAAGAAGTCAATAGCTTATCTGCAAGTAAGCATAACTAATTTAACTAAATACCTGACTGTTTTATTGGCACGAAAACAAAAATCAGAGGTGAGAAAAGACTTACGAAATCTCAAAATGATACCAATCCCAAACAGGCCAAAGTAGCAAAGTCAAACAGTATTTTGCAAACTTTTAAGAACAGATTAACAGCACACACACCACTTGCCGGCTGTGATTGCTCTCAAAGCTTGTCAATGTTTTATTCCTGGAGTATCTGAGGTCATAAGACTTTAACACCAGCAAATGCCTGGCATCTGGACCCCGACGTCCTGCTTGCCAGGTTTTGTCTGTTAATAGTGTGAGTTACTGAGCGATTCCAGGCATGACAAGAATGGGTGTCCAGACGTGGGCTTGTCGAAAGGCTGCAGTTACCGTTCAGTGGTTCCCAGCCTGTTATTAAATTATATGCAGCTCAAACCTTGATAGAGCAGGGTGGATGCTGTGTGGTTGCTTAAACTATCTGTGAATTCATTTAGCAGAGAAATCCATAAATACTTCATAACCAACCTATGAATTAGTGGTTTCATAATATAGAAACATTTAATATATATATTTTTTCTGTCTAAGGGGTTGTAGTTTTGTTTCAACTGAAATGCAAACCTTAGATCAAAAATGAATCTCTCTTTTCATGAAAATCTTCACTTCATCTAGGATTTTATGCTTTTAGTGGTCCCCAAATTGCACTATGTTGTTCCACTGAACTCGAGGATCCAGGGATTGCAAGGTCACCTGGACTGATCTCGCAAGACTCGAAGGAGAGAAATGAGTAATGGCTTTGATTTCTACCAGTAAGGTCGATCTTATGAACTCAGACAGAAGATTAGATCGTTATCAGATAAAGGCAGGTTTATTTTTAAAGCACATTTCAGCAACAAAGCAGTTCACATGATAAATACATGATACTGTAACCAAAAGCGCAATAAACATTATATTTTGTCAAACGCCACCATCAAACTCATCAAGAATATTAATCAAATACTGAATGAATACATTAATTAATGTTCTATGTTTTTAAATCAAAGGCATTGCTAAACATGTGGGGGTTTTAGCCTTGATTGAAAGGAACTCAGTGTTTCGGCTGTTTGGTAGTTTTATGGAAGTTCGTTCCAGATTGCTGCTTCTATATGTTTGGTTCTGGTTCTGGGGATGCAGAGCAGAACCAGAAGACCTGAGAGGTTTGGAAAGTTAAAAAACAAAACAAAATCCTATTAAGCTAGAAATCCTACCAAGTATATCTTATTTAGTTTCTAGTCCAAATATGTTGGCACACTTGAAGTACGACAAAACTAACTTACAAGTAACTTTTTGAGGAAATATAAGAGCTTATATTCAATCAAAAATTCCTTAATATTGGTGAAAAATATACCTGTTCCATTGGCAGATAAATTCACTTATAACAAGATATTTTCCCCATGATACAGTGAAATAATCTGCCAATGGAATTTGTATTTGTTCACCAATATTATGGATTTACACACTTAAAACAAGCCCATGTTTCTTGCTAAAAAGTTATTTGAAAGTTAGTTTTGTCTTATTTCAAGTCTCCTAAAATATTTGGACTAGAAACAAGGACAACAATACTTGGTAAGATTTAGTGTTTTTAGTGTTTTTCAGTGATTTTTAAGGTAACACAGGGTAAAGTCTATTCTCTGAGTTACAGGGTGCTGGATTGAAGACTGTAGAACTGAGGTGATGAGCTTCATCTTCCTGGTTTTAGTGAGAACCTGAGCAGCAGCATTACTGCTCCACACCAGTCAATGAAGAAGTAGACGGAAAATACCAGCACATTTACACTGCAGAACATGACAGTATGGGATAAAATTTAGTTTTGAAACGCAACAACCTACAAATAAAACATCAAAGTATTCCTTTAGTAGTTTTCAGAAAGGCAGATCTCATATTACTTTCACCAAATCTGGGCATTTTAAGCTGCAAAAAACTCTTAATCAATGACATTCATAGAAGATCACATTACCCACGTCAGGCCAGGAGGAATGTGGCGTATACTGTACATGTTATCAGCTCACTACCAGAACCTGTTGAGAGGCTGACCTTTTTTGAGGTATAAACACGATGAAACTGATAACAGCTCCTCTCTGGAGACAACGTGATGAAGCACAAATCTGGGAAAACTAAACTACTGCGTTCTAACGTGACATTCCATCTTCACAGGAAAGTGTTTCTCAACATGAAACTCTTGGTATGAACACAGCAACATGCAAACATGGGATCAACACAGATGTAGAAGTAGCTCCTTGTTGACTTTCAGGATAAATAAACCCAAATAGTTTCTGGATGCTTCTTTGATCAAGAGGAAACACAAGAACTTTGGTCAACAGCCTTCCACATCAAATACCACTGGTTAGGGCACAACAAAGTGAAATAAGCCTGAAATCTTAACAACAATCAGCCAGTATGAGCCCGATGTTTAGCTTACTGAATACAAAGGACAGAAAATCACATTCTTGGAGGATTTTGTAAAATTATGGACTCACATGTGCACGCTTGATAGCAAAAACAAAAACAGACAAATATTTCTCACCAACATCTAGTAATTCCAGCTACAAAACTGAACAAACATCAACAAAGTCTGGTGGCATGCGCAAATCACAGGCACTATTAGAAATTGAATAAACACAAAGTGTCTCATAAGTTGCATCAACTGCATTTCAAAAGTGCTTTTCAGATATCAAATCCAGCTGCCGGATTCAAGAGAAGACAGAAAATGTTGGTGAAACGAGCAATGGCAGCTCCTGATTAATTTGATTTCAAAAGAAATTCAATAAAAAGTCAAAGTTACAGAAGCAAACTTTATGAGTATAGTTTAGTCTGCTACTATTATTTAAATAGGAATCAGATTATTTCATTTCAGATATTTTTCAGGTACATCCCACCAAAAAGACAAAGTGCCTTCAGGACTGGGACACCAGAACCATTTGAGGATGGTTGTTGGGAAAAGTAAGTCTGCTTCCTCCTCTGGGATGTCTCCATTCAATATTAGATTAAAAGAAAAATAATGAATGGATCAATTAATGAATCAATGGATGGATAAAACATAGTATTGTGCCAACCTTTTCTGATTTTCAGGAATATTCAGTTAAAATGGCCATATTGTTGAACGTCGTCCAAAAGGAGGGACAATGTTTGTTTTCTATCACATTTTAAGTCCATACAGAACTTCATAGATGATCAGATGCTGA
This sequence comes from Gambusia affinis, assembly GCF_019740435.1. NCBI lineage: Eukaryota > Metazoa > Chordata > Actinopteri > Cyprinodontiformes > Poeciliidae > Gambusia > Gambusia affinis. Next base: position 5,648,628 of record NC_057889.1, read on the forward strand.
AAAGACCTAAAAATAAAGATTTAAAATCATTGAAATTGATACATAATTCCAAATATTGTGATAAGTAATTTTCTCTTCCCTTTTACAGAGACAACACAAACACTGAAATTTTCTTTGGATTATGGTTTATGTCCAGCAGTAAAATACAGACATTTGAAAGTTTTGTTTTTTCTTAGTCTTCAGAGGTTGTATGGAGGAGTTTTTTGATTTTTTTTTCCCAGTTTTTTTGTTTTTTTTTGCTGTTTGATATATCAGCACCAACCAATTTCTTTTATATTTTCAGTTTGAACTGCTCAGTGCAGATATGGTTCCTCAGTTTAACTCATCTTCAGATTATCAGTCAGGTTTATTGGTTCTCACTTGTTTTGGTTTTCCTGCATTTTAATTAATTTCTTAAAGACTTTTGAATCTTGAAGATAGCAATAACCAGTACAGAGTAGTAGAGGGTAGAAACGGAAAGAAAGGACTCAGTTATACCAATTCTGTCAGGAGGAATGGGCCAGAACTCCAGCAAACTGAAGGAAACTAACCCAAATGGTTTGACCCAAGTCATACAATTTGAAACACAATTATCCCTGATATTGACTGAATGTGTAAACTTCTGAATTAAAAGAAAGTTAAAAAAAAAGATCTCTACATATGTTCTCACTAGGTACTCTGGCATTTTGCAAATAGAAATAATTTTAGTAATTCTAACTACCGTATTTTTCGAATTATAAGCTGCTACTTTTTTCCCCACGCTTTGAACCGTGCGGCTTGTAGCCTGGTGCAACTTTTATGTGGATTTTTCTTCAACCACCACGAGGCTCTTTAACAGGAAATGAATTATTGGAAGTCAGAATTGGAAATCAAAGAAGAAAGCGCAAATTTTCGCGTAGAAAAAGCACATGCTAGCAGCAGGCACGATGAAGAAATGTTTTCAAACTCCCTCATCATGGAAACAACACGAAGAAGTTCATATGATGCATCTTTTAAATTGTAGACGATCGATCTGGCAGTACAGACCGATAACCGCTGCATGTAAGCTCGGAGTGAACGAATCCATGGTTCGGTGTTGATGTGAAAAACCAAGAGCGCCGGAGATATCAGCGTATATATATATATATATATATATATATATATATATATATATATATATATATATATATATATATATATATATATATATATATATATATATATATATATATATATATATATATATATATATATATAGCCCAGCGTGGCTTATATATGTACGTTTCCAGTTTTTTAAAGAAAGTTTGTAAATGCAGCTCATAGTAAGGTGAGCTCTATAATCTGGAAAACATGGTAAACTAAAACAAGAAATATTTGGTCAGATTTGACTTCAGACAGCGGGAAAAAATAATTTTAGACAGTGTATTTACATTTCTTCTTTCAATTGTATATTTGAAGTTTTATCTTGTCATCTGATGTAACTTCTTTAAATTTTAGCTAAATGTGGTATTGAAAAAAAAAAGAAGTACAACTTGGGTTGTTTTAAGGCTACACTGTAAAAAAAGTTTGTAAAATAAACAGTAAAATTCTGTTAAATCATGACAGAAAAATTTTGTAAAGCAAAACACAATGATATTTTGTTAATTAACCAGTATTATGTCGTATAATGTAGAACCGAAAATTATTGTAAATTTTAAAATATAAAATTGCAAATAATACTGTATTTTGTTGTGGAAAATACACATTTTGTATTTTTAATGGAAAAAGTTGCACCCTTCACAACATTTTAACATTTCAGCAGTGTAAAACTAACATTTGCATTCTGTGATTATTAAATCCAAATGAATTGGAAGCTAGCTTACCCTTTTTTTGCTAGGGAGAAGTAAGTTTGGGCTTCCCTGTTTGTCCCTGTGACCCAACTTCAGATAAGTAAGATGGATGGATGGACAATGAAATAAATGAATAAATTAATAGATTTGGAAATTAATGTGGAATTAAGTAATTATGATTCCACATTGTTTACTTCCAATTTTGTTTACTAGTTATCTATTTATATTCACTTGTGTTTTCCCACTTCTTTAGATCGTCATTTCCTCTTTAATTCATTTACTTTTCTTTGTCAATTTTGATTGGATCATTTCTTCATATTTCACGACTAACGTGGAGGAAACACCTGAATCAACAAGGAAGTCATATACCGTACTTGCTTATTGGTACATGTATTTTATTTTTATTTATTTATTTTTGCTAACACTGGATTTTTTACCTTCACCGTTGCCATTATAAGCTCAAAGTTCGGCTATTGCAAGAAAGACAGAGATCACCGCTTTGTGCTCAAGTTCTCCCTTTCTCATGAGCTTCTGTTCTGCTCTCTAATTGGTCCGCTTACCTGGCGCCGGAAATTTGAACAAGTTCGTACAACGGTTCTCATCTCAGAAGAAGCTGAATTGTGCTCAAACCTCGACAAAGAAAAGAACGCTGTTTGGACCTCGTCAGCTTTCAGCAAATGTAAGTTAAACTTTATTTTCTTCAAACGTAAAAGGCACGGTAATTTGTGTTTCTCGGGAGATTAAATTTTGTTTTTAAGGCGTCATATTGCTTCTTGGAACAATATGCAGTAGAATCATTTTTTGCTACACCTGCAACACGTGTAACTTGTTGGGTAGGTTGAAATTGTTTAAACATGATTACATGTAGGTTTTGCTGTAAAACACTAGAATCATTGAGGGGCTATGTGTTGCATTGCAGAGTGCACAGAAACGAGCCCAGTTGTGTATTCAAATGCCTCAGCACAGAATGTAAGCGGACATTTTGTACATATGCAGCGTTTAAAACTCATTTTTTACCGAGTTCACAACGTGTCTTCACAACCCGAATCAGCCAAAGCCATTGTTGTTAAATTGAAATGCACCATTTCATTGTGTGGGCACCAGCTCAAAGACATTGTGGATTTGATTTGTGCACAACAAATTTCTTTGCCACAGGTTGCCTTTCTTGAAATAATAATCCAAGAATATTTGGAATCAAGAAAATCTTTATTTCCTGAAACTTCACTTAAACCAAAACATCATTTCTTGCGGCACTATCCAGCCCTAATTTTGAAATTTGGACCTTTGATTAGGTTGTGGACAATGCGTTTTGAGAGTAAACATGTCTACTTTAAAAGATGTGCAAGGCATTTCAAAAATTTTAAACATATGCTTGACACTATCAGAAAGACACCAGATGTTTCAGGCTTACATCTCAGCTGGCCCTAGATGCAATCAACTGCTGCTGGTCAAGGACAGTTGTGTTTTTTACTCAAGCCTCTACAGTGATGAAATAAAACATGCAGTAAAATACCTGGGATTTTCTGAAAAAGACACAAGTATTTCCACAGAGATACAATATAAGGGAACAGTGTATAAAAAGGGGCATTTCTTGGTTTCAAAGAATGATGAGTATATGGAGTTTGGAGAGCTGGTTTTAATTCTGATTCAAAATGAAACTGATGTGTATTGTGTTATGGATGTACAAACAGCTGTCTATCATCCTGATTACCATCTGTATTCAGTGACAAAACAGACTTCAAGCACTTTGTGTATTAACATAAATGACTTGGTTGACTTTTACCCTTTGACCTCTTATCAGGTAAATGGACAACAAGTTGTTCGTTTTCAAAATAAAAATGTCTTTATATACCATGATGGAAAGTCCACTTAAAACAGATAGGTTGATGTGAACAAAAATAATAAAGAAAAAACAGGGAGAGAAGTTTGACTAGAAATTTAAGGAAGTACATGACTAAAAAGTGTGAATTGGGCACAATATTTTGTTTGACACTAAGTATGAGTCTCTTTAATTTGTACATAGTAGCATCCATGTTATCTTTTGGAGATCTAGTTATTTTACCCTTATTTTGTCTGATTTTATTCCAGAAATGGCTGAGCAAACATTTTTACGCTATCAGTGAAGTGTTGCCCGATCTTACAGAGGCTTCAAAAGACATTCTTGAGGAGACTTTACAGTCAATTGGAGTAGAAACGTATGATGACTTCCAGTTCATTGTTGAGGAAGACTTGCTGTCAGCATTAAGACCAATTCAAGCCAGAAAGGCACTTGCTGCTTGGAAATTCAGATGTAAGTAAAATTCTAGAAAAGCAAAAATCAATCATTAAACACTAATATTCATATTCTGTTCTGATAACTTATTTGTTTTTTTGTATTTTTGAAGGCCGGACCCCTGAAACCAGCAGGTCCTCAAGTAATGCGTCACCAGATACTCCTCCATCACAGCCGTCTTTGTCCCCACTAAGTGTGTCATCAAACTCCTCCAGCAGCAACCAGTCATCTGCAGCAGACTGGGTGGACACCTTTGAGATACCATGGGAAAAGTTCTCAGAAGAACTGATGCAGGCATTAGAGAGAGGTAAACGGCCAAGTCCAAAAATGAGGAAGGAGATGGTCAGGATTGTGGTGTCTGAAATGATGCGAAAAAGTTCTTACTTGGGTAAAAGGTGTTCTACAGAGGTTGCAAAGAAGATGGTGGCAAAATATCCAAAATCTCTACAAGATGTTATCGATGGAGATGTCATTGGCCCTGGCTATCATTCACTCGTCAAACAACTTCAATATCGAATTGAGAACGTGAAGCGATCTACAATGCCTAAAATAAGAACGCGAAAGCGCTGCTCTGAAAACTCTGACACAGATGAAATTCCTCAGGAACAGAGAGCTGCAATTCAGGACACCTATGGGTGTATCAACTGGAATGTAAAATTCCTTCCTCTTGGAGAAACTGCTGAAAGTCAGCAACAGAAGAAGGACAAGCTCAAGATGATGTCTCTGCAGAAGGAGGCCAATCCTGAGGAGATGAAACAATTACTGAGGACAACTTTCTACTCACAGCGCAAAGATATTAACCAGGGGAAAAGCATTCAAGATGTTTTGGAAGCCTGGCCTGTTTTATTTCATGACATTGGGATGGCTGTACACTACAAGGAACTTACTGGACTTGGATTGAAGGAAACCTTCATGAGGAACATGGATATGAAGGGGAAAAGACTGCTGAACTACATGAACACTGTTTGTGTGAACAAAAACAAAAGGTTTTTCCAGGCTCAGACAAAGTTGACGATGTTAAAGGGAGAACTGGACGGTTACTCTGAAAATGTTAAAGAGCTGATGCTCCTACTTCTCTGCTACTTCAATGAAAATGAAGAAGCAATGTTCTTCTGTGTGGAGGACACATGCCTAGCTGAAGAAGTACAGATGGAGAATGTCTCCTTGACTCCCACTATCATTGTGTGTGGTGAGTTCATTTTTGTTTTCCAGTTTCTTTGAACTGTTGTCTTTTTTGTTGTCTTGTCCCCTTTCTTTGCCCTTTTGTCCATCTGGCATTTTGTTTAATATTGGGGTTTTTTTTCAATTCTTTTCTTATCCTTCTACTATACTAATTTTTTTTCATACTTTTCACTTGATTTGTTATGTTTTATATAAATGTCATTGTTTTGTTGTATCAGGAGTCTAAATTTATTTGTTCTTTCTCCTTAGGTCAATCCTGCTTCCATGCTAAACGATTCATGCTGAGTGTGGATCAACAGATTGGAAACAACAACATCTCCTGTTTTATTTCTGCCCTCTGCATGATGTTTGGGAGCTATTATTGTTTTAACATACATTATCCATCGGGGCTGGCGTCTACACTGGAGTTTCTGCAGAGGTATGAGTTTTATTTTTGTTTGTTCTTTTTTATAAATTGGAGGGAGTTAAATTTGACTTTTGACCACTTTTATATCTTGAATAAAATGTTTATTTCTGTGTGAGGCACATTTTGATGTAGTTTTGTTTGTCCTCTTTATCTTAAGGTGTTTCTTCTCAATCAACCCAGACAAGGGCAGTAAGGTGGAAGAAACCCGTAAACCCAGACTGCATGTGAACCCCCGTGTACTCACCTTGATCCAGGAACTTTCGGATTATGAGTGGCGTGATGTTTGAGAAAGGACTAAAGTCAGTGAGTTATCAGGACAGTGTTTAATCTTAACAGAGCTGAATAGATTTGTAAATGTATGTTGCATCTCACACCGTGTCTGGTGAAGTTAAAAAGGTTGAAAAGACATATTTATATTTGTTCAGTGGCTGAATTTTGCTCCATGTCAGAAAGGACAAATGATAATTTCATTGAAAATATGTTTTCAATTAAAATGTTTATTTGTTTAAAAAAAAATTGAATTATTATTATAGATACAGTTTATATTGGGCTTCCTTGTGTTTTTAATTTGCATTTAACTGGTAAATGTTTGTTGAAATTTGATGTTTATAGATATTTGAAAATAGAATTGTTTCTAAAATAAGAAAAACTTTTGAAGCAAACAAACATTATTATTGAAATGTATACTGGAAATAGAAATTTATTGTATGTTATAATCTTCAAGCCCCCCCCTCCAAAAAACGGGGTGAAAGTTGGTTCTCATACTGTTTCTGATAAAATTAAAAAGGTTGAAGAAATTTATATCTATTCAGCAGGTGCATTTGCTTCATGTGCTTCATGATGTTCAGAAAAGATGTTCAGAACTTCATTGAAAATAAATATTTCAAAGGCATGCAAGTGTATGTTTATTTTTTTAAGATTATCATAGATACAATTTATATTGGGCTTCCTTGTGTTTTAAAGTTTCCTTTAAGTGGGAAATGTTTGTTGAAATGTGATGCTTATGGATATTTAAAAATATAATTATTAGTAAAAAGAAAAAAAAATTAAAGCAAATTTCAGTTTTTCAGAAAGTAATAAAAAATGTTTTAAATTGACATTTTAACAGTTTTAATCTGTTATTCAAAGGTATTTTATCAGTAGGACTAACTGAAGTTTTTTGTACAACAAACAAAAACTGGGTAAATCTTACTGGAAAATTTTTTTAAAATAACAGCATTATTATGATAATTCATCAGAAAAAGTTGGTTAAAATTACTTGATAAAACTGTTTTATTAACAAAATAACCCTGTTCAAATCACAGTTAAAATTTGTGCAAAACTGTGGGACAATCTGTTTATTTCACAATTTAAAACTGTAGTAATTACTGTTTGGTCAGTAAAACAGTTTACATGTTCACTGTGTTTTTTACTGAATTATTCTGGCAACCACAGCTGCCAGTTTTTTATTGTAAAAACAACGGAATTTTTTTTACAGTGTACCTGCACAATATTGTGTCTCCTTTCCCATGAGGGAACCACTTTGAAAAGACCTCCCTGCCTCACCCTCATCTGTCTGCACGTCTAATCTTCACTGTCTGCTCCTGAATCGACTCAAAGCTTCGCTTATGTCCCAGTTCAGGCTGTGTACTTTACAGTGGAGATTCAGCATGCTTCAGCAAAAACCTGCACAACCCGCTCATCAAAGAATCACCTAAAACTGCGAGATGATCAAACAGACCTGACAGTTTTTTAAAATGTTTTTTTCTTGTGTAAACATTCTTCTTCAGTGGTTTGCGTGACTCTGCACTGACTGTGTTCATTCATAAGGTTAAAGAAGGATGTACTGAAAGCGGCACACTTTTTTTGTTGCCATGTTAGCTTAGGCACAACTAGGAAGACAAACATGAACTGACTTGCAATCAGTCCTACTGTACATATGTAGGTTTCAATACATACGTACAAAGTTGAACCCAGACATTTACGTACACTGTATGAAAAGACTTTATTCCTCATGTTCTGACGTTAAATGAGACTAAGATTTTCCTGTAGGTCAGACAGGATAACTAACATTTTTATTTGCTTAATGCCAAAATAATCAGGATTTTTCTATACTTTCTTCCAGGTCAAAAGTGGACAAACTAACATTACGTTCCCTTTAAACTTGGGAAATTTCTGATGATGACACCATGAATTAGTAGGACTCACTAGAAAATTGAATAAGATTGAGGCACAGGTGTTGATATTTTAAGGAAAACATGAAAATTAGTGAGTAAACTCTTTTTTGTCTTTTTTATACAATGAGGTTTTCATTGACCAGTTTTTTATTTTTCTACATAAGAAGAGCACTTCCTTTACCACTCTACATAAGAAGCTTGGGAAAGTCCAAGTTCTTTTGCACAACAATTTTAACTGCGGATCAGAATAATGGTACATGTAAAAACAGATTTATTGAGTTGCTACGTGTTTGAGAGCCAGTGCTCTAAAACATCCAGGTCAAATAACAAGGGAGGATTGTTGTGTAAAATAAATTTAAATGCTAAACAAATAAGGTGTTCACTTTCTGAGACTCTAAATTGGTGTTAATCTAAAACTTACAAAAAACTATAAAGTTGCTACTATAAGGATAACAAATATTTTTTTTTTGCCAGTCATTGGTGACAAACTGTAGGCTGCAACTGAAAAAACAATTTTGCAGATAAGACCCATTAAAATGAGCCTTTTCTCAAGGGTGTCTGGCCTAACCCTTTGAGATGTAGTGAGGAGCAGACATGGCTGCAGAGCTGCTGCTTGTTTCTGTCTGACGCAATTAAGATTGTTGAGATTCCATGCAGACAGCTTCCAGATGAGGTATTACAAGCATGTCCAACCAGAAAGAAATCTCAATTTAGGCACAAAGTATGGAAGAAATTAGGGGCGAAACTTACTGAAACAGGCAAAACAAACTGGATACAAAAAAAGCTTATTGCTTTAGATCTTGCTACTATTTTTACAATGAAGCTTGCAGATGCTCAAGTAGTTTAAAAATGCTCAGGTGAGATAATAAGTGAAAAGAAAATCCTGAAGAAAACTTTACGACAGCCTATTTTCCCGTTAAATGCATCTACCACAACCCCACAGATCAACATCATCTGTTTTGGCTTTTGTAAACTTTAACAAAGCTAGCTGAGAAAAAAACTTTGTATTATAGTTAATACCTGTTACGTAGGTTGAAACTAAAATTTCTCTTCTAGGCAGAGGTCGGCGGCGTAAACAAAAATAGTACTCAAGTAAGAGCAGCACTACTTCAACACATTTTTACTCAAGTAAAAAGTATAAATAAATAATATAAATAATAATTAATTTATTTAACAAAATGTATTTGGTAGTTTACCAAATACATTACATTACAAATACATTACAAAAGTTTACCAAATAAGTTAATATTAAAAATTACATAAACAGATGGACCAGATTATAAAGTTAAGTGGAAATTTCTGTATTTTAAGAACCAAAATGACAACAATTCATATAAGTAACAAAAAATTAAAATCAGGCAAAAGAAAAATTTTCCAAATCAATTTTTTAAAATAAAAATCTTATGGAACTTTAACAAAACTGCAGGTGTGTGTCTGTCTGGTACATTTTTGGTTAAAATATATTTGTTTTTTTATTCAGTGGTTAGAAAATCCAGAACTTTTACACTTTATAATAACTTTATAATACTTTGCAATAAAGTATTATACTTTATAATAAAATTATAAAGAAACTTTACAATAAAATTACTCAATTAAAAGTAAAGAGTAAAGCGTAGTAAAAGTACTGCTAAAAGTAATTTTTTTAAAAGTTACTCAAGTAAAGTTACTATACAACTCTGCTCCTACCTCGGTAATGAGGAAGTGATTTGCATTAAATGTTAGAAAGGATGTATTTTAATTTGATGCAGATGTGAATAGATTAGATTAATTGTTTTCCAGTTTGAATTTCTCTTTTGTCCTTTTTTATGAAGACTTCCAGAAGCAAATATTTAGTTGGAAACAGACATCAAAAAGCCAAATTTATGTGATAAATTCAACACATGGTGGAATCAAATGATTGATACCAAGAAGGCCGACCTCATGCGTCAGAGCTTCTGCAATGAAATTTTTACTAGCCTATTTTTGATTCCCTGAAAATCACAAGCTGCTTCACAGATTCTCGGGTGATGTGAGGCAATCTGTTAGAGATCAGCCAGAGCGTTTTGTCGATGGCTTGCAGTCACCCTTTTGCATCATTTGGAGGTGCAGCTTCTGTACATAAAATCTGCAAGCAGGAGCCGTGAAACAGACTGCAGAAGTTCATTACGTTTTATTTCCATGGGTCAAAGTTCATCCTGACACCGGCTTTCTGAGTCACATTAAGCTATGACCAACTCTCTTTCACCTTCTTTCATTTCAAATGAAAGTGATCGCTTACAGTTTTATCAGTACCGCAAAGTCAGATCAGTGTTTTGAGAAAAAAGTGGCTTATTTGAGGTTGTGTTGTAATTTTCCCATTAACTAAAAAAAATAGCTCTTTGTGACAGGAAAAAACAAACAGAACAGTGGGAGAGAGCAAGAGCCGAACACAATTTGCAAAGGACCTACATTTGTGATCTCAACATTTCTCTCCAGTAGACTTTGAGCCATTTGTACGAGCAAAACTGATGAAGGCTCCAACAGGTGATAGTTTCATTAACAAGCTAGAAATAAATGGCGTACCAGTTTTTATCCACAAAGCACCTAAACCCCGCTGCCGCCACAGTGAAAAACCCTGGGAGGAAAAACAGGCAGACCGCACTGGAAGCTCTTTAAATGCTAACAGAGGACGGAGATAGAGCAGTCGGACCTTTAGACATCATTTACCCAGAATGCATTGCGGCATAAACAACATGGCAACGTTCGTGTGACAATATCTTATTAAAATTTATAAAAACTAAACAAATTACAGCATTAATACTGTATTGTTTTTACGTCTAAAATAAATATTTCTCAAATAAAGGATATTGTTATCATGGATACTTTTAGAGTAACTGACAAGGGCTCAAAGAGAATAAAGGGAGACAAACAAAAACCAAATATGCTTTAAGCAAAGCCTCATTTTTCAGTTTACTGAATAGTGAATTAAGGGTTATCTTGGTTGGGCTACAGTAGAACATGGTGATCCTGGAGGGTGTCGGATGCTGTGACCCTTTAGGACTTGAGTCAGGTAGTTTTACAATGATCCTCTCTGTCTGGGCTGCTTGGCAAGGTTTGATATTGCTCGCATAACTCTTCAGATACGCCCTGAGGCTATAGAAACAGAGAGGCCCAGGATTCAACATATTTTACCTTCCAAGCTTAACTCCGTCTGATGACCTTGTGATCAAATCTACCTTTCCTATGTTTGGGAAACAGACAGGAAAGCCTGCTTTCCTATGTCTGCTTCCCTAAAGTCTGCTTTCCTATGTTACAAATGTAACAAATGTTACAAATGTTACAAATGTTAACAAAACATTTGTAACATTTGCAACAAATGTTTTGTAACATTTGTTACATTTGTAACAAATGTTTTGTAACGTTTGTTTTGTAGCAAAACAAATACATTTTGTTACTTTGGAACATCCTTCCAAGAAGGAACATTATTAACCTGTATTCTACTGTGTGTGGCAGTCAGACAAGCTCGAAGATGCCGGTGGAAAGTTTCTCAGGGTGAGATTCAGAACATTAGTTTTTGAACACTGCTACAATACATAGCCACATGCATGGAGATCTCAGTCTACGGCTGTGCTGAATACCATATGACAGTAAGGAGGTGGTGAGCCTACCAAGCCTACCCTGCATGTTTATTCTAATTAGCTGTTAGAATCAACATGCAGAAGATAATACTTCTGCATGTTGGTGTTCCTGCTAAAGCCCCAGCCCCTGATTTTCTCTTTACGACAATCTTACAACGTCCTCTAGTGTGTGGTGTGTTACATGGTGGTGTGTTGAATATGCCAGATCTAAAATTAGGTATATTCAACATGGTCTTGGCCCGATTGTCTCAGCCTGTGGAATGTGACAGGTAGCCAATCAGAAAGCGCGGTGACGTAAGAACCGAGGGGAATCCCAAACAGTTGACATGGCAACTGAGAGTTCGGTGAACATCAGAGATGATATGTGGAAATGTTTATTACCATCTGTAAAGGTCATTATTATATGTGTTTATTATATGTGGTTATGTTTATTCAATTAAAAATGACGAGAAAACGTAAGTCACCTCTAAATCATAGTGCAGCAAATAGAGCGGCTGCTCCCGCCGTCTTTTATCAAACGCCTTTAATGTTCGAAAATGCAGCAGTGGTCAGGTCATGACACAGCAACGCTACCAAGAGTTCTGTGTATTTTTAGTCCATAATGTTGCTTTAAGTACAGCTTGAAGTTATTGAAACTGTACGAGTAAGGCTCTATTTTCTTGGAGACGCTGATGCAGTCTTGGACAAATTTCCCACATGTGCTTGATGGAAAACGATTTTGGGGCCTGGCTGTTTCAGGGTCATACATCAGTGTCTATTACAGAGGCGTCAGTGCTCGGTCAAAGGACCGTCACACTGAGCATCTGTTGAGCTGTTATGTAACCGTTAATAAAGCTGCGGTTTGGGGACCTCAGACAGAGCAGTGCTGTGCAGAAGATGAATGAGGAGTGTACTAGCATTGGCACACCTGCCTCTGTGAATTTGAGAAACTCTTTGGTAAGCTCAGCAAAGACATCCCAGAACACCAATAAAGTGGCATATTATTGCAAGCATATGTGGCAACCAGCATGAGAGTTTACCGTTTTGGCCTATCCAGAGTTGTGTACAGTTGTATGAAGATACAAAGATAATTCTGTTCAGAAATGTTAGCTGCCACTGCTACCTTAACAGATGATGGCAGAACACATTGTTGTCTCCACAACAGACCTATTGACCCTTTGACGTCACACTATCCAGAACCCTGCCCACTCGGCCATGACGGATGTCAAAACTAATGTACTCCTATGAAGCTAGTCTAAAAAGAGACATCTGTAACCTAATATTGCTTCTATTTAATTAATTTCCCTTTAGAAATGGTCATAGGATGCTGCACAAACAGACAAACTTGTAATTTTATTTTGTAACTTTTCATGAGGAAAGATACGAGGGCAATGGATAGCAGCTGCACCCCATGTAATAAAGAAAATTAAATGTAAACTCAAACTTGGATCAATCATTAATGCCTCAAATCAATGACATTGATCCTCATGATGCATGTATTTAAACCAGTTTCATTTTATCACTGTAGTTCTGCTTAATTAGCTGTTGGAATAAAAGGAGTCACATTGTAATGACCACAAATATTAGTTTAAAATAAGCTATAACTCATAAATCTAATGGAAAAAGCTGTCCTTTTACAGTTACAGCATTTGCTTCACTCATTTCAATACCATAAATTTATTTTAAATGAAACTCCATCACTTCCTGGTACAAGAGGTGAAGGTTCAGGGAACAGAGGCCAGCCTTTAACCCGCCACACTGAAGCTTTTGGAGGCTGCTTGGTCTCTTTTATTCCAATCCAGAAGAAGGAAAACTCAATGCGTTGAGGGGAAGGAGGCGGAGGAAGTCAGTAGGTGAAGCTGTGAGACAGACCTGTGGTTGTCACCCAGCAGAGGAACATTTGCCCAGCAACTCTAGCAAGGAAGTGAGAAAATAAATGGATCTGTGAATGGGTGATATAACCATTGCAGATGCTTTCCTTGTGGTTTTTATTAGTGGTTTATGAAGTTGGCATTTTTATTTACTCAATAAGTTGGTGAAAATAAACCTGTCTGTTTTATTGAAGCCTGTTTTACCACATTGTTCAAATAATTAGATTCTTCTGCCACACTAAAAAACATTAGAAATTGCTTTAAGTGGTCAGCAAAACAGACTTCCTAAAAAAAAAAAAATATTTCTTAATTTTTGTGTCATGCAGAACTTTGAAAAAATCCTCACCACTTAAACCTTTTCAGTTTATTTTATCATATTCTAACTACAATAAACAAACTGTAGTGGGATTTTATGTGACAGACCAACAAAAGGGGATTGATTTTTTACAAATGAAATTTTGCAATGTGATCCACGTTTACACAGACACCTCTAAATAAAATGGTTCTGTCATGGCTGGATTGGTTTGTTAGAGAATGAAAAGCAATATTGACACAGATAGGCTGGAGAAGTTTTAAATAGGGCTAGGTTATCCAAAAATATCTTAAATTAATTTTCAAGTCATTATCTAAAACAGAGAGAGTATGGAACAGCTGGGAACCTACCAACATATGGCTGTCCATCTTAATTTGTCATTCAATGTAAGGAAACATGAAGCAAATGTAAGGAAACGGTGAGGAGAGGTGGTTAAATGCTGGAAGTGAGATTGATGGAACGATGGATGAAGACTAATTACTAACTGAGTGCAGCTGTGAGGGTGGAGAAGAAGGCAGACTGAGAGAGAGAGAGACGAGTAGTGGCTGGGAAAACATAAATCTAACAACAACAAAGAATACCTAAACACAGGGAATGAACAACAGATCTAACCTAAATAAACAACAACTACTAAAAAAAGTGACCGAATGTAAAGACAGAAACCAAGGCTAATAAGGAATAAGCATAAACCAAAACAAACATGAACAGCGAAAGATCCTGACACCTACACATTAAGTTAAAAAAAAAGAAAAGAAAAAAGAAGTAAATACAATTTATAATATTTAGTAAGATGTGTAAATGTTATGTTTACAGCAATCTAACTGAGCTTGAGCTACTTTGCAGAGAAGAAACAAATCAGACACCAAATCTTCAGGCTTAGTTTTACCAAAGATGAATGCAAAATACAGACCACCGTTTCACATTTTTCCTTATTAAAATAATTCAGATGCCCCTTATGATTATGTGCAGTCTTTTTTGTTTTACATAAAATACCAACAAAATATGTACTGTTAGAAACTTCCCATGCATCTGAGACTGTCGTATTGGTATTGCAAACATGGAGGTGGAGACTGCAGAACAGGAGTGCATTGTGGGTGGATGTCCTGGCTCTGCACCAGAAAGCAAATTTGTTGAAGTGACATGAGCTGCAGTACAGTCGCTGCTGAACCAAATCTCAAACAGAATTCCTCACAAGTAGAAGAATCTAATTCATATTCTGTTCACACCATCCACAGGAAGCAGATGTAGGCGGAACTGGGGGTGAAGCCACACCACGAACATGTGACTGTCTGTTCAAACCCGACAGAAATCAAGCTAAATGAGGGTCTTCAGTTTGGCAAGGAGATAAAAAAAAATGACTGTATTTCACTGATTATAACAATAACAATCCCTTCAACCGAAGAACACACTGTATTCATTTTGATTTCAGCAGCCTTGGTGTGGGTCAGCCTTTAATCAGGGCGGCCATCTTTGGTTATAGAACATGACACGTGTGGCCGTTTCTGCACATCTGTTGACTAATCATATTAGTGTATAATGTCTGCATCCAGATGAGAGTCATTTAATAGAAATTGCTTCAGTAGCTGTCATGTTTAACTGTAACCACGAAGGCCTTGTTGAGCAAACGTTAACAATCATGGTAATGTTACCAAATTCTGTTGATTAAATCGATGGAAAACATACAGATAGAAGCTGACTCAAAGAAGAAGAATTTTTTTTTTTGTTATGTAGCATCAAAAAACTGTAACTGTTGAATTCAAGTTTCAGTCAAACTTGTTGTAACACCCCTTACAAAAAAATCCCACACACAATCACACATTTCCACATGAAAATCATGTGATCACCTGTGATTTTTTGGTGTGATTTTCACATGTGAAAATCACGTGTGAAAATCACATGTGTGAAATGTGTGATTCACATGTGAATCACATGTGATTTTACCACAAAACGTTCCAAAATCACACGTATTCATGTGCTTTCACATGTGCTTTCACATGTGATTCACATGATTCACATGTAAAATTTGTGTGATCCACATGTGATCACATGTGATTTTCATGGGATTTTTTTGTAAAGGACGATGAATTACCAATATTTGACCATCAACTATAACTGACATTATTTGGAAATTAAAAGATTTTAGTAGAATAGCAACTTAGAGGGCAGACAATTACCACAACAAGGTGTGTTAAAGTCAAACTACAAACACATGATTACATTTGAATAAAGAACGTCCATATTAGGGTTTCTCAAAGCCCGGTTCTGATCCAGACTGAACAAAACGTCAATTCAAGAAATACAAAATAAAAACAAGAACATTTTTTCAATCAGGCCCATCAAGGTACAAGACATCATGAGCATGAATCATGTTACGGTTATAGTTTGATATTTTATGTTGTTCTAGAAACATTACTTCCTAATAAATAGGTGCTGCACAGTCCCAAAAACATTCAGCTTATTTTTTATTTATTAGTTAAATTATCTACAGTTACCCTGTGATGAGGTCCTTTTTAGGGTTAAATATCGTGCTTGGTTTGTAATACCAATTATAAAAAATTCAAACAGAATATAGAAAATAACAAAATCAAAACTGGGGGGAAAATAATCAAATTTGTACAAGCAGTGGTTTTACTTCACTTTATATTCAGTTTATGTATTGATCTACAACTTTTATTTGTTGAGACATGAAAATCAATTAAATGGGTCAAATTTAGGTTCAATTTTCATATGAATTTATAGTTTATTGACTGGTAATTGTAGCCCAAGTTGAGATAAATCAGCAGTGAGCTTAGCTGCCAAATACACAAATAGGAGAGTTTCTGCTGTCTTCTGTTCGAGGTTCAGACCCAAATCCTGCCTTGTCACAACGCCACGAACCACTGCTGTCTCACAGTGGGAACGGCTTGTTCACAGACACTTTGACCTTCAGCAGAATACACTGAGGCCCTGCTAAAACTACCTCACACCAACTATGTTTACTCTAGCTGTGGCGCAGGAGCAACTGCAAAGGATACAGTCCAAATCAAAAAGGCAGTTCAGCTACATGACTCACAAACAATGGTGCTGTTGATGCTTGAGGACCAAGCGCTGCTGGCGCACGCTGAAGAGAAGGAAGAGTTCTGTTTTCTTTTACAAATTGATGTTTTTTTAGATAAAATATCAAAGTAGAGGCTGCAGGTACTGATGTTAATATTCTACTTTTGGTGCCATCTGCAAAACTTCCTTCAAGTTTTAAGTACAAGCTCTCTGTATCGTTCGCATCAATGTGAAAAATGTCCCATAAAAGTAATTGCTTGCTATCCATAACTGCTTGCCCATTTCCTTGCAGAGCGTTGTGGGAAGAGTTTGATTTTAAAATATTTATTAGCATTTCTTAGAAGTGAAGTTTCACACTCTAACATATGAATGGCTGATGACACTGTTCAAGTATTTTGGCAGTTCAGATTTTTGGCACTTTCTCTGGTCTCCGTCTGAACGTTTTAAAGACAGCAGATCATATTCATTCTTTCCTTCACCTAAAAGTGTTTCTGAGAGCAGCTTGAAAGAGGAATGCAGCTAAAAAAATAAAAATAAAAGAAAGGGGATTGGATGGACACCACACGAGTTCTCAAGGCTAGCCATCGCTGAAGTGATGGTGTTGGTTATCGCTGTCTGTGTGCAAAACTTTGTCAATAATCCATTATTGTCAAAAAACCCACAATTTTTCAATTGCGGTGTTTCAGTTAAACAAGAAATGTAATTAAAATCACTCATAAATAAGTTTGTTCATGCAACAAGTCATTACAAAACATCATTGACCAGCATCGTTATCCTGCAGGACATAAACAATGGCTGAAAAAAATTCTAATCGCAAATTATGAAGGAAGTTTGCTCCACTGAAGCGCATCACAACACAATCCCACCATTCCTATAGCAAGGTTTTAGTTTGACAATTTTAATGATGAGAAGTTTGCCAGTTAACCGAGTTATCAATGTCATCCAGTTCTTTAAACCAGGGGTATCAAATTCATTTAATCAAAAACCCCAAAAGTTCTCAAGGGGCCGGTTGTATTGCTAAAACCAATTAAACCAATATTGATAAATAACTGTTCCTCCAGGATTTTGTGATTGTGTGGGTTTTTTTGGAATCTAAATTTATAAATATTTGTAAGACATTTTTACAATATTTGCACTGATGAATGATGTTAAATGTGACTTTTTATTACTCATCGTATCAATTACAGACTATAACTTGACATCAAGTTAGGCAGTAATCACTTAAACTCAATGCTTTTGACCAATTTTGAAAGAAATCTGCGATATAAATCATAAAAAAATATGGAGATTTGTTGATTTTGTGTGAATTATGTAGATTTGTGAAAAACTGGAGAAACTTATTGACGTAATTTGGAGTCGAGAGGACCACATAAAAAGGTTCGGCGGGCCAGATTTGGCCCCTGGGCCTTGAGTTTGACACGTGGTTTAAGCTGTATCTTGTACTTGACAGTTGAAGATTACTAGATTATTACACAAAAGTAAAAAATATTCTACTCTTTTCTCAGATTTGTATAATATATAGTTATATAAGGTTAATTGGATCATGTCTGTCGAATCTCCAAGTCCGATCTTTTGAAATAAACAACACAGAACATTTTATGGTATGTTAATGCAGATGAGGATAATTAATCTCGCAGATATTAGCTGCAGTGTTTCCTTTCCGTCTGGTTCGGCTACACCAGCTTTAACATAATCCTCCGGTGGATCAGTCCAGTCCATTCCTGCTTTCTGCGGGAATTCCTGCTCCGGCTGGGCACTCAGAAATGTCCTGGGACATTTTATCTGATGGGCTCTAGCAGTGCTGCTGCGTGGTAAACTTACCTAACCTGCCCCTGGTCCTGGGGACAGTCTGTACCACTAAAAGTCCCTCAGGACGCAGACCGGCTCAGGCAGTCAATGCTCTCATGAGCTTTATCACACCTAACACACATCTAAATGTGTGAGTTTGTGAAAGATAAACTTACAGCAGTAAGTTGTGTTAACGTTTTATTAGTTTTGTCAAACCTCCAAGAGTTCCCTTACAAAAAAATCCCACGAAAATCACACGTGATCACATGTGAATCACACATTTCCACATGTGATTTTACCACGAAACGTTACAAAATCACACGTATTCATGTGCTTTCACATGTGATTCACATGATTCACATGTAAAATTTGTGTGATCCACATGTGATCACATGTGATTTTCGTGGGATTTTTTTGTAAGGGTTGAATAAACGAGTTTTTAGGTTTGCACTTAAAACAACTGAAGGAATTAAAATACAGGAGTGGGAAGTATTTCCCAGAATGCTTGGCGGTGTGTTTTTATATCCTGAGATGGAAGTGCGTTACATTGACCTGACTCCTGTGTTTTATTAAGGTAAATATTTATTTTAAAGCAATTCTCAGTTTGCAAATTAAATAATCTGGTAATAAAATTCATTATAAGATCAGAAATGTTGTTCTTGCAATTTGAAACAAGAATTTAAATTATTCTAAAATAGTTATTTTAACTTGATAATATGAGTGAAATAATAGTGAAATGTGGTTCTTTAACCAGGTGAGGACAGCTTTTGTTTTCTTGCATATTTTGAAATAATTATTTGTTTTAAATCGCAGCATTAAGTTAAAACTCACAATTCAAGATTAATAAAGTTTAGACAACTTGTCTCTTCTTGTCAAATCAACTTCATAAACTTTAATTTCTGAGTTCAAACCAAAATAATTTTCTTGTTGACTTTAATTGCATTTTTAAGGCAGCAGGTGGACTTTCATTTTCAACTTAAACCACCTTCAAATGTTTTACAGTGTGTGTGTGACACATTAATATGGGAACGGTGGCCTTCGTTTGGATTTTAGAGGGCCTGCAGGTAAGAGCCATTCCAGTTGTGGAGGTGATTTGATGAGGCACTTGCTATAGAAAGTAGCGGAGTATCCAGGAAGGCGCTGACCTCTCGCTTACAAAGGCCCATTCTGCAGAGACTGAAAGAGGAACAGCAGCCCTGAAGGAAAAAATGACACGGGATTTTCAGGTAAACATTTCCAAGGCGGATCGACTTACAACTGCATGTAAACCTCTGTGCACTTGCCTCTCTTGTTCACCTCTGGCACACTCTAAATCGAGGAGATTTTCGGTGTCTGGTGTTGATGCATGGCGGTATATTTTTTTCCTCTGTGGAAAAAACATTCCAGGCGAGGGCGAAGCCAAGCAACGGATTAAGAATGAGGGGGAATCAAAGAGGCTGCAGGGCTGTGGAGAGGTATGAATGGTTAAAAGGTGGAAAGTGCAGTTGGTGGTATGTACGAGGGTTTGCAAAGGAGGAGTGCACGGATGCAGGGCTGCATGCCAGAAGAGGCAGACCGCGAGAGCTCCCTTCGCAAACAGAAAGCCGTGTGTTCGGCGGGGACTGCAGCAGGGGCCCCTGTGTGTTCATGAAAGCTGCTTCATAAATTGGTAAGCTGAGACGGCCGGCTCCTGGTTGCTTTTCCCCCCTCAGCGCTTATTTTCTCATCCCACTTCATTAATGATGATATGGGCAGAGGGCAAACATGACGCAGACAGACATCTCTTTATGAGGCTGATACACACCTGCAGGAGGAGACACTGTTCTTCAAGTAATGCAGGGAGACCTACTGTGCAAAGAAGCTGTTTTTTGTTAGACAATATGCAGTAAAGTGGCACTGTTTGAATAGTTCACGAAAGGGGCAGTCTCATATTTGAGAGCAGTGAGGTGGGGTTCCAGTCAGGGCCTTCAGTAGACGTCATCTACAATGTGGGTCTTTAACAATACACACAATGCAAAAGTATGCACCACACCAAGCAACAGGCATCCAATAATATGGAAATAAATAAAAATATTAGAGGTGAGCTGATCAATCAGCCACCGATTATAATCGGCCGATTTCCGTGAAAACGTGTATGATCGGTGATCGCCGATCACCGAAACCGATCAGATTTATCTCACTTCGCAGCCTGAATGTGGAACTGATCTCCTCTTTCCTTCACACTGCGCGGCAACAAACCCTGTCGTGTGAAGCTATAGCAGCGCTGAGAGTGAATCGGGGACGTTTGGTGTTGCGATGGAAAATTACCTCGGGGGTGAAGCACGTCAAAATGCATCGACACAACAAATCTGATACGGCATTTCAAAAAACAAGCACTTGACGGAGTTTGGCTACATCAGGGCTCAACTCAGAAAAAAAGAACCAGATAGCGGATTAGCATCCATTTTGCCAGGTAAGATACTATAATTTATACCTTAGCCAAAAAATGAGCAGGCTAGCAGAGGCCACCTCTGTTTGTTAGTCACTGAGACATACTACTGTCTACTTTTTATTTCATGGGACCCGTTTTGCTGAGTGCCAACAGTGAATTAAGGCTTTCTTTTTTTTTTTTTAACAGTGATGACATTTTAAATTTATCACACAGACCGAGACAAATTAGACCTGTCTACTAAACTCTCGGCACTCCTCAAATCTTTCCCCAGAGATCAATGCGTCTTCATCAACATTACAGTTGCATGAGGTCATTTCTTTTTTCCTGGTTAATAATTTATCTTTATTTTGTATTTTAGCTGCACATCTCAAAGAGATTAACTTCTGTTTTTTATCACCCTTGGGTTTCTGTGATCTCAAGACCGATAGTCTGCATTGTTTGAAGGAGAACATAGTTTCAGAACTTCATAAGCCAATGTGAGAAGATGAAAATTTATAGGATTGTTGATTGCTATCGTAGATTCATCAAACGTGTAGTAAAAGCTGTAAGACTTTGTATTCTGGGAGGGATTTTTATGTTGTACTGAAACAGGAGCTTCATGTTGGTGGGCTTTGTTGCAAAACCACCCGAAAATACATCAATTGGCTCAAATTTTTACATCTCAGTTATGTTTTGAGATTTAATGCCATATATTTGAACTTGGGCTGCACAGTGGCGCAGTTGGTAGAGTTGTTGCCTTGCAGCAAGAAGGTCCTGGGTTCGATTCCCGGCCCGGGGTCTTTCTGCATGGAGTTTGCATGTTCTCCCTGTGCATGGTGGGTTCTCTCCGGGTTCTCCGGCTTCCTCCCACAGTCCAAAAACATGACTGTCAGGTTAATTGGTTTCTCTAAATTCTCCATAGGTGTGAGTGTGTGTGTGAGTGTGTTGTTTGTCTTGTATGTCTTTGTGTTGCCCTGCGACAGACTGGTGACCTGTCCAGGGTGAACCCCGCCTCTCGCCCGGAACGTAGCTGGAGAGGAACCAGCAACCCTCCCGACTCCATTAGGGACAAAGGATAAACAGAAAATGGATGGATGGATGATATTTGAACTTATACTGATTGTAAATTACTTTTGGTATTTAAACACATGCAGGCTGTTTGAAAATGTAATTTATAAAGTTATTTTTCTCCAAATATAAACCCAAATGATTGACACTGAACTGGACAAAATTTAATTTCCCCTTATTTTTGATTTAGATGTCTTCTATAAAAGTAGTTTTAAAGTCCATCCTTTGTCAACTTTAACATTGAAACACCATCTAATCTTAATCAGGTTTTAAAATTACTTTAATTTGATTTAAAGATTACAAAATCCCACAATACATATTCCATCATTTCATGTTTTGCCTCCAGGCGTTAAGGATTGAACTTCATACAGGAAAGAAATAGATGGGTATAGGAACTACTAATCCCACAATGCACTGCATTAACCCACTTTCACTTTCAGAGAACTCCAGCAAGATATTGTGATAAGATTTCAAAGAATTTGACCTGATTTAAACAGAACAAAGGCACTAAATCTTCTGGTTTTGATGACATTCAGAGCCACGTAAAGACAGTCACAAAGACGGCCTTCTATCACCTGAAGAACATTTCCAGGATTAAAGGACTAATGTCTCAGCCAGATCTAGAGAACACATTTGATTTGATTTTGATTTGATTTGACATTTATAAATTAATTTCATTGTTGTGACACTTTGCAAATAGAAATAATTTGGGTAATTCTATACAAGAGAAGTTTGTTAGGATTTAACTCTAGGGAGAAGGAAAAAAGGTAAATTTGATGCAAGTAAATTTATGGTTTTAACTGTATTAATTCAGGGCCCTCAACACAAATACACAGCACACTTTTCACATTTTTATTTTATAGGATATTAGGAAAATTATGTATTTCTGATCTTTCAAATCTCTAGCAATATTCTTTCAATGCATTCAGTGCTGAACAAAATCATCTGTGATAAGTTTTAATTCCTCCACTGTTAGAAATCTCACATTTAAACATGTTCTGATTCAGTTCTGGGTGATTTAAGGCCATGTTTGAAACCTTCCTGGCTCACAGTTGACATCGTGAAGTTTCCATGTCCAAACTTGAGGTCTGGACCTACAGCACATATGATGTGCCGGTGTACTGGCAGCAGAAAGATCCAACAGGAAGTGGGCACAGAGCTGGTACCGCCAAGCCAAAAAAACCCACAAAAAATACCAGAACACGGAAAGGTTGTGTTTAATATCACAGAGAAACTGGCCTTTTACTGGACACAGAGAGGGAAATGGCACCGATTGATCCTAACAAGCATGTCTGTGTGTGTGAAAGAGAACGAAAGTTTTATTAACTGTAAAGTTTAAAATACTGGGGTTGGCAGACACAAAAAGGAATCTACGATCTGGACAGACAGCGGACATAATGTATCTTCCTTTATGGTTCTTTTATGACCTGTTCATGTTTTACTTTCATCCTGACACCAAACCTTGAACTCCCATAAATTTAAATAGTTTTCCCTGAAATGTGCCT
This sequence comes from Gambusia affinis, assembly GCF_019740435.1. Taxonomy (NCBI): domain Eukaryota; kingdom Metazoa; phylum Chordata; class Actinopteri; order Cyprinodontiformes; family Poeciliidae; genus Gambusia; species Gambusia affinis. The sequence continues at coordinate 5,671,976 of NC_057889.1, forward strand.
CAATTTAAAGACCATAAGCTACCAATTTATAAGTGTTTGCAGTAGCATCTCGGCAAACACACACACAACGTTTTAAGGCATGTTTGGAAACTGTTTTTGTGTTTTGAGAAAAGCGAAAACAATCAAGCATATTGGTTAATTTATTATGGAACAAAAATATTTAAGTGTATTCCAGAACGTTCACTCACCTCATCATGGCAAACGCTTGTTGTTGTCAGGCCTTTTTTCTGAATAATTCACCTAATATTTATTTCACCACTTGGTGGCGCTCATAGACTTTGTATAAAGTGTTATTAGTCCCGGGATATACAACATAAACTACATGCATGCTTCAAAAGACTGGATCAGGAACAGTTATTTTCAAGTTGGTCTTCAGTGTTATTTAGGTCTGGGCTTTGACTGGACCATCCTAGCAGCACATGACTTCGCTTTGTGTTGACCATTTTAGCTCCAAACCATTATGTTTAGGGTTTTTGCCTAACATTATGTTGCCAGCTTCTCCTTTTATATTAAGGATAATCTTCTGGAAGAAAAGAAAGTTTGTTTTCCACATTCAAAATGTCTCACAGCACGCATTATTTTTGAAAAAGTGATTCACTCTGTGCATTTTTCAGACTATTTATAGAAGGTAATCTCTGGTGTCACTCTGCGCCAGATAAACTAGATGTAATATTCATTCATTGAAGTACTTAAAAAGCAAATATTCCCATTTACCAGGAATAAATAGAGCATTCAGGAATGTACATACAGTAAAAACCTTGTTGCATATTAGGATTTAAGACAGGATGGAGATATTTGTAAGATATAACTCAGCAGCGGGTTTATTCATGCTCTATAATCCTGTTATCATCCCACACAGCCCAAATTCCCAGACTTACTCCATCTTGGATTCACAGGGTTTCCCCTTTGATGCTCAGAGAAAGTATTTAACTAACCTTCTGCAGCTTTAAGTCAACATTTATTTTCAGCCAGGAACATAAAACAGGGTTCACATCTCACAGTGACCAGCTTGTCTTTATCGGCAGGATGCTAAATATGAAACTGAACGCTTCAGAGTCCAGTAAATTGCAATAAATCAACGTTCGCGGTTGCACAAGTAAACTGTAAATGGATGACTCAGCAGCGCAGATCCATAAAGCACCATAGCTCCTTCAGAGCTTACTGTAAATGTAAACCTGGACACTAATTGGAGTCGGTGGTTCTTCACCATCTTTAGGATCTTTCGGTCACTTGATGCCACAGATAATTTTGGGCCTCATCAATATCGTGGATGTTCTTAAAGGACCAGAATGTACTGTTAAAAACCCTTTAAATTGTTGAAATATTAATAAAAAGCTGTGTCTGCACCCGATAAGAACTTCTCAAAATGAAATAATATTGGACATGTTTTGAAACTGATCAATCCCTCTGCTCAGTTAGTAATTTTAAATTTTTTTTTTGCAATCAAAATCACCGATTTGTGGAGCTAACTTAGAAATACCTGGAAAATATTTTGCAATATTTGCACATATATATGATGGTAAATTTATTCGATGATTGCTTGACAAGTAAAGCTGAAGAAGTGCAGTAGAAGTTAGAAATACTGCCACCTGCAGGCGGGAGTCTGCATCACATAAAACACAATGTTTCTGACCATGTTGGTGGAAAATTTGCAATAAACTCACAATTTAAGCATTATCGTAAAAAAGCGTTTATGTTCCATGATCATGGAATTGCAAAATGCTTTTCATTTGATTGACACTATAATATTTAAGCACACATATTATGTTAAAGATTTTATTTATGCGTTCCTCTGGCTTTGTGCAAGTATGGAAAAGGAACGGATAAGCAGATGGTGCTAATGCTGACTAAAACAGGCACATATAAGTGTTTCCTAGAGTGGAATAGAGCCGCTGGCCGCTTTTTTACTTCAGGAAGTATTTTCAGGAAGCAGGGTAGTTTTCTTGAGCTATTATTAAACCTCTGATTCAGTGAATCTACCAGGGTAAAAACAGATTACCTGAGTAATGCTTTCAAAATTACCAGGAACCGTAGAGGTGGAGCTTGGAGGGGGAAGGACTGGGAAATATCTCACGTTCTCTCTCCCACAGCAGTAAGTTGTGTTAACTTTTTATTAATTTTGCCAAGCCTTCAAAAGTTGAATAAACTAGAGTTTTTAGGTTAGCACTATGAAGAAAATACAGGGATTCCTTTTAAAAACTCAAGACAACTTTGACACCTCCCTGCTGTTTGTATCGCATCTAAAACAAACAAAAACCCCTTTCTGTTAATATAAAGCACTATAAAATAATCACAGTATTCAAAATAAACTAACATCAACTTCCCTCAGCCGCTCACAATCACAGCTGTACACTGTAAAACATTTGAGCCACATTCAGTTGTGTTTACCGTCTTCTACCCTTTAAGTCAAATAAATTTATCCAGTTTTAGATTTTGAACCTAAATGTGTGAGTTTGTGAAAGATAAACGTACAGCAGTAACTTGTGTTAACTTTTTATTATTTGTTGAATAAACTGGAGTTTTTAGGTTAGCACTTAACTGAAGGAAGAAAAAGACAGGAGTGGGAACTATTTCCCAGAATGCTTAGCGGCTTGTTTTTTGTATCCTGAGATGTAAGTGTGACACATTGACCTGACTCTTGTGTTTTATTTTAAATAAATATTTATTCTAATGCAATTCTAGTTCGCAAATAATCTGGTGATAAACTTCATTGTCAGATCAGAAATTTTGTTCATTCAATTTGAAACAAGAATTTAAATCATTCTAAAGTAAAATAAGAAATTATTTCAACTTGAAAATGTGAGTGAAAATAATGGAGAAATGTGGCTCTTTAACCGAGTGAGGACAGTTTTTTTTATCTTGCATATTGTGAAATAATCATTTGGTTTAAGTTAATCCTCACAATTCGAGATTAATAAACTTAAAAACAACGTTTAGACAATTTGTCTCTTGTTAAATCAACTTCACGAACTTTAGTTTCAGTTAAAACCAAAACAATTTTGTTGACTTAAATTGCATTTTCATGGCAGCAGGTGGACTTTAATTTTCAAATGTTTTACAGTGTAGTGTTAACGAGGACCGACTCTCTCAACGCCACTGAAAAAATGTTGTACGATTTTTCTTGCAGTTTTGTTATTTGGGTCAGACAGTTTGGGATATGAAGTTGAAAATATTAGAAAAGCAAACAAAAATCGATGTGTCAGAACACAAGTTTCACCTGGACAAACAGGATTGTCTCACTTTTACAAGAAGCACCAGTAGACAGATATCTAAAAGTGACTTCAGTCTACATCTGTTATCAGCCTCCTTCATGTGACATCATGCAATCTTCTGCTATGACTAAGCAGGAACACGATGTTGCTATTGAGAGACGACTGTGAGAAGCGAACGCTGAACAGTTGCAAAAGTTGAATGTGAAAGCAATTCAGAAGGAAGGCTGGGAATGTTTAATTCAACATCTGGATGCTATTTATGAGCTTCATATTGATGGCAATTGCTGCTGTGAGAGTAACAGTGGATAACTTCTGTCATGTGAAGCCAGCCTTCGCAGTTGTTTTTATTCTCACACTCAGTGTTTTGGTATGAGTGGTCGTCCTGAAGGCGGTTTCTGTCCAGGAGAGCTTTCTGCATCTTCACTTGGGAGACCTGCTAATGAAAAACGCAGAATGCAAAAGCAGGAGGAAAACTCTGTCCTCTGCAAACAAAAGATATTTGGGTTTATTTCTAAATTAATAAAAGATTCTTAGAGTGTTTAGATCTGTTTTATTTTGTTATGGAGTTGTGTCAAAGCACAGTAATTTTATCATTTTTTCCTCTACATCTTTTTACTCAGGATAATTAGCTTCTTTTTTCCACAATGTCTGAGCCAAATGAAGGAGAATGTCTGTAGACATATATCTGTCTGTATATCAGACAGACAGCAGTGTTTCTTTGCATCCATCAAAGAAACACAAAACCTTTGTGTTTCTCCCAAACACAAAACCTTTGGGAGAAAAGGTTTTGTATAAGACAACTACTTTAATGGTTATTATTTAAGTATTTAAGTATTATAGAGGTGGAAATAAGTGTGGAAAAAGGAAAAATATGTGTTTTCAGAATCCATTTATTTTCTTATTTGTCCAAAACGTTGCATCCGATCATCCATCTTTGTTTTTTGAATTGGTATTGAAGCTTTTTAATCTTTATAAGGTGCCACACTGTTAGAGCTCTATGTTACTGATTGTCTACTATATTTCTTGTCTTCCCCTGGTTCAGAAAACAAGCTTCCTTTCTTGAATAATCTCTAGTTTAAAGAAAACACTTATGAATTGATTAAAGGTTTACTTATCCATACGTACCGCCGTAACTCCTTGTCAACCTTTTGCTGCAAGTTTCTTGACTTTGGACTTGGAAGTGAATACTCCTACTATGACCTAAAGCATTTAATCAAACAAATCAGCTCTGTGTCACGTATTGCGTAATAAATTGGAACGGTACAGGGAATACATTTGAATAAAAGCGTGTGGAAAAAAACCCTTTAAACCGTAAATCTGTTTGTGTTTAGAAAGCTTCCCTGCTGTTAAAATAAATATCAGCTGGTTTAATATTAACTGATGGTCTATGAAGAGGGTTTCTCATTACCAAAGCACAACCGCAGTAAAACCTACTAACATCATATGGTTACAGCAGTATTTCTGGAATTCCAGTGAGAAAGAAGAAGAAAGAACATGAATACACCATAAGACAGTTTCACAAAGATATAAAAATGGCAAGAAAATCACTGCACAAGACTCCACTGATGAAGAAAAATTGATATTTAAGCCTGTTTAAAGTTCCCTTCAGAGGATTTGGAAAAGCCGGTGAAATACAGGGAGAATAAAGTTTAGTCAGAGGAAACCAAAACATTCTTTTGATTAGAAAAACACCAAAAATAAGGCTTTTCCACAAAAGATTTGGTAAATGTATATTTATCATCTTGTATCCCACGTGCCTTTCTATGGAGCCCCCTAAGGGAACGGAGGATTTATTTTTCTGTTGTGATTTTTCGCAATAATGTAGTGATCAGTTCATGCGGCATAATTAAACACTGAAAGTCTTTCTTATGGTGGCTACTGTACTTTCTGCTATAATATTAGGTTTCTGTAAGTTTTTTCCATCTCGTTTATGAAATATCTGAAGTTTTATATGATTTTCTTGAGGATAAAAATGCACAACAAGCCTATGTGCAAAACACAAAAGCAAAACAGGCCAAACATGGGCTTTCCATCTCTTCCCATCACTTCTTATATAAACAGAAACTTTCTGTGAGAAGGAAAGAAAGAGAGAACAATTACATCCAAACTATTTGGACTATTTCTGAGTTATTTTCACAGGATAATAAAGTCATCGGACAGTTTTGATTGTCTTTTTGTGTTGGTCGTCTGAATGGTTACTAATGGTCAACCTTACACAAACAGACATGCAGTGAACAAATTTTCAGTCAGTTTTTTGCACTTCACTGAGGTTTTTTAAATGTGTATATATTTGAAATTTTTGATTGACATTCGTGACTGCAGACAAAATAGACCAGCGTGTATTTCCTTACTGCAAGGAAACGCAAAAGAAACATTTTTCCCCATGTCCCCTTGGGGGATCCGTACCATTCCAGTCTTTTACCCATAACGATTTTTGGGGGGATCAATTTGTTGTTTTATTTATTGTATTTGTTGTTCATAATCTGTGTGAATTTCATGGCAGCAGAAAAATAAATGTACTTACAAAAACTTTAAGGTTTTCACTTCCTAATTTAGCTTCCAGTACTAATAATGTTCAGCTCAGGACCAACCAATAGTCGCTAATGTTGACTTTATGTTTTATAATACAAAAAAAAAAAAAAAAAAAATCAAAGAAAAAAGGAAATGAAAAGAGAAACTTATGAAATCCTTCCCCACGTGTTGGAGTCTAAACTTCTCCAGTCTTCAGGAATTTTCTGCATCTGTTTTATTTCTGCCTCTCCTGAATAACACCTTGCTGTTTCCCTCCTCATTTTAAAACAAAACCACGAGAAGTGGGCCTCAGAAAGCGGAGCGGACCGTCCCCTGGACTCCTTTGTTCTCACGTCTTCCTAATGTAAACCCGCTGCATGTTCAAAGACGAGGACAGAGCGATGTCCCTGGGGATATTCTCCAGGAAAGCCCTTACTTTACTATCAAACAACAGCAGGAGGATGAGTGGGTGTCATCACAACTGTCTCATCAACAGTGGATCAGGCTGGAGCCCTTGGAAGACGTGGAGGAAGACTAGTCTTACTGCGAGAACCGATTGGGGTTTCATGATTCATCTAGGAGAGTTTTCTGTCTCCTTGCACTCAGATCTTTGAGAAAAACAAAGATCAGAGCACAGATCTTTGTTTTCTAGTCTTCTTCTGCAAGAAGACTGGTCTTCCTCCAAGAACCGATTGGAGTTTCATGATTCATCTAGGAGAGTTTTCTGTCTCCTTGCACTTAGATCTTTGAGGAAAACAAAGATCTGAGTGCAAGGAGACAGAAAACTCTCATAGAGGAAAACAATGAAATGAGTCCAGATCTTTGTTTTCTACTCTTCTTCTTGCAGGAAGCCTAGTCTTCCTGCAAATTGGAGTTTCATGATTTATCTAGGAGAAAACAAAGATCTGCACTCAGAGCTTTGTTTTCCTCAAAAATGAGAGTCCAAGGAGCCATAAAACTCTCATAGATCCATCATTTATGAGAGGTTTCTTTGAGGAAAACAAAGATCAGAGCGCAGATCTTTGTTTTCTAGTTTTCTTTTTGCAGGAAGGCTAGTCTCCGATTGGAGTTAAACAACCAATTAATCTACGAGGGTTTTCTGTCTCCCTGCACTCAGATCTTTGTGGAAAACAAAAACATGGACTCAGATTTTTTTATTCCTCAAAGATCTGAGTGCAAGAAAACACTCATAGTTGAGTCATTCAAAGAAAACAAATTTTTGTTTCCTAGACTTCTTGCAGGAAGACTAGTCTTACTACAAGAACTGATTGGCGTTAAACAGATTCCTGATTCATCTAGGAGAGTTTTCTGTCTTTTTGCCCTCAAATCTGTTTCCTCAAAAGTGAGAGTGCAAGGAGACAGAAAACTCTCATAGATAAACCATCTATAAGAGCTTTCTTTGAGAAAAACAAAGAAATGACTGGAGATCTTTGTTTTCTAGTCTCCTTCTTGCACTAGTTTTTCTGCAAGAACTGATTGGAGTTTCCTGATTCATCTATGAGATCTTTAAGGAAAACATTTTTGGTGACTATTCTTTCACTGCCTAAAGAGAGGAGTTCAGTGTCGCCAACTGGCCAATCATATGCAGCACAAAAAGTCCCATTAAGTCATTAGCTTGGCATGAAAATGAACAAATTTAGTGGTTCTCATGGCATTTGTCAAATAGGTTAGGTTAGGTTTCACCTGGCAGAAGGTTCATGTGAAAACTTTTTCTGAACTTTGTCTAAACAAAGTATGCTTATTAACATAAAAATATTTCTACTCCCAAGAGTTCATGACGTTCACAAGAGCATCATCCTCATATTTTACTGACCTAAACTCAGTGGAGGATCCGCTAAGTATTTCCAAGTTTTTTTGGTTTTGTTTTTTTTTTACAAGTAAAAAATATTTTAAATCTTATATTCATCTTCCTCTGAAGGCTTTTTCCTCTGGGGCAAACAAAGAGGATTCTGGTTGCAGCCGTAGCGAAATTGTGAATTTTACGAACCAACTTGTAAAAGTGAGGTCATCACAGTTTTCCTATTTGCTTTTTTTCATCCATTTTTTACCCTCAGTTGCTGCATTTGAGCAAATTGTTACTGACAAATGTGATGGTTCCAGATCCCGGCTGTGTGTTGTTAAACTGCCGATATAATTGTTCTTATCATTCAACAATCAACTGGAAATGGTGTCGATCTATTCTTTTAAATCAGAGATTGGATGTGAATACAGCTGGGAAAGACTATTACATGCTTCCAAAACATTATCTTGTAAAAACTCAATTCTTCTCCAGTTTAAAATTCAGTTGGTTTCTAGAAAAAGTATAATCAATTTTATGAAATTTAAGGAAAAATACGGCCAAAATGGTAAGACTTTGAATACATGACCTATGAAAACCAATGAAGAAGAAATAAAGAGAGGAATGGATGATTAAAAATAGATAAGAGGATTTTTTTTATTGTTTCCCAAAGACTTCTTTTTCCTGAAAATACTTTTCTGAAATCCCATATGATAGGGGTGTCCAAACCTTTTGCCAAACGGGCCAAAATTGTAAACTTCAAACTCCAAAGTTGCCGTGGGCCATGAAAACCAAACCCAAAATCAAGAGAAATAAAGCAGCTCGATATTTATTGTAGATCCAAAACTTGAAAGGGATTTTTTATGACAATGTATTAGGGCCGTTGTAGATAGAAAAAAAGGAGTAAATTTCCTCCAAAAACTCAGAAATTTTGCGATTAATCTCAGAAATTTGTCTAGAAAACTTGTACATTTTCTAGACAAATTTCAAATAGAAAATTTTGACATTCAAAATTCAGAAATTTCCACTTTTTTATAGAACATTTCAGACATTAATCTAACACTTAGATTGTTTTTTTTTCCTAATAAATTTCCCTGTTTTTTTTCTATAAATTTTCTAAGATGAGTCTTTTTGGCAAAAATGTATTGGGAGCAGCAACGTTAGATTTTCAGTAAAAGTCTCTGGATAAGCTTGATTACAAAAACACAAACAAAATTCTGTTGGCAACAATTTTTACCTTGATTACAAATTAAAAGTCTCCATCTGCATCTAAAGGCCAAATTTCTATCATTTTTTAAATTTTAGTCTGGGGCCGCACAAAATCAGTCCAAGGTCCACAAATGGCCCCCGTGCCGCACTTTGGACACCCCTGCCATACTGTGTCAGTCTGTAAAGAAACTCTGTGAATGTATTTGACGCCTTCCTAATAACATGCTGAACTAGTTATTAATTATTTATTCTATTGAGGGCGACGATAAATCATGAGGTGAACTCTTCAAAGTAATTCATTAAAGCACCATTCTGGGAAATTCATAGGGATTAATGTCTAATCAGCTCAAACATCGGCACAATATAATAAAAATAAACACGATTAAATGAGCTTCAAAATTAGGCTTTCATAAATTTATTTTGGATTTGGCGAGGCATCAAACGCCTCTCGTTTGTTTGCACAGATACTGGTGTAAATGCCAGCATGAATCAAGTAGCTTACCGGCTGCTCAAGGTGATTCATGTGTGCAAAGATGGAAACCCAAACGATCAGTGTAACCGTTTCTGGGCTGGTTATACGGCCGGTGAATATGACGAATTAAATTTTTACGTCCGAATCATCTGTTAGGAATGTAATCCCCTGCAGGAGCAGAAACGGGTCAGCGCTGTGTGGGGTTCCTCTGAAAACAGGTTTTCTCACTTTGGTTAAATTTTATCTAAGGTGAATTTTCACTCGCAGGTTCAGCAGAAACCAATCGACCTGAAAGCACACTGCAAACAAAATTACGAAATTAAAATGATCCATTTCTCTCATTTTAGTTTTCATAGGTTTATGTTTTAGTAAAATTAACTTTGTTCTTTTATTCTGTAAACTACTGACAACATGTCTCTGAAATTACAAGCAAAAATGTAGTATGTATTTGCAAAAATATGAGAAATGGTCAAAGTAACAAAAAAGATGCAGAATAACGCAAAGAAAACAAGTTCATGTTAATTCAGAAACAACAATACTAATATTTTAACTCAGGAAGAGTTAAGAAATTAATATCTAGTGGAAAAACCAGGAGGTTCAGTGCAGCTGTATGTTGTGATAATCTAATTTATTAAACAGAAGTAAGTCCTGTATGTCCTGCATGCAATATGATTAGTGTAGAATAAATAATAAATACATAAAGGAAGTATTAACTATGCCGGTTTAGCCTTGGGAGGGATCAACAAAATATCATTTTGGAATAAAACAAAGTTAGTTTTCTTTTAAAAAACTCATAAAAAATTCATTTGTTACACTACTTCAATATAAGCTTTGTCTATATGAATGAATGTTTTGTTTTTAAGTTGGAAAAAAATCCTTGTAGAGATCCTTGTTCCTCAAAATTATTTTTTAAATCACAATTTTTCTAAAGCAAAAAAGGTTTTTTATTTACCGCACGACGTGACTCAGTTCTTCAGTGCTTCACTTGTTTTTGTATTTAAGTATTTATATCTCGATCTGCAGATTCTTGTTAAAAGCGAGTTGTTCTTCTCTACTGTCCCCACATGCTTGCTCAGGAGTCTGGATTACTGCAAAATCAACAACTTGGATTAATTGGCTGAGCTTTCGCTGCACTTTTTACAATTTATCATTCAATTATTTGTCAATAAACTAATTCAGATCCTTGTGCAAATCGTAACTTATGTCTTAATACTTTCCATGAGGCCAAACACTCTCAGCTGAAAGACATTCATGGGAAAAAACTTTAAAAAAAAAAAAAAACAACTGGCTCTGTCCTTATATAGACATGAAGGTTTTCAGATATTTAGTTTGTTTTGTTTGTTGGAAGACCGTCGTTGTCAAATTAAGAGCTGCCAGAGCCCAGATACGGACATCAGTCACGTTACAGACAGAAATTATATCCTTCCTCCACACAGATATGCTGATAATGTCCATTTAAATAAGAACGACGTATCAAACTTCTTATTTTCCTGCAGATATGACGCATAATGTCCCCATATCACAACAGCTGCATGAAAAACACGAAGCTGTCAGAGGCACAAACGCTCCATTGCTTATCTAACAAACATGTCAGCACTTCTCTTAATGCCGTTTAGCAACCATGTGGTTTCATTAGGAATCCAACAGAGAAACTGAGCCGTTTCACTTAGTTGGATTCCTCATTTAGACAAAAATATGTCAAATTTAGACCTCACTTAGCTTTATCAGGCTAGTGATTTTTATTTTGCAGCTTATTCAGTGTTTTGATAAATGAGAAGGACTCATTGCACTTTATGGTCACTTTTCTGTTAGCGATTCTTATTCCTTTTTGTGCTGATCAGCCCTTATTATGTTGGAAACAATACATTAGGAATTGAAAAGCACAAAAGTAAGAGTCCAAACCAAATGAAAAAAGAGCAAAACAGCAGCTATTATTGCTCAGTTTAGATTTTTTATTTTTTGCTAAAATCCCAAAGTTTATTCAAACAACTTGTTAAATGTGACCGCAATCAGATTTCTGTGTGAACAGTTTACAATGTCAAAGCGACCTGCATGTGCAGGGGAACAAAGGCTTCAAAGCAGCACATTGTTTACGGACGTAATGATGGAGTCGTTGAGCAATGGCAGCCGATATGATTTTCACAAGTTCATAACAACACGAAGGAAGCTAATAAAAAGAAAGCACACTAACAGCGAGGGTATTTTCTGGAACATCGACTGCATCTTCAGTAGGGAAGTCTATTAGGATGCAGTCAGAGCCAAGAGTGGCGGTTCAGAGACACAGATATTTTTCAGAAAGTTCAGAATTTTTATAATTCTAAATTTTAGTTTACGTCCAGATTTACTGCATCTGGTTTCCTGTGGTGAAAAACGGTGATGCATGTTTCACATCAGTGACATAAAACTCATAAAATGAAACATGAGCGTTCAGAATGATTAAAAACAATCAAATATGCATCCAAACTATATTCAGATGTGATATTGATCAGATATGGAATGCACTGATTGATATATTTGCCTTTCCTAATTGATGAAAACAACAACCAAAGTGAGAGAACCAGAATACAGATCATAAAGATCTAAAAACAGGCTAATCCTACGAAACTGAAGTCTCACAATTCAATTTACGGTGATTAAATGTTGAACTTAACAGGCTCAAAATAATTCAGAGTTAAGAGTTTTACAGCCTGGAACTCTGAGTTCTAATTGAGGGGAAAAGCTTAGAAAGGATCATTAATAGTGCCTGCAGAAGGTCAAACGAGGTTGTTTCCTTTCTCTGAATCACGCCGTTTCAGATCCAATAGAAAGTCACTGCTAATAAAAAAAAAAAAAAAAAAAAAAAAAAAAAAAAAAAAAAACACTACACTGTAAAACAGCTGAAGTTGGTTTAAGTTGAAAATAAAAGTCCACCAGCTGCTTTCAAATGCAATTAAAGTCAACAAGAAAATTGTTTTGGTTTTAACTCAGAAATTAAAGTTTATGAAGTTGATTCAACAACAGAGACAAGTTGTCTAAACATTGGTTTTACATTTATTAATCTTGAAATGTGAGTTTTAACTTAACAGTGCAATTTAAACCAAATAATTATTTCACAATAAAAAGAACAAAACCGCTCTCACCTGGTTAAAGAGCCACATTTCTCTACTTACACTCACATTATCAAGTTAAAATAACTATTTATTTTCCTTTAGAATGATTTTAATTCTTGTTTCAAATTGCAAGAACAAAATTTCTGATCTGATAATGAATTTTATTAAATTCAGCTCAAAAACATTTAGTGTGAACAGAACATTATCCTCAAACCCATAAAACACAAGAGTCAGATCAACGTAACACAATTCTACCTCAGGAGACAAAAACACACCGCTAAGCATTCTGGGAAATGGTTCCCACTCATAAGTGCGAACCTAAAATCTAGTTTCTTCAACAATTAATAAAAAGTTAACACAACTTGCTGCTTTAAGTTTATCTTTCACAAACTCACACATTTAGGTTCGAAATCTAAAACTGGCTAAATGTATTTGACCTAAAGCAGATGTGTCAAAGTTTTCTTTAGAATTATTGTGGAAATCAACAAATCCCTGCACTTTTCTCCACTAATGCAAAACTGGGAGTTTATTGCAAATTTTTCTCAAAAATTGTCAAAATCTTTTGTACTTGTGCTAAACAGCTGCCTCAGCTTTAATTAACGTCAGACTATAGTCCATGATCTACACAGCGAGGAATAAAAAGACACGTTTACCGTCATAAATAAGCGCAAATATTTCCAGATTAGTACCACAAACACTTTGATTTCTATTGCAAAAAATCACAAAAAGAACCATGAAATTCTGGAGGAACTGAAAAAATTTTCTGTAATGTTTAATTTTAATTATTCATTGATATTTTAACAGTTTGTGAACAGGTTTTATCAATGCATTCTGGCACAACCGGCCCTTTAAGAGCATTCAGGATTTGGATTTGAATAAAAAATAAAAATGAGTTTGACACTGCTGCTAGCAGACACAACTAAATGTGGTTCAAATGTTTTACAGTGCACTGTCCTCTCTTGGTTTCAGCAGTTGTCTAGTTAAATTTAGAATTGGGTGAAATCCTTAAAGTCCAAATCAAAATGTTAGCGTTTAACACTTATACCTTTCCGCTGGTTGTTTTAAAGTTAAATAAAAAATAAACGTCCATAATATCAGTTTCCACCGTGTAAATTATAGACTTGCAGTATGCGAGGAATGTCTCACAAACAAGACGGCGACCATAGAAACCCAGTGATGCTTTCAAAGCCAAGAAAGAAACACAGCAACTATTGTTCCTGCTGGCGCTTGTCCTGGCTGCTGCTTTCCAAACTCCCATGTTTTGTAACGGAGGGTTTTTGTTCCAATGTGAGAACCTCCAATGTTAAGATCCTAATTATTTACAATTATCACATCAGCACTGATTACTGACATGTCCAAAGAAAAACCTAAAAGGTAAGTCTCATTGTTGTGTGGTGAGCTAAATGGTGATTCGCTAGAAACACACGTGGGCCTTTGAAGCGTCTTAGCACATGCTTCCTGTAATCTATAAGCAGCATTAATATTTTAATGACCTTATTAAAGGCTTGAGAAACACAGTGTACTTTCACAAGCCTTAATTCAAACCAAATTCAAAGCATATACTTTTTTTTTTTTGTCTTCTTGGTGAAACAAAGAAGACTATAGAATATTTATCCTGTGATCAATCTACATCTGGCAGTCGATAGCACATCCCCTAAATGTTAAATTTGTTGCACAACAAATCAACACAGAAAACTTCAGCCTCACTTTGGGTTTGCAAAAAGCTTGAACCCTAGAAAATGGAAAGCTCTCATTAGCCATGAATGCAGTTTATATGGCATTTGCTCAAGTCTTAACCAGTTATAAAGCAGCTTTGGGTTGGTCAGCTTACATCTGGCAGGTTTTCAGCAGCTGGCAAAATGTGGCAAAGTATCACACAATATCTTTATTTTAGGATTTACTGCTGTCACTCCGTTTTCTGGACCTGCTGAAACTGGCTGCCTGCCTCCTAATATAGACATAGACTAATATAGACATTACATTGTGTTGTGATGTTAAGTGGGCTTAAACCTAATTTTGGATAGGCTGGTGCTGGAGGGGAAAGGTTCACAGGTAAGTGATAAAACAAATTCGCACATAAAATAGCTGCAGTATGTGTCATGAGTGAGCTTTGTTTTCTATCCAAGGAGGCACACATCTGTTATCGATTGATATGAAACTTCTAATGTCATTTTAAAACAGTAAGGCAGTCAAAATAATCCATATTTTAATCAATACTTAAGTTGGCAGATTTTAGATAAAAAGAAAAGGAAGCCAATCTACTGGACGTCACAATAAACTGTGTGAATCTGGTAATAAACATGCACAAAACCCAAACATTCCTCCTTTATCATCAAGACTTTTGTTTAGTCAACCATCAGTGTTTAATGATAATCACTCAGTTCCTCTTAATTTATCTAAAATACCACAACTGAATCTTCATTTCCAGAACATCTGAACCCAACACTTTGTCCCTAATTGAGTTTCAATGAGAGTGTTTTCACTATTTTGATTCCCACATTAAGGAGTGTTTAACTTCACACACTCATGAAGGCCGACGAGCCGACAGTCCGACCACAACAAAGGAGGATCCTTCAGTTTTTCTACAGTTTTTCTCTTGGCTGCACAATAGTTTTTTTTATTTTTATCAAACGCTGAATTGAGAAACCAAATATGTACAAACAGCGTCTGTCAGAGTGTGAACGACGACTTCCTGTGCCTGTCGTCTCCATCTGGAAGGAAACCAACTTTTCCTGTTTGTGCAGTTTCACACTGAAATCTACCAAACTTAAAATCTATCATGCGACACACACCCAACATCTAAACCAAGCAGCAGGAGATAAAGCTGGGATGATGACTGAGGGTTTCTCAGAAGCATCAGGGGGTAAAGTCCATGTTTGTGGGCTGCACTGGACGGCTGGTGCCAAATCATTTCCTGTATTTGATCACATACAAAGCTCCATTTTGTTTTGTATAACCTGAAATATGAAAATTTATACCTTTATTCTTCAAGGATATCAATCAATTTTGAATATTTATCTCTTTTAAAGGATATTCTAGTTATAGAATTGCATTTATTTACATTAAATAAATAAAATGCTGGTATGAACCGAACTTGCACATTTGGAAACAAACATAAACGCCGATCCTATTTAAACCCTGAGACTTCAACCAAAAAACTTAATTTGGTGCATTTCTGGTGTAAATATCTCTTTTATTTAACAACTGGCTCTTTACTTTGTCATATTTTGTCTTGGTAGTCTTTAGTGTTAATACTGAGAAATTAGTAAATTCTTTGCCAAGTGTTTTAAGTAGTTGTAATAAATTTTCCAATTTGTTGCATGAAAACTTTGCATTCCAATGAAAATTGCTGCCATATTAGCATTTCTACAGGCCTGGCAGAACCATATACAGCATTTTATTTTGACTACAGTGAACGTTCAACTGAAAGACTTTTACTGGATTTTTATTTTGACGTCATCGCGCACGTTCGGCGAACGTTCAAATCTGAAGGTTCCAGCATGCTAACACGCTAGCTGGTTCCAGTCAGCGTCAGGTTTTGGTTTTGGTCAGAAAGCACACAAGACATTAACAGATTTTAAATCTTTTTTTTGTGGGTCATTTCCTTTAAGTGTTATAAAAGTTCATCTCGCTGTTTCCGACTGACAAAATAAAGTCCATGGGTGTCGCTGGGCAACCTGAACAATTTCAAAATCTGTCCAAATCTGGGTATGAAATAATAACAAATTTACAGAAGTGTATCTCGGAAACAAACACTCATAAATGTCCCCTAAAAATGTTGCTAAGCTGTGCGGATGTTAGAGAAAGAGTCATAATGTGATTTATAAACAGTTTTTTACGTTTTGTTTTGTTTTTTAAAAAGAGTCTCGTTTCACTCCGCCGCTCTCGTGGGTTAATTCGCCCTTCTCTTTGACTGACAGGCGGGAAACCAGTAGAGGTGGGTTAGGTTTGCCCTGCGTATTGTCTTGAAGGCATGACACCAGGTTAAACTGTGGAACAGATTGGTTTTCCTCCTCACTTTGTGAAGCTATGTTATGTGTTTTATTCAACTGCAAAGAAATGACTGTTAAGGAGAAGTATTTTGCAAAGTGTGTTCATTTGCTTAAGGTTAATTGTTTAAGTTAAGGCTTGCAGATTATTATTTTTTTATGCCCAGAGGGAAAGGAAAACCAAGATTTAAGTGCCGAAGTCCTTAAACATTACAATTTGCTAAATTGTTAATGATGAGTACTGTCTGAGTCTGCTGTAATGTCATTATAGTGGCCTACTCCACCCTGGGTGAGTAAAACTCTTTAGGTAGCAGCAGTAAGGCGCCTGCCTCCATCCCTGAGAATAAACTCACCAGTTCTCATTGAATTCATCAAACAGAGAGAGAAAATTCTCCTGACAGTAAGTGGACCCATGTTAAAACAGACACAGAAAACAGCATGTTTTTCCTTTTGCGCTGACAGTCACTGATAATCTCAAGAGTTCATCCACCTCGTTCTTTCCATTGGCGTGTTGGCCAGGGATAGCCGAGCGCAGCGAGAGAAAACCTCTCCAAAAGGAAGAAAGTGTTATGCTCGCCACTGCCGGCTCTCGCAGGATGTTTGGTAAAATAAAACAGTACTCTAGATTCTCACATAGCTGAGACAAGGCTTGCACTTTTGTCAGAGCAGTTTAAGAAAGTGCAGAATGCAGAAAAGGACAGGAATGTTTTTAGAGACTAAACAAAAACATACACACGCATGTTCAGAAAACAGGAGCATAAACAGTCAAAGCAAGAAAATTGCATTTTTTACGCAAATATAGGAGTTACTTTGCATCCAGGGTGAAATTTTACAGAGTGAAAGTGAAAAAAAAAAAGAGTAGACTGTTTAAAAGTGTACAGTATTAATAAAACCTGGGGAAAAAACGTTGGACACTATTTCATAATTTCTTTTAGATCCATAGAAAAGCTTTTGAATGAGAAAAACTTTATGCTGGATTTGGATGAAAGGAGGGTTTACCTGTTTTGGCACTTACAGTAGTTCCCTTTTCAATGCCCAGATGGTATCGTTATAAAAATGAGAGTCCTTTAAGTCTTTCCCAGATCTGAACAAGCATGGAAAAGTATTTTATATTTTCAGATTTTATTGCTCCTCATTTGTTTATCCATTCATCTCTCCCTATTTATCTATCTATTACTTCATCTGTTTCTCCAATCTGCATCTCTGACCTTGATAGAAATGTGTTCATTAAATTTATGGAGAATTGTTGTGTCTATACTGTAAATGTAGATAATTTGAGTTTGAAACATGTTGGATTTGTTCAGGAATAATGTGTGTGAAGTCAGTTGATATCATTTTCTAAGATAATTAAAATTAATTTGTTAACACTTTATTTGACAGTGTGTGCATAAGACTGACATGAGACTGTCATAAACACGACATAACGCCTGTCATGAACATGAATGACTGTTCAGAAATGCTTATGACTTGTTGGTAAATAATGAAACTTTTAATGTAAAGTTCCATTAAAACTTCCATTAAAAGTCAATCAAAAGTGTCAACTTTGTATTAAAAGTGTCATTATTTACCCAATGAAAGTCATAAGCATTCATGAAGACTCCTTCATGCTCATAAGAGGTGTTATATCATGTTTATGACAGCATTATGTCAGTCTTATGCACACCTCTTCAAATATAATGTTACCTATTTAAGTTGTTTACTTTTAATGAAGTTTAGTTATGTTTCGTCAGCTAAATTTTAGCATTGAGTTTAAAACCACTTGGTTTCATCCACCCTCCCATCATCCATCAGAAACCTTCTATTAATACCTAAATCACTGACTAATCTTCACTTTGCTCATTACTTTGACCAATCAAAGCGAGCAATTTAAAGAATGGCGAATGCTTTCTATAAGCCACATTTCGAGACTTGTGTGTGACGTTTCTCACATGGTTTGCATAAACACACAGTCTTATCTTCTGCCTGTGTTGCTTGGCACTGACCTCATCAGCTCCCTTGGCCCGCTGCTGCAGTCTGAAAGGCTCAGGCCACCCACCGTAGCCGCCAAACAAGCCCAGCTCTGTAAGAGGCTGGTAGCAGCGTGGCGTTTTCCTGCTCCGGGCTCCACGTAGGAACGCAAGCGCCAATTATCTCAGCATGGGGAAATAGACACGTCTGTGTACAGGAAGCAAAGACTTTACTGTTGCAGAACGTTATGCCATAAAATGATTCAGATAGGCAAACTAATTATGATGGTATCTTAAAAGAGCAAACAGCTAATCAAAAACGAAATGTTTTCAGTTTATGAATTACGTTTGATGGATGTGGTTAATGATTAAACACGATTGAATTGGTCCATCTTGTCTTATGGGAGAAAATATGTGAAAAAACATCTACAGTTCACTTAATATTCACTCATAAAATACAAAAAGATAAAAATAAAATAAGATGAGACTAACAAGTCTGGTCTTATTGCCTTCCATGTTATTAGTTAGGCAGCAAAAAATACTTCTAATGGTAATCAGGCAGTAAAAGATCACAAATAGAATTTAAATGTTCGGACAAAGTTTTCAACTCATTCAAAGTTGATCTCTCTTATTGCTGATTATCTGAAACCAGCTTTTCGGTAATGCATGTCTAAAATACTTTCTGCACAAAAAATAACCCAACACAACCTGTAATGAAGAGATCTTCATTACTGGGACTATTTTTACATGTGTCACTGTGTAGCACTTTAAAAGCACTTTTTGAACAAGCACTTTATTTAGCACTGCACTTTGAGCACAGATTTGCACGTCAATAACAATTTGCACACAAGAAGTTTTAATTGTATTTATTGAGTATTTTTAGTGATTAGCATGTAGCCTTTTGTTCTGAGCTCTGCACAGCTGCTTCTCATTGAGAAGTGAGGTCGGTTGCCTGTGAAGGAGGATAATTGTTACTCAGAGCAATGAGCTACTGGTGGGTAAAAACTGAGCAAATGTTTGTGCATAATCTGTTGAGTGTGGAGTGCTATTACAGAGTGACTCACCTGTCTTTTCTGTGTTTTCTCCAAGGTGTTTGGACAAATACTGCCCTGGGGGTCCAGACACCATATATAGTTTCTGGGAGAGGCCATTGAAAAGAGGGGGGGGGGATTGTTTATGGGTTTTGTGGTGTCTCATAATAGTGTAGTGATAAACAAAAATGTTTATAAAAAGTAAATGGAAGCGTTTGTATTTAATAAAAGGTATTTTATTTAAATAGGTGGAGATTGATGAAGTGATTCCCCGGTGAATTAAATGTGGTTTGGTCCGTCACAGCCGGGACTATTTCAACTGTGAAGTGTTGCTGATTTTTGTGAAGAATAAACCAACTGCTGTTTTCCACCTCAAAGCTTCATCCTCACTGAAAAAAATCCAACCGCAAAAGGTCGTCTTGTTACACAACCCTTCAAATGCCAAACTGTTGATCAACTTATTAACTGAAGGAATAATTATTTGATAATTTTACAGTTAAAATTGGAAGTTTTTTTATTTTTATTTTTATGGGAGCTCGTCCAAACAATTTCCAGAAGCCAGAGATCCTCTTTTCCAAAAACTGTTCTTCTGGTGGATTCCTCCTGCTAAAAAAAACCAGCCTCAGGTAAGATGACTCACGGCTTGTGTGCCAGACGAAGATGGCGTGGATTACAGGCAGCTGCTGAGAGGAAGTGGACCGAGCGTCTGATGTGAAATGAGCAAAGACGACACAACAGACATATGAATGAATCATATTTCCTGAAGTTTCAGGCTTGAAATGTGATTTGAATGAAATATCAGGGATTCACAGTACAGTTATTTAATGCTTTTATGCCTCAAAACAACACAAGTTGAGTTTAGGAGCTGCTTTATGGCTGAGTGATTCATATGTCAGAGTCACACAAACAGGCAAAACGTGTCATGTACAAGGTGGAAAATAATAATAATAAAAAAAGGCATAACTTTGTAGATATTTAAAAAAATTCTCAGAAATGGTTCTGCCAAAATGGCTTTTTCACCATCTGTGCTAAGAAGCACAACAATGACAAAGTTGCTTTTATAAGCTGAATATTAATTTAACTTCAAATGGAAGTTGAAGAAGTTGATGAGTGAGAGAAAAGACGTAATCAGTGGCCAAGAAAACTGGAGTCACGGTTGTTTTTGGAAATATTCAGCGTAACACTGCAGAATACTGTCATGTTTTTTTGTGATCGTTTTTCAAGAGGTGTCAGTTAAAGTTTAGATTTTTTTAAGCTCTGTTTTTGCCTTGACATGGATTCCATAAAAGTTGAAATTGTTGCACATGGCTTTCCCAAAATGACAAGGTTTTTAAAGTGCAAATATCATTTCCAGGTACGTTAAAGAAATAAAATTGAAATAAAATCATATCCTTTTCACACATGAAAAGTGTGCACAAGATAAGCAAATCCTGCAGAAAATCTGCAAAAAAGAGAAATAACAAGGATAATTTTACAGTATAGGATCGCTTTTTACCAAGAGGCGTCAAGAAACAGGAAGTTAAATTAGACGGGGGGGCTAAAGAGATCGGTCACAATTCAACCGAGTTGGTGAATTTTGAAAGAAGAAAAAATGACAAATTTTGAGGAGAAGTTGTGTCAAATAAATGCCATGTATATTCTAATTTCAGCTATTTTTTTTACTGGTTTTGTCCAAATGAATGGTAATAAAACCACAGAGCGTGCTGGTCTTCATCTCAGAGAAAAGGTTTGAGAAGAGAGCACAGTTAGCAATCACTGCACCCAGATGTGGAGGCGTTTCGCTTTGGACTGCCTCAATATGTGCAACTTAAACTAAATTGAGAAAACTACACATTAGTGATTTTCATCCAAATTGGAGAAGCTTGAATCTGAACTTGCTTTCAATAATGTTTTTTTGATGATCTGCTGAAATTTGTGGCGTATTCACAACAATGGCTTGGTAACAAACAAATCTATTTTTATTAAACCCACCCCCATGATTAAACACATTTCTCTGCTTAATCTAGATAGATTTCCAACCCTATTATTAGCAATTTCAGAGTTATACAAGGAATTTGTTCTCAACACAATCACGCTCCGTGCTCCAAAACTTTGGTTCAAAGTCTTAAGAAAAGTGCCCGATTAAAGCTCTGTGAATGGTTCAGAGTGAGGAAATGGAGTGTGCTACAAACCATCAAATTAGACGCAAATGGGCCAGAACTATATTAGGGGAAATCACATCAAAGCTGTCCAACTTTTAATGGACTGGGAAGTGGATTAAAAAATAGAAAAAAATGAATTAGCAAATTTGCCAGGAGTCTGTTTCAGTGTGGAAAAAGTTATGTAACATGTACACTTCTCTCTTTTTCCTCCTTATAGTTAAACGGTTCCCCAGTGATCCACAGCGTCTGCTCAGACACAGAAAGTGGACAAAAGCTTGTGATTCGACGCCAAAGTGAGTAAAATCTGCTTATCAGAGTTCTTTTTTTTGTTGGTTTCTAGGCTCAGCAGGGAGTCCCGTTTATTACTGCTTCATCATAGAGAGCAAACAGCGAGAAAAACAGCTGATTAGGACAGATGCTAACCTTTCACCAGCTGAGATATAAATCTAAATCAATCAGTCAGGGTGGATTGAAGAAGAAATCAAAATTGTTTTAAGCATGCCATTTGAAGAGAAATCAGAAGATTATATTTTGCTTTTCCATAAAATCATCAATAATAATAAAGAAAGATTGATTGTTCTTGGATCATAAAGGTGCACATGTGAAATCCATGAGATGAGATGCAATAAAACGATCGTTATGTAACAACATTTCAGCAAGGTTCAAATAATTTCTATTCATTTTCACCCACAGTCTCAGTCTTGCGTCCTTGGGAACTGTTTTTTTCTGACACGGCTTCAGTTATGTAAAATACCTCCACTAACGAAAATAAGATGTTAATCTCGTTAAAACGGCAGGTGCAGGTTAAACTCAAAAGCTTTAGCCAACTTAAGCCAGCGACTCTTGTTCTCCTTTGTCCAAAAAGTCCCAAAAATGTCCACTTAGGTGCGCAGCTTTATTATCTTGACATGTAGCAGTTGTACCAAGGACAGAATGATCTCTATTAGACTATTTCCTACAGTAATAGTTCCTCTCTCTCTGCAAAACAACAGAACTAGGGGATTAAACCACATCCTTCCGATTTCTTAATCTTACAAGCAAATATTCATCCATACCAGATTAATGTTCTGTAAGTTACAGCCAACTATGTTAGTTAGTATGGATGGATGCTAAATAATGCTGGGCTAAAAACAAACGAATTTGGGTCAAATTTGGACCGAGCCAGAAATATCAGTTTGTGCTGAATAGCAGATTTTAGACCATTCTACAACTGAAAAATGCAAAGTAAAAATGGTCGTGATGAGTATTATTGATATCTTATTAACAAACAACCCTCCTATGCCACATCTAAACCTTTTCATCCAAAATCTATTGTAAAATGCAATAAAAAAAAGTGGCGTAGAGTCGTGATGAACACTATGATCACGTTAAGTAGCTTACTTACGTTAAGTAAGCTACTTACGTTACTGACTTAACGTAGTAAGTTACTTAACATAAGTAAGTAGCTTACTTACGTTAAGTAAGCTACTTAACGTAAGTAGCTTACTTACGTTAAGTAAGCTACTTAACGTAAGTAGCTTACGCTAAGTGTTATAACGTAGTATACTAAAAGTCCATGGTTTTTAAAACCGTGGACTCTAAAAAACCACGTTTTGGTTTTATAAAGTCAGCCAGTGTTCATAATTTCAGCTGGCAGTAGGGAACAGTGAGTGCAGTGCTGCTGTGGGGGATTATATAACGTCTATGAGATGGATTAAATTTAACAGATCTGAGTGTCTCAATTAATAAGAAGTTTTGGTATTGACATTTTTTTCTTCATGGAAGTTTTTCAATAGGTTTTTACTAATATGTTAGTTGTTTTTTTTTTTGCCAGAAAACATACAATGCCCCCTCAGCAGAATCATGTGCTTTCACTGCTTAATGATTCACAAGGACAATTTTAGAGAAAAATAAAGCACTTGGATAACAGAAAATTTTACATTAATGTTGGTTTTATTACGACTTTAGATCCCTTCCTAATGATGACATCTATGAGAAGTGAAAGTTTTAAAACATCTTGCACTTTTTCACAGCTTGAGAGAACTTTTTCATCAACCATCTGCCAAATCTACGTCAGATATTTTGCTTATGCATTGGCTCACGCAGTGGGAAACACTTCAGAACTCAACTGGAAGTCAGCACTTGGAGTTCTCAGTTCTGACAACCGTGATGCGGTCCGACCCAAGAAAGATTTTACTGCGCCGCTCCAGACAGGAGCTTGGAGAGGGCCGGTGGATGAGAGGAGGCTCGACGCCGGCGATGACAGTGAGTCAGAAGGACAAAGGCAGAGACAGACAGTCTGAGCATCGCCGCAGCGACATAACGCTTTTCATGTGCCGGAGAGCGGCAGCTATTCCCAAGAGTATCACTCGCACTGAAACCCAAACGTTCTCAGAGAAAGAGGAGGTCTCACACGGCTCAGAGTCAGAATATGTATAAAAGAGAAAATAAGGAGTGACGGTTGGTAATCATGTGTGGGCAGATCGTTAACGAGGCTCTCGTTGGAACAATTAGCAAGATGTGTGAGCACTTGTAATTTAAAGCGAGAACAATATGGGGGGTAATTTGTTATGTAGACTTTTGGCGTTTTCTATTATGACAGGTAGTTTTTCCAAGTGTCTGACCACATTTCATGAGAAGAGGAATCAAATAAACTTATCCACCAACATTTTCCATCTGTAGCTCTTTACAACTACTCAGTTACGGGCATTTATGATGAGATGTTTCAGTATGGTGTCCAAGGAGTAGCGACAAAGTATAATGTAGGCTCGAATGGGTCTCGCACTTCAAATAACTGCAGTTTGGACGGAGTCTATAAATCTTTGGTGAGCATGAATGCATAATGTTTAACTAAAATTATTTATTAATCACTGAAATACATGAAAACATGAACAAAATCAAACCAAGTGCTTTATTGTTTTAAACACAATTCCCAAGATTAAGTTTATTAGCATCACGGAGAAGAATCACTGCTTTCAGTCTGGTATTTCTGTTGCCTTAGTCGGGTTAATATGACTTTTTTCTTTTTGCACGGTTTTAGCGCCGTCTGTACCTAAAATGCACAGAAAATGAGCAACAACAAAAATAAAAAAGCAGCATTTTTCCAAATACATTTAAGAGCATCAGAATAACGAGTTACATCCAGTTTCAAAACTCAACAATGATGGTAAAAGTCTCATGTTCTTAATTGCTTTGTGCATGTTTATTTGTGTGTAGGGGTTAAGCAGCTAAACTTAATCAGGCACAATTTATTGAAGCCCTAAAGTGTTAATACTTTGTTTTGATATGACTTGTTGCTTCATTCTCCGGATGAAACAAACTGAAAAAAAAAGCTGCAGCAGCCGATACAGTCGTCTGCTGTAAGAAACACTTAGATTGTCATGAAAAACTGAGATCGTTTTGAATAACAAACTGGTGTGTGAAACTGTGAAAGCCAGAAAGTTAAGATAGTCTAAGATTATGTTCCATCTGAATTAAAAATGTTGTTCTCAGGATCTGATATCCGTCTTAAACCCATTAATTACTCAACTTTTGATCAAGCCAAAATGGTATCTGAACTTAAGATTCAATTTGGAATTGGAATCTCCTAATCCTTGGTACCAATTGGACGTATAGTCGTAAATCAGAGAATAGATATTCCGAAACGATAACAAAAAATAAAAAACTTGTGCATTTTTACCAATTGTTTTGGGTTATGCCCAAACAATCTTGAAATTTTGTGAATGTTACCAACACTCACTGTTTGCATTAACAAGGTGGTGTTATGAAGATTATTTTCCAGCTGCTACAGGCATGATTAAATCCTTTTATCTTCCAGGTTCAGAGGGAGATATTAAATCTGAGAAGTATGCTGACCCGGCAGACACACATTCTCCACTATTCTCTCCAACAAGCAACATCATAGTGTGACAAGCTTAACAAAAGCCCAACTTAGGAGGAAACCGTAGACAAGCAAAGACAGACAAAGTCTGCTAATGATTTTTGCTGAAAACCATTCCAAGAACAAGTTTGCTGGAGAGAGAAAAAGCAAAGAGAAAGCAAATCAGAGACTGGACATGATCTGACAAGCCTGAACCTCACAGATGACTAAATGCAGACGAGAATGTCTCCTAGACTGTGCAGGTCTTTCTTTCTTCCTTTGACTAATGATTTTTTTATTTTTTATTTTGCTGTGACTTGTTGAAGCTTTATTACAATGTTTTGATTAGTACATAACATTGAGAAAGAACACTGTGTTGACAGCCAAGATTATTATTAAAGGAAAAACAAGGCTGCAAATCAACTTACTGCAGTGTCTGTGCCTGGAGGAGTTTTAATTATTTATTGGAAGTAAAATGATAAAGCAATTGTTAATATCTTGGCTTAAGCTTTTATGATGCTGTTTTAGACCACAGCGTTTTAGGGTCATTATAGATAGAAAAAAAGAAACACCTGTCCGCCAAAATACTTGTTCTTGAAAAAATAAGGAAGTTTGAGTTTGTAGAGTTCAAAAATTGCTAAGAAAAACTGAGATAAAAAAAAATCTAGAAAAATTATTAGTTTTTGGATTTGAAAAGTAAAAAAAAAAAAATGCTAGAAAAAAATTGTACTTTTGAGATTCATCTAAGAAATTTTCTAGAAAAATATGGAAGTTTCTGAGGGTCGAAAGTTAAAAATTTGCTAGAGAAAAATCTAAAATTTTGAGATTAATCTCAGAAATTTTCTAGAAAACATATGAAAATTTCTGAGTTTGAAATAAAAAATTTTTTAGGAAAAAAAATAACTTTTGAAATTTATCTCAGAAATTTAATAGAATTTTTTTTAGTTTGAAAAGTTGAAAATTTACTTAAAAAAATCTAAAATTTTTATATCTTAGAAATTTTCTTTAAATATAAAACTCAGAAATTTTCAGGAAATTTCCTTAGGAACATTTCTGAGATTTTTGGCAGAAATGTTCTCTTCTTTATATATGCCATGTTTCATGGTGCTCTTTTACGCTGTGCTTTCTGCTCTTGTTGGTCACTGGTTGCTCCACGTATGCTAATCCATTGGTCCCAGTATAGCAATGGGACAAAGAGGATTAAAGCCTGAAACTGACAGATTCTAAATTAAAGTCAAAATTCTGAGAAAAAAGTCAGATTTATTTTGTTTTTTGGTGGCACTAATCCTCTTCCATACAGCCGAACAAGATTTAGAGGGTATAAAAATGGCTGTGATCTGAATATGCTGGAATTAGTGATGTAATGAGTTCTTGTGGCATGGAGTGAAAACTTCATTGTTTGAAATTCCTTGGACTAGTTTTGCATTTTTTTTAGATAGTTTGCATTTTATAAAAACTTTAATCAGTATCATTAAAAACTTTGTCTTATTCTTGTGAACCTGGTATCATGTTTTGTCTTGTCTTGTGCGCTGGATGTATCACACCCACAGCTGCTGTTATTAAAACGAGGTAGAGGTGGGGATTTTGGAGTTATTTGTGCAGTTTTTTCACGCTGAGGGAGGTTCTTTCTTTGATTGATTCGTTGCTGTGTTGACTGTGAGCTTCAATTTGTGATGGTGGCGGCTGCAGACATGTAGTTTCCAAAAACTCCCAGAAAATTTGAACACTTATGTAACATATCAGAGTACAAGCATATGTGTTGATTCAAAATATGTAATCATAATCTTTAATAAATGAACTCTTTACTCTTATTACACACTTTCTGTCTGAGGAGTGACACAGGAATGCAGTTATGGTCTATTTTGGGATTTTAAACAAGGCAGTGGGGTTTTGTAGGGTGTGACCTTAAGAGTTTGACGCATCACTTTGTCAATATTTGGTGCCAGGAATCTTCATCTGTAAATAGGCTTGTCTGGTTGACTTCACGGTTCTCCGTCCAAAAAGGTTACATTGCACACATGAACTGTTGGACCACCTCTGTGATTCAGTGAAGACCCCTGAATTAGTTGACCATGTTGGCCTAGATGTATTGTAATTTTCCTATTAACTAAAAAATAGATGTTTGTGATACCCCAAAACTTATAATTACTTTAAAAATTGACATCTTTAGTTATATTTTTCAACCATGAAGGTTGCCATTTTTTTTCACCCCCTCGGCTGATGACATGTTTTGGTCCATTCCATACTGTAATCTGTAAACACAGGAAAGCTAATTTTACCTCATTTGGCGTTCGACTGGTGTAATTTTAGACACACTGTGTCACTATTTGCTGTAAGCAGAGCGCAGTGGGAGGAGCTGGAGCCGAACACAACTTCCAAAGGACCTACATTTGTGCTCTCAACATTTCTCTCCAGAAGACTTTGAGTCATTCCTATGAGCAAAACTGACGAAGGCTCTAACACAGGGGTGGGCAATCCTGGTCTTCGAGGGCCGGTGTCCTGCAACTCTTAGATGTCTCCCTGATCCAACACACTTGAATCCAACAGCTGAATCACCTCCTAAGTGCAGTCAAGTTCTCCAGAGTCCTGCTAATAACCTCATTATTTGACTCGGGTGTGTTGAAGTAGAAATACATCTAAAAGTTGCAGGAGACTGGCCCTCAAGGCCTGGAGTTGCCCAGCCCTGCTCTTAACAGGTGATCATTACCTTAGTGAGTTAAAAATAAATGCCGTGCTGATCCAGGCAGAGCTGGAGGCTCTCTGTAATGCTATCGGAGCTGTACTGCCGCAGGTACTGAATATGAAACCACCGATCCGAATTGACCACGGCTGGAACCTAAACAGCTGTTTCCGAACTGGACACAGTGCTACAGACGCTGGGAAAAACATCAAAGACAAGGACCGCCAACGGAGCTATTGCTACTTGGCATGCTAACGGGGCTATTGCTACAACAGAGCCAAACAGCTGTTGCCGAACTGGATACAAAGCTATAGAAGTACTTACCGGATCACACAGTCCAACCAGTCCGAACAATGAATGACAATAAATGTCATTCATTGTTTCATTTATAAAGCTGAAGATAGCAACAGCAGCAAAACACCAGCTCCTACAGCCAACTCTGTCCTCTTCCTCCATTTGGTCCTCATCTTCATCACCTCTTGTGATTTCTACATTCCCATTGATTTCAACACGCTCTGGTTCAAATTAAAAAGTCTTAATGACTTTACCCATCGTTGTTTTAGCTGGACGGAGCTAGCGCAGTTGGACCATTTGACGTCATTTACCCATAATGCATTGGAGCGTGAACAACATGGCAATATTGGTGTGACAATATTTTATTAAAATTTATAGAACCTAAACAACCTACAGTATTATTACTGTATTGCTTTTACATCTAAAATATGTAAATATTTCCCACATAAAGTCTATTGTTACAACTACTCATGGATCCCTTTAATGCAAGCCTCCATTGGAAATAAGAAGCAGCATGTCCCAGCAGAGTTCATCTGAGGATGACAGAAAAAGATGAAATGATGCCCAGAAAAGCAGAGTTCAGAAGATTACATTTTGAGTGAAGCTTCTCCCAAAGTCACAAATGGCTTCAGTTACTGAATCACAGATGGTAAGTCTTCGTTGCAGTCACCTAAAAGCAGAAAGTGGGTTTTTTACCAAGTCTTATGTCACTGTTTGGCTTAAAATTGTGACAAAATCCCCCAGGCAGTCATTTTTATCAAACATTGCAAGAGTCACCAAGAAACGACCACTAATGAGCTAACAAGGGACTGCAGAGGGTTTGGTCCACCAGACATTTTATGACCCCATCATGCTACAGCCATCATCAGGCAGTCAGAAACTGCTCCACATTTTTCAGTTCCAATAAATCTTGAGCGGTCAAAGCCAATGACAACCTGCACATCCTTTCAAATTAGCTTCTGTGCTTTCCTGGAGACATTTTGGAAATGCACAATCACAAAGTATTGGAAGATTTACGTTGATTGGATTTTCAGTTTCACCATTCCAATGTTCTGACTGCACTCCTTGAAGTTAAAACTGAAAGGAGAGGTGTGTGTGTGTGTGTGCGTGTGTGTGTGTGTGTGTGTGTGTGTAGAGTAGTTTATGTTACCACTTTGTTGCTACAAACACAGAACTCGGAGTTAATTTACAAAAGCACAAAATCTTACCAAGAATTTTTGGACTAGTTTCCAGAGCAAATATCTTAGTGTGCTTGAATTAAGACAAAATTAACTTACAAGTAACTTTACAGCCAGATTCAAGAACTACAATTATGTAAATAATTCCTTAATATTGTCTCTTGTTGATAAATCAACCTCATGAACTTTAATTTCTGAGTTAAAACCAAAACAGTTTTCTTGTTGGATTAAATTACATTTTCAAGGCAGCAGCTGGACTTTTATTTCAAGTTAAACCACCTTCAAATGTTTTACAGTGTACATGTTTCGGGGCTACTTTGCCATTTTGCTTATCATATTTTGTATCATATTTATGTCCAAACAAGAATAATTTACATATATTTTAGACAATAAGCTTGAACTTTCCATGTTTTTTGTAGTCCAGATTTGTTACCTCATGAACCAGCTGTTAAGTTAGCATGCTAAACCCCTGGGTTGTGTAACAATCAAAATGAAGTAATTCCTCCTACACCTTTTTAAATTATCTTCATTTCTGCTAATACAGCAGCTGCAAACTAAATAAACACGTGGATAAACATGTTTCTTAGGAGATATTATTTCACATCTTTCTGGCTTGACTGAGCGAGAGAGGCTGTTTTCAGCTTTTCCAGTGGTTTAATAATGACTTCACTGCTCTCAGCTTTCTGGGTCAAGATCACAGACTAGGTGAAACCCAATTGGCCTTTGACCATGGGTCATGGGAAATTAAACAACCCACCATCCCCCCACCACCAAGAATTTAGCACATTTTGCAGGTCTAGAAAGATTTTGTCACTTCTTATTTACAGAGATATTTTAGGAAACCCTTTGGTTGTTTTGAGAAAAAAAAAATAAAAAAAAATCTGATGCTCCTTTTAACTTAAAGTGCTCCAAAAAACACACCCATGCAAATATTTGGACAGCTGCGATTCGGCCAAAGAAACTCAATTCTTAAAGAAAAGATCTCTCACATTTACTGAAACCATCCAGTAGCTTAAACAAACTCTCCATCCATTTTAGTTTTGATTATAAATTGCATCAGATTCACACACAGAAGTTTCCCTCGCTGCCTCCTACCAGGTTGGGTCGGTGCACAAAGCGACTTGTGTGAGGAGCGGTGGTGTGAAACACTGACATACAGTAAGCGAAAGCCGCCGAGGAATGCCAACAATGTAAACCCAAACATAGATCACGTTACCAGATGTGACTTACAAAGAGTCCCTCAGTGCTGCCGGTTTTTCAGAAAATAAACTGACACATTACCAGAGGTGGTTGGAGAACCCAAAAATTACACTCAAGTAAGTGTAGCACTACTTCAACATATTTTTACTCAAGTTATAGTAAAAGGTTTCCATACAAGAAGTTAGTAAGACTAAAAATGTATTTGGTGAAAAGTCTACTTGAGTACTGATCAGATTATTAATCATTTAATATTTAAATATAAAATATAAAGTTAAGTGAAAATGTGAAGCAATTTTCCTGTGGAACTAAAACTTTTTAATCAATATTAAAGAATTACTAATATAAGCCCCTATATCTTGCTGAACAATTACTTTAAATTAGTTTTGTCTTGTTTCAAGTGTACTGAGATATTTGCACAAGAACTAGTCCAAAAATACTTGGATACGATTTTGTGATTTTGCAGTGTAATTCGACTGTTTTCTCTTTTGCTCCTGTGAAAATGTGCTGCTAAAATTAATAATACTGTAAATAAAAACCAGCTATCCTCCTCTCTTCAAAGCAGAATGAATTGTGACAAACACCCTCAAAGGCCAGCAGACACAACACAGCTCTAATGATTTCTTCTGGTTCATATTTACCGTAACCGGAAAATCTCGGCTGCTACGACCTGCTGCGTCTCTCCGGCTGTTGCACCAACACAGACCAAATATTTAGAACAAAACCACATCAGAATAATTACCCCCGCTGTACCAGTTGTAACTTTTTTTCCCATCTTTCTTTCAACAACGGCCGATCAAAGCAAGAGAGCGCAGAGTAAAGGCTGAGGTTTGAGTGCCGCACATAATGAGAATCACTGTGTGAAAAACAAAAACGTGATTAAAACCTTGTCCACAAATAAGTATCTGTCAAGCAGACTAATGTTGCGTTTCCCCCCTGGTACAAAGTAAAAGAGATTTTTTAGATCAGGAGGATAAAAAGCACTGATTGAAGTGTATTGTGAAAGTGCTGTGTTTGTGTGATTTTTTTTTCTCCTTAACGTTGAGTAGGGGTCTAAATACAGCAAGTAAAGCAGCTGCAGAAATTTTTAATTAGCCACCTGTTTCATTGCACAATACGCCATCAACACATTTAATGGAAGGGGTTAGTTTCTCTGCTACTGTGAAAAAATAAAAATAAAAAACTCTTAAATTCTTTAATATTGACCCTTTGCAACTACGTCACTTAGTCATTCCAGGCACCATGATGGACGTCGAAAGTGAGGAACGTGGGTATTGAGCAGAACGCCTGGAATTGTTTTCCAAAGTTATTTTTGCCAGTTTATTCATGGCTTCTACCTGTTAGAGTCGAGCTAATTTGTCTGTGAACGTGACACACCTGGTTGAGGATCATAGACGGAGGTATTTATAAAAATTGGAAGCAGCTAGCTTAGAAACCGACCCATACCTCCTCCCTACTGACGTGTTGATCAAATTAAATTCTGCTCAAAAACATTTAGCGTGAACAGAACATTATCCTCAGGCTTTGCATTGAAATAAACATTTATTTAAAATAAAACTCAAGAGTCAGGTCAGTATAACGCACTTCAATCTCAGGATATAAAAACACGCCGCTAAGCATTCTGGGAAATGGTTCCCACTCCTGTCTTTTTCTTCTTTCAGTTTTTTTAAGTGCTAATCTAAAAACTCTAGTTTATTCAACTCATAGGGATTTGTCAAAATTAATGAAACGTTAACACGATATGAATTTATCTTTCATAAACTCGCACATTCAGGCTCAAAATCGAAAACTGGCTAAATTTATTTGACTTAAAGAGTAGAAGGCAGTAGACACAACTAAATGCGGCTCAAGTGTTTTACAGTGTACCGGATATTTTGCAGCTTTTCTCAGATTGCTCCAGGATGCCCTGCTGTTGGTGTGATGCTCCTGCTGCAGACGTACAGTCAACTTAGCCCAGATCCTGTCTGCAAACGAGGCAGCGGAACCACAGAGGAGCCGCATAGCTCAGTGGCAGGCCTGGTGCAGATAAAGCTAATAACACCAGGCGCAGTTCGAAGCACAGAAGCCGTCCGATTGGGCGGCAGACAAGGAGCAGTGGAGGAATGTGTTCTTTTCAACACTCCCGATGCGATTCCATCTAAACCCAAACAGCCACCAGCGCTCCAGTCATTACTCAGCAGCGTTTACTTTCCGTTCGGTGCCTTCACGCCATCATTTAACAATCTGCTGATGAACTTGGAGCTGTTTATTGTGCTCCAACTTGTCCTGTGTGCACAGTTTTAAACAAAGCTCTGCTAAATTCTGGCTGCTTCAGAAATTTTGGTAACACTTTATTGGAAGGGGTGTGCATAATACTGTCATAAACATGACATAACACCTGTTATGAACATGAAGGAGTCTTTATAAATACTTACAACTGTTGTCATTTAGTGTCATTCGGTAAATAATGACACTTTTGATGAAAAGTTGACACTTAAGTTACTTTTAATGCAAGTTTTAATTGAACTTTGCATTAATATGTCATTAATTACACAATAATTCAAAGTTGACACTTTTAATTAACTTGTAATGCAATTTTTAGTTCACCTTTGCATTAAAAGTGACATTATTTACTGAATAATGGAAAGTTAACTCTTTTATTTAACTTTTAAGGTAAGTTTTATTTCTATTTTATTTTTATTTAATTATTTACAGAATGACACTTCATGACAACAGTTGTAAATATTTATGAAGGGCCATTCGTGTTCATAACAGCTGTTATATCATGTTTATGTCAGTCTCATACACACCCCTTCCAATAAACTTTACTGAAATTTTTACTCAAACAATAAAAAAAGAAGACAAGTCTTAAATCTTCAACATTTTACTGCTACTACTCCTAAACCTTCTACACTGAGTATTAAACACTATTTTATTGAACACCATTTGTCTCGAGGCTGTTCTTGCTTTTTAAGGCATTTATGATTTTTATTTAATTTAAAGAAAAACGAGAAAAAGAGCTGTGACCTCATTCAGAGAAGATAAACTCTGGTTTCCCTAAAAGCTTTGTGATTAATGTGAGAGATGTGGAGTATGTTCAGAAATCCCTTTCTCTTTATGAAAACGATCACTTATTTAATTTTCCAAAGCCGACACAAAAAAAAGTGAAATAAGGTTTTATTTTTGCTTTAAATCCATTACTGCATAAAATCAGAACCTCCCATGTGACGGCGTGGCGTTATTTTTAACCAGATTTTTGTCTTTAAACCAAGAAATATGATACAGATGTGCAATGCATCTAGAATGGGACAGTTTGTCGGATATCCTGCAGTCAAACTGAATTCATAAATAAGTTTTTTGGATGTGTCTTTGCTGCTCGTTGAGTTCAATCATGTCCAAATCCGTCGTGCATGTTTTCCTGTATTCCTTGTGTTTGGGAATAAAGGTGAAAGGAAACCCGCTCATCGAATCAGTCAGGCGGCTGACAGCGTAATGGGCTCATGTTTTGGATCTGGTATGAGAAGTCTGCCAGATTTCTCCAGTTCAAAACATTTTAATGACTTGTTAGACAGCAGAAAGAGCATGTCTACCGTTTATAGGCCTGATGTGCAGCAGATAATTACAGGTGACTGCAACATGCGTGGAGGATAATCATTACCAGAACAAGTGGAGAAGAGGCTTGCAGCTGCTCAGTGTCTGGACTGAAGCAGGACGTTGTGAGATCCTCTCATATTTGGTTTTATTGAATTATTTCTCATTTCAGCTTTGTTAATTATCCTAAATCGAACAATAAAACAACTGTTAGATCACTGTGAACGTCTGCATGGAGTGAGATCCATCTTCATTTAGCTAGTTGGACTGTTGAGAGTTTTTCCTTCCCGTCAAAGAAGATCTGATTCCATCGGTTTGTTCACGCCTTGACCTCCTGACCTCAGCCATGCGCGTGCTTTTCGTCTTTTCACATAAGTCAGGAATAGAGGAACTGATGGATCATCCATACAGTAGAGGCTTATAATCAATTTTCAAAGAAGCAAAACATAAGAAATCCTTCTCCTCCAACGAGGATATCGTAAACCAGCTCATTCAAAAACCCTGAGATTTAAGCAAAACTCTTTAGACTCCTTTCTTAAAGGCCATTTTAATTCTGGAATGTCGTTAATTTCCTGCTCATGTTTTCGGACTTGGTCAGGTTTCAAACCTGAGGTGTAAAGTTTGGCAGAAATGCTGAAGATTTTCATTCTTTGTCAGAGACAGTGAGGAAAAAGGAATGCTGATAAATGTATTTCCTACTTCTCATCTTTATGAACGGAGCTGCCATTTTTATCTGGAGTTATTCTTAACCCTGATTCATGCTGGCAGGAATTGCAGAGTGTATGCAGATGTGAAGCAGGTGCACATGTGGTGGAGGACTGACTGTACATATCGCGAATTTGTTGAACTAAAAAGGTTAAAGTGTGTTCTAAAAATATGAGTTAGCACTCAGAAATTGAGAAATGTTTATAAAATAAAAGAATTCCCTTCAAGACGTGTTTTCCATGTAGCTGAATGTCAAATAAACTGAAGACATTTAACGGATAATTCAGGATTATTGAGTCTTTTTGTTTAGTTTGTTGTGCAAATATCTTACAATTAAACTGACTTATAAGGAATATTCCAGCAAAAAATGACAGCTTGTTTTAAGTAAATAATTCCTTAATATCTATGAAAAAGTTCTAGTTCCACTGAGATTGCTTCACTTGTAACATGGAAAAAATGTGAAGTGATCCTGTATATTGCAGAAACTGCACTCATAAGTCACTTTCTGTCTTATTTCAAGAGTACAATGATATTTCAACTGAAAACTCGACCAAAAATACTTGGTAAGACTTTGCGTTTTTGCAGTGTAGGTGTCAGTGTAACTGACATAAAAGACATTTAAAAAAAAAGCATTTTAAATGTTTATCACTTCTGAAAAGTCACAGTCTTCCAACAGAGAAGACAGTGACAGAAGAAAACAACATCGGTATGCCATAAAATAAATATGATAGACAATTGAGATCAGTTGTATCTCAGAGAACGCTAAAAATCTACCTCAGCTTATGTCATTCTACATAGTTAGATTTATTTCCTCTGGAAAGCAAACATGTTTATTCAGGTATTTCACAGCTGAGCGCCTGTTCCAATAATATCCTCACAACACGCATTTTTCAATTAGCTTACATTTACGTCCTTCAATTTCTCTTCATTGGGCGTCTGTGTGGGATTTTCAGCAAACACAACCAAACCTTTATCCTTCTGGAAGACTTGCAAAAAAGAAAAAGAAACAAAAAATGGACTATACTTCTCTTGCAATCTGCTTTTTTATATGTTAGGTTGTTTGGATTACTACAGATGAAAGTCAGAAATACAGAGGAAGTGAGATAATATTTATTTTCAGCACTGCTCATTTTTGGTAGAAAAAAGAAATTCTCACAGCTCCCAAAGGAGCCACTGCTCTTATTTTACAATACCAGTCATATTTGAATATGAAGAAGCAAATAAGGACTGACGAAGGCAGGAAATAAATTCCTAGTGGACTGATAAGTTAACATTTATGGTTATTTCAGAGAGCCTGTTGTTGCTCAGCATCTGTTTGAAGTTACTGCCAATGCCAACCAGACAAGACAGTAGAAAAATGATTTTATATATAGATCCATTGTATTGTTCGCTTTCTTAACGCCCAGTCGATGTTTCATAAGCTGTAATGAAATAAGGCCTCTCAGAGAAAGGGAAGGCAAATAGATAAAGAGTGGCTGTACAAGTTAATTAAAAAACCCATTCCGGGCATAACTGGGTTTGGCAAGTGTCAACGGCACTCTTATGCAAGCTAGCACCTGGGATCCTTCAAGCATGCAAGACATGCAGGATGTGTTCAGGTGCTGCGAAGAGACCAGGTCACCTGAACTGTTGGACGCTGAGGTTCCTGAACAACAAAAAGAGTTTAATTTATTCAGGTTACCTCTTTTATTACCTGACAGTGAACAAGTGGATCAGTCAGGATTCTCTTAGTTGCAGCGAATCCAGCATTTAGCTAAAAACATTTTATGAAGTTAGTTCGTAAAAGACTGGTGACTTTGCAGCATCGTGATTATTTAAATTACTTTAAAACGGTTTCAAATTTAGAAAGAATTATAAGAAGTTAAATATTAAAGAAAAAAGATGCTTCTTTTAGTTTGGGCTCATTATATAAGTCAGGGGTGTTGGACTCATGTTTGTTTTGGGCCAAATCCAGATCATGAATGCTCTTAAAGGGCCGGTTGTGCCAGAATGTATTGTTGAAACCTGTTCACAAACTGTTACATAATATTATTTAATTCTTAAAATTAAATAATATTATTGAACATCTTTTCAGTCCCATCAGGATTTTGTGATTTTTTTTTTTTTTTTTTTTTTTTTTTTTTGCGTTTGTGGTACTAATTTGGAAATAGATGCAGTTATTAATGACGGTAAATGTGACTTTTTATAACTCACTATATAGATCATGGACTATAATCCGATATCAGTTAAAGCTGAGGCAGCTGTTTAGTACAAGTAAGAAAGTTTTTGGCAATTTTTGAGAAAAATCTACAATGACTTCAAAGTTTTTAGCTCAATTTGTTGATTTTCACGTGAATTTCCACAACAATTCTCAAGAAACTGGAGAGACTGATTGATATAATTTGGGAGTAAACAGGTAAAACCTGCATTCATTTGATTGATAACATTACATTTAAATACACTTAGTGTTTAGTCAAGAACCTAGAGGGCCACATAAAAATCCACGGCCGGCCGAATTTAGCCCACGGACCTCGAGTTTGGCACACGTGATTCAAGTGAAAAGCAACATCTAAGACAGATAGCTAAATAAAAGCATCCAGAAAAACAATTTTCGTGGGAAATTCTTGACTTGTTCCACTTTGATTGTACTCAAAATGTGCTTTCAGACTAAAACATATGACGTCAGTAAACAACAAATAGGAATTTGTTTTCCATGACGCCACTCTGTAAACTGAAGGGTTCTTGTGTTTCAATGTGTGGCTGCTGTGGTGGACTACAGTCCATCAAAACTGACAGGAAAATGGCCGACTTAACACAGACCCTTAAAACACAGAAAACTCATCCGTCTTTGTGCCATAATTTTGTCGGCAACAGTCTCCCTTACTGTTTAAAGGATGTCAGGGTTCTTCTCGTCACTTTTTACAGACGGTGACGTAAAGTAGCATAACTCAGATCCCAGAGGAGATTGGAAAGTTTCCTCCACACTGCAAATAGAAAATTTATTTCTGAATGTGGGAGAATGTAGAATAAAAATATAACGTGTCCACAAACTCTCATGAAATTGTTAATTGAATGGCATATGTTGTGAATTTTAAAACTTTTCTTTTTCAGTTTTAAAACTTTTTTAATAACTAATAAAAGAATTATATAGTTTTTAGCTATATAATGGCAACTAATAACCATTATATTCTTTAGAGCTTTTTGTATCAGAAAGAAGATAAAGATATCAATCCATGACTTTTGTCTTCTTTTAGGCAGCCATGTTGCAGGCAAGAGAATTACGTTACATATCTAACTTACCGTTACATATTTTATCAAAAATAAAAAATAAAATTTGTGTAAAGTGTGCGTAAATTAACAAACACCTGCATCTTACAGACAAGTTCCATTGGTATCGTTACCTAGCAACCCCAGCCAAGCTCAGCCCGTCACCTAGCAACCCAATTCTAGTTCCACTGGCAGATTATTGGGGCCTGCCATAGCAATATTGCTATGGCATGAACTATGAAATATGATAACTTAAATTTTCTACTTTCTATTCCATTTTACCTCTTTTAAAAAGAACTTGGGTTTAACTTCCTCCAGTTTCTTCTGTGGCAGGTTCTTCTCATTCTGGAGGAATTTGGCTCTCTTACCGGGACGCATCTCAACCTTTGCATGACAATATCGCTCATGGAAGTCAAGAAAGAGAATAAAACTATTTCCTGATATTAAATCTGAGTAGTAAGACAAGTGTTATACTATCAAGTATATAGCTTCCAACCGCAAAATTATGTTGAGGTTTTTGAAAAACACCATCAAGCACTCTGCAAAATGGAGGAAGAGGAAGTTTAGCTATGAAATTATCTTCACCTCTCTTTTTTTGTTTTGGTGGTCAATTTAAAGTTAGTACAATTGCTTTATGGTCTGTTAAGGGTGTTGGCATAATGTCTGTTTGGCAATGCTCCGATTGTCCAAGACCTGCAGCCACGGATCAGATGAGACCATAAAAAAGTCAGTCATCCAACTGCAGCCTGGGGTCCTGTTGTCAAGAGCACATATGGCATCATGTTCAACCCTTATGATTGAACATGATGTCACGGATAATTAATGACGAGCACAGAAGTCCAGAACACCACTAGGGTTTAAATCGTCCCTTCATCCTTCCATCCCTTCATCCTTTCATCCCCTTCTAACATGACAAACAATCATGCACACACACTCACACACACCGACCTAAGGAGAATTTAGAGAAACCAATTAACCTGACACTCATGTTTTTGGACTGTGGGGGGAAGCCGGAGAACCCGGAGAGAACCCACACCTGCACAGGGAGAACATGCAAACTCCATGCAGAAAAAAGGCCTGGAATTGAACCCAGAACCTTCTTTCTGCAAAGCCACAGTTCTACCAACTGTGCCACTGTGCATCATGCCTTCTTTTCTAAATCTTTAAGCTTGTATCTTTGTGTTGTGGTCTATCTTGAAATGAAGTCAATTGATTCTAACCTCGGAAGCAAGTCGCACTTGGTAATTTGTAATGAATTCCAAATCTTCATCCATCCATTATTGTGAGAAGCCTGATGGTTTTGACCTGTAACGTGAACAGGTGTTACACGTTTTCTTTAGATGCCTTCTTTTTCTTCCATTTTTCTGGTTTTCTCAAACCCAGAGCATGGCGAAACTTTTTCATTAATGACTTCTTCACTGGAAGGGGAGCCTTTGCCTCTGCAATCTCCTGATCCTTCTGTTTTAACTCCTCTGAGATCTGATGATTGCGTGCAAGTTGCCGTTCAATCTCAGCAGTCGACGCATCCAGTTCTTCTTTATGCTTCACCTCGTTTAAGAAGAGCTTTCGTTTCACTTCATCCAGCTCCTTTTGCAGCAGGTTCTTCTCAGCATGGAGGAATGTTGCCCTCTTCCCGTTCCGTATCTCAACCTCCGCATGACGATATCTCTCGTCTCTATGTTCTTGCTCCATTGATTGTATTTCCTCCCTAAGGGCTAAAATCTAAATTTCATATTTTTGGACCATTTCTAGAGTCGCATCTTTGACTTGGTCCAGCTCTTTCTGGATGCATCTCTCCGCCTCTTTGGAAACATCTTGCGTTGAAGTCAATATTTGATGAAGAGTTTCATTCTCTGCCTGTAACTGTGCATAAAGCAGTTTGTTAATTTTCGCCATCTCATCATGAGCTTCATTGTCATCCTTCAGCTCCCGCTCCAGTGAACATATCCGTGTTTTAAGTGTTACAACATCTGTCTCTAATTTTTTGGTCATTTCCAGGTTTTCCTCTTTCATTTGATCCAGTTCTCTCTGGAGAGATGTCTCTTTCTCTCTGCTGGCAATTGACAATTGTCCACGAAGAGCCTCATTTTCTGATTCTAAATCTGAATAAAGCATCTGGTTAATTTTCAAAACTTCAGCATGAGCTTCTTCATTGTCTCTAAGCTTCATCTGTAATGACTCCACTTGTTGTCCAAGGATTTTAACAGAAGTATCATAGTTGGATTGCAAGTCTTGGTAAGAATCTGTCATTTTTTTCAGTTCTTCTTTCAGATGCCTCTCCTTCTCTGCAGACGTCTTCTTCAGCAGTGTCATGGCCTTCTTTATTTCTGTAGTCTGAGCTGGATTTTCATCTTTCAGGATCTTAAAAAAACTGTTGTTTGTCTTTGTTTGAGCGTTAGCAGATTTTTCTATCTCCAGCTCTTCCTGTAACATTTCCACCTGTTCTGCTAGATTAATAATGTCGGTTTCAAGCTTGGCAAGAACTTCTTGGAGGGCTTTATTTTCCATAAGAAGTTCATTGGTTCCTTTGTTTGCCTCACTGCATACGTCAACGTCGTTTCCATTAAACTTGCATTTTTCTAGCTTCAGTTTTACTCTTTGCAGTTCCTCTTCCAAATCATTTGCTCTCTGGTGTTCCTCAATGAATTTGGCTCTTTCTGCATCCAAGAGAGTCTTTAGTCTGTTAACTTCCTCCTCAGAAGAATTACCAGCATCCTGATTTTGACTGTTCTTCCGTTCTTCTTCCTGGCATTGAGCCTTCTCTTCGAAGAATTCCTTCATCTGAGTCTCCATTTCTCTCAAAAAACGTTTTGAAAGTATGCTGCAAATGATCCAAACAGTGATATCTCTAGAAGCTGTCTCCACTTGACCTTTTGCTTTCTGACTACCAAGAGAACTAATCGACTGAACTTCAAGTGAAGTTCTGTAGTGACATCACAACATGTCTTGTGACATCATAGGATTGTCCATGGGGACCTTTGACAGTGTTCTGGAATTCTGCACCTTGCGTATTTAAAAAAAAAAAAAGAATGACAATGAATTAAGAGTTCCAGCCATATTTACGTTCTCGTGATTCTCCTTATGTCGTCGATCGCGCTGCAGCTTTCTATGGCGTCGACGCTAACTTTCAGCGTCGGAACGCCGGGTCCAGACCGACGCATGCGCTTTGGCAGGCCCCGTTTAAATTTCTTCAGAAATTTTCAAGTTTCACTCATAACATGGAAACAGAAATTGCGTTATAAGTTTTAAAACAAATATTAAGGAATTATTTTCTCTTACATTGAGCTGAAAAGTTACTTGTAAGTTAGTTTTGTCTTATTTCAAGTGTGCTATGATATTTGCACCAGAGACTAGACCAAAATGCTTGGTAAGATTTAATGTCTTTTTCAAAATGTAGGTGGTAAAACAAATCAGGATCTGTGTATTACACTTTTTAATCAGTAGTTGAATCTTTCTCCCTGATACATAAACATCCTTTTTGGCCTTTTCCACTTATAAATGATGGAGTCACTGCTGTCATGTGCAAAGACAACCTGTTCATTGTGGTCCATATTTTCCCAAGGATTACTGTCACCGTCTTCCTCCTTTGGCCCAATCACTGCATCACTCACACTGTACCTGATTACAGTTACTGGCAGATCATTGCTATTCACCTCTGATTCCTCCTTCCCATGAAAAGAAATCCAGAAGATCGTCTCGCTTTCCGTTTTTTCCTGTCAGTTCTCTCTCCCATGCTCGCTAGCTACACAACAGCTCTGTTCTCCTCTCATTTAGCTGCTTTGATAAGCCAGTAAGTGATTTAATGACTCAAGGAGCATGAATGATTTCAAAGAGAACCCCTACAACCTTTGGCATTAATGAACGTGTGTAATAACAGATTTAAAGGTATTAAAACCTCTCTGATCGCAATTTTAAAGTTGAATCAAAGGTAAACGACATTCTCCCATGGAGCTTTTGATGGGATAAAAGCGCCAGCATTCGAGGGTGTAAATCTTTCACTAGAGCTCCGATCCCAGGGCTCCAGTTTCATAACATTTGGAAAACATTCAAAATAATCAGATAAAGTGAGACAAAAAAAACCCATGATTAACAAATTATATCTAAATACTATACAATGATGTACACGTCTGCAGTCTAAAAACAATTAGAGTGCATTTTGAAAATAGAAAGAAAGGCTGTCAATATTTAATACCAGGCATTGGCTCATAAAATGATCTTACTAACAAGAAGCTAAAGATGAATACTTACAAATACATATAAAACACAAGGGAATGGAGTAATATTGAAGACCTTAAATGGTAAAACACCTCAAAGTAAACTAAATACCAAAGAAAAAGTGTCAGACACCTAACAAACCCAACTTTCTTGGACTACAGCAATATTTGCTCACATTGCTTAGAACAAAAGTTACAACTTAAGTCCTGTTGGACACAACAAGCAGAGATTTTTTCTTTGAAGAAGTCTGTGGCACCCTTAGGGAATGATTCATGGAAAGGTTGCCCAAATCAAACATGTTATCACAGTGATTGCCAAGACTCAGATTTACCTGGAGTAACTCTGCAAAGGTGACCTCTTAGTATTATGCTTCATTGAACAGGCTAGGATAGGTCTATGGACTGTAAACAACAAGTTTCTAACATTTGTGCACAAATAATTCTTCTGCTCAGTTCTTTCCTTTCAGAATGAGCTGTTTTAGGGTCTCTGTCACTTTAAATCCATATAAGCTGTTGCTGGCCACGTCCCTGCCTCTCAACATTTACACTCATACATAAAAATGGCTGGAAACAGATTTTGTGCAATTATACAACTGAACATCTTTGAAAAGCAGAAGTAGAGCCTCCTGGACAACCAACAAGAATGCAGCAAGTGGTTTATGGACGGCAAGTCAACAAAAAACACTTGTCTTTTCCAGCAGCCATTGTACGGCAGTAAAACCAGCTGACCAAACGTGCTGGAGCTCAGGTTTGGTAGCTAGGCGACGGGCTGGGCTTCACATTCCAAAAGTTTTTGAAACAGCAAATTTTCCACACAGCAAAAAACAGAAACTTATTGCAAAAAACCCCAAAACAAAACAGTTTGGTGTGTTTTTAAGAAGCAGTAGAGGTCCAACTGGAAGTATAAAAACATGTAAAATGTGAATTTTGCATAATAGATCCTATTTAACATAAGAAGCTATGTTATTCACTTTCATTGGTGCTAATACTGTGGCTAGTATGTTACTCCTTACTCTGTTTTATTTAAATAAGTATTTACTTTCAAGTTTGTAAGTAATCTGGCCAGCAGCCAGTAGTTCCAGCCTTGCAGTACTTGATTTTTACAGATATATATAATTTTGTTAAGCTTATTTTAACAGCTTGCTGTTAAAGACCTCACTAAGTTCTGCTTCTATGTTTGAGGTTTATCTCTTTCACTCGCGTTAACCTTTCTCTAGATCTTTTCAACACTTTCTTATAGTAACTACTTTCAGAAGGACTCTTCATTACAGCGGATTTGCTCACAACCTCTAACAACAGGTTCTTGGGTGCCTGCCTTGACTTTTAAAGACCACTTTGTGGCCCTGCATTTTTGCAGCTGTTTTCATGATGGCGGTTTTGAACGGCATCCATTCTGACATCATGTCCCCGGTCTCTCTTTAAAAGAAAAAACTTCGCTCAGAGTTTATGTAAGAAGTGTCAGAAAGAGGCATCAACGCAAGTTCAACTGCTGAATCTAAAAAAAAAAAAAAAAAAAAAAAAAAAAAAAATCCTATCTAACGGTGATGCTGATCCGTTGGCAGCTTTTCTAATTTGATTCTGTAAAACATGGGTCTTTGGCTGTTTACCAACCTTAAACCAAACCAGAGAGAATATTTATATGGGCCACTTGGTCTCAGCTTTAAGGTTGTTCTTCATGAACCATTGATTTGCAATGTCACTTTATTTCCTTTAAGTAATTTTTGGACAGGACTGCATCAACTGAACCTACTGTAGTGAACATTAAGTTCTTGTGTCGCCCTTTGACAAGGTTTTAAAAGAAATTTGTTATTTTGCAGGAAAGTTGCATCATTTAAAGTAGACGTAAAAAACATGCAGACAGTTAAAAGTAAAGGAGTTCACTGCAAAAACACAAAATCTTACCAAGTGTTTTTGTCTAGATTCTACTGCAAATATCTTAGCACATTTAAAAAATACGGAAACAAAAGTAATTTTTCAGCAAGATGCAAATGCATGAAAAATATGGAAATGTGCTAGTTTACTGTAGATTATTTTGCTTGCAAAATGGGAAAAATGTCAATGTCGAATTTATTTACATAGCACTTTAAAAACAAGTATAAACTGCACCCAAGCGCTGTACAAAACAATAACACAGTAGAATAAGTTGAGAAAAAAATAATACAAAAAAAGTAAATAAGAGAAATAAAAATAAAACATCAAAACAAAAAAGTTGCATCATCAGGCCTCAATTAAATGTCAACGAATAAAAATCCACTTTAAAATGTCCCGTTATAAATAAAAGTAAAACTTTTTCACCAATGTTAAGCAATTAGCAACTTAAAACAAGCTTCTGTAACTTGCTGAAAAGCTACTTGTAAGTTAGTTTTTTATTTCAAGTGTACTAAGATATTTGTGATAAAAAGTAAATTAAAATACTTAAGACTCTGTGTTTTTGGAGTGTTGTAAAGTTTGTCACAAAACAAGGATGTAAAGATAAAAGAAATCAGGTAAAATGTTCCTGAAAGTCAGCAGTAAAAGAAGGTATTCCTCCAGTTTTTACCCTCAGGTACACATTTGCACCGTCATCTATTTGCAGAAAATGTCAACAACATCTTTTCCAAAAGAGGTTTTAAGCC
Source organism: Gambusia affinis (assembly GCF_019740435.1). Taxonomy (NCBI): domain Eukaryota; kingdom Metazoa; phylum Chordata; class Actinopteri; order Cyprinodontiformes; family Poeciliidae; genus Gambusia; species Gambusia affinis. The sequence continues at coordinate 5,716,890 of NC_057889.1, forward strand.
TTTGTATGCGTGTGGTGCTAATGGTCCCACTTATAAAGCAGCTTTGGGGTTTATTAAACTTCTGCTGCTGTGCTCTGGAAACCTCCTCTTACATGAGATCAGAGTTCAACATTCAAGTGTTTGATCTCAGCGCAAGAACACTATATGTGGGGGAAGGAAACAAGCTCAATGTAATTATGGGAGAACTCATTTTTTTCTGGTTTCCTGTTATTGGGAACATTGTACAAAATAGGCCGACGGCACGGTATCGGCGTTGTTAACAATGTTTCCTTTGACTCGGTCACTGCAGCTTTGATCTGCTGAGGGAAAGTCGCCCTGATTCCAGACATGGCAGGAAAAGAAGAGAGAGACAGATGAAGACAGACTGGAATATTTTAGAGGGAGAGAAACCTATTACTCTGCAACCTGCTGTAGAAGGCAAACAATCTGATTTATTAAAGTTCCTTTTTGCCAATTGGGAGAAATAAAAGAGAGAAGTTGCAGTTTAACACTAAATATTTAACTTCCATGATTTAGTACTGTGGACCTAACAGAAGATCAACAGGTTGTGATTAGTGTTCAAAAGAATTGAGGAAACTTCACAGCAAAGTAAAATGTTTGAAAGATGCTCAATTAAAACAGATTCTAGACTCTAATTTATTGCAAATGTTATAAAGATTTCATTAGGAATTTTAGAGAAGATGACAGAAGCTGTGTTTCCATTACAAATGTGTGCAAAAGTTTAATATTCAACTAATGCTAAAAAACCCCAACAAAAACCCAATTTCGCAATTGCAGTTCTTCTACTAAATATAAAATGTAATTAAATCACATGTGAATAAGGTCGTTCACATGATAATTCATTAAAAAAAAACAATCACAGCTCATCAATCATCTTCCTTTGACCACTTCCTGTTGTCTTCTTTGTCTCTTCCACCAGTAGTAACATCCGGTTGTTGATCACATGACTTGTATGACAATAAAACTAAAGTTGCAAGTAACTTTTCACCAAGACAAGAAGTTATTTTATTAATAATAATGAAAAAATAAAGTTTGACTTAAAACAAACTCCTATATTTTGCTGAAAAATTTCCTGTAAGTTAGCTTTGTCTTATTTTAAGAAATTATACCAATAATACTTGTGTTTTTGCAATGTTCCTTTCATGAACTTTAGCAGCAATAACTGCTGAAGTTGAGAGATTTATGCTTTTTTCCCAAACTTTTATCCACTGTATGATTGGTCATACAGTGGATGCAGCAAGTCTTGAAATGAACTCAAACATTCAAACGAGCTGCTAACCTGTGGTCATTGATCTAAATGGAAAATTATAGAGCAAGCATAAATTAGACAAGCAATAAACAGAAGCGACAGATGTGCAGCTGTGTATATTTAATCCTAAATTGAGATGTTTGCATTTAGCATTCTCCCAGAACTTGTGGTGTCCCGCTGCTCCCTGGAGCGAGTTAGAAGCACCAATCCAACACTTCAGTGGCACGCAGCTGTAATTTTAATACAAATACAATTATAAACATGGAATCTGCTGCTGCTATTAGTGGTGGGGATATGAAAACCAGCTACTGTGACAAGTTGGCTTTTTATTGCTAAAAAGTGAGTGGCAGCTGTGATTTCAGGAAGCCAATCATCTCTAAAATCCAGAAAGAATGAGGGAAATATTAGACAGGAACACAAATTAAAAAAGACCACAGAACTTAGGAAAACATGGGTGCTGTCCAGGTTCTGGACGTCTGATAGATTTTCGGTGTATTGAGTTTCGATATTTCCTGCACTTTGGCACATGTATGGTTATTGTAACTGTCGGAGCTAACTTGCTTCTGGCAACATGAAACTGCAGAGGACGATTCCCTGGTAATCGAGAGTTCACCACAAGCTGCACATTCAGGGCAGGTACAGGCAACACATGGTGACAAACACATAATGCCTGAAATATGCAAATTATAAGGGAGTTCCTTCATAGCTTCTTCTTACAAAACAAGCAAGGGTGTGAATATTTGCATTCTGACTCTTACAAACTGTGTTTTCAGATGCCAGCTGGCAGTTTGATCAAAGGTACCACATAATTATCTGTTTTTTAAGAAAAAAATCTCTTTTTTTTATGTTCATAGTTTTCTACTTTTTCTTCTGAACTCTTGACAATAAAGAGGTTGGTGATATAAAATACAAAATAAAAAAGTAAGTGGACAAGATCAATCAATGTTAATACGAATTTAGGAAGAAAGTTGGGGAAACTGAGAAATATGCAGAGTATTACAATTTGAAAGTGTAATTCAAAACAGCAGAAGGGCAACTGGACTTTTGCTTTATATATATATATATATATATATATTATGGACGGGTTCTTGCAGCTGTATGACTGCACCTTGAGATTTTCCTTTAAGTAAAAAAAGTTTTTGGATTTTTTTTATTATTTAACCCTCTTTATTGTGGAGAGAAAAAGATCTTTTGTGTCAAAACATCTTGAACGCAGCGGACATCTGGGTGAGTCTGTGAGGGCAGGAACGCCAATGCCTAAATGTTATCAAAAGGTTTGCTTATTTTTATGAGGCGGCTTGGAGCTTTGTCTGCAAGCTAAAAATGAATGAGACATTCTTTGCATTCTCCCTCAGTTGTTGGGTTTTCAAAAGCCAGGCTTTTATTTTTATTTCTCCATCAGCAACTTCACCTATCAGTTGAGTCATCTGTCCTTGGTTTGTCTGGGCTGATGCCTCTTTTATGTGCTGCTCTTTTATTCACGCAACAAGATGCTGGAGAAGACACACGTTATTTCCCTTCTGTTGTATGGACCAGTGATTATATAACAGTCTCTGGTCCAAATTCATGCGTCTGTGCACCAACAGTAGCGATAAATTCCGCTCAGAGTACAGCAGACATTGGTGCATGTGTAATAAATTGAGAAAATACAGTCTTTACACGCTCGATCACTGTGAAAATACCCTGCATACCCATGGAGCTTATCCACCTGGCATGTAATAGCAGGTTGGGGAGAGAAAAGGCAGGGAAAAGGCTTACTCACTGTTGGACTAACAGGGCCGAAGGCCTTGTAGTAAATCACTAGGGTGCAGCGGCTTAACACAAAGTTTCTTCTTGCAACTACAAAGAAAGTCTCCTGACACAGATTTTTGATGTATGATAAAAGAAGTTAAATTCTTAACATTCATCTTCAACTTCACTTCCCTTCTTTATTCCTAATTAGTATCAATCAGTTTAATCCACAGTTTCACCAAATCTGGTTTTGGCAAAACCATAATGGCTTCAGTGAGACGTCTGTGTTTGCAGACTTGCAAGGAAAAAAGGAAAACTATAATTATAAAACAATTTTAAAATCCTAATGGTGCGTTCACACCAAACACATCCGATGCGACAACTTAGAATTTTGCTTCACACCTACCGTTTCGTGCATCTGGTTTACGTTCAAAGTCTGTGGCGGAGCGTCAGACGCGTCAAAATCCCTCTAGCCTTTGTTTTCTATTGGTGGCCCATTTGTCGGACGCTCTTGATGAAATCTAGATGGATGAAACGTGCTGCGCCTGGCCCTCGGCGCGCCTCCACGTAGACTGTGGATGTAAACCGGACATGACTGATGCTCGGTGTGAACGCGCCATAAACCTGCATTCACTACCACACCTTCTGTTTGTTTTTAAATCTCACTGTTGTGTTTTTGCCATATTTAAATCAAAACAACTGGAGATAAATCTGCAAGGATAAGCGAGTAAAGTTTGTGCTGTTTGATACAAACATTTGAATGTTCCTGATGTAGATACGGTTTGAACCAGAAATCTGGTGCGGAAAACACACACTATGCTTCCCAATTATATCTTATTTATATCCTGAATCCAATAGTCCAAGGTCATCAACAAGATGGGAAAACTGTTTGCATTCCTAGGTTTTATGTATACAAATACTTTGTATTTGTATACATAATGACTAATGGAAGCCCTGAGCTTGTTTCTCTGCAACCAGACGGTCCCATCTGGGACTCATGAGAGACAATGACACCCGAAGTGTTTCTTATGCACAGGGTGCTTGGTCTCTACAGGTGAAACAGTTTGAAGCTTCATTGTCTCATTAACAAGCCAGTCACCATGTCATGCAGAGCGGGCTTGGAATGTGGGAATCACCTACCGGGATAAATCCATCCTCCTGTCTCTTCTCTGGGCCTTTTCCCCTTTGCAAAGAAACTTCCCAAAGACATCTGGTCTGTTTCTTACTCATTTTGCTGCTTGTGGTTCAATGCTGGCGCAAGACGAGAGAATCTGGTTAAAGGATTTTCAAAATAAAAGATCCTCCAGACTCAAATAATACATAAATCGGAAATATTTAATTATTTCTTGCACGGCCCGGTACCAATTGGTCCACCGCCCAGTATCGGTCCGCGGCTCGGGGGTTGGGGACCACTGGTCTAAATGATAAAGGGAGTTATTTGAATATTCTGTTTCTTTCCTGGTTTTACTCTCCCAGAGCCTCGCACGTTTGGACGTCATAAAACGAATCATGTTTGGAAGTTTAAAGAGTTTAGTTTTTGTTCTCGCAGACATAACTCTAGGAAAATGTCAAACAGTGGACAGCCTTTTCTGGCTCCACACCGCCAGAAACAAGCAAACTGTATTGACTTTTGCAAGAAGAGCAACAGACATTGTCTACAACATTTTTCAGAACATAAAGTAGAGTAGGTCACTTTCTGCGTCAACATTCTTGACATACCTTGGCAGTGCACATAAATATTCCTGGGGGCTCCTCCCAAACGCAATGTCTTCTACTGCTTTGACAAATTTCAAATAATAAAACTAAAGTAGACAGCAGATTAAAAAATTTTCTTTTCAAATGTTGAGTTAATTTGTTGAGCAAAAATATCTTATGGTTGAAGGATTATTAAACTGTGATTATTCACATTTATTATGGTTGTGTTCAGTTTTACTAGCCACACACAAAACTAATAATCTGTAAAAACAACAATTCAACATTTATTGGTGGGTTTCAGATGACGTAGCAGATGGGGGCTAGGAAGTAAACGCAGCCCGTTTCCTTCTGTTGATCCAGCTTCAAAATGCCTAAAATCATTTGGCATTTTATATGGTTGTTCCAGCCGTTCTAATAGACAGAAAGATGAACGTCATTTTTGTGTTTCGAAGGTAGTTGGCTACAAGGGAGTTAATTTTAAAAAACTTACTAGACAAAGACGAGAAAAGTATGTCAACAATCTACGACTGAAATTGAGAGGTGTAGAAACTAACAATGCCAGAGTTTGCAAATATATAAATATCAAATATCACTTTGACTATTTGATATTTTCAAATTTCCTGTCAACTTTAAACATTTTTAAACTCAAAAACACGACGAGCCGCTGGATGAATGATTGCCCTGTCCAACCACCGGGCTTGGCAAGTTTTCTGGGGGAAACCTTGATGTTCAGAGGTGTGAATGTTTTTCTGTTTTTCTCTTCTCTTCACTTTGACTAGATTTCAGTGCTGCCATTTTCCCCAAAGATAATTTCTAAGCTTATTTATAAATATATATTTAAAAAAAGCACGAGAATTAGCAGAAGCGCATCAGTCCAGACTCGCTGACTAAAGCAACACAGTTAGATGAGTGTTGTCAGTTGCTTGGAGTTGGGCGTGGATCAAATGTTGGCAGTGACACGCACAGTTAAAAATATATATAAAACCAGCGAATTAATCAGGGATATGTGTGCAGTGCTTGCAGGTACAAGCTCTTTAAAAGCTCGGGGAAGCAAAGGTTACTCATCCTGGTATCTTAGACGGTGTAATCGTTTTGCTGAAAGATATTTAGCGTGCTTCATTTATTCATTCTGTCTGAGCCTGCTGTCGTTAGCCGTGCTCTGCTTTGAAGGTTAATGCTTTGGCAGCAGCACCGAATCCTTAGTCTGAAGGGAACTTTATGTTTTTAACCTGCAGCTGTTCAGATTATTTTGTGCTTTATTAGACATTGGTTTTCTGTACGTAACTTTTCTCACGTGTGAGATTTAGTGCACGGTTATGAGGTTGTAATGAAGTATTAGTGAACAATGAGGCATGAGTTAAGAGAGTCTCACACCTGCATTCATTCACATAAATCCAAGCAAAGAAACCAGATTTATTCTGTAATGTAATGCACAGTACTTTACGAAATTATTCACGCTCTTTATCTACTTTTTTCGCATTTTGTCATCTTCCAACCTCAAAGTCTTTTTAGATGCGCCTGCACATTTTTTGCACGATCTTAGAGAGTTTCAGTAAATATGCATTTTCAAGTTTTGTCATGTGGGTTCCTAAAAAAAACTAAAACTATGCATACATTTAAAACCAGGTGTTTAAAGAAATAATTTTGTTAATCTTACTCAACTTAAAACAGGGAGTTTAGTCTGATTTAATGTGAGAAAATGAGGAAGAAAAGATTTTTATTAAAAGTGTAAATATCTGGTTTCAACTGAAGCTATACTTCCACAAAGCAATTATTTATCACTATTATGAGCCATTTGGAAACTACTAACTTTTTTCTTTGATGCTATAATAACCCGACTCAACGGGGAAGGAAAATTAAATGCTTTTATTCTATGATGAAAAATTATGGAGCCCCCTAAGGAACATGGGTAAAAATATTTCCTTGGCGTTACCTCACAATGCTTTTGAGTTCCCAGTTTATGTATACAGTCACAAATGTCAATTTGAAATTTCATATATATAAATATTTTAAGAGCCTCAGTGAAAACATGTTTATATATTCTTAACTCTTTGGTGCAAAAGCTGATTAAAAATCGATTTATTCACTGAATGTTTGTCTGTTTGTGTAAGGTTGACCATTAGTAACCATTCAGACTACGAACACAAACAAAACAATCAAAACTGTCAGATATAACTTTAGTATACCATGAAAATAACTCAGAAATAGTTTGCATGTAGTTTTTCTTTCTTACAGAAAGATTGTTTACATCTTAGAAGGAATGGAAAGAGATGGAAATCCCATGTTTGGCCTACTTTGCTTTTGCATTTTGGACATAGGCTTGTGGTGCATTTCTGTCCTAAAGAAAGAGATATATGTTACAGCCACTGGCCTCTTGAGGCTGTGCAGGCTCCTTTTTTTTTGTTATGCAGGTTCAGCTGTGAGGGCACACCTTCCTGATTGGCTGTCTGGAGGCTGCAGGAGAGCTGCCACCCCATTGGACCAGCAGAGAATTGGAAACCAATCAGACCTTGATGAGCCTCACCAGCTCCCTATAAAAGGCTCCTGAAATAATTGCTCCAGTGGGGCAGCTAGCAGGAAGAGGTTTTGTTAAGCTGTCCCCCACCTTTGGTGTTTACAACTGCTTTGGGCAGTTTTGAACTATTTGTTCTTGCTTGCTCTGCTAAGTAGTTTCAATCTGCTTTAGATTGATTTTATACAAGCTAGAAGCTTGTGTTTGGGAGGTTTGGTGCTCCTTTTTGTCCTTTCTTTTGGGTTGTTTTCAGTTTAGTTTAGACTGACTTATCTGAACATTTTGTAATTTGATTTGCACTTAACCATTCTTGAATTTGTTAGCCCTTTTCTTTTGTTTTAATTGGGTTAAGTGGTATTGTGTTTTGTGAAACCATCTTTTGTAATAAAAACCTTTACGTTCCACTTATTTTCTCTGGACACATTTTTATGTTACCGCCCCTGAACCCCTAGACCTTGGGGGACATAACAATATAAAACTTTATATCTCACAATTGAGATGGAAAAACCTCATGAAAACCTTATGTTATAGTAGAAAGTACGGTGGCCACCATAAGAAAGACTTTAAGAAACACTGATGTACTGGTCAGTACATTATCGCTAGAGAACGCAAGAGAAGACTCCAATGTCCCCAAAGGGGGTTTGTAAAAACTAACTTACAGATAGGGAATGGAAAAAAACCCCATGATGGATTGGTAATAAAGGTGTTTGTGGATGGATGTATGAACAATGTTTTGATGCATATGCCATGTTGGCAAAACCTACAAATTATGGAGGCTGCACTTGCTAACAAACCTTCCCAGAGATGCTTTGTTTAAGTCTTTGTAATGTTTTTTTTAGTTGATTGAGCATCTTGTTATGTTTGTTCATGAGAACTGTACATGAAGATTTGCTGATAAATTACCAGTTACCTGCTCTGGAGTTCAGTGTCTTTACAAAAGGCTTATAAGAGGCCCGTTTTTTTAGGCCGAGAACCCCCTTTCAGAGGGTTTGGTCTCTGAAGGACAAATCCTTTGTTTACTAAATCTGTCTGACAAAACAGATGTTAGTATTTCTGTCACGCAGACATTCATTTCGGTGTTTATTCAGAGCCTTTCCGTTTGCAGGTCCATGTCTGACGTTTTATCCCTGGGCTTTAGCATGAAAAACCCGGTTGAAGCAGACGGCCTCCTCCAAAATGTGTTGTTTTAGTCTCCATGAGAATTATTCAGATACAAAAAGACAGATTCTGCCTTTTGTAATGTTGCTTTAAAATGTTTTACGGAGCTAATCTTTAATGCATCTGTGTGTCTGAGTGAACACTGGAGGTCAAACAGAAGGATTTGTGCTGGCTAACGACCAGGCTTATAGAAAACGATTAATTTGCCTCCCATTAAGTTTAAACTGCAGTTCTCAGCAGCTTCTGTTATTATATGATCCACCTGAATCAAATTAATGGCTCAGTAGGCCCCTGCAGAGCTTCATATCAAAAACTGAGCAACTAACTAAACCATTCAGGCGCCTTTAAATAGGAATGCATTTATAATCTGCATTGTAGTGACTCTCAAAAACAGCTGGTGACGTCTAGTTTAGATATTGGGTTTTCAATAACCAGTGATTGGAAATAGAAAGTAGGGGCTTGATTTTGATCTTTGGATTCAGATTAGTTTTATTTGTTTGGAACCATTTGTCTTTGTCTTGATTACCAAAAAGGAATCGACATTTTCAAGATTGTTGAGGTTTAGCACTGACTCTTTGGTTTTTAAAGTTTTGTTTTTAGTAACTGGATGGATTTGATGAAACGTCAAATGTTTATACACTGAATAAATATTTTAGATTTCATGTTTTATTAAAGGTTCTACTTAACATTTCTTTATGTTATTAATCAAGCTTCTATAAGTACTGAATTTTGTGATCTTAGAGCTTTTTTATTTCTTTTGTCTTCTTACGGCTTGGCGATAAATCAGATTTTGGTTTTGAAAATTTTATTTTTGGAAAATATTTTGTAATTTCTTTTTTACAACTGAGTATTAGGGTCACTGTACCAAAATAAAAATTCTTAAAGTGACTGCTATTACACCAATATTTAGTTTAATTTATGTCTAGGTAATTTATTAAGCTTTTTGATTGACCTTGTATTTTAAAATAGCTTCTGCAAACTCTGAGTCAGCCTTTTAAACAGATTTAGTTCAAAGCAAGTTGGTAAATGCACCATTTATTAAGATTACTCTGTTTCATTACATAATTGAGTTGCAGGTGTCACTGAAAAATGTTTGATCATTCTACTGATATAAACAATTTCTGTATGCTTAAACTACATTTTTTAAGCAGTTCATGACAAACACAGATCTGTCTGACTCAGGAAAACCCCTTTGGTAAACACAACTACAGATTTTTATACTTGGCTGCAAATGTGCACAATTCTTATTTGGGGGAATTTTGACTAATTCTTCCTGCATGAGCCTCTCACGCCACCTGCGCATGGCGCTTATTCTGTCTGGGGTACACGCTGAAATTTCCTTTGTGGACTTTAAGAAGTGTTTATTCCTTAGCCCACATGTGTCAAACTCAAGGCCCGAGGGCCAGATCTGGGCCGCCTTAGGTTTTTATGTGGCCCTCTAGATTCCAAATTACAACAATAAGTCCCTCCAGTTTCTCACAAATCCACAAAATTAACAAATCCTCACATTTTCTCCAACTTTCAATGAGAACATCACACACAGCATTTAAAAAACTAAAGCAAAAATGCCTCACAGCATTTAATTACTTAGTTATTGGCTGTTTGAGTAGTAAAGCTGTCTGGCCGGTTAACCACACTACAATTAGCTACAATTTTAAAACCATAGTTGTAACCTTAAGGGTGAAAGGTGGCTCTGGCTTGTTTTCTTCCCTAAAAGAGAGAATAGTAAAAGAAAATTATTTCAGTCAAATGAAAAACCACTTGTTGTTCTCGATCGAGGCAGAGAGTAAACAGAAATTGTACGTTTTGATCAAAATATCGACTGCCTGAATTCACTCCACATAATTTGTGTCACTATGTCATAAACAGCGTTTCCCCTTACACTGGAGCAACATTAAAAATGTACAGATGACGAGGTGGTGACTAGTTTTAGTTTTTTTCAAACATGCTAGGCTACATGTGCGCCACTGTCTCCATGGTTACTAACGGTTAGTAGCGTACCTTCGTGATATTTGATATCTTTCTAATCCTACTTACTTACGAAATAAATGGTCGTTAATCTTCTTGTAAAAAGTGTTCGCTGCAAATCCGCGGTTACACTGAGGGCTGACAGTCATTATGATTAACATCTGCTATCCATCGCTGCTGCATCTTACCTTGTTAAAAGTTATAAAATAAAATGACAAGCTTAGTTTTCAACTTTGTCTATTTGTGCAACCGAACGCACAGCACCCTGTGACATTTCTAAAGTGGAATCAACTAAATTAAAGCAACATTATATTACCACATGTGTGTTTTTTGACAGGCTTTACAGGAGCGGTTTGGTTGTTTTGACGTCCATCATGGCGGAGCGGGAAGAGGTTCAAAGAGAGTCATGTCACACGCAGAGGATCAATGGGATAATAATAAAGTTACCATGACAGAGTGGATCAAACATTTACATTCCAGAGTTTCTGGTTCTGCATCCCTTCGAGTGGAGATGGTTTCTCACTGGCTTGACAGTTTTAATGTGCTTTTTTTTTTTTCTTCTTTTTTTATTTAACCAAAACTCACATTGGGATAACAGTTTGTTCCAGACTGACGGTGCAGGTTAACAGAGGCCGAGAAACAGCACAACAATCAAAGCACACATAAAAAATGTTTTTTTCCAAATAAATTAATTAATGAGAAACATTTACAGCTACATGCTTTATTCCTAAAAATAATTGAGAAATCTTTTAAAAGTGTGTCAGGGACAATGTACTCTTATTATTTAGGTCACTTGTTAGGGTCAAAGGAGTTTGATGAGAAAGTTAATCCTTACAGAAATGTTTTGAGGTTCTGTTCTTCATCGTTTGCACACTTCAACAATCGGAAAAAATGTGCTTCCTGGAACATCCCAGTGAGCACACAATAAATGTAACAATATTTTAGAGAAAATATTCACGGGAAACGATTTTTAAATTCCTCCATTGTCAGAGTTGAGCCTAACCAGGCCTCTGTTGATGGGGTAACCGAGCAGCTCGGCTACAGAACAACAACCAAACAAAGGGAGCCGGTTCAGGGTCATGAACCCAGAAGAAAAGGACCTAAACTCCAGGGAAGAGGGCAAAGATGTTGACATCCACACAGGAAACTCCTATGTTTCTGCTTAAACTCATTAAAACTCTACAGTACAACGGTATTTAAAGCAGCTCTGACGTCCATTTGAAAGATAAATAGTCAAAACTGCGTCACTCACATGGACAGTGTCATGCAATGCTTCCAAAGCTGGAGTAGTTTTTTCCACTTCAAGAGTTACAAACATACCATACATTTTCTAAACATCAATATTTTTGCTGCTTTTTACGGTATTGTAAGTGTAAACAAACTATAAGGTATTCACAATACAGGTACATCTAAAAAAATATTAAATCAGGGGTGTAAAACTCATTCTTGTTTTTGGGCCAAATCCAGATCATGAATGTTCTTAAAGGGCCGGTTGTGCCAGAATGTATTTATAAAACCTGTTCACAAACTGTTAAAGTATCAACGAATTCTTAAAATTAAACATTATTGAACATCTTTTCAGTCCTTCCAGGATTTTGTGATTCTTTTTATAATTTTTTTTGCAATAAAAAATCAAGGTGTTTATGGTACTAGTGTGGAAATATTTCAATATTTGTGCTTATTTATGACAGTAAATGTGACTTTTTACTCCCTGTATAGATAATGGACTATAATCTGACATCAATTAAGGCTGAGACAGCTGGTTAGTACAAGTATGAAAGTTTTTGACAATTTTTCAGCAATAAAATCCCAATTATGTTTTGGCGCAAAAAAGTGCAGGGATTTTCACAATAATTCTCAAGAAACTGGAGGGACTGATTGATATAATTTGGCAGTAAAAAGACAAAAACTGCATTGATTTGATTGATAACAAAATATTTAAGCACATTTAGTGTTTAGTTGAGAATCTAGAGGGCCACATAAAAAGCTATTGCGGGCCAAATTTGGCCCACAGGCCTTGAGTTTGACACATGTGCATTAGAATATCATGGCAAAGTTTTAAATTTTTTGTGTCTCGTTTTAAAATTTTAATTCACACACATATAGGAAAATATTTCAAGCCTTCATTTTATGTCATTTAATGAAAACCCAAAATTCAGAACATTTGGGCCTTCTTTTGCTTACAGTATTGGTAAAGCAGCGCGGGGGAAATTTTCTGCCATAATTCGAGAGCACACATTTTTTAGTTTGAAAGCAGGACTTCATGTCCTTCTTCTCAAAACATGTAATGCTTTTACTCAAAACTTCTGCTCTCTTTCAAATATTCATTCTGCTCTCAAACTTTTCTCCTCGCGCTCAAAACTTGTCTCTGCTCGGATCAAATCTCCGCTTGCAAACCTCACTGCTCGCTCGCGAATTGTGTTTCTCCTTTTTGGAACAAAACAGCTCCGTCGCCTAGCAACCTCTCAGCCAATAGAATGCAAGTGGTGTACTGGGTGGGTTTGTTTTTTTCTAGTGGGTGTTCCTGTGTGGCTACTATCGATGGTAGCAACATGCGCTGCAATCGATATCCATCCATTCCTCCCTCTCTGCCTTACTCGTCCGTTTACTGGGGTATGATGGATTTCCACTAAAATGAAAATGTGTGCTCTCGAATTATAAAATTCCCCCATAAAAATGGGGTTGAACCAAAGTAAAATCTGTCCTTGCTTAAATCTCTGTGCACCAACAATATGTTTAATAACAGAGAAGCAAAACATAACAACACATGTGGCACAGCTGTTCAGCTACAGCATCTTTTTTTAATTTATTATCTTAGAAAGAGATTTTTAATGAAACTTATTTTATAGTAAACCTGCTATTTTGAGAAGCTTTTTTGTGCTGAACCCTTGTGCATATTGTGAATAATGAATGGGTACATCGCACGCAGCATAATCATAACTTTATATGAAACTGGATGTAAAGGTTATATACTTTAACAAAGCATTAATTGACAAAGTAGACAGCAGAGCTGAGCTGGTACATGTTTAACAAAAACGTTTAATTTATGGGCAAAGAATTTTCCAGAAATTAATCTCGTTAAATGTGTCGACACGTTTCCAGTTATGTATTGGTTTGCATGTCCAAAGCAAAAAAAATGTTGGTCGAAAAACGGTTAAACATAGGCAAAATACTTACAGAACTTTATAAAAAAAAATTTGACACTGAATATCTCTGTATCTTAAGTGTTTTTTTCAGTATGTAACAATAAACTAAAATCAGATATAGATCAACAAGTGTAAGTCTAGCGGTGTTAAAAACAGCAGTAATGTACTTTACTCCATGTACCTCTAAAACGGACTAAACTCAGTAGCTCAATATCCTGAGCCAGGACTGAACTGGTTGCCATGGAGACTCAACGCAGGCTGGTGAGCACTGTAGCTGCTGTTCTTGGAAAACTAACATTGACAAAATATGTGGCAGGAGCTACTTTCCTCGCAGATGTTATTGATATTTGGACATTGCTAATTGCTAACTAATAGTTTCATTAGCATTAGCCATGTTATACCATGTTTGCAATTTAAATAAAACACAAACAAAACTGCTTTATTTCTACGTTTTATGCACAAATTGGAATCTTCAATGTCACATTTTTTGTTTTTTGCTGTAAAATGTAATAAATATACTCTACACAAGAGCAATATCGCAGGCAGTCTAAACTAAAAGTTTTAATTTCAAGGCTACTGGTGGTGTAACTCTGTAGTTAGGAGCAAACAGCTGTTGAACAGCTTTTTGTGTTAACTGACCAAATTTGGGGAAAGCATTTTACTGGAAGCCCCATAAGAATTAATTTAGCAGTTACGCTCGCAGCCAGTACTAGATGATTCAGAACATCCAAACATCGTTTTTTCCTCCTCGACCCTGAGAAATACAAATTACACTGCCCACAGAAATCCATGAAAAGAAGCTGGATCACATCATTACAGCCGAAGAGGGTGACAATGGAATTGCATCAACGTAGCATTCCTATACATTGCTAGATATTTAGATTTCACTGAGCAGCTGAACCTGTTGCTGCCAGCGTCTTTTCCTGAGTGGCTAATGACCCTGACCTAGACACTATAATGTCATGGATAAAGACTGCAAGGAGTAAATAATTAATTTTAATTAGTGGGAGTAAAGAGAGGGTGGGAACTCATCTGAAAAAAGTGGTGAAAAGAGATTTTGCGGTACAGAGAATATCATGTCTAGTTGCATTTGTCATAAAAAGTATGAAAGCAAAGGTCTTTTTTTTTATGTGGAAGTATTTTAACATTCTGTCTTAAAAACAAGTTCAGACACACAGAGAAGAAACATACAATTTACTTACAATTTTCACTGATGTGTTGAAATAAATGTGTTTCAAGTTATTTGAGTAATACAGGAGTACGTGCGTTATACTCAATTCCTGTGGGTCTAATCTGGTCCGTTGGAGCTTTTTATGTGGCTCTTTTGATTTGTTAATCAAATCGATGTAGTTTTTACTTGTTTGGTGCCAAATTATATCTATCCGTTCCCCCAGATTCTTGAGAACTATTGTGGAAATTTACGCAAAATCAACAAATGCGTAATACATGATTGGGAGTTTATTGCAGATTTTTCTCAAAAATTGTCAAAACCTTTCCTTCTTGTACTAAACAGCTGCCTCAGGTTCAATTGATGTCAGATTATAGTCCATGATCTATACAGCAAATAATAAGAAGTCACATTTATTGTCAAAAATAAGCGCAAATATAAAAACAGCAAACACTTAGATTTTTATTCCAAAACCCCCCCGAAAAGAATCCGAAAATCCTGGAGGAACTGAAAAGATGTTCAATAATATTATGTAATTTTAAGAATTCATTGATATTTTAGGTGTTTGTCAACAGGTTTTATCAATACAGTCTGGAACAACTGGCCCTTTTAGAGAATTCATGATCTGGATTTGACCCAAAACCAAAATGAGTTTGACACCCCTGCAGTCGTATGACCTCAAGTGGAAACCGGTGAGTGTGAGATAAATAATTTTAAATGTGCAGTATGCTAAATATCCAGCGCTGTTTTGGCATATTTGGGGTTTGACAAATCCAAAATCCGAGAATAAAAAGATGCAAAACAGCTGAAAACAGGAATTCAATTAGACATAAACTAAGCGCCAAAATATTGTAGCTGTTCAGATTGTTCAGCTGATTAAGCTTTTGCTTCTGTGTTTGGTTCAAGTCAGTCACAAATTAAAATGTTTATTTTATTTCAAATCATGTGAGAGCTTTTTTTAATTATGGCAGCCCAGGCTTGAGTTTCTTTCTAAACCGGGTCCAAAACATGACGCACATGCAGCATGAATCAATGTTTATTCCGCCCGTTCTTATGGATACTGTAATTGATTTGTCAGCACATGTGGTCAAAGGTTTGGCCGTTATCAGAAACTCATTGGCGATTAAAGTGAGAGATGATGAAATCTAGGTCAGATCTTTTTCTTCGAGCTCATCTGGAAAGAATAACTTTGCTCTTTCTAAAGATTTAAGCTGTTTTCAAAATATTTTCAGAGTGAAAAAAGCAAAGCCCAAGTACAGGCTGGACGCAAATGTTTCTGTTTTTACATGATGAATTCAAGTTGAACATTTAAAAAGTGCAGCCACAGTGAATATCAGAAGTTTAGAAACAGGAGATCATTCAAGATTTGGGTAAAAGTTTGAAGATAATGTGGTTACATTATTAGAATTTGGTTAATGCAATATAATCCGAAAAAAAAAGGTCATTGTAGGATTTTTGACCACTAACAACTCATTTAAATTTTGACAAAAGACAACTCCAAGTATTTTGGTCTAATTTTAGTGCAAATATCATAAGACCAAACTAATTTACAAATAACTTTACATGTTTCAAGGCAATAACTCCTTAAAATTAATGAAAAATGACTAGTTATGAGTAAAATAATCTGCAAGTAGAACAAGAAATTTTTACAGTATCATAAATTAAAATGTTTCGTTCCTCTAGCTGATTATTCCACTAATAAGTAGAACTCTTTTGTTAATATTAAGGAACCTTTGCCTTAAAACAAGCTCATATTTCTTACTGAAAAGTTACTTGTAAATTTGTTTTGTCTTATTCAAGTGTACTAAGATATTTGCACTATAAACTAAACAAAAAATACTTGGTAAGATTTAGGCTTTTTGCAGTGAAATATTTTATTTCTGTTTTTTTTTTTTTTTTTTTTTTTTTAATCAGAACCGCATGTAGTTGTTATTATATCGAAAGCCAAACATATGAATAGTCGTTGTGAACGGACCAAAGAGTAACTTGCAGCTCCAGACTTGCAGGCTGCAGAGCCCTGAATTAATTATTAAAATTTTAAACAGTTGGAAAAAGTAATCCTTCTTTCTTTTGTATCCAGTTTGTGCAACATCAAATCTGCAGTCTGTACTTTTTTAAAATACAGATTAGAGCTTTGGGGAGGACATTCTAGATAATGTTATCTATTTAAAGAACAGCTTTATGTTTGTTTTCATTGTGTCCATATCTGTATTTCTCTTCTCCATTTTTGCTAATTTTTTGTTAAAACAAACTCTCCTGTTTTTTTATTTTATGAGGATGATATGAAACGTTAATAGATTTAGCGTAAATATGTGCAACTGACAAAAAAAAGGGGACTTCTAATCTGTGATAAACTGTAAGCAGGGACTGTGGAGTAAAATAGAAACACACTAATGTTGATAAGTTTATCTGGATGTTGCTCCATCGACCCAGTTTCCCTGTATTCTGTGAGCGGTGCTGGAATTCATCCCAGTCAACAAGCAAATTACTCCACCTGCTATCACTTCCTCTTGCACACAGCCGATCAGGCATTAGTGTTTTTCCAGAGAATACTCAACTTTACTCATTCTCTTCTAGACACCAGAAGGTGACTTACAGCAGGAAGGCGTGTCAAACGACCAAGAATCCGAAAGAAGCCTCAGGCCGGGTCACGACCTGTCGGGCAGCAGAAACTCCGCAGCAACAACAAGGAAGAGGTCAGGGTGGAGGTCAGGGTGGAGGTCACGGAAAATTTTGTTCAGCTGTCATAAAATGTAGCTCATCAATTTCCTGTACGTAAATTTGGATGCTGGCGTTCTATTCGGGTGACAATGTACTTCAAAATGTTTTTCTTTCTTCTTGTTGTTTCTACCTTTCCTCTTTGACCTATTTCTTGAGGTCAAAGAACTCCGAAATTTCGACATTAATCTCAGAAAGTTTTGGAAATTTCTGAGTTTCGAAAGTTAAATTTCGAAACTCAGAATTTCCCCAGTTTTTTATAGAAAATTTGCAGTTTTTCAAACTCATACATTTTCAAGTTTTTTTCTAGAGAGTTTCTGTGTTTTTTATAGCTAATTTTTGACTTAGAAATATATACATATTTTTTTCTATTAACTTAAAATATCTTTGCGGATTTTGTTTTTTGGTGGATGTTTACTCCTCCTTTTTTCTGCTTAAAATGTGTTGCTGTATATTGTATTTTGTAGACTTCCTTTCTATCATTTCTTGTTTTTTAACATTTTGATCAGCAAACTTTTTGCTCAGTTTCATTCACGTTTCTTTTTGTTGTTGTTTTTCTTTCCTATTTAAAGCACAAATTGTGTTCTAACTTTACTTTATGGTCTCAGCTTTCCTTTTTAAAGCTGTTCTCCTTTTGAGCGCTTCTTCCCCAGTTTGCATTCAGTTTGTCATTTGCATAAATTTAATACTGTTTATGCTGTTTATAATTATAGAGACAATGTACAACATTTCATTAACCTTTTAAAATGAGAGATGCAGAGATACCAGATTATAACAAAAACATGCTAATTTCCACCTGCAGAGTTTACAGACCAAAAAGCTGATATCTGCAGAAGCTCAGATTAAGAAATAAACCAGATTCAAATCGCTCTTTTTGCTTAACACTTATCCATTGTGATAAATCTTTTGTATTACACAGCAGGCCAGTTAACTATCAAAATACTTGTAGGAGTAAAACTTTCTCCTCCACATGCTGAAACAAGCACCTTCAATGAAGAGTCCTGATCCCAGACAGACTCTTTGGCACCAAAGACGTCAGGTTGACTTTGACCTCTGGGTACCGCTCCATCCCAGGACATCTGAACCGGCCTTCAGCATCATCCAGTTCAACCATCTCTGTTAAAGCACAGAGCTTTGAAGCCTATTACAGCACACCGAAATGTGTGGGTCTTACAAATCAAGAGGAAAAACTACACAACTCAAAGAAGAACGTCACTTTCTGAATACCTATCTGTCAATGCTTGATGCCACTCAGGAGAGATGGTGCTCATCCTTTTCTTGTTCTTTATATTCTTCAATACTTTTAATCTGTCACTTTCTTCTAAATATCTTACACATTTTTATTCAAATTAAATTTGGTTGTCATATGCAGGAGAATGCCATATTGACCCTTTGCAACTAAAACATTGGAGGCGCCTTGATGGACATCAGAAGTGAAGGACTCGAGTGTTGAACAAGAGCGAATGAAATTGTTTTCCAAAGTTGTTTTTCTCAGTCGTTTTATGGCTTCTACTTGTTCAAGTCGAGATAAACAGCGTTTTCCCTTCCACTGGAGCAGGATAAAAACGTACAAAAGACGAGACGCTACTACCACACGTTGGGCTACGTGACTCTGCGGCACTGTCTCCATGGTTACTAACGGTTACCTAGGACCTTCTCCCACACGTCAGGCTACGTGACTCTGTGGCACTGTCTCTATGGTTACTAACGGTCACACACGACCTTCTCCCTAATGCGACGATATCGTTCACACTTACTTATAAAGGATATGAACGTTAACATTCTTACCTTATGTATAAAAAGTGTTTGCTGCACTGAAGGCTGCCAGTCGGCTGCAATCCATCGCCGCTGCGTCTGTCCTCATTACAAGTTATTAAAATACAATGACAAGTTTGGTTTGCATCCTTATCTGTTACTGCAAAATCAACTAAATAGAAGCAATATTAGGTTAGACATGTCTGTTTTTAGGCTAGTTTATTGGGAGATTTTTTTCTCCTTTTTTTGACGTCCGTCAAGGCGGAGTGGGCGGAGTTCTGGATAGTGTGACGTCACGTGTAAAGGGTCAATATCTAATATTGTTTGGAGTTCTGGGCTTTTTAATAAGTCTTGGTTTGAGTTTGCTAATTGTCTTTTGTTATTCTAGTCCAGTGTTTTAATTCATGCTTTTTAAGTGTTATGTATAAAGGTTTCCTTAGAAATCTTTGTATATTTATTTCCCTAAGCGATAAAGGTTTCGAGACACCAAATCAAATCTCCTCATGCATTAGGAATATTGGTCATTCCAATAAGAAGGAGACCCAAAACGTTTGACCCAATAAACTACATAAAACACAACTCTATTGATCAAAATCAGCCTGGTCTAAAAGTTAAGAAAAACCTGTTGATTTGGAACAGCTTTAACTAAAGAAAACTGTTGGATACAAACGAAATTTATATTGATAATAAAGAAAAAATATGAATCTGGATATATTCAGCTTGTGTGAAATTTGTCCTTCCCCACTAAATAAGGATACAATATTACAAATC
The DNA here is from genome assembly GCF_019740435.1 of Gambusia affinis. Lineage (NCBI taxonomy): Eukaryota > Metazoa > Chordata > Actinopteri > Cyprinodontiformes > Poeciliidae > Gambusia > Gambusia affinis. The sequence goes on from NC_057889.1 coordinate 5,736,761, forward strand.
TAACACACTGTAGATTGTAGTAGAGTATTTAATATGCACCAAAATATCAATAAAATTCCCATAATTTAAACAGGAGTTCAGGTGTTACGCAGCTCTACCTTGAAAAGCCTCAGGCATTTCTGCGGTGAACTCACGTCGGCTCCTACCGGTGGAAGCTGGAACTGCAACTAGGCAATCCCAGAAACTGAAGCTCACCGGTCCATTAGAGAATATAACACCAAATTAAGATAGAAAAAAATACCCAACATATGTAACAAATCTGTTTGTACAAAGCTAGATGATTAACAAAATATATTTTATTAAGATATTTATCTATTGAATCTGATTCTGTTCAGCTCATTGAGTTCTCCGACTGATTTTTAGAAGCTTAATTTCTAATATTAGCGAAAATATGAGTTCTGAAATATTCCGAGACATTCTCTAAGAGGTGAAAATGCCTCAGAGATGTGATGGGTGGGAGCTGGAAGAGGAAACAGCACCATTAAGGGTCTGATTGCGGCGCACAGACGCAGGTCCCTCGTCCAGTCCCCCTCCTCTGTCTCCCTCCGCGCACTGAAAGGATAAGCTCTTCCCTTTTTCTCTCTTCACCATGATTGGACGAGGCCACGTCTTAGGAAAGGCATCAAACTATTTAAATAACACTTTGTGCTGCCTCGGCTTAAAAAGGGAGTTTTTTTAGCGGTGGATACCAGAGGAGGCACATTTTCAATTAGGCAAAGAGGAAAAAGACGAGCAAGATTTCATAATTTCCCTTTTCACTGTGGATTTTTAACTTTATAAATAAGGACGTTGGAATTATTGCAATTTTTTTTACACATTTTCAAGGGATTTTATACTTTTGTAAACTTTTTCTTTCATTAAAGGGAGCAGGTGAGTGTCAAAAATATTTCACACTTTGCTCAACCTTGACTGAAGTCCTAATTTATTGGATATTTCAATTTACTTGCGGCAGCAGGTTTGTGCTGCACCATGAAGGTGACAGGAATATGTTTGCTGCTGATGCTTTGTTCCTGTGAAGGTGCGAGAGTCGCAGGTGAGCTTCAACTATTTAAATATCAGATTGTTCCAATGTTCCAACATTTAGTTGATGTTAAAAAGCCGTAAAAGATTAAATATTTAGTATTCATGCAGACAAAAGCTTACTGCTTCTTATTATTCACCCGCAGAGAGTCGAGACGACAATAGTGTGTTTGATTTGTTTGAGCTCATCCGAGTCCCCAGTAAGAACCACGGGGTCACCCTGGCGAAAGGAGACGACCCGTACAGCCCCGCCTACAAGATCCTCAACCCGGACCTTATCCCCCCGGTCCCCGAGAGCGCCTTCAGGGACCTGATCGACTCGGTCCACGCCGAAAGGGGCTTCCTACTTCTGCTCAACTTCAAGCAGTTTAAACGGACCAGGGGCAGCCTCCTGACCGTGGAGAAGCGAGACGGCTCCGGACCCGTCTTCGAGATCGTCTCCAACGGCAAGGCGAACACCCTGGATATTGTTTACTCCACCGAGAACAAGCAGCAGGTGGTTTCCATTGAGGAGGTGGATCTGGCCACCGGTAGCTGGAAGAACATCACGCTCTTCGTGCAGGAGGACCGGGCGCAGCTGTTCGCAGGATGCGAGGAGGTGAACACCGCCGAGCTGGACGCGCCCATCCAGAACATCCTGACGCAAGCCACTCCAGCCGGCGCGCAGCTCCGAGTCGGGAAGGGAGCAGTGAACGACAGGTTCATGGTGAGCGCAGAAGATTGATTCTTACTCCGGAACGCCTTGTGTTTTCTTACGGTTTTAGACGAAAGAACGCCTGAAACACCGGATTTATGCGCAATTACGCACACAACCCAGGGACGACGGACTGACTAACTAAGCGTTTCTCATATATCCAGCACTGATAACCATTTTTTCTTTCTGACATTGATGCTTTTAGGGGGTGCTGCAAAACGTGCGGTTTGTTTTTGGAACAACGCTGGACGCGATCCTGCGCAACAAAGGATGCCAGAGCGGTAAGTAATCGAGTCCAAGAAGCGCGGTGCTCTTCATTATCCGCCAGAAAGTGCCAACACAAAGCAAGCTGCTGTCAGTGGGGAGTTTGTTTTGGTTGTAATTTACACGCTAATTACTTGGTAAAAGCTTAAAAGTGGTTAACTTGTCTCTGAGGAATTTCAGGGTACAAATCTCTCTGACGTCTTGTGTTTCATCTAATTACATTTGACATTAATTTAAAATGTGTCTAGCTGTGACATTAAGTAAGCACATAGAGATAATTGGGGATCTCTTGGAGATTTTATGACGTTTTGCTTTTCAGCTGCTTCAAGTGACACAATGATTGTGACTAACCTGAACGGCTCCTCTGCCATCAGAACAGAGTACACTGGACACAAAACTAAAGGTAAACACTGTGTAATACTTGGACTTCATCATCTTTGTAAGTAAAGCTCTAAAACTGGCCAGACATAGACTGATATGAGATTAACCAGTAGTTACAGAAGTATGTGAAAGAAAAACGTATGACATGATCTGACTGATCTAAAGTGTGACAATTATTATGCACTGGTAGCAGTTGGTACGTTGCCAGAAGCTTCCTAACAAGATTTTATAACAAATTTACTTTAGTTATAGTGGTGGATGGTGCTCCTTTAGCTTTTACACCATGGCTGTCTTTATTTCTTTGGATCTTTTTTCTTACATAAAAGCAAGAAAAAAGGTTTAGAAGCTTACTTTAAGCCAGCTGACAAAAAGTGTATATCAATTTGTAAACTACATACAGAAGTAGAAGAATTTCAACAATTTTAAAACAAGAACTTTGATATACCTTGTTACCTGTCTGCAACAGACTTACCTGAACTGTGTTTTTTAAGACCTGCAGATGGTGTGTGGCTTCTCCTGTGAGGATCTGATCAGCATGTTCAAGGAGCTGAAAGGCCTCGGTGTCGTGGTCAAGGAGCTGTCCAATGAGCTCCGCCAACTGGTAAGGACGAGACGTCAACGTTTTAGGTTATTCGCTTAATTAACAGGAGCAGTTTGCATTTATAAATGTATCAGAGGGAGACAAATGGTTGTTTTTTCAAATGTGCAACAAACTGTTTAATCCATTACCACTTGAGTGGCTTTTAGAATAAAGTAAAGACAGTTTTAGATCCTGTGTAACATTAATCATTGAGTTTGTTCGTTAACCCTTCCAGACCGAACAGTGACGACAGCCAAATTTGAAATACTGTAACTCTGCGATGCTTTGCGCTATCTGAAAAACTCCAACGGTTTCTGAAAGGGGAAACTTTCCAGCCAATATCCGGTTATTATGGTAATTTCACTGCCACAGTAGCAGGGACACTCTTAACAGACGGTAAATTACAAAAATAACTTGCTGGATATTGAAAGTTCCAGTTGTTATGGATAAATGGGCAAATATATTTACTCACAGGATATTTAAAGAACTGCATTCAGTTAAGATAAGCAAAAATATGCAGACAGAGATTTGAAACTTAGGTGTAAAATGGTTAATTCACAACCTGTGTCATGCTGGGTTCGTGTATATAAATTGCAGTGTCATCTGCATACAGTTTGAACTTACAAATGATATAATATTAATATAAAGCAAAAACAGTCTGTCTTATCCACAGGATTCACTATTCCATTGAAGGGTATGCATGTTGGGTTACTACGTCTCTCTGCTAGATTTGGTTTAGTTTCTATAAATGAAACATTTGTGATAACCCACACTAACTATGTTCTTATTTTTCAGCACTTAGTCTACTTATATAATCTCAAAACCCATTACATTGTTGCATTTTTCTCTTTTCCACAACGCCAGACAAATGAGAACAAGCTTATTAAGAACCGCATTGGCATACATAGTGGCGTCTGCATCCACAACGGCATTGTGCGCAAGAACAAAGACGAATGGACCGTCGATGACTGCACTGAGTGCACTTGTCAGGTGAAACCCTTCCCCCCCAATACCTACCATTTGAGTCTGCTGCATGTTTAACTGTCACACAAATATGAAGGGTTTGTACCTGTACACAAACTCTTAAACTAAGACAATACAGATTGAATGAGGAGTGCTTAACCATCACCTCTGCTGCTTGTGTTGGTAATTAGTAGTTTGTTGGTTTTGCAGAAGGTAGACGGTCTTTGGTGTAGTAATGACATGTCTCTTGTCAGACATTCAGCATCAGTGTAGCCCTTGGGGACTCTAACAGACTTTAAGTGGTGTCCATAATTAGGAACAAGAACTTGGCTCTGACAAAGGGGGGGATACTTGGCAGGAATCCTACGGACAATTCAATCCTATGGGCAGTTTTTTCTCTCCTACTTCTGTCTATTTCCACATTGTTTCCTGCCAGTAATCAAATCCAGGAGGGTGAGCATTAGCATGCAAACCTATAGAGCAGTTATGAGCCCAGACTCACTTATGAGGTTGTGCTAGGAGGCAATATTTAGTTGTTTGTACCCCTGGATCTTTAAAGCATCAATCTGATTTTATTCAGGATTTTGAGCTTATGCCAACCCTCTCCTGATCTAGAGGGCAGGTAGTTATCTGCAGGGGGTATAAACTCCCTGCCAGGGCTCTGTGTTTTACCTTTTCTTGCATGGGTGATTTGACCTAGGGATGTAATGTGTTGGCTGCACGAACAAACATGTGAATTGACTTCCTACTCACGCACAATTTTCTTAAGCTCAATGCAGCCTCTGAACAGTGATCTGTGCCAGAGCAGATAAGCTGAAGCACAAATTTCAACACTGAAGTGCAAGTTACTGTCAATCACATTTTTATTTAACGATGTGGTGCCTGTTATGATGGCTTTGTCAGTCATTAGGGGACATATACAAGTGTGTAGAGTCAAATTCTTGTCAAAGTTTTCCCCTTAATCTCCTACCCACTAATCTGATTATGAGTTTTCTTTGTGCAGAACTCTGCCACCGTGTGCCGCAAAATCTCCTGCCCTCTGATCCCGTGTGCCAACGCCACCGTCCCCGATGGCGAATGCTGTCCTCGTTGTGGAACACGTAAGAATTGATATTTTCTGTGTATATAAATAAATGGACCCCATATGCTTGTATATATACATTTTAAATTAACAGAAGATGCATTCAAACACTGCCACATTCACTGAAAGACCCATTTGTGTTTGCTTTACCACAAAAATGGCCAGGATGGAACACATTACCTTTGAAAGAAGGCTTTCTAACTTTTAAGATAACTTGACTGCTAAAAAAAATACCATTTGATGTGAAAAAGGGGCTTATGTGTTTTGGTACTTTGAGTTCTAAAATATTTTTACATTTTGCAGTGGTAAAGGTGGACTAAAAGATTCAATGTCACCAAAAACACAGAATTTTGGGTCTAGTTTCTGGTGCAAATATCTCAGCACACTTGAAATAAGACAAAATTAACTTATAAGAAACTTTTCAGCAAGAAATAGGAGTAATCTATAAAAAAGACAAGACAAGTTAGTTTTGTTTTTTTCCAACTGTACCAAGATATTTTCACTAAAACTAGACAAAAAAACTTGGTAAGATATTGTGTTTTTGCAATGTTTTGCAGTCATTTTGAGTACAGTCAACTCTTCTGTTTCCCTGGCTTATCTCAGAGTGTTAGTCATCTGCCTTGGCTCTAAACAGAAAACGTTTTCTGCTTCTCATTCCCAGCTAAATCCTCTCCATTAGCCCTCCACTTGAGGAGCTTGCCCTCTTTGTTTATGCTCAGGGGTGTTTTAAAAAAGGCTTGCTGCCTCTCTGGAATACCATTTTAATTGTTTCCCTCTTTTTTTGTATTCTCTCCCGCTCCCTCCCTTGCGCAGCGAGTGACTATGCTGAGGACGGCTGGTCGCCCTGGTCTGAATGGACTCATTGTTCTGTGTCATGTGGGCGGGGCATCCAGCAGCGTGGGCGCTCTTGCGACCGTATCAATAATATCTGCGAGGGCACCTCGGTGCAAACCCGCGACTGCTACCTCCAGGAGTGTGACAAGCGCTGTGAGTAACAAATATATCACTTACTGGAAGCTTTGGTTTTTTTGCCATCAGTAAAACATTATTAGCTTTAGTTATTAATCCAACACTTTACTTGCTGCCTGTTGACCTATGACCTCTTTTTTGTTTATTTTCAAATCTTCAGTCAAGCAGGACGGAAACTGGAGTCATTGGTCACCCTGGTCGTCGTGCTCAGTCACCTGTGGTTCTGGTGTCATCACTCGAATCCGCCTCTGCAACTCCCCCACCCCTCAGCTGGGAGGCAGGGACTGTGTGGGAGAGGGCCGCCAAACTGAGAAGTGCGAGAAGTCTCCATGTCCCAGTGAGTTTTAACATCTTGCATTAGCCGCGTTTTCATGACAAATGTGCACAAATCCTCGTCCAACGGCAGCAACGGATGTAAACAATTGCTTGAGATATATTCAAAATTCCATCATGGCGCTAGTGTTCATCATCACCATCAATCATCAAAGGAGATGTCTGCGTGTTATTCGGCGTTGGAGCGACAAACCCCTTAAACCACGTGTCAAACTCAAGGCCCGTGGGCCAAATCTGGCCCACCATAGTTTTTTACGTGGCCCTCTGGATTCTAGACCAAACATTAAGTATTTAATATTTGATTTAATATTAAGTTACTAATCAAATCAATGCAGTTTTTATCTGTTTACTCACAAATTATATAATTAATTCCCTGCAATTTCTTGAGAATTATCATGGAAATTCAAGAAAAAAATAAATAAAATCAACAAATCCCCACATTTTTTTTGCGCTAATAATTGGGAGTTTATTGCAGATTTTCTCAAAAATCATCCAAAACTTTACTTGTACTTAACAGCTGCTTCTGCCTTAATTGATGTCAGATTGTAGTCCATAGAGCGCTGTATAGAGCAACGGTCTATACAACGAGTAATAAAAAGTCAAATTTACTGTCATAGATATGCTCAAATATGTCCAAATTAGTACCACAAAAATGGTGATTTTCATTCCAAAAAAATCACTAAAAAGTGATTTTCCTGGAGGAACTGAAAAGATGTTCAAAAACATTATTTAATTTTAAGGATTGACTGATATTTTAACAGTTTGTGAACAGGTTTATCAATACATTGTGGCACAACCGGCCCTTTAAGAGCACTCATGATCCTGATTTGGCCCAAAACAAAATCAACGCTGCCTTATACATCTGCAGCGTTTTGGGGAAACTTTAGTTGGTAATTATACAGAAGAATAATGGATTCAACACATTCAAATGACACACAACGTTTTATGAACTGTGCGATTCTGTGAGAGCTATGGTGGCGCCAGAAAAAAAAAAAAAAACGTCATCCAACTTCCTGTCATCTTCTTTGTGGTTTTTCTCAGTAGTAACAACCAGCTGTGACTTTGTGATGCAAAAAAAGTATTTTCATTGCAGTTTTGCAAAATACATTCTTTCAATATGGCTGAAAAACACCTCATCCTGGCGCAATTTTTTTTTTTTCTTTTATCACACCCATGAGTTTTTTAAAAAGGGTAGCAAATTTATTCTCGTCATTTGATTTTGCGCAACGTAATGCTTCACAGAAACACAGCTACTGACTTCTTGATTTCACTCCTGGATTTTGCAGCAAGGGTAGAAACTGATCATGATTTCCTCTCTCCAGTTAACGGTAACTGGGGACCCTGGTCGCCTTGGGGTATGTGCACCCTCACCTGTGGGGGTGGAATTCAAACTCGTAAGCGCCTGTGCAATGATCCTGCCCCACTGCATGGTGGTAAAGAGTGTGTTGGTGATGCCGTAGACAGACAGATGTGCAATAAGAAAGCTTGCCCAATAGGTGAGTCATTTTAAAGCCCACTGTAGGTTGTTTGCGTTTTATTTTTCACTGAAGCATTCTTAAGATTAAAAACATACTATTCTTGTTGTTTTCAGATGGATGCTTGTCCAATCCTTGCTTTTCTGGAGCCAAGTGCACTAGTTTCCCTGATGGTTCCTGGAAGTGTGGGAAATGCCCAGTTGGCTTCGCAGGAAATGGCATAAAGTGCAAAGATGTTGACGAGGTATGAGTTCATGATTACAGAGCAAAACCGATTACCCTGGAAAAACAATAAGGATTTTTATTTAACCACAAAAACAGTGCAAGGAGGTTCCAGATGCGTGCTTTGAGTTTAACGGTGTGCACCGCTGTGAGAACACAGAGCCAGGATACAACTGTCTGCCCTGTCCTCCTCGCTACTCAGGACCCCAACCATTTGGCAAAGGTGTTGAGCAAGCTGTTGCTAATAAACAGGCAAGTGCACACCTGGCTTTTCTGTCTAAGTAGAGTCCAGAATATTTATGAACCTATATAAACTATTTATAGTTATTGATCGTTCTGACATTGTCCTGCTGCATCAGGCAAGAGTAACTTATTTTGCTATGAAGACACTTTCATTCTTTCTTCTAAACTTTTTAATCACTCAGTCTGTTGATGACAAAATCATTAATAACAGATTGAAACTGCTGTTTGAAACAAGTTGAGCATATGAAAACCAATTTAAGCCAATTTTCATCAGTACAGACAAAATGTCTGCATAATGTATTCTGAAATTGAGTAATGATCAATCATTTCTACATCTTTTGAGTTGCACATGTATTAAATTTATTTCAGTAACGTGTAACACATTATGTAGATTAATTACACTCAGGCTGGTGTTTGCAGGCATTTATCTCTGTTAATTATGATGATTTTGCACTTACAGCTAATGAAAATATCTGATTTTAAAAATGAGAATGTTTCTAAACATGAATTGGGTATCAATGGAAAGTATGTTGAATAATTGCTCATTTAATCTGACAAATGAGCCTAATCAGAATGCATATCAAGATGTACTATGAGTTTTTCAATGTTTACATAAATTGAGACAAGCTGATTTATGTTGTGAATGAACTATGTGGGATATATAATAGTGTGAAGTAAAATGTAATAACTTAGAATGGTATAATTTGTCTGATTACTTCGTGTTTAAACCTTTCAATCTACAGGTGTGCACGCCCCGTAATCCGTGCCTCGATGGAAGCCATGATTGCAACAAAAACGCTCGCTGCAACTACCTCGGACACTTTTCCGACCCCATGTTCCGCTGCGAGTGCAAGCCTGGATATGCTGGCAATGGTCATATCTGTGGAGAGGACACAGATTTGGACGGATGGCCCAATGCTGATCTGGTCTGTGTAGAGAATGCCACCTACCACTGTAAAAAGGTTCGTCAGAGTAGGGAGGAAACGATAAACTTACGTGTAATGTTGCCTTCCAGCAGCACGTCTGAACATATTTCTTGTCTTTTAGGACAACTGTCCCAATCTTCCAAACTCAGGGCAGGAAGATTATGATAAGGATGGAACTGGAGACGCATGTGACGATGATGATGACAATGACAGTATTCCTGATGACAGGGTTGGTATTTGTGTTCTGGCATCTTAACTGTCATGCCCCACAAAGCTGAGGTGAGGCAGGAAAGCAAATGTTTTTCACTGATTCTCATCCAAAACCATAAATACCAAAGCTAAGGCAGCGAGCAAAGGCACCTGCATTGTCTGACACTAATCCAAACATTAGAACTGAGCCTGAAAATAAAGCAGCTTTTCATGCTGCTCTGCTTGCGCCGTGTACATAGACAGGTCCAGACAGCAAAAGATAAGCACTGCGACTGAAAACTTGTCATCAGCTCCTCATTTGTCTTTGTGAAACAGGACAACTGCCCGTTCGTGTACAATCCCAGGCAGTATGATTATGACCGCGATGAAGTGGGGGATCGCTGTGACAACTGCCCTTACAACAGCAACCCAGACCAGACTGACACTGACAACAACGGCGAAGGAGACGCCTGTGCTGTGGACATTGATGGAGATGGTAGGCCTTTGCATTTTTCATATAAAAACTGCTAAAAAAAGTTACTTTGGTGTTTCTAATCTTTAAGGTTTTATTGTTGATTGCCAGGGATATTGAATGAGAAGGACAACTGTCCCTATATATACAACGTTGACCAGAGAGACACAGATCTGGACGGAGTGGGAGACATGTGTGATAACTGTCCTCTGGAACATAATCCCGATCAGGTGTGTGGACACAGACACAAACTCCCTTCCCCATTTCCTTCCGCCTCAGCCACCAACAATAATCCACATTCAGATCCAAGCCTTTCTCTCTAGCTCAGCATATATCTGTCTTTCAATTGAGAGAGAGACCCGGCGATTAGCCCTGTGTGGCTGTCTAAGCTTTATCACGCCATGTAATGGCGGAGCAAATCCCGCATGCAGCTCAAGGGCACATTAGTTCAATAAGGCGTGGTAGGAGGGGGTGGCAGGAGGCCTTTTCAATGGCCCATTGACGTTGGCTGGCTAATGTGAGGGAAGAGGCCCTAGGCTGGATATTATGGAGGAATTGGAGTATGTGCATGCCATGTCAATTCAGCACAGGCCTGTTCAGTCCACCTGTGCCATGCTACACTGCGAAATAGGAATGTGTTGAACAGCAGGAATTGGGCAGAGGGCTGGGGGAATGAAAGGGTGTGTCAAAGTGTTTTTTACAAACAAATTGCGCGCTGCTTTAAACGACTAGAAGAAACTTGCTTACCACTTCTGGATGCATTAGTTCTAATATTTTCAAATGTTCTAAACAAGTAGAGCCGCAACTAACAATTATTTTAGTTATCAACTAATCAATCAAATTATTCTGATGATTAATTGATTCATCGGTTAAAAAAAAAGGCAAATACTGTAAATTTTTCACTTAAGACTTTTTTACGCAATAGTAGAAATCTCTTAAAAGATGCAAATAAATAGTTCGATTCCTTTTTTTAATCCAATAAGATAGCATTCCTTTGATGTGCACTTGATTGTACTTGGAATAGTACTAATAATACAAAAGCTGCTGAACAGATTATTTTGTAAAGAATTTGAACCAGCTCAATCTAGTTTTAGCTTCACGACACATAAAGCTAAAACTAGCTAGTTAGCTAGCTACCTAAATAGCTAGCTTCCAGATGAAGTCAGTTTTAGCTGGGTTTGTGTAGAACATATTTAGAGACAAAGATTTTTATTATCTTCAATTCAAAATGTATATCTTGTTTGTATAAGTTTGGATTAATTATGGTCTTTCAGAAATTGGCTCTTTTTTTGAGTCTGTATATTCAAGTTAATGCTTAATCAATTATTAACATACCTGACGATTATTTCAATAGTCGATTCACAACGATTAATCCAGTTAATCATTTCAGCCCTATCAGCAATACCATTGAAGGTCAGTTCTAATTAATCTCAACAAAAACACAAGACAAATCAGTTGAAATGCTCATGTTATTCTATCCAGTCTAAACCCGTATTATGCTGTAATATAGATTATTTAACATTAACTGATTGCAGGTGGATTCAGATGATGACAGAGTGGGAGACAAGTGTGACAGTAACCAGGACATCGACGAGGACGGACACCAGAACAACCTGGACAATTGCCCATATATTCCCAATGCCAACCAGGCTGATCACGACAAGGATGGCAAGGGAGATGCCTGTGACCATGATGATGACAACGATGGCATCCCTGATGACAAAGACAACTGTAGACTGGCTTTCAACCCCGACCAGCTGGATTCTGATGGTAAGAAAATTCTGAAATACATCCCACAGTGTGCAAGTACTTCTGGAAAAACATTCTTAACTTGCACCAAATTTCTCAGGCGATGGTCGTGGAGATGCTTGCAAAGACGACTTTGACCAAGACAACGTTCCTGATATCTATGATGTTTGTCCTGAGAACTTCGATATCAGTGAGACAGACTTCCGCAAGTTCCAGATGGTTCCTCTGGATCCAAAAGGCACCTCCCAGATTGATCCTAACTGGGTTGTCCGGCATCAAGGCAAAGAGCTGGTTCAGACTGTCAACTGCGATCCTGGCATTGCAGTTGGTATGTTAGTTTACTTTTTATTTTATTTCTCTTAAGCTTTCTTCTAGCCAAAAATGGAATAAGAAAAAGTCTTCCAGTACTTGCATTTGTCTTTTTTGATGCACAACTTCATGAAAACGTTTTCTCCGGCCACTTTTCTTCAACAGGTTACCACGAGTTCAACGCTGTGGACTTCAGTGGAACTTTCTTCATAAACACAGAGAGAGATGACGATTATGCTGGCTTTGTGTTCGGCTACCAATCCAGTTCCAGGTTCTACGTTGTGATGTGGAAGCAGATCACGCAGACCTACTGGTCCAGTAAACCCACCAAGGCCCAGGGATACTCAGGCCTGTCCATCAAAGTAGTTAACTCCACCACCGGCCCAGGAGAGCACCTTAGAAATGCTCTCTGGCACACGGGCAACACCGCAGGACAGGTAGGCTAGATTTAGATTCATATATTTAGATGTTTGTCAGGCAGACTAAACTGCAGATCCTTTTTTCTTGGTTATTAGGTCCGCACTCTCTGGCACGACCCTAAAAATGTCGGCTGGAAAGACTTCACTGCCTACAGGTGGCATCTAATTCACAGGCCAAGAACAGGACTGATCAGGTGGGAACAATGAAATGCTTCACAGTTTTTTATTATTTATTTACTCCAATCTTTGAACTTATTCAGTTGTATTTGTCTTTCCACAGAGTTGTGATGTATGAGGGTAAGAAGATCATGGCAGATTCTGGTAGCATCTATGACAAGACGTATGCAGGTGGCAGGCTAGGTCTTTTTGTCTTCTCACAAGAGATGGTTTATTTCTCAGACCTCAAGTATGAATGCAGAGGTGGGTAACATTGAAGAAAGTGTAAACATTCCTCTAAACACTGCAAATGTTTATGCTAAGTCCTGTTATTGTCTCCTATCTTTCAACAGATGCATAAAATGATGGTCAAACTCTCTGAGGAATGCACCTTTTATTTGTAAAGTAAGAACATATTTTCTTCTGCAAAGTCCAGGAGCTGATTTATTTCTGCATTACTTTTCTTCCGTGGCACGCACTCTCGGATGGGGCGAAGGGCACACTGTTAGCCTCAGGGTAACTTGAAGTTGGTTTGGGCAAAGCACCAGTGAGCCAACTTCTGGTTGAGGATCAGAGGTCAAGGGGAGCTGAAAAGACTCTGACTTTGCAAGATGGACACCAACATTGGGAAAGGTTCCTCAGATCAAAATGCACTTCACTTCAATGCCTTTTCATTACTCTGTTTCTCATCTTCAAGCCCATGTGCCTCACTTTTTGGATAGACATCCCAAAGAAAGAAAAAACATATACCCTCTGTTCTTTACCAGACTACTCCTTGTACGATTTGTGAATGATACTTTTGAGGATTCAAAGAATGAACACAGCACATTTTAGGACTTGAAATGATTTAGGGGGAATGTTAAGTTGCAGGAGGTATGTGTTTATTCTCGAACAGTGTGCGTGGAAGATTAGCCATGAATGGATGAAGAAAATCCTTCACCTGTCTACCTAAGAATTTCTGTTGAGTAGAGAAATTAAGTCTAGCTTAGTTCTAGTTTTAACAGAAGAACCACAAGCTGATGTCAGAATTTTTGGCTCAGGATAAGATGAAAGCGACGATCTTCCGATATTAAACCAATGAGAAAAATCTAATCACCTGGTATCAAAAAGCCATGATCAATTCTAAAATCACCATTTAGTCACTGAAGAGATTTCTGTCCCTCAACTTTTGAGGATTTCAAGATGAAATGATGTAAATACATCTAGCTTATCGACTCTTGCCTACAGTGTAGGCAGCGAACAGAAGTAGTACTAAAATGAGTAAAACTCCTAATATCTGTTTCTTTATTCTAGTAAAAGCTGATTTACAAGGTGAATTGGGTATTCCTCAGAACTTTTTTTAAAAATGAAGGTGTGATTTTTGTACCTTTTTTTGCAGAGAAAGATAACATTTTCAATGTACAATTATTACCTCATTGCTGTTTATAATCTGATAAAACAAAACGATGCTTTTCATAATCTTCTGAAATGTTGGACAGTCTAGTGCTACCCTAGCATAAGCTGTAAATAGTTTTTGTATCTAAGAAGCAGAGCAGAGTTCCCAGGGCCGTGGTCTGCCCCAGTACAAATGGGACATTTTTATACATTTGCTTTGCCACATATTTTCAGTGCTATTTTTAGCAAATAAATTATTGTTTTGTTTGTCTTAGCTGTTTGTGAGAGCTTGATTTGTGTGTGCGTATAGATACATGCTATTTAAATAATTTATCAGGATGTGAGGTCTTGTAAAAGGGGACATGTCCGTCTGTATAAACAGTTTGCACACTGACGCAAGGATGTTCTGTTCTTTATTGTTTTACTTTGTTTTGTTGTTGTGTATCTGTTTCTATTAGTTTTGTCTGTAAACATTTTCTTAGTTGTATAAAGCAAAATGCTGTTTTTATTCAATGCAAATTTTTTGTTACCATCTTTAGAAAAATAAAACGTTAAAATGTTAAAGTCTACAAAGACTTATGTTTTGTTTTGGTATTAAATATTCACCAACAACATATACACATCTGGACAAAAATTAAGAAACCACTTAAAATGATCAGATTCTTTGATTTTACTTTTTATAGGTTTATGTTTGAGTAAAATGAACATTGTTATTTTATTCTATAAGCTACTGACATGTTTCTGAAATTATGAGCAAAAATTTAGTATTTATTTGCAGAAAATGAGAAATGCAGTGCTTTTAGAGCTCAAATAATGCACAGAAAACAAGTTTGTATTAATTTAGAAACAACAATACTAATGTTTTAACTCAACAAGAGTTCCGAAACCAATATTTGGTGGAATGACCATCAGGTTTTCTTATTTTTTCCAGAGCTGTACATACAGCATATAACTAGTTCAATGAACGTCAGCCTATTAACTAAATCTTTAAAACGACACCGTTGATTTCCAGTTGGTTGGAATAACATCTATATCAGTTTACACAATAATCCCAAAAAACTGCTGACAATTTATCAACCAGAACCAAAAGAAAAGCAAATATACATTTCATTTTGGCAGCTGATGATCTTATTGGTCAATGCAACGGCCATATTGTCAGCAAAACTTAAGATCACATAAGTATACAAAGGGAATGCAACCAAACCGAAGTCCTAAGCGAATATGCATCTAGTAGTCCAAGCATCACAAACAGAAATTTGTTGAACTTTACTACAACTTAATCATGATCTGCTGCTTTCTCTGTAGGCTTTAGAGTAAAACAAGGAGGAGACATAAAGAAAAGCATCTACTTAAATTTAAGTAGTTTGGAGGATCTGTAGTGCTGTGACCGTCTTTCTCATTCAAAGGCCTTGGGAACTTTGTTGAAGCACCAGAAGACGTGTTCTTCTGGCAAAAAGCGATTATGCTGAATATTTCACAACGTTTGCTCCGGAAAAAGTGGCGCTGGTAGTAAAAGTCATCTATCTATTGCAGGGCCTGGGGGGAGATGGTGCTTCTAATTTTTTATGATGCATAAGCACAGCAAAAATTTGTTTACAACTGGAAGCAGCTGATTAACAAAAGCTGAAGTAACGCTCAAGCAATAAATCCCAGATGAGTCAAAAAGACTGTTTTAATTTCCCTTTGGGACTAAAAAAGTATTTTTGAAATCGAAACAACAGTTAACTATTTCATGATGTATTCTTTTAATCAGTAAGTTTTAAAGAGTACTAGTGGATTTATAGTATTTACCAGCTATTTCCAGTTTTTGTAAAAAGCGTCAAATCTCTGTGTTGAATTACAATAATTTCTGAATCCCAATGAATGTACACAGATATACAGCTCTGGAAAAAACTAAGAGGCCACTGCACTGAACCTCCTGGTCATTCCACCAAATATTGACTCCTGAACTCTTCCTGAGTTAAAACATTATTATTGTTGTTTCTAAATTAATATGAATTTGTTTTCTTTGCTTTATTTGAGGCCTGAAAGCTCTGCATCTTTTTTGTTATTTTGAGCATTTCTCATTTTCTGCAAATAAATTTCAGAGACATGTCAGTAGTTCATAGAATAAAAGAACAATGTTCATTTTACTCAAACATAGACCTATAAGAAGTATTTACTTCTTTAGTGTGAGAAGATATATTTTTTTATGTTTATGCTGTTTATACTGCTTATTTATTTATGCAGAGACAACGTACATCATTACAGTAACCTTTAAAAGGAGAGATGCATGGATCCCATTGTATTTTTTTAAAAATTTGTTTAATTTAATTGCTGAAGCAGCGACTAACATTTAGTGCACAAAATCTATACATCTGCAAAACAGAAACCGTTTATTTAATTCCTGCAGGAGAAACCATGTGGATCACCATCAGGTGGAAACACCCAAATATCCTCAAACCTCACAATTAAAATCTGAAATACTTGATTCATATTCCACCAACCAACGACGGTCTGATTCCTGCTGAATCCCTCTGAAAATAGTGTTTTATTAATACACTTCTCTGCAACCTGCTTCTGTAAAAACAGGGGCTTTTGGACCTGAACACCTGAACATACAGGTTTTGAGGCTTGAATTAGAAAAGAATAACATTTTCTAAGACAATAAAGCTGTGACCAACATAAGTCTGGAGTGTGGTTTGGTAGGTGTTTTTCTACTAACCTAGATTTATGGATTGGTTCTGTAAGTTCTGGTGCATCGGTTTGCAAAATTTGTATAAAAATATCCACCTTTCATGCATTATATACAGAAAAAGGTGAGTTTTAAAATCAGAGGTCCCAAATCCAATCTTTAGAACAAACCCAGGCCAGTTATGTTATTTTTTTAAGTCACTGTAATCTTGGCATTTACAAAACAAAGACATTTCTCTTCTAATTGTGTGACATAATTACCACATAATGGCAAAAACACCTTGGCTACTTCTCTGTAACGGCCTTCCGTAATCCGTCATGACAAACTGTAAATCCCCCAAGAGAACAAAACAGTTCCTGTGATTGTTGGCAGGAGTGTCGGGATTCCTGACAAGTGTGTGCTCTGACCTTTGACCCTGGCGCCGCCGGATTCTGAACACCTCAATCAAGAAGATAATATTATTTTTGTGAAATAATAATAAAAAAGTGACCAGTGACACAACAGGAAGTCGGACCTATAAATGATTTTCTTGGCTCTTCATTTTTCAATGCATTGTTGAAATATAAAATAAATGACAGAAAAAAGGTAATTATTTAGAAGGGGATGCTTTTTTTATATTTCAACATATTGATTAATTTCTTACATGTCTTTTGAGTTGGAAGTTGACAGGAAATTTGAAAATATAATTTGATAGTTATGCATTTTTGGAAGACTTGAAGATTAATACCTAAATAGCCAATGAAAAAGTCAAAAAGGCAAAAAATGGCAATCATTAAAAAAACAAATAAATTAACAATGCTAAGCCTGGTAGAGGCACAAATGAAGCCCGGTGGCCCGCCAGGCTTATAATAGACTTCCACACAATATGTCAAATGTGGTACAATGAGTGAATTATACAAAGTAAACAAAGACATTACTATTTTTTCTAGCAAAAATTTTTATTTTAGTAAGTTAGGAATGTGCTATGGTCTTAACCTGAATAAACTTATTTATATTGTCTACATTTGTTGTTAGTGCACTCAAAAAGTACAGCAAACGGCATGTTTTATGGTAAAGCACATTGTTCAGTGTTCAACTGAGACAACAGCTGAGAGGAATGGGCCAAAATCCTGTTAGTTTGCTATTCATTAGCTGCGCTGGCAGCTGATGAGAGAAGCAGTGGCTTTTAATTTCACGAAGGGAGCACGCCCTGCTGCTGCTGCTCTGTTTATCTGCCAACCTGTAATTCCTTCTGGCCCCGCTCTTGTGTCGAGTTACAAACTTGGCTTCAAAAAGAGCGCCGCCTGCCACAGCAAAGTCACTGTGTGCCACTCAGTATACTTCACCTCTGTGAGCAAGTGCAACACAACCATGCATTAACATCACTGTGAAACCACAGGTCTACTAATGACTGCAGGAGCTGGCCGGCCAGCTGCATGTGGTTTGCAATGATTTTAGATGGCTACGTTAGCAGTGCATATTTCTGCAGGTGTTAATCCTATTGCGAGTTATTTTTATCAGCAAACTTGTAAAACATATTTACCAATGTGATCGTAACATTCTCTTAATCCAGTGTTTCTCAGTTATCTTCTGTCATAAATTTTTTCACGCCCTCCGAATTGAAATACTATTGGAAATCTAATCATATTGAATAATTTATCTGTACAAGTAAATCACTGACTCCAGCATTGTGTGATCTGATTAAAAAAACTCAAAACAATTTCCAAGTTCAGTTTATAAAGTCATTAAGTTAATCAAGACTACCCAGTCAGAAAGAAAAAAGGTGCAAATGATTCACTGGGATATGAATTAACACTGGACACAAAACATCCATCCATCCATTTTCTGTACACCCTTCGTCCCTAATGGGGTCAGGAGGGTTGCTGGTTCCTCTCCAGCTGCGTTCCGGGCGAGAGGCGGGGTCACCCTGGACAGGTTGCCAGTCTGTCGCAGGGCAACACAGAAAACAGACAGGACATACAACCATTCACACACACACTCACTCCTAGGGAGAATTTAGAGAGCCCAATTAACCTGACAGTCATGTTTTTGGACTGTGGGAGGAAGCTGGAGAACCCGGAGAGAAACCACCATGCACAGGGAGAACATGCAAACTCCATGCAGAAAGACCCCGGGCCAGGAATCGAACCCAGGACCTTCTTGCTGCAAGGCAACAGCTCTACCAACTGCGTCACCGTGCAGCCCTGGGCACAAAACACTGGAATGAAATGGCTTAAATACCTCCTGCTTGTGTAGATCAGTTCTCCAAAGCCTTGCTAACGACCTAATTATTCTATTCAGGTGATGTGCAGCAGAGGCACATCTAAAAGTTGCAGGGCACTGGCCCTCCAGGACTGGAGTTTGACACCCCTGGTCGTATAATATCCTCTGTGTATTTGAAGTGAAATCTTCCCCTTTTCACTCTCAACACAAAGGTGTGAAATATTAGGGATAGTTGTGGTAGACAGATGTCCACACACACTACTTGTGTTTTTTTGCAGAACAGTGTTTCATGAGACGTGGAGATTTCATCAGATGTGAACAGTTAAGACAAACACCTGTGTCCCTTCTGTCCTTCGCTGAACAGAGCCTAATGTAAGTTGATGTTGACATTTCAATGGACTGACACAGGATGGTTTGGATTTGGAAGCTTGTACAAGAACTTGCTACACTGAAAGTAGGTCGACGGAGTCACGAATGACCCAGAAACCTATTTTTGTGTTTGCCAGTATCAAATTGTTCTCATTTGCAAGAAATTGGCGGATCCATTGACGCAAAAAAAAAAAAAAATCAATTATAAAACTGGATTCACTTTGCAAGAACATGTACAACCAAGAACACCTTGTTCCAATATTAGTTCTTCTGTTTATGTCTGTTTTGAAGAGTAACTCTTTTCCAACTGCTAGTACATCAAGAAGGAATATAAAACAAATTTGAACCAAGTTGCATCTCACTACGAACCATTTGGTGACACCTTTGAGGCAAAAGACCTTCATAAGGAGATCACAGAGGGCATGAGTGTGATTTGGGTGGACACAGGGTACAGAATCACTTGTGGTATTGAACATGTTTTGAATTTTGTTCCAGAACAAAACATAAACAGCATAGTAAAGCATTGGACATGCTTTTTTGCAAACCAAAAATATGTTTGTATATTTTTTGTGGATGACTACGCCTCACTCCATAGATTTGTTATACAGATCAGAGACATTGGGGCACCAGCATAAGACAAAATATCAGGAGTATGGTTAAAGTCCAAGATGTGGAGCAACACACTGTGGATCTTCTATTCCTGTTTGCTGCCAAAGTCATAACTTTTCTGGGAAAGCTTTTTTCTTTCTCTCTGCTTGTTGAAGAAGTAGGATTGAGGGGGTTTTTTGTCATTGCACTACCATGTATAAATTTTCTTCCACAGTGACCCACTTTTCCACACTTTACAACCTCAAAAATCTAAATAAAGATTTTATGTAATTGATCAACACAAAGCAACATTTTAGTGGCACAGCTAACACATGGTTTTGAACATGGGTAAATAAAATAATCGTTACACAGCTACAGAGAATATTGTTGCTAATCTTTGTAAATTAGCTGAAGTTTGACATTTTCTGAACTGTAGTTTTTTTTTACTGTTAGATAAATGTTTAATGCATATTGGTAGAATAATGGCTTTTTTTTTTCTTGTGACTAATCCCTAAAGTCAAGATTAGTTGAGTGAAAAAGGAAGAAGAATGTTGTCATCTGATTCTTCCTACAAAACTGTGAATCTCTGCAGCTCTGATTGAAACTCTTCTTACTGGATTTTTTTAGCTGTCCATTTTTTGAAAGTATTAAGTTCAAAAACTACTTTACACCTCACCAAAGGAAAAAAAAAAAAAAAAAAACAAGTATTGGATTATGTCAGCCTGCATCTAAAATCTCAGATATAATAAGCATAGAGTTAGAAGCTCTCCACTCATATTGTTGTTCACTATTGTTCTCTGAATAATATAATTTGATCAAGTCTTTTCTAACATTAGACTCTACCAAAAAAGTTATAAATCTACAATACTGCTACCATATCAGAAGTGAAAAAAGTCCATACTCCATTTAACATGCAGGTGACCCTTGAAGCACTGTATTTTATTCAAGAGTCAATGCATGCATGTTATATACAATCCACACAAATTTGATTCAATTAAAAGTAATTCCTACAACTCAATATTGTTGAGTTCCTACTCAATAATAAGCTTTAGATTATTTGCCGGTGCAAATAATCTAAAGCTGTAATAATTCCTCCAACAACTTGAGTACTTTGATTATTAAAATTCCTCGAGGTAAATCATTTGCTTCGATGCGTTTTTAAATTATGTTTTATCATTATTTGCATTGCGCAGCGCTCTCACTTCCGCCTCTGAGTTGTTGCTTAGTTCTAAGTGCCAACAGCATAACTTCCAATTTTCTAGTTAGGTCTGGGAGAATTGTATTGATTGAAGATAATGTCTGGGTTTCATTGTTTTTCAGGGAATCAATAAGCATCCTTAAATTGACTGGAGTACGACAAACTTTCTCCTCCTGGAGCTGCTGCCTGGTGGCAGAGAAGAACGCGGCGGGTGCATTTATATAGGTGAGCGGATAAACTGAACACAATGGGCTTCTGCTCTGCAGTTGATGCTTAACATAAGTGTAGCTTTACTGATGAACCGGAAAATGAATTTCATATCATCTCGGTCTCAACAAACGGGTGGTGGAGCGCATCGTGGCAGTACATAACTAGTAGATGTGCTTCTGTGTGTGACGAACAAAGGTGTCAAATTCTGTCACTAACATGGACACAAAAACTATAAATGGGCAAGAAGAGAATTATAAACATTTTTTTAATCCGATTACTCAATTAATCGTAAGAATAATCGATAGAATACTCAATTACTAAAATATTTGTTTTCAACAGCCCCAAAAGCTGAACACATGACGCTTTTTCAAAATCGAACTACAATATTTTCCGCAGCTACAAACATTATTGAGATCTAAACCACAAGAAACATTTAAGTGTCTCAGATCCATGAAGGTAAATTCAAGGTTTCAAAATGCTGCTCATGTAACCATGAGTCACTGCCTAAAGTTTGCTGTTTTGTTGGCAAAGACAAAAAGTCACATTGTTGTCTATTTTTTAGTTATTTTCAGAGAAAATATTGAATAAATTTGTGTTAGCTCACAACCAGATCAACGTAAAGCTGTCCGCATGAGACTTCTTACAGGCAGCCCGTGCCTTTGATAGTGAAGGTCAGGATTGGTACCACACATATCTGATGGCAAATCTGTTTACTGGCAACATTCCTTCACCAATAAAAAGCTCATGTTTCAAGCCGTTGCTGGATAGGCCCTCTGTAAAACTCTGGTGCAGAGCAAGGCTACTCAGAGGAAGGCATTCTGCTCACATTACCGGGTCAGCGGCATTGCTTTACTATGTAGCCCACCAGGGAAAGCTTCAAGTGTTAGCTCAAAATACCACTTTAAAGGTTACAGGAAAGGGGTATTGCTGTTTTTATTGTCAAGTTCCAGATAAAAATGGAGAATTACTGTACACTGAGAGAGCAAGTGCATAATTTGACACTACTAAACAGATCCAGGATTTTTCATGTTTGTGACAGCAGCACTGACAGGGGGCAATGAAACATATGATGGCGCTGTATTGGGTTCCCTTCAGACCCATTTTGTGTCCTCAATCAGTGGCCTTGGACAAAAGGAGCACAGAAACCAGAGCTTGAGGTAGAACTGCACTTTTACTGTGAGTGAGGAAGGCTAGAAGAAAGGAGTCCTTTCTCTGTTCATCCTGGTTAGCTGTACTGTACACCTCAGAGAAGCACTCAGCACTAAAGGGAGATGGGCTGTCTTTGATAAAAGACACCCACACCAATACACAGACATCCCGTTCAGACTCATCTTTTCCTTCTAGAGTCTTAAAAAAGGCAATGTGTCGTTCAAGGGACTTTGCATTGCCGTGAATTCATCTCCTTGCTGAGTCACAACAATCCCGTTTGTTTGGCGAAAGTTCAGACTGAGGGGATCTGTCGTCTTCGTCTCATCTGATACTGCAGGCTTTTTGTGGGGGGTGAAAAAAAGGACTTTTCATCACCGCTTTTTGTAATTTCAGAGACAGCGGGTGTCGTGCTGACACATATACACCACTCTGAGTGCATGCAGCTATTGAGACCTGACTTGTTTCAGTGCTTCTTTCACACAACCAGACAATGAAGTGCGGAGATGTTTATAGAAGAAGCCAGCAAGGTGTTGTTCTCATGGCCAAGAAAATGTTCTGCAAAATATCTGAATGATCCCATAAGGTCTACGTGAACAAAAAGATGAAAATTAGTTCTTTCATACTCTTTTTGATAACTTTGCTGCACTGTCTTTATCACTGTTGCATCTTAGCAACATTGTCTTAGGTTTGAGTCTCCCTCAGGTTCTTTCTGCCAGACCTTTACATTCTGTCCTGTTTGGTTTTATTTTGAAGCTACATGGAGGTTTGTACACTCTAATATACAGGAAGACTTAACTACTTTAGTAATTGTAGTTTATTTAGTAATAGAACTAGTTACATAAGTTTCTCAAATATCTTTTGTCCATAGTGAGTGCATGTAAACTTGTGTTGCACTCACAATCAAAGATAGAATAGTCAAGTTTATGAAGATAACTCTCTTGTTGTAACCTTCCTGGTAGATTTGTACCATAACTTTAGTCAATACATACAGATTGTTCTCAGTATGTAACAAAAAAAAGGGTAACGTAAGTTCAAAGTTTATCTTTCTGAAAGTTAAACTTTCTGAAAGTTTAACTTCATGAGCGTAACATGTTACGCTCATGTTAACCATCAACTACGGCGGAGCCACCCGCAGTGTTTAGTCTATCCGCTTACCTGTACAAAAAACACCCGCCGCGCTCTTCACCACCACCAGGCACCAGCTCTGGGAGGAGAAAGGCTGCCATACTCCAGGCATCGCACCAGAGTATAAACTTTTGATCAGTTTAAACTCCTAAGAATTACAATGCATTTTTGATTTGTGTTAACACTGAAGTCAGCTAAACTGAATTGAATTGAATTTTCTTAAGACATTTCACCAAAAGAAAAAACAAAATGTAGTGCTTACATATTCCTAAGTGTAAATACCACACAAAATTACACGTAAATACATCACGTATTTGGAGGCTATGTCTGGAAAGTGATATGAATAGGTTGAAATTCTTAAACGTTTGCATCAGACAGCATTTGGTTGTTAATTTCAGCTGTGTTTGTAATAAATCTCATATTACTAAAGCAGTTGGCAGTTCCATGTGCCACAAAAGATGCCAACCTTTTCCACTTGAACACCTCCCTGTGTTTTTTTTTTTATTGGTCCAAAAAGAGATAAACTTTTTATTGTTGTGAAAATTCAGCAGTAAACAGCCTCTAAATGGTAAGTGGTAAATGGCTTGTGCTTGTGCCAGAGGACGCCCAATTCTAATTTAGCTATTCAATTTCTACCCACAAAAATTGCAACCTGTTGATAATTAGAAAACCCTTTTTTCTCAATAAAGCCAAAGTATTGTGATACAGACGAAATTCACACAAAAAAGTCTGTGTTCTTGCAGACTTCCTAAATCTTAAGATTATGGAGCTAATCACTGGCATTCCTTCAGAAACTTACAGACTTCAGCTCTAAACGTGGCAGCTTAGGAGAACAGTAGGCTCCTTATATGCAACTGTAGCAGACAAACAACATGTTGTTCTGTTCCTCAAGAAGGAGGTGAACCATGCATTGGATATAAAATAATGTTGCAGACAAAATCCTTTCTCAGGTAATGTTTGTATGCCTACCTGCATCAAAACACTGAGCTGCTTTGGTGACAGGCACTGAATACAGACTGCAAACTTTGTTGGGTACAAACTATAAAAGATTAGTTTTTTTAAACAATTATTTTAGTAATTAAGTATTCTATTGATTATTCTGACGATTAATTGAGTAATATCATCGAGTAAAAATGAGCTGAAATACAAAAGTGGTAAATTTCACCATAACAACAGTATTACAATCGGATATAAAGATCAGCTCAAATTTCATATTTTTACATCACTACAATAACTTTTCTGTTGTTTAGAAAACTAACCAGAAACAATAACTTTTTAGGTTAACCTGGGCAAAAAGTTTACAAAAATCTGAAGTTATATTCAATTTGAAAATAAAGAGGCATGCTCACAAAGACACTTGGAAAATATTTTTGAGTCTTCACTCTTTAGTTTATGTATTCATTTTCAATCCAACTCTCACTTTGCACAGTCATTTGTAGCTTCTATGTCAATGTAAGTGATGGGATTTGGTTCCTTCGTCACACAGAAGCACAAAAAATGACAGCTATGTACAGCCACGGTGCGCTCCGCCACCCATTTGTTGCGACCGGGATGAAAATTTTATTTTCTGGTTCGTCCGTAAAGCTACGCTCATGTTAAGCATCACCCTTACAAAAAAAATCCCACAAAAATCACATGTGATGACATGTGGATTACATGTGACTTTCACATGTGATCCACATGTGGTTCACACAAATTTTACATGTGAATTATGTGAATCACATGTGAAAGCACATGAATACGTGTGATTTTGGAACATTTCGTGGTAAAATCACATGTGATTCACATGTGAATCACACATTTCCACATGTGATTCACACATTTCCACATGTGATTCACACATTTCCACATGTGAAAATCACACCAAAAATCACATGTGAGTCACATGTGATTCACATAATTCACATGTAAAATTTGTGTGAACCACATGTGATCACATGTGAAAGTCACATATGATCCACATGTCATCACGTGATTTCGTGGGATTTTTTTGTAAGGGCAACTACAGCAGAGCCACCCGCAGTGTTCAGTCTATCCGCTTGCCTGTACAACAACACCCGCCGCGCTCTTCACCGCCACACGGCACCAGCTCTGGGAGGAGAAAAGCTGCCATACTCCAGGCATCGCACCAGTCAGTTTAAGGATACTTATCGGTCCCCCGCAAAACTATAAAAACTCGGATATAATCATCAATCAATGAAAAGCCCCCAAACTGATCTGGAAAATTGGACATAATGCTGCTAACACTTAGCATTTGTCAACAACTCGGAGGCAGAAATAAGAGAACTGTGAAATGCAAATAATCACCTACCCGGAACACGGTGCGCTGAGGAACAAACTTAATTTAACAAAGTTTCGAGGCAGACGATTTTCCTCCAGGAATTTTAATAATCGAGGTGCTCGAGTCATTCGAAGAATCATTACAGCCCGACTTTTTTTATTTACTTGTACTAATCAGCATTCTGATTAACAGAGATCATTAGAAATAGACCTAAAAATGATCAATATCACTAAAAATAGAAGTATTGCAGATGGAAAAAACACAACTAAACATTTCTCTGTTTTCCCTCTGTTAAACTTTTCTAGTTACTTTATGAATGAGTTTTGGAAAACGCCTTTTTAGTCCTGGTTAAACACACCGCTTTTGAGTCAGACAGCAGACACAGTGACCTGATTCATGCTTGTTGGTATGAAAATGACAGGGTCACAACCACAAGCAAGGACGGATGAAATGGCGCAATCTGGGCCAGTTTCTTTCATCTACTGTATACTTACTTTAGTGTGAAGAAATTATTACCCTAATTTGAAAGACGCATTAGAAGATGCTTGCTGGAGCAGAACATCCTTTGTAATTACATGAATTTTCTAAAAACCTGCAACCACAAGCGGGAGTGGCAGGTGAGGTGTCAAAAGAGGCTGTTAGTGTTTATTATTCCACTGAATATCCAAAGTGTTGACATAATTGGAATTAAGATGAACTTTTTAAAAATATATCACATCTGGAATCCATGCCATCTCAGGTCATTCAGTAGATTTATAAACTTTTCGAAAACTCCCTTTTACAATAATTGCTCGACTGATGTCACTTCATGTATTTTCATATTTGTCTCTTCTTAAAATTCCAAATGCCTTCGTAATTATAGTGTAGCATTTATGGTTTTCAACCATGTACTTATGTTGTTATCAACATGGCAATTAAGGAATCCAATCGTTTTAGAATGACGGCCACAAGAAAGAGCTGAATTTCTCCCAGTTTTTCCCCTCCCAACAACAGCTTGAGTGGCATTAGCAACAAAACAGGCGAAAAGAGAGCTCTTTATTTAAGTAATTTACAGCCAAAGTTCAATTAAATGAAACACTCAGTAAAGGAAATGCTTTTATTTCTGGAGATGCAACATTTTCTGTTTTACTGAGAGGTTTTAAACAACTATTTTTTTCATTCCCACCCACAATTAAAACTTGTTTTTCTTGTGTTTACACTGTTGCAATGAAATATTTATTTATTATAAAGTTTTTTATAGAACATTGTGAGGGATGCCAATAAATGTGTCCCAATGCATTTTTGCTTGTGGATAAAGAATGGTTCATCCAGATATTAAAACTGTTTTCTAAATATTACCCTTCATGTAAACCTAAATGCTTCCGTATCGTTCAATTCTCCAGCCAAGGTGCTTTTATTTTGAAATTGCTGCGTTCGAAACAATTTGACAAGCAATGCAAAACATTAAAGACATGCAATCCACAGGGCTAACAAATTTTACTGGACGATAAATTGTCTCTGACGTTATCGCAATAAATTATAATATTGCTTCTCTGAGACAACTTTCAAGCAATATAATGATAAAGGCAAAACATATTTGCAAAATTAATAAACTTTAAATTTAAGCTAACATTTAAAAGTGGAACTTTAAATATCCAAATAAACAACAGAAAAAAACAAATAAATGAATTATGAAGTCTTTGTAAACAAAATTTTCCTTCAAAAGAAAGAGATAGTTAAGACCAAAACGACAAATCCAGATCCTGAATGCTCTTAAAGGGCCGGTTGTTCCAGAATGCATTGATAAAACCTGTTCAAAACTGTTAAAATATTGATGAATTCTTAAAATTAAATATTATTGAACATCTTTTCAGTCCTTCCAGGATTTCGTGATTCTTTTTGTAATTTTTTCCAATAACAATAAAAGTGTTTGTGGTACTAATTTGGAAATATTTGCACTTATGGCGGTAAATGTGGCTTTTTATTACTTGTACAGATTATGGACTGTAATATGACGTCAATTTGAGTTTCTTACAAGTAAGAAAGTTTTTGACAATTTTTGAGAAAAATCTCCAATAAACTCCCAGTTTTAGAGCAATTTGCTGATTTTACGGGAATTTGATTTATATAATTAGGCAATAAACAGATAAATCTGCATTAATTTGTTTGATAGCATAATATTTAAACACACTTAGTATTTAGCCTAGAATCTAGAGGGCCACAAAAAAAATTATGGAGGGCTGGATTTGAATCAAGAGCCTTAAGTTTGACACATGTGGGGTAAACCATGATGAGGATCTTTGTAGTAATTCAAGTTAAAAAAAATTTTTAAATAAGGGAGAAAATTGAAGAATAAAAGATCTGGGAATTATTGTCTGTTTATTTATTCATGAATTAATCAATTCTTAGTCAAAACAATAACATCTATGTGAGCGTGTTTGTTTTGCACACCTGAAAAGGCATACGAAGGCGTTTTTACAAAAACATCTGTTCTCCCTGGTGGGTTTAGTTAAATAAAAGAAAGAGAAAGTTCCTCTCCTTCGGCTGGATGCAATTAGAGTCCAATCTGTGAGGCAAAAGATGGTAGGAATGTCAGAAATGCCCATTTTGACCAGACTGTTGCTGCACTAGCCAGATGCGATTGTGCTCAGTTCGCTTTGGTTCTGCCACAAATTGCCTGGCTAATGATTGCTGGCGAATGCCACAGCTGCAGGGTGTTCCAGGTGGTGAAAGCGTGCAGTGGGAAAACCCAGAGACCACACCCCGATAAAACACAAAGGTTAATCTAAGCAGAACAAACCTGTAGACTCACAGTAAGTATTCTGTCTCAGTGGTGGAGCGGGATTTAATTCATAATGCATATTTACAGGGTCGGTCACTGATGCAGGTGTGATTGGCACTCTTGTCTTGTTCAGTTAGTTTTACTTATTTCTTAGAGTGTGTTTGCTAGTTTTAATTAGTCATTATCAGTTGTTAATTGTTTAGTTTTTTTGCTGAGGTAAGAAGTTTTAGTTTTTTCATACTTAGCTAATTTGTAGGTGCAGAATTAGTGTGTTGTGTACATATAATATAGTTCTCCATTAAATACAGGTTTTATTTATTTCAGTTAACCAAAACGTTTTCTCAACTTCAGATTTTGAAATTACCGGAACCTTAAACGCCACATGTCAAACTCGAGGCCCGTGGGCCACGTTTGGCCCGCCACAGCTTTCTATGTGGCCCTCCAAATTCTAGACTAAACACCAACTGTCCTTAAATATTATGTTATCAATCAAATAAATGCAGTTTTTATCGGTTTACTGCCAAATTATATCAATCAGTCCCTCCAGTTTCTTGAGAATTAAAGTGGAAATTCACACAAAATCAACAAATTGCACCAAAAAACTGGGAGTTTATTGAAGATTTTTCTCAAAAAATGTCAAAAACTTTCTTACTTGTCCTAAACAGCTGCCTCAGCTTTACTGATGTCAGATTATAGTCCTGGATCTTTACAGCGAGTAATAAAAAGTCACATTTATCATCTTAAATAAGTGCAAATATTGCAAATATTTCCAAATTATTACCACAAACACTTTAATTTTTATTGGGGGAAAAAAAAATCACAAAATCCTGGAGAGACTGAAAAGATGTTCAATAATAATATTTAATTTTAAGGATTTGTTAACAGTTTGTGAACAGGCTTTATCAATACATTCTGGCACAACCGGCCCTTTAAGAGCATTCAGGATCTGGATTTGACCCAAAACAAAAATTAGTTTGACACCGTTGGAATAAACGCTGCCAAATCTGAAGAAAGTAAAATGTGGTCAGGTATTTATTGAAATATTAGTGGAGGTGTATGAATTTATTTGAGCTTGCATGTTAGTAGATTAGATATAGTTGACAGTAAATTGAAATGTTAGCACCCAGTTGCTTTGTAAAAATCAGCAAAGCTCTTGGAGGATGAAGAAGCTCTAAATGGATCATAAAAACACAATTTTTATTTGACCTTAATATCCATAATTAGTGTATGTCAATATGAACTAGTTGATGGTTTAACCTCCTCTTTTCTTCTATGGCTCCGAGTTTATTACATAATAATCTAAAGTCTTTTTTGCAATTACCATTTCTTTTAGTGCTGATCCTAAGTATCTTGTTTACAAGAACACAGTTGTAAAAATTGTACTTCAAAATGTTAACACTGACAATTTGATTTACTGGTTTCCACAGTAATTATCCATTAGCAAAAGAGGCCATTTGATCTTATAAACTCCTATATTCAACTTAGTTGTTTTGGGATTTCCTGGCAGAGAGGAAATCATCACACGGGGCTTTGAGTCTGAGCAACGAAGCGACATATGCAATTTGCGGTTGAAGTCATTGGTCTCAATCTGATCCTCTGATATGGTGTGTAGGAGGGGCAATTAGATGTTGTTTGTTGTGCTCTTTTGGAATAAACCCTGTAGCAGACACATGCTAATAGATGGAGATTTCACGCTAACATTTGCAATGAAAAAAAGACCCTGGCAACACATTCAACAAAGTGTTTTGTAAAGTTGCACATCAACAGCAATAATTTGGGCCATTTAGCCTGTAATTGCATTTTTTTCCCCTTCATAAATGTCATGTTTCAAACTAAATCAAGTTAGATATTTAGTTTACAAACTAAAAAATTAGCTGCAAGCTAAGATATAGTTAGCCAACTAATTATTTAGCTTCAAACTAAACATTTATTCAGAAAGCTAGTAGGTAAGACCAAAATCTGGTGTTTGGGTCTCAACTATCCCTTTTTTGAAGGACAATTTTCTTTACAAAGATGTTTTATTTTGGATATTTAAAATGTCTCTCTGTTTCAGTGTTAAATGTTCACTAAAATTTAAAGTTTATGAATCTTTAAGCCTTTACCGTTATATTGCTTGAAATGTGTCTCAAAGCAACAATATTATCGTCTATCGCGATAACTTCCGAGACAAATTATCATCCAGTGAAATTTGTTTTCGTTACAGGAATACATGTAGCTCTGAGTTTTGAAGTTAAGTAATTTTGATTGCTAGTTAAATATTTAGCTTCCAAATGGAATATTTAGTTAGTGACCAAACTAAATATGCAGATTGGAGCATTTTTTTTTTTAGTTCACAAAAAAAATGTATTTAATTTTTTTACATTTATAAATAAAAGAAAAACATGGAGAAAATATAGACCCACATTTTGTTGTAAGACGCTAAATAACCCAAATTATTGCAGTTCATTTTTGTCTGTGTAAATGTACCAACTGAAGCCCATAATTGAAAGGTTTGTGTTATTTCAAATTTGTCCTGTGTGACCTTAAAACTTCCCACCAGAAGACGTTTGACTTTTCCGTGTGGGGATCAGCAAATTTTAGTCAAGCTCGAAGAAGACAATTTTAGAGAGGAAATTGTTTTTGTTTTGTTTTTTTTTGTTGTTTTTGGGTGAACTTGATCCACTGTGTAAAGACAGCACAGATGGATTTTCCAAATTATCAGTGACCCCAAACTCTGACGTGGTTTTCTCATGAATACATCAAGTTACCATCTACTGAAATTTTGTGTCATAAAACCAAAGAAGAAATCCAAACATGTGCATCTCAAAATCCCTAATAAAATCGACATAATAAAAGCAATTGGCCTATTCCTAGACATACACACTAAGCTATATCCACATGTTATTAATTAAATAAGAAGTCCAAAATTGAAGATCTTTTCTGGTATAAAATATGCAAAACTTTGGAATTTAAAGTGGCGTATGTCTTATTTTTTTCCACCATGAATTGAGGTGATGAATGCTGACACTGTTATCAAGCCACTTTCTATTATTTGTCAGATTAAGACCATTTTCTTTCTGTTTAAAAATGTCTCAACAACGTGCTTTCAGAGCAGAGTGTGAAAGAAAACCTTTTAGAGCCTTTGTGGTATCCTATCCAACCTCAATGCCAAGAATTTCCATACAACACACACGACTCACAAATGTCAGCGTACACAGAAAACAGGCCACTAATCGTCTTTTGTCACCCAGCAACATTCCTGATGTCCGCTCCCAGCAACCGGGACTTAAGGAAAGACGGGGATTTAGTTTGACAGGCGTGTCGTGGAGTTCAGTGCTTCTCAGGGCGGGGCTGACCGCCTGCGGACCGTGTTTATGTGCCAAAGACTCAAACATGGTGATTCTGCTGAATATCAAAACGAGGTAACAAGTTTGATTAATGAACTCGAGCGCTTTTTTCATCCAGTCTGAGGCAAAACTGACAGCTGAAAGACGTATCTACGGGGTAGAATGACAATGCCGAACCAGAATGCATTCTTTGGTTCAACCATTCATTCTTTTGGTTTTCAGATTCAAGTTCGTGGATGTCAACAAGCTTTTCGATTTCGGCACGAATAAAAGTTTTTGATATTCCTCATAAAGCATTGTTGAATTAAAGGACGAAATATTAAATAATAAATGCTTTATTGTAAAGATTAGAATGAAAAATTATTTCTTCTTCATGTTGACAAAACATTGCACATATTCTCTAATGCTGTCATACAAGTTTACAAATTTTTCACACTTTTGGTAGATTTGAAGTTATTTTCTTTCAACCAAGAATTACCAAAAGATGCAAACTATGGCATTTTTGTTTTAGCCATAGCATAACACAAACCAATTGCAGATGCAGATAGATGCTGCTTTTCAGCGTTTCACCTTATGAGTCAAGTTTCCAATTAATAAGCTACATTTTGAAACACTAATTATAGATATTATAAGTAGTTTAAAGTACAGATTCTACAGACCTATAAGGCAGTTTAGGACAGAATGTAAACACTGGAAATAACTAAGGTCTAAGGTCGCATCCACATCAGGAAAATCCGGGTCGCTACTTTCGATTTAATCTGCCCTGCATGCGCAGAAGGCCTGTATGGCAAGCTCATTTGTTACTTAA
This sequence comes from Gambusia affinis, assembly GCF_019740435.1. Lineage (NCBI taxonomy): Eukaryota > Metazoa > Chordata > Actinopteri > Cyprinodontiformes > Poeciliidae > Gambusia > Gambusia affinis. The sequence goes on from NC_057889.1 coordinate 5,769,271, forward strand.
TCCAAAAAAATGCACCGATTTCTAATTCCTGTTAGATTTCTGCATTAAGGTGAGCTTTCTCCTAGAAATATATCACTTTCAGGAAGACTGTATTTACAAAATAGAAAATGGAGCCATTCGTTCTTGGAGAAAATGATGAAATGTTCATTTTGTATATTAACATTTATATTTTTGCACGTCTAAGTATATTTGTCAATAGAAATAACTGATTTATGGATATTGGGTGTAAAAATCCTCCATTTCTCTCCACAAACAACTGTGCCTTCAGCTGTCACGCTTCACAAACACTAAGTGAGGATTTGTGGAGTTTTCTGATCACATGAACCTCTATTGCACATGTCAAACACAATCAAGGCCCACATTAGCTATTTCTGTGGCCCTCTAAATTCTAGACCAAACAGTAAGTGAGCTTAAATATCACGTTATCAAGCAAATCAATGTAGTGTTTATTTGTTTGATGCCAAGTTATATCAGTTCCTCCAGTTTCTTTAGAATTATTGTGGAAATTCACGCAAAATCAACAAATCTCTGCACTTCTTTCACTAATACATCAGTGGGAGTTTATTTCTGATTTTTCTCTGAAATTGTCAAAAACTTTCTTACTTGTACTAAACAGCTGCCTGAGTTTTAATTGATGCCAGATTATAGTCCATAATCTAATAAAAAGTCACTTTCACTGTCATAAATGAGCAGAAATATTTCCAAATCAGTACCGCAAACACTTTGACTTTCATTGGAAAAAATCTCAAAAAGAATCACGAATCCTGGAGGGACTGAAAAGATGTTCAAAAATATCATTTAATTTTAAGGGTTCATTGATATTTTTACAGTTTGTGAGCAGGTTTTATTAATACATTCTGGAACAACCGGCCCTTTAAGAGCATTCATGATCCTGATTTGGCCCAAAACAAAAATGAGTTTGACACTGCTGCTCTATTCTATCCAACATGGACTGTTTACTTTCTCCTAAAGGAAGCATTAAGGGCTCGCATATAACCAAGTCCAGACCCCAGTTTTTAGTCAGACCGGAGTTAACTTGCTTGGTCTGGAGTTCATATTAGCTTCACATCTGCTAAAACAAAGCAGACAATCCAAGGAAACTTTTTGTTCTGGCCGTACAGCTGCAGGTGCTCCTGAGAGCAAACAGTGACAATTACTTCATCCTCCATATATATATATATATTTTTTCTGAGATCACGTTGGAAAATGCACCACTACTTGCTGATTGGCGCTCTGCGTCGAGCGGCGAAAGTTCAGGCCCTCGACGTGCCTCCGCATAGACTTTGAATGTAAACCAGACGCGCCTCACGCCCAAAACGCGTTGTGTGTGAATACGACTGGCTCTTCAATGTGTGAAGATTTTGCTGTAAATGCTCACACCTGGACCTGCTGTTTCAAACTAAAAGGCTCAATCAGCTCAGGCTCATTTCAGCTCAGAGAGGGAAACTGGATCCACGCATCATAACAGTTTCAGTTTGAGGTTGTTTTTTCTTTTTCTAAAGTTATTTACACATCTGCTAAAACGAAGCAGACAATCCAAGGAAACTTTTTGTTCTGGTCCGTTTAAAGGGGACAAAGCAGCTCTTGTGTTGAAACAGCCTCTGAATTAAAAGGGAAACAGGAACCAGAATGACAACAACATTCCAAGTCCAAGCCTAATCCGGGGGAATAGTTGCATGTTGAACCAGGATTTTGCATTTGTGTTGGAAAATGGGTCAATAATAAACTTACACACACTTGTGGTTGTGTGTTTATTTAAAGGTCTGATCAAAATTTACAGCATAATAGCAACTTTGTATATTTTATAATAGCAGCACAAAGTAAAACAGTTACAAACATCGCATACAAATAACATGCAACGTTTATAATGAGTGTTTGATGAATTTTAACACATACAAATATATACAGTCCACTTAATTAGTGTGTGATCTTTTTTAACTTCTATTGTGAGTTTTACACAAATCATATCGCACCCATCACAATATATATCGTGATATTAATTTTATGCCGTATCGCACATCTCTGCTCCAAAGTGCCCTCCCTGTGCTAATAGCTAATATCCTTATACGTGAATAAGAAAATGGTGGCTGTGTTGCATCAAAAAAAGTACTTTTAAAATGAACATTTTATGTATGAGTTAACTTTTTATGCTTTTGTGTTGCTTCATATCTTTCGTGGGTCACAGGATATATTTTAAAGGTCAATGCTCAGCAGGTTTTCTAAATAGCCGAGTTGAAAATTTGACGTAGTCAACAAACCAGCATGACTTTCTGCTGAGATCTTGGATATCGTTTTTGTCTGTTTGGTACTATAATTGCCCATTTCATTTCCACAACAGTTTGGATCCTTTCATTAGAGACATAGTCTGCTGAAAAACCCAAAATAAGCAGAAGTTTCCTGATTAAAAATAGCTAGAGCATAGTTTAGCTAGCCAGCAGAAAGGCTGTTTCATGTTAAACTGCTAGTGGCTATTCCTGTCACTTCTCCACAGGGTTCGGATAAACACTTCCATTCTGCAGTCTCGAAGACATAGTTAAGAGACCACGATTATAGCCTTGGGAGTGTTGTATAAATATCTCCTCTGGGAGAGAGCTGTGTCCTGACAGCCACAGTTCCTGTTCCCCGTTTCTATTTAACATGTTTCCAGCAATTTTGCTCTCTCAGGCTTGCTGACCTGTAAAGTGAACTGTTTCTGCACGTGCTGAGAGTTTCCCCTTTTCCTAAAAGTAGGCCTGCTCAGACAGTCTGGCTCCGTGGCTGTGGTTCTGCCTCATATGAGCAAATGGATCTATGTTTATTCTTTCTAGTCACCTTTACATATTCATTCTTTCCTGAATCTTTAGAAATATTCAGTTATTTAGCTGCACATGCTAAACAGAAAACTCAAGACCCATAGATCCAATCCGGCCCGCCACAGCTTTTTATGTGGCCCCCTAGATTCTAGACTAAACACTAAGTGGGATTAAATATTACGTTATCAATCAACCTCCCAAATTTTATCAATCAGTCCCTCCAGTTTCTTGAGAATTATCGTGGAAATTCACACAAAATAAACAAATTGTACAAATAATTGGGAGTTTATTGCAAATTTTTCTCAAAAATTGTCAACTTTCTTACTTGTACTAACTAGCTGCCTCAGCTTTAACTGATGTCAGATTACAGTCCATGATCAATACAGCGAGAAATAAAAAGTCGCATTTAACGTAATAAATAAGTGGAAATATTTCCAAATTAGAACCACAAGGACAAAAAAAAAAATCACAAACTCCTGGAGGGACTGAAAAGATGTTAAATAATATTATTTTATTTAAATACTTTGACATTTTACCAGTTTTTATCAAAAACTGGTATTGATAATCAAGATAATGAAAAACATTCATGATCTGCTTTACAGCATGTTCTCAACAATAAAGGATTGCAGCTTTTGGGGGTCAGTAGCAACCTGAGCAGCAGCACAGGTACAAACAAACAAACAAAAAAAAGCTGCTTCAGTCTGCAGCTGTGAAATCCGAGAGGAAAAACAATGGGACGCGGCTGAGTAACGAATGTGGTCGACACAAGGAAAGCCACCCTTGTCCTTTTCATGTGGTTTCAAGCTGTCCCACTGGCAGCCAGCTGCTTGTTGATTTACACCACAGCAGCAATTCACAACGCAAACACACCCCAGACAAATAATTATGTCAACTTGGCTCTTTTGGGCTATTAAGGGAGCCAAAGTGAAAATATTTACCACAAAGGCCAACATTAGCGTAATGCAATACAAGAGACGATAGTAAGTGAACCGCAGTGATGGATCTACTGCAGCGCATGAGGAAAGGGAGGCTTGGGGAGCATCAAGCTTTACAAGTTCAATAAAGTGGTGCAAGTAAAATAAAAAAATAAAAATTTAAAGGAGGAATAAAACATTGCAAAAACAATACCAAGGTTTATTTAATCTTAACTTCTGAGGACTGGCTATACAAGGTGTTAGCATTTACGCTCAATTCCTTGTACAGTTCAGGACAAGGAAATACACAAAAATTTATGATTTACAACAAAACTACTTATACAGTAAGATATACAGATGCAGATGTGTCACACATATTTTGGAATATTTTGTTTGGTATCTTCAAATTTCAATGCTGCAATCATTTTCTATAAAAACTAATTGAGAACTCACAAGATAAGAATAACTCTTAACGGTATTTTTATTTTATTTACAGTTTCTCCCATTAATACAACAACTACAGCCTAAACTGGGGGTGCAACCGATCCAATTTTTCACTTTCAATACTAAACTAAACCGATATCTGAGGTTTAGTATCGGCCGATTCCAATACGATACACAAAAACGTAGCTGAAATGATTTAAAACATTTTTCTTTAAACACAGACATAAATGTAGTGAATTACAAGTTTATTTGATAACTCTGCACAAGTATAGCACAAGTAAATACACCAACAGCTTCACAAGGTTGGTCAAACATGCAAAAAACAACTTTAATTTGTTCAGCCATTATAATTAGGAGTAAAACAGCCAATAAATAATAATGAAAAGATTAATCTAACAAGAACAACAGGTTCACTACCTTGGTTAAACATATAAAAAAAAGTAAAGTGCTCCAAACATTTCAAATGGTTGAGAAAGTGCAATTAGGAATTCTAGATATAATGTAAAATAAAGCAATCTTAGCGCGACGCTCAGAAAGAGCGCAGCAGATGTCACGGCCGGCTAACATCATAGAGATGTGAGCTACATACAAGATGTTTTGACACAAAAGATCTTTTTTTTCTTCATAATTTTGTTAGTAGTATATAAAAACTCCCAAAATTATTTGTTTCTTTTTTATTTAAAGGAAAAATCTCAAGGTATGCACCGTGCGTATAGCCGTACAGCTGCAGGTGCTCCTGAGAGCAAACAGTGACAATTACTTCATCCTCCATATATATATATTTTTTTTTTCTGCGATCATGTTGGAAAATGCATCGAGCGTCGAAAGTTCAGGCCCTCGACGTGCCTCCGCATAGACTTTGAATGTAAACCAGACGCACCTCATGCCCAAAACGCGTTTGGTGTGAACGCGCCATAAGACTGGCTCTTCAGTGTGTGAAGATATTGCTGTAAATGCTCACACCTGGACCTGCTGTTTCAAACAAAAAGGCTCAATCAGCTCAGAGAGGGAAACTGGATCCACGCATCATAACAGTTTCAGTTTGAGGTTGTTTTTTTTCTTTTTTTAAAGTTATTTATGCTTTAAGTTTTGGTCCTGACTCTCTTTCTATGTTTAGAACTGGCCGTGAGACATTGTGTGTATATAAAAACAAACGTCTCTAACTTCAAATGGTTTTCAGCACCATCAGCTTGGCAGAAAGGTTCCAGGTTCGAATCCCAGTCAGGATCTTTCTGTGTGAAGTCTTCATGTGCACTGATTGTTACATTAATTTGCAACTCTAAATGTAAAGAAAAACAAACACATTTTACATACTATAAACTTGAGCAAACTATTTGCCACAACGAACATAGTATACAGTTTTGATATGACTGTATTTTGGTCTAATTTCTAGTACGCTTAACTAAAACAAACTCACTTACAAGCTACTTTTCAGCAACATATAAGAGCTTGTTTAAAGTCAATAATCCCTTAATATTGCAGAAAAATTGCTATTTCCTCTAGGTTATTTCATTTATGACATGGTAAACATTTATTGTTTATAAGTGAAAAAATGTGCCAGTGGAACTAATATTTTTTAAAATCAATATTAAAGAATTAGAAAAGCGCCTATATTTTGCTGAAAAGTTACTTGTAAATTAGTTTTGTCTTATTCAAAGACAATAACATTGCCTTAAAATAACAAGCAATGTAATAAAACACCAAGTAACGAGACGTTTGGAGGAAAATTATTGAAGCTGTAAAGGGAACAGCATGGTCGGGTTACGTACTGCTGAACTTCAAACTTATCAGTCTTTATGATCAACTTTTTGGGTTTGTTTTAGTTTTAATGTTCATGTTCTACAAAGATATTTGGATTAGAAACTAAACCACTTGGTAAGATGTTGTGCTGCCTTCGTGTTGACAACGATAAGCTAAAAAAGTTTGTGTCCTTAGTTTTTTAACTCAACATTATACAAAAAAAAAAAAAAAAAAAAACAAGTTTCCTCCTCAAGTTGCCTTTGTTTGACTGTTGCACGGTTCCAGTTTTAATTTGTTTTCTTTTTGTGGTTTTCTAAATGAAGGATCAAATGACTATTTGGACATTACAATGTAATGCTCCATAAGTGCTCAAAAATGGATAAAAGCATTTTGAGTACCCTCGTTTTTCTTCTTAAAACACCATAAACCAGAATATTAGAAAAGAGTGCAGCTAGACGAGGATGTGGCTGGTTTGTATTTCTTTTTTATACATTTAATTCTTATAAAAACACTCCGGCTTTAAAAGAACATGTGCTAAACGTTTTCATATCTACACTTCAAATGGCCAAAACATGTTTCTTTCCAAATGAAATTGGAAACACCACGCCAGCTCTGCAGCTTACTGATGCACAACTACAAAGGCTACAATGGGGATTTAATACGATGCAGATCTCCACTGTCTATGTGAAAATGATGAGAAAAAGTCAAACTTGGCTCCTGCTGGAACTGGGACTATTTCTTTTTATCTTCCCTCTAGACTGCAATGATATTTTACCTCCTCTGCGAATCCATAAACCAGAGCAATGACATCTTGCCATCTCATTTTTTAATTTTTTTTATTTTTTACAATATTTGCTTATACAAAAAGAGATTGTGGTAGAGATGAAGTGAACGTGTTATTTCTTAATGCTAGGAGACATCTCTGCGCAAATGCGTAAAATTTTGATTATGAATGAAAGGAGAGCATTTAAAAATCTACTATTGCTGGTAAGTTTTCCATCTAGCAGTGCAAACCCAATCCAATCAATCAATCAAGTTTATTTGTGCAGCACATTTCAGCAACAAAGCAGTTTAAAGTGCTTTACATCATAAAAACACATAGTAGTCACCAATTGTCAAGTGCCATCGTTACACATCAGATTATTTCATTTATGATGTTTCAAAGGAAACTCTACACAGCTGGGTTTTGAGTTTTAAGAAACTCTGGAAGCTTCTTCCAGATGTTTTGTTCTTCATGTTTGGTTCTGGTTCTGTGGATGTAGAAATGCATTCGATCAAGTTTGAATCTAAAAAGTTAATTCACAACAAGCCTTCAAATTAATTCAAAAGTTGTAAACGGATTAAGACGTTAACACGTAGCATGTGCTTCAGTTCTCCAACCCGATCTATACAAAATAATAGTGTTAGCATGCATCAAATGTTATAAAGACGTAACAGCAACTCAAATTAAAATTAGGATTACAATGGATTATAAAACTTGTCTCTCCCCAGTGGAACGAGTAACAAAATATATTAATATTTATAATAGTCCTGGAGGACCTTGACTAGAAGAAGAAAGTAAGGCAGAGCTGGAGGACCAAACCCCTTATAGTAGACACAGAATAAGCGGACAAATACATTAAAGAAAACATTTTGTGTAAAGATACAAGAGACCCAGTTGCAAACCTGATGACAATTTGGTGGCCAAATCAGCAACTCAAACTCAACAATATGCACCTAAATCCATTTCTTTGTCATTTTTGCTTTGCAATAGGGTGTGTTTAGGAATACTACTTCCATAAAATAGTCTAAAGCGTCTGCTTATGTAAGTGGTGTGTGTCTGTAACATATTCATCAGTGTTTCTCAATTCTGGGCCTATATCTGCTTTAAGGTGGTCAGATCTATAAATCTTTACACTCTGTAAAGACGTATAATCGGCATAAATCCTTCGTTTTCCTTTGCCCAGTGATCTCTTCCACTGAACAGCGTCATGCACATGTTGCAGAAACACCTGCTCACCTTTCAGAGCTTTCCGCCTGGAGACATGTGTGAACTGAGACGAAGAACATTTCAACAACTTAGCGAGTGGGCAGTGGCCCTGCATTCTGCAGGAAATCACTGTGTTGCCCTGTGGCTACGTACTGTCAGCTGCTAGTTGTGGTTTCATCACGTGCGTATAGGAAAGATTTGGGTCCAATAGAGTTCAGTGCACACTCCTGAGCAGAAAGCAACACTGTGTGAAGCTTGCAAAGGCTTCACTAAACAGAGAAGTCTCAGTACTCTTGTGGTGTCGTCATACATGCACGGACATTAACAACAACTTTCCTGTCTTCCTGTGACACTCAATGTATTCAAAGCATGTTCTCTGGGTGCAGAACATTAAGAATCAACGGCACAGAAAAATACACTACCCAAACGGTCTGGAGAATAAAAGTCTTGTCCATGCTAACCAAGTCAAGTAAATGGAAGTGAATGGGTTCCTGCTTTTCATTAGCATTTCTTCTTCTCTCACCACCAACCACAACCACACTTCCAAATGCTGCTTATCCCTATGTGATCGCTGCAGAGATCCCACCTTGGGGTTCGAATCTGAGAAATGGAAACAAGCGCAGCAGGGAGTCTGAACAACAGAACAGGACAAACTAGGCGCAGGAAGCTGAGCAGACACAAAGAACAAGGCACTGCAGGGAGGTACGCCACATTAGCAACATGTCTGTTCAGCCAAAGTCTGGCAACCCAACCTGAAACAGGCCAGGTATACATCTGGGGATGTGGGGAGTCAGATGTTGTTACTGAAGCTGATAATTGCTAACAGGCTGTACAAGATAGTAGTGTTTTTCTCAAATGTCACCAAAGAAAGATCACTGTAAAGTAATACAGCTTAATTTTAAGTCATCTAGTTCTGCTACGGTTGACATGTTTAATTGGGACCAATTTGTCATCAATTGACAGGTTGTATTTCAGGTCCAAGTGGCTCTTTGCTTCTTCTTTCTTATAAGTATTTTCTTCCCAAATGGGATAAAATCAAATATTCTCTCATCGGATGGATACCAACTACACTACTTAGAGCACTAGATTTACATTATGTGACCTTTTCAGTTGTGCCCTTTTCCATGGGACTAAAGGTCAATATTTTCTCTGCAGTGTGAATGCAGCCTAATCTGGTCTTGAAAAGCTGTAACCTCCTGAATGATGGCCTGATATCTTGCATAGACATGATCTTGATCATTTTAAATCAATACAATATTAATTAAAACTTCATGTCTCATTATTCTGGCATTTAGCAAACAGAGAATTAGTTTGGATGATGTCTTAAGCTTTAAATTCAGGGGCACAAGGGCTCCCAGTAATTTGAAAAATTTGAAAATAAACAATGAAATTTGTGTGGATGCTTCACTCAGAAGTGAAGAGTGGAGCATCTATTATCTAAAAGAACAGAAAAGATGAGCACTCGAGCCTTTTGTCAATTTAACTAAAAACACCACAGTAAATTGAAACTGAATTTAAACAATACTAAAGCCAACACAGAACTAATTATAATCAGACAGAAGATGCTGTGTGCACTGGCAACAGTTATAATTGAATATATCTGCGCTTCGCATGTGCTAGAATTTAAATGGATAACAAATGGCTCTGCTAAGGCATGCCGAACTTTAACGAAAGGCGCCTTGTAATTAAGTTTTAATGCTTGTCCAAAAAGTTTAATATCACAATCATCTCTAAGGCAACACGGCCAACGTCTTACGAAAGACAAAGATTTATTTAAAGTCTCACATAGTTCAAATGAAAGCCATAAAACAAATGTTATGTATCCTTGTTGAAATTGAAGCAGTCTGGAAAGAAAATATCTTTTTTTGTTTTTTAAAGCGTGGGACACCAATCACAGGATTTAAAATGTTGGATGCAGATTTTGGATGAGCAGAGTTGTGTGTTTTTGCAAATACTGCAGCACATGAGTGAAGACTGCAGCACTGGTTTGAGCAGCTTCAGTATGATATTGGCTGCCAATGTCATACTGTTCTGACTGACAATTGCTCTGCAGACTTGTGGTAAAAAACGGCCATAAATGTGTCATCACTGACTTTACTGACAGTCAGTCAAGAATATGAATTGGATCATTGTTGTTTTACAAAAAAAACAAAAAATGAAGACACATTCTAAAATCTCACAGTGGCTCAGTAGTCCACTAGGAAAGCATTATGTCAAATTTATCACACACGGAATGACAATAATTTGAGTCAGTGCATAAAGAATTGTGTCATTTCTTTTAATACTTGTTCAAATTTAAACATGGCAAATGCTGCAAATTTGCTGAACGTACACAGCTTTATCTTACATATATACAGATCCTTTTAAATCCAAATTAAACTAAAATAAAAACTTTGGATTGTGGTAGAAAGAGCTCTATGAAAATTGGAGATTTCAAGCTTGATTGAGGGTGTTTTCACACCTGATTTTCCAGTAGATTTGGTTCAACTGTCACATTGAACCAAATCTCTGTATGTGGTTTGTTTTTACACTGCACTGCGTCAAATGAACCAAAACATTTGAACAACCTGTTCCCCTCCACGCCTGTGGGGGGCGCTGCACCAAGAACCACTGAAGGAAACAACATGAAAATCTCTGAAGAAGATAGTGGACGCAACTTCCGTCTTCATAAAACTAAAGTGGCATCAAATTTAGGCTTTTGTAGGATTTATTTTTAGACTATGGCAAACGACCAAGAAAGATTTCTCCTGCTAGCTAGCCTTGCGCCTTTGTTTTGTTTGTATTTAACCAGAATGCCCTGCTCTGTAGTCCACTTCCTGCCTTTGGAGCGATCTCTGGTCCACTTGGTATTCATATATGCATTCGAACATATAAACCGAACCGAAACCTGGTTTTTATGGAGATAGCCGTTTTGGTCTACATCAGAGTTACAGACTTTCTAGGCAAATGAATTAAGAGTTTAATTAAAGCCAACAAACAAGGTTCTAGATCTAGAGGCCTCTTACACCAAAACATCACAAGTCTACCAGCTAAGCTTTACCTCCAGTCTTGACAAAAACTTATATAAAAAAGCAAGAAGAGGCCGTTTGCGTGACCACAAAGCTTCCAGTGTAGACCATACAAGGACAACGTTATCATAAATTTTTCTCATCTGGTTAGAACTACACAAGCCAATCTTTCAGTATCATATTCTGTCGATGAAATCATGAAAAGAACAGATTACCATTGTGCTTCAGATGGGATACTGCAGCACACACTGCAGAGTGAACAACTCGAGTCGTAATTTCAACTCCAAGTGGTTCAAAATGTTTGACAGGGATCCACTGCGGTCCCTGGAGTCGTCGCTGCCAGTAACGCAGACAAATTGTTGTCATCAAAGACCACACAAATGCAAACAGCAAAGAGTTCATTAAAGTCGACAGTGAATGCCAGAACCGTCATGAAAACATATGAAAGTTGAGCATTTTGAGAACAAATGCAGATTCAGGTCATTCGCAAGTAGGTCAGAAACTGTATCTGTGTTTATCACAAATGAAAATCATCTTTTTGTTTGTCGTTATATTTTTCCAAAGCAGAAATGGATCACAGAAATCATATTATATGCATGTGTGTATGTGCTGCCGATCAGTTACTCATTTTTAATCATGATTTTAAATTCTGGTTTCCATTGTTTTTGGAACAACCAGAACCAAATGTGCACGAAATTCAAGTCCAGTGCTCTTGAGGATATCTCAGTCTTATTACTGAAACGGCCAAATACCCGAGCCAAAAACTCCCAGATATTAACTATAATTCCCCAAAGATGACTATTTCCCCAGTCTTTGTTCTGCAAGGGGAGCATGTCAAAAAAAGAAGAAAAAAAAAACAAAACAGGGCACTGTAGTTTTTCTGAGAAAATGTTTTGGTAGTCTGTCTGCAACTAATTACTGTTTGATTGTTGATTCATTTCTAAAAAAAAAAAAAAACACTTCCATTCAAATGTTTTCTCATCGTGGTATACAGTTTAGCTTTTACTCTCAGTCTAGACAGAAGGGTCAGCTCATAAAACATAATTTTGGAAAAATATGTTCCAGAACTTGCAAAGGTAGCAACAGAATTAGAGTAGACAAAAATCAAGATGGGCTTGTTTTAAAGTCAGACAGAATTAGATGAGAGGTTTAAAAGGCTTCTATAGCTGTACTATAAACATTGGTATTTTTTCCACATTAATCTTTAAATGCTTAATGTTAGGAAAATTTCATGATTGTTTTTAAACTGATGCTTAAAATTAAACTGTAATTATTAAGGAGTCAAAGTTGGATCTGGTCGCATTTTCCTCTTGTATCTCATCAAGGTAAATCAAATCAGTGAAAAATAAAAGTTCTGTAGCAGAAAATATGTTTATAGAGGGAGCACATTTAAAGTACACGTGTCAAACTCAAGGCCCGTGGGCCAAATCTGGCCCGCTGTAGTTTATAGACTAAACACCAAGTGTGCTTAAATATTATGTTATCAATCAAATCAATGCAGTTTTCATCTGTTTGCTGCCAAATTACATCAATCAGTCCCTCCAGTTTCTTGAAATGTATAGTGGAAATTCTCACAAACTCAAGAAATCTCTGCACTTTTTTGTGCTAAAAACTTGGAGTTTACTGCAGATTTTTCTCAAAAACTTTCTTACTTGTACTAAACAGCTGCCTCAGCTTTAATTGATGTCAGATTATAGTCCAGGATATATACAGTGAGGGATAAAAAGTCATAAATAATTGCAAATATATGCTAGTAGTCATAAATAAGTGCTAATATTTCCAAATTAGTACCACAAACACTTTGATTTTTTTATTAGAAAAGAATCACAAAATTCTGGAGGGACTGAAATTTTACATTTTAACAGTTTGTCAACAAGTTTTATAAATGCATTCTGGCACAGCCGGCCCTTTAAGAGCATTCATGATCCTGATTTGGCCCCAAACTAAAACGAGTTTGACACCGCTGTTTTAAATCAATCGAAATTCAGACACCAAAATTCATCTTCTTCCCAGATGATTCACATGTCAAGTTTTGTTCATGTATCCATTATAATTACACTGGGTTACAAACAAATATTTTTTGGCCATAGTCTATGTTTTTTCAACTAAATTAGGACTATTTTGTGCCATTGAATCAAAAAATGACATCCATTTCCTCAATCAGGTCAGGTTTTTATTTTAAATTGATTGAGAGAAATCAAATCTTCTGACTAAATTGATGACATATCATTTGATTTCGATTAATATTTCTCATCCAAAAATGGTTTTAGGAGAAAAAAAATTGTTTTCTGACAGTCTATCAATTAAATGTTACAAAAGTGGATTTCTGCAAATTGAGTAATAAACAAGTACATGTAAATTGAACATTACATCCTCATCTTTCTCGCTGCTCATCACTCATTGATCCCAGATTATCAGGAAACTGATCCATATGTGAGAACAAGTCATGCATTTTGATGCTCATGTTGCTCCATACTTCAGAAAGTTGACCTGATGGAGCAAAACCAATGGGATCTTTGGATTCGGCACATCAAAATGACCCTAAACCAGTTGAAAATCACCAGAAAATGTTTTGACTGTTGGCCAGTATATTCAATTCATCTTTGGTTATTTTATTAGTTATGCTGCAAGTTTGACTGCAGCTTCAGAAATACTTATTTTAGTGCTGCTTCTAGTTTTTTTTCAGCATTACAAATGCAAACAATGCGAGCACTCACCCCATCGCTGGAGCAACTTTTCGCAGGCCCACTTCGATAATCCTCTGTGGGCACACCGTCGCGAAATGACCCAAATCACGTGAGAGATTCCAAATAGTCAGTTGAGTCATTGTTTTGAAACAAACAGGAATTACAAACTGCTTTTCTCATGTCCTGTACCTTCTACTTGTGCTGCCGTGCTAACACTAGCTTGTGCATAAACAGTAACACTTGGTTTCAGCTGTGTTAGCATTGACTTTGTCCTAACAATCAGACCCAAACAAGAGCTGTACTGCTACATAAACATCACAACACACTCTTTGAGGGTGTAAACAGAGTTACTGTAAGGAGAGCTGAATAATAGGGTGGACTGTCTGCATAGGTCCCAGTGGGATTTTACTTTTACAAATAGGAGCATTAACTAAGGCGCAGATAGCTAGTTTACAGGAGTCAGGATTACAGGCCAGAGCTGGGTGTGGATGGTACTGATCCGAGGAAACTCAAACACAGCTGGACACAATATACTATTAAAACATCAAGAAGCGATACTTAAGACACATGCACTGATAGGTAAAAACATTTTGCCAATATTTATTGCATGCGTTGTTAAGCCGTATCAAATCTTCATTACATTTAGTTTACAAAAATCTAGTGTTGCTTTTAATGGCACAAATTTAACCCAAATCAATTTATGATTAACACACACAAAAAAAACAAAAAGCACATCTTAATGTTAAGAAAAAGTCCAATTAAACTCATCAGGAAGTGATAATGCTTCTACACTAATAATAGCTTAATGCATTCTCACCAGCTCTGTTTAATCCACTTTAATCAAACTCTATTTCGTTTGCCTAGAAAGTCTGGTTTGTTTAGGGAGCGCGAAATCAAACTCTCACCAAAAAGGCGAACACTGAAGTCTAGAAAACAAGGTCTCAACTCAGTTTGAATGGATATGTGAATGCTAAGTGAACTAGAGATCACTGCAAAAGAAGGCAGAGTGGGTTACACAACCAAAATAAACGTGTGTGTCTACCACTAGCCGGAGAAATAGCTTGTCATCTTTTGCCAAAGACAAAAGAGAAATCCTACAACTGCTAAAATCTGACGCCACTCAATTTTTGCTTTCATTTAGAGAAGATGGAATTTGCACTCCTGTCTTCTTCAGATGTTTTTATGTCGTTTCACTTAATCCTTCCAGGTGTAGCGCCACCACAGGCTGTCCATTTAACGCAATGCAGGCTGAGAATGTAGCAAATGTTGCAATTTTGGTTCCCAAACAAAGCGAGTCTACCAGCAAATCCAGTGTGAAAACATCGCAAATTGTGTGTTTTAGATGTTATTATGAATGGAAGAACTGCAATTGTCCTTAATTAAAGACCTGCATCTCTAACATGAATCAAGAGGAAACCTTAGCTAAGCTAATTAGCTACACCGGGAGACATTAGAGAAAACAACAGCAATATCTCCATGGACTGTGTGCAACTATCAATCTCAAATGTTCATGGAGTGAACACATGAAGGAAAAAAAAAGGTAAAAGTCTCAACAGTTTGTGTCCAGGATGTGTGCAGTCTGCAGACTTTTTTGCTAGTTCTAGCTGTAGGTAACACTCTGTGCAGACCTGATTGTTTGTTGCAGTCTGGCCCTCACATGTCTTATGGCTGAGCCAAACCACACAGTGATAGATGTGCACAAGACAAGCTGAGTAATAGCATAAAAGATTGAGATGAGAAGTCCAACACTATGATGATCCTCGTATTGGAAAATGTTGCACAAATGTGTTTCAATAGATGAGATGCAAAGTTCAATTTAGATTTTTTTTTTTAATTATATTTTGAACATCCATGGATTAAGTTATACAAGCGCTACATTTCTGTGTTGCTGCCTGTTATTTAAAGTAGTATTTTTTTTTATTGATTCTCAACCATCAAGTAACAGAGAGCATGGTGAGACGTCTCCTAGTATTGCAGATGTGATTTATGAGTGGTGGCTAGAATATTTTTATTACCAAAGAAAATCCTGTTTATGGGAAATGTAGTATTTACAGAAACAAGACACGGAAATCTAAAACTGCCTGTACCAAACCTGGAGTCCAAGGCAAGTCCCAGGAGCAGAACAAAAACCTTGACCCACTCAACGCGATATGATTACATCTGAACTGTGGTTCTCCAGAAACAGATGTGGTTTTAGTGGTTTGCGTCATATGGCATTTCATTTTCTCTCTGCCTCTGAAAAACTCTCTCCATTATGAAATTTAATCGGCAATAAACTTCTGGTATGTTAAAAAGTCAAAGATGATTGATGCAGAAATTTGAGAAACAAATGGCGACAAAAATTTGCTATCTGGACCATGTCAAGAAATCCAGATATATGACGTAAATTGAGATCAAGGCCCTCAGCAGCTCTTCAGTAGGTAGAGGAGGCAAGACGTACAGCTCAGAACAGAATTAAAGTCCAAAAATATTCCACTTAGTAGAGAAATTTTAAAAATGTCTTATTTTTAAGAATCAAATGGGATTCATTAGCTCAAAAACAAGTAATGTTTTTCATGAAAAAGGGAGATTTTGCTTCTCATTTATAGAAAGTTCCTCAGATTTCTGCTGACTTTGTATTTCTAGTTGCCATTATTTCTTTTGTTCAAGCATGTAGATTAAACACCTTACATTTCTGCATAGCATTTTGTCCATTTCTCTTTTTGATCCATTTCCGGAGCTTAAATATTTTTTTTAAAATAGTGATGTTAACTATCTAGCAAATTCCTAGAAAAATAAAGTTCTCTTTAGATAGGGCAGACTGACTTATGTTTTCTAGAATAACAAGCAGGACTTAAAAACATACTTAACAAGTTTCATTTGTATTCTGTGTTTGTCTAAATGCCTTTTCTGACACTTATCAGTAAGTTTTAAATGGGATTTTGCAGGATTTGTTACTGTTGCCACAAATATTCAAGCTGTGAGTTTCACTTTGCAATAATTTCACATTTTCTTTTCATTCACAATAGAGACGGGTTAAAAATCTTAATTAAATCTTTACTGTTTTCTCAAAAAAAAAAAAACTTGGCTCAGTACATAAAATCTGGAGAGCTGTAAACTAAAGTCAACTGGATCGACTGCGTTTTTGTTACTGGTAAAACCGGCTACTGTGCATACCTCCAAGAAACCTCCTAGTTTATTTGGATTTACTGCGCGGAAACACATATTCATATAGAAAATTCTGTTTTCCTTTCCAAAAAGAACAAAGCCTCAGATTTATCACCTGCTTCATTTATCTTTAATAGATGTGTTTTTGCAGAGAGCACAAATGAGAACTTAATGGCATGTACAACATGCATGTGGAGAGGAGTTCAAAAAAACAGCCATTCCTGCCATCCTGCAGGTCAAAGGTCACAATCAGAGCTGTGTTGTTTCACCAGCTGAACCTAGACGTTTCCTGCACGTCCTGCTTAGGATCATGGAAAACCCACTCTGCACTTCCATAGAGTGAAAATAAAATTAAAAAAATCCACTGCCCTTTACAAACACTCAATAGGATGCAAGGGATGCAGAAAATCACAAAATTAACAGAAGGTCACACCTGAAAATTGCAGGGAAAACCAATAAAACAAGGGCATAAAAAGGGTTGGTTGCATGTCTTTGTTCTTGAAGTTTGGCTGCATGATGACCACAGAGGAGAAAATGCATGTTGAGTTAAAGATGTTAATTTATTTTTTAAGATTGTGTTTTCACATTTCTGCATTTCTCCTGAAAAGCAAGGGAAATTTACAATGTGTGGTTTTGTGACTATGGGCACAGAGTGCGCTCAGGATGGCGCTTTGAAATTACAGGTTTATTTAACTAAATGCAAGAACATTTTGCTCTGATATTAAGCTGCACACAGATGAGGTAGAATACGTTTTTCAGTGAAAGATTTAGGTTTTATTTAAACAATGCACTGAAGAACTATGAGCTCCTTTCCAATGAAGATGACATTTTACTTGTTTTCAGAAACTAAAGACAACACTGATGAGCAACACTGATCAGGTGTGCCAAACTGTGAGGCCTAAAACTGACTTCCTGAAAAAGACTCTTCAAAATAAAGTTAGGAAGGTGAAACTGGAAGCACAAAAAAATAACAAAAAAACAACATCAAAAATTAAATCTACGCACTAGGACATTATAACATGAAAATACTAATTTACTTTAAACTCTGCAGATACATGTAGATCAATACTGCATAAAATCAGATTCTATAAAAAAAAAAAAAGGGAAATAATACCTTAACTTTAGGATTCAACTTTAAGGTTACATAATATCTTTAAAATATATTCCATAATATACAGCATGCTCTTAGTCTGTATAAAATTATTATTACAAGTCAATAAAATGTTTTATTTAACCAGTAAAGGTCAAACAATTTTCATAATTTTAAAAAAGATAACTCAGTAAATTCTGCACTTTTTGTGATTTTGGGTCTCAACTTTTCACAGATTCTGATATATGAATTATTTCTAAGGTTTGGTTTTTAAAATACTGCATCCATATTATGTTAAACATAAACAAGATTTATTATTTGCATAAACCAGATCAGTTTCAGGGTATTAGGTGTATTACAAGTCTTTCTCCAGGCTTTATCTGTGCCCCTACCAGGCTTAGCATTGCTTATTTAAGTTTTTTTTTTTATGTTTGCATTTTATGACTTTATAGCTGGTGTTGTGATAATAGTCTTCCAATAACACATAATAATCAAGTGATATTTTGAAATTTCCTGTCAACTTTAAACATTTTTTAACTCAAAAACACGGTGGGTCGCTGGACGAATGACCGCCCAAGAGCCCAACCACCAGGCTTAGTAAGTTTTCAATGACTGAAATATAAACTACATCTTGGATAGTGGGAACTTTGTATATTTTGGCAGCCTTAATTGTAATCATTTTATCAAGGAAGATGGAGAATGGCAAATTTTTTAAACTTCGTTTTTATTAAAAACAGCAACACAGCAGAGGCAGTCTGGTTTCCTGACCAAAAATAGTCCCCTGGCCTTGAAACAACTGGTTTTTAGCACAGCTCTGCTCGGCCCGCCACACACGCCTGTCTCCTGCAGGAGATGAGACCACCGTCACCGCTGCCGCCCTTCCCAGAGCTTTAAAGTCGATACAGTAATAGATATTTTCAGAAGATACATCCAGAGAAAGTGTGGCATACGGTGGGTGCATTGGGACATCCTGCGGCCCAGAAAAGTGTCCAAGGTTTGTAGGTCCTACATCATCCACAGGTGGAGGCATCAATGTGAGATCCCTGTGGTGCACTTCTGCCTTCACTGAACCTTCATTTGACTCTTTTTTTTTAAGCTAAAGTGTAAACTAACATTTGCTCAACCAAACCGTTGCTTTAAAATCTGACCCACCTGTCATGTGTCAGCAACTGATCAGCTGCTTTTAATTTGGTGCTGCAGGAAGCCCCCCCTGTTGGCTTCCTGAGTGTTGCTGCATGTGTGGCTACTGCTGCTTCACCTCTCTGGGCAGAGTGAGGCCGGCCCGCCGGCTTGAGCTCAGATTTTCCAGCTGCAAGTCGCTCCTGCTAATTAGAACGAGGACTCTCCCTGGTCTTTCAGGAAACCACTTTCACATGAGAAGCTCTGTGTTTGTTCCCCGTTTGTGTGCCCAAGCATGTGTATGTTAGTGGTGTTACGAAACACTTCCAACCGAGAGAAGACCCGTTCCTCTCTCCGCACGCGAGTTTGGCTGAGCCAAATTTAAACACAAAGAAATGGAAAGAGGCATAATCTGTCCCTCAAACTTTTTCATGTGATCAGGTCTGACACAGAATAAGGTGAGTTTTTCCAAACCGCAGAAGCTTCAAAATAAGGTGGTGTTGATCTAAACATGAAATAACTCATGAGTCATCATTTCCAAAATCATCCTGGGTTTGTCTGTGCTGCATGGTGAAGCAGCCGGTCTCCTGTGTCTGCAGGACGCAGCGCGATTAAACACACTGCACTAACAGATGTTTGTGTAAATAGCAATCGTTGCAAAAAAAAAAACAAAAAAAAAAGCCAAGAAGCTACTAAATTGAACATTAACGAATATATCGATAGCGATTTGTAAAAATACATTATTTTGTTCAGTGTAAGAAAAGGCAGGTTCATTTACTTATAGCAGGGTATCGAACTCATTTTCATTTTGGGCCATATCCAAAACCTGAATGTTCTGAAAGGGCCGGTTGTGCCAGAATACATTGATAAAACCAAGTAAATTGTTAAAATATCTATAAATAGATGTTCCTCCAGGATTTTAAGATTGTTTTAGTGTTTTGTCTTGTTTTTTCAAGCAAAATTTCTGATTTTTTCATCTGCAATTTAGCCAACTTAGAAATGTTATGGTATTTTTGCTAATGTAAGATGTTAATTGTGACTTTTCATTACTTCCCATATCAATCATGGACTATAACTTGACATCAAGTTAGGCTGCAGTCATCCAAACTCAATGTTTTTGAGATAATTTGCAGTAAAATCAGAAAAAAAAAGTGTAGATTTGTTGACTTTGTGTGAATTTTGCTGATTTGTGAAAAACTGGAGGAACTTATTGATGTAATTTGGAGTCTAAAGGGCCACATAAAAAGCTACAGCGGGCCAGATTTGGCCCCTGGACCTCGAGTTTGACACATGTGATTTAAAGTATCTTTTAGCGAAAGGCAATTCAAAATGCTAGTACATAAAGATAAAGATACCAATAAATTAGTAGTCAAAAATTAAATAATAATAATAATAATAATAAACTGTGGATAAGAGTAGACAGCAGCAAACAAAAATGTTTTTAAACTAGTTTTTAAAAAACCTTTAATGTGGGAGTGTTCCTGCAGTGAACACAAAGTTTTTTATTTGTTTTTTACTTTTGTCATGTGCATCTACTCAGTAAATGCATTAAACAAATTAACATTTGGATGAGTCCAAGTCTTCTTGAGTTAAATAATAAAAAAAATATGTTTTATCTGGTACGGATTGGGTAGGTCCTAACTTTCACACAAGTTCAGAAAAAACATAATTTTATGGAACTAGCATAGAAATCTTATATCTTTAAGAAAAAATAAACTTTTTAAATTGAGATGATGGTGCAAAGAAGGATTTTTCATAAAATCAAGAGTATAGACAAAACTGTCCATCGTCTTCATCAAACTGTCAGAGAAAAGCAGAGCATCTTCAGTCAGAGACTCCTTGAAATTTGTTGTAACACAGACTGCTACAGTCTTTTTCTGCCCACAGCCATCAACATCTACAATGACAAATTAAATGAGCTACAACATTTAATGTCCCTGTGGGAATTCAATAAAGTATTTTTGAATTGAATAATCTTTTTAGAGTTAGGGGGAATAAAAATGTAATTTTTCTGTCATTGCGAAACGTTTTATTTGGTTGGAGCAGAGCCAAGATGAAGACAGCCTCAAGAGAAAGGCCTAATAATAAAAAAAAACAATAAAAAGTTTTAATACAGAGGGAGGGATGGAAAAATAGAAATCAACCAGATGAGCTGTGGTTATTTCACCTGTGTGTCTCTGATTCGCCCTGATCTCAAGGATTTTATATACTCAGTAATCTTATTGCAAGTCTGGTTCAGAACCATCAAGCTGCATTTTTTTTTATATATGAATTAAGTAAATACCCAGACAATTAATGCTAAAACCATTTTAAGTATCACTTCTGTCTTGTTTTTAAAAGTTGACACAGAGTTCCTTGCAGTTAAATTTGCACCTTAGCATTAGCAACACCCAGAACTAAAAAAAAAAAAAAAAACAAAAAAACAGACTGTTAAGAATCATTGTGGACTTTTTTATGTGGACCACAGTAAAACTGGTTTGCTCCACAATGAGGTGACTATTGGAAACATCAAAGAAGGAACACAAGGTCTGAGTCACTTTGGGGATTGGAGAATGCTTGTAAACCCGAAAGCATCCCAAAAAATTACAAGAAACCAAGGGAACACTGGCAGTGGAGCCAGGAGCAGAGGGAGTTGATGGAAAAGGTTTAAAGTCAGGAATACACACTTTAAACAGGCATCCATACAAAAGGCTCCTGTATCAGTTAATACATTAAGTCTATTTACTGTATGTGGTTTATTTTGACTTCCTCATGTGTGTCCAGGTCCATGTCCTGAAGGGCTACTCCGTCACAGCTGAGTCAAATGTTCCTCAACATGACTCAAAATGCTGCAGAAACCTACTAATGACACATTCAGGTGTGTAGAGACAGATGAAGAACTTATTTCAATCTGATGTTGCACCTGATTTCTCCTTTTGACGGACAATAAAGGCTGTTTGTATCAGTGTTTCTAACTAAATACTTCATCATTCCTAGGCTACATTATGGATGTACAGAACCTACTATTATCAGCTCAGACTGCAAAAAGACAAAATCTTACCAAGTACTTTTAGTCTAGTTTCTAGATAAATATCTTACTGCACTTGAAATAAGACAAAATTGAGACATTTCTTCACTAACAGTGTGAAGAATTACCTTTGCATTATTTCCTCATATTAGTGGGAATATTAATCAGTATTAAGGAATTATTGACTGTAAACAAGCTGCCATACCTTGCTGAAGAGCTACTTTTAAGTTAGTACACTTGAAATAAGAGAAAAGTAAGACATTTACACTAGGAACTAGACCAAAAATACTTGGTAAAACTTGTTCTTTTTGCATCATATCGATGTTATTATGGTTCTAGCAAACAAGCAAAGATGAAATAGAGAGTAAACCCTATTATCTATATAAGTAAACCCTATTATTTTGATTTTATGGCAGAGTGTAACTCACAGGATCTAAATTAACCTATTTTGAGGCACATTTTCAAAGTACTTCTGAAATATTTTAAAATGTATAGTTAGGGTACTAAAATAGTAACAGAGTTGATTTCTAGGTCATATTTTGCAGAGTAAGTGATTATTTTTCTTAATCTAAGGTTCAAGGCTTTGTTTTGGTATCCAGGACTTGTTTTAGAATACGGATTTTTTTAAACGTCATAAATACCCAAACTGTGTTTTTACCCCGGATCCCAAAGTAAAACATCAGTAATATTTTACTATGTTTTTATCAGCATCATGCATTTTTCTGAGTCAGCATTTTCCAGCTATTCTCATCTATTCTTGCCATGCTATTCTGTGTGTCAGCCTGTGCAATGTTTCAAGCGCAGCGTTTTGCTGTAATATCCAGCAGATGGGGATAAAACTCCAAAATAGAGGTTAAGAGTAATCTTACTTTTAATTCATCTCCTTGGAGCACAATGTTGCAAACCCATTAGGGAAACTTATAGAGAGTGAAGATAAAACTCCTTTTGAATGCAAATGTAGTCTTACCAAACACTACACACGTATTTTTTGTCTAGTTTCAACTTAAAATAAAACAAAACTAACTTACATGTAACTTTTAAGAAAGATAGAGTACTTTGTTTTAACTCAATAATTAATTAATATTGCTGAAAAAGTATTATTCCCACTGTGGGGGAAATGCCTTGTCATAAATGAAATAATCTGCATCAATATTAAGAAATTATTGACTTAAAATAACTCTTTCTTGCAGTAAAGTTACTTGTAAGGCTTTTTAAAATTATTATTTCAAGCGTACTTAGATATTTGCACTAGCAACAAGAAAAAAAAAAAACAAAAAAAAAACTTGGTAAATTATTGTGTTTTTTTGCAGCGTGGCCACAAATCCTAATTAAATTCTGAAGAGAATTTGCTTTCCATAACACAATTTCCTCACCACGTTTCTGAGCTTGGAAAAATGCACAAGGCCCAAAGCAAAGGCAGCTCTGTTTTCTGGGTCACGTCGGAAATGGATCAAATGATGTCCATGTTCATTTGGGCTGACTCAGCACAGAAACTGTCTATTCTTTTTGCAAAAGTTTGCAAACCCCTTGGACTTCTTTGGGATCTTGTCTTTGGATGTTTACTTCATCTTAAAAATAATCTTTTTGGAAAGAGTTAGTTTGCTTTTTGGCTCATTATGTTAAGGGTGAGGGCGACCTTTTGACTCGATACCTGTGGTAACAAGTTAAAACTTTAGCCAATTGCTGGTTTAATGGGTGCAAAATGCAACTATTTTTATGGCTCAGAAAGATGTTTCCATGTCAGAGGTCCAGCCCTGATCTTTTGGCCTGCTCTTTTTATCTATTCACCTTCTTCTTCCTCTTATTTTTTCCCTCCCTTTACGGCAAAGAGTCTATAATCGTCTTGAGCTTTAACTGTTTAACTGCCTGCTAAAACAGATTTGTAGACAACCTTCAGGGTTTTCACTGTGAAGTGATAATGACTGCAGACCAGGAGACTTTGCTAATGAGCGCCATATGAAGAGACCATCATTTACTCCCTTAATATGAGGTTAATACATAAGAGGATGCTCAATGTGACTCTCTACCTAAATCAAGCTTAATAAATCAGTTGGTACAGAAGTTAATTATCCAGGTGGATCTTTTAAAGAGATTATGCTTCATAAGGATGTTGTTTATTTCTCTTTTCACTCAAAAGTACTGCTTTTTGTGCAACAAATCATCTCTTGGCTCTAATTTGTGTGGCAGAAATACTTTCTTAGGTTTCTGTCATGATTTGTTGACGTTACAGAGCTTTATTATTGTCACTAACATCTTTCCATACAGCTTAATCAATTTGTGTTGACTCCATTTCAAACATGAGCCACACATATGAAAGCTTAGTAAAAAAAAAAATCTTAATATCCACAATGTTTTCTTTTAGATTTCATCAGCTTTACGTTGAATCTCAGTTTATTCTGCATAAACTGACTTTTCACTGTCATTTCCCCACAATATCAATACATTTTAAAACCACCTGCCATGTTAACACGCAGCTTACATCAGCCAGCCTCTGCCTGCCTGCACACATCAAATGCCTGCCAGTGAGTCTGTGAGGGTCTAGCTGCTAAAAAAGATCGATGGGCATCTGTCAGCTTGGTGGTTGATCTCTGAGTCACAAAGCTCCCACTCAAATTTCTCACATGAATCTGCTTTAAACCCCCTCAAAACGCCGATGCTTTGACAGCAGCTGTCACGGAAACATGAAAAGCAGGAAAATATGGCATGTGATGACAGTTATGCAAGTTTAATTATCAGAAATGCACCTGGAGGAAGAGATGTTCAACACATCCGTGAATTTTTAACACTTATGTTGTCAACTAAATTAAAACTCTCCTTTCTGTTTGAGTACTATATGAGTCCATACATTAGATTCCTCCTTTTTATGCCCAGTGTAATATTTATTGAAAGATTTAAAAGCTTTGCATTTTAAAGCATGGGAAGGTCTTATTTATGGGTAACTGCTGCCCCCTGGTGATCGATCAGTATTTCTTCTGCAAGTAACCAATCCTGGGGGGAAACAATGAAATTGTGACTCACGGTAGTAAATTTTAGGGCTGGATTTTGTTAAAGCTTTGAGAAGCTTTATAATTTAGTTAAATGGTCTTCTAGACACAATGACATGCATATTTTAGGCGTTTGTCTCCTTCTGCAAGGATTTCAATTATTGGCTGTTTAACAGTCTGTTGCTGAACTACAATTATCTGAATCAGGTGTGTTAAAGCAGGGAAACGTATAAAAACATGCAGGATTTTAGTTACCATCTGCTTAATGCTGAGTTTTTTTACAACTGACTCTGGGAATTGCATTGTTTGACAGTAAATACAGTTTAATCCCTGTGAAGCTGAGTTTATCAAGCATTTTTCATAAATTCAGCTGAAGAAAATAAAATTAAAGTCTGTTTTTGTGATAGGCTGCTCAAAAACATAAATGCAAAATGGTGTTGTAGTTCCCTTTATCATGGGGTTGCTGGGTTTCCTCATCATAATGTCAAATGTGGAAAAATAAAGATACGGTAGATCATTTAAAGAGATACAACACCTTGAGTATTTCTCTTCATGTCTGGTTCTTCTGTGGATAAATTTAGAAAATGAAATGTCAAAGTTTATCAGTCTCATGTGTGCAAAAGAATTTGAATTACCGCCATGTCTCAGGGCTAAATGTCATCTGTCTGCTCTGGTAAATAAAAGGGGAAAATGTGCAGCTTTTTAAATAGTTGATTGCAATTTTAAATAAAAACAAAAGCTTTTTGTTTCTCTCTTTTCGGTACTTGTTAATACGTGTGCATTAATAGTTTGTTGTTTTTTTTAACAAAAGCATAAATTAGATGCATAAAACCCAACAGAACAATGAACTCATTTTTTTCTTTTTCTAACATGAAAGTCATGTTTTCCCCACAATATTCATTGACGTATAAATGTAACAGTTTCAAACTAAATATTTAGCTCACTAATTAATGCTTAATTAGGGGCAAAATCTTTAAATTGAGGGTAAAAGCAAATAATTAGCTAGTGTGCTAAATACATTTAGCTTGGAGCTAATTATTTATTAAGCACATATAAAAAGCGACGGCGGGCCAGATTTGGTCCACGAGCCTCGAGTTTGACACATGTGATCTAAACAATGGCGATACTTGAAGGTACTGACTGATTTCCACCGTTAAATTCATCCTAATCACCAGAAACAGTGTGACTGTGTTTCTCTAAAGCCCTTTTCCTACTGTTGATGTCTGGATGTGCAATTCTGCTCGACTCTGCCACAAACCCGGCATGAGAGCAGAAGACGCTCCAGGCGGCGGCTGACCTCCCACTGGGTGGAGCTGCAGTCACCTAAATATCCCTGACAGGTGGGGAAAAGCACTTTTGTTTTAGTCCGTCGGGTTTTAGCCTCTAAACAAGAGGTGCGGTCACAACTACAGATATTTAGAGCTTCATTTGTGCAAATGATTCATTCTCCATCATTACATCTGGGCAGAAAAAATTACTTTAACTTTTTTTTTATTATTATTTTTTTCAGTGCAGGTTATATAAGAGTTCAACCCACTCCTGCTTCTGCCATCATTATCATCATCATTTTGAGAACTGAAAGGTTTCCATGGGGATATTTTTTGGTTCACCATTATGGGTAATTGTTTGTATGTCTTTCTGCTTCTCCATTCACCACTCTACTGTCTGTCAAAGATTTTTCTATTAAAGCAGAAAATGGATTTAAGTTGCAAAGCTTGGAAACAAGGGGTAAGAATATGTTTTTCTAAAAACCGTAAAGTATCTGCATGAGTCATGGCAATTTCCAAATCATCAATTTATGATCTTTCTTTTTTCTTTCAGTATTTTGTCATTATATCCTCAAGTGTTTTCAAAGATATGAGGTGACGAATAGATTGAATTTTGTTGGATTCATACGCAGCAGCATAGATGGAGAAAATCAATCCCTCAGCTGAAGTTGCAGAGCACAAGAAATGTCAATAAATTGATCTGTTTAACATGTTCTCACTCTGCCATAGCACACTTCAACTATTAACCATCCAGAAACTTGTTTTTATCTGAATCGCTTTGTTTATAGTTGCTGCAAATGCTTCAAGCTAAAGTTTGTAAATCCCTGTGGTTCTCTAAACAGAAAATGTTGATTTGAAGGTTTTGCATAGGCTCTTCTCATACCTTTCATTCCTCATTACTTCCAGGAAAAGCAGAACTCCTCCACAAATATGTTATTTTTCTTTCCTACTTTGACTAAATCTCTGAGAATGAGAAATCTGGTTGATCCAGATTTTTCTGTCTTCTCGTCCTGCATGTAAAATATGTTTATTCCTGGGCGCTGCTTTGTATTTGATGCACCTTTGATGCCTGGAAGATACTAAAAGGCTGATAACTGGTATTTTTATCCTGTTGATCATCCATTGAATGACAGGATGAATTCTTTCAGCTAAAAGGATACATGCACACTCAAGTAGGAGACTGCTGATTTTTTGTTTTTGAGCAGGGATGAAGCTGTGAATCTGCTGCATAAAGTTTCTTTGGTGCAACTCTGACCAAGGAGGTGATGCGGCATAATTGAATACTGAACATCTTTCCCACGGTGACTATACTTTCTGCTATATTATAAGGTTTACGTGAGGTTTTTCCTTCTCGATTGCGAGACATCTGAAGTTTAACATCTTTTTTATTTTAGGACAGAAATGCACCACAAACTATGTGCAAAATGCAAAAGCAAAACAGGCCAAACATGGGATTTCCATCTCCCTTCTAAGATGTTAACAAACTTTTCTTAAGAAGGAAAGAAAGAAAAACTACATCCAAACTATTTGGACTATTTCTGAGTTACTTTCCCGGCGTAATAAAGTCATATCTGACAGCTTTTATTGAATTTTTTGTGTTGATAGTCTGAATGGTTAATAAAGGACTGTTTTCATGTGCAGGACCATCTCGACCCTACACAAACAGACATAAACATGCAGTGAATAAAAATTGATTTTCCATCAGAGTTAAGAATATATAAACACATTTCCACTCAGGCTCTTTAAATGTGTATATATTTGAAATTTTAACTTGACATTTGTGACTGTATACAAAACAGACCAGGGTGTATTTGCTTATTGCAAGGGAATGCAAAAGAAAAAATTCCCCCCATGACCATTAGGGGGCTCCGTAAGGTCAAAGCCAGTTGGTTACCATGGAAACTTTGGATGCCAGCAGGTGAAGAGATATTCCTGTCAAAAAGCTAACCCATTCTCCTGCTTCAGCTGAAGAAATTACTCATTTGTCAAAATCCCTCTGTCAACTGAAACACATTTTTAAATAATTTTTGATCCTATTTATTAAAAGGGAAGTAAACCACTTGATTCCTCAACTCAATCAAAGCCTCTAGTACTGTTAAAGGAGCAACATGAGAGTCTTTGCGTCATTATTCATAGCATCCAGCAAGCAAAACAGTTTTATACGTTTGGAAGAAATGTTTTCCTAAGGTAAAATGAGCCAACCTTGTAAAGTATGGGCTCATATTTTTATCCAGAGCATATCTTAAAGGGGGGTAGCAAACATGAAAGCCTGCTTGTAATCAGCTGTATTTGGAGAAATCTTAGAGAGTGCTTTAAGGAGAGAACAAGGTGTTTCTGAGAGGCATGTAAGACCGAGTGATTCAGCCTCACCTCTGCAGGAGCCCATCAGGATCTGCTTTTATGTGTCTGTAAAAATACATCACTGGTAAGAGATGAGGTGAGGGGGCATCAAGCTGAGTTTTGAGGCTCTGGCGTGACCAAATTATGTCAACTTTACCCTGAGCAACTGTTTATCCACATTGTGCAAAAGAGAATGCAAAGCCCTACAAGATGTTGGTTCAAAAAAGTTTTCTGTTGATGGAGCGCATTGAAAATCTATTAAATGTGGTGTAAAATGGGTCGAAATGACCTGAGAGTTGTCACACTGGTTACTGCTGAAGTACCGACACTCACAAAGAGAAACAGCTCTTCAGTCTGAGGCGCTGTGATGTTTTCTATTATACTTTCTCCCAATATGTTTTACTTTTCTTTCTTTTTTTTTTTTCTTCCAAAGCCTTCTTGGCAGAGTCATGCAACATCTGCAGACCACATTCAGCCTGAAGTCCCGGTTTGCACTCAGAGCCATCAAGAAAAAAAACAAAACTGATTTTTGTGTTTATGTGTTTTAAGTATCTGCTAGTAAGTAACAGAATCAAAAAGTAGCTCGACTCTTGAGGAAACTGAAAGTCAGAAGTGTTGAAACTATGCTACTCTAGCCAATAATACCACAACAGTCATTCTATTGGCTGTAGTCAATAAAATGAACTACAGCCAAAAACACTTGTTTAGAGTGCAGCCGTCGCAGGTTCGATTCCTGGCCTGGTGACCTTTCCCCATCTGTCATTTCCCACTTTCCTGTCTAATTACTCTCAAATAAGGGCCACTTGAGCCTAAACAAAATCTTTAAAAAAAGATCCTTTATCAGTTTACTTCTTTTTCTTAAAGGAGTAAACTAATAAAGGACCTTTGTAAAAAGGTTTTTAAAGTAGGACTGACTTAAATTAGTCATTTTTAAACACACTTAATGAATTCAATAAAAACAAAACTTAATAAATTTAGTTGGATAAACTAAAATTTAACTACTAAATGAAGCAATTCATTTAAGTTGGGTCAGTTAATTTCTTTTTACAGTGTAACACAATGCAGCGGGGACAAACATTCAGCAAATGTTGGAGCTTAGCTACTATCTGGGGATCTGTAAGAGTTTCTAAAGCCATTTAGGGTTTGAGTCAGTTACCTTTGCATAAGCACGGTGTCAGAGGAGTGGTTATATGGGAATACTTTACTGCCATCAAGCAAACTCTTAACTCGTCTGCATAAACACATTAACTTTATATTGGCCTATTTTAAGATTTATTTTAGCAATTTTGACACAATGAAAGCACATTTTGATTTTACGTTTCGCAAGTTTCAGCTGCACAGATCAGCAAACTGGACCAGAAATTACCCCTTACTTCACTTTCTCTGGAGAAATGAAAACCAAGCTGAAGTGTGCGTTCAAATCTGCCATCAAACTCTGAGTCAATGCAATACCATCACTCTGTGTTTTTGTCCCTGACACGTCCCCACACTTTACATCAGCACATTGGGAAACACTGGAGCTGTTGACACCAGGAGCTGCTCCACAGCATCTGGGTTATCTGTTGTCTAGCAACCACCTTGTTTAAATCAGGCCCAGCTTCCAGTCATTCAGAGTAATAGCTACTTAAAAAAAGAGAGAGAAAGAGGGAAAAAGGGAAGTGGTCATGCGAGTGTGTTGCATCTGTTCCTGAGTGACGGCTGAAAATAGATTTCACTGATAACATTAGGATTTATCCACTTCAAAATGAGCTCTGACAAGAGGAGATATAATAAACACTCATCTTTGTTATGCATTCATATGAAACAATCAAATGTAATCCAGTGTAACAATATTTCCAAATGATCCAGAGAGGCGAAAACTAACTGACAAATCCTGACAGTGGAAGCTGAAAAGTAAAAAGCAGAAATGGTTTTGAAAAACGTAGCTATGTGTTCATTTATTGTGCTAAATGAGAACATTTCTACTTTACTTTAAGTTGACAAACACTCCAGCAAAAAGAAGAAAAATTACCAGACAGTGACAGTAAAGTCTAAATGGACATATTGCATCAGCGTTAAAACTCATTAGTAGCAAGTGGTACATTTAAAAAAAAAATGTTTCTCTCCCTGTCACTTATTTTATAGTTTAATAACACCACCGAATTGATTTTTTTTGCACTGACAGCAACCGCAATACAAACACAATCTTACTTGACTACGACGACTTTCCTTAGAGACAAATACATGGAAGGGAAAAACAGCCACGACCTGAATACCAACTACAACAAATCCTACTTTGGTTACAAAAACCTAATGCTGATCACAAATACAGATTTGTGCTTCTGTTACTCAATAATTCTTCATGTGCTCTTTCTTATGCAGCCTGCAAAGAAGATTAAACTGTGCTTACACAGTCTGGATTGCAGCCCATATAATTTCCTGCGCTCTAAGAGTCTGTAGCAAAAACTCTCTGCTGATTTCCTCTAGAGTTTCTCTGCATAGTAGCTTAGGAGAGACTCTTCAGGCCAAAAGGAGAAGATGCTTTTAAATGATGAAATTAAGGGAAAAGTCAGCATTCACATTGGATTTCTGCTTTTCACAGGCAGTAAGCTCTAAACTCTTAACCAAAAGCTATTGCTTCCCTGCAGATTCTGGCAGAACAAAAATGCTTACAGAAATGTCCCCCTAATGTGCAGCTTGTTTGCACCATTTCTTGTGTTTTGTGCAAGAGGAAGCCAACAAAATGAAATTAATTCAACCAAGAAAACTTGTCCATGGTTTAAGACAAACAACAACAATGACAGAAATGTCAAGCCCCAATGTTCTTGTTGAAAATCATCAGGACTGTCTTCATTCACACTGCAGCCCGAAGCGACCCAATTCCGATTTTTGTCAAATATATTATTTTTGCTGTACAACATGTACAGTACAGACCAAAGTTTGGACACACCTTCTAATTGCATTTAATTAGAATTCAATTAGAATTCTGTGGTGTGTCCACACAAATGGACACATAATTTGTGTCCAGTGGTGTGTCTACCATTTGGACACACCTTCTAATTGAATTTAATTAGAAAGTGTGTCCAAACATTTGGCCTGTACTGTATGTGTTCTCCAGTGTGAACTGCAAAAGACCTGACGTGCCCCGCATGCGCAGTAGAGGGAGCAATAACGCCAGAGTTCTCAGTGTTTGCCAACCGCCATAAAAAAGAAGTGCTCAGTGTTAAACATGGATGCTAACGATGGAGCATAGCTTACGCTTTTGAAGTCGTTGTCCGACCGGAACCAGCACAGTAACAACTTCATCCTCATTACCGTCCGCCATGGTTCTTGTATCAGGACGCAGAATAGTGACGTTTCGTCGAGTATCACTGACGTTCAGGACCTGGCCGTTAGCGTTCAGGTCACAACTGGCCCGGGTCTCATTCGGAAAAAAAAAAAAAAATCTGACCTGTGTTAATACTGTCATGAAAAGATCAGATCCAGGTCGCATTAAGGCAGGGGTGTCAAACTCCAGTCCTCAAGGGCCGCTGTCCTTCGGTTTTTAGATGTGCCACAGGTACAAAACACCCGAATGAAATGGCTTAATTACCTCCTCCTTGTGTAGATCAGTTCTCCGGAGCCTTGCTAATTACCTAATTATTCTATACAGGTGTGGTGCAGCAGAGGCACATCTAAAAGTTGCAGGACACCGGCCCTTGAGGACTGGAGTTTGACACCCCTGCATTAAGGCAAAAAGAAAAAAAAATCTGAATTGGGTTACTTTGGGCTGCAGTGTGAACTATTAATGCTAAACTGCAATATCCGCCCTGGGAGAGTTTGAGGAGAGAGCAGATGAAGATATCAGCATCAGGAAATACCTTAATTTGGATGGAAGATTGGCTTATGATCCTCCTTAAAGGTTAACCTTTTTTGAAGGAGCGTCTACCATTTGCATTACATACCACAACCTTCGCGATCTGTTAGGAAAAATGAAATAATTGTTTTACTGCATTCAAACTCTAAAGGGCATGTTGCAAGAGGTCTGGCTGTGCTTTTCAACAATCCTCCCACATTCAAAGACAGAAAGCCTTTTTGCCTTTGCAGTCAGGGAGTGATGACAACGCGGATGCCTGACGGAAAATTACAAAAAAATAAACATTTCTCCATAGATTTTGATTTTTAAGATTATTTTCTCAAACATTTTCAGCTTAAATTCATATTCAAACATTTGTCTTTATTCTATGAAGGTTTTTGTACATTTTCCTGTTTCATCTTTTTGCATTTTGAAGCTTAACTACCGAAAAATATGCAGTGCTTTCAGACCTCAAATAATGCAAATAAAACAATTTGATATTCACTTAAAAACAACAATACTAATGTTTTAACTCAGGAAGAGTTCAGAAACCAATATTTGGAGGAATAACCAGGAGGTGTTCAATGGGGCTCAGTGCAGTGGGGTCTTCATTTTTTAAGTTCACTTCTAACAAGAACTGTAAGGTACTACAACTATAAATAAAAATCCTTCAACTCATGAATGTAATGCAGATGAATTTGTAAAATTCTGATCATCATAAAGTTTTAAAATATTTCCTTCCTGCAAAATCTGGAATAAATGCAACCATTTTCTTTCCCGTTAAGAAACGAAAACATATTTGTGCTCTTTTAGCATTTTATGACTGCACAACTAAAAGGTTGTCATGTTTGAATAAGCCATCTGTGAAATCAGGTGGCAAATTTTAGGTCAAACTCAGAATAAAATTCTGGGAGAAATCAATGACTCTTGGCTTTTATATCACTGTAAACCAACAGCCTGCTTTCTGGATATTTTATTATTACAATGCAGTGCCAAATAAATATCAGAATTTTATATATATTTTTTTTTGCTTAAAACATATAGCTGTCAATATTCTTTTAAGTAAGGTGTGACACATTTTTCCTGATACCACTGGAGATGGTATGAGTCAGAGATTCAAGTTCTTTGTGGACATAGCAAAGCATTGTGGGTATCCTCAACAGAGGATACTGATCTGCAAATATTTGAGGTGCAGCCCAGCTCTGTTTGCCTCAGACAAAGGCTAAGGATGAAGCGGCTACTATCGAATTATGCATCACGAAGAAGACAGAGCTAGAAAAGTCAGTTGGAGCTTTTGATCTCTGCTTGCTTGATTTATTTATTTTTTTTTAGAAAAGGACTGTTGCAAACCTAAAAGAAGTCAGTAGAACAGATTCAGGGCATTTAAATCATTCTTATTTCTATAAATCTTGATTTTTACCCAATGAAACTGATCTAAAATAAAATCAGGAGCGGTTTGGGTCATTTAAAACCTGTATTTGCATAATCCACATCTGCACTTTTCAGCATATGAAACTCACATACAGTAAAAGAATGAACAATAATAATGTGTAAAATATTAGTAGAGACAGGGACGTTTCCAATTAGGAACCTGCAGAAAACAAAGAGTAGAAATCAGATTGCAGATTTCAAATATTTCAGCGAAAACTGAAAAGGCAAATTGTTACAAATGATTTGAGATGTGTTCAGAAATAAAGAACAATCTCATCAAACTGTGAAACCAGGAGAGTTTTCTACAAGTCTTTATTGGAATAGCTTGTGGAAATATATGCAAAATCTTTAGCATATCCGTCATTATGATTGGATTTCTTGTTTTTAATAGCAGACAGCCCAGCTTGCAAACTTGCTCACACCCCTTGAACTTTTGCACATTTTTTCATGTTACAACCACAATCTTCAAAGGACTACATTGGGTTTTTTTATGTGAAAGACCAACACAAAGTAACTTGTGACATAAGAAAATTATGAATGGCTTGAAATAAAATCCCATCAGGGGTCTTTGAACATCTCAGATAATCTACTTAATCATCCAAAAATGGAAACAGTATGGCACAATAAACATACCAAGACACAGCTTTCCACATGATACAGCTCCGCCTTCCAGCAGGAAGAATCTTAATTCGTTAGAATGGCGTAGTCAAAGTCATAGCCCAAATCCAACTTGGAATTTGTGGCAAAACTTCAAAACTGCTGTTCACCTTCAGTCTCTACCCAATCTGAGAGCATGAATTATCTTGCAAAGAAGATGAGACATGATGCATCTTCAAAAGCCTTTCAGATTCAAGTTTTTTCTTTAAAGGTGACCAATTATACTTCCTTGATCATGTCAGAATAGGTTTATGGGATATAAAAAATGTTCATTACATTTTTTGGTACAAAATCATTCTTAGATATTGAGAATTATTGGTACATATTAGCCATTTTCACACTCATATGTGAAAATGGCTGCAAAAAGTTGCACAATTATCCAACCGTACATCTTTGAAAAGCATAAGTAGAGCCTCCTGCACAACCAGCAATAATGCAGCCAGTGGTTGATGGATGGTAAGTCAAGAACAAAACACTTGTCTTTTCTAGCAGCCATTGCACAGAGTACTGCTGACCAAATCTGCCGGAAATCCGCTTGGGTTGCCAGGTGACAGACTAGGCTTCACTAGGGTTGTGAAGTAACAGGGCAGTGCCTGCTGATTTGTGATGCTACTTTCAGAAGGTTTTTGAAACAGCTTACTTTCCAGACACCAAAAATGGTTCTACTTATTGCCAAAGGCCAGAAGCAATAAAAACTCAAATCAAAGAACAAAAATGTGCAAAATGTAAATTTTGCATAGTAGGATGGCCTAAGATTACAGAAAACCATGCAGAATATTTATTCCACTAAACAATTAAGTATTTACTTAGTGTTGGTCCATTAGATACATTAAAAAAGTAAAATAAAGTCAAGTTTATGAATGTAACGTAAAAAATCTTTCAAAAGCTCAAGTGCTATGAGTATTTCTGCAAAGGCATCCGTCTTCTCAAACATTTTATTATGTTCTATAATTAAAAACCAGGATTAGTCAAAACTGTGGTAAAAGTGTCAACTTGACTAAAACATTACAAATAAGTCATATCAAACCGTTTCTCCTCCACAGTGCCTCTGGTTTAGTAAACTGGAAAGTCTGAGTTCGAGTAAAGAAAGGAAAAATCTTGTCAAAAACTAGAGTTCGAGCCAACCATATGAAGTCATCGTTGTTAAATGCCTGCACTGAGTTGTATCCAGTGGCGCAGACTCAGTTCACGGATCCACGACAGGAATCGTGCTGACCTTGTTGTTCCTGCTGATCCGCCGCTCGGGCCGCTGCCTGGGCAGTTTGGTCTGGATCAGCTCCTCTGGCGTGTTACCCAGCGGAGGCAGCAGCCTCTTCTTGCTGTTTCTGGTCTCAGGAAGCCACTGAGGTGGCAGCTCAAAAGGTCCGAAACCGAACTGTGGAGAGTCCTCCGCTTCTGTGGGCGTAGCGGGCGCCACCTGCGACGAGGAAGTGTACGCGCATGCGTGAACGGGAGAGGCCCGAGTCGCTTTAGCTGAAGCAGGGGCTTCTTTAGTGATGATCAGCCCTCCAACAGGATCCCTTGGTACGTTCACTTCACCCTTTAAGCTTCCCAGCCTTGACCCATCCTTCTGGTTTTCCTTGCGCTCCGAGTTGCCTCCTGATGCTTCAGAAGGAATCTCATTCTTCACATCCTCCTCCTCCTCCTCCTCTTCAGAAGGTCTAAAGATTTGCTGTTGGCCAATGTTGAACATCTCCAAAAGCTGGCTCCCAGAGCGACCAGCTGTATCAAGGCCCACTGGCTCCCCGACTGGCCCCTCGCCCGCAATAGACGCCAATCTGCCGGTGGTGACCGCGTTTCGGCGGCTGTAACGCCTGTGAATCCTGAACAGAAGATCCATGCAGCTGTGACGGGCCGAGCGGTTAACCGTCAGGAGCAGGATTGGGTTGGTAAGAAGCGAAACCTTGGGGAGCCATAGGGCTGTGAGATAAAGTGAGACGGGTAACTCTTTAGTGTCTGCAAAAACAGTACGGTAAACCACCAAGGCTCCATAAGGGGCACTGCAGGCTGAGAAAGCCAGCACGGCGGCCAGCAGGGTGGCGTGAAGCTCTGCCTCTCTCTGCGACACGTACGGGATGGAGATGCTGTTCTGCGGGGTCCGCAGCGCTGCAATGATCACCTTCTTCTTCTGGCTGGCACTGAGCGCTCTGCGGATCAGGAGCATGAACAGAAAGACCAGGGCCAGGGGGAAGATCACCGTGGTGACATTGTAGATCAAAACGAAGACAACGTGACCCAAGGAGCGGGCGTGGTCATCTGAGCAGGTCGAGGTGACGTAGACGTCGGTAACGTTGGACACGGCAAACACGGGGAGGCTGGCCACGACTGCATGGACCCAGATGTAGATGACCAAGTCTCGAGATCTGGAATCGGAGATTTTCCTCTCTAGCGGGTACAGAACTGAGTAGTACCTGCAGACACAACGACAAAGAGTCAGCTTGCATGTAGTGTCACAGAGTGTCAAACTCCATTTTCATTTTGATGATAAACGTCCTCAAGGGTCAGTTATGCAACAATGGATTGATGAAACTGTTAAAAATATTAATAAATAGTGTCTCTGGATTCAATAAGTACTTCCTAAAATTAAATGTCAAACATCTTTTCAAACCAAAATTTTATGTTTGTTTTGTATTTTTATTTTATAATCAAAATCACAGATTTTGTCGTGTTAATTTAAAAATATTTTCAAAGAATTTTGAAATACTTGCACTTATGTCTGATGTCAAATATGTTTTTTTTGTCATGAACCCTGTTGCTCACACTAAATCTTGAAAATGGCAGAAATGAAGTAGAAGAAACAGATACTGCCACCTGCAGGTGGGAGTTAGTAGTCTCACATGGGTTTGACCATTTTAGCGGAAACTGTGCAACAAAGTCACAATTATGTATTAGAATTGATTTTGCATGAATTTCCACAAAAACATTGATTGTCAATGGATGTATCCAAATAAAACTGCTTTGATTTGATTGCTAAAATAATATTTAAGCACATAACTATTATCTTGAAGGTTATATTATGTGGTCTGGAGTCTAGAGGCCCAAAGTATAAGCTACATTGGACACGTATGATCTAAGAGAAACTGTGATTTGTCTCTTCCTGTCCCAAAGGTGTAGCCAATTTTTAAAAAACTGAAGGTAGTTTGAGGGTTCTGATGTGGTTTAAACCATTTTCTACTGTGGAAAAAAAGGCCTTTTCATTGAGCCGAGTGTCACGCCTAAAACCGCTTATGAAAATCTCTCTTAAGAGGATTTATGTGGAAATACAGATAAGCAGAGTGGAATTTTAAAGAGTGAATCTATTATAAAATATCCACATCAATAACAGGAGGTTCAGAAACAACATGATGTGACGTTAGGCAAGCAGAGCAGAAATTCACACAATCTCCTTCTGATGTATGAGCTTCAAGTGGTTTTACAGGAAAGACAGAACAGCTCCAACATTAATGAATCCATTACATTTGCTGTGAATATTTAAAAAATGGCTAAGAGGTGAATTTCTCTGCGAAACATTTATGTTGTTGCTCTATTAGAGGGAGTTAATTTGCCGCAGCTAATTTGCATGGGAACGGCTAATAGGAATATCTGAAGGATTTAAGCTGAATTTTTCTAATTTCATACAAAAAATGCTTGAGTTTGCAGTTTTCTTAAAGGTACTTGTATCTGTAATTAAACTTTTATTTTTTGCTGTATAATTGGTGGCGTGTAATATTCACAAATAGAAAAAATTTAAAAAAAAACAAAGATTTTATTAGGTATTTTCCTGCATTGATGTGTAAATGACCCAGTAACTCGAGCCAGTAGTCTGTATGTCTGTAGCCTTGATTACCCTTCGAAAGAATAAATAATTAAGTGTTTTGATATTTTTCTGACTGCGGTTGCTACGCAGCCAACACAATCTTTAAAGCACTAAAATCCAGGTTGAGACGATGGTGCAACAATATAGCAGCTGACTGCAACCCCAATACAGAAAGTAAGCCAACACAGTTCAAATGAAAATTTAGGACTTAAAAAAGAGTAAATCATCATCTGTTGTCAAGCAGGGATTCTTTATAAGCTGTTTATCTGAATAAAAAAGAAGATTTAAATGCAGTTTTATTTGGTTCCTCAGCAGTTGGTGTGAATATGCTCTTTCTCGCTTCACTGTCACACACTTTCAGTGATAGGTTAGGAAAATTAGTAACTCTTGAATGGTTTGACACATTTACATTTACATAAAAATAGAATAGTATTGATTAATACATGCCTGTAATGTGTTACATTTATTGTTGTGATTATTAAAGGCTTTATCTCACCATTACGCACCTATTTTTAGTGCTTCGTGTATTTCTGAAAATCTTTCATGGTGATGCTACTGGAACCATAAAATAATCAAATACACGTATTATTTGCATTAGCTACATTTGCATTTTAATGATTTAAAGACATTTAAATTTAACATTCTTTTATTGCATTCCCATGTTAAATTCAGTAACTTCAATTCAATAACTTGTTACACCGTTTTTCACAGAATAGATTAAAGAAATCATTTATATACAAGAATGCAAAACAATTGCCTAAGGTTGCCAGCAGGGGGCAACGTAGTGGGAGGAAGATGGCAAAACACATTTCTGTGATTAAAGGAGAACTATAGCCACGATACTGCAAGGATTTTTTTGGGGACAAAAGTTTATTTTAACCGATTATTGTTTTCATAGGTGCATGTTAATGTAAGGTAAACATCTTAGTGAAGTTTCCCAGAGTTGGTATTTATAGCAAGCTCCTTAACTGTTTCCGTTATTACTATAAATGTATCATGAATGGGCTGAAGATGATTATTGTTATTTGTTAATTTATTATAATAAGGTTTTAAAAAGCTGTTAACCACAACAGAAAAGAGGGCAGAACAGTTTTTGCTGCTAATGAAGCTCCTTGTCTCTCCCTTTTCTTTGTTCCTACTTGAGTTTTGATCCTGGGATACCAGGTCGTTTTGTTTATGCCTGCAGGTAATATGCTCACAGCCTGTTTATCTGCTTAACACAGATTTGTGGCACATCCTTGACCTAAAATCGCAGTCGACACCAGAAGAGATACTGGAAGTGTTCCCACAAAACTCAGCATCACATTTTAGCATATTTCCACTGAAACAAACAAAATACATGTCTTTGTGGAAACTAAAATTTAAAAAAAGGTGCATTACAGGCTAAATGTTGTCCTTCCACATCATTTTCCAAGTGTTACAGGAGTGAGTGTTTTTACAATCCAGCTCAATATGCAAATAAAAAAAGATATTTTGGCCACTTTTATGCAAATTTATCAAAATTTTAGACATGTATTTAATTTTATTTTTATTAAACCCTTAAGTAAAAACATGACTCAGATGCACCTTCATGAATCAATTTGTATCAAGCAAATACTTCTTTTTCTTTGCTTTTTCCACTGTCCCTCTTCTGGTCTGACCAATTATTTACTGCACCATTATTTATTTAGCTGAACAAAGTGGATGCTCGATTCACCAATTCTGTCAACAAAAAGGACAAACGCGATTCCATTTTCCAGATGAGATAGAACACAGTTAAATTTTTAAGACAGTGTGTGTGACTTTATGTGGGCAGCAGCTGCTATCTTTGTCTGCTTTTGGTTGCAGCACTTAAAGCTGCAGGGAAGCAGAATCAATCCCAGGGTGCAGAGAGAGGCTAAAAGGACTATTCTGACAACCTGAAAAACAATTTTAGCTCTTATTTAAGACTCCCATTATAATATGCAAATCACCTTCTGCAATTGTACAAAAATATATTCACTTTGGGAATGATAGCCTCATGTGTGGACAAAGTGAAGAGCTCAAATCACATTTGGTGAATAAAGGAGCTCTTCATCATTTTTCAACTATGCGTTGACATTTACGATGTTATGGCTGGAAAAAAACAACTTTCAACTCCAGGAAGAAGCTTTTATTTCAAGAATAAACACAATTTACTGTAAGTAGAAGTGCTGTAAAGGCACATTTGCCCCCAAACAGATTTCACCTTTTCTTATATTTTTGTCACATTTAATAATTTTAGATCACATGTGCCAAATTCGAGGCCCGTGGGGCAAATCCGGCCCGCCGTAGATTTTTATGTGGCCCTCTAGATTCTAGACTAAAAACTAAGTGTGATTAAATATTATGCTATTAATCAAATCAATTCAGTTTTTATCTCTTTATTACCAAATTATATCAATCAGTCCCTCCAGGTTCTTGAGAATTATTCTGGAAATTCACACAAAGTCAACAAATAATAATAAATAATTGGGAGTTTTTTTCTCAAAGATTGTCAAAAACTTTTTTACTTGTACTAAACAGTTCGGAGTTTTTGCTGCAGATGTTAGTAAAACCAGTTAGGTTTACGGTGCAGATTGGCTTGAAAAGCCGTTTTTCTTTTAATAAATGAAATAATCATCTGAAAAATGCATTTTGTATTCACTCTGCATCAAATTATTTGTACAAGGGCAAATCTTACATTCACAGCACTATATAATGCCTTCCTGCTTTTAACCAACTACTTAAAATGCAAAAACTAAAAAGAAACGAATAATTTTGTGTACCTGTCGAGTGCGATGGCGCTGAAGCTGAGCACAGTGACGGAGCAGAACAGTTTATGCAGGAACTTGACGACCTTGCAGAGCAGCAGAGTGTGAAGCCACAGGCAGCAGCGGGGACTGGCCCCCAGCGCCACGTCGAAGGGGACGCACACGAGTCCGGCGCAGATACCGGAGCACGCCAGGTTCTTGATGAATCGTTTGGTAACTGATTTAAAGACAGTCGTGCAGCAGGTGCACCACAGCACGGTCGCATTACCTGCGGAAAGGGGAAAGCGGTTGAGAGTACGATCAGACTTCCTGTTTGCCTGAAGTGACTTATTAAGCTGAATCAGAATCAGAAGCATTTAATATGAATATTTCGCTGTTTACCAGATTGTAAAAGTCTGTTTACAACTGGTTCTTAGACTTTATTGCTGGGTGTCAGGCTCGACCCTGATGACGCGCGAAATGTAAATGGGGTCTGAATTTCGCGCTAATATCCTAAATGGGCTGAACAGACAAGGTATCTCAAAAAAATACACATATATTTAGGATATGATCCATATTGTCTCGGTAAAAAAATAAAAAGACTTATTATAATCTTGAGAATTTAACCGGAGTTGAGGCGATCTACATATCCGGTGCTGCAGACCTCATATTGTACAATGAGCCAGAAAGAAGCTTTAAAAAGCCTGGAAGCATAAAATTATTTAATTTCGGGTTGGGACAACTATTTAGGATCAAAAGAAGCATTAAATGGCTGTCGACTTGTTTCTGCTCAGGTGAGTAGTGAGTTTTGCTATTTTAAGAAATTAGTCTATGATTAAATGCTATTGCTAATGCTAACAACAAGCTAACCCATGTTATTTCTATGAGTTTGGATCTACATGTAAATAATTTATTTCTCTTCTATAAACCCAAATTCATGCTGGAGTTGTATGTTAATGTTGAGTCATTCTGCATTTCTACAATGTAAGTCAAACATTCGGTTCTACAGAAACCCAATTAAAACATGGTTCTGGCTAGGGAGAAAGTGAGGAAATATGTCACAGCTCACTGTGACTTACATATGACTGCCTTTCTTTCTCAGTAACTGTCCAATAAAATATCTGAAAATACAATTTAAATGATGTGATCGTAACCTGTTAGAAAGTGGAAACTCTGGCGTTGTGAGTTTCTGCACCTCCTGTTTTTAGCTGTAGATTGTTGACACACTTTTCTCGTCTTTTTTTGGTAAGTTTTTGTAAAATTAACTCCCTTGTGACCAACTAGCTTTGGAGAAC
This sequence comes from Gambusia affinis, assembly GCF_019740435.1. NCBI lineage: Eukaryota > Metazoa > Chordata > Actinopteri > Cyprinodontiformes > Poeciliidae > Gambusia > Gambusia affinis. Next base: position 5,811,502 of record NC_057889.1, read on the forward strand.
AAAAATAACATCTATCTTTCTCTCTATTATAACAGTTGGACCAACCGTACAAGACACAGACTTTAGGCATTTTGAAGCTGGACCAACAGAAGTAAACAGGCTGCGTTTACTTCCTGACCCCCATCTGCATTGCGTGACGTCGGTGCTACGTCATCTGAAACCCAGCGATGGAAATCGTTAGAAAGGCAAAAAAATATCTTTTAATGATTTAATGACTAAATTTAAACGATCCTCACATAAAGCCTTTAATGTTAATTTCCTTTTGTTTTATATTTTGGCACGGCAATAAAATGAGACATTATTTAACATTACTAATCTGTTAATTTTAACAATGTTCTACATCATAACCTGGCCTCCACCAGCTGACATACATGAAGTCATATCCTTGGACAGCGAAGCAAAGTGTCGCATGGGATGAGCAACATGTTGTTCTGATGCGTTAACAAGAACATCCCACGGACTCCAAACAGCTGCAGGTTGCTCACATCAAGGGCTCCCTGAACACCGATGCAACAGTGACTCGCTCACAAAATGACGTCTTGATGCAGACAGACATCAATTTAACCTTCATCCTGCCCTTTTATCTCTGCCTTACAAAACTCACCTCCTACTTGGCAAATACCATGACAACAACCAACCAAACACTCAAACTGACGGTTCTTTCAACCCGTCAAATGCCAGTCCAACCAGAGGGAGCAACATCAGCAGAAAGGACAGTTTGTGTTTTCTCTGGATTTAGAGATAATAAGCTGCTCTCAGTGAGACGTGTCTTATGTGTCTAAAGGTAGCAGCACAAGCTATTAAGACCAAATGTGTGACTCATGATCAACACATTTAACAGCTCCTTTATTATTATTATTATTATTGCATCCGAGTGGTTTTAATGACTTTATTTCCCATGGCAGAAATGATTTGTGAATGATTAGTAGCAGATGGCTAATACACCTAATTTTTTCTTTTAGTTCTGAATGAAGCTGTTGATTTTTGTGCCGTTCTGGCTGCACTTCAGAAAAATGCACCAAAGAAAGATACACATACAAGATGTTAAAGAGAGACTTCTTGTTTCTACACAAACTTTATTGTTTAAAATTTGTTGAGAAGGCTGAAACAGCATAAATTATCACTGAAAGAATTGGCATGATTATAATAATGATGATGATGAATTTTGTTTGAAATGCACTTTTCTTTAACAAAAACCTCATAGAATAACAATCAAAACACTTGAAATTTGATTAAAAGTGAATAAAATCAATGATAATCAATCAAGTAATGTTAGAAACTGTTATAATAACTCAACATTTTTCTTGTGATGCTTATAGGATTATTTTGCAATGATGCTATAAGTTTACTTTCAATAACTTTTTTAATTAACTGATACAATTAGAACATCAGATTACAACTAAAATGTTTAGATGATGGTATTAATTTCACTAACTGTTTTGTTTTATTCTTTAAAATACAACAACTTGTACATAACTTTATATTTTTGCATCATTTTTGGACAAATAAAACCAGATGACCTGTTTTATTAAATACATTTTTATTCTAATTTCTGACTTGAATAATTGTCTGGATGACTACTTTTTACTGAATTGTAAAAATTGGACTAATTGGACTGTTCTACTACATAAACATGATTGAACTAGACCATCTGCCTCATTGTATGTTTGGTTGTATATTTAGGGTTGTCATTTGGTAATTTTTACTCTTTCCACTGATATTTCTGTAATATTTTGTACCGTCTACCAAATCTTGAGATTTTAACCAGTCTTAGGAAAACAGAACATATTGTAAACAGTCAGATTAACAAAAACAATTTTTTAAATATGGTGTGATTAAAGAATATCCATTGCTGAATTTATTGCTGTAATACTAAAAGCAGACAGTACAAAATTAAGCTTCATCTTGAGTGTGATGGTGAGAGCATTTCAAGCCATAACTGCTCCTATTTTCCCGGCTGTTTATTGCTTTCATTTTGTTTTCCATTTATGAATGAGACCCTATGCAGAGCAGTGAGCCACGATAAACATTATTCTATGTTATTGTCAGACTTTAAAGCACACAAGAGCTTTCCTCCGGCAAACAATATTAATCCTTAACTACTGTGCAGCAATCACCTCAAGCCCTTTGCCTGAAATAGCAGGAACCGGTTATCTTCTAATCGAAACAATAAAAATAAATCTAATTTTATTTGTATAGCACATTTCAGCACCAAGGCATTTCAAATAAGAGGAAAAATTTTATTTTTTGTAAATAAGTTGATTTTTAATTCTGCATTTAGTGTTTCCTCATAGAGCAGCGGTGTCAAACTCATTTTTGTTTTGGGCCAAATCCAAATCCTGAATGCTCTTAAAGGGCCGGTTGTGCCAGAATGTATTGAAAAAATCTGTTCACAAACTGTTAAAATATCAATGAATTCTTAAAATTAAATACTATTGAACATCTTTTCAGTTCCTCCAGGATTTCATGATTCTTTTACAATAAAAATCAAAGTATTTGTGGTTCTAATTTGACTTATTTATGAAGGTAAATGTGACTTTTTATTCCTCACTGTAAAGATCATGGACTATAATTTGAATTGTCTCAATTAAACCTGAGGCAGCTGTTTAGTACAACTAAGAAAGTTTTTAACATTTTATTTTATCTTTTTTCCATTTTTTTCTCCGAAGAGTTTTTCCGGCGCTAGTGGCTCGTATTTTTTGCGACAGTAGGCAGACAAGACAGAGGGTGAGAAGACATGCGGCAAAGGTCGCCGGGACCGGGAGTCGAACCCGCGACGTCCACGTCAAGGACTAAGGCCTCAAAACATGGGGCGTGCTAACACCCTGCGCCACCACAGCACGCCCCAGAGGGCCACATAAAAAGCTACGGCGGGCTGGATTTGGCCCACGAACCTTGAGTTTGACACATGTGTCAGAGGATCGCCTAAAAGAAGAAGCAACCGAAAAAGATTCAACTCACTCAATCATTATACGAGTTACATATTAAGGAGAATCTGCAAGTTCAGAAATATATGTATAGAATTGAGGCAACAACAAGCTAAGTAAAGATTTAAGACTTTAGATTACATATTTGTCTGTAAATATAAACACTGGAAGTTCAGCTGTTTATTTGCAATGTTTTTGGGAAAGAAAGAGTCCACTTGTTCTTGATCAACATCTTAATTCAGATGATCTTTCACAAGTGTCCAAGTGAATCTGGTCCATTTAAAGAGGACGAAAGTGACCTGATGTGGAACGGGAAAAGCTGATTTTAGCCGCTTGTATCTGGGAGCTCATTCTTTCTGGCGTTATTCGTATCTCATAACTGCAGGTGCGTCAAATCAGGAGATTTGCCTTTTTCTACTTTGGTGGATCAGAGCAGAAACCACATTGCTTCAAACAATGAATAAAAACAAGATGTCAAAATGAGCACTAGAAAATAAAGTCTCAGATTCACTTATCCTGGCCGCTGCACCGACTGCACATTCCTTCAATGCGTGCTGAAGGTCATAGCAGTCAGAGGACAATACAACCTCAGAGACCCTGAGATTCCCAAAGCAGACACTCTGCTCTCCACTAAGAGGACCAGAAAAAGGGGAATCCTGACCGAACATGTCCCCATTTTGCAACACACCAGTTAAACATCTGCAAACTTTGATTCAGATATGTCATCACATGAGCTGAAATATTTTAAATAAAAATCATGGGATGTAATATCTGTAATAGTGAGGAGAAGAATAGCACAATTTAAAGGTGAGCAACAGGACTATTTCTCTGACCGGCTTTAATAAACAAAGGCCATTACCACAGTGAGACTGAATTTAACACACAAAATGTTTTCTCCACCTCTATGTACTGTGTAATACAGTGTTGCATTAAAATAACATACATTAGTTTGGAGAATTTACTTGCAGAGCAGTAATAAAAGGCCAAAACTAAAGGAGATTTATACAGAAAATATTAGATTAATCATTTATATGCCGGCAGCTCTGAAAACAAGATCCATATTCATGAGGAAAATGTGAGGAAGCTGCAGAGAAGATTATGGCTAGTGGTACAAAAAATAAATATTTATATAATGTTTAAAATACGCAAAGGTTGGGGAAGCCATTAACTTCATTTAGTGGAAACTGGAAATGCATGAGGAATATTCCCATTTTGGACCTGATGGAGTATTCCAGTCCTGGATTATTAATTCATGCATCACTGCAAAGCCTTCCTGTTTCCTTCAGCTCCTTAATGAAGTCAATGGTCTGTCAAACATGCTGTTGCCATTTTATCTGATGCTCAATATGCATGCGTCTCTTACTGAAGACGTGTTTATGGTGGAAATAAATCATTTTTATTCATGTAGCTCCCACATTATTACAACAATGGTTGTGCAAAACATTTCCCCGCCATGTCAAGGAAAAGCTTACTCTTCTTTTCAATTAAAAACATATTTGACTTATAACCCAAGAGCTATTCATTTGTCTTTGGCCTTGATGTGGTTTTGAGCCAAAGCCATGTCATTTCATTCTGTTTTGCAACATTTTTTTAAGTCAATGGAACCAGCGTTCATCACAATAAATGGTAACTTTGTGGCCTCTCCAAAACATCCAGCATCTGGTGAATCTCATACCTTCCCTTGACACACAAGCAATCTGGTGCAAGTGTGTTTTCGGCTCCAGAGAATCACGATGTCACGACCACATCCGTGACAAATGACATTAATTTGTAGCTTTCATTTTGGCCAGAACGTTTATGCTTCTGGCTGCTCGTATAACAGCGCGTACGTCAAAGCCAGGATGTGATAGAGGTCCCTCAAGGCAAAGCAAGTTGGTCTGAACGGCGCTATTGAGACTCGGGGTAATGTAATAGAAAGAAGCTGAAGAAAGAGGCGTTAAAATGACCAAATTTGAGAAAAATGTTCACTTCTCATCATTTGTGGAATATTGAATATGCAATAAGTGGACGTACCGAGCAGCGACCCAATCAGGATGAGAACCTGGACGGTGGTGGTGAAGTCCCGGTAGGCTTGCTCTCGGACCAGGCGCTCCGGCTGCTCCTGCAGCCCGGTTCCGTCTGCAGGCGGACTGCTGCTGCTGCTGCTGTCCCACCGGCCCGATGCGTTCAGGAGATCCAGCCAGAGGCGGGCTGCTGTGAAATTCACCGCACCGTCCCCCACCGTAGCTGCCCGGCTCCAGCCATCCATCTCGACCACGCAGAGATCCTAGATGATTATTTCTAAGTAAGGTTGAAAGATGCTGGCCACGGGAACTACAAAAGCATGTTCAGATCGCGGGAATTACCGTGAAAAAACTGCCGAACGGAGAGCTGGGAAAATACGTGCAGCCAACAATTAGGTGATGTTTTCTCAGCAAATATGTTAATAAAACGCGGGCAATATATATATATAAATCAGTCATCACAGCGCAAGGTGAACCTCAGCTGCAGCTTCCGACCCACATTTCCCCATTAGGGATGCATAGCAGAAAATACAGGTCAATGAAAGCCATGCACGATGTGTTTGGCTGGTTGGTGCTCCCTGACATCCAGAGCACCTAAAACAACAGCGGGCTGCGAAATGTCCACGATTCACAGGGGGACGCAGCGTGCGCCACCAAAAACACAAACCCCTCTCCTCTTCTCGGCAAAAACATCGTGGCTGCAGGCTGGTAGCTGCTGTAGAGGCTGTTTACTTAACAGACAGGATGGTGAGGAGAGACTGCGACCAAATCCGGAATCTCCCAGCGTGAGGTGAAAGAACGGAGAGGAGAGGATAGAAGAGGAGAGGAGAGCCCCTCCTTCTGCTGTTGCACCGAGAAACTCCACAGAATCTTATGAATGGCACGCAGCATGATCAAACTGCATAACAATTAAATTATTAGGATGATTGGACTGTTAAACACTTCCCACAAGATTAATCCACCGGGGTTTTAAAGCAGCAAGCCAGACTTTTCTGTAAAATCATCAAACTCATCTTTAGTGGCAGTTCATGCCCTGGATGAGCCACAGAACTCAGAATGTGACAAGATGGTTCATTGTTTACCTTGTTTTCCCATGACGTAGAACACCTTGATCAAACTCAAGCGCCGGGGGGCCAAATCCACATAAATGAGCTTAAATATCATGTTATCAATCAAATAAATGCAGTTTTTATCCGTTTACTGCCAAATCATATCAATCAGTCCCTCCAGTTTCTTGAGAATTATTGTGGAAATTCGCGCAAAATCAACAAACTTTATTGCGCCAATGTAACCGGATCCTTTCTGCGTTGTGCTGGTTCTGTTAAATGATCGTGCAGCCAATAATTAGGTGGCTAATTAAGTAATTAGCCACCTAATTATTGGCTGCACAAATTTGCATAAATTTGTGACACGGATTGTCTTTAAAATGGATGGCTTCTCGATTTATTCTGACGAGAACAACGAACAGAAAACAACCGTGTTATAGTCTGCCCGCTCCAAGTCCAACACAAAACTAAAGTACATAGCAAAACTAAAGTTACTTCCTGCTATTTTGCGATTGTAAGTTCACTTAAATAGCCTACAGAATGGTTTGCAATGGTGATAACAAAAATTTACTTAATAGATCTATAAATTACGGGGGCCACCGTAATAAATAAACTAAATGTAGTTAGATGAAAAATAAACACACAACTCTCCAGCAGGACAAGACAAAAGAGGGTCTAAGGGCGCAAACAATTTAAAGACAATACCACAGAAGAAGAGATAAAAAGGAGGGGCTTCCAATCTTAAAGTAACATGGTTAACAATGACAGAGTTTTAAGAGGTGTTTCAGTCAGGTAAGAAATACGAATAACTGAAAAATACATTTTCTGTAATTATAACAAAAGAGAAATACAACCAGGTTACACTAATACATAATTGGGAGTTTATTGCAGATTGTTCTCAAAAATTGTCAAAAACTTTCTTACTTGTACTAAACAGCTGCCTCAGCTTTAATTGGTATCTGAGTATAGTCCATGATCTGGACAGCGAGGAATGAAAAGTCACATTTACTGTCATAAATAAGTGCAAATATTTCCAAATTAGTTCCACAAATACTTTTAATTTTATTGCAAAAAAATCACAGAAGGAATTACAAAATCCTGGAGGGACTGAAAAGATGTCCAATAATATTATTTAATTTTAAGAATTCATTGATATTTTAACCGTTTGTAAACAGGTTTTATCAATACATTCATACATCCCTTTAAGAACATTGATGATCTGGATTTGGCCCAAAATGAAAATGAGTTTGACATTCCTGATGTAGGACACGGGAGTTACTGAGGTGGAAGCAAAGGGTCAAAAACGGGTTATATAATTGGATGTAAACAATGTATTTTCATGCTTATCTCAGTCTAAAGGTTTCTTCATTACAAAACGTTTAAAATATTTCCTTTTAATTATTATGTTCACAAAGTATCAACCAGTTGGTGTACAACCATATTTTCTTGCAATGATTAAACTGTACACAGCATTAGAGGACACCCACTCCGTTTTGAATGAAGGACAATGTCAATAAACGATAGAAAACTGCTAAAGGGACAACCAAAAAAAAATTGTGAGTTCCTGAGCCACCCATGCACCCTCAATGAAGAGCCGTTTCACCCATGACATAAACAGTTACTGCTCACTTTGAATAGTTTCTTATCTTTGCAAAATTATGCAGGCATTTTTTAAAATAAAATTTGTTTCAAAACTTTTTTAACGGTTACTACGTAAATAATCATTTAACTTTCATTAAAATTAAATTATATATATTTTTATTATATGCATATTTCCTTTACAAGATAAATCTCTGTCAAAAAAATTTAAATTCTCCATTCAAATTAGATATACAGCTCTGAAAAAACTAAAGGAACAATGCACTGAACCCCATTGAAAAACTCCTTGTTATTCCACCAAATATTGGTTTCTGAACTCTTCCTGAGTTAAAACATTAGTATCGTTGTTTCTAAATTAATATGAACTTATTTTCTTTGCTTTATTTGAGGTCTGAAAGCACTGCATCATTTTCCTTATTTTGAGTGTTTCTCATTTTCTGGAATAAATACTAAATCTTTGCTTGTAATTTCAGAGACATGTTGTCAGTAGTTCATGGAATAAAAGAACAACGTTCATTTTAATCAAACATTTACCTATAAAAAGAAACTGATCATTTTAAGTGGTCTCTTATTTTTCCAGAGCTGTAAAAACAGATATTTTAAGGGCTTGCATTTGTATTCTTTCTTGTTTGTTTTTCAGTTGTTTGTTTTTTATTGGTGTGTTTTATGAACAAGATCTTTAAACTTTCTCCCCCCAAAATTTGAGAAAAATAATATTTTATGTCACTTATTTCACAAATTTAAACTTCCAGATAACTCCAAATTGAGTCTCTAGGAAAATCTGAACACTGTGAAATAAATTAAATTGGAAACTTGTAGAAACACCGTAGTCAGTTAATTAATGCAAAATACATGCAGGTTTCCTGAGCCTCTAAATGGTCTCTCAGTCTGAGTCATTAGGCCTCAAAATCACGGGAAGACTGCTGACTTGACATATGTCCAGAGAACAGTCAGTGACGCCATGATTCTCTCCAGCGGTCATTAAGCAAGAGGCAGGGCAGCCTGGACTGGCCACCAGTTCATCGCAAAAAGACAAATCCATCTAACAGAATATTTTTTGGACTGTGGGAGAAAGCTGGAGTACCTGGAAAGAATCCATTCATGCACAGGGAAAGATGCAAACTCTTTGCAGACAGACCCCAGGCTGGGATTCGAACCCAGGACCATTTTGTTCTCCAATTTTCCAAAAAAACTAAAATTTCTGGTTTTCATGATCTGTAAGCCATAATACTCAAATCTTACAAGTGATATAAAAATATTTCACTCTATTTGATGAATCTCATGACTTATTTTCAGACATGTGAAAAAAATAATCAAACTTTATGAAATTGTGATTATTTTAAATGCTCCTACAAGTAAATGAGTCAACGCCAAAGGGAAAGAGAAATGAAAAATCTCACCTCAACAGGTGGGAAAAGAGATGTTTTTTAGCTCTTAAACAGTGAGTCCAAGCTGTGCACAGTGCTGCTGTACTGTCAAATCACAACATTACTTAAGCTGTTTACTCATTTACAAATTCATACTTGTTAATGTAAGAATCCCTTCCAACGCAAACCCTTCACAATCTATGTCATATTCTGTGGTAAGCCTTTTAAAAGCTTTGGGTTTAGTGAAATCCTGCAGTGTAGGAATCCAAACTCCATCTCCATGGTGTGTTTTTTTAATCACACATTTATTAGTGACAAAACTAAACCATGCTATGGTATCTTCAAGTGAACACATTCACATTACATCTGAAGACGGACTGTTCTGTTCTTTAGGAAAATGCTTAACCTTTCAAAAGGATCTCCTTTCACACTGCAGTTGTTGCCTTCAGTTCAGGCTTTAACAAGAGCTTGTAACATTCCTCTTGGTTTTGATGGAAATACCAGAAGTAGGAGGGGACATACTTCTGTAATGCAAAACAGTTTGCATAACAACAAACAACATACAGTACTGCATACAAGTCTTTCAGTTATGTTTTGTGTAAATAGTTCTACAACCTTTTCGGTACAGTTTCTTGTGGATTATTTTATTAATTTTGGTGCTTTTCCACCCAACTTCTGTTTAAAATATAAAAATAAGATGAAAAGTGGAAGACAAAAAAGTACCAAGAATAAAAATCACTTTCATAAGTAGGAAAAATCTATTTATTACATCATGCTGGACTGAGGAGGTAATCTAAGACAGCTCTTTACAAAAGTTTTTGCACCCATTAACCCTTTATGTCCTAAATTTAAAATCTCTGCCTGATATTTTTTGCTTTTTTTAATTGTACGCATTTCTTTAAAGAAAAATTTATTTTACAAAACTTTATTGAACATTTTTAAATAAGCAATTTTAACAAAAATAGTAAGAAAATTGTGGCATCTAAAAAGGCAAACTTTATTAGCCTGAAGTATATACTCGAATGTAATTTAAAACATACCAAAATTTTAGTATTTTTAGTAGTTCACTTTTCAAGTAAGTGAATTTAAAAAAAAAATTATTTTGAGCATATATTTTAAAATATACACAAAATTTCTTTTAAAGCCTATTGTTTCATTGGTACACTTTAGCAAATCTATATTTTGTTCACTTAAAGTATGCTTTTATTTAATATATTTCTTAAAAATGTATTTTGGTACAATTATATTTAAGTGTGTTTAAAGTTATGTCAAAATTGGTACTAGCATGCTTTTAGTAAACTTCGTATATATTTATAGGTAGTATACTGAATACTGTACTTAGTATACTTAAAATGTACTTTCACAAATGTAAGTATATTTGAAGTATACTAAAGAAAATATATATTTTTTTCACTAGGGTGAAATGTCTGAGGAGTTATAATGGCATTTGGAGCTAGCAGTTGATCGATTATGGATATACTACAATCAAGCTGAGGAATCCCTACAAGGTGCCTGGCGGATCCGCCCAACTCATCAAAGGTTGGTTAAGTCAAAGAACTGTTCCAATGGTGGGTCCAGAAGACATCTCAGGGTAGGAGCTGTTGTGGGTTTTGCTACACTGCTGATGCTAATGTTTGTTGAAGGCCAACGCTAGGCCTCTTGGTTTGATTCTCTGCTGAGAGTCAAAGAGCTGAGAGGGATTATGCTGTTGTAAATCTTTCTGTCTCTGGGTTTTTTAGTGTTGTTTAAAGCAGTTGCTGTGGTCCTGTGACCTGTGAAGGTTTAGGTGTAACTAGAATCTGATATATCTACAATCTGAAGTTCCTGGCTTAAAATCAGTTGTGATATGAAAGAAATATGGCTGCCAAATATTTGGCAAATACACTTTAGAGGCTGTAGAAAGTGATCGAGCTTAGGCTTAGTAAACCTTGATAACATACCTACCTATCAGTAGTAATTTAAAGTGGCTATGTTGACATTAATGTAGCTGCATTAAGATAATATTTGTCTTTCTGATTAATATTATCAAATGTTTTGGGTGAAAATAAGGTCTACCTATTTTTGTTCCTACTTATTATTTGGTTTGATATTTAAAATAAAATGAAAAGTAAGTGGGTTGAACCAGTGCCATCCTAGCACCATCTGCTGCTAGAATGCTTAATGAGTGTGTTCATCGTTCCATATTCCCAGTTCATAAAATATTCAATTCAGAAAAAAAAACATATTGGGGTTCAAATACAGGTCAAAGCATGTTTTTAAAAAAAATATTTTATCAAGAAAGTTGTGAAACCATCATGCAATATAAGACTATAATTTTGTTTTTCCTTCCAGTTTTATTTGTGAACATTTTTTTTCTCCTAAAATTGTACGTTTTAATAACAGTTTTTAAAAACATTAATAATTATTACTACAAATTTTTATTATTTAGATGAATGTTGAAACGGAAACCGCATATTGAATGCGATAACCAACAATGGCCACTAGATGTCAGCATAGACACACGTGGAAAATTTGAGGGGTTCGCCGTCGCTTTCCTGGTTTTAACTTTTAATGTATTTGCGTCAATATATGACGAGTCGGGAGTGAGACTGTGTTGATTTGGGGAATCAGAATCAATAATATCCTTGTGAATCTAGAAAAACAGGAACAAAATATGATGAAAACTCTAATTTACGCAAGATCAGTTTTGTATGATGATCTATTTACAATAACAGTTGACACATTATATTAAAAATATTTTAATTTCAATTGGCTAATTTGAAGAATGCAGGTCCACTACATGTTGGTTTTCCGCAGAATAGATTTGCATGTACATCACAGAGGTTCTTTACAGGACATCTGAAGTCACAGTGTTAATCTGGACTCTAATCCCATTACTCAATGGCGGCTTTACTGCTGAGCTCCAAAACCAACGCTGTGACAAGGGAGAGACGGGATGAGAAATTAATTTTTCATATACAAAGACGGAAGCATGACAAAAAAAAAGCTGAAATGAATAATGTAAATTTAGAAAATGGAGATATACAGAATCAGGGCCCTTATAAGTTTACAGTGCTACTTATTTTTACATATTCTTTACTTGATGGTTAATTTGTATTCCATATCATGCAATAATGTTTTTTGTAATTTCACACCACTATTCTATTTAATGTAGGTTATTATTACATTGGATTGGTGTGATACAATGTCCAGACGTTTCTCTAGCATTTTGAGTTTAATTAATCAAGGGGTATCATTTCTCACTGGACAGCATATCTTTCGAAACTGAAGAAGTTATGAAAAAATAATAGGAAGAACTTACCAAAGAATAAACACAAAACTATGGTTCTGAAGTAGCCTATTATTACAGATTTTTGTTTTCTTGTGGGATCAAAGCTAAAATTTTTACAAAGACAGATGTGTTTTTGGTTGATTTAATTTGATTTATAACCAAAGTTTATATATGAAGTGAAAATTTTATAATTTTATTATTGTATATGTCATCATTCTGTGCTTAAAATGTTTGTTCCTTGTTAGCTGCAGTTGTTTATGTTGCTTATGATACAAAGCTCAGGAACTGGTTTTCTGAGGAACTAGTTTCAATGAAAGGTGTTTACTTTATCCTTTGACCAATAATGTTTTACATAAAAATATAAAAATGCCATACTCCATATTGTTTTTAACTTAATAATAATTGCCATAATGTATGTTTTAAACATCTTAAATATTTTACTCAAGATTTTGTTTTTATTGTAAATAAGGTGATTAAAAATTTTCTTGGTACATAGATACAAAATATTTTTCCATAAATACAATATTTGATCTCTTTGTTGTATTGTGCTCTGTTTTTGTTGATTAGTTGCTCTTTAGTTCTTTTGTCTCCAAACCTAACACATGAGCTTTTATTTTGAAGCGCCATGACAAGCTTTAGGACCGCCCCTTTTATAAAGGTATCCATGGAGACCGCGCGAGAGCGAGGCAGGCAGCCCCGTAGAGTTCTCACAGCAGCGAGTGTTTCCGCTCACCTAAAATAAAGAGCTGGCGAGTCGAGGAGGACAAGGAGTGACGGAGCAGGGCAGACGGGACCTCGACGGCGAAATACTTATATTCTACTTTCTTTTTACATCTTTAGTCTGTGGGTGTCGTCTTTAAATTTGACTTTAATGCCTCGATTGTGAACAGGGGCAGAGGAGGGCTCGCCGCTGTTAACCTTTACGTTGGTGAGTCTGTTTTTTTGTTGTCGTCTTTTTTCGCAAGCTAAGCACACATAGGCCAGTAGGAGATCTCAAACAGTCTCCCATTCCGTCTTTTGTCCGTCTGAATTAGTTCACTTCGAAACAACAAACAAGACAAAAATATCACATGTCTGGCAAACATTTACTGTTCTGCCAAGGAGAATAATGAGTTGTCAGTTTTCTGCTTTTCGATCTGAAACTAAGCTAGCCGTGTTCTTTCGTAAACGTTAACGTTTGTCTAAAGACGCGATGTGTCCGTTTTGACGTACGTCTGTCGTGTTTAAGTTTTAATATTTAGAAAAAAGCTTAAACTAATGTTATGGAGATGGAACGTAAACATTTAGAGTATCTAGTCGGTTCGCTCTAACAGCTGTGAGGGCTGCTGTATTGTTGGACCAGTCACATGAACAATAAAAGGTACGAGGAAGTCATAGGTGTGTCGACTTTATCTGAGGCGAGTCAGTAAAATAACACCTGAGCTCTTATGTGTGTCCTGCTATTTGAGTTGGATTGTTTTGTTCTAATCATTAACTTCTGTGTGTCGATGTGTGTGACGTTGGCAGCCCACCACCACACTCTTTGTTTAAATACCTCACAGTCCAGTTACACGTGTCGAAGCGTGTGACTCCGCTTTTGACTCACGTTTGATACAGTAGCAAAGAAATGTTATAAAGCTCGGATACCCCGTTTTTTTTTTTTTTGTTTTTTTTTTTTTAACAGTGAAACCTCTCAGTAGTGTCATTTCCCACTCACTGGCCTTTGTTCCTGTTTAAGTATGACTTGCTTACTGTTAACGGTGTTTGGTAAGTTATGACATTTGATATTGCAAAGAGCAGGGAAGTCCAGATGTGAAGTGTTTACATTGGAGGACAAAGTAAGGCAGGGGTCCAAGTGTAGTGTTCCTCCAGCAATAACAGTTTGTTGTGCTGCCTGATTTAGCAGAGACTTGTGTATTGGGGTTTATATTGTAAAATGATTTAATGGTACTGTCTAGTGGTGTTTTTGTTTTTCAATTCCAAATGCATACCAATAGTAAAAACATGGGTAATAACTTATGGATTTCAACTGCAACATTTCATAAAATGGAAAGTTGTAAAAGGTCAAACTAAACAAAAAGATACAGCAAAGTCTATTTTAGTGTCTTTGGATTGATTACATCACAAGAGACCCAAGAATCAAACTGATGAGCATTAGTAAACGCTTTTGCAAACTAGATACTTTGAACACAATCTTACAAACTTTCCATGGGACACAATATTGCAAGGTTTTGCTGAAATTCCAGATGTGTTCTCGAACGTGGTGTAAAAGTTTTTATAAGCATCTTTGAAGGAGGACTTTGATTTATAAGGCATAAAGATAGAGAGAGGACATAAGTACAAAAAATACAAAAGGAAAGCTGGAAAACCATTAATCAGCTGCTATATGAAATTTGCTGTTTTTGGTTTGGCTAATAAAAAAAAAAAACAGTGTTTATTTCCATCTTGCTGTCATCTGTGTATCCATTTCAGGAGAGAAAATATAAATGCATTTAAATTTGAAATAAATATCTGTTATTGGCCATAGCAGCAGTGTTGATATCACCCAAAAGTTTTCTAAAAGTGCATCTGTAATCTCTTGATCAATACAGTGATTTAATAGAATAGAAGTACTTTATTCATCCCAGCAGTAAGGTAAAGTTCTGCGGTCTACCCATCTTGAAAAGGAAATATGATTTGTGACCACAATAGATATGTGCTATCATAAAGTTGTGGAGGTTTTTTTGGCGTGTGGATTGTGGGCTAAGAAAACCGCAGTCAATGCAATTTGGATGAAATCTAAAATTTTACATGCATTTTGAGTATTTTAGCCTGATTGATTTTGGGATTTCATTTAAATGCTTCCAGAAGAAACAGATTATTGCTTGATGGTTAAGCACATGGGTGAGAAATGCCTTGGAAGTTTGAAATACCAAGGTAAAATCAGGTCCTCTTCACAGTTCCAGATGTTTCGAACTTTGTAATTAGTTCTTTAAATAACAATCAGTTGTGGCAAACTTGGGTAAGAACCTGCTTTCTTATAGGCATATCTAGGTTCATAAAGATCCTAAATAGGAGAGATGACAACTTGTCTTTTTGTCTTTGTTTACAAATATGAAATCATAACATGGAGGTAAAAACTGGCAGAATGTGAATTGACCCAAAGCTGTTTATTTTCCACGTGTCAGCACAAATACACAATGACAAGCAAGTCCCATTTGTTCCTGAAATCTTATTGAGAGGGCAAATAAAGTATTGATTTAAGTTTTGTCTTTATTTTTTTTAGTTCCAACACATATAGGCTTGTTAAAAAAGGTGCACCTTTAAGCTATGACACATTATCTCTTATTCCACTTTTCTTACACGTTATTTTTCCCTCTTTGTCTTGTTTCTCTTTAGTCTTTCTGCGTGTTTCTGTCCCTTGCTTGCAGCATTGGAGGGGGGATGCTGAGTAGCTGTGAGCCCTAACAGTACATACTACTGCATAACAAAGGCTCCTTTCTCTGCTGCCATGCAGAGTCCTGTCTCTGGGCTCCCTCCACAGGCCTACGCAGACTCTAGCAGCAGCAGCAGCAGCAGCACTGGGTCCTATTGGGTGGAAACCTCCTCTCGGCAGTTTCTTTGGCACACTGAGTGCTCTCTGTTCCCGGACACATGTCTGTGCTGGTGCTCGCCTTGGCTCCCTTTGCATTCCAGGAGCCTCGGGCAGCTGAAAAACTGCAGTAGCAGTCTGCTGGCTGGCTCACTGGCTGGTTGGCTGCTTGTGTTGCTGCTATCTGAAGTGGGGAGTTGCATAGTTTTTTCCCTCCGCAAGTGGATGACTACAGACGGTTGTCTTGCTTGTAAAATTTCCATTTCTTAAATCCCGAGGCCTGTTTTTTTTTTTCTTTTGCTGATTGACACTTTCAATGTTTAGTTAATTACTGTGGATCTACATCGAAACGCAGTGGGACGGTAAAACTGGTACTGCCAGTTTTGATGGTTAGCTGCATGGCAGGTTGTGGCAGTTTATGCCAGTTTCTGGGAACATAGAAGAGATAAAACTGGAAGTCAAACTGCTAACTTTGGCAGTTTATTTTTTCACAATCCAGTCACTAATTTACATTTCATATACTTAAAAGTCCTAAGCACAGAGATTTATTTAGTAATAAAACAAGGAAGTTGTTTTTTTGTTTTCTGAGGCACCCGTACGCAGTGCTGTAGTTGTTATAAAATTTATTTTGTTATTTGAGATCCCGTCTTTTTGTGCTCTTTCTCAAATCTTGATAGTTGTGGTGTTATTCCTAGATTTTGGATTTCTAAGACATATAAAATCAGCTAATGTTGAGGATTACTTTGCAGTAAAGCTTGATGCAAAATCCTGCATGGTAAACAAAACATGTTGTTTAAAATAATACAACACATTTTAACGTGATGCATCGTATTCAGCATTGCCGTTGGTATCTGATGGGACATAAATGGTGCTACAGGTCAGGTTGACATCCAGACTTGAAGCATGCAGGTTTTTCCCCCTGTGAAACTGCTTGCTGGGATATTAATTAATTTATACCAGTAACATCCAGTCAGCAAATCTCAAGATCTGCAAACCTTTTTTTTTTTTGGACAAAGTGCCTTTGCACAGATTAGATAAGTGTTTCACGTGAAGGCAGAATAATTCTGCTTAAGTTTAGATTTTTCTGATGATCTGGCTAGTCAATACTTTCTTTTAGGCTTTTTCCAAGAGCTCAGTCCAGCAGTGTGTTCAGCGTTAGCCACAAAATGCATCTTTTCTATCCTGCATCTAAGATGGCGAAGCCTTTTCACAACCCAAATGTAGACTAATTACACTATGGACCCACTAGGAAATATCGATGCATCAGATGGCACGCTCAGGTCCCTCCTGTGTGCTTTTGACTACCTGCTCTTTGGCTGAACACACTTCCCAAATTGTCCTGCCAAAACTAATTTGCGTCACTCTCTCCCACTAGCAGGCGCCACATGCAGGTATGCTTCCGTCTTGCTCATGCAGCGAGGGTATTGATGCTTGTGTGATTTTTCTGTGGAAGAGGATGATCAATCTAAATTCACAGAAGCAGATGACCTTCTGATGTGAAGACAAATGATTAGATAAATGGCACTGCATCATACTAAAATAGCTGCTGTTGGATGGAAACCACAAGCTTTGTCACCGTAGTCATGCATGAACTTAGTCACACAACTATTTTGGTTTTTTGACTATATATAAAACATTTTTACCCCAGTTGGACATCTCAGCAAGTTTTTTGGTAACTGTATAACTGTATATGGTATAGCGGTCATAGCACCACAAGACGAACACTGCTTTCAAAAAAATATTCCCATTTGTCATGCTTTGGTACACCAGTCACATAGAAAAGTGTGATTTGTATCTCTAATATGCACACAGCAACTGCATTAAATCATATTTTCAAATTTATTGTTGTTTGTTGATACTTTTGGAACAATTTGTGGAGAAAAATTGACAATTTTAGGGGTTTGTAAACATGATTAATTGGAATTCATCATGACAATGCCAAATCAAAATATTGTCATAAGAAATTTGTCAAAAAGCAAAAGTTTGGACACACCTGTGTGTCCAAACTTTTGGTCTGTGCTGTATGTCCACCCATACAAGGCAGCTTCAAGTGCCAGAAACACTTTAAACAACTATGTTAAAAAGAGTAAACATTGCTGATCAAGTCATAAAGATCAAGAACAATAATCATCAAATATATTGATAAGCGTTCCAGTTATTAATAATCAAGGGCAACTCTAAACAGGTGGATTTTTTTAGCCTTGATTTAATTGATTTTCGCCTGTTTTTCAGTTTTCTGGAAGTTTGTTCCAGATTTATGTCCTACATTTTTACTCAGTTGCATTGCAATCCTGCAGATTCTCTGAATAATTGACATGATTAACAGCACTAATACACAGTATTAATACACAGTATCCTCTTTAGGCTGTCACATAACAGCAACTACTGAATAGTAACTATTTGCAACAAGGAAGGCTTGTTACCTTTTACTTTATTGCCATATTCACCCTGTCAAGCAAGTGTTTGCTGCCGGCTGTCTGGATTTGTCCACCAGTTGTTGTTGTCATTTTCCGAGCCTCCACGCGAGCCATCCAGTAACACTTTACTATAAAGAATTGGAGCGCTTTGATCACCTCCTCCAGCCTGAAGCTCAGCAACTTCAGTGAAAACTATCCTCTGCACCTGGATGATTTGTTGCCACATTCACCTCGAAGTAATCAGGATACAATTGATATCTGTTACTGCTGGATCCTTTGAAGCAGGACTGAATGACAGTTCAACATTTCACACTTGCACTCCAAAGCTAGGCATTAGCTGGTGTTATGACCTATGGGAATGTGACTTCAGTGAAAACATGCCATTAATGTTGGCATGAACACTTCAGCATTTTGGAATGCTAATGGGGTCCTTTCCCTTTCTTGAGAACCTTTTACCTGCATGTTCTTCAGAAAATGCGGCTTAGGATCTTCAGCCATACCCTGCTTTTAATAATTTTAACTCATCTAACCATATGGATTTTATCAGTTGGCAGTTTTTGCTGCTTTATAAGATTTGATTTTGTGTCCTGCATTGTGTTTTAGTTTTAGTGTTTTCCACATCTGGATAGGTACGCAGAAGCAAAACAGTTTGGGGGGTGGGGGAAGTATTTTCAGACTTAATTATCTTTCCAACTGTCTAAATGAAATATGTTGGAGATTCAAATTAGCCCTGTGTTATTTATTTTCTATGCAGGTTTGTTTCAAACTAACCTGTACAGAAAATGGATAATCAAAGTCTGAAATAATCATTGAAACAAAAACAAAAGTGAAACTTTGGAGATGGTTTATAAGGGCTGTAAAAGATACGAGCCACCGCCCATATTTCTGTCTTAACATTTCCTTGTTTTATGCACAAAACTCTGCTGCAGCACCAGCCTGCAGCACAGTGTACAGAACAGACACAACCAAGCACTTTTTAACATAACACTTTAAAGTCTCTGCTGAAAACATTGTTTGAATTTGTAATGAACATTTAGTAATTATTTCTACCTCCTTTTTTGCTGTAATAGTATTAACCAATATTAATTATACATTTTAGATAAAATATTGATTAGTTATGACAATGCTATAATCAAATGTAACTTTTTGAACAGTTTTTCTTTTCTGTGCCAAAGTTGAATGTGATGCACAATCAGGTTTTCCCACCCCCTCTATCTGTCTTTTGCCACCTTATTAGCTGCTCTGATCTGTGTTGTTGTTGCGTCATATACAACATGGTGTACTTAAGGGCTTATGCAGATAGATGCTGTGCCAAAGCAAAGATTAGGGATTGAAGCAAGATGAGAAGAAGACTCAGATCGATGGGCTGTTGCTGGTGTACACTGATTATAAAACTCATAGGGGAGGAATACACTTATCCATAAAGTTGTGGGTTTTACCAGGCTAACTAAATATTGAACCACAGGCATGGAGTTCTCTCTGACACGCTTGGTTTGTCAACCAATCTGTGTAGCTGACCCTCATTATACCCGTCTTTCTGTCTGTTGCTTCTGGTTATGTAATCCCGGCTTGAATGTTGATGGTAATCCACGCTCTTCCTCTTCCTCTCCCCCTCCCCACACTTCCCTTCCTGTCAATGTGGCTCGGACAGGTTAAGCCGTAGAGGACTCTCGCTGGCTGTCGGGGGGGGAAAAGATGTGCGATGGAATGGTAGCGTTTCCGACGAGAGCCCCGTCCTCCTCCTCTGTAGCCCACAGACTGGCTGCCTCTGCACTTCTCCTCTTCATCCTGCTCCCTCATGGTCATGCATCAGGTAAGTCAGACCCCCAAACACACAAACACACACACTTTCTTTCGTTCTCTTTTTGTCAGTGTTCCCACATGGTACACGCAGAATAAACCGCCATCTTTGACCATCTCTTGTGAATTGATTGAGGTATTTTCACCTTGCCTTTCAAATCAGTCAGATTAAATAATCTTTCTCCGCCCTCTGGTTGTGCTGTGTGAATTCATTCGCTGTACTAATGAGGCACAACAATTTTCCTTTACTATCAAGTTAAATGAGGAGATAATGTTGCTTGTGGTCATACTCCGACCATGAAGCTTGATTCAAACATAACATTTACTGTCTGTTCAGCGATTAAGGACATCTGACTAACTTTAAATATTATTGTGAGTCCTTTTTTGTCATTCCAAGAGATCAAATGTTATGTTTTAATTTGAAATATTATGTTGGTAAATTTATTTCATGTATAAAAGTTGAAGTTAACAGTGCCAGTTTCTAATACACCAGTGTTTCACTTCTTTGCTGAAGACCCAGTTTACTTTCTTTGACCTGTGAGCGCTGGAGAATCATTCCCCATACCGACAGCCTCCTTGCATGTATTATCCACAGTCATTCACGTGCACAGGCCACACATCACAAGCTTGTGAAATGTGCCAGATGTCCTTGCCACCGTGCCTGTGAGAATATGTGAGGATTGTTTTTGTGAAGCCCTGACACTTAGATGGGGCTTAGTTTGTCATTCTTTTATTGTTCTAAATAATTTGTTGTTATGGGAAGAAGAAAAGGAAACATTAAGAAATAAAACAATCAGAGATGAGCCTCTGAGCAAAGAAGGGAGGGAGGTGCTGATCCGAAGCGCATCATCCCGTTCTGTCTTATGTAACACACGATTCATGTAAAGGCCAAAGGGGCTGTTAGTGTGCTTAGTTTCCGCTTTCAACATGCTTCCATGTTTTCTGTCGGTTATCTGAAATGTGCGTTTTGATCCAGAACTCGAGTCCGGTGATTCCTCATTTTCCTGACACTTTTCTCTCTTTATGAGAACACAATGTCCCCATTGGTCTCTGAGCTTAATTATCTCATCTAAAGATGTAAACGAGGTTTGGACATTAATGGCAATTAGAGTCCATGCAGCTGGCCAGATATTTGATGTTTCACACACTGATATTGCAACAATGATTGCTGTCAGGTATATTGTGCAGCTTTAATTTCTAGAATAAATTTATTTTCCAATTGTAGCTGCAGCTAATATTATGGCTGCACCAATCAGAATTGTTTTGTCCAGTCTGATTCCTTATTGAAATAAATGCTGCAAAGGAAAGCCACACGTTTCTAAAGACGTATGAGATACCGTTCATACAGCTTCTTGTCTTGTTTGGGCTGTTATTTACTGCAGTGTTGGTGTTTGCTTTCATTTATATTCACCATTTTTCCTCAAATTACCTTTTGGTAGAGTCGTAACTCTAATACAAAAGCAGAAAAAAATAAAATCTCGGTTTGAGTATGATATGCCTTGTTGTTGATCCAGCCAAAGATCAGTTTGATGAAAGAAAAGGCATATTATTCATAAAATAATGTGTGTGGACTATAATGGTTCACTGGGGGTGTATCTTAATAAAAACACAGCCGCAACAGGGAATGGGAATCTGGTAAAAAATAATTTATATTTATTTAGTTTTTCTTCCATCATATCAGCAGATAAAATACAGATGCAGTTTGGAATGTTAAAAAAATTACTTTATAATATGACTGTATTACAAGACATCTTTACATTTTATTACAAAAAGAAAAAAAATGACGAACAAATTAACAAGATGTTAAAATAACTTCAAATGAGCAAGATGCATGCCAGCTTCAATAGCATTAGGAATATGTACTGCAGCATTCATGATGTGAAAGTATGAAATTGAATTCCTAATCAGACATATTATCATACCGCCAAGGCTTTAAAGTGGTCATTAGTCGTTTCAATCACCAACCTCTCTCTCCCTTCCTCTCTGCATACATAATTTACATAGGTAATCCCTCGACACGTCCTATGGATGGTGAGTGAATATGAATTTCATCACCAGTAGCTGCTCTGTTACACACATGAATAAAAAGCTGTTGGCTGCATCAATGTTGTGGCGTTTTTTCCCCTGCAAGGAATTTCTTTTAATTGACAGGAGAGTTGAGTATTAATTTCTTTCAGTCATAATTTTGCTTGTTTTTTTTAAAGCCTGAGCCTCTAATTTTATAAAATATTTTCCTAAAGTTTTCTTTCTCTGCTAGGAAGAAGTGGAGCCAAGATATTTTTAGAATCAATCACTTTCAAGCCTTGTCTTTTTATCTGTCCAATTGTTCATTGTGATGAAGTTACCGGCAGCCTGTTTCCTGAATTAGCGCAAGTGACTTTCTTGGGATTCATGTTTGCGATCATTGCTCAATTATGTTTATGTTTTGGAGATGGTTCAGATGTAGCCACCTTCTGAAAAAAGCAAAGTGTTCATAGAAACGGAGCTTTAATAAACAAGGATTTGCTGGGAAGCACCTCTGGCTTTCATCCTGCAGGATTTTCGGGAAATTACATGGATGTTGCTTGTTTCTCAACATTTTTCTGAGCATATCTGACATCACCGCTGAAGTTAGCTGAGTGGAGCTCCGTTCCTAATATGGTGTCAATTTCTTACAATAAGCCTTTGTGGCATGTTTCTGAGGAAGTACGCCCAGACAGTGAGTCAGAGCTAGAAGAGTAAAGATGGGAACTCTGAGCACCAAAGGGTCTATTCCCATGATTTGCGCAGCATGTTTTCAGCTTTAACATTGTTCCATCTGGTGAGAAGTGGAAAAAAAAGGTTCAAACCTTCCGTCTGTAAGCAGTTAAAAAGATAAGTATTGGCTTCTGAAACCCATTGTTCTGACGTTAATCTAAAGCTGTGCATGAAAGTGTGAGCAAAGGAACAGAAATCTCCCATAAACGAGTCTGCTGTGCTCCCCGAATGCTGGCGACGTTGATATGTTAGTTCGTGAGAACAGGAAGTGGAATAACAAAAGAAATCCCAGGAAGAAGAACATAGCAGAGGGAAAGAGGGAGGAGACATGGTGGGAGTGGAAAGCTGCCTTTTGCATTTCTTTGGCATTTTGTTTTGGATATTTGGAGTTGTGAAAGATGAACAAATATTTGTCAACCTCATCAAAGGCTATTGCATGAACAGATCCTTCTGTTTGCTCATGAATCAATGGGTTGTGCTGTCTCCACTATTCAAGTCAAGTTTATTTCTGTAGCAGATTTCAGCAACAAGGCAGTTCACAGTGCATTACACCAGCAGTAAACATTACATTTAATCAAATGCCTTCATCAAAATCATCAAGCAAATACAAATCAAATATGTTGATCAATGTTCTACCTATAACGGAATGGAAGGAGTTTAAATGAATTTGTTTTCTTGAACATTGGTCATAGGGACAGGGCTTGATGACTCTTCTGTCTCTGTAGCAGAGCAAAGCCTCACTGACCACAGAGGAAAATATCTGAATGTGCCATGGGATCTTCTTCTGGGATCTCCAGCGGTCTTTAAAGTATGTTCCTTCGTGTACCAACAGAATGATCTGGATATACATCAAAAACTAAGTGTGTCATTTCAGTTATCAGTGTTTGTAGCAGTAACAGTACGACTTGGGGATGTGGGGAATAATGTTTCCAGTGCAATTATTTGTTCGGGACGATTCCCTTAAGTCCTATTAGCAAGGCACTTTGCAGACGGGCGGGAATAAAGTAATGCATTGACTTCTCTGTCCTCTCTGAAATCCAAGAACAAACAGTGCATTTAGAGGATATTGGAGGCCATGGTAAGCTGCATCGCCAGTCAGCATTTAGATCTGCTAACTCACCGTTTCTGTTGTGACAGAGCAAATTGTGCGCTGTGCCAGGTCCCTTTTCTACAATCCGTCTCTCTGTTTTCCTCCATCTCTCAAAAGGTCTCAGCCATTAGCCAGGTGACACAGAGGGCCATTAAGAGCAGCCCGCTCAAATCCATCAACCTTTCCCTTTCATTACCTGTGTGTTTATCACTTGAGCCATCAATCTTTGCTCTCACCCTGTGCCATTTAGCAGTTTCTCCCAGCCAATCAGGCCCTAAAGGCAAACTTTAGACGGGTCACCAAGCAAGGAAAAAACAGATGCTGCAGTGTGGACAGGTGACGCAGGGGCATTTCATTCACTTTAAAGTGCGGTCTGGATTGTTCTAATATTAGAGAAGATCACAGATGGTTGGGATTATTGTTGGCCACACAGTGCAACCGCACAGCGTGGTAGCACAAGGCTTATTGGAGGTTGCAATTTGTACTGCTTTGAGTCTTGTTGTTTTCTACCATTTGCAATGCTTCTCCTTAATGTCCAAAATTCACATTGTGCTGATTACTATTTATTGTAGCAATTGATTAATCTACTGATAAAAAAAAGGCACTTTCTACAAATTTTTCATTTGACCACTTGTTGGAAATGCATTAAAAGATGCAAATAATTCCAATCCTTTTTTAAATAAGAAAACAATTTTATTCCCCAAAATTATTCCTTTAGCAAATGTTACCTGGGTGAAGTGGAAACTATACCACTTTAGGAGTTTTGGCTAAAACATATTTAAAGACAATGGTGTCTTCATCTTAAATGGCTTCATTACTGCTCAATATATTTTTTCTTTTTTACCAAATGGCATTCTTTGTGTGTGTACGCTGCAGTTAAAGACTACTCAATTACTAAATTAGTTGTAGTTTATTTCAATAATCGATTAATCACAATTAATCCTTTCATTTTGAACAATTGTTTCAAAATAAAACGATTGTTCAGAACCGACACTTACTGTTTTAGCTCATTGGAAATATGAGGAACATGGAAATATACTTGTGACACCTGCTGTACTGTAAATGTTAATGAATGTCAAACCAGGAAGAGATGGCACTAGATACAGCGTTGTAAAATGGTGCTCACACACAAAGGTTATTTTGTGAGCAGTTCTAACAGAGCAGTTGTTTCCCTTCTACCCAGCTTATTTATTTCATATGAAATAATTATAACTCTATAACTAAATGTCCCTCTAGAATTTTTTTGATTGCAAACTCAATCTGGTCATCTTTATTGCAGCCCAGACAAGCCGTCTCTTCTCTCCAAACTTTGACCTTGGTAAATCTTGTGTGATGGAATGGTTTAAATCTTTTTCTACCATATTAGGAAACTGAACTGTAATGTAATTTCTACCTTTCAGTCATGTATCAGGTGTCAGCATCTCTTGCCGCAAGGAAACTGAAGCGCTCATTGGCTTACAATGTGTTCATAACAGCTAAAAATGATGAACAGCAAATTGTTATCATTGCACACACTGATATTTCAGTGCTAGAGCATTGTGGAGCCCTTACTTAGACGTTCATGTGGCCTGACTTGATACTGGCCCACATTAGTAATATGTCACCTTCAAAATAAAACGATTGTTCAGAACTTGACTTTTTATGCATCTTTCTATTCTCTCTTTTTCTTTTCTTTTTTTTTTTTTGTCATAAAATACCCACGTCTAATTTTTAAGGATTATTTATGAGTGTTGTAGCTTTGTTTTCATTTAAAGATTGAGCTTGTATGTTAAAGCTCTGGTTTGGGATCAGTTGTTTGAATTTGACAATGATTTCGAGGAAACAATAAAGCCAAGCAGCAGAGATACGGTTTGTTAATAGTTTTTCTGGGAACCGAGTGTTGCTGTCTGGAGCAGCATGCAGTCGTAATGATTTCCAAAGGGTCTCATCGAAGGTACTAGCCCGCTGAGTAGAGGACAACTCAAACTAATGAGCTGCTAAATATATCCCCCAGCCTCTCCTGTCTTCTGCTGCTTTTACTTCACTTTTTCTTTTTCTTACGCCGAAACAATCACTCCTATTCTTGAATTTTATCTGATATCCTGAACTGAAATGGGTTTTAGGCTCACAATGAGGTGAAATGTCACGATGGCATTTATTGACAAATCAAGTCTCTGGAATGTCACAAAATTCTATTATAAATATCAATATTTTGAGTTTGGATTTCAGTCCTGCTTTAAGTATGCAAAGTCCTTATTCTCTTGGTTCTTGTAGCTTTTCTCTCCTCTCCTATCTCACTTCCTCCTTGGTGTTTGCTCGTGTGTTTTTTTTTTTTCAGACCCACCGACAGTGTGGGTTGTTTTTGTCGTCACACGTTTAGTCAACACCAGCATCCTGTTCAAACAAGCTCCTCACCTTGCACACGAGGCACAAGGCATCCCACACACATGCTGACTTTGCCTGGTGGTGAGACGTCCAAGCTGTTTTAGAGCAACCACGATCAAAGCTCATGACGCTAACACACGTTTAAAATGTTATCTGAACATCTTGAGCTGCTTTGCTTTGTTCTACTGTTAAGATATTTCACAGCTTACTTAGCTGTTGACAAAATGTTCCCTTTGCTGACTAGTTGCTATCATGATTGGAACTAAACATAATGTCTGGTTGGTTATCTCCTCCAGCAGTACAAAGCTAACATTCATTCAGGTCCCAGCACGCCTCAATGTGGGTAGAGTGGAAATATGGCCACAGTTCCCACAGCTTCCCGTCAAGTCCTTCCTGGTTTTTCAGCTTTTCCTTTGCCACACTTTCAACTTTGGATAGCTTTAAGAAAATAAGTAAAGGCCTGTTTTTTTTATTATAATTTAAATAACTTGCTAAAAGTGAGTGTATATTAAGAATTGACAGCGACGTGGTATGACAGACTGGCTGATACACTGCTTAAGGGGAAGGGCTGGGCTGTACATGTGGTAGCCTGCTACATTTACATAGCCTGTTGTCATGGAGTCAAGGCCCAGCTGTTTCACTTTAACCCCCTGCTTTTATTTTGTGAGAACATTTCTTCTTCATTCGTAGTGATTGTAAGTAAGCAAAAGGAGAGGGGAACAATGACTGTTCCTGATTCCCATCTGCCCTGCTTTTAAAGAGCGGTTACACTAGAGATGTGAACTGGAGTTTTCTCTTAAATGTGGCTTCATAACTTGCACTTTGACATTGCTGAAATTCCTCTATTGAGGTCCTAAACAGCATTCAGTAATTACTCATGACTCTTCATCCGGTTCCTGAAATATTTAGTGACCAGTGGCCTTTCCTCCACACTGATGCCCTCTGTCCTTATTGCTTCATCTGCAAACAAAACCTCAACAATGATGATCTTTGTAGTGGCTTGATGCGACTCCATTTAGGTGATCATGTCAGCATTTAACTGTGTGCTTCTGTGTATTCAATAATCAATTAATCGCATGATAAATTAAAATGAGCTTGATCATTTACGCTGAGAGTTTTTGAAGGGCAATTTTGTTTAGACGCATCGTAATATTTTTTTATGGTTTTGGTTGTGAGTGGTTTTTATTTCTGTATTGTTTATTGTGTTTGGTTGTTTTGGATATTTTCCAACAAGTGTTCATTACAAAGGCAGGTTTTATTGGTCTTCAGAAGGGCAAACTTGCATTTTTATACCATTATTATTATCTTAGTTGAAAATGGTCTCAAAATAACAAATATTGTTTATTGCAATAATTTCTGAGACAGATTATCTTCCAGCTAAATCTGTTATGGTGACAATCCCAGGTACAGCATTTGTAATGCTCCAGCCAACTGTTGGACCACTATAATTTGTAATTGCTGAAAGAAAAATGATATTATACTCTTTGTGAATATATTTATATTTGAGTAAATTACTGTTTTATTGCTGGATTGTTTAAAAAATGTCATAACATTGAAGTCGTGTTGATTGGAGGAGAGTGGTTGCGGTTTCCGGTTTGAATTTACTGCCGGGGTTATTGAAAGAGTTTGCAATTTGTGATTGTTTGTAAAACACACAGTTTGCCTGAAAGGTGACAGAAATTCACACACACAGCTAACCGCATGCCTTTTCTCTCATCAGAGCAGGCTGCTTGTGTTAAGAGGTTACACAGAGATACTTGTTGCCATTTTGTTCGCCCTCATGGAGACTCGATGGAGCAGTTGGCCTGAGAGTCCAGTTGGACCTCATTACTGTGATGATGGACAAAGGCCTGGAACAGGGTCGGCTTTGTTGCATAACAGACTGTAGAGAACTTATTTCTGTCTCCTTTCGCTTTTGGATTGAACTTCTCTTACATTAAATCTTGACTAGATTATATCGATAAACATAACTTGTTTCTGACAACTAGAGTTAGATAAAATTTTCTTTGCGTTACTCTTATTCAGAAAATGAAGAAGTAATTTAATGAGAACTCCAACACATAAAAATAATAAAAAATTTATTATTTAGGGTTTTTTTTTTCATTAAAATTACTTTAAATTACTCTTGCCATTTAAAACATTTTTCTGGTAAAATTGCATCTGTATTCTGGTAATTTAATGACAAACTTCTCATAATTAAACAAAAATTCTTGTAGCCTGAATCAAATACTCCCTATAATTAAAATAAACACTTTTCTATCATTTGTATTGAGTATTTTTTGTTAGAAAAAAATTGGATATTGTTTGATAAAAAGTCAGAGATTTTATTTTTAATTCCACCAAGGTCTTGCAGGCTCTGGTAACCAGGGTTGACTTCGGCCGACTTTCACCTTCAACCAGCGTCCCGGACTCGGCGCTCATGCCTCTTCTAGCTGACAGGCTCGAGCCGCTGAAACACGATCAACCCACAGTTACTTTGACAGTTTTTCAGTGAGGGGGATGTTTTCGGCTGAGCACATGCACGTGTGTGTGTGGGAGGGGTCCCACACACTCTTTTGTTTTCTTCTGAAAGCCTAGAAGTAGGAATGTCTGCCTCCCAGCTGTCGTCAACGGAGACGGCAGTGGAAGAGAAGAAGGGAGCGCTCGCTGTTCGCCACCTCAGAACATCCTCCCATCTGTTGTGTGAGGGTCGAGAGTGTGTGCATGTTTGCATGTTGGGGGGTCACACAATGGCTGCCCTCACCCGCTTTGGCCTCACATGCATATTTAACCCTTCAAATGCAAAGTTGTCTGTTGTCCTTTTCAGAGGCACGCTACTTAAATCTGTCACTGTGCCCCATCCACGGCAAGCGAGGACAATGGGGCGCACGGGCAGCACACGTGGCTCGCTAAATGCATCAGAACAGCAGGGGTGGACTGAATGAGGACAGGGAGGATTTTCCTCTGCATTTAGACACTTCCATCTCTGGGTGTTTGCCTGTGTTTTTGCAACCTTGTGTTGCAGCTGCAGGAAGACGTGTTTTCTATAAATGCTCTTTTGAGACCTGCAGCTGCTTGACTCATGTTTGTCCGACGGTTGCCTATTAACTGTTACAATGAATCTGGTAACTAACTAATAAATATTGCTTGATATTTAAGGGGTATATCACACATGAAACACAGATTAGGAAAACAAACTTTAGGAGAAATTGAAAAGTTTAGTCTTGACTGGTTCTAACATTGTGAAACTCCTTTTATCTTGGTGCCAGGACCTCCCACACACTCCTTTCTCTTCTTCATCGTTCTCATTTTAAACTTCTCTAAATCGTCTCTCAGAAACTCATTTTTGCAGAACCTAATGGTTTGAAGTTTCAGCTTTGTTCTGCATCATTTCCACCCTGCAGATTTCAGTGTGAAACTCCTACCATTTTGTGGTTATTATATTCTCTTTTTTTTTTTTTTCTCAGCATGCTTCGTTCATACCTTTTCTCTCTCACTAAACACCCATATTTTTTTTTTATCCTCTTTCTGTCTTTCTACTGTGAGGTTTTCCTGAGGTGAACGAGAGAAGCAGTGGGTTTTGTAGAAATGAAATTTAGAAGTTGTCCTGAAAAGAAAATGACCCTGCTAGTATCAATCACACACTATCTGTTTCGTGTGAGTCTCTCAGCTCAAGTTGCACCTCTTATTGCTTGCACCTTGTTTGACTGCCTTGGCTGATGTGTGATACTTGAGTTGAAGTGAGATGGAAAAAAAGGGATTTAAATTGCATGAGTTGGAAATGCATCCTTTAACGTCACACAATACGGTTCTGTGTGGACATTTAGAACATTGAGTTTTTCTATATTTGTTACCAGTTGTCAAACCGAAAGTCCAGACTTTTAGGGTTTAGTTGAGTCATATGGCTTTTTGTTAACTTATTGGTTTAATTGTTTTTATTTCCTACAAAGACCAATTTGGTAATTGACGACGTATAATAAAATATAAAATTATTATACAAGATCAGATTTTCACTCAATGTTAAACTTTACCATGAATTTTGACTTCTTTAAATAAGCCTAAAGAAGTCAAAGATGTTATTGATAAATAAAATTCACCTAAAGCGATCCTGTGTCCATGTAGATATTAAAGATGGAATAACTCTGAGTTATTGATATTTCTTAGGTTTTTGTTGTTCTGCAGTTATTCATATGTTGAAACTGCAAAGGAACTTTAAGCAACACAAAGATGACAAACTATAGCTGGCATTTCAAAACTGTATTTAGCATCATATCATTTAGTGTTCAGTGCATTTATTGTAGTTAATTAGGTTAATGCTATCCATAGAATAAAGAGATGCTTACCTTAACTATCAGATTTCCTGGAGACTTCCAAGAGTTCCTAATACCAATCATCTTCCTTCTGTATTGGACTTTTCAGAAGCAGTACTTTCTGCTTTGTTCTAAAATGTTCCGATTTCTGTGAATTGTTGAATTCTCGACTCCCTGTCATCAGCCTGATTAAACGGCTGACATGCTTCTGCAGAAAATCATTTATTTTTTAGAAGCTGGTAAAAGTTTTGCAGTATTTTCCAAAGACTAGAAATTGATAACATCCTTCAGTTGCAACTTTATCACCATTGAGTGTTTTTAATGGGAAATTTCAGAAAATTTTCAGATGTAAAAGCACCTTTAGCTCCCAACAGACCCATGACTAATTGGGGGAGTCAAAAATACCTTCAGTTAAAATTTTCATGTATGTTTATCAATTTTTAAATTAAAAATTAAAAAAATTTTCTGTGCAGCTTTTATTAAGTTATCTCCAATTTAAACACACTTGGAAAAGCCACAACTAAACTTACTCAGGCTTTCTTTTTAAATGCTTCTAACCAAATATGAGAGTAACAACACAAACCCCCAGCTTTAATCCCCTGTTAATATTTACGACTGAGCTTATCTTTTAGTGGCAGAAATTAGTGCAAGTGTTGTTTCTGACACTACCACACCGTGGGTCCTGCTTCACTGTACTACACTCTAATAACAACAGCTTGGCTTAAAAATCCCACGGATTAGCTGGAGAGACAAGAGAGCATGGAAAAACAAAAACATCCTGGTTTCCAAAATGATTGCAGCATCATAAAAAAAAACAACAACAAAGAGATTGGGCTGAAGCCAACTAATATACAAAACGTATTTATCAGGAAAAATGGACCACATCGCCATCTTTTCAGTTTGTAGCCTAATCCAAGCACAGCCCCCCTCGCTCCTTTATTTACGTAAACACACACATAGAGGAAAACACACCCTCTTTTATGGGCCACTGTAGAAAGCAACCTAGCCAGCTGACTGTTTAAGTAATCAGTATCTGATCTGCTGTAATGCTCTTCCAGCTTGTAACGGAGAACAATTAGAAATTTAATTTGCCCGGGCAATGATTGCTAAAACCCACATCTTTCTCCCACCCTGATTTATTTATTTTTTTCTTTCTTCATCCCAGTCCACCCCCCTCTTGCACTCACCAGACGTGTGCCATTAGCGACAGATGGGAAAGGAGAGATATTCACAGGCAGTCCGGCACCTCAGGGCTATGAAGGGGATTTTGATGCCCCCCCACCCGTGGTCTGAGTGTCCTCCAGCACAGCTTTACGGCTCTAGCTGTTGGGATTAGGAATCAGATTCACGGGTGGTGTATCCAGGCAGAGTCTCTCTTCGACGTGAAGTTATTCTCTGATCTTTAAGCAACTAAGCGCTTTGATCAGCTTACAATGGTGTGCTCAAATGGACTCTAATAGTTTAACCTTTTTAAATGTCTCCTTCATTTTGAGAGCTTGCATTTCTATCTTATTTTTAAAAAAAAAGTATTTCAGTAGCTTTCAGAGAGCACACTCAACTCTGTTTTAGTCATTATTGCTTTTTGCCGTTTCTTAAATTAAATCTCTCTCGCAAGACTCAGATAACAGCTTGTGTTTTACTGTGACTCATTCCCTCCCTGAAAACCACAGAACATGTTGTGCTGAAGTTTGATTAGGTAATGCAAATCTACTCGGTCGGTTGTTTTCATCTTTTTGTTTCGATATTAACTTTCGGCTTATTGACAGGGAGAGGCACAAGTTGAATCATGAACATTGCACACATTCTGGCCACCTGGACTGAGTTCATTCTTTCAGCTAACAGAATCTCTTCATCAGGATTTCAGCCTCACCTTCAGGCTATTATAATTGTCATGCATTATATCCAGAAGTATTGGTTCATGCTAACCTGCCAAAACATGTTTTCTTGTAGCTTGTAATTGCTTATACCATATTTTCCTCCTGATGTTGTCACATTTCTCCTCCTGTCTCTGTCTGTTTGCTGTGTTTTATGGCCTCATCTTGCCATTTACCCTCCATTTATATCACTTTTTGTTGCAGTAGTTCAAGCATTTTAAGTTTCATTGTAGCCAGAGTGGCATAAATTTACAATTCCCACCTTTGGGATTGTTTTTCAGATGACCTGCGTTTCAATTTCTCTTAAAGAAATAGTTTGCGAGTGTCTTTGCTGTAGAAGGATGGTTTTATTTTTAGCCGGGTTATATTTAGATCCTTTGGTTTTTTGTGTCTATTCTTATGCAAGGTGTGGTGTTGTACGTGGTTGCACTGATTGTGATTAATTCAGACTGAAACCATTTAGTTTCATATGGTGGTTTAGTTGCACTCTTAACAATGTATTTGTGTTGAGAACACAAATTCATTTATTTTTTTTAATGCATTTATTTTTCCTTTATTTTTGTTTTGTCAGTATGGTGATTTATGTCAAGGAAAAAGTTATAGAAGTTTTGCAAAAAGTATATAATGTGAATAAATGTATAATCTGATAAACAAACAAAAAAACACATTATGTAAAATATGAGTGTTGTGACGGTGATAGTCCTGCAGCATAGAAGTTTAACCGAAGCAGCGATGAAGTCGTTTTTTGCTTTTTCTTTAAAGTTTCAAAGGGTAGTAAAATATATTTAACATACAATATCAATAAAAACTGGTTATTGGCCATAACAGCAATATTTATATTGGTTCTTGAAATTGGACCAAATTTTCACATCCGAGTGTCCAAAGTGTTTTGCCTTCAACTCATTCTCATAAAGCTTTTCATTCCAATATGGTGTAAAACAATATTAACCGTCCAGCCTTTCTTCTAGTTTAGCTCTATGTACTTCACTCAGTTTTATGCCTGGGTTATTGGGTAAGCAGCCACACATAAAGGCACCCATGCATTTCTAATTTTAAGGCTCTCCCTCAAATAAAACCATTTCAAAGGGGGAGAAAAGATTAGTACCATTACGACTCATCTGTCCACATCAGCTCTATTGACCGCCTTGTGGGTCACCACAAAGGATAACAACAGGGGTTAAAGCTGCTGCCCTGAACTGCCCCCTAAGGCCTTTTTTGTCCCCTCCTGCCTCTCAGTCAGTCGTAATCAATTCATCACCTTTACCACCTCCATTACCTCCATCGTCTCCTTGGAGAGCCGTTATTCTCCCCGATGCCTTCCAGGGAACAACTGCTCTGGTCACGGTGTCAAATAACATCCTGAAATGTGGATGTGCAGACGGCGTTTGGGTGTGTAAGTCAAAAGAAAGGATGTAGAAAGTTAAACTTTAAATGCATACATTTTGGTGTTGTTTTACCACACGAAGCACACATTAGGGACAAAACCGAAAAGAATCCTGGAGGGAGAAGGATTTCTGTAACTTTGCAATTTATAAAAAATGTTGTAGAATTAATGGAAGTTAAAACTATATTATTTAATCAAGTAAGTACATAATATTTTTAAAAAAGAACTGTTCTCACTCTCAGATAAATGAGTTGATAATCGGTATATCTGTTGACCAAGACCTGTTGGTGACCTATGAAATATAAAATCCCCAAGTTATGCAGCATGTTTTTATTTCTAAAGCAGCATGAAACCTGATTTTTATGACATAGCTGTTATAACCCTGTGGTAACTGAATGTTTTGTTCATCTTTAAGCCTCTTGAGTAAACACATCCAGTTTCTCCGCAGCACAGTTCAGTAACACACCCACTGGTGTCAGTCTTGTCAGCCCTGGGCGTGCCTTTGTTTATGGGTGTTGACTTTGTTTCCCTGCGTGTGCATGTGCATGTGTGTGTGTGTGTGAGAGAGAGAGAGAGAGAAAGCCTCACACATTTGAGTGTTTGCATTTAATCTTCTGGTGCCAGCTTAGAGCGTCGTTTCTCTCTGGAGATTAGAGAACGTCTGAAGCTCTGCTGTGGAAATAGTCTCTTTTCGATCTCTAAATACACACTGAAGTGGGGCGATGTGGCTGTTTGCTCTGTTCCTGTTTGTTTGTGACAGGCAAGTTATCAAAAGTTTCAAAAGAGGATGGGTAATAAGATTTTTATCAAATAGAATGAGGCAAGTGGATTTTTACTCCCATTTTAATTAATAAAAGATTACTATGCAATGTTTAACTTTAGAAAACAGATTAAAGAAGTGAAACAAAGAGTTACAATGCCAACATCAACCTATTAGTAGAAGATTAATTTATATATGCAATAGTAATAGATCTGGTAAAAGCCTTTTAAATCTCATCCTGACACATTCTTGGTTTCTACTGAAATCAAGCTCTAATTCTTACACACCTGTTTTACTTTGAGATGTTTAGGAAAACATGAAGCCAAAGGAAAATGGTCTGTGAGATTGCCTTTGTTTACATTTCACACTTTAACAAATAAGCCAAAGCAATATATCATAATTAAAGCAGTAACTGTATGGAATATGCATATCACATGAAAATGCAACAAATTCTTTAGGTCTCATTCTTTCAAGTTCTCTATTACCACAGCTTTTATGTGGCCCTTTAGAATCCAAATTACATCAATAAGTTCCTCCAGTTTTTCACAATATGCAAAATTCACACAACAGCAACAAATCTCCACATTTTTTTATGATTTTCCTGCAAATTTTCTCCAAATTGTTCAAACTTTTTGAGTTTAAGCGACTGCAGCCTTACTTAATGTCAGGTTATAGTCCATAATTGATACGGCAAGTAATAAAAAGTCAGATTTAACATCATACATTAGTGCAAATATGATAAAAAATTACTTTATGAATTGGTACCACAGAATCTGCACTTTTGATTGGAAAAAGAATACTAAAACAATCTCAAAGTCCTGGAGGAACAGCTATTTATTTATATTTTAACAGTTTAATTGGTTTTATCAATGTGTTCTGGCACAACCGGCCCTTTAAGAACATTCAGGTTTTTGATATGACCCAAAATAAAAATGAGTTCGACCCCCCTGTAGTAGATGGTCAGTTGATCCTTCAGTATGAGGGGAAATGAATTAAATGACAATATTGTGGTCTGAATACTGAATTCCACACTCTTGATCCCAACACACATGCACTGTTCAGAAGGGGAGCACTTACTTATAGATATGACAGGACATGTTTCACAAAATCCCTTTCATTTCCCCACATTTAGACCTCCTCAATACACCAGTGTACATGGGATGATGGGAAACAATGTGACAGCTGCTCTACATTACCTGCCATCAGGTGGCGCCACACCAGATTTACTCAGATTACTGTCTGGGCCCCGAGTCTTACTCAGTTTACACAGGTGCTGCTACGTTGTGTCAGATGTGCTGGATTTAGATGCTCTCCCTCGCCAGATCGTAGCTTTAAATGTGGGGGTTATTCCGAGGAACTGTTGGCACACAATGCACATTTAGATGATTTTCTCTCACCGCGGTAAAACACAGGCTCCACAAGGAGCTGGCATTGCCCTGCTGCGCCGTAGGTGAAGCCTGGGAAGGTGGACCAAAACATGATTAACTCTAGGCTACTGCCTCATCCTGTGTTTCTTGTTTGGCTCAGCTATCGAAGTCTGCCATTAACAGAAAATAAATGAACCCAGAGTAGGACCCAGACCTACTGCCAGAGTGAACCATTACCAGTTTGGGAAGAGGGTGGTTTAATGAGCAGGAGCTAATCTAGAAGAATTAGATTTATACGGAGCTCACTGTGACATTTTAATCCTCTCCACAGTAGCGAGACTTCCTCCATCTAACTCGTTGTCTTGATCCAGTGTTCCTCTTCTTGTGGTGTGAGATGCAGCAGAGTTTTAGTTACATTGCCAGTGCGCTTTAATTATCAGCTCTACTTGTCAACAGTTTCCCTTTTGAAAGGTCGTTTGACCTGGCGACAGCTGCCTTCAGGGTAGACCAGACCAGGCCAAGGTTCATGTCAGCACAATGAAACAGCGCGGCAACATTAATGCAGCACTCGGATGCCAGACTGACAATAAAACAATTCTTGTCTACACACTGAGTAAATTTAATGTGATATTTAAAAGTAAAGCCAGATTATGAATAGAACATTCCTCCAAAGGTAAACAATTAGTTTTTCCACTTGGCTGGCACATGAAAATCTCTGCCTAAATAAAAACTTAAGATACACATTCTGTTTTGAGGCGAGCTGAACTCTGTTTACTTTACATAGCACATAATTACTTTTTTTTATCTTGCATTATTAAATATGGATTATAATCTCAAATTGACTGCCAAACTGCTGCAGGAAGTTGGTTACGTAAGCCGGAGGAGTGAAGCTAAAATCCCATTTGTGTCCCAATCCTTCAAGCAGTGAGCTGATAAATATTCCTGTCATTGTGTTGTGTGACTTTAGGTTGTGCGCCGCCACACAGAGTGCAGCATGGAAGCCTGCTGAACCAGACCGAGTCCAACCAGGTCTCCTACCCTCCTGGCTCCCAGCTCACATTTGGCTGCGATCCAGGATATACTCCAGATGGACCAGCTATTGTCTTTTGTACCAGCGATGGAGTTTGGTCCCGGTCACCTCCAAATTGTATCAAAAACTATGGTGAGCAGCAACCTTATTGCTGATTTAAAAGAAATGTAATTTCACGTTGATAAACTTAAAGATGGAGTACTTCATACCCCTTAAAATCTTTAATATTTCACTGCAAAAACACAAATCTTACTAAGTATTTTTGGTTTAGTTTCTAGTATAAATATCTTAGTTCACTTGAAATAAGCTACATAAAAAGGCTTGTTTTAAGTAAATAATTCCTTAATATTCATAAACAAGTACTAGTTCCATTGGCAGATTATTAAAATTATTTTAAAAAATTTCCCCATGTGTTAAGGTAATTTATGAAACTAGTACTTTTTCATCAATATTAAAGAATTATTTACTTAAAACAAGTGCCTATATCTTGAAATTGAAAAGTTATTTTCAATTTAGCACTGGAAACTAACCCAAAAATGCTTGGTAAAATGTTGAGTATTTGATGTATTGCAATTTTCTATATTTAACACAAAATTGAAGTAAAGTGATGCATGGCATCTTTCAGATAGTAGTTCAGGCTTTTGAAGTTGAACTTCAGCACATAATACACGAGCAAACCCAAACTGAAATGTCTCTTCACTACGCCTCTATACAATACAATAACATTGACAGAAACGTTTGTCCTTGAGAGTTGGCAGGAGGCAGCGTGTCATTCTAGGTAAACTCTGAGCTTTGAAGTCTCTCCACAGGTAGAAATAATGACAAACAGATTTTCTGGCCACAGTAATATTAATCAAACCTCCATTTCATCTCTCTCTCCAGTGTGTTCGCCTCCGACGGAACCAGAGAACGGAGGCTACCGCTGCCACCCGACTCCCTGCCACCGTCTCATCCACAACACCGTCATCGAGTATTTCTGTGATGAGGGATACACGATGAAGGGCGACTACAAGTACCTCACCTGCCTTAACGGCGAGTGGGACAATCCCATGCAGATCAGCTGCAGACTAACACAAGGTTTGTTATCCTATTTACTGTATTTTTTTGGAATTTGATTAATTTTATTTTTTATTTTTGAAGGCTTGAAAATGTGTACAATTATGACAGAGGATAAGGGTCACAATAAAAAAAGTTGTAATAATACAAGAATAGACATATATTGTGTAATATGATTTAAAAAGTCATTATGAGAATAAAGTCATAATATAAGAAAAAAGTCACATGACAGTAAAGTCAAAATGATATGGGAATAAAGTCATAATATTACCAGAATAAAGTTGTAATATTAGTAGGATGAAGCAGTAATGTTCTGATAATTACTACACCAAAAACATTATACAAAATTAAAATAGAAATGTTATAAAGTTATACTGTGGAAAGAATTGTGCAAACTACTCTGTGTTTCAAAGAAAGAATCATGAACTAGACAAGCTGTCCACGTCAGATCTTGATAAATATCGAAGCTTTGCTCACATTAAAACAACTTTGTTCTAATACGACTTTCTTACGATGCTATTGTGTCATTATTGTTCTAATATTTTGACTTTATTCTCATTACATTATGACTTTGTTCTTGTAATTTAAAAAAAAATACTCAGTCCAGCCCTAATACTCTGTCGTATAAAATGTGTATATTTGATTTTAAGTCACTCACTCCCATCTTAGCATGTTACAAATTCATTGTGAACCTTTCTGTTTATTCTTATAAAATTGGTTAAAAGTCCAAAGATCTCTGGAAATGTGCGTATGAATCAACAATCTAACTACTTCTACTCCGATCTGTCTTGGTGGGTCATCCAGACAAGGAGCCCAGCTTGCCGTTGGGGATGCCAGCTCTGTCCATCGTTTTGACCACAGCGAGTTCTGTGTTACTCATCCTGCTCTTAGTGGTGCTGTTTGTCCTCGTACAGCCAAAACTCAAGTCCTTCCATCACAACAGGTAAGATAACCTCCACGTCAAAGCTTTTCTTTTTCGTTTCCTCATACCACAAAACTAAACTGGTTTCATACATTTTTGTTTGTTATTGAAGAGAATGTTTTCTGCACCTTATCCTAGGTGTAGCTGGTAATTACAGTGTTTTTTTTGTTTTTTTAACAAAATGTGTTTAATCTATATCATTAAAAGGTCCATATGTTTACTTCTTCTGCGCTCCCAAACCTGTTAGTCACGTGTTTTGGTTGACTCTTGTTATGTAATTTAGCTCATGTATGACTTGTTCTGCAAGCTTTCATTTCTGACATTCCTGGCGAAAAAAAAATAAAAGCATTTTAAAAAGTTAATCTGATCACATTTGACAACTGCATCTGCTGGTGGTCTGTGGTAGAAAAGCCAGGGTGATTTGATTTGATGCTCATTGGCAGTCTTGTTGATTGTGTAATGGACCAGATGGCTTCGTACAGCCCGATAAACAGTCAACACTAATCACTATGAGATTTTGCTGTATTTCGCAACACGTTAGACCTTAACCCAAAACTGAGTTTTGTATGAGGAACCTATTATGTAAAATTCATATTTTATACATTTTTAGATACAGGAGATTGTTTTTGCTAATAAGTTAATGTTTTTTGGTGTCTGGAAAAGGAGCCTTTTCAAAAACCTCCTTATTGTTATATAGGGCACTGCCCCGTTACTTAGCAACCCCAGCGAAGCCAAACTCGTCCCCTAACAACCTGAGCTGAACTCCAGCATGCTTAGTTTGCTGGTTTTACAGCTGTTTGTGCAGTACAATGGCTGCTGAAAAAACAAGTGTTGTTGACTTACCATCCAAAAACCACATGCTGCATTCTTGTTGGGTATCCAGGAGGCTCTACTAATGCTTTTCAAAGATATACGGTTGTATAATTGTAACAAGTTTTGTCTGAAAAAGGCTCAAAACAGGCAGAAGTGAGCAGACTACAATCTCATTATCCAAAAATGTATTGAGCATCTTTTGCATAACCAATAGGAAGCATAATATGTCAGATTTAGATCACTTTGTCCATATTCGGGTTAGTATTAAGTGTTAAATAATTCTGTGTTTGTATTTGGTCATTAGGAGGGAACAGGGCGTCTCAGGCCAGACCAGCTCCATTGTGGTAGAGGGCGTCCAGGTGTCCCTGCCCTCCTACGAAGAGGCGGTATATGGAAGTAGCGGACCCTGTGGTATGTCTGGTCCTCCTCCTTCTCCGCCACCGGCTGCAGCTTCACCAGAGTCGCGGGTCCCCATCGTGCTCTCCGAGGGGCTTCCTCAGGGAGCCGCAGGGGGCCAAAGCTCCAGCAGGAGCCGCCAACACAGAGAATTAGACTTCTGTCTCCCATCAACCTCTTCCTCCTCCTTCTCCTCCCGCCGTCACGCAGAGACGGTGTTGGTTCATCAGGCCCCCTCATCATCCTCCTGCTCTTCTTCGACTTCATGGGCTAGAGAGCACCTTGCGGGTGCCTGGGCGGGCCCCCTACCTCTCCGTAGAGACTCTGAGAGCAGCGACCAGCACAGTCTGCTTTCAGTCACCTCTGTAGACGAGTTTGCTGACGGTAAGAGGAAAATCTACAAAAATCTTTTACGAATACGACCTAATGATGTATTGTTTACATTTTCTGTTGACTGATAAATTTTTTATTTACATATGTTATAAATATTCACATTCCTTGAATTTAACATTTGATGTACGCATGTGCACTTATATTCAGCTCTCTTAAGTCTAAATCACTTTTTAGCAGCAACCCTTCTGGGTATGTCTATACTAGCTGTACACATCTAGAGACTAAATGTGACACCATATGAAAATAAATATTTTTAGGAAATTTTAAAAAATTGTCTGTCAAATTCGACTGATCAAATTTTTGGTTTTTGAAGATTTAATTTTTGGAAAACCTGATTTTAATTTTTATTTTTTTGGCCAGTGCATCCCTTGGGTTACCAAAGTTCATAGTGATGTCAGCACACACAGGGCGGCCATCTTGTTTGACAGGCGTGTTTTTTCAGCTTCTATTTGTTTGAACTTTGAATTCAGGTCAACTCTGATGGAGTCTATGTAAGGCTACAATTTTTTTCTTCTTTTTTTCTCCTTTCAATTATGAGAATAAAAGCATAACATATTAAGAATACAAATATTATTTTCATAATAACTCAACACAAAAAATAAACTTTTCTTCTTTCTTTTTCACGTAATTTTAAGACTTTCTGGTAAAATTGCATAATTATTTTTGCTAAAATTCTAACTAATTTCGTAATCAATAATCCGCAAAGGATTGATTGAAATAAAAAACACTTTTGGAAACGTCTTCTGTCATTTGTAATTTCTCTTATAAAAAAACCCCATTAAAATCAAGAAATTGGATCTGGAATGAAAAAAATCTGAGATTAAATTTTTACCCTCCTCTACTTTCAACTGTACTCCAACCTTTAATGTCTTGGTGCAGAAAAAAAGTTAAGTCACACAATAAATGCAACATTTAATGTCATAACCTGCACAGAGGATAGCA
The DNA here is from genome assembly GCF_019740435.1 of Gambusia affinis. Classification (NCBI taxonomy): domain Eukaryota; kingdom Metazoa; phylum Chordata; class Actinopteri; order Cyprinodontiformes; family Poeciliidae; genus Gambusia; species Gambusia affinis. The sequence goes on from NC_057889.1 coordinate 5,852,898, forward strand.
GAAACACAACCTTTAGGCAGAAAAATGCAAAGCTGAAAGTGAGAACATTGCTGTGCACAAACTGAGGCAGAGTTTTGCAACAAAGTTGACAAAACAACCTTCACTCTGCTCTCATATGACTCCTCTGTTCCCCTGCAGATATCCCTCTGTTGAAGGAAGCATGAAGCCTGCGACCTGCTATCAGCATCATCAGCATCAGCAGCAGCAGCTTCTTCCTCTATCTGTCGCTGCTGTCCGGAACTGACTCTGGCTGTCTATTTACTTCCCCACTACTCCCCTCTGTCGTCCGAGCAACCAGCAGAGAAGTGACTAGAACAATGCTCAATCTCCTACTGCAGCCTCTTCTGCTATTACTGTTTTCAAGCAAAATCAACAACCAGTACCGATACTGCAATATAAGCAATGATGGAGCCCACCGGACCCAAATACTGGTTGAACCTGAGCAAAGGCCAGATCCATTAAGTGGAACCCAGTTGATGTAAATCCTGTAGATCCTGTGAATAAGAGTGAAAAATTTCTTATTGAGTCAGGATTGTTTGTCATAGGTTGCGTGTTACCATGCACTTGCCTCTTGCCCAGTGTAGTTATCTGTATCTCCACTGCAAATAGTTTTTTGTTTTTTTTCCCAGCAAAAGCTATAGACTCGTCAGTTCTGATCAGAATGTCTGTTGATACAAAAAAAAAAAAAAAGTTTGATTAACTTGTGATTTTTGGCTCCTGAAGCTTTGCTGCTCAGAACCGTCTTCCCGCTGTACTTGAAAAGTCGTGAGTCACACCTGACTTTTCGCGGACCTCTTCTGCGAATGCTGCATGTTGTTTTTCAGTTCACTGCTGTCACGGCGCGCTGAACGACGCATGAAGCCTCCTCTGTTTCCTTCTCTCTCTCTGTTCACCGCCACTGTCTAGCAAATGGATTAGCCGGAGTGACAACCGTGTCACAAAAGCTAAAAGCAGCGCGCGGCGTTTCATTAAGCACCATATCACATCTATAAAAAGCCCTGCTTCTTTATTTTCCGCCGCCAGCTGCAGCCATATCTACAGGCCACTGCTTCTGCTACATGAGTGGGATTGATTGGTGTTTTGGCTGCACATCTTACGCTTCTCGTACAGGGGTCAGGGGTGACGTGATTTTCTGCCTGAGCTGAAGTGAGACGCCTGTTGTGATCGGACAGCTGGCTAAACTTTTTAAGGTTCCTATCGTTTTAATTTTTTTCCTCACTGTATTTATTGTTTGCGTGTGTCTGTTTGCTTTGAGTTGCCGAATCGGAGTGTGTATGTGTGTGTATTTCCTGTGTAGCCAGGCAGGAGATAACATGTCCAGATATGGTAGGCCTTGATGCAGCCCTTTTCCTGGTTTGCTTGTCCTCAGATTGAGGACAATGTCCCAGTCTTTCACCATAGGAAAACATCCCTCCCATTGCTTTAAAAAAAAAAAAAGTCACATGAACAAACCAGCTTCACTTGTGGCATTGAGTTTGCAACACAATAAGGGTATTATTTATCCACTCTCAAGCTAGAATACGGCTGTAAAACTTCACTCCTTAAAGGAAGTGGCTCACCCGTTTTCATGCTGAACTAAAGACTCTCCACTGTTGTGAATTGTGAAAACAAACTGCAACTGGTTGCAGTAAAATAATGAAAATAAGAAGAAAAGGCTTTGTTAGATAGCAATATACCCCCTTACTTCCCCCTCAACATACTCACTCACTCACTCTTAATGGCAAGTGCAAATTAAAGAGAGAAAACACGTCCTTCATCTGTTTTTATTCCCAGTTGAAAAGCTTTGAGCTGAAAACAGTATGGCTCGGACAAACCCTGACAATTACCTTTTGAGCTTTGGAAACACACAGAAACACACGAGCCGTCTAAATAGCTGTTCTAGTTTTTATTTGGCTTTTTTTTTTCTGTCATCGTCATGCAAGCAAAATGTTGCCTTAGATTTGTACATTTTCTTTTCTTTTAATATATATAATCTTAAGCCTCCAAATTGATTGCTTAACAGTTTTTGCAACTTGTTGTTTTCCCAGTTGCCTTACTCTGTTCTTTTTCTATTCTATGCATAAAACAGTCTTTATTTATCAATACGTTTACTTCTGTTGTGGGCACAACTAGGCGAATGTCTGTCCCTTTCTGTTCTCCCCACTGTTTTTCCAGCAACTGTGATGAAAATTGACAATAATAACAATGAGCCTGAAAGCACCTATATTTCGTTACCTTTTGGCTTCTTTTGCTGCAAGGTTTCGATTTTTAAGACGACTGGAGGAAAAAGAAATGTTCTAAAGAAGCACTGTTGTACGGTGTTTATTCCCCAGAAATAATAGGTTCAAATTACCCATCTGGACACTTTATTTCAATGCTTTAAGCTTTTTTTTTCTCTCTGAACATGGCAGTGGGTTTGAAGATAGTAATTTAATATTTGTATAAAGTTTAATTTAATTTTACAGTGTGTATATAACTTTCTAATTAAAGCTTTCTTTTAAATGTGGAAGAAGGTGTGAACTTTGTTCAATGTCATCCTTATTTCTGTTCATGATGCACTGAATGTTAAGGAAATATTCTTGCAAACATTTTTATATGGACAGTTTTAGACCAATTTTAAATTAATGCACACATCATTTTCAAAAGTGTATCACAAGCAGGGCTGCATGTAACTTTTTTTATATTTTGCTATGCTATGGCTACAAATTTTAAGCCAATTTGAGCTAATTTGAGATTTATTCCAGTTTTATGAAGAACACTACATGTTTTACAAACAATTTAACAAATGCGTGTCTGAAAAGTGGGAAAATGAGTGCAAATAGAGAACATAATGGACAACTATGATCATCCTCTTTACAGGATTGTTGTACAAAAGCTTTGTTAGTCAGAGGCTTCAAAAGAATCTCTGTAAGACAGACTGCTACTGGAGATCTTACCCACAGCCATATCAACTCTAAAAAGAATTAGTTATAAATGGAACGTAATGTCTGATAACTTAACCACTCTACACTCAAGAAAGGGGAATGAACTAAATATAAATGCATGATACACTTCTAAAGTTTTGACTAAAAAACAATGTTGGAAAAACAGTTATATTTTACATAAATCCCACTTAACTTAATGTAAGAAATACCTGAATGTGTCGAATAAATCCAAGTACACTCAAGCAGCTAAGGATACTTCGCATGTTTTCCCTCGGTAAATTCATAAATCATTTGTGAATTTATCATGGAAGACCATAATGTCATAGTTAAAGATTTATTTTATAGGACTGTCTCTATAAATTCTGTTTTGTGAGTCTAAAAAACCCAGTTCATCTTTCTTAGCCTATTATTTAGGTTGTAGAGTTTAAAAATATTTTTTTGATGTTTATCACGTCTTTTGTCTTAAAATCGCAAGCAGCCATTGTTTGTTTAAACACAGCAGTGTGTTAGTGACCCCCAGTGGTCAAAAACTTAACTACATTAGTTGAAAAGACGTGTTTATGACGCTATATTCGGAAACGTTCGGATTGTTTCGGGTTTGTTCGTGTTCTGCAGTCTGCTTTCGCTCTAGGTCACGTGGGGCTTTTTCTTTAAAAAGACTCCGCCCTGAAACAGCAGCGGCACCATTTTGTTTCATCTTGCATTACAGTCGACGGTTGAGAGGATAAAAAGAAAAGAAAATAAATAAGAAAGAATAGATCTGCAATCTTCCTGCGGTAGGTACATAAAGTTAGAATATTTATATTTTCTCTATAGAAATTCTGCATAGTTAGGAGAAGGGGTATTTTGATGCAGTAGCTTGTAACACGGTTAAGGCCCCGCCGTTGACTAGCATATCCAGGGCATTTGCTAACGCGAAAAATCTTCTGGTTGCAGCAAATTAAACTAAAACTGTCGACATGAGTGGATGTCGTATCTTCATCGGCCGCCTAAGCCCGTCGGCCCGAGAGAAGGATGTGGAGAGGTTTTTTAAAGGATACGGCCGCATTCGGGACATTGACCTAAAGAGAGGCTTCGGCTTCGTGGTGAGTCACCGCATGAGAAAGTAGGTCACGGTGAAATTACTGTTTGTGAACCGGAGAACATATAATCAAACTGGGGTTAAATTATTCCAGAGATTTCCACCATATAAACCTAACGTTTGACTGCAGAGGGAGTGATTTTTGCACCTCTTATTGAATTTTCAATGAGAAAAAGGAAAGGATGCCCCCGCCCCCTCTCCAAACCTCACCATGCTTCTCTGCTAGCCTGAGCAAGCACCAACCCGACATTTCGCATGAGTCTGAAGCAACATTAATGTACGCCTTGCGGGCAAGTTGAGCAATTAAAAACATCAGTTTTGCAAGCAATTATTAACTCAAACATGCATGTGGTAGAATACCAATTTTGCAAGAGTAAGATATTGAGGCTGCATAGCTCTTTTATGAATGTCTCTTTGTGTTTTTTAGGAGTTTGATGATCCTAGAGATGCTGAAGATGCTGTGTATGAACTCGATGGCAAAGAGTTGTGTAATGAAAGGTGAGATTTTCCTGTTTTAAGTTAATGGACTTATTGAACTCGGTTCTGTTTACACGGTGTTCTTTCAGGCCGTATTAGTTCTTTGTTTCTGTACAGATGGGATAGCCACAAACCTGGATGTTCAAGGTTTCCCCCACAAAACTTTCTAAGCCCTGTGCTCAGGGCACTTGGGCATTCATTCATCCAGCAGCCTGTCATGTTTTTGAGTTAAATTTTTTTTAAATGTTGACAGGAAATTTGAAAATATCCCTTGCTAAAGATGTGTTATTGGAAGATGAATATCTGAACCTCATATATAAAGTCTTAAAAAATGCAAACATATATATATATATATATTTTTTTTTAAAAACATGCATTGCTTAGCCTGGTGGGGGAACAAGTAAAGCCTGATGGCTCACCAGGCTTATAATGCTCTGGGGAAAACCCTAATGTGTATTTTATAGGGTTTCATGTACAGGGCTGCAAGTAATGTAGGAAAAAAGCAGCAGGAAAAGGATTGATTTTAGACCTGCTTAAAAACCATTAAAACCTGCTTAAAATCTTTAAACGCTTGAATTTCAAATAGTTTGTCTTCAAGGTTTATAAACTGCTTGATTTCTATTAAAAGTGAACAGTTAAAAGTAGAAGTTTTGTAAAAATCCTAAATTTGGAAAGTATTATTTAAAATTGAAATCGGATGTTTTCATACCCATAATAAAAATACTTGCATGTTTTTTTGTCCCTGTCTGACATTAAATCATTGGAAACATCTCTTACTGACTGTTTTAGGGCAGTTATTTTATGTAAGACATAACATTTTATTATATTGTAGTTTATCCTGTCTTGGCTGTAGAAAAGCCATTATTAAGGTGAATTGAAACTGTCTTTTAGTCTTTATGATTTTTTTCTTTTAACTCCAAAGTTTGGTGCTGGAAAAGTGCTTGAACCATAAATGTGGGAAAAAATTAACAAACCCTGAAAATGTAATGGAAATTGCAGGTATATATCAGCAGTTGCAATACTAACTAAACAAACTTATTTTGAGAAGACGGTGGTGAGTTATTGTAAGACACCCTGTCATACTGCAGTCTGTAGACGTGCAGACTTGGACCAAAACACTCATTTGTGGTGAATTATGATTCTCAAGTATTGACTCCGGAAGGGTTAAATGTAAATGCATGCCACTCCGTTCTATTACATTAAATTATAATGATTTGAGGTTGTAACTTGGAGTTTAGGGAGTGATTAAGCACCAGCTTCCTACTCACATCAGTCCTTAATTGGCTTACTAAATCATGCCTGTCAACTGAGCTTTTCTGTTTGTATAACTATGGAGTTTCTAATTTTTAAATCCAAAACCTTCCCTCATTAACCGCAGGGTCACCATTGAGCATGCTCGTGTGCGTCTGCGGGGGGGCCGCGGGCGAGGAGGCGGCAGCGGCGGAGGACGTTTCTCTGACCGCTACGGTAGAGGTTCCCAAAACAGTCGGAGGTAAAGAGAAGCTTTTACTTTCCTATTGTTTCCGTTTTATTTCAGAGTTTGTGTGGGTGTGAGATATCCATTCAAACAGCACAACTATGTAATAAAGTCCAATTTAACACTAGATCAAACGTCTAAACTTGGAAAGTGTTATTTACAGTTGAAACCATATATTTTCATAAACCTTGACCTGTTTTAGGTTATTTGTATATGCTAAGTATAGCCCTGACACAATAAACAACAAATCAATTAATCGCATGATGAAAGAAAAGAAACTCAATCATTTTCATTTGCTTGATTTATCATCTTTTTCTTTTTTTCTCTCTTTTTACCAAAAACTGAATGATGAAAGTCTTCAGTCTGGTGTTTTGGTCTCAACTGTCCCTGTTTTTGAAAGATAATTTTGTTTACAGGGACGTCATCATTTATTTTACTTGTTGTTTCTGTTTGTTTATTTTCATATATTTTTGTATATTGTTAATTTCCTTCCTTCTCTTCTTTTTAAAGTCTGTTTGGCTGTGAACACAACAGTTTGACCTCAGTCACATGAAATAACTCTAACTGTTTTCTCTTTCTTGGGAATAGTTTTGTATTGCTTTTTCGTCTTGAAATAAAGGTTTTCTTCTTATGTATTTTTTAAATTTCCTCCTAGCCGAAACCCTCCTCCGATGCGCACTGAGAACCGTCTGATTGTGGAAAACTTGTCCTCCCGCGTCAGCTGGCAGGTTAGTATTTCTTTTAAATATATCATTTTTTACAAATATCACCACCTGCATTTATTTAATTCCAAAAATACACATTGTTGTACAATTGGCTGCTAAAAACCAACTTTAAAAAAATGTATTTGTATTATCAGACTTAGCCAGGTGAGTTGGTTTCAGTAATTTTGTAATTGTATCAGAATTAAACTTATTGATATTTTTTTAAATGCAGTTTTAGCTAAACACAAAGCAACTAAACACCAAATTTGTTCATGTTTTCACATTTTAACCAATTCTCCACCCCTTTATTTGCCAGCTTGACTGTTGTGTCATGTGGAAGAGCTCGCTTATGGTGGAGTTAACCCCTTCTGGGTCCTTCAGTCTGGGTTGAGCCTGTGCTGTCAGCCAGTGTGTCCTACTCCTAGTTGATGCCTGCTGGTCATGTGAGCGCTCGCTCCACACTAGAGGCGCTGGCGGCCCTTCGCTCGCTCGCACCGCCTGCTGTGTGGTTGAGGGCGAGAGAGAGAGGAAACAGAGTTGGCAGAGAGAAAGCAGAGGAGAGAGCGAGAGTCGATGGTGGTGGCGTATTGATCGATGGTTCGTTAATTTGAGGGGCTTCGATCGATCGATATCCCCCCATCCTTCCTTCCCCCCCGTGGTGTCCCCCACACATCGTGAGAGAGAGGGTGTGAGTTCCTCCAGGGGCCCGTGGATAAAATCTGCTGTAATCCTGGTAATGGTGGGCTCGGAGAGCCTGCGGCCCACCCCAAAGGGTATCGCTCTCAGGTAGTAGTTTCCTCTCTTCCACCCTGTTCACTCTTTACTGAGGTGGGGTGCCGAGACGGGGGCGGTCCCGGCGCCCGGCACCACCCGTGCCCTCCTTGTCGGGGGGGAAATGGGACTCTTGGTGCCAGATGCTGCAGCCCAGTGGATGAAGATGATGATCATCTGTGTAGTTTTAAAGGAGCGATGAGCTCATAGATCTCAATGGTGCTGGAAGAAACTGACCTTGTGCTGCAGTGATCCCTGACAGAAAAGGGTTTACATTAAAACAAACGCATTATTATTATTATAATCTGTATTTTTTTTATTTTTCTAAAACCAACCCTGTTAGAAGCACAGAGTCAGTGAGCAGTCATTGAGTTTCTTGGACTCATCCTCTGTAATTGCTGTAGTCTGTGTAGTTCTGAGAATCTAACTATCTCTCCCTTTGGGTAAATCAGTGCAGTTAATATCTCAGCCTGTTCTTGTTGCTCGCCGCGCCCCTCCGAAAACTGACCTGAGTTTGCGTGTGTAGGACCTGAAGGATTTCATGAGACAAGCTGGAGAGGTGACATTCGCAGACGCACATCGGCCAAAACTCAACGAAGGGTAAGACGAGAACGGGAGGGAATTTATCCAGGAAAACGTCCCATAAGAATTTTAATTTATTTCTGTATCAATAGATGATACACCTGGCAACTTCCATTTCATTTAAGGTTTTCTTCTTCCTTTTTTTCAGGGTGGTTGAGTTTGCCTCTCATAGTGATCTAAAAAATGCCCTTGAAAAACTGTCTGGAAAGGAAATCAATGGAAGGAAAATCAAACTTATTGAAGCTTCCAAAAAGAGGTGAGTTTCCTGCAAAACGTTCGACTGAAACTTGCATCAAATTTTCCCTCTGATATAAAATTAAACATTTCAAAAGTAACTGAGCAAAGAAAGTATTAGATATGACATGGTTTGCACAGGTGCTTGAAGTTATTGAAAAAGCTTGAATTTCAATTAAGTGTTCACCATTTTTCCATCCTGATCGTCTTATTTCTGCTTTTTTTTTTTTTTTTAGGTCAAGAAGCCGTTCCCGTTCGGACAGCTCGTCTCGCTCGCGCTCCCGTTCCCGCGGCCGTTCCCAGTCCCGCTCGCCTAGACGTTCCCGGAGCCCCGCCAAGGCCCATCACCGCTCCCGCTCCCGCAGCGGCACGCCGGCGCGCGGCGCCTCCTCGCCCAGCCCCAAATCAAAGGACCCCAAACGCTCGTCCAAAAACAGCAAATCAGTAACGCCGTCCTCGCCGCCGCCGGCTCAGAGGTCATCCAGATCCCGCTCACGTTCAAGATCCCGCTCACGCTCCCGTTCTCGCTCCAGATCCCCACGATCCCGCTCTCCTTCTACTGACAGTCAACGCTAAACTGGTTTAAAACAACATCTAGAAAACTCCCGTTGCCTCCTGGGAAAGTGGAGCGATGAGGTTTTGTTTCAGATTTTCGTTTCCTTTTTGGATTGTTCTAGTGACTGTCCTCAAGTTATTTTTACCAACACAAACCAGGCTCATCTGAAACGATTAGCCTTCATGTTTCCATTATTAATTGGCAGGATTTTTCCAGAATGCTTCTGAACTCGGAGTGACGCCTCACCTCTAATCTGCTTATATACGTGTTATAACACAGCAGTACAGTTGAGATTACAAAGTGAGCCACCATAAACCTGGCTGAATTATGGGACCCGGTCATCGCCTTTTCATTTTTTTCTTTTTTCTTCCTTCCTTCAGGATTTTTGTTTTTTGTTTTCCATCCAGATTCACTCATCCAACCTCACATAAAACATGCTTCTTTTTTTTGTGCTTGAAGCTAAAATACAAAACAGATTTTTCTTGCATTGGCAGCTTCTCTGCCAGGCTCTCAACTGTACAGCTGCAGATTATTCCACTGGTTTAAAACCTGTATATTCTCTTCATGTATGCTAGTTTTTGTTTTTTTTTATGGTTTTTTTGTACAGAGGCAAAACTCTTGAGGATGAAGCTAACCCTTCAGTTGCTCTCTGTGAGCAATAATGTTGCTTATTGGAGTGATATTTCTTAAAGTGGGGATTTATGTACATACTGCAGTCTTCTGCTAAGTGTTGAGATGTGTACATGTTACCGCTAGGGTACTCTGACAGACGTTACTGTGTGTACATATAGACATGAATCTGAGGGAAAAGTTTTTTTTGTTTTTGTTTTTTTGTACATGAGGATTTTTATTTTCAGTGAAGATAGATGTTTGTATGGTGTATCAAAAATAGACTTGATGAATAAATCAATTTTAATAAACCACAAGTTTTGTCTTTAATATGGTTTTGTGACGCGACCTGTCCGGGGTGAACTCCGCCTCTCACCTGGAACGCAGCTGGAGGCACCAGCAACCCTCCTGACCCCATTAGGGACAACGGTGACCAAAAAATGGATGGATGGATGGTTTTGCGACACTTTTCCACTTGTTTAAAGTGATATTTTTTTATTTGGGGGACGCGGTGGTCATGCAGTCCCTTCAGAAATCTCCTTCAGCTTCTCCTCTGTCGACGTCGGCTGATATGAATCTGTTGAGCAATTAAATTATTTTATTAAATAAAGAAAACATGCACATCTCTAAAGCTTTGATAAAAATACATAGAATGACTTTTAATGGTAATTGCAGTGTAAGATACAAATGTGATTTTTGCCAGAGCAGAAACTCTAGTTTTTGACTATTTTAACCCTTTCATGCATGAATTAGGATCATTTACATCAGGATAGGTTTTCAGTGTTTTTGATTTTCTTAAGGCATAGGGAAAAAAATTCTAGGATTTTTCTTTTTTCCCGTAAGTGATCAGTTGTAATTTTCTCCAAATACAAAGTCATTGGAAAGTACGTCACCAGTGTTAGCCTATAGGGGTTACATAATGTCACAATATTTTTACCTGCAAGAGTTTTACAGCAGAAGGAAAGATATTTCTGAGTGGCTTTTTCATCTGTCTGCCATATTGAATTTAACAAATATTTTCTTGCACTTGCAGTGGATGGCCAGTAGTTGGCAGTGTATTGCATGATGCACTGTTGTCCACTTCAGTGGTCTGTGTGCATTTCTAACGTACAAATCCACAAGAAAATGGCTTTTAGGAAGCTGTCCACTGCATGAAAGAGTTAATTATAAATATGTAAAGAAATAATTAGTGCTATTCCCATCTTCAGAAGGTGATAAAGATAAGACTACTATAAAACGCTATTTTTAAAATTCATCTTCAGTGGGTCTCACCTTTTCCTTTTGTCGTGAACCAGTGGTAACACCTGAACAGAACGATGAGCAGTACCGCCTCGGTCAACTGGGAGAACCCCAAGACTAATGGGAACAGGTACATTGGTCCGATCACAGCGGGGGGGAAGGCTACCTTCACTATGGTGGCACACAGTTGGATGTTCTGACAGCCAGTTTCCATAGCAACGGTCCTCCGCTCTCTGAGGGGTGAGGGTAGATTTATACATAAGTCATGAATGTATGTAGAGAAACGTTCATGGCTCACTGCTTAGCTGACGCAGAATCAGCATTTACACAAACTTAAAGCTGTAATATTTTGGTTTTTCTGTAGTAGACCAACACAAATGAGTGAATAATTTTAAATTGGAGGGAGATTTCACAAATTAAAATCTGCAGAAGCTGGTGTGCATTGGTATTCAGCCACCGTGAGTCAATGCCTTTCACTGGTACATACAGAGACTGACATTTTTCCTGTAAGGGAAGTAATCTGCCAATAGGAAAATATAGACATTTTCGTCTCTATTAAGGAATTATTGAGTTATTAAAACGAGCTCCCATATCTTGCTGAAAATCAACTAGTTTGTCTTGTTGTATTTTAAGAGAACTAAGATATTTGCATTAGAAACTAGACCAAAAATGCTTGGTAAGATTTAAAACCAGTTTCACTGCTTGCTCAGGTTGGTGACACAAACATAATGTTACAGAAGAACATTTTTTGACCAAAACTGCCAGAGAAGGTGGTGAGGTTGTTCATGATCGACTAGGTCAATAAATGATTGTTGACTTGTTTCTGCTCAGGTGAGTAGTGAGTTGTGCTATTTTAAGTAATTAGTCTATGATAACAATGCTATTGGTAATGCTGACAACAAGCTAACCCATGTTATTTCTATGTGCTTGGATGGTAAATTATTTACCGGGAGCTAAATAATTTATTTAGCTTCAGTAAACCCAAATTGATGCTGGAGTTGTATGTTAATGTTGAGTCGTTCTGTACTTCTACAGTGTACTGTAGGTCAAATATCCATAGAAAACCCATTAAAATCTACGTTTGACCAAGCCACAGCATACAAATACTATATCTTACCTTACATATGACTGCTTTTCTTTCTCAGTAACTATCTGAAAATACAATTTAAACGATGTGATCGTAACCTGTTAGAAAGTGGAAACTCTGGGATTGTTAGTTTCCGCACCTCCTGTTTTTAGCCGTAGATTGTTGACACACTTTTCTCATCTTTTCTTGGTAAGTTTTTTAAGATTAACTCCCTTGTGACCAACTAGCTTTGGAGAATGAAATTAATGTCTATCTTTCTGTCTATTAGAACAGTTGGACCAACTGTACACGACACAGACTTTAGGCATTTTGAAGCTGGATCAACAGAAGTAAACAGGCTGCGTTTACTTCCTGACCCCCATCTGCATTGCGTGACGTCGGTGCTACGTCACCTGCACAATAAAGTTTGTGGCCCTAACATAAAAGCCACTATAAAATAAAATACCGTTGAGTACTTACGGCTGTGGGAGCCTGAAGACCCAGGAGATGATGTAACCAAAGGTGTAGCCAATCAGGGGCAGGAGGACGGCGATGGCCATGAGAGGAGGCGAGAATATATTAAAGGGGGGGCTTTCTTTTTGAACGGTGGAAATGACGCAGATGACAGGTATAGAAATCATGGAAACACCGAGGCCCACCTGAAAATGACAGAAACGAGAAATGGATCAGACTTCCAAATTTGTAGTAGTCTCCAATTATTTCAATTTCTTCTGCTTCCAAGTTGGAGTGGCTTCTTTTAAAATGTTCTTGAGTCATTTTGTGCTCTTTTTTTACACTCATTTATAACCAACCTAAAACAGGTTTAAAAAATTACTATCTAAAACAAGAATATTAAAAAACTAGAATAAATTCTTTTCACATTGATTCGACTGACTTTAGTGATTATCTTTGTATACTGCGGCCGGAAGTAGTTGATGAGGATGCCGGCTCCGCAAGGTATCAGGATCCCAACCAGGGATGTGATGATACCCACGTACGGCACCGCTTTCTGCACGTTGGAGAAGCCGTGGCAGTACAGGTAGAGCAGCAGAGGCATCATGGCCAGAGCCAGCAGTGTGGAGCAGGTGGTCATCACAATGCTGAAGGGACAAAAAAACAAAACAAACAAAAAACAATTTCAATGCTTGGAAAGGCTTTTCCATCTTATCAATATTTAATATATTTAGGCTGGATGTAACTTTCATTTATAAAAAGAGCGGTTCATCCTCCTGCACTCCTTACACTGAACACAGTTTTATTGAATTCAGATCAATTAATCACATAATGGTAAGACAAAAACAAAGAAACAGAACATTACCTACTTTTTAAATCACAAATAAACATAAACAACCTTTTACAAATCTGAATAAAGAAAAAAACTCAATATATATTCAGCAACATAACTACAATGGAAGTTTAAAGTTTGTTGTGCCTGCCTAATTTTACTTGTAGTGAACAGTAAATCCTCTAGGGGCCGCCAATGAGATAAATAATGCAGGTTTAGTTTTGTCAAGTCAATCAGGTGAACTTTCAGCCTGCTAACAGAAAGACAGTTTGTTCTCGCCATAAAATTACACAGTAGACGCAGTAGTCGTTTTTTATTCCAACTAGTTAAGACGGTACACCAGGTTCTCTTGGACTGTAAAAAATTAAGCAAGAGTTTTATGTGTGCATATTAACACTATAAAACTGAAACTGCTCTGTAGGAACACAGCAGTTTAAGCACATTGCCTTTCCTCTAGCATATTTTTTCCACTTTATTACTATTATTGTGACTAAGTGCAAAACTAAATTTAAAGTTTTTTTCCCACCATTTTGACTTTATTGTTGCAATTCTTCTACATTAATAATAATGATAGTCTTTCGTCCACACTTTGACAATGAACAGTCATCTTGAAAGGTTAGCTCACACAGAAACCATTCCCTACTTGTTATTAAATGAGCAGTAATATGTAATCAACGTTTTTGAGTTTTACATCATTTTATAATGTTATTCCCTCATCAAAAACGTACCTAGAATGTTGAATAGGTTATTTGCAATAGGCCTTGGTTTACTGTTTACACATTGCAGTAGTGGTACTGTACTTATAATGTCTTTGCGCTGGCCATGTAAGAATTCTATTTGATTTCCAACGGTCATCATAGATGTTTCATCGTGGTTCCCTGTTTCTGTATTTTTACTCCTTTAGTGGTTAACATATTTTTAAGGCAGAAAGAGAGCGTGTACATTAGTTTTTTTCACATCCTAGCTAACATTAATATGCAGTTTATCTAGCTACGTCATCAAGGGTGGCTTCGCTTCCAACGTTTTTCTGATAACGTTTGTTTTAAACTCCGAAGCTTTTTCCGTCCAAGTGCAAGTGCAGCTCTCTCGCCGTGCTGTGGACTCACACTGCTTCAGCTCTTCGCAATACAGGTAAAAAACACTTCTTAGAAAACTGTTTGAAGCCAAAACCTAATCTGATTATGTACATTTTAGATGGAGCTAACGTAACTTATAGCATCATGCTATAATGCTATAACTTAGCATGAGGTGAAAGATAGAAAAATATGATGGTGTTATTTTTTGAGCTGGTTCGGAATTAACGTTAGCTAAGGTGCTAATTTTACCGAAGGTTTTAGCTTGACTTTTGCCGCTAAATCTTCCTCGAGCGACTAGCTTTGGGTTGAGATAAGCTCAGTGCTGAGTGTCTGTTAGCATTGTTGTTACATCCTTTGTCGAACAATATAACGTTAACTGATAATTGATCCCCCTTTTTTTAAATACATCTAATAACTGTTCATTTGTTTAAACCATGACCTTGCAAATGTTAAGAGTGCAGATTAGCTAGGTCAACAAGGATGAATTCTAACGTTGTTCTTTTTTTTTCTTTTTGTCAGATTACTTTTTTTTAACTCCCAAGCTTTTTCCCTCCAAGTGGCTGTGCAGTTCTGTCCTGCTGAGGGCTAACATAGTTTCAACTCTTGAAAAGACAAGACAACAGGTAAAAAGACAGCTCTTCAAACATATTTGAAGCCACAAAATAGTCTGGAAATGTAGAGGAGCAGCTAACCTAATCTATAACTTTGAGCTTGCTACAGCTAGTTAGCCTGCTAAAGTACCATTACATCTCCAACATAGTGTATAAGAGTCTGTAAATGAGGACAAAGGTGGAAAACATTCAAGTGGTTTCTGTTATTTTTTGAGTTGGTTCAGCCACAGTGGCAGGTGGACAAAAAAGTTAATTTCCAACCCTGGTTACATATAAGGACTGTTCACCTGTTTAAACCATGCTCTTGCAAATTTAAAGTTAAGTCAGTACTAACAGGTGCAACTATGTACAGGTGTAAATTCTGCAGTATTTGTACTTCAGAATTTAGAGAATTTTGTAGTCATGTGAAGAAACATCAACACACAGCTAATTATCGGTTTTGTTGTGGAATAGAGCAATGTCCTACTTCCGTCAGAGAAAAAGAAAACATTTCGAAGAAAAAGAGGACTCAATCTTCATCTTGGTTGATGTAATTTTATATCGACTCTTAACTCTTAACTTAACACACATCTTAAATCAGAAGTGTTCAATTAATTTGTTAAAGGGATCAATTCACCCAAATTACAAACATTTCGTTAACCCATATTGTACTTTGCCATTCAGATACTGTATTTGTGGAATGTAATGCTTTAAAAAATGCATTTAGCCTCACAAACTGTCATTCACATCCGCTGTTTCTGAGTGGTTGCAGGATGTAGGGGTAAAGTCTAGTCTAGTCTCCGGGGTGAGGTTCTCAAAAACCTGTTGTAATCTGGGTGTACTGGCCCTTTAAATATAAATTCCTACCAGTAATTCATATTTAAGAATTTTCCTTTTATGTTTCAAAGGTATCTTCCACCAAGATGTCTGTTGAGATGGAAATGACCTTACCTACAACACCAAGGGTAATCATTCTTGGTAAGAGGAATATTTTCTATCACTATAATTTTTTGTAGCAATGTATGTAATAGTTATGGCAGTCTGTACTCTTACTCACTAGCGTTAGCCTGACAAGGGTTTGTTTATTTTAGGAAATAGCTTGATGTCTGCAACCTGGTGGATGGTCAGTATGGAGGAGAAGGTATTTTTTGAGCCTTAGCAACTACATGACTTTGCCAGCGTCCTTGCTGTCTTTTTTTGGATCATATTATGTCTTCAATCTGGAGTATTTTATTCACAGTAATTGGACTAAAATTTCTTTTATGAAATTTTTCGGTTTATGGTAAAACATTAAAACATTAAAAGATGTAAACTTTAATTTACAGTAAAACTGACATTATGTTGTGAAACAAGTTTACAGTAGACCAGCTTTACTATAAAATACATTTACAGTAAAGCAGTTATAACTGTAAATCACACTCACAGTAAAAATTAACTGTGAAATATCATAACAGTAAAGGTACTGTAGAATGGTAATTGCAGTAAGTTGCCAGTAAGGTACTGTAGAATTACAATAAAAAGTCTAACAGTGTAGCTTTAAAGGAGCGCATTGGTTTTCGAGAGCTGTGTTGTTTTGACTTCCTCAAGGCGGAGTTTCAGAAAGAGCAGGAGATTTTATTTGCTCTCCTGAACATGTCTGTGTACCTGAGGTTCATGTCTCCCTTTATAGCCAGAGCCAGGATGTTGGACAGGGCTCCACCAGGACAACAGCCGTAGATCAGAATCACCACAGCTGCGATTTCAGTCACCTGGAACCCCTGCGACACGACAACACAGGGCAGATGAGGAACATCAAGACGAGTCGTGTTAATAAGAAAAATAAGCAGCTTAGTTGATGTTCTGGAGGTCATTCAACTCAATATATCAGTAATCAAGGTACTAGTTATTTATGAGTCTCCATGAGAGACTCATAAATAAAGATGCATGATGATTAGGAGAACATGTCAGTGGTGGTGACGTAAATCATTGAGTTGAATGACCTGCAGAGCATCACCTGCAATTATTTTAGCTTGTTAGCACAGCTCCTGAAAAATATATTAACAATTTTAACCTGGAAAATAATTCAGATTTGTTCTGTTTACACAGAAACTTTCTTGTTTCGGTCCTCAGATTTTCCCACACTGAGTATCTTCAGAACCGTTAAAACATTCTGTTTGTTTGCTTGTTTGATTGTTTGTTTGTCAAACTTCTAAATGAACAGGGGCGTGCTGTGGTGCCGTAAAAGATAGCGCGACCCACACTTGCAGGCCTTGAGTTCTCAATGTGGCCGTCGCGGGTTCGATTCCCGGACCCGCCGACATTTGCCACATGTCTTCCCCACTTTCCTGTCAGCCTACTGTCATATAAAGAACACTAGAGCCCACAAAAAGACCCCCTAGGAAAAAAAAAACAAACTTCTAAATGAACACCGCCAGGCTCGAATATTTTAACCTTTTTCTATTCTTTTCCATTTTTTATTTTGTAGAGAGGTTTTTATGATGGTACTTTCTCAGCTTTTCCAGGTTTGAACCAATTTACAAATGTGGTTGAAGCCTGTAAAAATCTATTTAGTAAATGAACAGATTTAAATCTGCTCTACAAACCTTAGTCAAGCAAAACGCTGTTAGAGGCATGATGCCATACTGGGAGAGAATTGCGATGGCCACACCTTTTGGTTTCAGTATGTGATCCTGGAAAGCAGCAGAGAGTTGAAATATTACAGTAATGTGATCAAAAAAAGCTTTAAAACAGGTGGATTTATGTGGATGAGCTGCTTACTTTGATCTTGGTCACCTCCATGGTGCATCCCAGTGAAACCATCATGATAAACAGCACTATAATCATTATTATGTTGGTGGTTTTATCCATCACTGGCGACAGAAAAGACGGGTAAAGCAAGCTGGTGTTGGCAGCTGTCAGATTGGGTGAGAAGCCATCATTTCCCAGAAAATCTGAATCAGAAAACGGATTTTCTGTGCTGCCCATGTCGAGATCCGGGCCTGAAAAACAGATCAAGCTGATGAAACAAAGGTACAGTCTCAATATTAATTTTGAAACTTTAATGGTTCACTAAACTGTTAGCACTTCCTCTGCTCCACAAATAGCAAGGCATTATGATCAGAGTGCAGATGAAGCCAAATTAAGAGAAAAATACTCTAACTGTGAAATATTTTCAGTCTTTGCTAAAAGCAGACATGTTGCTTTTAGACTGACAGGCAGGATTTTTTCAGTAGTAAAGATCAATGATTAAAAAGCGCTTCGTACATCAGTTCAGAGTTAACGTTTGTAGGCCTGGAACCTTTGAACTTATATTACACAATGTGATTCTTTCATTATTTAAACACAGATGGAGCTCAGTGTTTTGGGTGACGGTAAAGAAATCCACTAAGGTATAAAAGTTTATTCTTCCTTGTGTTGTTGGAAATGAGCTGCATTGAACAGCAATTGAACTGAAGTCTTTAAAACTAAAACTGATAGCATTAAGAATATGCATCATACGGTGTTTCTATTTATATCTGTTTCTGCCTCCATCTCCAGACCTGACAACCACATCCTCCCTGCAGGCACACACGCATCCTGTGTGCAAACAAATAACTTTCACAGGATTTCTGTTTCTCTCTCATAAAATTAAACAAACATGTGGATAAAAACGCAAGAATGTTGTCAAAAGACTTACTGTACAAGGCTGCAGGTGAAAATTGCACACCTGTTTGAGGTCAGATTGTAGGAAAACTGTGATTTCTCCAGAGACAATCACTCCTCAGATGGAAGACGTGTTTGCAGGTTTTTCACCTGTTGGGCAACACGCTTCCTCTTATCTTCTCCCCTCCTACTTTATTCCTCTCCAGAGTTAAATCAGGTCATAAACTAAGTAATCAATAACTTATTTGAGTCAATCGGTTAAAAAAAAACAACCAACTCTTGGGTTCAAGAGTTAGTTTTTATCATGAAAACTGTCATTAAATAAAAAGATTTTCTGACACCAGTCCAGGAAATATATAATAAGTTACACTATGATAAGCCTCCCATTATAGTGACTTAAAATGTGGGACTATTTACCCAGACTATTTACTATTTTTTACTTTGGAGTTGAAATGTCAGTGGAAATGTGACCAGTGCTTATTTGTGTCTGTTCCCCCTTTATTCAGGCAGAGAACTTTTACTTGAATGTTTTTACTGCAGCTAAAATAACACATTGGTTTTGCTTTATGTTAAATAAAAAATTTATAAGGTACTATCATTCCTCTTTCTTATTTTATTTAATGGCATTTAGTTCTGCAAGTCATCCTTGAAATTCTGATGCACAAGTCCAAGAGTAAGCTCTGTTACAAAGAGTTAATACCATAAAAACATAATTATCTGCAGTATTTTTCACTAAAAGAACACACCACTGATCTATTGAAGAAATTAGACATACAGTAGGCACACTTAGTAATATTTTAGACCATTGTACTGTCGTGATCTGTGTTTTTTGTGTTTCTTCTGAGTCTCCGTGTTGTCCTGTCTCCCCTTGATTAGTTCCCAGGTGTGTCTCGTTCCTTGATTACCTCCTGTGTATTTAGTGTCACCTGTGTGTCTGTGTCTTTGTCGGGTCCTTGTCTGAGCTGTCGTTTTGTCCTGCGTATACCCTGTGCTACCAGTGCTACCAGTGCTACCAGTGCTACCAGTGCTACCAGTGCTACCAGTGCTACCAGTGCTACCAGTGCTACCAGTGCTACCAGTGCTACCAGTGCTACCAGTGCTACCAGTGCTAAGCCTTGTTTACCGCTCTGCTGTGCTGACAGGTGTTTGGACTGTGTTTGGATTGTTGTTCTGCTTTTTTCATCATTAAATCACCATCATTTTTCGTCATTAAATCACCATCATTTTTCATCTCTACCTGGTTTCTCAGCGCTTGCCTCACCACCACTCACCGCAATTCATGACAGACACAGATGACCATCACACCATTGGCCCCGGAAAGGTGGTTTGCCCAGGGCGCCAAACAGGCTGGGACCGCCTCTGCAAACAATTATGTAGACAAAAAGGAGAAACTACATGGACAAACTAACTCCAGCTTTTCATGACTCAGTAGGTCGTAAAACCACATTTATGTGCATGAACTTGCAGTATCTGCTTTTCATATGACTCAGTTTGTTTCACATCGATGCTTCTTGCATGACTTAGTTTGAGACAAACTTTAGCTAGAATACAGATAGTTCCTGTTATTGCAAAGCAAGCTCAAATCAGGCCTCTTAACAGCCGATATGAGGTCTGAATGCTGGTATGCATCACAGCTGAGCAGCCATTTTGGTCTCAAATGTCAAAGGGACACTGTTGTGGTTGGTTAAAATGAGGTTTATTGTGCTAGTTTTGTCTGTTTTATGTTGGAAGCCTGTGTAAACAAGCTAAACTTGTTCAGTATTTTTCATGAATCTCAACATTTAAAACACCGTCTGAAGAGTTCAACATGAAGCTCCTGCATTTTGTTTTTCTCATGTTAGGTGGAGTTGACTGGAACATCGACTTCCTGACAAGATTATCAGCTGTCCTCAACCACTCGTGAATATTCATTGTTGCTGCAGAATAATGGCCTTCAAACCATTTTCTGAAATTGCCTCATAATCCTTCTCAGGTTGATAAGCGGGGACTGTTGCCTCACAGAAGCAGCTGCTGATTTCTTTCACCATGTTGTGTTGTGTTAAAACGCACATATACGCTTCAGCGCAGCAAACTAGCAGTATTTGTGGCTTTAAAGTTGTTGATTCTACGTTAATCAAAGCGATTTGATTCCCTTTTAGGATCCCAACTGGGTCAGTGAGGACTGAATTTGGATAAAATAGATTCAGTCAAATTTGTTATGAACTGGATCTTTCTGAGAGGATGTTTGTTGCAAACCAGCATTTTCTTTTTTTAAACTGGTAAATACATTGAATTATATTATTAAAATTAATATTTTTCTCCATGACAGTAAGACAGCGCTTCTCAATTCCAGTCCTCAGGCCCCCCTGCTCTGCATGTTTTAGATGTGCCTCTATTCCAGAACAGCTGATTCAAATGATTGCATGACCATCAAGTGCTGCAGAAGCCTGTTAATCACCCACATATTCAATTCAGGTGCGTAGCAGAAGGGAAACAGCTAAAACATGCAGGGCAGGGGGGCGTGAGGACCGGAATTGAGAAAGACTGCAGTAAGAGAACAGATTGTTGGATTTAGAGAAAAGGGAGAATTTATGAACAATAAACACATCAGAGGACAAAATTCATTAAGAATTTTCTTTCTAAATGCTACTGGAAAAGCACACATTCCAAAAATAAGACTATATTTAAAAAAAAACAAACAATTATATCACCACAACTGAGACAACCCCCCCCACCATCGTAGCAATAGTTTGGTAAAACATCATTTAACTTTTACAGTATATTTTGCTTATATGTTTTAAAAATATTTCATAGGTTCCTTGTTTGGTGATTGTTAAAATACTTTTGTCCTTATAGCACAAATTGTTCCTTTAAGAAATACACTTAAAATGCAGTAGAGGGCTTGAGACTCTCTGATTGACTATCCTGCTATTTTACATCTCTTTTGAGTCACACACTTAAAACAGCAAAAACAGAAAAATGCCTAAATATTTATATATTATAGTCTTCTTTTTTTGTGTTTTTCTATATAAAAACTACAGGAGAGACTGGGCATTTCTAATGCCAGTCAGATTTAAAATCTATACTTTTTTTTTTTTTTCCTTCATCTTTCAGTTCTATAATCAGTGATCTCCCTTCAGACTGAACACTGTAATCTGAAATAAAGCTGAAACTGTTCATTACTGAGCTCAGACCAGAGGGGAATACACTGACTGCGTGGCAAGAATGAAGAAATATTTCCATTTTAATTAACACATTTTTCTGCACAATTATCCATGACTTTGGGAATAAGAATGTAATTGTGGTTTACTGTTGTTTCTTCTTGTCGTCTGTGAAGACGAAGAGGCTTCTCTGCATCAGATGAATTATTAAAGCCTGGCCTTATTACGGTTTCATGTTTTAGGCCATCCTGTCACATGCAATATTTCCTGGTAAACCTCTTCTTGCGTTTCAGTGGCGCGGCCTTCAGTTTAATTCATTCCAACAGCGATTTAGGCGCAAGCGAGCGATTTGGTGGGATGATCCGCAGAGAGATGATAAGATGGAGGCCAGTGCAGATCTGCAGGAGAAGGAGAGGACAGCACGGCGTCTCCTGAAGCTGCCATGGCCTCTTGACCTGCTGGTGGAAAAGAGAAAAGATGTTTCCAGCTTGTTCTGATCCACTGTTGCTGTGCCACATAATCCACACTGTAAGCTTCTTATCTACAGGGTAGTTTGGTGAAAAAGGAAGCGTGAAAGCAGATTATTTGAAATCTGGCAAACATATTAGACCTTTAGCCAGCGTGATGCGCTCACATTAGGGCTGGGCGATAAATTGATTTGATCAATTAATCGCAGTTTTTCTTCTTGAAGATTACATTTTTTAGAAAATCAGATATATATTTATCTTTTTTGCCAATTGATTCCTTGTCTTTCCGTCATCAGAGTGATGTCAGCGCGCTAGGGACCGCCATCTTGTTCGACAAATGTGCTTTACAGTTTATTCATAGTGTTAGGCTACGTTTGTTCTTTTTTTAATCATGAGATTAAAGTCATATTACAAGAAAGCCATAATATTAGGAGAAAAAAGTTTATGAGAACCCTAACACAAAAATATCAAAAAGGTAAAATGAGATCTGCTGAGTATCTTGTGAGGTTATGTTAAGTTTTATAGATAATAATTAATAGAAATATGTAATCTTTTAAGCACCAAATTATTATCAGCAGCAGTATTTTCAAAGCAGGAATCACAATCTATCAAAACTTTTTTCTCATTAAAGCAAATTTTTTCTCTCTTAATTTTAAGATGTCCTGGCAGCAGCTGACAGAAGAGATGAGTGGTATAAAAGTAGCTTTTTGAAAATACTTTTCTTTTATATTTCTTCTTTTTAGAAAAGAAAGCGAAAATAAAATTACGCCAAATCAATCAGCTCTAGCTCAGCGTAATTGTAATAGAAAAATAAAAACTGTTACACTCAGTATGAGTTAGATGTCTGTTTTAATTAAAAAATGAGGAGGTTGTTCCCCACACAAGACAATCCACGTACGGACAGAGGAGCAGGAGCCTCGTCTGCAGTAACACTGGGCCTTCTCCAGTCCAAAAGGTCAAGATAGAGGTCATGATGAAAGGAGTTTGGGGCTAAGTGGAGAAGCTTTATAGATATGGTGAGGAGCTCCATCCAGACCTAGAACTATCATGTTATGCTACAACAAAAATAGCTTGTTCTCATATTATGTAGACTGAAAATTGTGTTTACATTTTTAAATTAAAGAACAACTTATTTATTTTCATAGAAAATGGCATTTAAAAGAGCACACAGTTTGCAATATATTAATTTTTAAAAAAGATTCCTCACACAACTCGTATTTTTATTTGTGAAAATTCAAAATGTATTAATTCCAAAGGGAAATTAAGACATGAATGTTGAGGTCCATTCACCCTCCCATCAACCCTCCCATTTATTTTTAACCTATTTTTTATTAAAGCCATCTGCATTGATTTTGCAACTCCAATACCTACCATTTTAAAACAAAAAAAGAAAAGAAAAAGAAAAGAGGCCCAATATTATGATAAAATTTAATGTGCATTTTTTAAAACGTTTTTATTTATTTACTTTACAGCCAGTAAGTCTAAATCAACTCTGATAATTGCCTTGGTAACGTTCTCATGCTGTAGTCTATTCTTGAAATCCACGTGTCTCAGCCATGGCCTTTTTCAGCTCCTTTGACATACAAATATGACTCAGACTACCACTCCCATAGAGCAACACGAAAAAGGAAATGATGTGACGTCACAGGCAGACGTTCGGATTTTAGGGCATTGTAGTTTAAAAACAAAAGTTGCGTTTTTAATTAAACATTTTCAGGTATTTATGTTAATTATTATAAGGCTAATCATTGTGAAATTGTATTAATGTAACATTTGTTCGTTTAAATACTTGGAGAGTCCGTATGTTTTTGATTATTTGTAAAAGACTACATCGTCTGACTACAACTCCCACATAAATATCGCGCATGCGTGTTGCGCAGCAACAGTCGTGCGTGTGTAGTGTAATCACGTGGAGACGGTTCTGTCCAAACAGAAGGTGAGCTGCTGCTGCTAGCTGCGCCTCTCGGTGCTCAACTGATCCATGCTGTTTTTGTAGCTACCCGTCCCTTTAAACCAGACTATTTCAGCGAAGAATGAGTGATAACGATGACATCGAAGTCGATAGTGACGTGAGTATACTCACTTTTTCGCTTTTTAGGGACGTTATGCGCAGCTAGCTGGCGATTTAGCATTGAACTAGCTGTCTAGCTAGCTGACTAGCTGCTCTTTTTTGAGTTATTTTTTAAATCAGGATTCTGGTTAATTCACAAAACCACTTAGCCTGCCTTGTTGCTAATATGCTGAATTGTGTTACTTTTTAGATACTTCAGCGTAATAGCTAAGAATTGCCGAACAGTTATGGCTACAATTGTACTTTTTGTTCTGTTTCTTTGCAGGAAGAATCACCGAGATATCACTCTGTGGTGCGTAAAGCTGTGGGGGGATTTGTCCACTGTCGAGAAAATGTTTTCACTGTTGTTCAGTTATTTTTATTCATCAAATTTGTCTTGTTTTGGTATTTAATGTTGCCCCAAGGACATGGCTGTAACGATATAGCGTTAAGCAGTATTGCTTAATTAGGCAAATATTTAAACAATCACATTCGTGGTTGATACATCGAGAATTGACTTAATGATGCGTTTCTACTACTGAGGCGATTTTGGCTCGCACTGTACGTTGCAGGGTGTTCCCCATACAGAGACCTCTCGTTCACGACGTCTATATTTAGACCATAGGTTTATCCCGCTACAAAGACTGGTTTTGTTGCAGGTTTGTTATTTTTTCCGGTAAACACAAAGCTGTTTGTTCTCCGTGGCAGCAGCCTTCCTCCTCCCCCTCCTATCGGCGCTTGACTTCGCACCACGGGGATTCCGCTTATGATCAGGGCTTTCTAGCATTTCACGCAGGCCATCATCTCGGTAAACAGAGTCGGATGCAGAGGAGTCGGGGAGGAAAGAGGCTTTTCTGTTGTTTTGTTTATTGGTGTAGTGAAGCCGCGCCTGCATCTCGGACTGCGGCGGGATGTTTTTTCCTGTATTGCAGCCAGAGATTAGACCCATCTTCTCCCTACAGGCGGCTAAATGAATGACGTATAGCTGCATCTCAACCCGGGAAGAGATGCAGCCAGTGCAGAACTTGGTTGCTGCACAAAAACACGTCCCTTATTTTCTTTAGGCGCCTAAATTTAATTTTTTAATTTTTATTTTTTTAAAGTATTAGAACTGGTATTATGATAGAATAGATTAAACTCTACAGAAGCGGAAAACAATCAATTTATAAAGTAAAAATTCTCAGTTTCACCCTAAAAGCATTAACCTGAAAGCAAAACAAAACATTTAGTTTTTGAGGAGCTTTTCCCTCACCAGGAACAATCATGGAGTTGCTGTGACGATTAACGCATGCCACACTTTTCAGATTTGTATTTGCTAAAATATTCGCCACCAACAGCTGGCCATCCACCATAAGTGACAAATTTGTGGTCTGTGTTTTGGAAAACTTTACATCCTGCACTATTTCAAATAACCATGATTATGGGGAAACATGTTGGTGGCAGCATTATGCTGTGGGGACCTTTTTTTAAGCAGGGAAAAGGAACAAGTCAGTGTTTAGGCTTGTAAGAAAACCTAGAGGTTGTTGAAGGTTTGTGGTTTAGCTCACAGCATGTTCATATCTTTGAACGGCCCAAACTGTTACCTGATTAAAAACGTTTTGGCAGTAATTAGATTTTCTCTGTATAATCGTTGTGAGCTTGAGCTACTTTGCAAAAAAAGAAAAAATGTTTTAAAAAAAAAATCAGCAGCAAAAAACGGCTGAATGCCACACTTTACAGAATCTTTGTGAAAATTGTTCAATAAAATAAAAATAAAATAATCTAAATGCTGTTTAAGTTTCTACAAAAATGCAAACAGCTAGATGCTTTATAATTAGACAAGTTATAATTTTGGACTCTTTGTGACACATTTTTGATGAAAAGGAGCTTTTACTTTTGACTTCAGGTATGAAAACAAGAGCCGTCGTTTCCCAAATTCCTCATAGGCGCGTCCTATCATGAGCTCTAACTTCTCCAGGTCAGTTACCCCCCTGGGCTTTGTCGTTTTCTCTTGCTACTTCCTGTTTGTACCCGTAAGCAACGCTTTTCAAAGCAATGCTCTTTACAATAGCATATCAATTTGTTTGGTTTTGTTTTCTTTACAAGAAATGACCAAATCTACAAAGTTGCAGAATATCAGAAGGCAACAACTTACCATATTTAATTTATCTTAAACAGAAAAGCTGCTTCATTCATGCAGCTAACATGATGTAATATTCATCGGTACGGTTGAAATCTCGTCTGTGATCTTAGTTTGAATTCGAAACTGAAACGTGAGTGAGAAGAGAAACCTGTTTTCTGTAGCTCAACAATACGAAGCTGATATATTAAACATTTCACTCATAACTCTAATAAGACTTAAGAAGTCGGTTTCTTTCAACTGGAGAAATCGCATTTATTTGAAGCTTTTTGATTTTGGATTTTACTCTGTATCAGCATGGATCATTAGTTTAAATATAATAGAAGCAGTAATTATTATGGGTTCATGTTAGGAGCATGTCAAGTTATGTTAGTTTTATTCTTCTGCTTTATTCCTTGCATAAAGAAAGCACTCTAGTAAGGAGGAGTCCAGGTTTCATATGCAAATGGTAAAGCAAAGGCGACTTTGGGCTTGGCACCCAGCCCTGTTTTGTAAAGCTTCGCCATCAAAGTATGTAAAGAAAGGAGGAGCGGTGGAGTCGGCGTGTTCGCTTAGGTAGCTGGTAAAATGCTCCTTTTTATACGATGAGTTAATAATTGCTGCGTCCCGTCAACACACGTCAGTAATTTCATGAAATTTTCCTACTCAATTTATCTTTTTTGAAAGCTGAGAAGGCACAAAAGTCGTGTATATTTATAAAAGCAGACTCGGCATCAGTGAGCCTCCAGAAATAGGTCGTTTTAATTAAAGACAAATCTGATTAACATGGGTGTGTAAAGTGAAAAGAAGAGCCGAGTTCTGAGAGGCTTTATAAAATATAAAACATCATTTTAGGTGTGTGCTCTATAAATGTGTGATTTCACGTCAGAGACGTCTTAAATGATGCTCACTGTTGTAGTTTGTATCAATAAAATTAGGTTCTGGATACAAAGTTTTATCTTCTAATCTGAAGCTAGCAGGCTGATGTGAGTTGTTAGCCTGAAGGCCACAGATCTCAGTCACCCTTCTAAGAAACGTCAACCGCCTCGCTCTGAGATCACTCTCGCACTTTTAGCAAATGTTTTCCTCGTCTCCAGATGTGCGGAAAATTAGCTCTTTGGCTTCTGTTGTGGCGGTGGAAGCAGACGACCTGCTGCCCTCTCTACACTTTTTTTTTTCTTTCCGTTTGCGCTGAAACCGTCGCTGCGAGAGCGGCTGCCAGACTTGTAAATGCACATACCTTCAGAGGTTAGTCATGTGTTTGTTTATGGCAGGGTTGATGCAGGGAGTGGATGCCAGGAGGCACGTGGAGTTTAGCTGACGCTATGGCAACGCAGACCAAGCAGTCACAAGACGCTGGGATGTGGTTGGTGTTGGTGGGATATTTCTGGTTTTTGCTGCAGTTTTAGTTTCAGATGAGCGACATTAAGTGTCCTTATTGGGCAGCGTGTTTCAAATCCTTGGATTTTGTGGATAATTTGAGAGACTCAAACTTTTGGCGGCGTCCTTCCCATGTTGCCCCTGAAACTGAACTTGTTTCAGCCTGCTTTATGGCTCATTTGTGGTCACTTTGGTTTGTCATTGTGATCCTTGACAGCATGAGTCACATGTCTGCTACCTTGTCTTTTACTCTGCTGTGGAAATCTCATGACCAAGTGCAACGTTGGCTCCACATCAACTCTGCACTGCAAAAGCGCCAAATTTTACCGAGTATTTTTGGTCTAGTTTCTAATGCAAATATCTTAGTTCACTTGGAATAAGAATAAACAAACTTTTCAGCAAGACATCGGAGCTTGTTTAAGTCAATAATTCCTTCATATTGATGAAAAAGTGCTAGTTATAATAAGAGTCCTTCTGATAAATTTTGGATCAAATTTATCGTAACTTATTTTATTTATGGCTTCAGTTGTAAGTGGTTTTTACTTCTGTTTTATTTATTGCTTTTGGTTGTCCTGTTTTATTTTTTATATTTAAAATGTCTTCCTGTTCCAGTGTGCAAAATTAAAGTTTATTGGTTTTTGATAGAGCAAACTTTCAGGGTTTCCTCCAGTGTATTATAAGCCTGGCGGCCCACCAGGCTTTACTTGCCCCCTCCAGGCTAATTGTCTTTTGATTACTTTAAATAAACAAAAGACACTTATAACCTTATTTGAAAAATACTGCTGTTGTTTTTTTTAATACAAAAGTAAAAGCAAAGACAGGTTAAGGTATGTCTATATATAATAAAATCAATCAACAATCTTCAGCAGACGATTGTCTATTTAAAAAAGATGATGACATTTGATTATGCATACACAACCTGCAGAAAGATTGGTTTTATTTAATCTGCTGCTGTATTTATTTTTTGCTGTTGATGATTTACTTCCAAAATTTCCTGTCAGCTTTTAGCATTTTTTAACAAAACCCTGCACGTTTTTTTTCAAACGTCTTGCTCCACTGTTATTACACTTATATCTTAAAACCTTCATTGATTTTTAAGGAATAGTTGACTTAAACAAGCTCATGCCTTGCTGAAAAGTTACTTGTTAAGTTAGTTTTGTCTTATTTTGAGTGTACTAAGGTAGAAACTAGACCAAAAGTACTTGGTAATATTTATTGTTTGTGCCGTGTGTTTTGTTGAAGACGCTCAGTCTGGCTCGTCCCGCCTCTGGTTTCAGTGTCTGTGCCCTGAGAGCATGGATTAGTCCAGAAGCACGTTTGATTGGAGGATTTGATGGTTTGGCCTAAAAACATAGAAGTGAGCAGATCTCCAGCTTTGCTCTGGTCATGTAACAGCGGCAGCCATGTTGTGCTTTGTACAGGGCAATTATGATGCAAATCTGTGTTTTTGTGTCAGTTTCAAGCTGGTGTTTAATGATAGTGCAAAAAGTTTGGCAAAATCAAACAAGAATGGCATAATTAAATGATGCATGAACAGAGAATTTGCACATTTTGGGGCTTTATTTTCTGAAACAGGAGCCGTAAACATTAAAATCTCCTAACATCGTTTTAAATTGAGTCTCTCGGTGAGATTTTGTTGCCCTTTTTCCTCTCCGGTTTGGTATTCATGGCGTATTTCGTAGCAGGTCTGAGTGGCAGCTGTTGATGTGACCTGGGTTTGGACCCGCTGTGGGTTTTCAGGAGGATGAGGGTCTGATGTGCAGCTGCAGGCCGGAGTCATGGTGATGGAGTGACAGGATGGTCACCAGGTCATGTGGAAAAGAAGTATTTATTCCTTCAAATGGACAACTAAAGCTTAGGGGGTCGGCTGTTTGAGTTGTTGCTTGGTAAACATCAGAGGGCTTATGATTTTGTTTTTATCTTTCGATGGGTTATTAAAATATTCTTTTAGTCAGATAAAATCTGGGTTGATATATTTGGTTTATTGGAGGTAAGTTAGAGGAATTATGTACGTATTCTAGAAAATATTCATTATTTTAGCTTTTTATATTTATTACTAGCAAAATGTGAAGCGCACTATCATGATTGAAAGAGGTTTCAGTAAAAAAAAAAACATGTTTCAAAAACAATATTGAATTAGTCAATACAATATATTTTTGTCCCCAAATTGCAACCGATCTCAATCTGATTCTACGTAAAAGTTTTAAAAGAATAACGACTCGTTAGCTTCAAAAGGTTGCAAAGAAACACCAAAAATGAGTTTCTGAACATGACTTACGCTGTGTTGCACTTTAAATATCTGCCGTTTGTATTTTTGCTCGTATTTTTGTTCGCTTCCCTGTTTTTGCAGGACAGATTCAATATGGCTCCCTAACCAGGGGTAAACAACGAACACGCTTAGGTTCTGTCTAGGCTGCTAACACCTGAACATTGGTAATTAAGTTTCTAGCATATTTCTGAGGTTCTGGTTACTTTTGTGCAGAAAACATTTACTGAAAAAATATTTTCTGGCTCATAAATCAACTGCTTTGCTTTATGTTTTCATCTTTTTCGTCACTTTACAAGTAAAAATAGTTTTTAATGGGTTTTTATATGGCAAACTTGTATATAATTGTGACATGAAACAATATCTCAGCCTTTAAGTATCTCCTTTTTTAAATCCATTATGAGAACAAGGAAACACAGCAGAGGGAGTGTCATGCTGTGGGGATGCATTTCAAGTGAGGAAAAGACTTTGAGCAGGATGACAACCTGAAACATTCATCCGTAGCTAAACTGGAATAGTTTAAATGAAAGCTTATTCATGTTTTGGAGTGGTCCAGTCAAAGTCCAGACCTAAATCCAATTGGAAAGAATGTTCTGAGAAGTTAGAGCAACTTTGCAAAGAAGACTCTGAATAAATCTCAATCTCAAAACATTCGGATTTCATGTGCAAAGAAAATCCAAAGTGATCTTCATTTTGCTTCCATTTCATAACTATAAACTAGTTTGTGTTTTTGTTCACACTGAATTCAAATAACACTCTGCAGTTTGTGGTGCAGCGACTTGTATATTTAGAAGCCTTGTTTGTGAAATTGCATCCACAGACAAAAGCAAATACAGACATTTTTCCACTAAAAACATCATTTTTAAGGAAAGGAAAACCGTCGGATTGTTGAGGAAAATCCAGATCCAGTCCACAGCGAATATTTAAAATAAAAAAATGCTCGAGTTGAGCTCATTAAAGCAGCTACTTGACAGAGAAGCCATGTTGTGAAAATGTGTGATATTGCCCCTTAGATTAAAACAAAAATTGGATTGTGTTCGATGGAAACAACGGAATCAGTTTTTCGATTAGCAAAAGGAGTTTTCAGTCGTGGAAAAAGAAATGATTATTGTCTGTAATGTACAAAAACAAGGCGGGCTTCTTTTTGAAAATGAAGCCATGTTGTGATGACTTCCTGAAGGCAGAGTTTCAGGAAGAACAGGAGTTCTTAAAGAGACGGATCCAATTTCAAGGTGTCAAATTACAAAGTCATATTTCTTTTAAGTCATATTTAATATATAAAAAGCATTTTTATAACAACTTATGGTAACATAGTTACTTGATTGTACTATAAAAGTTAGGGATGCACAATATTGGACATACTGAAACTCATTTAACTGATACCAATATTTTTTTCCTATACTTACTGAAACTGTATGGCTTTCCTTTGTGTGGATTAAAATGCTGCATTAGTTTTGTAAATTTAGTCTGTTAGCAAATGCAAATGCTAAAAAGGAGGCAGAAAATGCATGATGTGTCAAATTTATTTATTTATTTTGCTCTCTAAGACAATGTCAGTGCTGTGCTGCAGGCATCATTGTCTCTGGTTTGTCATGTAAAATCTACGTCTTTTATATCGGTGAGATATTTTTATAGAATGGCCGATGCCTATAAAATTTTACAGCTAATATCGGTCGATACCGATAATGTCGTGCATCCCTAATAAAAATGGCTCTATAAGCCTAGAAAATACATAATGCTGCTCCTTTAACTTTTGGACATGTATGCACTTTCCGTTTTAATCCACTGCACATTTTAGAAATTGTGTTAATTTTGATTTTGTGCTCGGCGTCGCCAAGAACAATTCTTTGTTTTTTTTTTTTTTCTAACTAACACCTTTCTGTTCATCAGTCTAATCGATGATTACATGAATTATTTCTCAGTAATTCCTAGTGAATTTAAATTCTGCCTTTCTGTAGCACAGAGTGGATGTAAAGCAGCGTTGCGACGCTGTGCAGCAGAGCAGCTTGTGTAGGTGTGAGCGGGACGGCCAGCTGGACACCCGCTGTCCCCCCTACCCACGCTGCACTGCTGCCAGGCTGAAGGCCCTGTGACTTCTCATTGCAGGCAGACAAACGGGCACACCACAATGCACTGGAGCGCAAACGTAGGGACCACATCAAAGACAGCTTTCACAGCCTGCGGGACTCGGTGCCCTCCCTGCAGGGAGAAAAGGTTGGTAACATTCAGACTCTCATAAAGGAGAACAGTTTCATCCTGTTTTTTCTTCTCTTTTTTTTTGTTTTAAATTTAATGTGCATCAGGGAAATGGTTGCAATGCTTGGGAAAGGAGCAGATGGTGGGAGAGTGTAGATTGGCAACAATGAGGCAGTTTAAATACTTGGACCAGCATCAGGAAGTTATTATGAGAACATTTCGCTGCTCACTTCCTGTTTTCACATCAGTGTCATTGAGAAGATTTGGACACATCGGGCGCAGAGTTTGTCATCGCACCACAGAAAGCCCATTCAGGGATCTGAGGCAGAGCTGAGTTAGCTTTAGAAATGTTCCACTGGGCAACAAATCAGTTTTGGTAATTAAAATCCGGATTGTTTTTCACTAATGATCTCCTTTGGTTTCCATAACTCAGAGTCGCCATCTTGTTTGACAAGCTTCAGTTTATCTGGACTAGTTTGAAGTTTTAAATGACATTTAATCACTTTTCTACACATTTCTCTGACTCAACTTTTTCTTCATTTGTTTTTCACTGTATTTAATTTATCTGGTGTATATTTTTTGTGAAGCAGCTTAGAAAGTGCTTCACACTTAAGAAATACTGAAATAATTCTTGGAAGGTAATTTGTAGCAATATTTCAGTATGTTTAGTTGTGAGATATCAAGCATTTCCATTAGCTTGGACCTTTTGTTTACTAATAAAAAGATTAGGATTAGTAATTCTGAAACCTTAATCTGGGAGTTTTACTTTCTATTGTTGCTAATTGAATTATTTAGAGAAGAAGAAGTAGTACCGCTTGTTTACCTCCATGAGGAAAAACATCTCAAACTAAAATGTTATTGCAGTTGCACAATCTCACTTTGGTCATTTTAATAAATTATAAACCCCATATTAAAAACCTAAAGACCTCTAATAGTAGATTTTTAATTCTAATACGGTGTCGTCTCAAAGAAATAATGAAGAAATGCACTTTACCGAGGCTCTTTTGGAACAGAAACAGGCCCACAGCATCACAGACCCTCTACCATACATAACAGGTTAACTTCAGAGCCACCTGGCTGCCAGAGAGAAATCTCACATCAATCAAATTAACAGAAGTGGCAGAAAAAGCTTTTTCAAACATCTGGCCGAGATTGAGATGGTTGTCAGACAGCGAGATTAGGAGATTATCCTCCCATCTCTGCAGTCTAATCCAGGCTTTTCCAGTCAATCTAAGATGTTTGCCTCTGGTTGTAGTTGAAGGTAAGTTAAGATTATAAACTTTTTGAAATTTATTTAGACTTTTTATTACTTGTGAAAGATTTTTTTCTAACAGTGATGGATTATTTAATTTCTTACAGATCAAATTAAAAGAATAATATAAATGCCATTCTGTATTTTTATGTTAAAAATGTCACCTTGTGATTTAGTTGCTGGTAATTAAAATGCATTTTGCACATTTGCTAAGGATAATTGTCTTTAAATATTATGTAGCAGTAAAAATGTCATTTGTTTTTGAGTTGTTACTTCACTTCATTGTTATTTAGAGAATTTAATTTATTAAATGAATAAATAATGCTCACCTAAGGTTCATACTTGCCAATGTATTAAAGATTGCATAAGTGTTTTTAGATGTAAGGGGAGTAATTGTCGGTGAAGTGACAGATAGCCACTGAGCGCGCTCAGAACCTTCGCTGTGAGCCGTTCAGACTGAAATGTGAGCAGCTCAGAAAGCAAAGCGTCGCCCCAGATTCCCGTTTTTAGTCGTGACAGAAGCAGGGAGACTCTGTGAAAATGTGACGAATTCTCTGTGATGTGTCATTGCTTCACTTTCTGCATGTGTCACTAACAGCAGTCTACCAAACAGGCGTCTCGAGCTCAAATCCTAGACAAAGCCACAGAATACATCCAGTACATGAGGCGAAAAAACCACACGCACCAGCAGGACATCGACGACCTGAAGAGGCAGAACGCTCTGCTGGAGCAGCAAGGTAACGGACCCTCCCCACGCGTTCGTGTTCTCTGATGCTCTCAGTCTCTCATGTCTTTTGTTTTGTTTTGTTTTCAGTCCGTGCTCTGGAGAAAGTGAAAGGCTCCACGCAGATCCAGACCAGCTACTCGTCACCTGACAGCAGCCTGTACACCAACCCCAAAGGCAGCGCCGTGTCGGCGTTCGACGGCGGCTCCGACTCCAGCTCCGAGTCGGAGGCGGAGGAGCTGCCCACCAGGAAGAAGCTGCGAATGGAGGCCAGCTAGAGTCAATAAGCTGAAAACTGCAGAAGGACGGGGGCAGCGGGGGCGCCAGGACGGTTGAGACGAGCTCCCCTCGTCGTTCTCTCTCACGCTGGAGACGAGTGTCCCCTGAAATGTCCCACCACCGCCGCCACTGTTTGTCCTTCCAGCAGAGAAGAGGGAGCGAGCCGGACGGAGGATGACCGCTCGCTTCAGGTTTCCCCAGCTTCCCCTCGTCCCCGTTTGTCTTAGTTTTTTCCCTCCGTCATCGGTGCCCACCCTGACCCGTTTCTTAGCAACAACAATCCAAAACTCAAAAAAAGGCAGCTTGGCAACTCAAAGACTTAAAGCTTTTTGTACCCCTCCCCTCCATCGCTCCCCGTCTCTACTCCTCAAGATGATTTTTGGGGCGAGCGGGGGAACCAGGTGTCCTCTTCCAAGCACTGCTTTGTTGTATTTTGTTTATTTTTATGCTTGATTAATGAAAAAAATAAACTGTTTAGGTTTTTACACACACCTCGATCTGTTGTCCTGGGAAAGAAAGTCCACCTTTTTAAAAATGTAGAAACATTTCTGTTTTTTATCCCCCCCACCTCCACTCAAGAATGTGAAGCTGCTTTGAGCAAACGGCCGCCTCAGGCCCACTGAAGTGCAGATGTTTTCTGCCTGTCGCATTTAACACAAAATTATATATATATCGAAAAAGAAAAGCCTGAGTCCTTTTTGTTGAAATTGATGTTTTGAAAGAGAATATTCCTAAACTTTGTATCGTATTTTGTCCTTTTAGCTTGAAGTAGTGAATGACTTTAGGTGGCTGGATACGTTGGGCATCTCATTTATATATTCAGATTGGATGTCTTCAAAACCATGTAATGCATTTTTTATTTTATTTTGTGGTAACCACACGATTCGTGGAGAAAAGACCAATTTGTCGCACGTAGTGTTAACGGGTTTGAACTAGGTGTTGGATGGGCAGGTGAGTCCCTGTCGACGTGTTGTGCTTCACTCAGTAAAAATGTTGCTGACCCTTGACCCCTACACTTCATCCCTCCCCCTCTCCCAAGGAAAATTAATATCTCTAGGAGACGTGTGTGTATGTATATTGTTTCCATTTTATTTCCACTTAGGAGGATATAATTAGTGTGGTAGGTATTTGACTCCATTCCATGGAAATTACAAGTATGTTGTACATACTGCCAACAATTGTCTTGCAAGTTGAGGCCTACCTTTACTATGAAACTATAAAATAAACTATTTTATCCTTTAACAGGCTTCCTGTGGTTCCTGACGTCACGATGTGAAATGTTTTCTGAAGCATATCAGTCAGGAATCGATTAAAATCAAATTTAATTTAAAGAAAAAAAGGCAATTTGCAGAAAGAACAAAGTCAAAAATATTAATTTAGATTTTTTTTTTTTATAAACTGCTAGGGCTCAGATTCAGCGCTTTACTAGATTATTGATAAATTAAGCAGAATGGGTTTTTCAGGGGTTTTTTACCTGCAAATGTTAAAATGTTTTAATTTGAAAAGGGAAGTATTTGCATACATGTATTTCTAAAATTGTAAATAAAATAAAAGGGTTGAAATAAATCGATTGAAAAAGACTAATTTAGTTATCAGTTAACTGGATTATAGAGACTCAAAGTCAATTTAATTTTCAGCAGTGATTTTAGCCAAAATTGTGCAAAAATATATACATTTTGCATTTAAGAAAAATAAAGTATATGACAAAACTCAATTGGCAGTTGTAGCTTCGTTTGGTTTAAATTGTGTAAAAAATAAAAGCACATTTTTCTATCCGATTATTAATCGGTTAAAGAAAAAGTTAAACTGTAATGATATAAAATCAAACAGGTTGAGCTTTTGACATGTTAATACTTTGAGCTGCAGATTCATCCTTTGCTCCAGATTATCAAGCATAAACTAAATGATACTTTATTATTGCATTTTAGGTAATATATTTAAAAAAGGAATAGGTTTATTTGTAATGCATTTAATATTGAATAAATAAGGCTTAAATGGGTAAAAATAAAAATAGGCATTTTTATCAGTAAAGTAATCAATTACTAAATTAATCCTCAGTTGGATCCCTGGCTTTTATATTTAACCTCCCATCTCAAAAAAAGCCTGCCATGTTTTATGTTTACAAAAAGAGTAGACGTCACAGCTGGAGGGGTGAGCAGAAAACGGAGTCAACAGGACAAGCTTTGGTATAGTGCGGATTATCAGGATTTATGACGGCACCATGATGAAAACTGCTGTATAAACCTTTATTAAGTAAGGTGATACTGAAATTATACAAAGTTACAATTTTTCCTTTCATAGGAATAAAACCATCTGCAATATGAGCAGGAGTTCCTCTGAATGTGTAAGCTGTCCAGACAATACTGTTGACCTGTATGGAGGTATAATGCTGCTAAACTCTGGCCCTCGTCTCTACCGAGGGCCCGTCGTCCTCTCTGCTCCCTTATTAAATCCTTTTGGATCCAGTTCAGTACCCGGAGACTGGCGACCTAGGACTGAGGCCCGGCGGAAGCAGAGGCCGGTTCTGACGGCTCGGCATCAGCAGAAGGTCCGGCCTGCCTGCTGGCACCAGGAATCGACAACTGGCGGAAGTGCTGCACGGCTTTAGCCACCTTGTCGGGACAAATGTTGTAAACTGGATGAGTGGGAGCCTAAAGAGAAAACGAAAACCAGGAAGATTTCATCAAATCCCTTTCCAACTTTTTGCTCAAATTATGCTCATTCTTCAGAAGAAGAAAAAAACCCACTGGCCCACTGGCTGAGTGTTGCCAACCCTCATCCCAGCCCTCATCCCAGCCCTCATCCCAACCCTAATCCCAGCCCTCATCCCAGCCCTCATCCCAACCGTCATCCCAGCCCTCCTTCCAGCCCTCATCCCAACCTTGCGGTTTAGCTTTGTAAACACTGTTCTGTGGGATTTTTGCATTTTCACTCTTCTACAGTTTTTCAATTTGCAGGTTTTTGATTTTTGCAGCTTCTCCCCATTAATTACATTTCTGCAAGTCTTCTACAATTTTCACCAAAAGCAGCATCCAGCTTTCAGCATTCACAGGAAATGCAAAGTTCTTGCAAAATTACTACTTTAATCTCCTAATATTACAACTTTATTCTTCTAAATAAAAATCTTTTGGCCCTAAAATTCCAGAGTTGACCTAGAAGCTGTAAAACCAAAAATGTGATTAATCAATAATATCCATTAAGGCTTTTTATCTCTTTGCACAGTGCAACTGCATTGTTTTTTTTCCTTGTATTTGGCACAAACAGGAGACCCATAATGCACAATTTTTACCCTGTAAATGAAAACTTTCCTTGCACTATGACCCCACTCACCAGCCGGTTCTCCTCCGTGCCGAGGATCACCTCATGGTAATGCTGCGTGTTCCCAAAGTGCTGCGCTATGGAGAGGCCGCTGAGGCAGTAACATGTGTGGTAAAAGTCTCTGGATCTGGACACAGGAAGAAATCATAATGAAATCATGAATCCCACCTGATTGTGTGTGTGTCAGATGGCCGGGTACTGACTTGCCAGGTTTGTCCAGAAGGCCCCCTGTTGGATTCTGGCAGCACAGGAGGATGTACTCCTGCAGGGCCTGCTGGTCGAACATCCACCGCTGCTGACTGAGCTCCGACTCTCCTGCACCAGAGAAAACATTCACAAAAAGAATAAATACTCAAACACAACTCTGTTCAGTCACACTGAAAATACAGTCTAAAACCTCTCTGAACAATTCTAACAGCCATGACAGACTTCCTTGTTTCTCAGTCTTTATTACATTTGCACAGAATTTGGCACCAAACTTAGAAAAACCCAAAAACAAGTTGGGCACCGCTGGTTAGAATCAGGACATGAAACTGAAAGGATCTCTAACACTGAGATGCATCACTGCAGCATGAAATGGAGAAATGAGTATCAAGACACTAAAGTGAAAGCAAGTAAATTTGATGTTTACGAAGTTTGTAAACATGTTTTTTACGTTTTTCAGGCAGAGCACTTAATAAGCATATTGCAAAACGTAAATAAATCTGATAGACAGATAGAAACAAAGAGATAGATAGACGGATGAACAGAAAAAAGGAGGAGCGGATGAATCGACGAGGTCTCAAAACTGAACAGTTTTCCTTTACCTGAAATTTGAACAAACAACCTTTTTTTATTTTCTCAGCAAAAAATGAAGTCCAAATGATTGTTAATGTTTCTCAGTCTGCTTGGTCTGAAGACACTGATCACTTTGAAAACGTACCGTCGTTGAATAAGGCTCTGTGCAGGAGAGGCAGGAGTCCAGCCTGCCAGAAGGAGTAACATCCGTCCACCAGTTTGTTACAGCGACCCTGGAAGCCTCCTTCAAATCGCATCTGTCTGCTGATCACCCAGCGCTGGGGACGACAACGAGAAACACATTTACATTAAAGATAAGCCATTCTAATAAAGACAGAAACACTTTTTATATTTAGAAAAAAATTTAATATTTCACAGGAGGTGGGGCAAAGAAAGTGTGTCACATTTAATCCATAACTGAATTAGTTGCCGACTATTTCAATAATCAATAACTATTATGCTTTAAATTCTTCTTTAAACATACGGATTGCACTTTTTATGTTTTCTGACTGATTTCTTGTGACCAAAAGACTAAAATAATCAAAACTGTCATCGCACAGGGACGTTAAAAGGATCATTCATTTTCTGGCTGCTCAACCAGAGTTGCTCACAGGCACACTTGAATTTTTACTGCTTTGCATCTGAATAGGTGCTACAGCAGGATGGCGCTTGCAGAAGGGGAGCATCAGAAGTGATATTGTTACATGTTCTCCTTTAAAGAAGCAGCAACATCAGAGCATAACATGGTTTTCATCCTTTCCTGATCCACTTTTATTTTACTTCATCACAGCTGGTGAATTTCTGAAAATATTCAAGTGACAAAACCTCGGCAAAAACCTCGAATGGATCAATTAGAGAGGCAGAGGGGCCACTCACTAGCAAGGCCTTCAGATCCAGCATGTGTTCTTTGCCCAGGATGACGAGGGCGGCTGTGCCACAGAACGTGTAACCGCCATGAGCCTCCAAGCCTGGCACGCCGCTCAGGCCGCCCTCCCAGTTCTGACAGCTGCAACCAGGGCAAAGACAGGAAGAAAACTGCAGTCAGAATAAAAACCGGGCGGCTGCTAAACAAACAAAAGCACAAAGCTCCTGTGGCGACGTTGTGGCTTTTACCTCAGGATCCAGTTGGTTGTGTCTTCAAACAGCTTCGGTGTCATGATGTTCGTTAGCGACGCTACAGAAGCGGCGCAGTAAGCGCTCCTGGGAGAGGAAATGACAACCGGATTCAGAACCACAGAGAGAACTTTAAAATAATCTTAAAGTTTAACCTAAACAAAACTAAAGTTTTATTTTAAGTTATGAAAATAAATAGATTGTGGCAACTTGACTGTGTTTGTTTGAAACCTGCTTGTTGTCTGTTCAGAGTTTTTAAATAAAGTAAAGCTGCAGTCAAAGTTAGTGAAACAGAACAAAACGGTTTTAAATTTCGTGCGGCTCGTGAGTGAAATTCAGTAATGACAAAACCGGCCCTGTCAGCATGGTTGGTTGATGTAAATGGAAGCTTTTTATTTATACCAACAAATCCAAATCTTCTGTCAGTGGAAAATGTTGGAGAAAACACAAAGTATTTGTCTCTTAACCTCACTTCTGCTTTTTATTAATTTATTAAATGTAGAAAGAATTTTAGGAGAAAGAGTGACCAAAGAAGAGACATTTTTTCCAGTTTCTATCACTTATGCACAGAATAATTTAGCACCTGGATGCTTTTGTCTCGTTCAGTTTTCCCAGTGATTTTGAGTGAATCTTTTCTTTTCTGACTTCACTTTATTAACCCAGTTTTGCATGCTCCAATTCTGACCTCTGTTCACGACTGCAAACTATTTTTAAGCAAAACGCAGGTGGACTGTTTGGTTGTGAAACACCAACTCTCCTCCTACTGGCTGTTTGATCTGCGTCCAACACAATGACATCACTCCATCTCATCAAAAACCATCCAAAGAAACGCAGAATCAAACATGCGCACGAGAAAAGAAAACAGGAGGCAGTTAGCCCATAACTCACCTGACATCCACCTCTCCTCCAATGTGCATCACAAAGGAGCCGTCTGGCTGCTTCAGCGACCACAGGAAGTCTAAAAGCTTCTCCCTGAGGAAGGAAGAAGATACAAGTGAGGAAATAACTAGCTGTAAAAAATCGGGAGTGCTAGAAAATATAAAGGAATACTCTTAAAACGAATGTCAGGATATATCCACAGCTGTTCAGTGGCAAAACTGAGAATCAGCAGATTAATCTTTAAACCTGATTCTGCAGCTCTGCAGTGCGGATCGTACCTGTCTATCACGTTATAGGCCTCCTCTGTGCCGATGATGCAGAGGGCGTTGACGGCGGCGTAGGTGGGCGCGAGGTGGGCGTGTTGGCCAGGTCCGCCAGCAAAGCCCCCTGTTGGGCTCTGACAGTGAGCCAGGAACTGACACACTCTGAGGAGACGGAAGGTTTAAGACAAACGGAGTCGATTCAAAAAGCGTTTTCAGATTACAATTTCATATGCAGATAAAACCATGAAAACCTGCCTGCATTCAGAGTGGAAGTAACTGCACCCTAAATCTAACATCTAGCTCTTCGCCACCTGCTAACAACAACAACAAGTGGCAATGAGTGTTTTTCATTTCTGTGGAGGAATTCTGGCTCAGTCTTCCCAGTATTCCTTTTAATTCAGGCACACTGAAAGATTTCAAGCATGATCACCTCTGATCATTTCTGAAGATTCTGATTCGCTAAAATTAACACAGAAAGTTATAAAAAAAATAACACATAAAACTTCCAGTGAGACTTTAAAATAATAATTTGAGAGCTTCAAGAACAAACAAAGTTCAGAACTTTGCATCACCTTGGCTGACGTGTCACAGCGGACACTCTTTCCAGCCCCAACTCTCTCACAAATGTCCTTTCCAGCCTCCGCTGCGGCGAGGAATCACAAAACTGCAAGGATCTCAGGAGCCAAATGAGTTGGAAGAGACGCCTTCATTAACTCGGACCAAGCTGGTGCCAGGTCTGACCCGAGCCCAGTCACAGGACAGAGGACGCAATCTGTCATCGGGCTGCCATTGTTAGAAACGCTCAAGCTGGGCCAGCGCGCTCTGCGCTCGGCACGCGGCGCACACGGGGCCGGACCGGCCGCTCCAGCTGGCACCTCTCAGTCATAATGAGTGCGTAGGCCGGCGGCCTGGCGGCGCCGCGAACTGAGGTTTGCAAAGCGTTGTGTCTGAAAGGCAGTAATTTTAGCAGATGACGGTTTTTGTGTTTCTCTGTTTAACTCCTGACTGCTTGCAAACTGCTGTCCAAAACAAACCTTCAATGGCAGTGTGTTGCTCATCACACTGTCATTATTAGTGAGCAAGAATGATAATTACAGTAAAATCCTACAAGCTTCAAAGACCTTAGTAACTCTGTAATGCAGGGGGAAAAAACAAGTGGCGGAAACAAAGAAAGGCTAAAATTACAAATAAGTTTCTGATTACTGTGGATATTGAAGCTTCAAAAGAAACAAAAAACATGACTAATTATGACCAGTGCTTTATTCTAAACAACAAACACAATACGACGTAAAAAACACAAATGCTAATTTTTACAGAATTCAGCTACTATAAACAATGAAAGAACTTGAATTCAATTACTACAAACAGCTAGGCAGGCTTGAAGAATTATTTCTACTGCAATTTCTGTCTATGATTATTCTTTTAACAAGTTTTTTCACGATTTCAGTTTACTTTCTACTGGGCATGACGTTCTTGGGTTGTGAAACATGAAACTGAAATCCAAAATTCATTTCGAGCCTTGATCATGGCAAGTGAGTTTATTCCCCGTTTTCTTCACTTTATTATTTAAATATGGATTCAGCTGATTTTGTTGTTAAGTGTGAGACTCACTCGGAGGCGTTGGCAGAAGGAATGGATTCCTCCAGTAACTCCAGACTGTGAAGGATCCAGAAGCAAAGCCACGGTCTGCTCGCATCCAGACACTAAAGGGAACACGTGTGATAAATTTAGCATATTCCATCTCTAAACACGTGGAAACGATGCAATTATGTGGCAAAAAGTTATTTCCGCTTCTTTGCCTCCAAAAAAAAAAAGAATGCACTGTCATCATATCAGAAGCAGCAGTTACTGATAATGATGCTTTAATAACGCAAAAATACAAAACAAGTATTTATGTTAAAATAGTTAGCATGAAGAAAAAGAAGAAAAAAAACTGCGATATATCCATCATAATAAAACAACATATGCAGCAATAAAATGCAAGGACTTAAAAGAATAAATAAATAAGAATAAAAGAGGTAAAAGCTGGTGTCTTCTGTACCTCGTAAGCATCCGATAGGTGACGTAAACCTTTCTTGAGATACTGGTAATGTTGTTCCCTCAACAATGTTGGCCTGAAGAAACAACGTTAGACAGAAATACGCATTAAAAAATGGATACAACAGAATCCAAATGTGCCGTCACTATAAATGTAATATCATGAAAGGTACTGCTCAAAGTTTAAATATAAAGTACTTAGATCAACTTTAACATAATAAACTAACTCAATGAATAAATCAAAAAATAATAAAATAAAGAAAACAAATCAAGGTTACAACAATCTTCAGAAATGAGACCTGTTAAAAAATATTATTAATATTGGAAGCAAAAATTACTAAAAGTTACTAAAACAAAAAAAATAACATAACAAATAAAAAGAAAACCCAATTTTTGACTAAAAACTGAAGAAAAACCGTTAAACGAAAAGTACACACAAAATTAAAGATACCAAAATTTCCAATGTATTCACGATGTTAAAGCACATTTTATGCTGGTTTAGAAAGATAAACCAGCATAAAATGGGAAAATGTATAGGTAAATATTAGTAACTGTTACTTCTGACTGCCACTTTGATTTTGATTTTTTTTTTAATGACAGTAGGACTCTAAAGTCTCAAGTGTTTAGGGGTAGGAGTTTATAAGTTCTCACTTCTTCCTACCCCATTTTGAGAATGATATGTTAACTGAAACTAAAAATCTGTATTTTCTCTTCTTTCTTATGCACTTCTTGTTACTGTGCACTATTTTATTTTTATATTTGTATCATGTTCGAATAAATTTCATTTCAAAAATTTCAAATTTCATTTCACATGACATTGACATAGATGTGATGTGTGCAAATCTGTTGATAAGCTTGCAAAACACTCCTATCTCCTAGTTTGTGTAAATTAATATGTAAAACAAGATGAGCCACATTAGGACTAATCGTCTGCGTTCGCTTGGTTTCCTGGGTTGTTTTGTGTCAAAGTGCATGTGTGCACCACCAGGAAGGCCTGCAACCTTCATGTGCCTCTTTGTCTTGTTGAAACAAGAATACATGCTGAATGAGTCAACCAGCAACCCGGTCCTCCCGCCTAATCTTGATCTCTGTCTGCCCTTTTAATTCTTTGTTTGCCGCCCTGCTGTAATCATGCTCTTCCTACACCACGTTAGTCCTACGTTTATATCTGAGGTTTTGTCGCAGCAAATATGCAGGACAACAACAACCAGTCGCCCCACTGCATCAGATAAAGACCCACCGCGGCCTTTCAAATGTGGAGGCCAGACAATGGCTCAGATGACAGGAT
Organism: Gambusia affinis; assembly: GCF_019740435.1. NCBI lineage: Eukaryota > Metazoa > Chordata > Actinopteri > Cyprinodontiformes > Poeciliidae > Gambusia > Gambusia affinis. The sequence continues at coordinate 5,896,696 of NC_057889.1, forward strand.
GAAAAACGTATAATAATCTCGGGATAACGTTGATGAGCTCCCACATCTATGACATGAATGATACGATGTACCCAGATTACGGTAGAAGAAAAGAGACAGAGAAACAGCCCAGGTTAAGTTCATGTATCTCTGCAGGAAAATGTTAAACATCATGTTCCTCATCAGATAAACGAGCCAGGAATTCATCGATGGACAAAACCTTCTGCAACATTCATGACAAAAATCCACGTTTTTTTATATTTCCAGAGTTCTTCCTCCTTTTTCTGATTATATATTTGCAGTGAGAAAAGTTCATGATTCATTTACATCAAATATTACTACTGGTATTTCTACAATGGTAGAGATTTTCTGGGCCGTTTCTGCCGATCCAATGGCTAGACGGGCAGAAAAATGAACGGATGGATAGATGGACGATCAGAGGGACGGACAGATGGATGGATGGATAAAGACACACAGATGGATGGATGAACGGGTGGAGGGATGGACAGAAAAATTAATGGATGAACGAATGGACGGTGGACGGATGGATGATGGCGCATTGATGGATGTATAAGTGAATGGACGAATGGCTGGATGAATGAACACACAGATGGCAGGAAGAACAGAAAAATGGATGGACAGGTGAGTGGATGGATGGACGGATGGATTGATGGATGGATGGATGGACGGATTGATGGATGGAAAGATGCATTGATGGACAGATGGTTGGATGAACGGATGAATAAACAGATGAGTGGATGGATGGATAATGCATCTATTCTTTCTTATAATTCCTACAAAAACTGAATATAAATGGTGAGTAAACAAACTGAAGTTCTTTCAGGTTAAAACAGATAATAAATAATCTTGGCGTTTAATTTACTCCACCCCTGAATTACGGCCAAGAAAAGCAGAAAACATTCACTCTCTAATAAACTCACACCCTCCTCTGACTAATAACATGAATTTTCCTGATGGAACCAAATGTGCCTCCACATTGGCTGCGGTGTCGGCGATCAGCAGATCCAGCGGTTGTCATAGAAATGAAATGAGTCACCCACACAGAGACGGGATGACAGCTGATAGCAACGGCAACGCATGTGGGCCGATCAGCACGGCGTTTTAGATAACAGCCGTCGAACATCACAGCCGCGACTGAGAATGTGACAACTCAATGAACAGATGACTATCACCCCGAAGCTTCAACGCATCGTTCCCGTTTGTCAATAAACTGCCTATATCCCACTTTAAGAATCAAAATACTGTCTCCACCAACATGCAATCTGGAAATTGTAACTTTTACAGAAAGGGATCATTTGCTACCATTTAGTTTCTCATTTTTCATGCAGGCGGTTCTGCAGGAACTTACTGAGGAAAGCTGTGCATCTGCTTGTAAACATTGATGGCCGCTTCGATGGTCTCCTCCACTTTTTTCTAGATAAAATAAAGGGAATAGTTTGAAAAGCAACACAAAAGGCCCAGCATTTATCAAAAATACACAGAGAGAGCAGACATTTGCTGTTTTTATTCCAGAAAAAATAGGACTAAACATCAATATCTGAACATTTCTTTAAAAGAACTAAATATTTAGAGAAGTGGATTTTTTTTGTAGCATGACTATGGCTGACATGCTTGCTTGTCTTTCCAGCTTTTAAGAGTGTGTGAGAAATGGATCCATGTCATGTGATTTTTAAACACCAAGGAAGTTTTATTAAAATAATTTCCAACACTTTGAACAGCTACATTTTTTTAAACGTTATTAAAAATGATTTTCGCCATGTATAAATAATAGATTTATTTATAGGTTGGAAAGGGTACTAGTAAATATGCCAACAGTGATTTTTGATTGATATTATGCTCCTGCGGTAAAAGTTGAACTGAATTAAAGGGATGCCAATAAGTGACGAGGATGCTGTATTTAAGAATCACTTAAACAGTTTATAATAAATGATTTACAATACAGCTATAAGAATATCGTAATAGATTAAAGAGTTGGTATAAGGCAGTGGTGTCAAAGTCAAATGGACGGAGGGCCAAATAAAAAAATTTGCTACAAGCCGAGGGCCAGTCTGATTTAATCAGTCTGATTAAATCAGACCAGACTGATTTAATCAGATTTTTAAATCATTGAAATTTTTTTAAATGACGCATATAGTCTAGTGAACCTAATTGAACCTACTGAAAACCTAACAAATATATTCCAATATGATCAGATAAATAAAGCAATATTTTCTTATGGCTCTGTCAGTAATCTTTAATTTTCAACAGACACAACTGAAATATTTTTAAAATATAATTGGATTGAAATACAATAAAATAAAGTGCAAAAATCTATTAATCAAAAACAACACTTTCATCAAGGAGAAGTAATATGCAGTGAAAACAAATATTAAACTTTAACTTTTAAACTTGAACTGAGTAAAAACTCTAAATATAAACTCTAAACCTTGTTTGAAACCCCCGGTTCTCAGTGTCCACCTTCCATTTTGCCATTTTTGATGGGTATCTGAAAGTTAATTTTACAGCCATGTCATGTGATTTTCTAAACACCAAGGAAGTTTTATTAAAATAATTCCAACGGTTTCTGAAAGGGGGCGTTGCACTTTCCAGCAAGTATCGGGTTAATACGGTAACCGCAGCTGCAGCTGCAGAGAGTGTAATTAATCCGGGGCATTTTCGTTTAAATAGACGGTATATTTCGGCAATAACTTGGTGGATATTGAAAGTTCCGGTTGTTATGGATACATGGGTAAGTACATCATCTCACAGAACATTTAAAGAACTACTTACAGTTCAAATAAGGAAGATATTTTTTTTCAGACGGGGTGCCGGCTTGCTGCGGTCTGCGGGCCGGTTCTAATAATAAATCAAGATCATCCGAGGGGCCGTAAAAAATCTTCTCGCGGGCCGGATGTGGCCCGCGGGCCTTGACTCTGACATATGTGGTATAAGGTTTATATTTCCTTTATGTTAAAATTCACATTATACTGGTTTATATTTGTTGGGAACCAGTGGAAGTTATAGTTAACTTTAGAGAGTTTTGGGGTTTTATCGGCTATTTTGCAACATTCTGGTCGACAGCACCTGATTTTCAATGTTCTTTTTATAATTCTGAGTTAATTAGTGATTAAATTTATCTTCACCTTTCGCAATTCTAATTTTCTTTAATAGCTTTGCAGGCAAAATATTTAAGTCATTTTGACATTCATTTGACATTTTATATTTTTAGTCCTTTATTTATAGTTACTTTAGATTAATTTGATTAAAAAATACATTTACTTAGTATTTTACCATCACTTTTATGTTTCCATCTGCCGCTTTCTGTTCCGTCATTAATTGCTGTACATTGTGGAAGCTAATTATGGAAAATTTTCTAAATAATACATATTTTTAAGACGTTTAGGTGTTTGTCTTATGAAGTTATAAGACAGGGTTCTTTAAAAACAACCAACAGGTGGTGCCAATTCTCCATTCAGAAGATGCCTGTAAATATTGAAAAGTTATACTTTTTAAACAGATTATACTATAACTATGGACTTGTGGAAGAATCTTACTAGTTTTGCTTTATGCTGCATTTTCTTTAATTTTTACATTTAAGTTTTTAGGTTTTTGTTTACTTTAAGCCATTTAAATTCTCAATTCTTAATTAGAAACTGTAAATGATGTATAGCTTTTCAAGAGCTAAATGTAATGTTTTGATCTAAAATAAAATCTGAAAAATGTTGAGTTTAACACTTTATTAGGTGAAATTATGATTGTTTTGACATACAACTGCTGTAAATATTGGCAACTATTTAAAAATATTTTAAAAAGAGACATTAAACATACAACCGACATTAAAAGAATACAAATTTTTTATAATGCCAAGTTTTGAGTTGCAAAAAAAAAAAAGAAAAGAAAAGAAAACCGTATAGCTTGCATTTTAACAAGGGCATGGACATTTTAAGCACTGTCAAAAAATGACAGCAAGACAAACATTTTCCCAACTTTTTCCACTTTTAATGTGACCTATAACCTGTACAATGCAACTGAAAAACAAACAGAAATCTTTCAGGGAAGTGAAGTAAAAATAAACAATTGAAAAAAATGTGGTTGCCTAAGTGTGCACACCCTTTTAGAACTGGGGGTGTAGCTGAGTTCAGATTTAACCAATTAAACTCATGTTAAATTGGAGTCAGCACACACCTTAACCAATTAAAGTGCCTCTGATAAAGTTCAGCTGTTCTAGTAGGCTTGTCCTGACATTTTTGTAGCCACATCATCCAGCACAAACCATGGTCCGCAAAGAGGTGCCACAGCATCAGAGGGATCTCATTATTCAAAGAAATCAGTCAGGAGAAGTCTACAAAAAAAATTTCAATTCATTAAATATACCATGGAACACTGTCATCATCAAGTGGAGAAAACATGGCACAAAAGTGACATTACCAAGAACAGGGCGTCCGTCCAAAATTGATGAGAAGACAAGAAGAAAACTGGTCAGGGAGGCTGGCAAGAGGCTGACAGCAACAATGAAGGAGCTGCAAGAATTTCTGGCAAGTACTGGCTGTGCAGTACATCTGACAACTGTCTCCCGTCTTCTTCATATGTCTGGGCTACGGGGTAGGGTGGCAAGACGAAAGCCTTATCTTACAAAGAAAAACATCAAAGATGCCTTCAGAAGATAGATTGCTTCCTCGCAATCTATCGGATGTGGAGCAGTTTTGCAAAGAAGACTGGGCAAATATTGCCACGCTGATAGACTCCTACCCAAAAACACTGAGTGCTGCAATAAAAGCCAAAGGTGCTGCAACAAAGTACTAGTTTAAGGGTGTGCAACCAGGTTATTCTAAGTTTTTTTATTTTCTATTTTCCTCTCTGAAAGATTTCTGTTTTTTCAGTTGCGTTGTACAGGTTATAGATCACATTAATGGTGGAAAAAGTTGTGAATATATTTGTCTTGCTGTCATTTTTACATCCCAAAAACCTGGCATTTGAACAGGGGTGTGTAGACTTTTTATATTCACTGTATAACGTATAAAAATATTCGTTGGACTAGCAGCAGAAAAATAAGTAATTAGATTTTCAAGGTTTTTTTTTAGAAACCTGAATATCACTCCAGTATTAAGAAAAAGTTGTAAAATATCAGAGAGAACATTATTTTGTTGTTAATAGTCTTTAAACAAAGCCTAGCACTCGCTGAAGTGGCGAACAGTGAGGTTCCGTGCATCAAAAAACTTAATCTCATTATGAGTCCATTGTTAGCTAAGTAGAGGCTAAAGTTTGCGAAGGATACAACAGAGAGCTTACAACGGAAAAATAACTGACTCAACGTCTTTCTTTAACAGAATGAAAATAAAAAGTCTTATTGGGAGTAATTTGGTCACTTTCTTTTCCACTTTCACCTCCAGCTACACGCACAGAACCGCACAGAAGCGTTAGCTCCAAAGTAGCCAGTGTAGCTAATCTGTACGTTAGCTCACCTGCTCCACCGAAGTCACCGTTTCCACCCCGTCATCCTCAAACATTTCTGCCGGGTGCTGCTCACCGAAGCACCGCAAAGGAGTTGGAACACCGTCCATGGTGGTGGAAAAAAGACTCGCCAGCAGAGCTCCGGGAATGAAACGGGGACGTCCAGATTCTCACGTTGTTTTGATAGTTTTCAGATTTCTTGCTGAAGTGGGCGTAAAAAGCTGCGTGAAAAGCCAACTACGGTGAGTCAGAGGGAACAACCTTCTTCATTTCGCTTCATTTACCGAAACGTGAAAACAGACGCGCCACACCTGAGAGTTTTTTTTTATTGCTATTTTTATCAATAGTACGTCAGGATTAATAATTACGAGCATTTTGATGCCACTAAATGTCATTTCAACATAGCATTAAAAGAGAAACCCAGACAATGATGAAGATATGTAAAAGAACCGCATAATATTATTTTTTAACACAAATTTAGAGGAAATTATGTAGTTTACCCTTCAAAATAAACCAGTTGTGTATTAATATTTCCATGGCTTAATGAGAAAATTCCCATTTCCTGCAGAAAAGACAACTGATTTACAGAAAATGCTTTCTTTTAGTAATTTTTTTGGGCCTCTGTTGTGTCCCAAAATGCTTTGTGATGTAAATTTTTTAAAACATCTTCACTTGTCTTTACTTTCTTACAATCAACATGGAGTGGAAATGACTGTCACACTTGTATGGTCCAGACTAATGAACTGTATAGCAATCCCACATCGTTACTCTTACACCTCCATGCTTGACAGTTGACGAAGATGCACACCTCGTTACCTGAGCTGCGTGAAGCTGACACCCCACCCACGTCAAAAAATTCAGCAAATAGTCTGAATGATTAGTGCTCCGTTTGTGCAGGTTTGTGACGTTAAATTTTTCGTTTGTGCAGTTTTGGTTTCTGAGATATTAAAAATTATTTTTTAGGTCTTCTAGAGCTGACAGATTTTGATCCCATCAATTCTAATTTCATTTTATTATCTTGATTTTCTGAGGCTTGTCTCAATAATAAAAAAAAACTGTTTATGTATTTTACTTTTAAATAATTTTAATTGAATAAATCTTCATAACTCAAATTCTAAAAATTGTGTTGTCTGCATTAAAAGGGAAATTAATTTAGACTTTTCTCAAACCAAGAAAATGTTACTTTTTTCTTTCACTATTATTTTGAAAGTAAATTATAAAATATCCTCAAAATTTTATTTGAGGAAAGAAAGAAAGTTGCAGATTTATACCCACTCCTTTTTTTCATTCAAGAGTGCATTGAAATATTATGCGACACTGTCAAAAATGCTTGTAGTTATAGCTAAGAAGCTATTTATTAACATATATTTTGGCTAATTTGGAAGCAGTTCCACTCCCAAAGCTGATATCTTTCCAACCTGGCATTGTATTAAACACATACTTGTATGCTCCAAATCAGCAACTTGCAAAATCGTTGATGTAAGTGAGCTTTGCCTCAGAAAATTACAAAACAAAATAGAATAATCTCAAATATCCCCCACGAGTGTTTTAAAATTGTATCTTTTATTTTGAAAGGCATGACAGGAAGAGCATTTTTATAACAGAGAATAAATTGACGGAGGTCCACCGCACCCACTGGAAGCTGGAGGCTGCTTGGGAAGCTGGAGCGTCCCAGTTTTATTGTCATCAGTGAACAAAAACACGCACAGCCTTAGGTGGTCCTGCTGAACAGACATGGCATCCAGGCGGGGAGAGAGTGGCCATTCATCGCTCAGTTAGCTGACTCTGATCTCAATTTTTATTTTATTCTTATTTTATTTTTTTCATTCAATAGCCCATGAAACAACACCATGGCTAAGCAGTACGATGTGCTCTTCCGACTCCTGCTCCTCGGGGACTCTGGGGTTGGAAAAACATGTTTGCTATGCAGATTCACGGACAACGAATTTCACCCTTCCCACATCTCCACCATCGGTAAGACTCGTGTTTTCTTATCATCATCAACCGCTATTACTGTTTATTTGAAACGAACTGGTCTTCTGTCATTTTATATTGAAAAAATTTGCAGCTCATTCCCTTTTTTATCATCATGTTTTAATATTAATCCCACAAATTCGACTATAAACAAAATATAAAATCAAGATTTAAATGTAAATAAAACAGGCAGTGTGACTGAACTAATCATATGGATCTTTTAGGGTGAAGAACAAACACTGGGAGGGATGAAAATGAGTTCACAAAGTATCAGCACTTTGCAAAAACAGTGCAACACTTTGCAAAACCGCATATGGCTCAATTCCCAACGCAGTAAAACATGCAGATCATGTTTCTTTATAGTTTTATTCTGGATTTGATATAGCAGTATGCAACAAACAAATACTAGCATTTCTGCTGCAGCATAACATCCTCCCAACTTTTATTATGTTCTGAATGATTATTTTCATCATTTTTCTCTATTTGTACAGTACCTGCTTATGCCTTCTTCTACTCCTTCTCTATTTGCAGAAAAGTTTTCCCACCGGTAAATTTACCACATTCCTGCTCATAACAATTTTCCCCTTTCTTTGGTTTAATTTGAACTTGCAGAATATCTCAGTTTAGACCATGGCAAGCACATTACTTAGGTTTTGACAACCCCCACATGGCTGCGGCTGAGTCTCTTATCTTTTTCTTTCAGCGCCTGTTTCTTCTGTGTGCATGCATATTCAGGTAATAGACTGATTTCCTCCCCGGCTAAGCTTCTTTTTGTGAGACTCTGCAAATGCATCTTTCTGACATTATTTTCAGTAATTGGGCACAGACTGGAAAAGCCAAAATCCAGTCAGTGCAGTAGATGGAGGGCAGAAAGCCATTTTTGAATTTAATAGAGCAAAACATGGGAACATTTAGACAATATTGTTTAGCAAACATGATTAGAAGATTGTTTTAATAGTTTGGCTTTTGGACAGAAACTGCCTGACAGATAAACAATGCAGTACATGTACAGCTCTGGAATAAATCAAGAGCCCACTGCACTGACCCCCATTGAAAACCTCCTGGTTATTCCTCCAAATGTTGATTTCTTTTTCGTTGTGACCATTTCTCATTTTCTACAAGTAAATAAAAAATTGCTTGTAATTTTGGAGACATGTTGTCAGTAGTTCATAGAATAAAAGAACAATGTTCATTTCACTTCATGTTCATATTCAACATAAACCTAGAAAGAGCAAAATCAGAGAAACTGATTATTTTAAGTGGTCTCTTAATTTTTTCCAGAGCTGTATTTTAAAATAACTATTTTAGAGTCATTAAATAACTCTACCTTGTAGTTCTAAAATGAAAGGACTCATTGCTCATTAAACTATCCCAACATGAAAGATGCATGTAGATATACAAAAAAAAACCATACATAATTTAATGTTTTTTATTTTCTTATTGATTAAAAATCCAAACAGTTTTTTTTTGTAGAGAAAATAAGCAGGTTTCCTCTCAAATCTATTAATTCTTCTTGAGTTCTTTCTCATTTTGTCAAGTTATGACAACAAACAAGTGTGGGATCCATTTATAATCAGCTGCTCGAGTCAACACTTTGTAGAAGCAGCTTTTGCTGCAATTACAGTTGCAAGGATTTCACAGTATGTCTCGCGTTTCACATCTAGAGATTGCATTTTTTATGTTTTAGGCTTTTTCAAGCCTAAAACCTCTGCCTGAGTCTTAAATTCTCTAATAAGTTTTCATTCCTGATTGCCATGTATCCATGTTCCCATTGGCTCTAACCAACAACTGTGCACAGTAAAAGAAGCTAATTGCAAATCCACTGCATGTTTACATTTTTTGTCACTTTACAATTCTAACCTGTTTTGAGTTGGTTTTCCACAACATCCCCATAAGATACAATAAATGTTATCTCTCTTTAGGCACCATATGCAAAGTAGCAGCTCAGTCATTTTTTCTTTACATGGTCCTCAGATTTTCTTCTTCATACACTGCAAAATGTGCCTCATGCTATCCGGTTCTGTCCAAGAAGTTAGAAGTATGAATTTTTCATGATGTGAGCTAAATCATCCTTCACAGGCCTTGTAGCTGTGATTCTTCGGTCATCTGAAGCTTTTTCCGGAGAAGCACTAAAGACGTTTTTGTGCCACGGATTTCTTAATTTAGCTTTAAATGGCCTAAATTTCAATTTGATTGTCTTCAAACAAAAATAAGTCTGATCACACCTATCTGTAAACCTTTTACACACTCTTGTGATTTAATATTTATTTTTAGTTACTATTTAATTAGCACTTTTTTTCCGGATCTTTACTCTGAATATTTCCAGACTTATTTCTCTCATTTTGAAAATGATAAAAAGCTGAATGACATGAGATTCGACAGATATTTTCTTTTACCTGCAATGATTAAATCTTCAGTTTCCAATAAATACTTCCCACAAAGTGTCCAGTCAGTTCTGTCCTGCACAGGGTCAGTTTATAATCCTCCAACCTTCACAGTGACAGAGAGGTATAAATTTTCCTCCATGTGGACCCAAATCTCCCATCAGCTCCACTGACGCACCAATCAATCGTGTTCTGGTCTCATTATCTGAAAATCTGCCCGCATGTCTCACCCCTCAATTTCTGTTCTCCCGTATCCTGTTATAATTCAAAAACATGAAACATTAACCCCCTAAATACTTTTGTTTCCCCTTCAGATGTCATCAAGTATTTTGCAGTATACCTGAGCATTTCACTCTTTTCATGTAATATATTGACAATGGCATAATAATGAATTGCATTACTTTGATTAAGCAGTGACAATTTTGGAGCTGATTTAAAAGAGCTTAAAGTTTCTGTACATCACAGATTTTCAGGCGTTTGTTTCTGGAGCTGAGTTTAAATATTACTCATTGGGAGTAGAGAGTGAGGCTTAAAACCTTTCCAAAGGATAAAATATATATGTATCAGTTTATCTGGGCTTTAGCTGTTTTTATTCACTCAATGGTTGACATTTAAGGATACAAAGACTTTCTGAAAACATCCATGATAAATCAACAACAAATTCAATTTGGTTGAATTTGCACCATTTGTGCTAAATCTTTAAGCTTTTCTGTATTATCTTTATCTTGTCTCTTCTCACAAATAAATTTAATGACTCTGCAGTCATTAAAATTTGAGTATGGGTTGCTTTTCAGTGCCTTGGCACACCCGGGCATCCACATACTGTTTTATTTTTACATTACCTGGGTGATATCTGTGCATCTTTGAGCGATAAAAGGGCCGCGCTTCAACAGAAAAGAAAACTGTCCCTTGATGTGAGTGATTAAAATAGGACATGTTCCACCCATTTCATTTCTCTCTTCTGGGATTTAATCTGGATGATTTTTAAGCCTGGTTGATGGGATTTGACTTTGTGAAAAGGCTTGTTTTCTCAGAGGTGTCGGCTTATCTTAGCATGCTAAATTCATAAGTTTTACCTGAGGAATGTAGCTTGTTTTTAAGATGATGTATGAAAATATAGAACTAGACTCTTACTGATTAAGATGTCATGTTTTATTTCCACAAAACATAGTTCTCTGGTCTCCAGAGTGTATATTTCTCTGGCAAAGAGCTCGTCTTGAGATGGTCTAAAATTGGTATTTAGTCACACCGCTCAGTTTAATCTTCCTCACCTTCATCTCCATCCTAGACTCCCTCTGGAGCCAATGGCTGTGAAATCAGCCATAAAACATCCCCTCCACCCGTCTCTACGTCTCACCTCAATAAGCTGCTGCCTTATGTTGGACTCTTTGTGTTGTTTGGGTCACGGCCTTATCATAAACACTCAGCTGACCCTTGCTCATCACTCTGAGGATCACGGCCACCGCTGACGGTCAGTGTGTCTTAAAGAAAGTAGCAACACATAATACTGTGCCATAGCTTTAGCTTTTGTCAGGAATAGCTAAGGTGTAAACCTAAAGTATCTCCATATTTCTGTAACTTAATGTTTTGAATACCTCAAGAACTACTCATGCCACTTTCACAAGTTTTTTTTGTGATAAAAGCTAACTGGAAAATGTACACTGTCTTAAAAAAGTATCTATACATCTTAAATTTTTACCATATTTTTTAATAGCACATTAAAAAACGTGTATTCCTCTGATATTTAAACCTTTCTGCAACATGTTCAGTAAAGAAGGTAGTATAGTACTATTATGTAGCACATTTGTTGAGATGCAAATCATAAGACGAGCAAATAAACTTTGGATTTTACTACCTCAAAGTTTGAGATGCAAGATAGCCATATTGGATTTTGAGGTTAGAACCTAATATCCCAGTATCTAGGATTTCAAAACGGCAGTAAGTGTTGTGGTACTCAGAAACTTAAGTATTTACCTAACTAAAGGTGGTACTTGTTGTTTACAATGGCCCAGTCCAAGTCCAGACCTAAACATTAGAGAATCTGTGCCAAGTCTTATAATTTGCTGCTTATAGATGCTCTCCATCCAGTCTATTTTGCAGCCAGATTAGTCTCTATAAGTACAAAAACAATGTGCAGCAGCAACTGCAGCAAAAGATGGCTAAATACAAAAAACATTCCACACTTTTCTGATTTTTATTAGCAAAAAATATTGAAAATGTGAAATTTTTCTTCCACTTCAGAAGCTTAAAGGAGTATGAACACTTTTGCTTGGGATTGTATGAATCCAGAATATAGTTATGTATCACTGGTGTTTCTGGATTTTATGGGAAAATGCTTGGTAGAGTATTAACATGCATGAATACATTGATGAAGTTTATTTTTCAAATATGTTTCTTAACAAATTAAATGCTTTCATGTGCATTACTGGCTCATTTTTATCCTATAGTCTAAGAGTTGGAAGATCATGGAAGATCATTTTACGCTGCTTTTCAGCATCTTCACTACCATTCGGCTTCCATCTACATTTTTTAGTATTTTACTTCTGACAATTTAGTCTTTATAATTTCACTTTCAGAGTGTTTTGAAGTTGTATTCTCCCTTTGAGTCTCACAGCGGGGTGGAGGGCTCCTCCTCTCTAGCTGTGGTAAAAACAGGCTTACGACCTTGCATGGTTTGTTTCAGAGGCAGTCTCTTCACTGTGATGTTGTCACAGTTGCTTTGTTTTAGTCTCAGCCTGAAGGTTTTTCACTTATTATACTTTTGTGGTTCATTGCTATGATTATCACCTTTTATTTCTGTCCTGATATTTCTAAGTTGGTTTTGCTTCACTCTTCACACCGGGTGTTGCTTTAAAGATAACACCTGCCTTTGTTTATCCATTACCATACATTAGGAGCATATGGCTATAATGTATTTTTTTTAAATCCAGACATAGAGATGTCTCATCATTTAAGTGAATTAGATCATTGTTGAAATGTTTAATTCTTTTATTAATTCAGGTCAAAAAGTAAAACTCATACATTATATTGATTGTTTATATACAAAGTGATATGTCTTAGGTTTAAAGAATGAGAAAAGATGATGAAGAAGAAATTTTTTGCCACAAAAACATTTAGGCCATCATAATAAAGGAGAAGACAGTTGACTTGACACTGACACGGTCCTCAAGAACGGTAAGCCAAAGCAGGTCATTGCAGAAGATTTTTTTGAATGTGCTGTGGAAAGTTAAGTGGTAGGAAAAAAGTCAGGTAGAAATAAAGATTATAAGACAAAATAAAATTAAAAAGCTTGATGATGGTATGGCTGGACCAGTGGTGCCCAAAGTCGGTCCTCGAGGGCCGGTATCCTGCATGTTTTAGTTCTCTCCCTGGTGGCAGTAACAACCTCCGCAGCAAGTCAATGTTCTTCTAATGAGCAATCATTTGATGCAGGTCCGTTAAACTAGGGAGAGAACTAAAACATGCAGGATGCCGACCCTCAAGGACAGACTTTTGACTGTTACATTCCCTGTATTAGGTTATTCCAAAACCAGAGACATCAGAAACATCTTACCTGCTCAGAGCAGAAAAAGAACTGGACTTTTGTTTGATGCTCCGAAGTCCTCTTTTCAGGTGAAAGTAAAGTTTGGAAATCATGAATATCATCAAAATTAGCAGAAACAAATGCTTAGAATATATCACCTGTATCTAATCTGTCTATGTGATATGTTTCTATAATGAATTAACTCTTTGGATGATATTCTAATGTATTAAGATACACCTGTATTTGAAGGTGCATGTTAAAAATTACAAGAAAATCTTGTAAATTTAATCATTTTCGCAGCATTAGTGTATGCCTTAATGCAACCACAAAACAATGCTTTTATATTTATTGATCTTTTTATTGATAACATATTTGGCCAACTGTACATAATGCCCACACCTGATATTATACACCTTCAGTGGCTGAGATGCTAAAGCTCACAGAAGCGTGAAGAAAGAAACAATTCAGGGAAATGTGGGTTAATTGCAATCCATCAAAAAGCCATTAGTATTTTCAGCAAATGTTTCATAATTAAATACTTTCCAGAAGTATTTAGACATTTAAACATCTCAGTTTATTTTATATCAGGAAAGTTTCTGCCATGTTCTGCCTTTCGTTTCCAGGATTAAACTGCTAGACTTCCTTTGTCTCCAGTAGCTTTCAGTTTATTTAATAAAACGTATTCATAACACTATCCAGCTGCATCCCGAGGTCTGCCTGCATTTGCATTTTCTCCACCAAAAAAAAAAAAAGAAATAAAGAAAAAATAGAGCCCTGCATGACATCTGCTGCAATTTAAACTGTGTTGTTTACAACACATTTGACTTCTCTCTCTGTCTCTCTTTTATGAAATACTTTGGTCCCAACTACAAAATATATATAAAAAAATTCTCCTACATTAATGTTTTTATTTTAGATTTTCCATTTGGTACAATGTTCCATTTTATAGTTTTTAGGAGACAGGCAAATTGCTAAATTTGTTTTTTACTTCCCTTCATTATCCTTTGAACCTCTGAATATTTCACCAAACTTGTCTTTGTTTGTGAGTCAGAAAAATAAGGCACTGTAACGACTAAAGAGAAAGACATGCCTTGTAATTGTGCAATGTACAGCAGAATACCACTAAGTCCAGCAGTAAAAAATACCAATTTGCTTCGATTTAAAATCCTGCACGAATATTATGAGTGGTAGAATTACACAGTTCAGCTGCAGCTTCTGAGTTTTTCTGAGAAAAACTGAAAAATCTTCGTGCTCAGTCTGATGCTGACTCACCTGGAATCAAAAGAGGACATTCATAGCTTTAAATAAATCCCACCGAAGGCCTCACTTTGTTCCCCCCTTACCAGATGTACTTCAAAAGACTCTCAAACACTATGACAATGTTTTTTTTTTTTTATATTACATAAACTGTTCATATCCAGTGGGGCCAAGAAGTACAAATAGTGGGTTAGACAGCATTCCCTTTTTACATGAAGGAAGTTATAAACACCCGATGAGATTTACCAAAGTTTCAGTCAAAACACTTTTTTTTTTGTTTTGTTTGACAAAGATTTCCATGGTGAGATCCCAAAAAATTTTAAATTTACTTTGTTTTACCACTATTACATCAGGAATGGTAATAGATAGTGCAGACTGGAAAAGCCTTTTTTTATGTTTTACCTTAAACAGTTTGTATTTAGATATGTTACACTGTAAAAACAAAAAATCTTCTGATGTATTTTTGTCAAATTTCTGGTGCAAATATTTTAGTACACTTGAAATAAGACAAAAGTCACTTACAAATACCTTTTCAGCAAGATGTAGGTGTTTTAATTGAATAATTTTTTAATACAGATAAATAGTACTAAGGTTACCTTCACACCACAGCCTGAAGTGACCCAAACCCGATTTTTTTTTAGTCAAATTGGATTTTATTTTTAAATTTTTTCACGTGGTCGTTCACACTTCCAAATGATGTCCAGCGTGAACTGCAAACGACCTGAAAATTCCCCGCATGCGCAGTAGAGGGCGCAGTAACGTCACTTAGATAGAGTGTGCTCAGTATTTTGGCCATATTCATGTCTGTTTTCAAACCATTCTTTGCCAACCGCCATTAAAAAGAAAAAGAAGAAATAGTGCTCAGTGTTTGCGGAAGTAAACATGGATGCTAACGGTGTAGCATAGCTTACAATTTTAAAGTTGTTGTTCGGCCGGAGCTAGCACAGTAACAACTTCATGACTGAAGTTCGCCGTGATTGTTGTTTTTCTTCCCGCTTGCGCATATCAGGACGCAGAATAGTGACGTTTGTCGAGTATAAGTGACGTTTAAGTCGGATAAATGCGACTTAGAATTAGGTCACATTTGAATCGGATACGTATCGGATATCCAAGTGGCCTGTTGTTCAGACTCATGAAAAGATCAGATACAGGTCGCATTAAGGACAAAAAAAAAAGAAAAAGAAAATCGGAATTGTGTCACTTCGGGCTGCAGTGTGAATCCAGCCTTAGTTGCGTGTATAGAGGAAAGAGTGAGGTAGGTGTGTTGTTTTATAATTTGGTTTACACAAAGCTTAGCAGTTCAGATCAATGACAGTCAAGTAAAAATAATAACATTAAAATGTTTTGGCCCTTGATCTCCAGCGCCCACACGGCGACGGTGCATGACAGCTGCTGTCTGTCCTCTGCTGGTTATGACAGCTATGGAAGATAAATCCCGTCCTCCACTGAATAAAAGTCATTCATCCGTTCATCCATCCATTACTGGGGCCATCGCCATCACTGACATGCATTACTGCAAACGCCATCTCATATTATCAAGCACAGTCAATTAGTTCAGTCAGTTTAGGGGTGTGTTCACATTAATTTTTACATGGCTCTCACGCTGCCAACTTAAATTAAGTGCTGTCCGTTACACCGTGCAAATTTCACGGTATTGTTGGAATTATGAGTGAAGTAAAAGTGGAAACCAAATAAATTTTTTATTTATTTTTGCTCTTTGAGGTTTTATATTTTAAAAAGCTGAAATGATAATATTTGAAGGAGACCTCTGGCTTCCACATTAAACTTTTTTATTTACTTACAGATTAAGCCAAACACACATGACCTGATTTCAATAAAATTGGATTGTGCCACATTTGTTAGCAGCATTTTTGTCTTACAGCAAGAATTTCTTGAGTTCTTATAAATATTTTACAGTCCTGGGATTAGTTAGTAATTAAAATTCAAACTTTCAGAAATCCAAATAAATAGTTTGTTTTCGCAGCTATCGCTAGGATTTATGTGTAAGGAAACGGTGTAGGTTTTATGGTTCCCGCTGAACTTTCTGCCTTTCAGTTAATTTTATTTTTACAAACATAATAATAGTGGCAGCACTATATCAGATATTGCAACTAATATCTTGGTTGCAATATTCAAAAATATTATTCAGCCTTAAATTTCACCTGCAAATGAGATTCTATTAAAATCCTAAAGCAGTGAAGAATTTTATATTTATGATTGCTGTGTGACATGCTCTTTAGTTTTGTTTTCTTAACATTTAATATTTGTTTTAATAACGAAGGTATTCAGATCTTTTAATTTTTTCCCAAAAAGTTGAAAGATACTGTGCGGTTTGATGCTAGGGTTGTGCATTTATCACATTTACGTTTATTTATCGTGATAAATTCCTCATCATGGTAAGAATTTTGACTTGTTGTCACGTTAAATTCTAGTTAATTATGTTTTTAAGCTCCCCAAGATCTATTTTTACTTTTTTATTACACTGTTTGTACAGTTAGAGCATTAATAAATGTAAAAAAAAAAAAAGTTGTTTTGGGATTATTATTGCTGAGCCATACAGTTATAGTTATACAATGACCTAAAAAAGTAGCTTTTATTGTTATCGCAGTACAGAAAACATCATGATAAAACTTTAAGTCCATATTTACCACCCTTATTTGATGTCCTTAAAATTGAACTCAAATATTTCTATAAGGCTTTGGGCAGATTTCCATAATGCTGTTTGGTTTTGTTTGTACACATAACTGAAGAAGCTATTAGTTCCTCAGTCTCTGTCTGTACCTTCAAACTAATAAAAAATAAAGTGTAATACAGGAAGTTTCTTCTTCTCCCCTGCTGTCCCTGGTAAGTCAAGACACTGATTGCTGTGCTGACCTTTCAGTTGGCCCGAGTCCTGTGCAGCTTAAAGCAAACGCTGTATTTCTTCTTCCATGAGGTCTCATAATGTCTGTTCGGTATCCGTAGAGCCCTCACTTGACTCCAGCTTGTTTTAAGCAAGCAAAAATCTGGCGGGCTGTTGTGCATCTGTCAGCTGTTTTTGTCAGTTTCTCAAGTTCTGCATAACCCACCGGAAAAGTAGCCATAACAATAAAATCACCCACACACTGCGGCTTCCCCACTCATGTGAATCGATTGGAGGGAGTTTATTTTTCTCACAGCGCACTCGATGCCAGCTGTGACCCAGAGGTGCTGCGGACGATCAGGTTAATTGGGTTGAGTTGCTAATTGATTTCTCTGGGATGAACGTAGTCTAGATGCCTGAGGGTTTTTTTTTTATTAACTTAAAGTCACCAGTCAGAGAAGATCAATGGAGAAAAAAGTTCAATTCATTTAGAATATTTGTATTCTATATAGTAACATATTTATTAAAGACTGTATTTATATGCTATAACTGTCTTGTATTTTGCTCTGTTACAACTCTCTCTCTCTTGTACAAGAATTTGCATTAATCAGCAACAAACATGATTAATAATCATGATAAACGAGAATGAAAAGCATTTCTTATCTCCACTGGTTTGTTAGTGAAACTATTTTCAATATATAAATTAGAATACGAGATTAAAAGTACCTTTTGAAAAGAACCAGGAGATATTAAACATATCTTTCATTGAGCCCACATTTTTGTCTTAAGATTTATTGGTCTGAGGAAATACGTAGTTTAATTTTAAATGTGTTAAAGGCTTGAAAACATCAGCGCATGTGCAAATAATCTTATTCACTTAGTTACTGAAATAAATTACTTTTTAATAAAATACATGACTCCGTTTACATTCTTTGAGTACAGTTACTGTTTTTGTTTTATCCAGAATACACGACCAAAATTAGAAACATCCTTTCCAAAACTTATGTAGAAAACTTTCTCCATGTATTTTGCACTTTCATGCTGGATTGTTGCAACGCAGGTTTAGCTAGATGTCTGAAGAAGTATCTAAATGTTCAGCAGCGAGTTGAAAATGCTGCAGCCAGAGTTTGACAATACATCCCAATAAAAGGGAGAGAACTAATAGTGTCAGTGCTGACCTTGCTTGCACAGATTCCCTACAAAACTGAAGACAACATTAACTATACCAACAATTCCCCAGCCTTAAACTGGAGGCAGAGCCATTAGTTTTTGGACCTCTGTCCTGTGAAACAAGCTGGTCAAGTTGTATCCACAATGCCAGCTGCAGATGTAACATTTTGAAAGAACATTTTTAGAAAATATCTTACATTTACAGTGTCCAATTGTCAGTGTTTGATTTAGACTAGGGTGATCAAACGTCCGTATTTCACGTCCTGTCCCGGGCGTCCCGGGTTTTTTTTAGAAAGTGAGGAAATGTCCTGTTTTTTTAAATTACCTTCATTGGACCATTAAATTTACAGGCACTAGGGCACTGCGCACGGCGCTGCATGTGACGTAATCCCTGAGCCGCGTCAGTGCGGGCAGCCCTGTTCTTAATCAAGTACGCCAACAACATGCCAAAGCAATATTCCACCCACCTCCCACCCCCGCTCCAAGGTGTCCTGGTTTTCCCAAATGAAAATATGGTCACCCTAATTTAGACTCCAGAAGATTTAACACACCCACTTCTCTTAAAAAGATCATTGACATCCTGTTTTTACTCTCTATTTGAACCCGTCCAGTTTTCTTTTCATTTTTCTCTTCTGGTCTGTTGTCATTTGATAGTTTTTTTTGTTTTTTTTATCAATACAGAAAACTGATCTTAATGGTTCGCTAGATCATTGCCTTGATCTCCTGACAGGCTGATTACGCTGCGACAGTGGGAGTCTCGTTTTATCAATGCTGTCTGTGATGTTTACAAAGCCGTAGCAGAAAATTGGTGATCTGTAAGAGGCGTTTTCCTTTGGTCACATTGTTGAAAGAAATAAAATGCCCAACTAAGGGTTTTAAATCCTGGAAGAACATTAAATAAACCCAGAACTCTCCTGTGGCTGTAATATTGTATTTTCTAACCATATCTTCTCTCCTGTAGGAGTCGACTTCAAAATGAAGACACTGCTAATAGATGGTATCAAAGTTCGAATACAGATATGGTAAGATATCGCAGCGAGGCTTTGTGCAGGAGATGGTGTGAATGCAGTGATCTGTCTGACAGGATATGATTTAAAAAGAGCAAATCTTGTTGGAATTATGTTGTCAATAATTCACAGAATAAAAGAACAATGTTCATTTAACTCAAACATACCTATAAAACGTAAAATCAGAGAAACTGATCATTTTAAGTGGTCTCTTAATTTTTTCCATATTCAGAGTTGGACAGTATCTAGTTACATTTACACAATTTAATTTACTTGAGTAATTTTTTTGAAAGAATTTAATTTTAGGAGTATTTTTACGACCCTGCACTTTTTTCTTTTAATTGAATAGTATTATTATGAAGTATTTCTACTCTTACTTGACTAAAATTTCTGGATTTTACCCACTGATTGACAGAAAAAAACTTTTAGCCAAAAATTCACCAGACACAAACACACAGCTACTGTTTTTGTTAAAGTTTCATAAGATTTTTTTTTAATGAAAGAAACTGATTTAGAAAAATGTTCTTTTGCCTGAATTTGTTGTTTTTTTTGTATACCAAAATGTTCACTTAATGTTACATTTTGGTCTGTCTGATTATGTAATTATTAAATATTAAATGAAAATCAGTTACTCAGTTCTTGAGTAGACCTTTTAATACTTTTTCACTCGAGTAATTTCTTGGATGGCTACTTTTTGCTTTTACTTGATTAAAATATGTTGAAGTAATGCTAGTCTTACAACTTTTGGGTTTGTTTGTTTCTATGCAGGGATACAGCGGGCCAGGAAAGGTACCAAACCATTACCAAGCAGTACTACAGACGAGCACAGGTACATATATTTATCTGCAATATCTGGTTCATCACATTTAGCTTTTAATTATATTCTTAAGAGCAAAAACCGTTCTGTGTCTGTTATAAGTCAAGTCTGTTCAGAGCAGCAGCTAAAGTACCTTAAAACTGCCCTGTTTTGCTTTTCTTTAGCCTGGGGCTGATATGAGCTCAGAAGGACCAAACTAAATTGTCCTTTTTACCAGAAGCTGGTAATGAAATTTAAGTGAAATCGTCTCGTCTCGTTAGTGGATTATTCATCGACCAGATGGCTTACAACTTCTGCAAAAGCCTCCAATGTTCCAGGCATTATCCTGATTTACTTAAACTAATCGCATTACTTTAGCTTAGCTTAGCTCAAGCACATTAGGCCACCACCTCTGAAAATTGTTGAAATTTTATTGTCTCGCTAGAATTTATTTGCTTCAAGAAAAACTAAATAAACAGAGGGAGATAAAAATCGAAGGTCTGAGGTGCTTCGATCGTCTGTTCTCACTTTGCAGGGAATCTTTCTGGTGTATGATATCACGAGTGAGCGATCTTTCCAGCACATCATGAAGTGGGCCAGTGATGTGGACGAGGTGAGTCATGCTCTGCGCTTTTAAGAGCTCCATAAATCAGGGACATTAAAGAATCAGAAAGCAGGGTTTCCACATTTTAGACAGAGCCACTTTAACAGATCTGCTGAGAGTTCAGAGAGCCAATTCTGACAGAGAACATGGTGAGACGGAGACGGCGTTGCATGAGATTTTCATCTTTAATTTCCAGTCTCTGGCAAATTTTTAATAGTGTTTCCATAAACAAAGGAAATTACATTTTTTCAGGATTCTGTCTTTCACAAACTGTCTCCCGCGCCCTACTTTCCACTGCAATTCCCTCACTCTTATTTTTTTCTGTTAATTGAGTCATTAATTTCCTCAGTGGATCTGTCTGAATATAGTCTCTATTGATCTTTGGTGTGCTGCCCTACGTCTGATTATGCTCACATTTCCTGCATGCTCTCACTCCTGTGTTTTCTCTCCCAGCCAGCTTCCCCTGACATTTAAATTTACCCTTTCTGTCTCTTTATTGCTGTTTTAAATCTCCTTTTATGTCCCCATGACAAACATGTGCAGTACGCTCCAGATAAAGTCCAGAAGATTCTGGTCGGGAACAAGTCAGACGACGTGGAGAAGAGGCAGGTGGCCACAGAGCAAGGTGTCAAGGTGAGTCAGCTACAGTCTGTCTACTCACTTTGCAGAGGATTCTTGGACCAGCATGCTTAATATTTTCAACACAAATTTTAATTTTTATTAAAATTGGGACTGAATATTGAAATATTAGGGGAAGTAATGTATTTTTTGGTTAAATTTTAGTTATGCAAAGCTGAAATTAGGGGAAAATTGACACGGAGTGGATGCAGTTTCAAATATTACCACAAGAGGGGGCTGCTTCCATTTGTTTTAAATTTACGCTGCATTACAGGTGTAGCGCCCAGACGTAGAGTCATCTTGTTACTTAAAAAAACTATTCTTGATTTTAAAAATAATAAATAAAAAGTGGAAACAAAGTTTGTCTCAATGTTTGATGAACAGAAAGTCCTCTTTCCTCAGGTGAGGCAAAGTAACTTGGGCAGATTGGAAACCCAAAGAATAATTTACAAATTTTTGACTACAACGTTAATTTATAAACTGTTTTTGTTAGAAACACTTCTGTAAAATCTTGTCAAGACACAAATTTATCTTTATTGCCTTTATTGTTTTCTATAGACAAACTGCGACAATGTCAGCTCTGTTGGCTTACATGTAAGGAAACCTTATGAAGCAAAAAGAGAATGTGCATTTCTAATTTATGAACGTTAATGTAAAATCTGCTTGACAGGAGATTTCTGTGGTCTAAGGATACAGACATGTGACTCAGACATTCATAAAGTTGTGCCTCCTGCAAACCTTGAATTGATCAACTCTTTTATGCTTTGGCATTGTCTGTGCTATCGACTCTAATTCAGTTTGGGTTTTCTCCAAGAGCTTTGCAAAATTACAAGACAGACAAATAATTTACACTGTTATCTTTTGATCAGGGAATCTCCAGGTTTTTAGAAAATGGTTCAAAAGACTTTCTTCACCGGTTGGACTTTCCCATTGTTCTGAGTTCAGCGAATGCTGTCAGTGGCTGAAACAACTGTAGTCAATCATGAACATTCACAGTATTTAGTACAACGTATAGAAACAATTGGGTGAATACATGCAATATTTTACTCTGTAGGTGCAACTTTAAGCTTGTCTAGATTAGAAAACGTTTATTGTTTTTAAACTTAATTGAATTTCACAAATTAAATGAAAGAGGCTGCTCTTCTCTCTTTCAGCTGGCCAAGGCTTATGGAATGGACTTCTTTGAGACAAGTGCCTTCACCAATCACAACATAACAGAGGTGAGATTATCTGAAAGACACTGAAAGTTTCGCAATCAACATATTATCCCAACTGTTTTTCTTTTGTGTTTTGGTTCAAAGACTTTTACACGACTGGCTGAGCAGGTCCTGGCGGCCAACAAAAAGGACCTGGATCTACTCCGGGTATCCCTCAACGACGAGCTGAATCTCACGGCTCTGGAGGAAGAGGAGGGACTGTGTGACAGTGCGAGTGGCGACCAGCAGAAAGTTTGCTGGTGTTAAAGATCGGTGAACATCTGTCTCCAGACATCGATTTAAAAATCTGCTTGATTTTCGGCTTTAATCTGATATAAACGAGACCAACTTTAAATCAGATTTGGAGCTTCACCAAATGGGTCAACTTTTCAAGGATACATAGAGAGACATTTTGCCTTAATGCACTTGGTGTATGACAAAGAGTTTTCTGCAAAGTTCAGAGTCACTTTAATGAAATGCAATTTCTATCCAACAATTTGGCACAAACGTTTCCAGGACGGGTGTAAATGTAGATTTGAAATTTCTTTTTTTTATGCCATTTTCATCACATTTTCATCTCTAGATTGTTGGATGTGACTGATCGGAATTATTTCACCATATTAATTTTCATTATGAACTATAATTAATTGTCTGATATTGATCATTGGGTTGGCTACTGCCCAAAATGGTGCAAGTGCTCTGAAGGTGACTGCTTAGACTGTTGTGTGAAATATTACCACAAGAGGGTGCTAGGTGACTATTATAATATATGATCAAAGGCTTTCAGTTTTAATTCCCTCCATTACATTTTTGTTTTATCACACTGACAAAAGCTACCTTTAGTGGACATAAAATATTAATCTCTTCATTTCCTTGCTTTTGATTTCTTGTAAAATAAACTGTTGACAAGTTGAGGTGTTTGATGAGAGTAGCTTGGTGAACAAAATTGAAAAGTTTCTGTTTTCCTGTAGCAGGACAGAATGTATTTTTCTATGTTCTCTGTTTGTTTTATTAGCATGAAAGAAGCTGCAGTCAAAACAGGTTGACAACAGCTCCTTGCATTGTACATAGCAGGTGTTTTAAAGCAAAACTGATATTCATGAATTTTACCACAATAATGTTAGAAATTGTTACAAAGAGCCCTAAAAAACAGACGGTGTAAAACTTTTACTTTACTTTGTTGAGAAAATGTCTTAGTTTTTGTGTCTTTGTACAGAGTTTTGATGTAATTTTCTTTCTTTTTTTCACCATTTCTGAAGGGACAAGTGAAACTTTTGCATGTAGGTCACATTTCTTTCCTTTTTTACTGCAACTTCAGTGAAGTTAATCATCTACTCAGCATAACACAAGCAGAGCATTTGACCAGAGTTGCCTCTTTGAAGGTCACACAGAGTATTTATCATGTAAAAGAGAGCTTGACCTACTACATTTTTGCAACTTAGTATGACTAAAGGCTACTAAAACAAGTGTTCATGTGTGATATGATAATATGTGGTATTGAGTGATGTAGACTTTAGATACACAAGGTATTATTGCGTTGCTTTTCAGGACCATTTGTTTTCCCTCTTGTAAACTACTTAAGTGGTAATTGTGGAACTATATTAATGCAAACATGTAAAATGCAACTTGTTATTCTTAGAGAAATATGCCGAATGTGTCTAAGTAAATATTTGAAGATTTGTGACTGTGTTTGTGGTGTTTTTCTCGGTAACGTTTAGATTAAAGCATTTCTGCTCCTGTTCAGTGAGTTGTAATGATCACAGCTTAGCAGAGAAAACACAGCAGTCATGGTGCAAAGAGAGACACAAAAAATGAAAAACTTTCAGTCATTTTCATTTGCAGATGTTTACAATTTTATTTAAATGCCAAGATATTCTTATCAAGAATATCTATGCCGCCATATATTTTCTTATAACTTGCAAGTTATTTCAAAAGATTATACAATGCATTTATAAAATAATTTTTAAGCATGCATGTACCTTTAGGGAGTATAGTGGTTATGTACAAGTACATACAGCTTATTGGACAGAAATTAAAGATCATATATATAAATTCAAACCTTTCTTTTTGGAACTCAGGGTAATATCTTATTACTTCCAAGGATTTTAGTGGTTGCTTTCTACATTACTGTACCAAATTTATTTATGGATTACTTTTTAAAAACCTACTGGTTACTTGCTGGAAGCTTCGTGGTATTTTTCAAGACCAACAGTTGCTGGCATTGCATCTTTAAATTCAAAGATAATTTCATCAAATCCCCTGGGTGCTTTTTGGAGACCAGGTGTTTTAAACTGCATTGCTAAACTGTCGTTTCCTGAAAGGCGTAGGATGCTCAGAGCCAATTGCAAGGTATCTTTTCAACGTAAAGATTGACGTATGAAACTTGCAGATTATTTTCTGCACCTATTCCAAATTTGTTTGTGTTTTCTATTGAAAGCAAGGCTATTTGCATCTTTTCTTAACCAATTATTTAGTCAAAAAATAAATGTTTAGAAAATTCAAAAGATTTCAGTTTTTTCTCCTACTCATACTGCATCTTGGGATCATTTTAAGTTTAACTACCCTGAATTGTATCTCTGTTTTTAAAATCCATCTCACTTTAACGTACTGACAGCGAACATTTTACTAAATATTAGGGATTTTATGGACTCAGAAGGTCAGAATACAAGAACATTTCAGATTTTTCTGTCATGCCTTAATTTAACCACTAGGTGACAGATTCGTCCCATTACCTCTTTCTCGTCTTTGTCAATGGCTGTTTTCATTGTAAGCACTGAAAACATGACAAAGCCTGAATTTTATCAGACCTTTAAGAGTTTACGCAGCAGAATTAGCTAGTCTATATATTACTGTCATTAAGTGATCACATTGTTCTCAAATGCAAGAAAACACGCAGAAGATATTCTTAATAAAAAATAAAATGATGTAATATTAAATCTTACTGTGTAGTGGCAGGATTTTCTTAAGTATACGAGCAGGAAAAAAGCTGCCATGCATTTGTTCATCACCTCGTTTGAGCTGTTGATGTTGTGAACTCATTAAGGTTTTTCGGGAAAATTTCACCACAATAATGAATATTCAAAGGGGACTGTTGTCTGGTGGCAAGATGTGACAGCTGAGAATCTCTCACAACACTAAGTGACACGCAGACACACGTACAAAATGACAAGTCGGCGTGCACGCGCTGACACGTCGCCCCCACGCGCACACATCCTGCTCTACCCGTACATGTGTGCAGACGGGGAGCTCATTGTTGTCGTTTCGAGCAATTATAATCACCAGCCACGTCGTTTTCTGCAACACCATCCCAACCACATTCCTTCAGGTCTTGCAGCTGTCTGACATTCAACCATATGGTGTGTCTCTGTGTGTGTGAGGGAGAGAGCTAGAGAGAGCATATGTGAGAGAGGAAATGGGGGAATGTTTTAGAGTGATATAACTGAATCTATGTGGGGAGGAGTGGGATGGAAGAGAAAAAAACTCCCAAATATTCCCACAGATATCCAGATTTCCATGATGTTTTCCACAGTGATGCTGAAGTGGAAGAATTACGTTGATATTTTAGCATTACTTGAAGATCTGTATGCTGCTTGATTCTTTAATGGAGTAATCCCTGATGTGTCATCGGTCTAAAATGATGACTATCTTTTATAATTTGAGATAATTTGAATGTCACTTATCACACCGTTTATCATTTATTGTGAATTCTGATTTGATTTATCGTTGTCACTTAATTTAAAAAAGCACCTGATTGAAATGCTAACTCTACAATTTTCTCCCCTATTTTTTCCAATAAATATTGGTCAATTTTAAAATATGACTAAATGAGTTTCATGAGATGATGACTTCATGAAAAAGGCCAATAGAGACACTTTCAACACACCCACTCCTAATCCAGAAATACCTGCTCAGCAGCTGTCATTAACTCCCCCAGCATCATGCCAGATCAGAACAAGACCCCCTCTCCTAAACACTCAACCTTCCCCATCCTCATCAATTTCTTCATTCCTAACTGAGCTGTAGCTTTATGGACACATTGAGGAGAAAATAGACTCTAAATCACACATTCAGATGGAGTGGTGTAGGCGGATGCAGTTTTGTGCAGCCAGATCTTACACTGAATCAATTTGTCCTCCATTTTCTGATGCCACCTGTACTTGCCTGGTGCTTTTCAAAGTGACTCATGTTGTTGAAAAGCAACGGCATTTGGCCGCCCTTACAGTATGAAAAAGGCTGAGCAAGAGTCACAACTGGTGAGTAGGTTAAAGGACTCAAACGCAGATATGAGGTCAACACAGCGATGAATGTAAAGAAGAATTGTTACAGAACCAAAATCAAAAACGACTCAGAGACGGTGGAAATGTCAGAGATAGTAATCTTGAAATACTCATGGCAGCATAAGGCAGAAGATAAACAAAAATCACACACAGTGAGAAGCTGACGAAGAATCGCATTGTTTCAAATGCAGCAATGGATTTAAACTGTATGAACCTAATCTGTCCATCCATCCCTCTATCATTAGATTTTATAAAAAAATGGAATGACACAATGCAATTTAGTGGGACCCCTTTTTACATGAATCATTAAAAATAAGATAAAACAGTTCAGACCAGAAAGTAGGTGTGGTCCAAATGTCTATCTTTTGTTTCCCTGGCTCCAAATCGTTATGAAATGATCTGTTTTATGAATATAAATGCGAGTCTGAATGTACAAACTCGGTAGGATTCAGCTTGGCAGTTTGTGATTTATGTTATTTTACAATTTATAACAGTTAATAGGATCTGTTTTAAAGAAATGAGCTTGGGAATTCCGTTCAGATTACATGTCTCATTAAAATTATTCAAAACAGTTTAACACATAAGATAAACAGGAACAAATCAGACTTGCTACTCCACATCAGTGCTTTGTTTATATTATTAAATATGCACTTTTTGCACGTGTGGATTGATTTTCAGCATAATTGCAACTCAGGTTTGTGAGACCCAAACTGATCCTATTAGGTTTATAACCTCTAAATTTTTACCAAAGGACTCTGAAATAAGTACAGAGGCTCAAAAATATTGAATTTCTTACTTTAACTGTCTTTGTATATTTTGTTTTGTCAGTTTTGATGAAGGGTGCTATATATTCCCTTTGAAATATGATTAAAATAAACATTTACCTTAACTTTATAAGAAACAATAGCAATGTAAGCAAAGTAAAATTATAATTTAGTTGAGATGTGTTAATCCAGGACCTGTAAAAGAGTAGACAATACTTGTGTTGTGGAAACAGCATTCTGCTGTAATTATTAATAGAAAAAAATCCAGTTAAACATATTTAAAAAAGAAACTGGGAATCAGAACCAAAATGCAGCTGAAGAACATCAACTTCTGATCATAACAGATAAACTCCACAAGATCTGAAAAGCAACCAGCATGACTCAAACGTACATTTTTCAGCCTGCATAACTATTTTTAATCAGCGTCAGTGAAAAAACAAAGCTTGTATGAAATGCACAGATGAGGCGCTGCATCAGCAACTTGTCACAGATCAAGCTTTAATCCTCATTTCTTCTCTTTAATCCTGTTAGAAACACAGACAAAAGGGAGTGTTCCCGCATTTTACTTCTGATTATGTGATGGCATTTCTTTTTTCCCCACAAACAATCCCAAGTGCTTGCATCATAAACACCGGAGCTGACCCATACAGCATGAGCTGAGCAAACTGAATACAGGTGGATGCAGGAACACCAGACATTAGTGGTGCTCCATGAAAATTGGAGATGAATGGTACATTTTCCCTTGTTAATATCTATTTTTTCCAACCTCAACCCCCAAATCCTATCAGAGCACATCCATATCCTGGCCAACCACCAGCCTGCTTCTGCCCACATTGCCCCCATGCGAAGCTGGAAATCAAAAATGTCTCCTCAGGACAATCAGTGTTATTTCTGGTGAGGAAATGTTCTGTTTGTGTGTGCTGTGCATGCACACACAGCGGGGGTGGCTAGTGTGATTGAGAGGCTCCAGAAGAGGACTGTGTGTACTTATATATGTATAGGCATTTGTTTGCGTGTGCATGTGTGTGTGTGTGAGTCCCCTTATATGCGTGCATAAAAAGGGTCCAACTCCAAGGCACTTGTTCTTCTGCAGGGTTTTGTGATGTCATCCTCCCACCTATGCTCTGTGTTTTCACACCAACATGAGTCAATCTGCTCCAGCGCTCTTTGTGAGCCAATGTATATGTGCAAACAGCACCAACCAGGAGATATTTTGAACTCCAGACAATACCTTTGCTTTTCCAAACATATGTTAAAAAAGATTTCTGCTAGTTTCTGCACAAACTAGCAGAAATCTAGTTTCTGCTAGTTATCAGAAACTAGATAACTAGCAGTGTTGCATAATGTTTGACAAAGAGCCTTGACGCTAATCCCGTCTCTTTGTAGCATGCAGACAAGATGTGGATATAAAAATACCTTCTTCAGAGGCAACGCATTTTTCAGAGTGACAAACGTACTGTCACATGCATAAAATGCCAAAAATTACCATAGAAAGTGACTTTTGATGGTTGCTGTAGCCACAAAAACAAGCTAACAGGAAAACTTTAGAGAAAAACCAAGAAGATTAGAGCTTACATGCATCATTTATGAAATGATGAAAACTATGAATTATTACATTATTATTATTATGACACTAAAAATAAGATACATGTAGAGAAATAGTGACTGTATAATAGTTTATGTTGGATAGAATTATAGACATCTAAAAACCTTTTGAGAATTTCATTTTAGATCTCCAGATGAGTTTATGGTGATGGAAATGTTTATTACAGGGTAATATTGTATGATGTTTTTTTTTTTATTGGATGGTCATGCTGTATTCTTATTTAATGCTGATGAACTTTACATCGTCATGGTTAGCTGTGCTGGAGATGTTTTCTGCTGCTGCAAGGGAGCCAGATTGTCTCTCCTGTGTTTATAATTCTCTGTCCTTGGTATAAAAATGATATGTTGATTGTGTGGTAGAGCTTTTACTCTGACCTGAAGTGTTCCAATAGAAGTGGGTCAACTTTAGTTTAAGACGATTACTGTGTGCATTATCTGAAATGTTTGCTGTGCATAGGAAAAATATCTGAAATGTTCTCCTTTAAGAAGTATTTATTTTTGAACATCTGGTTTAATGAGCGTCCCTATGTATTGAATTATGACTAGGGCTGTAGAGATTACCTCGATTATTATAATTTCTCGAAGAAAATTTAATCTGCCTTGAAGCTTCATAAAATTATGTTTAAATTTTTAGCGCACTGTGTTCTGGTCGGATCATTATTTGTGTTGGGCAGCGCGCTCACTTCCGCCTATAAGTTGTTGCTAAGTGGTAGCACCACAACGACAAACTGTTCGTGTTTTTGACGTTTTTCGGGTGGACGAATAAGCATTTAAAGTTGACTGAAACTATGCTCTGAGTACGATAGATTTTTTTTTTTTTTTTTTACTCCTTACCAGCGAAAGGTGGTGGGGGCGCAACCCTGGAGATGTTTAGGTCCCCCTGCTGGCCTGGAGCTGAAGAGTCAAATCATTTAAAGTCCTCTGCAGACTCTTCTGTGTTAAGCTGAACATTGAAACCCAAAGCGTGAAAAATTTGTCAAGTTGTAAAGAGTTGTAAAATCATCTATTAATGTTTGTTGTCTTATTTTATGTACCTTTGAACAATACAACATGAACTGAAGAAACATCCTTCACCCATCCAACACGTCATTAGTTTACTCCCACAATGACAATTGCAACAAAGCACTAATTGCTCACACACTCCAATCGAGGCGCAGTGGTCTCCACTTTTGAAAAACAAGCGCGTCAAATTTTGTCTATTTTCAGAGCACACTGTCTGCATTACGCCCCTTTGAAATGAGGACAAAAGAACCAGTGTGTGTGTGTGTGCACACAACTTGTCGCCTTTCGTTGTGTCAGTCTCCATTAGTGCAGGAGCGCTGTTTGAGTGCAACTTTGTGAATAGAGCTCATTCTTTTCAGTCATCTGCTTCCAGGGGTAACAGAAGCAGGAATTTCACCCTGCAGATCGCAGGGTGCACAAAGCATAACACATAGCTCAGGGTTACCACAGCTATGTGTAGGTGTGTCTAACTTTACCAGTTGGCATCTTATTATAACTATGACATTGGAATGTCAAGATGCCATACATTGTCACAATTAGATATGGACAGGCTGTGCTGAAAGAATTTAGCATAAAAAAAACAAGCTGCAAAATATACAAATATATTCTTAACCACTGTTCCTCTCAAAAGATCCTATGTTAACAAAGCACAAAAAATTAAATAAAACATAGCAGCAAAAAGGAAAACAAAAACTCAAATACAACATCTGAAAGGAAAACACAGAATCAGGCATCAAAATAGGAATATACCAGACGTCCTTGTGCATGCATGTTGTTCATAATGCACACCAATTATTAAAATAATGGAATATTTTGCACATCCTAAAGTGTCTTAATCACATTCTCACAAAACAGACAAATAAGCAAAACAGATTTTCTTTAGTCAGATGTCCTCTACATGCACTCACTCATTAAAACCATGAGTTACTGAGGTTTGTGTAGTATCAGTTCATTATAATTGGTGTTCTTGATTTTTTTTATACATGTCTGTCCACATAAAAATATTTTCATTTTGAACAAAGTGAGAGAGCTTCATTATAAGACTGCAAAGAAAGATTAAAATGCTGTATGATGAGCTTTGGCTTTGCAGTTCATATTGGTTTTTGGAAAACATAATGGGTTACATAATTAAAATTAACTTAAAAGCATAAAAACTTTTCTTTTTAGTTTAATAAATTACAATCCCTATTCCTTCTGCTGAAGACATATACACGCTCCCAATGAAAGCACATTTAATTAGACCAGTGTTACATGGCATTAGCATAGAATTGGGACATTCCAGAGTTTTGGCAAGAACTTCGCCCCAGTTCTCCTTGTCAAACTAAATGCCAGTCGTTCTATGTTTATGCAGAACCACAGAATAACGTCTTTGCATAAATGAAGTGATGGAGCTTTTCTTCATTATGCTTGAGTTTTTGTAAATGCCAACAGTGTACTGTCACACTCCTATTGGTCTTTTGGGATAAACAGTAAAGGATAAACAGAAATGGAGATATGTTTTGAAATGTCTTCAGCACTATAAAATCATGTTGAAATGAGTTGAAGCTCATAAAGTTAATTTTATGCCTCCCAAACAAAGTTTCTAAAGTTTCATTTATGCTTATGAAATATCAAATATCTAAATGTTTCTTTCAGTAGTTGCTGGTAATATGTCTCTGTAATTCTTTAATCTAAACTGAATTACATTATGTGGCTAACCCAATTAGACTCCTAAAGCTAATCCTCAGTGGGTGGGGGGAATCTCCAGAGAACAATACATACCGCCCACACAAATATCTGCCACATGACAGACTGGGGTAGCGTCAGGACTCATATAGCTACAGGACTGGTTTTAATGACAATAATCTGTTTTTTTCTTTGTTTTTTTTTTATTAGATTGTAATGCAATCCTGAATAACATTTCAGAATAATGGATGGCTTGATGGCAAGTGGAAATCAGAAATTGGTAGTATGATTGAAGAAAATATGAAGTGTTGTCAATGGAAGCAAAATATTATTCTCTGAAAAGAAATACCAGCCTGAATACGAAGAATGGATATGGTCCAGAACTATTCAGCAGTGGCAATATATGAGCGAAAACGAGAGATGAATTCCTATGAGTCTCAAAATATTCGCCCACTCTTCACGTGGGTACCTGCTGAGCAGCTTTAATTATCCCAATGTTCTTTCTCTTATCTAATTAAAAATGTATGATTCTATAATTAATGCATGTGAGGAAAGCAAGCAGGTAGGATTTGTAAAGGGCATGTGTGGTTTAAAGACCTAGTCAATCCCTTTGAATGCATTCATAATGTGTTGTTATTTAGTGCAAAATGATAGCATACAAAATAACATGCAGTGTCTTGCAAATGTATTCATAAACCTTGAACATTTTAAAATAACCAGAGAATTTAATATTAGTAGCTGAGATTTTACAAGACAGACACTGCAAAACACAAAGTAGCTCAGGAAAAGGCTCATGATTTCCAAACTATCCAGCAAATAAAAGTCAGAAAAGTTCCCTGAATAACTTCCAGTGAGTCCAAATTATTTTAGAAGTCATCGGTTTAGTAAATAATGTGCACCTATGCGAAATTTAGTCTCAGAAAAAACAGCTGTTTTGCAAAGACATCAAAACACTTTATTGATTTTGTTATTCGTTTTGTACAAACTGACCTTTACTGACCATGGCATGAATGAAGGCATTGCTGAAAGAAAGCCATAAGAAGTTCAGCTTAAATGTTGCCATACATGATGTAAGGGGATACTGCACACATGTGGACGAAGATGCTTTGATCAAAATAAAGCAAATTTCTATGGCAAAACATGGTTGAGGCAGCATTTTACTAGGGCAATGTTTTTTTTTTTTAGAAGAGATCTTATACGATTTTGATGAAAATTCTGATAAAATCTTTGAGAGACCTGAAAATAGCTATTTATAAATACACATAATCTAACCCGTCTGAGCTTGAGCTGTTTTGCAAACTGAGAAAGGTTAAAAAACACATCAGTCTCTGGATGTGCATTGCTGATGAAGTCATACCCCAAAAAGCCACAAGCTCTTCCATATGAAACTGCACCAAAACAAAGTTCTACATAATATATAATATTGACTGACAGGACCGAATAAATCTCAATAATCCTAGATGACTGTAAACAGTAAGTGTTTACTCTGATTTAATGTTGGACAGTGAGAAACTGTACAGAGTGCATGAAAGCATCTGATATTAATTGTATTTTCATGTGCAAGGAACATTTAGTGCAAACAAATAACTTCTTATTTCAATTAGCACCACTGTGTAGATTAATTTTACTTGTTCTTTAAATCCCAAATAAAAGAAAAACCTTGAGTGCCTTTTTTCAGTGCCATGTTTTGTCCCTGAGATTATATGTGTGTGAGCATGCTCATATTTTACTCTGCATTCACCCATATCAAAGGGCTTAATTGTTCCTAGTTTAGAGTATGCTAATTGAGAGACAAATAATTTTGTCAGATATGGCATTGAAAAAGTGATTCAGCTGCATTGTTAAACAATAGTGATCTCAATGGTGAAAAAAGGACAGCTTTTTCCTTTCACAACATGCAGAGAAAAAAACGTATATAAGTTTGCAGGGTTTCTGCATGATGAATGTGTTGAAGTTTTTTTATGGTTCTCAGATCAACTCTTAATGTCATATCCAATCACTAAGTAGCTGATTTCAGAAGAAAAATCTAATACATATGATTAAAGTTGTCACTAAATAGAAAACTAGATGTATTTTTTCCTGGCCAAACTTATTTGTAGGAGAATAAGCCATATATAAATGTAATGATCAGATCCATTCTTTTTTGCTACTTTTGAGAGTAAAAATAGCATCATTGTAGCTGCACAAAATACGCATGACCTAGATATTGAACAGTGGGCAATTGTAGGAGTTTATGATGACTAGCATACAGTTTATATTACGTATTTTGTTGGTGAGGAGGTGGAACACAGCTTGCACAATGTAAAGAACAACAACTTTAAAATCTTAATAGGTTACAGACATTGTCTCATCATGTTTTATCCAATATCTGCATTTAAGGAAGAAAAATGGAGAAATACACTTTAGAGATTATATAATTTATTTATTAATTCAACTGAGACAGATCCAGATATAATATTTTATTATGCTAAAGTTTTAAATAAGTTTGACTTTAATTCCTGAGTAAATTAAGTGATACAAGATAATTACTAGAAGACCTAGAAGACCTGAAAATATTAACCATATTGGGTAAGCTATGGATAAAATTCACAATTCACAATGAATTACTTTACAGCACAGTTCCACAAAAGAAAAAACAAACAAACAACGACTTCCATCCATTCAGAGATAGTAATTAATTTCTAAGTCATAGTAAAAGTCATAGTAATAGTAATTAATTTCTAAGTCTGGCTTCCTTCCTTATGGAAGGAAGCCAGAGTACCTGGAGAGAACCAATGCATGCAAAGGGAGAACATAAAAAAAAATCATGCAGAAATTTTTATGCTTAAGGCCAAAACCTTCAACCTATGAAGGTTTTGAAACCCATTGTGTAACATTAGTCCAGTTCCACAAAAAACAACAATGTCTTAAAACGTTGTGTTCATTTGCGTTTACTATTGTATTTGCCATTTAAGTAAAACAAATACTAAAAATACATGGTTTTTATTTTTCTGTATTTAACAAGTTTTGTCCCTCTCTCTCTCTGTACACAAGGCGTTGCTGATCAGCCCTCAAACCAAACACAGAAACCGCTGAGAGCTGCATCCTTATCTGTTGCTAGAGCAACGGTCTCCCTCTATCCCATCTTTTACCCAGTGGTTTGCCCATTCGTCCTTTACCGTCCATTCGCAATCATATCGCGAGAGCACGCTGTGCCTTCAATGAGAAACACGAAGCCGTTTACGCGTATCGCGAGACTACGTCAGGGGGGAGAGGCAGTGACCTCATCGTCGTGTCGAGGCGGAGCGAATCGCTGCAACTTTGGATGAACTTCTAATTTGAACAAATGCGAGGCGGTTGGAGAAGCGCACGGAGCGGTAGATAAAGAGGTGCAGAATTCCCTCAGGATTTCTGCTCTTCTGTTAAACATATCAGACATTACTGACGCGGTTTATTTATTCCCGTTATTGACCTGCGAGAGCGGCGTTTTTTTCCCTTCTTCCCAAGGAGGCAGACAAGGTGGAAATGAATAAAGGTAAGTGTACGCTCACAGCTCTGTTGGGTCTTCACGTTGACACACAAACGCCACAGAAACCCTTATGTTGTCAGCGTTTCTGTGTATTTAGAACCGATTCATGCACCAATTTAAGGTGGTAATTGGAGGATAAAACTAAACAGAAAAGTTGAGCTAACGGTCAGATAACTCCGCGTGTCTGTGGTCGTGCATGTTAGCTAAGGTCTAAATCAATTAGCTTAATTTCTCTGATTTACTGCGCCCTTTATGCGGTGAGAAGCTTTCGGTTCCCTGCCAGGTCCATCACCCTAACGCACACCACTTCTGATAATGAAGACGATTCATCCTTGCTCCTAAAGAGACAGGAAATGGTGCAAATCGGATAAAGATAATGGTAATTGTTTGTTTAAGTCTTTCCGTGACTGCAGAGCAATTTGCGACGGCAAATCGCAACCGCTGCCGTGGGTTTCCCGACTGTCTCCATCTGGCTGATTGTCTCTTTCATTTGGGACTTTGTGCAAAGGTATACATCAAGCATCTCAGGTTATCGCAAGGGAAATTGCTAGAGTCTTGTAAGGTGCTAAACTCCGTTGCAGTCTTTTGATAAGGACGCAAACGTGAGTTCTTGCAAGATAAATTCCTGGAAAGTGTAATTAGTCGTGCTTAATCTGTGACGAATTTGCATGGAAATTGCAGCAACTTGTTTCAGTGTTGGTCACTGTCAAGACCTATATCATTAATCAAAATGGCGGTCTGTTTAGACAGATTGGAAAAGTGCTATGGTAAATGCCACAATAGAGGGTTGAGTAGAAGCCTTCACGATGCAGTTATTTGATAGAAATGAACTATATTCTTCAAACAGTAATTTACAAATGTTCTGGATTTGCAGAAGTTTGCTTCTTCTCTGCTTTGATGGCATCCTGCCAGGAACCCTCATTGTAAATGGACCCCCCACAGATGCTCTTTCTTTTATTATTATTGCCCTGTCCACCTGTGGAGTCTTCCCTCAGGCTACCAGCTCCAGCCCTTCAGGGGGCCAGCATGCACAGCAGAGGCATTCTGCTTCCTTCTTTTGACAAGTCCTAAATGAGCATGTCAAAAAAGATGACATCTCTATTCTGTGGGCAACTGGAGAGGGTATAATTTTCAACTTAAAGCACAGCTGCAGTACTGCCAATGCTTTCTTTCTTTTTTTCCTCCTTGAATGCATTTGGTTTGTAGCATTGCAGAATTTTCTGCATGAAATCAAGGAACTTTTACACATTAGCTGTTAAAGATTTGATGCCATCAGCTCTGCCTGGCGAGAGCCGGTGAATACCAAGGCTGAGACGATCTGCGGGCTGTGTCGCATTTACAATATTAAGTAGGCTGCTGAAATTGCTTGTGTAGGTGGAGGCGCGCATGTTCTGTCACACATGGAGCTGGCGAATAAAGGAGGAGGTGGGAAAACAGAAAAGAGAAAAGTATCAGGGCTTTTGATGGACAGCTAAAAGATTATTTAAAGGCCTGGTGATGCAGAATATCTGAATTATCTGCTAATGTTCCTTGATTAGCTGGAGATGGCTGAAACCTTCCTCTAAAAGGGTTGAAGCGCTCTTTATTTTAAGCACAGGAGAGGATCTCATTTTAATCTCTCAGGACCTTGGTTATTTCTCAGAAGCCAAATCTTTGAGTTTAGCTTCAGATGCCGTATGCTTCTGATTTCGTGCTGGAGAAGACGAGGTATTTGGCTGTTCATGTGGAGAATCTTACAAATGTTTCTTCAGGGAAATAAAAAAAGAAAAAGAGGACCTTTCAGTAAGCCAACTCTGCAGCTGAAGCTTTTATTACACACATGCAATGCATCACTAACAGTGGTTGGTAATGGGGTTTCACCTGTTTATGACCTCCCACACGGTTACTGTTTTAGTTCTGTTGCTCTTTCCTCCATCTCTACCACCTACGATCCCTCCCTCCCTCCCTTTTTCTATCTCTGCCAGTGTCTTTTTCTCAAGTCTCGCTTTCTTCCTCTTAGGGAAGGCATGCCAGGACGCTGACATTCTCATCATTTCTACCCACAACTTTCACCCCATTTCACCCCCTTTTTCTCTCCGTTTCATAAACTTTCTCATCAGTCTTTTTAGGCAGACTGCACTCATCTTTTGGGTGTATATTGTTTGTAAACCCTTGAACTTCCCACTTGTTCTCTTTAATCTGAATTTTGATAATTGGAAATGGTAAATGAATTTTTACATGTCACAAACAACATCCATCACAGAAGTTTGGAAAAAACATAGAAGGAAAGGTTTTGTATGTTGATGGCCTGGTCAGGGTTTTCTTCTTTTTTTTTTTTTTGTTTTCTGACCCGCTGGTTATAAATTTTCTTTTCTTCTAATCAATAATACACATAAAACAAGAACAAAAAATTTTGTAGTTCTTTATAAAAGAATCTTATTTATGTGTTGGTTAAATTAATTTAACTTTAACATGTACGTACTGTTGAGTGATGCATTTATAGGCTAGTGAGTCTATAAATGCATCATTTTCAAATGAAGAAAATGTTTTTCTTCATTTGAATGCATTAATGAAGAAAAACATTTGACATGTTGAATACTGATCTATTAAGACTCATCTGATTCCAATATCTGGTTATCTGTATAAGCATCTTTATTCTGATTGATGGATGGTGTATAGTACGAATGGCAGCTAAAGAGATGAATTTATTTTTCAAATGTGAAATTATTGGTTGATTTTTCAACCAATAATGGTATGCTGGAAGTAATTTCATATAATTACTTATATAATTTATAATTTTATATAAACTCAGACATAAAGATGAAAGGAAGAGGGTAGGACCCTTTAAAGCTGATATATTAACTGAACATACAATGCATAAATCTAAATAAATATATATTTTTTAGCCCATTTATCACAATGGAAATCACAGTAAAATGACTAACTGGTTAATATTACTTGCTCAAACAGACCGCTTTGGTCAAATTGCAAATTCCAACATAAATATTAAATGTTTCAAACGTAAACAAAGGAGTTTATATAAAGACATGGATGTAGCTTTGCTCGGATTACTTTATCTGTGTGTTCTTTTGAAGTAGAAGCCCTGCGTTTTGTTTTCTCGCAGCAAACAACCCTTGCAGTGTTTTCTCTGATATGTGAAATTGCATATCTCTTTGATCCATAGTGTTTTGGAAAGAATGGCACTGAAGCCCTGTTGAGGCTTTGACAACGGCTTTCATTGCTGCTGGAAATAGAGAAACTG
Source organism: Gambusia affinis (assembly GCF_019740435.1). Taxonomy (NCBI): domain Eukaryota; kingdom Metazoa; phylum Chordata; class Actinopteri; order Cyprinodontiformes; family Poeciliidae; genus Gambusia; species Gambusia affinis. The sequence goes on from NC_057889.1 coordinate 5,935,559, forward strand.
GGCACAAGGGGTAAGCACTTACTTGAATCCAATTCAAGTAAATAGTGAACCCATAAAAGTGAAATTTATCTGATGTTGGACCTCTTTGCCACTCCCATTTTTTGTACGTCTAGTTAAATAACTCCTTAATTACAATTGAAAGTGGATTGTAGTGGATAGAAGTGATGGATTATAAAACAACTGCCGGTTTCAGTTGTGAGAGTTGAGGAAAAACTCTTAGGAACATCACGAAACAATGAAAGTGCAGGCTAACCCAACCCTGCTTCTGTTCCCTCAGAAGCAAACAGAGGGAACATATTCTATATTTACAGCAAAATAGCACTTTAATGTTTAGTTATTACAAATGAGCCTATAAGCTATGTCAGGGTTTCCCCCAGTGTATTATAAGCCTGGCGGGCCACCAGGCTTTACTTGTGCTCCCTCCAGGCTAAGCATTGCATACCTATTAAAACTCTTCATATTAAATATCTGCAATGTGTTGAAGGCCAAAGTTTGAGGTTTGTTTATGTATTGATTTAGTGACACCGATTGTTTTCCTGGGATCTCCCCAGCTGCGCTTCCCCACTTCTCTCTTGGTTATGACATAGGAAGAACGCAACAGAGGACAAAAACTATAAAGCTTAACTTCTAGCAAGCTAGGTAACGATGTAAAAATTCCTACCAACTGTCTCGCCATCTGTTTCCAAGCAGAGAGCTTCAAATTTCTGTCGTGGTGTATGACTAAAAGGATATCGCTACTGTTGGCTGCCTGGGATGGTATTTTTGAAAGAAGTGCTGTTCTCTCCCTTTTGGGATTGTTAATTGCTAGGTCTGGGAATCATTGGGATATTTTTTTATTTTAAATATCGGCATTGGTACAAATGAGCAGAAATGTATGTTAAGAAAAATAATACCTGACAGTGCATTTGTTAGCTTTTTTTTGGTTAAAATATTAAATGCTACATTATTTTAATCTTGCTTTTGATCCTCAAAGGCTTATTTACTTAATTCTCAGAGCTGTTGAGAATATTTTGTTTTCCAGATATTTTCAATTTCAGAACTGAAAGAGGGTGTACTTACTTTTTTTTTTTTTTTTTTTTTTACCACATAGATGAATAGATTTAGGCTCAAGAAACCATTTTCAAGAGTAGTCTTAAAAGCCTTACATAAGAGTTATAATGAAGGCTTTAAGTGTCTATATTAGCTATGTTAGCCTACTATCAAAATGACTAAATTTACATAGTGAGCATTTATGATTAAATGTTTATTTTCCCTGCAGTGCGTCCTGGAGGGAATGAAGCGCCACGTGACTACTCTGTTGTACGATGACGCTTTAAGTTTAACTGCCATTACAATATTAATGTATTATGTTTTGTGGCATTGATAAAATCAAAGAAATGCAACAAACAAATCAGATTTTTGATGCAATTTTTAATTTGAAAATTCGACTGAGAAAGATGGTAATTTTTTTCCTTTTGGAACTCGGAAAAATCTGCTCCCACATGCAGTTTGCATAACAACGATCGCGCCTTGTAAATAATCACCGTTAAGTGTGTGATCAAAAAAACAACACCATGCACAAAAAACAACAAAACGGAACATGCATATCGTTCCCCTTATCTGAGCAACAAACGGAGTGCAATAAAACGCAGCTTGCAGTTATAAAACTAAAACGGCAGCCTTTTGAAAAGGTAAAGTAAATGAAATTACATTAATACAGTTTAAGTTTGATTTCTGTGCAAATGCCAAACAAGCCAGTGCAAGGGCAAAACGCAGCAGCGTCCTCTTCTCTTTTGACACGCAACCAACGCAGCCATCCTCGGACCTGAGCAACAAAACACAGTGATATCGATAAAACAAAGTTTTGTGTTGTTCTATGGATAAACCCCCAGAAATCGACTAAAAACAGTATCACCGAGCGAAACCTTGATCAGGACATATATGTCCAAAATATAGCGTATTACAGTTTTATCCCAGAGAGCTAAGAATAAGGAACACTGTAGATGTTAGTTTATGAGGTAGTGCTAAGATGGGTTCTGTTGTGTGTATTAATACATAATAAGGTATATTAGGGTTATAGTCATTTTTAGGGGAGTTCTCAAGTATTAGAAATTTCAGCTGTTTTTGAGCCAATTAATCCCCAACCTCCTCAAGGTCAAGATTTAGCACTCAACAGTATATTACTAAATGTTTGCTACTGTTTAAGTACTAAAAATACATTCATCCTTCATTCGTTAAAGCTGAATCAAGTAACTGACAATCTGGTGACATAAAGCAAACCAGTTCTGTACTTTTTATGCATGCGGATATTTATAAAGTTGATGCACTGATAACTTTTTTTTTTTTTTTTCAGGCAAAGCTGAACATTTCAGAATAACAGCAGATTATGTGATTTCATCTGTATTGCACAATATATGAACACAAAAATTTAGAGTATTTCTCAAAGAATGCATTTCTTTGGTTGCTGCAATAAATTTACCAACTAATGACTGCTATTTTTTTTGTCTACCTCCCTTTTGAAAAGACTGGCAACTCTTTGCTCTGCTGGGTTGATTCCCTGCTTGTCCTCAGGTCACTGTACTAGTTTATATATTGATGATTAAGGGGAGAGAGAACGATCGGTAGTGGCTGCTAAAGTTAGTTCTCATAGTATGATGTTTAATTTTTAAAGCGAACATTCACTTTCACCTTTCTCTTTCCAACACGTGGAGATAAAATTCGCCTACCTCTGCACACAAACTGAATTAAAGTGCATCTATTTCTGGAAAATATTGCAGTTTGCCAACACTTTTGTTGCTAGAGATAGAAACTTTGTGGAAAATGTTTTCACGCCTTTTGTTTTTTACTTTAAAATACTGTCAAGCCTTTCTGTGGGTGAAAGTTTCTCCGGCTGGCACTCTAAGCACCCAAGGAGGACATCACACCCATGCTTCAGGATCAAAACACAGAGAGCTACACCAAGAAGAAGTGGCAGCTGACTTCAGCAGTTTGTCTACTGAGTGGCAGAGGGGACAAAGAGCAGCACGGCAGCTGACAGGGACATGAGTGTGACTGAAAGGGGAAATAGCATCCTTTAAAATGTCCCTGGGCTGCCATGAAGAAGTATTATCTGACTTTGTGGGAAATTTTGCAAAATCTGAGTGGGAAAAACGACAACTGAAACAAACCAGGAGAAAATACATCTTGTCTTGTTCTGTCATGCCACACAGTGTAGACGTTCTCAGCATACAGAGGTGACTCCTGGAGGTTTTAACTTTATCCCAGCCTTGAAACTGATTGATTACATATCTGGTAATCTACATCAAATGTAACTCTTGAGTTCTCCCCCTGGGCTGTTCTCCCTGCCTCACTAAGACTCAACAAACCAAACGGATAATCTTGTGGCTAGTTGAGGTTTCTGGTAATGTCGCTTGGGGAGGGTTAGGAGACTGGATCAAAGATTTTACACAGGCGTGTGGGTTGTTGCTTTATACATCTGTCAAAACAAGAACTCTCCGCTGCTGGCAAACGCTCACCATCCGAGGAACAGCTTTGAAGTAAACCTTTTACTTTCATGCTTCAGTCGACTAGCTTTATTTAATTACCATAGTTGGGATGAAGTTCTTAATCTTTTCTGTAATCTCAACAGGAAATTGTTGACATCCCTGAATACCTACGCGTTCTTCTGGAGTCCCAGATGTCCCTTTTACTTGATGAAACGTCAACTATAGTTAGTCTCTCGTCTTTTGAAAGAAACGGAAAACTTTTGTTGGCCTCTAATAAAACGCATATGATTACTTTGAAAAGATGCTTTCAAATCCAAACTTATTTTTGTGACGTTTAGTTTATGCATAGGTAAGAAGTTACAGATTTTTTAGCTTTCAAAAAAGAGCCCCTATGTAAACTAATTTGTCCAGGAATGTTGGGTAAAGACTCCGCTCTTTTTCGTCTGCGGACTTAAAGTGGCTGTCTACACTTTACCAAATCACATGTGGGAGGTATTATTTTCATAATGCCAGCTGAAAGATGAGGCTGGTTGCCTACTGAGGGCATCGTTTTGTGAACAGAACATCATTCAAGGACGAGAGAGCCTAATAATTGAAGACATCCTGCTTGGATTTGTCAGTTCCAAGGAGGGTCCTGCTTTGTGCCATGGTTCATAAAACGCATAAATCTCGTTTGATCTACTGGGAGCTGCAACAGTTTTTGGCTGAACCTTCACCAATCTTCCTGCTTTGCACATCCATGAGCAAACTGAGGGATCGTGCTGAGAGCGGTCAATCTGCCTCTCACTACTTTTATGGCACTAACATTCCAGGCTGCAGGAAGCCAGAACTGTACTGTTGGTCAGGATATTTCCAACTTCATCAGGTGAAAAACAAAAACGTTGAAGCTGAATTGAACAAAAGTTTGTCCATGAGTAATATTTGTGAGAAGAAGCAAGGATTCTTTTTTCATTTTGATAAAGTTTTTATGACAGTTCATGTCAAATGATAAGAAAATTTTTTTATAGCAAAAATAAAAACCATAACTCCTGTGGATCAGTCAGAGATTTTCTGAAACCTTGTCATATTTTAAGTGATTTTAGTAAGTTTTAATGATGGGGCTCTATAGCTTCTTGTTTTATTTGCCTTTTTTTTTTTATTTTTTCCATTTTTTCCGTTTTCTATTTTTCTGAATTGCATTTTTCTGAATTTTGTTGCATTTAAACCATATTTATTAACCTAAAATGTGTGTAATTATGTAGTGAATGAAAAATAATTTGATATATCAATAGCCAAAGAGGTTGGCATTAAACAAACCTCTCTGTGAATGTTTAACAGAACACTGAGTGCTTTTGAAAGATATTTAAAAATAAAATAAAATTGTTCTGGTAGCGCCGCAGAAATAAATCTGCGCTATCATCTATAATTGTGCTTAGTAAGATTAAAATGGTAATGTTACACTTCAAATTGCAGATACATTTCAACAGGATTGGGATTTTTGTTTCACCTTTGATTTTAAACAGAAACAGACAAACCTACTTTAGGACAGATAATAAAACTTGATAGGTTTTATTATCTGCGGTTAAAAAACATTAGTTTTACAACATCTGGCTTGCAGGTGAGAGAAATGGAAACTAAAACAGGAAAACGATGTACAATTCGCACTGATTTGTTGCAACCTTTCAGCTATCTTTCCAGGAAAGAATATTTTTACTTCTTGGGAAATGTCCTTGGTTGCTACTGTTGCGTTTCATATTTCAGGGCTTTTTAAAGTGCAAATGTTATGTGGTGCCATTCGCTCACTAGATTCATTTCATCTCATTTTCAGCTGAGCCCAAGGCCTGCATTCACACACAGAGGAATGTGTGATGGTGTTGTGTGTACACAATGGGAATGACCTCACCGTTTTCATCTTTGTTGAAACTCAGCATGCTGTTAAACAATGAAATCTGTGTGCCCCACTTCCCACCCCGCTCCTTCTTAAAGGGTACCTGTCCTCACCACAGAGTTGTACATTTACTTCCTGGTTTAGAAAGGTTCTTAAAATATTTACTGAACTAGTTAATGATTATTTGAACAAGCGCGGTTTGAAGTGTTTTGTTTCAAAGACTTACACAGCAGAGAAACAACCTCCACCTCCTGTCCTAACTGTGGTGACCTTTGAGTAGGTGAGAACAAGAACTTTTGCTTTGATCGTAAAAACTTAGAAGTTTCTAGTTCCTTAATATGCATGTTAACACAGCCCTTTTAGATTGCTGGACTTTGGAAACCCCAGGTCTATATTTCAGTTATGTTAGGCTTTCCCTCCCCTTTTTTTTTGGCTCAGAGTTTTGCTTCTGCTTGGTTTTTCGGCACAAAAAATAACTAATTTGTTGCTGCACCACCTACTAATGCTCATAAATTCATGATATATATATTCACTGTATAGATACTACAGTAATATTTAGTTATATTTCTTTATTTAAAAAAAAAATTCACATTAACAGAGATTAGTATTTTCTTGTGGTTATATCAAATCAGATTGTTTTGCTAATTGTTGATGGGCAGGAACATTTGTTTTTAAGATGAGACATTTTTATGGCAATTCCCTTTGCATAATATAAACTAGAAGTGCATGCTAGAATTTGATATCGGTCGCGACAAATAAACATTTTACTCTCACTTGTCTATCTTTGCAATTCTTCAGATTTTTTGTGACCTTTAATACTTTGGGAAATTCAGTGGATACCCATTTATTTCGGCTTTCATGTATTCAGATTCACCTGTAAGCAGATTTTTCTTTGTGTATCAAAGGTAAATTTTTTGGAAGAAAATGCCCCTTTGTAAGCTGAAATTCCTGAATGCAGTGGTGTTTGACACACTATTGGCTGATGTTTGCAAGAAAAGCCAAAGTAAGAGTTCACCGATTATCACTATACTTCCAAGAGTGGCAATGAGGACGATCAAAGATGTTAGCTACTGTGGAAGTGCTACGATGGTTTCCACTGTGCATATTAATGTATATTCAGGTATATCTTGTGGTTGGACTGTTAAATGTAAGAATGTTTTTAGAAGGGATCTCGAGTAGATTTCAGCTATTGACAAGCGGTTAAGGTCGCTCACCACTGTAAATACCACTGTGGTACATTTAGTCTAACAAATGGGTTGAATATCTTATTTGCATGCAAAATGTGAATTTCTGAGACTGAAACTACATTATAAACAGTCTTTTACAATATTCTTATTAAACACATATTTGTGATATATTCCAGCCTTTATATGTGACTAATCTGTCCAATGGAAACATTCGCTTACATTTAAGACGAGAACAATTTTTGCTGCCTGAAAAATAACCTGAAAATATTCAGAACACAATGCACTTTTCCACTTTTTGCTACTGTATGATAATAAGGTGTACATATTCGGGTTAGGGACCCATCGTAACAGTTAATAGCACCTTTTAAAATGATAATCCTCAACAAAATTTCAAATTTTGAGTTGGTCTCCAACATGGTTTGATTTGTTGCCATTTTGTGGTCCCTTATTAGTCAAGGTTGTAGAAAGAAAACAAAGTTGTTTTATTTCACGATGTTGAACTGATATAATAGTGTATGACTGAACATTAAGAAATTTGAGCTCTTTGTCAAAACAGTCATTTTCTTACTCATTGCATTCCAAGAATCGTTCCTCCTCTTTGCACCTGCCTCCTGTAGATCTCACCCTGTCGTCATGAGCTGATCTTGGTATGCTACTTAATCACCCAGACTGAGTGGGCCGCAAACGGTCATTGGAGCAAATTTACCTCATAGCGCTGTGATCCATTCTAGTAGCCTTTAATGCCTCTGTCGGGTCTCATCCATGGCGGAGAGAAATGCTTGATGTGTGGTTTGTGGATGTTGATGGTTTTCATTAACTACCTCGTCAGAGGAGAGTTTTGTTGCTCTAGTGGTATTTTCTAATGACGGCAGACTTTTGTGGGAGGGAAAGCTTATTGATTGAGGCCCCACTGGGTGGTTTTTAATAAAACGACTGTCAGAAGCCCTTTAACATTTCTGCATGCACTTGATCATAAAAAGCTGCTTTTGAAGCAATGTAACAATGAACGTACTCACTTCAACTTACATTTCATAATATCTGTGTTTTGTAGTCTTACCACTGATATGCAGGGTGCAAAGAATAATTGCTTTCGTTCCATAAAGAAATGTATTGAATATTGTTTAGCTTTACAAAGGAAGTTTGTGCCTGTGTTAGAGATCATACTGTCATTAAAGCTATAATAGGTTCTAAGATGACTTGAATAGGATGATTGTAGCTGAACATCACAGTCTGTACCAGAGATGAGAAACGTATCTAGAGGGTAGTTCCTCAAAGCACCATTGCATCCTGACATGAGATCCAATAAGGAAATGTTGCCAGGCAACTGGTGCTATTCCACTTTTGGGTACTATTGCTTGATAACAAAATAGTTTTTTAGAATAATGGCAGAATCAGCATTAGAAATAATAATGGTTTAATGTACTTATCAGTATTGAGCAGAGTTTAAATCTGGATATGTAGTGCCATGTAATGAGAACCTAACAATGTGTAAATGCAAGAATAAGAAGCCTCTTTCCTGTTCTTGTATAACATGATTTTTAATAAGCACTCCCTTTGTGCTCAAGCATCATTTTTGAAGTTTTTTTTTTCAATTATTCTCTGCACATCCCCACAAGTTTTAGCAATTTGAGCACACTTGTCTCTCAATGTACCTATCCCTTCAAATAGCCAATGGTGCACAAGAGGGAGGTGGAGTAGGAGGAGAGGGAGAGATGGTGTGAACAAGGCCTGCGGGGGTGGTGCTGGGTTACATAATATCAGATGAACCCAGCTGTGTTCTGTTGTTTAGCCCATGGGTGAAGGAGTGCCAGCCAAGCTGACTGATGCGTCCACCTGTGCTCGTCAGAATATGATCTGGATTTGAGTATGGGTCAATGAACGGATTTACATGGACCGCAATGATCACGTGTAGCCAGCCAAACGAGCAGAGCTGGAAACCACAGTGCCGACTTTGCTCCTCTAGCACTCTGTTGCTATGGCGGCACAGTTGTGTTGTCAGAAACCTTGGGGTTTAATGATGATGCAGGATTCTAACAACAGTAATTAGAAGCTGTTTTTCCTTTCCGTCTTTCTTTTTAACATAATAAATGGAGGTCTCTCATGTAACACATTCTTGTGCACACAGCTTCATCAAAAGTGGAGCAGTGAGTCAACAAGAAACACCTTTTTCATACTGTTCTATAGAAAACAATTGTTTGTAGATGTTGCTGCCATTACACACAATTGAAATTAGCATCATTCACGAGGTTTCTCCCAGAAAACTTGCTAAGCCCGGTGATTGGATGCTAGGGCAGTCATTCATCCAGCGACTTGTCAAGGTTTTGTGTGAAAAATATTTTGTTTTTGTTGACAGAAAATTTGAAAATAGGACTTTATAATTATGTGTTATTGACAGATTGGAAGATTAATACCTGAACACCAACTATTAAGTCTTAAAAAATGCAAACATTTTAAAAAGACTTAAATAAATAAGTAATGCTTAGCCTGGTGGGGGCACAAGTAAAGCCTGGTGGCCTGCCAGGCTTGTAATACACTGGCGGAAACTCTGATTTAATAATGCTGGACACAAGACTCTGGATCTTAGAGAATTAGTTTTTCTGATTGTGGTAAATTCAGGGCCTCTAGTTTCCAAAAATGGTCAGTAACTGACTTCTTGGCCGGTAGACCTGTTTCTGTGTAAAAAAAACTTTGACTGGATTATCTCTGGTTTGGCTGCCCACACAATAAAATCTAAAGGGAAGACAGATGACCTATTAGAGAAGCCTCTGGCACTGTTGTCAAAGTCCCAACAGGAACTACTTTCCTTTGTTTTGCTTTCCTTGACATTATTCCAGCTTTAATCATCTTTGGTTCAACTCAAAAAAAGGGTCGGCTGGAATTTGGTAAACAGCAGCAGGTGCTTTCGCACTTTCCTTTTCAAAATATGTACTATTTTCCACCTGCTACTAACATCAAACACTTTTAACTTTGAAAACAGTAAAATACGTGACAATAAAAGAGTCAGTTTTAATACTGAAAGAGTGGTGACTGTGTGGGAGGGTGGGAAAGGTGAAGCCCAAGAATATTCAGCCCTCGCACTTAATTGTTTTATTTTGCCAAGAAAAGCCCCAAATGCCGGTAGTCAAGCAACAGCCTGACCCTTTCTTTGGGTCTGAGCTCTGGGGCTGAGGGCACTGCTCAGAAACCATAGCAGTAACCCTTTTATTCAAAGAGGCTTTCACTTTGGGAGGTGTGCACCATCACATCTGTCAAAGTGTCATGGAGCTTGCTGTCTGCAGCATTAATCCTACTGCCCTCTCATTTTTTTAAAAGCAGCGTTTATCGAGGAACCCCTCCATACTCTTTTCTCACGACCATTAAGCATGCACATGTCAATCTTCCTCAGGATCTTTTGCTCAGATGGTTTATATAGCATTTTGCCACTTGACTGGCAAGGTGTAAATAATTCAAGCATGCACTTTATATTTAGTTGTAGAGCTACTATTTATACAAAATGTTTTTTTCACACAAGCACACGTGATTTACAAACTTCTGAAAAATGGGTATTTTTTTAACAACACCACTTTACTGCTGTTTGTCTAAACATAGACAACAATAATAATTTTATTAGGTTGGCATCAAATTTGACATTTGAAATAACAGAAACGAGCAAGGCTTCAGTTTGAATTTAGTGACCAATTGTTTGCTTTTGTTTATTTTATTTTTTTACCTGCCTTTTGTGATTTTGTCCAATGTTGATTTCCCTTTAAGATTTAAAACCAGTATTTAATCTTTATTTTAGCCAGTGATTAATGACATAATGACAATGTTTTTTTGTACCATTTTCTCAAAAATAAAATGAGAAAATGAAGGATTAATGCAGCCTTAAAATTTTACTTTAGCCATTAACACATTTAGCGTGGCTAAAAGAGAAATTTTTCTTTGTCTTCACCTTAACTCTGAAATTTCCAAAATGTCGCCATTCCAAATCCATAACTTTCCTTTGAAAGCTCAAAAGAGAACATCAATGCCTTCTGCTTAGCCTTCCTGTTATCTGCTGAAACTCTGGCGTTTTCTCTCTCCTGCAGCCTCAATGAGCCACACACTTCTTCGACAGTGGAGTTGAAAATTTTCAGTTTCGAAAGTAACAAATGAATGAAGATCAACCAAATAGGGTTTTATTATTGCAGGAAACATTTAACCTATAAAACAGTAATTTCTTGTTGGTTAGACCTTGAAAACTTGTGCTTCCTTTTGTATACAGTTGTCACTTAACCTCCTTTTGAATTGTTTAGTTAACTCAAACTGTCCTCGTGCAAATCTTGTCAGGCTTTGGTTTTGTCTCAGCCTGTAATGATGCTACCGGGTAGTTTGTTGTGCTGACACGCCAAACGGTTTGAAAGCACCAGACAAAGAGAAGAGAGAGCGAGAACAAGACACTGGGCTAATTACTATAAGTATAGGGATTGTGTTTTCAGATGTCGGGTTTAAAAGCGCTTGTGCACACATTCCTCACACATTCCTCTCTTATTTACCTTAAGCTGAAAGCATTTGTTTGAGAACTGTTGTTGGATTGCAAAGTGGTATATTTATGCCTAACAGTATACTCCAGAAATACCAGTTGTATGCATGATCCTATACTTGTGGTGCAGCTAGAAATTGGGTAACTGCAGAGATTACATTACATTTGCAAAAATGTGCTCTGGTTGTCAGAAAGTGGCATTTTTGTTGCTACTTAAAGAACGTATTTTGGATTCATTAAGAGCTGTAAAATTATATCAAGTCACCATACAAATCAGTTTTGCATGCTGATTATATATTTGGTTTGTTAGATTAACTTTCCTGTGCTCATACTTAATGCATATTATAAGTGAATGAAATGCTAAAAATCTTACAGAGTGTGGTGCTAATGACTTTGTGAGAAAGAAAAAATACATTTCCTGATATGGTTAAGCAAGTTTCTCATTGTACAGCTATCAAAGTTTGTAGTCATGCAAAATATGTATTGTGGATTTTGAATGTTGGCACAGTTTATGTATAATAGTGGCGAAACTTCAATTAATGAGTTAATTGAAGATTCTGTAATGAATCATATATAAACAAAATAAGCAACATTTTCAATTCAACCCCCCCATGAACTAAGAAAAGCAGTTTCGTAGTCCATTCCTGTTGCTTGTGCACCAGATTTACAGATGTACCTGAAACGCAATATTAATGTGTTTCTGGTACCCCCCCTCACCCCCTAAAAGAAGCAATAAATTAGCTTGTTAAAATCCATGTCTATGTAATTACTCAGAATTAAAGTACAATCTCTGTCCCAATGTTTAGGTAGAATAGATCATACTTGAAATTGGCAAGGTGTTTTTAGAAGAGAAAAAACCCAATCTTTTTATTAGGTTTCCACATCACCTTGGAAATCTTGTCCCAGGCTAGACAAGAGCCAAAGAGCCCTTATTGCAACCTGGCACTGCCACTGATACTACTGTTACTGCTGTGGTTTATGGTGTGAACTGTTGTAAAGAAAATGAAATGGAAAGCTGCAGTTTCTTTTTTTTTTTTTTTTTTTTTTTTTTTAGGTATAGGGCTCTTGTGGATCCCAGTTTTATTAGCTCTGAAGCTTGATATGTGGGAACTGTGATTTATAGCTTTCATTATCAGGTTTTTACCACACGGTTGGATCCCAACAGGCTCCCACAGACCAGCTGACTCTCAAAATAGCAGTTGAGGTTTTCACTTTAACAAACTGTGGTTAGACAGAGGTGCTGAAAAGCAGAGACTCCTCTGTGGTGAAGCTTTGATCACAGAGACTAAATGGTAATGCTTTGAAATGTCTACATCAGGTGCAGGTAGCTTATGGAAATCAGCCTTCATGAACGGGCACTTGGCACAGGGAAGCGGACACACACTTCACAGAAAGCTGTAATCTTTGATATTTGTGCCGTTTGCCTCTTCAGTGGAAGCTGAACATACTGTACATCTTAGAGTTGAGATGGGGGAAGTAGAGAGAAGAGAAAAGAGTTTCCAGATGAACTTGTGAACTCAGATTTGGACTTATTTATATCTTTAGCATTTACTTTTTCCACCATCTGCCTTGGTGTCTATCTGTAGCAGTTTCTTTGAAGAAATATTTTGTGTAAGTGTTTTTCCTACATATATATTTTTTATCCTCTTACTTAGCCACAAATCATCTTAACTTAACTGGATCTGGTGTTGATGCTGCTGATAAAGTCTCTTTTGGAATTGATAGACATTTTAAATTAATCCTTTTGAAGTTACCGACTAAGCTAAACTCCTTTGCTAGGCTAATTTATCAAAAGCCACAGCCTATTTCATGTGCACAGTTTGGAAACCTTCTTTACAGGCTGTGAAACTGCATTTTCCACATTTACTTGGTTTTCACTTCCTCTGTGTCTTACGTGACCTGCACTACATTCTCTGTCTAGACAGCTGCTGATGTGCTGGGAAACTGTGCAGAGTCCAATTTAAAGATTGATTACTTTTTCTTTATTTTATTTTATTTTTTTGAAGTAGGAAAACTCTGTGTTGTTGTCCACATAGAATCGGGGCAGAAATATTTTACAAGATGGATTAATAATTTGTCAGTCTAGTTTTAGCCTTGCATTTAGCAAAAACAATTTGCATGTAAACACAAACAGAATCAGGATGTAGGATTTTTTTAAAGCCCAAAGCTGTATAGCTATTTCTATATGACTTGAATTATTGACAGAGCCACACAGACAGTCAAATGTTTTTCATTAATTTTTCCATTGGTTTAAGTCACAGTGATAAGACACCAAGGTGAGATACCAGTAGAATCAACATTAACAATGGCCTGTGAATGCTGTCCAGTCTAAAACACATTGGTTCCTCCTTTCTGTTTCTCATTCTCCTCTCTCTCTGCCCTGCTTGTAGATTTCAGCACTGGTGTGATTTACAGTCATAGCAGATGATCTGCTACTTGGTCATGCTTTCCCTACTTGCCACATTTTCCCAATTCTCTGTGCAGATGATTCCCAGGCTTCTCTGGAACACACACACACACACACACACACATTTGTTTTTATTTATATTTGTTGTCTTTTCCGTGTCGTTTTAAGTAATATTTGACGTTATCACCAGTTTACACCTTTTAAATTTTTTGAAAGCTTGTATTATTCTGTCATCTTTTGTAAGAAGACGGGTTTAGTGGTTATATACATACTCTGACATTTAAAGCTCATGTGTCCCTTGGGTGAACTTCAAAATATTCTTTGGCTTGTCAATTAATACCGAATGCCAACGCAAGCAAGAGTTGGTCTGGATTATGTGAACACCAGCAGCAGTTAAAACATGTCTAATCCGAGCTCCACTTTTGAAAAGGTTTAACCAACAAATGAATTTGATACAGTGACTCTCTGCCAGCCCGTGTTCCTGTTTTCCAGAATGTGAGGGAAGAAAACTGCAACTTATGGCTGAGGAATGTGAAGAGCAGACAGCTGAGGCTTAGCGGAGATAGGAAGCCGTGCCTAAAATAATGAATTTAGGCCAAAAGTGGGCAGAAAGTGAAGCTAGGTGGCAGAGGAACAAAGCTGCTCCTGCTGTCTTGAAATGGCTTTGAAAAGGGGATCTGCAGAGATTTTGATGCACCGTGAGTTTTCCGATTCCCCCCCCTCCAGAAACCTTCACGGGGCTTTCCACATTACACTCTCTTCCTCCCGCTGTGTAGCGACGCCTTCCTCCCTGCTTCTGTAATGAGGCTCATTCTTTACGTATGGGTTATTAGATTGGTATTTTTCTGGGTTATTTAATAAAAGGTGTTGATTTTACACCTTTGTTCTGGAACTGTTCTTTTCACAGTCTTGGCATTTGTAAATCATTGACGGCTAAGCTTTGGAGTTCAAGCAGAGGTTGAGTAGGTAACATGGGAATCTCTTGAAAGGTGATAATTACTCTTTTTTGCTCAAATGTTTCCCATCTAGACAGGAAGTGAGAACCTAATCACACTCATAGCAAGAATTGTGCATGTGTTTTATTAGATATGTAAGAAAAATTCAAGTGTATTTCAGTGGATCCTGATTTTTAAAAAAATAAAGTTTCTTTTACTAAAAATGTAAAAGCCAGTAGTCTGGAACAGCAATAGTCCATTGTCTGATTCACTGCAGGAATTATTTTTCTTAATGCCAGAATAGGAAGGAGTGTTGCTGTGCGAATGGCATTTTCTACTAGGCAAGGCAAGGCAACTTTATTTATATAGCACCTTTCAGCCAAGGACAATTCAAAGTGCTTGTACAAAACTAGGTGTCAGTCTGTGTTTAAGAAGCTGGTATAACCAATAAATATCTCATGCAACCATTGATGCAGCTTTTCATTGCATGCTAAAGAAATCTTTTGAAATGATTGGAAACAAATATTCCCTGCTACCGCTTTGTACAAGGTTTGTCTTACTGAATCGGTGGACAATCCCATGAATATCAGTCGTATGCTGGAAAGAAAACCATTTAAATTTTCTTCTGCTTTTTTGTTCATCCTGCCAGACATCTGGACATTGTCTGCTTTATGACCTTTTTTATAAGCCAAGGCTCTACATGAATCCAAAAAATAGATGATTTGTGTCCAGCTGCTTCCTAGGTAATTGTATATAAAATATATTTTTTAAAATGAAGTAGGATGAGATTTCCAAATCCAACTTCAGAAATTTGTTAATTCCTCCTTGTTAAATTATCAGTCTACTTTGAAATGTATTTGGACAGCTTATCTTGGATACCACCTAAATAGAACATGCTCGTCTTTGACATCTTTTAACAAATAAACCCATTCTCATGCTTTGGAACATTATTGAACCACCGTCATGATTTGCAAAAATCAAAAACATGGATCCTTCCAAGTGGCCGGTTTACTAAAATTACTTCAACAGATCATTGGCTACAACCCAGGGGTCAGCTGACGGGCAAATATGGCGTCCATGGGAGCGATCCGAGGTGAAAGAAACTGACCAAAGAGAACACAAGTTTCTGCCTCACATGTTGCATCTCGATAATCCTAAAGACGTGGGAAAATATTAAATATTATGCAGTTCAAAGCAGACCTACAAACCTACCTACCCACACTTAATGGTTCAAATAAAAACAAATGAAGGCTTTAGAGTGGCCTAGTCAAAGTTCAGATTGGTTAGGATGGCTTCTTTTCACTTAATCATCCTTTTAAAACCACTTTTTGGATTGATTAAAGTTATTCAATGTGTTTTGTCTAACCTTTACAAGCACATATTAAAAAAAATAATATTATAAAAAGATTCATGTTTTTTTGTCAATTGTTTAAGAAAATGAAACTCATTTTATGTAGAAATATTGAACTTTTTAAATTATTTGAATTGTAACTGTGTCAAAATGCAAAAATAGAAGCAAGGGAAGAAAATACTTTTTCACACTTTTTGTTGTCGCTTATAACACCAAAATGCAAACATGGAAGGTTAATTGTTAATTCAACCCAAAGTTGAATGTTGAAAAGGCCTTTAGATGTCTGATGTAAACAAAAGCTGGTGCTAAAGGATCTGGATAAACCTGGACTCAAGATAAGCACTCTCTACCAGTCCACCAGGCTTTACTCTTCTCTGACATCTTTCCTCATGTCTGTCTTCCTTTATTTATTTTTTTTTCTCCATCAAACCTTCATCTTTCTTCCAATTTTGTCTTTTTACACTCCTGTCTTTGAAACAGACTCCAAAGGTTTTTCCCCTCTACAAATTTTATTAGGGCTGAAACGATTCCTCGAGTGATTTGAATAAAAAAAATTCTTTCCTCTTATTATGCGTTAGTCATTTTGAAAAAAAAAATACAATTGACAAGTCAGACTACAAATAACCTGAAAATTTCTTTGAAGAGGCTTTCAAAACTCTTAATTTGTTATTAACCTTTTAGTGAATACAAGAATTAGTACTTTGTGTCTGTAGTCATGACTCTTGCTGTGATCAATGTCTTTAGAGCTCACTAATAATAGTTACTATTACTTAATAATGTTTAGATCTATTACTGCCAAGCTACAGCTTAATGAAGTTGGTGCTGTGAAAACAATGTTTGTATTGTCTAGATTGCACTGGAAATATAGAAACGAAAGGGGGAAAAAATCACAAAAATAAACTAATCCATGGAAAAATTGGTAAAATAAAGAAGAAATCAGTATGATTAGTCACAGATCTTTAAAGTATACTTGGCTCAGGTTCTGGTTTTCCTCAGACCTGCATATCTGCTCCAGTTTGAACAGTTTGCTTCCTTTCAGGCAGACATGAAAGGACTATTAGCAAGCCTCATTAGGGTGAATGCCAAACTGCAGAAATGAAACGAGGTCCAAGGTCCAGGTCAGCTGTGTTCACTAATAGTGTGATGAATGGAAAGATAAAGAAGATGACTAGTTTATACTCGGAACTGGTTAGAAGGACTGCAGAGTTGTAATAAAGTTTGACTGGAATGCCAACAGGATAAGCCGGAATTAAATTTTTTTCTTTGTTTGAACATGTTGCAAAACCCTTCACTGTTTTTTAGATTAATATTTAAAAAATTCAACACTAACCCTGCTTATTCTTCATGCATCATATAATAAATGGAAAAGGAAAAGAGTGACCCCATGGATTAAGCATGAACGTTACCACATTCACTGTGTTGTTATATATAAGTATGTAGAAACTGTTCCTCCTTTGGTGACTGATCATAAGAGAAGATATATCTGTTATTTTGATCAGGCTTATCAGACAACACTAATTAAATACCACCTCTGCAGAAATCCTTTGCTGGTATCTGAATGAGTCAACAACATATTTGAATGAGCTGCCTTGTGCTGTCTCATTACAAATCGAAGTGTCTCTCTGCATCAGACGCTTTCTAAATCACTGTAAAGTAACGGCAAACATATTCACTGTTTGCCGTTTCATTTTCATGATAAAAGGGATAAGTGCTGTTTGAAACTATTCTTTACCATTTTGTCAATGGTATGTGCATTCTCAGAAAATTTTCAGACAGGATATTTACTACTTGAAGGTAATGGGTACACTAATCACAATTTCTTTATGAAGTTTCTTCTAAATTACAAGTGAAGTTCTTGTTCAAAATACACAACAACCCCAAAATCTTGGACATAAATGTGTTGGTAATTGCATATGAGTGTAAAAATTGTTTTGTTTCCAGTGGTTGAGCTGATTCATCATGCTTGCACATCTTTTTTTTTTATTTCTCAGAAGAGCTCTTTTGCATAATTAGATTTTTGAAATTCAAACTCTCAGATATAATATTTCAATGTAATATTAGGTTGCTCTTATCAATAAGATGTTCTGCGCGATAACACAAATTCACATCTTTTATGTGTTTGTCAAACCACAGTGGCGTGAGAATACTATAGCTACTTTTTTTTTTTTATCTATCAGAAGATTTCTAAACACCAATCGCATTTAAAGTCACGTCAAGCGGACTCGCAAAACCAGACAGATGGAACTCATGACAAGTTTCTCTGCAGTGTGTAGAGCTGGCAGCTTCTGCAGCCTTGGTCCTCCAGGAAATCCAGCCAGAGTGGAGAGGAAATTAAATATGTGTGCATCGCTGTATGCCTGACAGTATGTGCCAGAGGATTGATTTGAGCTGTCGATGCTACACTCTTTACAGCCTTTAACTAACTGTACCATTTGTTTTAGGATTTTACTCGTCACCCACTTTTCTGACATCCGTCTATAAGTGGTGGCAATGGGGATTACGCATGTAGATCACTTCTGTAGCTACTCTGATGGGTCTAATTCATTAGGCTAAGTCAATTAAAGCTTGTGCTTCATTACAGACATGATGATTTTTAAGGTCTTGTTAGTGTCTGTGATGGTCCTTGAACTGGAATTACTACCATGTTGAGAGAGACATTAAAATTAGCTTTGTCATTTTCCCAGAGGCTTTTAGAACTCATTATAATAAAAAGGTTGCTGTAACACCTTAAAAAAAAGAAAACTATTAATTTGAACTGATTGGGCATGAATACCTAATCTCTGTTTAAAATGGTGCGTGAGATTCTCTCAGAAAGATGGCCAAAGCTGCTCAGTTTTCACTTTCTGCCTAGTTTCTCGTCATATTTTTTCCTGAGATTCTTGAAATTGTACAGACAGTTTTATTGCAGTTGACATGTAGAATTACTGAAACTGGACAGAATCCATTTTTGACCCGATCTTTTAAAAATCAAAAATAAGTAAACGTACCAAAGATAAGTGCACATAGTGGCTGGAATCATGCGTTGGTTTATTTTCTAACTCTGGAAGCTCGAATTATTTATGTGCTCTTAATACTAGCACATTTTTTTCAATTTTCAATTTCAGTTTCAATTTTATTACTACACATTCTTTGTGTTAAAGTGTATATCTTTTTATTTTAGGTTTGCCATCACATTTGGAGATATTCAGTGTGAATTCCTGGCTGTGGTGATAAACTGAGTTGGTAAGTATTTAACTTGCGTCACTAGAGTTAGTGGGATTCTGACTTTTTGTTTTTGAAGTTAATATTATGTGCTGATATATTCTAAAGATGGAAATTTATTTTGTTGCACTTTGTCTTAAAGAGGGAGAGAGCTCGACATGAGACAAGAATTTCTTAACCTGTTAATCTATAAGTGCTATAAATTCATTTTTTGCTTGTCAATAATGTATTCAGTTGGTTGGATTGAGTTTTACTGCAGTAGACACAAATCATGGCAACAAGCCACCGAGAGGGTTGGAAACATAACGAAGAGAAGAAAGAAATGTGTTTATCTGATATCTTTACCATAATATTCAACAATATTATAAGTAGCTAATCCAATAACCTGATATCTTTTAGTCATACTTAACAGGGAATGCATTTTCTCATACTTCAGTCAGTTCATTGGACACAAAGGCACAAAGTTTGTGATGGGTTTTATTGCTTTTTATCTTAAAATCCACATGCAGCAATTTAGATCAAAAATATTCTTGATTCCAAATCATTCAAAAACTTTTTGCAACTATTTTTCTTACATTTTGGTTGAACATATGTCTGACATTAGAAGGATATAAATAATAATCAAGCTGTGCACTTATAGATGAAAGTGAGGTTATTGCTGAGTAACTCCATAGGGGGCTAAAAATAATACAAAAAACTAATAGCAATAACTAAATACCAGTGACAATATATCATGTAAAACAAAAACACAGACTAATTTTCTTTGAAGTGAAACTAGTGAGTAGGCGGCTCTTATCTACTAGTTTGAAACAGCATGTTTTGTTCCAGTAAATTCTTTGCTTCCCTCTCCCTCCGTATCTCTCGCTTCTTTTTCTTTCTCTCTCACCTCCTCCTCCAGCCAGCAATGCTGTTCACCTCCCACACAGACTGACACACACACAGATACAAAAACCGCTATCTTCACACATGTATAAGGGGGATAAAGGAGGAGAAAAAATTAAAAACTCTTAAGAAGGGTTAAAGAAAAACACCAGGGAGGAGAAGATGACGACAATGGAAATGGGAGAATGGCTTATAATTAGACAAGGATGTAACTGGAAGACAGTGAGAGCAAATCAGTAGCAAAAGAGGGGTGGATAGAATACGAGGATTTTGTTTTTAAAAAACACTAAGATCATTTGAGCTTGTAGAAGCAAATGTACTAAATATTTCTGTAGGTAGATATCCTACACAGAAATCACTTTTTGTCAAATGCATATTGACGTTTTATGTATCTAGCTTTTGATATTACAAAAATATCAAATATAAATTTTTATTTTATCTTTTTAATCATCTGAACTTATAGGCAACAGGGAGGACGTGGAGGTTTAATAAAATGCTTTTCACAAGCCAGAATTTATCACTAACATTTATCACCAACAACATTTTTCTTTTCAATACAAACAATATAATATAAAAAAAAATTGTATTTGCTTTTAAATGGAGACATCTTACTCCACCTATACACTAGTATGTGCACATTATGTTTAAAACTACACATGCACTACACCAGACTCATCATCTAATCTAGGAACTAAATAGTCAAGAGGAGAGTGAGCGAGCATTTGATGAGCCACCGTAGGTAAACACAGCTGAACATGTGCGAAGCAGTACCCAGTGTTTGTGTCCACATCTGTTCATGCGGTGAAAGTGTACGGCCCACTAAGCAAATTACTTGAGTCGTGATGGCGTTCTGCACACTCTTGGGGCCCAATGTTCCCATCCAGTCCAGGTCTGTCTTTTACCTTTCAACAAAGCAGTCACTTAGCAGGTTTTGGTTTTGATCTTTTCCAGGCAAGCATCCCAAGTCAAACACACAAACAAAACGAGCATTGAATTATTAAATGATTAGCAGTGGTGTCCAAACTTTATTTCTTTGTTGTTGTGCCTATGATAATTAGCTTCAGTACATAGTTTACTTTGCCTCGTGTTTAAGTTGACTAGATGATCATTTTTAATCAATTGGACTGACAATTTAGATAAATTGTTTATCTGAGAAATTAATAATAAAAAAAAAAAATTGTTTACAGTTTGAGTATTTTACCAATTTGCATCAAATGTTGCCAGCAATTGTTGGCTTGAAGTAAATGTCAGAGCTCCATAATAGTGTGACGTGGGTGTTCTTTAGTTTTTACTTGAACTGCAGTGTCTTATGTGACCCACAACCCAATGCTTTTAGATTCGGTGTGGCATTGGCCATTGTGCAGGTCACCCATTTTCTTTACATCTCTTCAGTGACCACTTGAAGTCAAACATATTTCTTATACGTCTGTTGACAGCGCCTACTTACTTAAAACTGTTTCCTCCTTTCGGGTGGAACACCTAAACTCATAAAGAAAAGTCCCTACCAGATATTACCCATGTGATCTACTACCCAGACAATTTAAGAAGTATGTATAAAATATGTCTTTTAATGTTGCTTTTCAACTGGAATATTGTGACGAATGTGTTTTGGTAACTGAACATGAACAAATTGCTTTGATTGCTTCCATGTTTAGTCTTGATAAGGGACCGATGGGAGGTTGTATATTGCATTTCACACAGTTCCACAGTTTTATAAATAGTTGGCTGTTTTATAAAAGAGTGGAACATGGCTTACTTGATGGAGTGACTACTAACTTACTTTTGTGCATCTATCTCTTTCCCACTTTTGGTCGCAGCATCTCATATCCTCCCACATACTCTCACATTGAGTGAGGAATCAATCCTTCTCACTTCCATTATCTCTCTCCCTCCCTCTGTATCTCTGTCACTTGCTCTGCTACTTAATTCTGGCCATTCTGTACCAATCGAATAGCTGTGTTGTGGGCACAATTGAGTCCCACAGCAATCATACCACGTTCTCATTAGGCTCGATCTAGTGGTTCGCTTTATCCAGCTTCATCCCTTTCTTTTGGTAATTGGGCAGAAACCTTTGCCTACCTGTCAGCCACAGTCCCAGTGCAAATGATGCAATTTATTCGACTGTGTATAGGAGTTGACAGTGGCCTCGGTGTAA
Source organism: Gambusia affinis (assembly GCF_019740435.1). Taxonomy (NCBI): domain Eukaryota; kingdom Metazoa; phylum Chordata; class Actinopteri; order Cyprinodontiformes; family Poeciliidae; genus Gambusia; species Gambusia affinis. The sequence goes on from NC_057889.1 coordinate 5,957,509, forward strand.
CCTTAGGTCATTGCTGTCCTGCAGTTTTCCAGCAAATTAGTGCATCATTGTGAATCAGATGTCACTCAAGACTGTCGCCACCTTTGCCAGCTCATGGGTAATGACTGTGGTCACCAGAGAGGGGATGCATTTGAAAAGATTAAATGTTTCTTGCTTGAGTTAATTTATTTGTCAGACCTTTTGACAATACATACTGTCTTGTATGGTTAGTAATTCAATTTTCCTTTGCAAAATGAAACGAATAATAAATATGCAGGCGTACTTGTTTGGCACAATGCATCAAGTGATCTTTAGAATAACCTTGCCTAATATTTTGAACACTTTGTGTAATTAGGTGCAAATCAGACAGGTTTTTATGTGAATAACAAATCCCATCCCTCTTTGCAGTAACTTTGTGAAACAGAAAACAAAACCTGCCTCTATTTCACCCCCCTCCATCTACAGCCTTTAGAACCAAATGTTTTCTGCTTTTCGGATTTTCTTATGTGTGGGTAAATCACATCTTTATTGCACAGACTGAAGATGCTCACCTCTATAGAGCTCTAAAAAAAGGCAGAAGCTGCAAATAGAAAAATGCAGCGTATAACATTTGTAATGAAAGAACGACCTAAAGTTGAAAGAAAAGATAAACACTGAATCAATGCACACATGTTTCTCAGTGAAAACAGGATGTGTTAGGAAAACAGAAGAGTAGTGCTAAGATACCCTATCACTTAAGATGATTATTTTAGTAGTCTTGGAAATTCACACGTACCCAGAGTTAATTCTTTGAGGCTGACTGGCTCACCGGTGCCCTATCCGACTTGTGACTTCCTCAAAGGAAGCAGGAAGTGGCTTAGATGTGTTTCCTGTTGGAATGTGAGACAACTTCCTTGGGAAAAGTACATGCTGGCACACTACACATTATATTTATGGCTTCCTCATGGTGGCTTTTTTAGAGTACAAAAACACTTCATCACTTTTTAAAATTTGTCCTCTTTATTTTTTCTTAGAAACACCAATGTAGTTAAAGACCTTTTGTGGATGATATGAAGATTGGGATTATTTTAATAAGACACCAGAGGGTAATACTCTGACTCCTTCAGCTTTTTGATTAGCATAATATATTGCTCAGTGTGTTAACATGTATGATTTTATGTGATGGGCTAAAACAAGTAGAGTATCATTGGTTAGGTTAGTTTTCTACTGCACGCATTAATTTATTGGAATATGAATATACTTGGAAAACATTTCACATTCGGTTTAGTGTTGCACAGATAGATTTTATTTATTTTTCTTAAACATGCCGTGTCAAAGACATCTTGAGTGATTTATGACTGCTGGCATGAAACTTGCCCACGTGATGAGATTGACTTCCTGTAGTCACCAGAAGATCGATTTGTTTGTTTTAATTCTTTTAGTAGTTAAATACTTTGCTTTGTAATTGTTGAATTAGTTTCCAGTTTCTATGCTTTAGACCCATCCTGTGTTCAATTAAGGCTGCAAGATGCCAATACTCAAATGTTTAACTTACGACAACAAAGTCTGAAAATGTTTATTTTATGTTCCACCTTGCACAGTTTGCTGCTTATCGTCCTCTTCTCACAGAAGACAGATCTGCTTTCGCTCTCAATCCTTCTCCCTCTGCTCATACTGCAGCCCTGTTCCAGCTCACTGTTGCCCACGCAGTGCTGCGCCATTTTGGAAATCTGCAGCTCTCTTATAATGGCAATAATCAGGGGTTTTCTCTCTGTAGTTTATCCAGTTACATTTGCTTTAAGGATTTGGACTAAAAAGCATCCTAAATTGGCTATTAGAAGTAAATAAGGAGTAACGCATTACCTTAGTATTGTCAGTATAATAGAGCTGAGCATGACAGACATGGTGAACTGAGGCAGTTTTTTCTCTTGGAAAACAAGCAATTATCTGTATTTCGGTGTGTGTCTCCTGCTGCTTTGCCTCTTTTCTGAGGAGTTATGCAACATTTTGCAGCATATTAGTGGATTTAGATTTAGATTCTAAAGTGTAAAGTTCTTGTATGTCAACATATTTGCTTGTACATATTAGATTGCTCTATACAATGTGTTTTTTTTTTTTTTTAAACGATTCAGTATATTTATTTTTTGAATTGGTTGTGTACAAGTGGAACTAACATTTTTTGTTTATGGGATCAAGCTGTTTTTTTTTTAACCCAGAATTATTTTCTCTTCATTATCATGCTTTATCACTTCCTCATCCTTTTTTCTGCACATTTAACATCCCTGTAAAGAACAAAAAAACAACAACCGCCATTCTGTTTCATTCTTTCTCTTTCTGCAGCGCATCAGCCGCCAGCCACCATGTTAATTACACCAGTTCCCTTTCTCTGTTGTTCACCACTCTGGTATTTCTGTCACCGTGACTGCTGTGCCTGCTTTTGCTACATCGCAGCTATTTGCTTAGGTCTACAGCGGCTGTTGAAATGGGGAGGGGGCGTGCACTTCTGTCCAATTCATAACAAATGGTTGTTTAGCGTCATCTGATTGGCACAGATTATAGGGTTCATAGTGGTGGTGCGGAGGCAGCTTTCGAAGATGATCAGGTGGCTGTCTGAGTAAAACCCTCTGCTATTTGTCTATACTATTTTAATGACACTTTTTGTTATGAATGGATTGGGAGGAAAAGGGGCAGGGAGGGTCAAAGTTTTTGCATAAAGCCAAGTAACTTCTTTTGTAACGGGCATAAAAGTTTTATATTTAATATTCTTGCTCTTAGAAGCCATAATTCATTATCATAGTGTGAGAGTTTCATCATGAATCATCTATATTTTAGACTAGAATCCTGGATAATAATACATTCTTATAAAAAGTTTGAAAAGTTGAAATGCCATGTAATTTTCTTGGTGACTTATAAAATAGTTTTAACCCAAAGTTTCTTCTAAGCTGTGTTGTAAGAGGTGAAAAGTTACATTCAGCTCAAAAGAGGAGATGATGTGCAAAAATGAGATAAGATTTTAACATTTTCAAGAAATCTTAAAATCCCCCTTTTTCACAATTCGAATTAAAAAATGTACAAATCAAAACTGTGTGTTTCGTAGCCTGGCTATTGGCTATGATTCAAATCTTGCTTTACATCTCAATATTGACTTTCTCCCATTGACTTGGATTTCCCTGGAAGAATTTCAACCAGGCCAATCATCGAACAGAAGAAGTTGTGAGCGATGACATAAATTTTCTGCACTATTTTACAGTTGTAGTCTGCCTGTAGTTTTAGCAGTGGCGAATGACGGAAGTTTTTTAATTGTTTCAAACAAAATGTAAACAAGTTGGCACCAGAACCTCTGCTGGTTTATTTAGGACTCTTTTTAGTTGATGAAATGGATCTGAAACTAGTTTGGAAGTTTCTAATGTAACTAATTGAAAAAATTACACGTTTTGATGTAATATTGTTAGCTGTAGGTTGAAGCAGCTCTTTATTTCTGTTATTTCATCATTTTAAAAATATGTAGGAAAAAAAAAGCTGAATTGTAATTATTAGATATCTAGCCTCCTTTAATAGTTTCTTTTTTGTTTTAACCATTCTGCTTACTGTGTGGTTAAGGCATGAGGAGATGTGCAAATAAAAAAATCCTTAGTTTAGAATAAGTCTTGGATTACATCAGCAGACCTAGACAAATTAAAACTGATCTAGTAGATTTTTCTTTGGGGATGTGCGTTGTGACTAAAAACTTCAGATCATATAACACCCGATAAGTACAGGCTCACACATTGTTATGTTGGAGGAGGCATTCTGTTGCCACAATGAGACCAAAGCAGATTGTGACTCAGTTTACTAATTGGTATGTAGCTGAGCCATACTGTAAATTACCTTTGTGGAAAATAAGAGTATAAAAAGCCCTAATGCAACCAGAAATCATATTGAAAAGATTGCTGTACATGACTGAAAAAATACCTTTACAAGCAGATAAATGATTTAATGTCAGAAACAAATGCAAAAATAACTCACTGTTAACTAGAGAACTAGAAAACTAATCAACATATCATAAAATACTTCATGCTGTGATCATTCACTGAACTCAAATATTTGGCTATTTTGTTGTATTTTTGTAAGTTATTAGGGGCATCCTCATTTTCACAACTCAGAAATGATAATGCAGCAATAATTACGAGGTGACAAAGTTACATCACTGATTTTGGCATATAAAATACAAGCCTGGGGGGCGGGGAATCAATGTACCTATCCTCCAACCATGCTTTCCTCTCCCTTCTCAAAATTTCTCTGCTTACATAAATAATTGATCAGCTTGTCAAAGAAGCAATTGGTTGTCTAGATCTCATGTAGCCTAGATTCTTCTGTCTGAGCAATCTGATACTTGGAGCACAATGTTTAGCGTTTTAAGTTTGTTTAGATATCATTTGACAGTACCTTAACATGAACTGTGAGATCCACATAAAACAGACGAACATAGTTGTATTCGGTTGGGCTCCAGAGTATTTTGTTTGCTTACTGCAGTTCTAAAACTCCTAGTTACACTTTAAAATTCACAGTGCTTTTCATATCCTCAGTTTTCTTTGTTTATATTATGAACTAAACTGCAGATAGATTAAAAGAAGATGAGCAGCTGCCTGTCTATCACAGCAAATTTCACACAGATAAAGTGTTGGTGGTAGTGTGGTTTTAGTTTTATCCATCTACACGACAAACCTCAGTTGTGTGGGAGCTGGAGCAAAATTTACACTGCTTCACTTTGGTGTCACCAAATATATTTCAGTCATATATATATATATATATATATTTCAGGATGAATGGTACTAAAATATTCAGCTAACACTCCAATCAGTTCTTCGCGGTATGCATATTGTGTAGTGATATTGCAGTAAGAGATATTATGCAGCTTTGGTGTGATCCGTTCAGCCTCGGTTTTCTGAAGTTGGTACAAAAATTGATATTCACTTTATTTGTCACACATTTTTCTTTAAAACCTTGTTTAGGTGTAAATAAACTGATTGTGTACATCAGTGCATCGTAGAGCTACAATAGCAGATTGAGATAGAATTTAGTGCGCCTCCTGTTCAACTCATTCCCTCAGTAATTTGGTAAAATGTTCCGAAACTGGTCCAAAATAACTAGCTGTAGTCCGGCTGTCTCTTGTTACAGTTTCCCTTTGAATTGCTTCTGATACAGTTTGTGGAATATTTACCAACTTTGACTTATATTCCTGTTGTAACAACTTTCATATAAAAAAAATGTATGGCACATTTACTGATTTTGAAAAAAAAAAAAAATTTACACTTTATACAAAAAAAAAAAAAAAGAGAGAAAATAAAATCAGCAACCAAGTTATTTCATATGTAGAAAAACCTCTGCATGGATCTCTACCAGTAAGAATTTGATATAAATGCTGAAGTTGAAATGTTTTTTTGTTTTTGTTTTTTACCTCTGTTATGCTAACTGTTTGGATTTTAGGGATAAAAATGCATAAATATACACATTTGTTTTTCTTTTTCTTCGGACAAGAATAAAAAAACCTTCAAACAAAGGTGCACCACTTTTTAAATCATTTATGCAAGTTTTTTTTAATACCTCTAAAACTAACGCGTGTATGTCAATATTTATAAAATAAGAGTAGGCCTTGATGCACCACAAGCAACAATAAAAGCAATTCAATTGTAAACTGGGTTTTGAAAAATGACTCGCAAATGGAAATGAGATGTTGCATATTTGTGAGTCAGAGCTTCAAAAACATCTGTTGACTAATGAGACGGTTAAAAGCTGCTGCTGAAATGGAGGTGTGATGCGAACTGGACATATGGACTGATGGCTCTGGTGCAAAGCACATCCTGCCCCTAACCACTACAAGCTGCTGTTTAAAATATGCAAAGAGAAAGCTTGATGCAATAATAATAAATGTTTTATAAGTTATATAAAGCAGTTTTGTGAGTTTAAATTTACTACCTTTCAAAGACACTGCTTGGACCTGCATACACAGGCGCACAAATGCCTCTCCTCATTTAAATCTTTGCTTTATTTCTCCTGCCACTACTTCCATAGGTTGCCTGTATTAGCAGAAATAATATAGAAAACAATATCCACATTTGAAGGAAAAAGACAGCAGCCAAATTCAGAGCTCTCAACCCCCCCTCATATCTCACTGAGGCATAACCTGGACCCCACCTCACTGTCAAAGTCTGCAGAGGGAAGGAAAAAAAAAAACAGCAAATCATGTTTTTCTTTGCACACAATTATAATTTCTTTGTGGAAGTCTTTGAGCTGAAACCACAAATTGGACAGCCTGCTGCCTGCCAATTTTCAAAGAGAATTAGATTTGAGTTTTTCTTTTATTAATTTTATTAAAATTTTATTCTTTGTTGTTTTTTTTCTTCTCTCTACGTGTTCTCCCTCATTGTGTCTTTGCTTCTTTAAGCTCTCAGATGAAAAGTTGTCTCTCTTTTAAATGAGTTTGAATTTAGAAACACAAGAACTTTTACATTTAAGCACAATAAGAATATATTACTTTTCTGCGAAATCTTACAACTGTTCTCCTTTTTTACTTAAACAGTTATGTTCTCGATGGCGTCTCGATTGGTTAAAAATCTTATTTTTATTTCAAAACTATATTTTAATATTGAGAAAAATGTTGCTGTGATCTAACAGTGACCTTTAGAGATAATGAGAAAATCATAGTTTGTCACATTTACAGCAATAGGGGAAAGTTTGGGCAAATATCTAGTGGATTTTTGCACACCATCGTATTTGTACAGCAGAAATTAAGAGGGATGATGTGTGGTACTGGTTTGTTCTTAATATAGAATTTTTTTTTCCCCCACCATAGATTTAATTTACCCAAATTAGCAGTTGCTTTAAAATATCCATTTTGATTATTTTCTTCAATGAATGTGGGGGTTTTGTAACCATTTCCATTCTGTTGGGCAGCAAAAGTTTCACCATTAAGGTGATTTCTGATGTCTCTCTCCTGAGTATTGTTTGATAACACTGAAAGATGATTATTTAATAAAATGCCTTTTATTTGCTGCATGTGGTTGGGATGGGGGAATAAAGGTTAAAGTTTTGTTCTCTCTTCTATTTCCCTTAGATTTTGTGTAACAAAAAAGAATAAACACAATGTCTAATATCACGTGTGTTCATATTTTGTTGATAGGGCTGGTATGTACTTTTATATTACTAAACTAAGTTTGAAAGCGACTCAAACATTTGATGCTTCCTCTTCCACACTGACTCATACTTCAAATCAACTGAAACCTGAGATCCACTAATATTGCAGTCTGGGAAGGAGGACTTGGTGAGGAGCAGTAATGAGATGCAATATTTCTCATTAACTGGGCCTCTTGTGTTATTGCTGTGTGAGACGGAGAGAGAGGTATTCACTGACTGCCTGAACCATATCCTAGATTGTCCTTGTTTTGTTTTTCTAAGCGAATAGTGGTTTTAACACCTTTTTGGAAAGAGGCTTGCCTCTACAGTCAAAATCAGACACATTTTGACAGTAGTACTTCCTGTATCCTCAAAGAGTTAGTTGCTTGGCAAGGTCAGAAAATATTTTTTTTTGAAATTGTGAAAGCCATTGAGACATAACGTAACACGTTTTGTCAGCATTGATACAGACATGATGTGACTTGACTTGACTCACCGGTCCGTGTGGTAATGTCTGACTGGAGAAACAGGTGTATAATTGTCAGAGATTTAGCAACAAAAACAAACACCATCGATTTTCAGTTTTAGTTTTGAACTTTTCTTTTAATTCAGAGGGCTCTAGTCCTGTCATTTTATGCTTTGCTCTGTGATTAGAAGGTGGAGATCTTTGTTAAGCACAGGTTATGGAGAACCATCCATTTTGAGCACAATACACACTGATTAAGCCACAAAGACTTCGTTTTGGTGTCTTCTGTCTGGAAATTTAAAGAGAATACCTCGAGGTAATAGGTAATGCCAGGGCTTCAGTCCTGAGCTTCTCATGTCTATGTATATTTGTATATGCAAGTATGTATGTCTGTGTATGCATTCTGATCACCTTGTGCTCTATTTTATGCCTCTTCTTTTCAAAAGCGTTTGTGACCGGTCCTTTTCAGCTCTCGACTGCAGCCTCTGTCAGTCAGTCTGTAATTTTCAGGTGTGCATGACTCACTGTGCACTGGAGCAGATTTATAGTCACTCTGTGGTGGGCACTGGCACACCTGTTCTTCTTGACAGCAAACGTTACAGCAAGGGTGATTAAAAAAGTTATTTGCTAATATGTGACTTTAATTTGAATCACAATGTTGACTCAAACATTAGAGACAACTCTGATTACTGGTTCAGGGGTAAAAGTTTCCATGAATACTTGAGGCATCAGATGGTATTATTTAATAGAATTGGGTTATGTAAAACTGAATCTTGTCAGAGGGGTTAACAGGGTTGGAAATTGAAGAAATTATTTAATACATTAAAGCTTTTAGGCTTTATTACTGGTGACACTGTCAGTTATATGGACACAATGGTGGGCACACTTCTTTTAATATGCTAATAGTGGAGGTAATATTTTGTTTAGGTCTTAAGCATTTTTTGCTAAGTTTTCTATAACTGCACACTGTGTTATTGACACCTGGTGGACATCAGTAGGATTTAAATGTTTTACTTTAGCATTTAGCTTTAGCTTTTCAATAAATACCATGTTTGTGTAGCATTTTAGTATTAGCGGAACTAATGATTGTGATTGGTGTTGTACGATTAGTGCAGCTAACATTAGTTAGCAGTGCCCACCACTGTGTGGAAATATAGAAAACCTAATCGTCTTTGTTTTCAAACTATTTTTGTTGTTTTCTTTTGCTTTGTTTCTTTCAGACATTATTTATGAGATCATGGCTGACTAAATACTCATTCAATTCATTAGAGTAACTGTCCCAATGAAACACCGTCTCTGTGAAAGCACAGTAGTGTCATGTACCAGGCAATTGTGGCTTCATGCGACCCTTTGGTAAACATATTATATTTGTACATTAAGAATATTGCATATAAAACTAATGATGGTTAGCAGTCTTTGTTGTTGCTTGAAATTTGTCAGGCAAATGGACAAGCTGATTTTGTGTGAATTTCACTTGGGTGGTCATATATTGCACCTAGTTGTTCCTTCTACTCTTCCTATGTCTAATATACCACAGTAATATGTTTGAGCTATTTATTGTTTGATCAACTTTGGATATTGGGCATATGTAATGGTGCTTTTCCATTTAAAATGGCAACAAAATACTTATGGAGGCTCCAGCATCATGTCATATGGTAAAGGTTATGCAGTTTGATTCCATAGATTCCCCTTTTTACCTTTTCATTTAATGTATCATAGGGAAGCTGTTTTTGTCATCTGCAAATGCTCTCTGGGGTGTCATTGCATCACTTCTAATGTGCTGTTGCCGTTTTCTTACTGTCTTAAGCCCTATTATCTGAGAGAAGCATGGATGTTATTGTGTTGACATTTTACAGTAACAGACATCCACGAAAGCAGTTAGCTGCATTGAGCATCGATGCTGCATATTTACCTCATACATTGACCTTATTTAGGCATCGATAAAGGTTACAGAGTGTCTGTCAGTGTAATTGGCCCTCAGTGGTTGCAGGAAGGGAAGCAATGCCTGGCTCGTTGTTTCAATTCCCAGGTCTGCTTGCCTTACATATACTATACTCAACCATCCACCCACTTTGTTTTTTAACTCTTATTTTTGCCTTATTTCCTCTTTCTCTCCAGCTCTCATTAGAAGTACTAGCCAATCATTGGTGGTGGGAAAACGGAGAGGCTGCTCTGCAAGTGTTATTTGGAGCACATTATTCACGTTTTAGTTCAGAGATATCATTGGCTCTTATTAGATCTAAGCACTGAGCTGCTTCTTGACTTCTAATTCTGTGCTTTTATTGGGTGTTGTGTGGGAAAAGTGGTAAAATCACTTTTTTTTTCCTTACTCCAATCCATATTAGACTTGTGCCATGATAGTTTTTTTTCGGTTGTTTACGTTCACATCCCCAGTTATCAGTATCAAAAGACCAAAATTGAAAGTTGTGTTGAAAATTGCAGCTATAGATTAGTGCAATATATTTACTTTAAGCACACCTCTATGCAGCACATTGACCTACTTCAGTTTTGTGACAAGTGATATCAAAAATATCACTTGAATGCGTGGTGGGACAGTTGTCATCCTTGTCTGTTAGCTAAATTGGAACCTCTAAATTGCCCTTTGGAAGATATTTAAATGTGTGTGCGGTTGCTTGTCCTGTTTGTGTCTCCATTGCCCTGTGATGGGCAGGTGACATGTCCAGGATGTGCTCCAGTGAAATGGATGGATCAAAATAAACAGCAGGATACAACACTGAGCATGAGATGTTCAATTATTAAGCCAAAACATTTCAGCTGTGAGAATGTTATCTTGGGTGCATGATTTTAGGAGGAAATAAATTTACCTCACTTGGTAAAAGAGTAATGATCAGTATCAAACTGAGTGGTATTAGCCTCACATAGGTTCTTTGCATGGGTTTTTGGATTACTGTGGTTAAGCTAGCCACTCGTAGCAAGAATTTTGAGACCACAAGAGAAACTAGGACTCATTACTGCATACTTGATGGAGCCTCTGCATCCCCGTTTTGTCTTTAATGACAAGTTTTCTTTTATCTTCACATCACAAAGCAAATGATCTTGCACTCAGATACACAATAGCAGTTGTTTAAGAACTATATTATTGTTTATTGGAGTATGCATTTTTTCATAATGTTCTTATTGAAAGTGCAGCTCTACCACATTTGTTGCAAATATATTTTTGCCCAGCTTGGACCAAGGTCGTCTATTCTTGCAGTTGTGCTTTTCATAACGACCTTCAAGATTCACTGGAAATAATTTTCTTACCACCAAAGATAGTCGTTTAGTTTTGCCTAGAGTGAAAAAACTTAGCAGAGTAGAAAAGCATAATTATCTAGAAAAAGCATGAAACCTTTTTAGGATAAGAAAAATGTCTGGCTATAAGCGGCACTACAAATAGAGATGACTAATTCTAGCATGCCACCTTCTGTACACACAAAGATGTTTTGCATTTGAATTTCTCATAGTTACACTTCACAGTTTAAAGCTAGACTGGCTTACAGGTTACAAAAGAGTAAAGGAGACACTATAGAGCGATATGACAGCTCTTTATTGATTGGATTGCTCACCGTTAGTGTAAAAAAAAAAAAAAAAAGAGAGTTTAAAGTTGAATCCAGGCTTAATATCCAAGGTCTTCAGCAAAAGGCTAAAGTAATTTAGATTTTGATTTAATGTTTCTAAATGTTGGTGATTGTCATTTTTAGTTCAGTCTCTCCCTTTCATGGTTCTCCCAACTCCAGTCCTCGATGGCTACTAAAAGTTGATTACAGTTGTTGAGGACTGGAGTTGAGCACCAATGCACTTACTGGACATTACATCTATTCAGATACACCACAAATTATATATTTAAGTTCAGACTTTTCTTAAATAGCATTTCACATTGCCATAAGAATTAAAACCATGCATTTGCACCATGGGAATTGCTAGAATAAAAATCACTAAACTGTGAACCTCCTGGTGTTCGCAAGGATTAGGAGACGGACTTTGGACCAGGGGTGGGCACTCCTGGTCCTTGAGGGCTGGTGTCCTGTCTCCCAGAGACATCTAAGGTGTGTTGGACCAATGTTCCAACACACCTGAATCCGATGGCAGAATCACCTCCCAATTGCAGTCAAGTTCTCCAGAGTCCTGCTAATGACCTCATTATTTGACTCAGGTGTGTTGAAGGAGAGATGTATCTAAAAGTTGCAGGACACCGGCCCTCGAGGACCAGGAGTGCCCATCCCTGCTTTGGACACTCTTACCCTTCACTATATAATCACACCTTTACCACCTTAAGCAGCTTAGTTGTGCTCATTTACAGCTGTTTGTGGAACGTCTTGCTCTATGATTTACTGAAACATGTATGGACATGCCGTTGAAAATAAAGTTCACATATAAATACATAATTTCTTCATCCTTCCTCAGAGTTGGTTTTTAAAACTCACTGATGCAGTTAGGGTAACTTTGAGACTTCCTACTGTACAAATGTCTACACCAAAGCATGGTTTCTTCCAGTGCCACCAGTCTTTACTTGCGCCCCCACTGGGCTAAGCATTGCTTGTTTGTTTACTTAGGTTTTTTAATGTTTGCCATTTTTTTAAGACTTCATAGTTAGTGCTTAGGTATTGTTAATGTCTTCCAATAACACATAATTACCTAGTGATATTTTCAGATTTCCTGTCAACTTGAAAAAAGTTTTTTTTAAATCTAAAACTTATGGTGGGCCATTGGATGACTACCCTAGAACCCCTCCCACTGGGGTTAGCATGTTTTCTGGAGAAAAACCTGCCAAAGAGTTTAATTAAAAGATTAAATTAACATTTTAAATTGAATTACAAGCTTTACTTTTTTACTTCAACGTTGTCCAACCATTGGTCAGGGCACAACACACTGAATAACTGTGGTTTTTTTGCTTCTCTAACGTCAACTTGTGCTCTGAATGTTTGGCCAGATCAGCTGTTTATTTAACTTCACAGTTTGTACGATAACTGGAAACGGTTATCTCCTTATTTTATGTTGATGTAACCAGTCTTACCAGTCCTACCAAACAGCATTCCATCCATAGCCTTAATCCTGTTCACAGTTGGTGGGTGGAGGGCTCTGGAGTGTAACCCAGCAGTTACTGGGTGAGACGGAGATGCGGGAGGGGAAAACACCTTTAGCAGGTTCCAGGCAAGTTGTCATGGGAAAATATCCCAGAGAATCTAAAGCAAGCTGATTTTAATGGTTCAGTTACATTAAGAAGAACATCAGAAAGTTGATGTGTGAAATACCATATATTTGTATTTGGGAAACATTGTAAAGATTAAAGGTACATTTTGTACCCAACTGAAAGCATGGGCCATTTTTTCTAGAGTAATAACAACAACAACACATTAGTGATGCCACAAATGAACGCTATCAAATGTGAGCTTGATGAGTTTTCTAGTAAGGAAAGAAGTCAGTATCTCTCATCGCCTTTTCTCTTTCACATTCACATACGCAACACTGAAAAACATGGTCTTTGCAAGACCGCTTATCTCCATGGTGACTCAAAAGATTGTTCTGGAATAGAGAGGCGTTGTAATATTATGGACAAACCAGTTGAAAAAGCGGACAGTCTGGCACCCCGAAGCTGCATCAATGTCTGCGGGAAGAAAAACATGTCACATTGTTTTGACTGGCTTAATGAACTGCACACCGTTTTGCTGTGTCCATGAACATTTTCCGTATTTCATTTGCTCCTAAGGCTTTACAAATGTTCATTAGCAGTGATTTTCTAATTAATTTATGGTTTGATTTTGACATTGTGTGAAGTGGGGAAAGAGTGATGTTATTGAATGTTGAAATTTGGTGAAATAAATTAAACCTACATGCATCTTTTAAACATGTTGAGAATTTTTTTTTTTTCCACGAATGCTGAAAATACTGAACTTTTGCTATTAAACCACTTTTTTTGTAACCAGTCAGATTCCATTATGCTATTTTTTGGATTTAAAGATGTTTGATTTTGAGTTATAAATAGTTTTCCAGTATGTGACAGTGATATTAACTTAAGATTTCTCTGTTTTCTTTGTGCACAGGCTGTCTGCACCACTGTTCTGAGTCGTTACGTTCCAGTGTTTCCGTTGAGGCGGCCTGACTTCTCCTCTCGCATGAATCCAGAGCAGATGGCTTTTTAAAGACTGCAGCTGTAAAATACTGTCCACACATTAGTTTCTTCATACTGGAGGTTTTTTAAGGTAAAATAACTTGAGTAAAAAACCCCAGAATATTTCACCTTTTGAAATTTGTGCCTTGTGAACAATCATGTTACCTCTAGCAGTTCAGAGTGTTTGATATCCTGCTGTTTTTGTTGTTTTTATAAAAATTTAAAATTTCTACATTGACTTGTTTATGTTTTTCTCTTTCTTCAGAACCAGATGTGAATCTCCCTCTGCTCTTCACTTAGTGGGCATTATGTTGACCCAAATCTAACCCCCATTCATAACCCATCTTTACCTTTCCCTCCTACCTCCTCTCCCCACATCCTTCCCCATTCTTCGTCATGACTAGTCTGAAGCGCTCTCAGACGGAGCGGTCAGTTGGGGGTTCTGTGCCGGCAACCGATGAGTTCTACACCCGCCGCCTCCGACTGCCCAATGGAGGAGCACCGCCACCTCGAAGCGAGAGTGCACATATCTCCTCCGCATCAACCACTGGCACCAACCCTGGTGTCCCCAAGATGGGGGTTAGAGCTCGGGTGGCCGACTGGCCCCCAAGGAAAGATGGTGGTGGAGGCGGTGTTTGGCATATCACGGTGGAAACGGACTCGCCTAGCTCTACGAACACCACCAGCTCCTCAGGATCAGGAAGTGGAGACAGAGAACGGATCCTGGGCGGAGGAGGAGGTGGCGGAGGAGGAAGTGGAGGATTGAGCGGGAGTGGTAGTGGAGAAAGAGGAGGGGGGAATATGTCAGCTGTCACAGCCCACAGCAATCTGTCAGCGAAGTTAGGACACCTGATAAGCCCACAAGACTCATCGATGCTGCGCAACATCCAGAATACACTAAAGAACAAGATGCATAGCAAAGGAAAGGACAATCGCTTCCTGTCACCTGATGGTTACCTGGGTTCTCCTCGGAAAGGGATGAGACGGATCCGCCAGCGCAGCAACAGTGATATAACCATCAGTGAGCTGGATGGAGAAGGCAATGAGGGCTGGTCCTTCTCTGGATGGACGCCCATGCACCGTGAATACGGCAGCACTTCTTCAATAGACAAACACGGCGTGTCGGGAGAGAGCTTCTTTGACATGCTGAAGGGATACCAGTCCTCCGAGGCCCCTGATCAGAGAAGCCCAGCTCCAGAAAGACTGTCAGAACTCCTTACTGTGGCCCCCATAAAACAGGCCGCCCTGGATCTGCCCGATGGTCCAGCTCGTGGCAGTCCCGCCAGCCGACTGAAAGAGCGCGAGAAACACTTGAAGAGAAGGTCAAAGTCAGAGACGGGTGGAGAGTCTATCTTCCGGAAGCTACGCAGCGTGAAGGTGGAGGGCGACACATCGAGGGCCGGCTCAGATGCTGAAGATAGCGGGAAAGGTGATGAAAGTGGTCCACCTCCTAAGCCATGGTTGTGTCAAAAAGGCTTTGCCCATTTTGACATCCAGTCTCTACTGTTTGACCTCAATGAGGCGATCCAAAACCGTCAATGTGGCTCCAAACGCAAGAACACCACAACCGGTGCCTCAGCCGCTGCTGCTGCTTCAGCCTCTGCCACTTCCTCTCTTTCCTCCAATCAGAGTGGAACCTATGGCTCGCCTTGTGGCTCCCAGGAGGAGCTGAGCAAGGAGGGGACTGGAGGAGGACATGGTACCAACCCCGCATTGGACCCTGGGGATGATAAGAGCAATGATTTGGTTCTCAGTTGCCCTTGTTTCAGGAATGAGATTGGTGGAGAGGGGGAGAGGAACATTTCTCCTGCTAAACAGGTATGTTGAGTTCAAGAAAACATATGTATAAATAAAATTCACATTTACATATTTGTTGAAAGGGTCACCATGTCATAACAGAATGGTATGAGACAGTCTGTAAAAAAATAAAAAATAAAAATTGAGCTCTCTGCCTTTTCCCAGTGCTAACTGGCACCCACCCAGTCAGAGCCAGGAGGAGGGTTTTAGTGCTGTCAATCAATTCCTTGCTCTCTGCTCTGCTACAGCTTCTTCCTGATATTGGAGCCTGCCATGAATACTCAGGCTGGTTAGCATAGCAATTAAAATATGAATAACATTTTTTTTTTCCCCATCAGGGGGTCTTTTTGTGGGTTCTAGTGTCCCTTATATGACAGTAGGCTGACAGGAAAGGGGGAAGGAGAGAGGGGAAGACATGCGCCAAATGTTGGCTGGGTCCAGGAATCGAACCCGCGACGGCCGCGTCGAGGACTCGAGGCCTCCAAATGTAGGTTGCGCTATCCCCTACGTCACCACAGCACACCCAAAATATGAGTAACAATGATATTTCCTGGGACTGTGAGTTGCTTCTGCACAATTATCACATTGAGCAGCGCGTACACAAGCATGACTGGCAGCACTAAGACCTTCCTCCTGGATCCTAGTTTTTGACTGGGAGCTCTGGATTTCTTCTGACAGTAATAGTAGCACTGGGAGAACAGTAGCACAGATTATCTCTCATATTACACTGTCCCAACATAGTGACAGTTTTAACAAATATGTAAAGCACATATATTTTATAAAAATGACGTACTGCAGCTTTAGGATCACTTGCTTCACGTTTCTTTGTAATCTGTCTTCCAGCAGGGCAGCATTGGTAGCGGAGGGAGCTCCAGCAGTTCCTCTGGCAGTACAGAGGAAGGACCGCTGGATGCCACTCTCACAACCCATTTCACTAATGCTGGAGTGGCCGTGTTGGAGGCTGCTAAAGATGGCCCAAGTCAACATGCTGACAGGTCCAAGAGATATATTGTGGAACATGTTGACCTTGGTGCCTATTACTACAGAAAGTATTTCTATCTTAGAGGTAAGAGAATTGGACGCCTATCATTGGATTAAACGTCTTATTAATTTTTGTCATTTGATGATGCATTTTAAGGCTTTTTTACTACTTCTTGCAGCCATAAACAATGTCAGGCTTATTCTTGTACAATATTTAACAGTTTTTATGATCAAAGGTGATTGAAATAATTTAAAATGACACTTAACTGGCTTTTCAGAATAGTCCAAACAGTTGTGATCAGGGATGGGTGATTTTAAATTTTGACAACTAATCTGACAAAAGGATCAGGAAACTTTATTTTCAAAAGTTTATTAATTTGGGCATAAAATTTTTCACCTTGTTAAACAGCTTTTATTGAGATCTTCACCGTTTGTTTGCCAATCCTTAAGTACATTCAAATTTAAATGTGTATCTTGGGGTGCTGCTGTAGTGAAGGAACTACGAAGAAGGAAATGTCTGCTCTTAATTTGACAAAACTTGAACAAACTTTGACGAAATTGGGTTTTTCCAACAGATCAACGATCCATAACTTGCCAAAAGGTTTTAGAATGGATGAAGCATTAAGTCACAACTTGATTGATTCTTAAAATTAAAAATATGCAAAGTTGAAAACAATATGTCCATGATAAGGGTATATAAACTTCTTCCCGGCACAGTATGACTTTTTGGAAAATCTTTCTCATTGCATTTTCTTTGGGAAATATCCTTTTACAGGCTAATGTTTTGAAAGTAGCATATTTAACATGTAACTGTAACGTTGCTATTGTTCTAATTTTTATTGTTCTCTTAATTTCTTCAGATTTCAGCCTTTTTTTTTTCTTGTGATCCATTCATTACCACACCTATCACAAAATAGCATTATTCTCAATCTAAACCTTAGAGCACTGGAACTATCTGGGGGTGGATGAGAACTTGGGCCCAGTGGCGGTGAGTCTGAGGAGGGAGAAGCTGGAGGAACACAAGGAGCACGGCCAGCAGTATAATTACAGGGTCATCTTCAGAACGAGCGAGGTAAAACAACATCAAAATAAAAATTCCTCGTGTGTTGGATGTATAATGTGTGTTCATTGTTCAT
This sequence comes from Gambusia affinis, assembly GCF_019740435.1. Taxonomy (NCBI): domain Eukaryota; kingdom Metazoa; phylum Chordata; class Actinopteri; order Cyprinodontiformes; family Poeciliidae; genus Gambusia; species Gambusia affinis. The sequence continues at coordinate 5,975,108 of NC_057889.1, forward strand.
TATGCTGAAGTATGTGTTTCCATTTAAGCTTTCCATTCACCTAGATTTACCGTATTAATAGCTATGAATGTTCATGCTTTTAAATGTGTCAATACTTAGTACACTCTGTTCTGAGTGATGCTACAGAGAAGCTATTATGAGTTCAGATTGTGTAGGAGTTAACAAACAGGATCTTCACCCAGCAGGGGTTCGATGTAAAAGCTCCAGCTCACGGTTGTCAGCTCAAGATTCCTCCGCCTCTGCTGAGCCACCACCTCAAATCCGTGCAGATTTGATCTGACTTTTTTCTAATGTTTTCTTCCAGTTGAGTCTTTGTGTTCTCAATCAGCCATTTTCAGTGAGAGTCTCTTCTAAATCGCTCTAGTTTGTGCACACTAGTGCTAAAGATCCATGTGCTCATCCCCTGAGCTAAACGCCCACCCAGAATCTTTGCAAACTTCATCACTGAAGGACTGAGCTGTGCCATTTTGCACCCAAAACGTTTAAATTTAGACCAAAAGAATTCAAGCATCAAAAGTAAAGCATAGTTCTTGCATTAAAGTATAACTCGAGTAATTGGTTTGGGAGTCCCATTAGTATGACGCATAACAAAGTGGGATATTTTTCTATCTTTCAAATCTGCATCCCCTCGATCCATTATAATGGCTGTTTTTTAAAGATTGGAAAACTTTCCAGGTTTAAAAGTACATGTGAATAAATGGGGGAGTGAGTGGGATGCTCTGGTTTTGAAGACAGTTTTGTGCATTGGGGCCACTGTCCTTTACTTCTGTCCATTGCTCTTGAACTAAGAGCATTTCTCCTCTTCACTTTATATAAAACTGAGTGTGTTTACACCACCACAGGCACTACCAAAACATAAAACACAGACACTGTTAAGTGCCTGGAGACAGCTAGAGACTACCGGCTCTGTTTACTTGCTCATGATGGATTCTCAGGCCTTAAACTTTTCTACAGTCTTCCTGATTTATTTTTGGAAGTCCTTCTTTAGTCTGTCTAACCCCAAAACATAAGAGACTTCACTGTTAAAACCTACATGTTCTTTCCATTCTTCCTTTAGCTAATCCATCTCTATATTGTTCTAAATCACCAGAGTACATTTACCTGGAGTTATAAACCCATCTAAGTAAAACCTACTACTAGACTGTTTGTTTTTTTTTCTTCTACTCCCTATCGTCTCTAGCTTACCACCTTGCGCGGGTCCATCCTTGAAGATGCTGTCCCATCAACAGCGAAGCATGGTCTTGCTCGCGGTCTTCCCCTCAAAGAAGTACTGGAATATCTTATTCCTGAGCTCAATGTGCACTGCCTGCGTCTGGCACTCAACACGCCTAAGGTCACTGATCAGCTGATGAAGCTGGATGAGCAGGGGGTAAGAAGACACAATGAGCAAATTTATTCTCAGATAAGCTGGTCTGCATTCATTTTCTTGATTACATCTCTTGATTGTGTACCTTTGATTGCCACTATCAGCTTACTAAAATGGAAGGATTCTTTAGACTTCCTGTCCTAATGACAGTGTTTTAAAAACATCATTCAGACAAAATGCCCTTGGAAATATCTTTTCCAATTTATAGTGATGGAGATTAATATAAGTAGTCCAAACCTATATCCACGCCCCCACCAAAACATGCACAGGACTTAAAATCAATCAGTTTTTTTTTTCTCTAGCCCGATTTTGTTATTTTGTAGTTATATTATCTCTATTAGTTATTTTTACTTTGGTCTTTAAAAGGCAAAAATTCCACATATCTTTATATTTTGGTCCATTTAATGTAATTTTTAAATATCACGTGATTGATATTTTGATTAGTTACTCAGTACTAGAGTAGACTTTTTACCAAACACTCTTTTACTCTCCCGTGATTTCTTGGACGGCTACTTTTTACATGAGTAAAGATTTGTTGGAAGTACTGCTGCTCTCACTTGAGTGAAAACCTTTGGATACTCTTCCAAGTTGTGCACAAGGATAAATTTCTGTTTTGATTTGATCATAGTAGATAGTTTCAGCCTCAGTGACATTTAGCACACTTCACATGTTTTTGTTTCTGGTGGTAGAACAAAGAGTGACTTTCCTCCTAAACTAGTTGACATTAAGATGGCATGTAATGGATGTTTTGGAGACTCGATGACCCCAAGCTGCAACTTTGTTGCAGTTTTCAATCCGTGAACTTTGGAAATGCTTTTACCCCCTTTAATTTTTTTAAATCTGATGACAAGATAAATACGGGTCAGCGTACAGTCTAGTGGCTTTTAGTCAAGAGAAATGGGCCTCCATCTTGGATATTAATACTCATGAGAACTGGAAGTATTTGACTACTAATTAAATGTTTACAAGCTATTACTTTTAATATGTTGTAAAAATGATACTTAATGTGGATTTCTTTTTCACTCGCTGATTAAATGAATCTGGAAAAGGTTGTATTTTAAATGTGAGGTTTTTGCTACTGCTGTAAAATAAGTGTGAAGGGTGCCATGTATTCACCAACAGAACTTTGTGAGCCATCCACACACAGTGTAGTATGTGTCGCGCAAACAAATCTTGTTTTGAGTTTATGAATCGTTTCTGGTGTGGGAGATATTTTCCCCCTTTATACAGGAGATGGCTTTTATTTATTATTCCCTCCTTTTAGCTGTATCATTTTTATGACCTGCTTTGTGGAATTTACTCTGTGAAACCGTGCTTGTCATTGACAAACTTGCATCGCATTTATCTGAACCTTTTAAAAAAAGGAAAACACAAAACAAGCTTTTTGATGCTCACGATGCTCACCCTCCCTGGTGCAATCATCAGAAGTTGAAATCTCTGAAAATGTCAGCATAATTTCTTGGGGGGGAAAATATAAACCACCACCACAACAGTACAACTCAAGGTTGTTTCTGAAATGCCAACATAAGTTCTGACTGAAATGTCAACAAGGGGACTTTGACTTGACTTCTACAAGGTAATGCTTCTTCATTTGTATTCTCTGTACAGCTGAGTTTCCAGCGGAAGGTGGGGGTGATGTACTGCATGGCAGGCCAGAGCAGCGAAGAGGAAATGTACAATAACGAAGCAGCCGGTCCTGCGTTGGAGGAGTTCCTCCATTTGTTGGGTGAGCGGGTTAGGCTCAAAGGTTTCAACAAGTATCGAGCTCAGCTGGACACAAAAAGTAAGTATTTGTGTGAATATAACAAAAAAGTGACCTTTAGGTTTAGCTGTCCACCAAGCAAATAATGGATTGTGGATTCAGGAACTCAATCATATCTAAAGCATGTTTTGTTTGTCCATCGTGGAAATTATGTGACCTGATGTATCATTTAGAAAATATAGAAAACTAATGTTTTTCTTTTATTCTGGATCTTTGTGGTTGGTTGTGAATAGCAACGTTCTCTCTTGCATTTCTCCTCATCTTGCTTTGCTACTGAAATGTTAGAGCGGCTCAAAAAGATTTATTCTTGCTTCATTTTTTATTTCATGAGCGTTCAAGCATATTCAACTAAATGCATTTAAAATTATTCTTATATGAACAAAAACACTGAAGCCAGGATATTATACAGATGTTTGGCAAATTGCAGGACACTAAGCAATGCAATACAGTCTCAGTAGAAATACATTGATCTGGGAATTGTGGAAGATTTCTACAGACAAAGCGATTACAACTTGAAAATTAAAACCATGTCTAGTCACTTGTAGTGATGGGTACTACTAACTAAAAAGTTAGTTGTGCTTACCCTAAAGTTATAAACATTAGTTCAACTAATTCTAAAGAACTGTGCCAACATGCTGTTTAGTGGAAGCTAATGCTAAAGTACAAACTTCAGTAGAATGTGGAGTTTGTTATTAATGAGAAGTATTTCCTTGGTGTGAGAGCCAAACACTGCTCTATTGGATTTGCATCAGTTTTGCAAATGAGAAATTAACCCACCCTTGTCTTCCTCAGCCGATTCTACAGGCACCCACTCCTTGTATACAACTTACAAGGATTATGAGATCATGTTCCACGTGTCAACCATGCTGCCCTACACACCCAACAATAAGCAACAGGTAAGAAAAATGAAAATTAATAGAAAGTTTTAGATAACAGCCTTTGTGTATATAAAAGCAATAAAGGTGGCCATTTGTAGGAGATTTCTGCAAAAATCCTGTGTTGTAAAACTAGTGGATTAAGTCACAGCTTTCTAGGTGCCCATTGACTAAAAGATGTCTCTGATTGTTCAGTTTGATTTTCTTGGTGTGTTTATTTTCTCTCTTTGTCATCGAACCTGCAGTTGCTGCGGAAGCGGCACATAGGGAACGACATCGTCACAATTGTGTTCCAGGAACCTGGAGCGCTTCCCTTCACTCCTAAAAACATTCGCTCTCACTTCCAGCATGTCTTTGTGATTGTGCGCGCTCATAACCCCTGCTCTGAAAACTCCTCCTATAGGTGAGATTCAGAAACAAAGTGAACACTGTACTGTTTATATAGATGCAGTAATGTTTATTTTTATTCATTAATTGTTTCTTAATTCTAGCATTCCGGGTAAATTTTCTTCTTAGTCAATTGTAAAAATATCCTAGTTGGACAATTGGTAATCATACATCAATAATAAAGTATATACTTATTCATAAATTACATTTAGTTTGTTGTGCTCCTGACTCACTAAGTGAAAGTACATTTTATGGTCAGATTGAAAGAGATCTCTGAGGCCTTAAAAAGGAAGATTGTGGCAGCATATAAGTGCATTTCAAAAGAATTTGAAATCAGCACTTTCACTGTTTTGAAATATAGTCTACAAGTGTAACTCATCTGAAACAACTGCAGGCATCGCCTGTCATGAGATTCCTCCAGGTCTTGTAAAACCCTGCAATAAAAAGTGGGTATATACTATGATGGAGGAATGGATAAAAAAAACCTAAAAGAGTTGATTAAACAAACAAAGGATTCTGTAGGTTTATTTTATCAATTAAAATTCTAATCTCTCAAAACATTTTGTCAAATCTATGGTAAGCACAGCAATGTATTTCACATAAACCACCCTCCATCACAGCTGAATGAATGATGCTCTGATGATGCCTGCAGAGTTTTCTGCTTCCCGAAATCCATCATAAAAATGGCTGCAAGTGTTGAGATGTCTCTGTAGCTCAAGAATTATTACTACTTTGTCAGAAATATATAATATGAAAAGAATGCACACCACCCATCAGCTAACCTTGTTTTTAGGTTCCTTTTTGAGTTCAGATTTGAAAGGAATTTTATTCAGACTTTTACCTACTTTTTATCCTGTTTGCTGTTCTTTTTTGTTGTCACACTCTGTTTGACTCCAATCATTGCTGTTTTTAATTGCCGTCTGAGCAACTTGTGTGTGAGGCCTTAATCTTCCCCCATGTGGCTACTTCATTACAGAGCCACAACACAAATAAACACACGTAAGCAATGAGCCCTGCTGCACGGTGAATATTGAACAAGTGCTTTTATGTCTTCGGTCTGTGATTCATAAATGTGAAAGAAAACTTTACATGATGCGTACATGAGAGCCTCATGTTTCACAGGTCAAAAATGAGTCATAGTCTCCATGGAAAAAGCATATGACTAAGAAATGATGCATTAAATAGAGCTTACAATAATAATGTATTTATTTTACATTGAATGGAGCATGGATATAAATGCATGGAAAGGGGTTAAAGCAGAATTAAGCTTCAACTCATCTAGAAAGCTATACTTTTGGGAGTGTAGTGTATATAGTGCTTCACTTGTGCACATTGAATTTTTGAAATGAACATGTGTGGACATTTATAAAAGAAAGAATTGGTTAGTGGAGGAGCCTGCTTTTTTAACATTCTCAATGAAGGGTTTGAAAATCTTAAGTTTTCTGGTGTGTTTTTTCATTTAAAGTCTCCGATCTATCTTTAAAAGTTGACTTGATGCAAGCAGAGAGAAACAAGGTAAACATCGTACACCTTCCTCATATTTCTCCCCTGAATATCTCCATCTCTGAACTCCACACAGCAGAAGGTATTGACTTGGTTTTTGTTTTGTTTTTCCTTTTCTTTTTCTTGGCTTGTTGAGCTGCTGTTTGTGGATACTGGAAGAGCAGACTGCCCACACACTGGATATTTATAAGCCCACAAATCACTAAAACCACAGGAATTTACCCTTTGATTTCCTTTGCTCAACCTCCTGCCATGAAGATCACCAAGAAGCCTCATAGTCCAGCATTTCTCATTGTGCAGCATTCCTCTCTTTCTTGCCATAAAAAGCCTTACCATTCTCTTCTCCTTCTTTTAAATCATTTCAATCTTGTATGCAGTGTAATTCTTTACTTTTCTCCCCCTACCTGTATGTATAAATATCACCATCAATGCGCTCTGTCCTGCATGAGTCACAGGTCCTGGCTTGACTGACTCACAGGTGTTTGAGATCAGAACAAGTGATTTCAGAGCTTCGGTATAATACATTTAGCAGCATCTGTAGTGACTGAAAAGAATAGAAATAAAAGGTCTCATCCTCATTGTTCTCCCTGCTTGTAGCCACTTTCAGCTCTTCTCTCTAAAATACCGCGTGTGATTCATTACTCATTTGCAGAGTCTCAGGCATATATAGCCACAGTACTGTCAATTTCTTGCGTAGGAGTTGTCAACATTTTTCAGATTGCCTGTGCATTACTAAATGTCTCTGTAAGTTATCGACATTGCATAAGTCTTGAAGACATAATGTCAGACATAACATTATGGCCGGCATTAGCACTGTCTGTAGCTATGCAGACAAAATGTCATCTTTCTTTTAACACTAGGAGGATTTTCCTGACTAGGTTAGGGTACAGGATCTTGACTATTGAGTTGGACCACAGGAACCAGACTCTACTCCAAACATTTGGCCCTATTGGTGGATCACTTCTGCTGGTTCCTTTTTAACCATTTTTCATAGCTTTTGACAGGGAATTGATATATTGGACTATCAAAGATAAGTCGTCAACAACATTGTATAGATGCTCCTATTTAGGCTGAGATAATGTATTAAATATATTATCTTTCCTGTGCCGGTAAGAGGCAATAATACAATCAAAATGATGATATTTAGCATTTGAAGAAATCTGGCCAAAGTGAGATAGATGTGGGAAAAAGAAAAGCACAAAGCTGCCAGAAGACAGGATGTCCACTCTTGTTGTGGTTTTGAACACAGAAAGCAACACAAGAAGCTTACTTCTGCTTCATTGTTTCCAGTTCTCATGGACACCCCCACAGTTCTGAAGTCATTCTGTATATGGACTGGTGGTGCAAACACAGCTGTTTCGCAGAACATTTGTGTTATTGTGAACGGGGCCCAAGACCTGGAAAACATGGAAGATAAATGTGTTGTCAGGTCTCTGAAACAAGGAAACATTTTTTGTACTTTTGTAATTGAAAAAGGCTAGTGTCATCAGGTAATTCTGTATTAAAGAAAATACATTTTTGGTTTTCCAATGCCAATTTCTCCTAAATCTCTTCTTGTACTCCCAAATCTCCTCAAGGCTTGACCATGATTGATTTGCAACTCCCCAACTTCTGTGATCTCATTGCAGTTTGAAAACGGTAATTTAGATGTTGCCTATCAACTAAGTCAGTCTGCTGCCAATCAAAATGATGCACGAAGTATCTGGCCAGGTCTGGCTCTTACCACCCTCAATTTGGTAGCAAAAAATGGAGAAGAACCGTGCAGAATCCACAAATGAAAATAAATCTGGCTGGGATTGACGATTTGAGACAACTACTTTCTAGTGAAACTAACATTATGCACTCCAGTAGATATAACTCTGCCACACTTTGCTTTTAGCTGAACTGAAATCAGTCTTTGGACCTTAAATGTGTCAATGACTCTTGTTACACATGAACCTTTTGGAAGTTCAGTATTGGTTTTCGTATTGGATTGCTTTTGTCGGTCCTGACTTTAGCAGCCTTTGGTAGGTTTCGGTTCAGGCTCTGACCACGTCCTCAAAAAATCTGAACTGTTAAACTTCACATCCCTCCCCTTAATAATTGTTTATTTCAGTTTCAGCATATCAACCTACATGGTTGTTCAGTTCTGGCTTAATATATCCTACTAAATGACATCTGTCATTACAGGGTAAAGAAGATGCATCTTTTTCACTTGTCAATGATCGATGTTATGACTGCTGATGTCCAAGCTTTCCTACTTGGTCATATTGACTAGACTTTAGCTATTTCACCATAGAGGAAATTCAGACAAACCTTTGAGACACTAGCTTTCTTACACTGCTTCCATTTATTTAAAAAAAAGAAAAAAAGTTCATCCTGCGATGCTATTTCAGCCAGAAAAATGCTTCCTCTTTCATATCAGTTTGTCACAAGCAAGTTAAGGTGGGAAATAAGCTGTCAACAATTTGAAGGCTGGTATAATTGAACACCACATGTCTCCAGTGAGGACAGGATGTCTCTAAAGTATGTTTAGAAATATGTGGGTGACACAGGTATTGCTTATTAGGCAATGTGATTAATCCCAGTGTCAACATGTGTGCTGACGCTTGTCAGCGGGGAATTGTGTGGGATGGGGGCTATGGCTCCCTTTGCCTCTCTTGTCACCTGGCAATTATCACCTGTGATAGGATTTTGTGATTGAGCTCTTTTGGTTGAGACTAGAAAAATTAAGCCATGTAGTATTATGAGCTCTCCAGGCCAGCATATTACTTGACACCTTCTCTTTTTTGTGTGTGTGTTTTATTGTCTGATTCTCTCACCTGTTTGCATTTTTCCCCTTTTCGTCAGCCTTTGATTCACTCTTTTCTCAGCATTTTTTTCACCCAGGAGTCACATTTAGCTAGAGGTTTGGAAAAGTAGTCACGGTGCATCCTTTTCTTCTCTTCCTGTCTATCCATGACGGCGCAGCTGAATTATTGACATACCAGAAAGGGCAAACTACGTCAAATGGCCCTTCCTGGGTCTTATTGAAGGGAAAGAAGCATTTAATTCCGCTTTTGCATGTCTTAAAAATAACCTCAAGTAAACACACCAAAGTTTGACAGTATAGCAGAAATTTTAAGCAAGACGGTATAAGTACATGTTCAAATGTCTTTAATGAAACTGAAACACAGCAGTTTTTCTTGCCTTTGTTAAACCAGCCTAGCATATTGATTAAAATGGATACGATAACATTATCATGATATATATATTATATTTTATTTAAATGCTTAATCGGATCCATAGAACAAACCCCAGTTTAGCTGTAGTGTTTGATGGTTGTTTAGCAAACTGTTATTACTGTTTCAATTTTACTCCTTTTAATAAAAAACAAGTAAATCAAGCTAATGTTGATTGGTCGTCTGTTTATATAGCTGGTCTGCAGTTAGTTTTTCACAAGTAGAATTTGCGTTGGAACATCTGAATTATTCTCTTTTTGGAATTGATGGACGATCGTGTCTTTAATGACTATCCTTCATTATAAAAAAATGTATGATTCAAAGTTTTTGCAGTTGAGTCCAACTATTTAAAGCATTGCAAATGTGTAAATGATCTGCATTAAAATGTCACAGTCTTAATATAATATAGATATTTAAGTCTGAAAAAGTCCAGCATTTGGAAGTAGAAAAGCTTTAGAAATGTTAAAAAATGTTTTACAATTTTATATTTGTAAATACTTATTTTGGTAAGAAATCATCTTAAAACTCATTATAAATTGTTTCTCTGGCATGCCAGCAGCTAAGCACAATTTAATTGGATCCCTCAGTGGTATAAATAGTTTAAGCTCTCGATTGAAATTTTCTGGTTGGCTTGTTCTGTAGCAAAACAATAAATCAAAACAAAAGTATCTACTGCTTTATGTCTGGGTTCAAATTTCCTTTTCCAAACTGAGTATAACTAAATTCGATAAATCTGCTTCTCGAGTCTCTGCCTGGCTAATTTGTTTTCTTTTCTTCCTAGTGTGGCAGTCACCCGTTCCAAAGACATGCCTTCATTCGGCCCCCCTATCCCAGAGGGCGTGACCTTTCCAAAGTCATCAGTCTTCCGGGAGTTCCTGCTGGCCAAAGTGATCAATGCCGAAAATGCTGCTCACAAATCACATAAGTTTCGTGCCATGGCCACCCGAACGCGCCATGAGTACCTGCGGGACCTGGCAGAACGCCACACCACCAGCACTCCGATTGATCCCTCTGGAAAGTTTCCTTTCATTTCTTTGGCTCATAAAAAGAAAGAGAAGAACCGGCCTTACGAAGGAGCGGAGCTGCGCAGTCTCGGAGCGGTGACCTGGCCGGTTTACGCTGAGGATCATGGGAACGGAGGGGAAATCGAGGCCCTGTTGGCTATTTCCAATGACTTCATGATCTTGTTGGACCAGGAGGCCAAAGCTGTGGTGTTCAACTGTGCCACTAAGGATGTGATTGGTTGGACTCTCAGCAGTCCTGCTTCTTTAAAGATTTTCTATGAGCGAGGAGAAAGTGCATCTCTCAGGAGCATCAGTAATAATACTGAGGATTTCAAAGAAGTGGTCAAACGTCTGGAGGTAAGAGGACTCACACCTACACAATTCCAGAATATTTACTTAATCCCAAAGAGAAATTAAATGTTGTTGTAACTCAATATACATGTTTGATGGTGATAACATGCTTTGAGGAAGGGAAAACAGTCCTCATGATGAAAATTGGATCAAATTCACTTTTATTTAAATACCAAGAATGCTTTTCCCCACTTACCTGACCTACTCTCAGACTCTCCTACTATTCAATGATGGCATTTTTTATTTTCGCATGCCAGCCTTCCGTCTCTTCATGCGTTTCACTTTATTGAGGGGAGTTTCAGAAACACCTCTGGACAACATTCTGCTAATGGCTCATACACCTACACATACAGTGAAGTGGATGCTTGTTCGTTCTTAGCTGTTTCCATGGAAACGGGCTAGGGGAAAAGGTGTTTTCTTATGTAATCAGTGGAGCTTTAAAAATCATTCAGTGTTGCCTATGGGTTTTGAGAGGTATAAATGCATGCGTCTTTACGTATGTGAATTTTTTTTTTCTCATGATGTATTTATGTAACTTGAATTACGCAGAAATTCTGTGTATTTTTGTACTCTTGCATACCAATACATTTCCATAAAAGTCCAATTATCCATTATAAAATATTGCTTTGTATGCAATTGGTTTTTGATTAAAAAGAGGAAGTGATCAAACTTTAATTATTTTTCTATTTTTTTCTACCTCATGCCTTTTATATTTTTCACTTTTTTTTATAATACTCTTCATTGCCCTTATTAACACAGAAATGTTCGACTGCAGTAATTTTTTATATTAGGCACTTTTCAGTGAAGCTTAGCTTCTTTGGTGAGACAGAAAGATGCAGAGGTGCCTCTAAGCCCAAAGATGCATCATTAGAAGAGAAGTAATAGGATACAAGTAGTGAGTAACCATAAGGAGTTATTTTTAAATTAGACTTGCTTTCACAGGTCCAGATGAGTTGGCTCCACTGTGAGCTAACTCATCAGTGGAGTTTGTTTTTTTCCAAGTGTTCCCATTTTCAGCCCTTCAGATGAAGCATAGTTTCTTCTCAGCCCTCTTCTATCCTCGCCTGAACAATGGGAGTCACAGGATAAAACAAAAGTTCAAGGGAGTTTCTCTCTTGTAACTCGTCTTTGTCTCCACGCAGACTCGGATTTCACCAAAACAAAGAAAACTTTCCGTCTTGGGTGTCATTTGTTGAGTGCAAATCAATTCAGAAACCTGTATGTGTGATGTAGCTGCATACTTTGTGCCCTAAATTCTCTTGGGCCTCACCTCTATCCGCTAAAATATTTCAGCTTCAGTAGAACCATGTTTCCAGAGACACAGAAATAAACTCAGTTACAAACAGAGGCTGTCCTTCCAGCTTTCCTAAACGGATATTAATTCAACTTGGAAAAGGACATCTTGACCTGTGATCACTTGATGTTTCTAATTCTCTGTCCTCAATCTGTCCAGTTTCTAACTAAGGGTTGTGAGACATCTGAGATGACTCTTCGGCGAAACGGTCTGGGGCAGCTTGGCTTCCACGTCAACTACGAAGGCATTGTGGCAGAGGTATTGTTTCATAACAACATAAATGTTTTATTTTGCACTTTTGGTCATGATTTAGGTGTTTTACTTAAGTTTAAGTAACTTTTTTTTCATATTGCTACCAATATGAGACAGCAAATCAAAGTGTTTAGCGCCATAGGAAGCAGTTTGACACAAAAATCTGTTACCTGCTTTTCCTAAGGAAAGTGTAAGTTGGAACCGGGTTATTAAAGATACCCTGTTGAATATTTTACATAGGCTAAAAATATCTATCATAAGCATATGCAGTAAAATAATGGACTAAATTTAAACAAAATTTCATCAGCGCATGTTTAACTCTGTTTTTGATGCAACTTACCGGTACTTATAATTTGGCTGTCTGGATATGACTCTGCAGTAGTCAATAGTCTCTCTTTTATTGTAAACAGTGATTAATACTCAGACAGTTGGATAATCCCTGGATTTTTACGAATACAATGATTTAGGCTTTTTAAAAATCTTTTTCAGTTTAAACAGACAATAAAAGCCAATCACAATATTTGAATTGTATCTGTTTATGTGATTTTTTATTTTTTTTTTGATTAGAGACTCTAAAGTTAGAGTAACCAAACCTTAGAAATACGTCGAAGCTTCAATGAGGCTTTGTTTGTTCACAGGTGGAGCCGTACGGATATGCTTGGCAGGCGGGACTCCGTCAGGGCAGCCGATTGGTCGAAATCTGCAAAGTCGCTGTTGCGACTCTGACCCATGAGCAGATGATTGACCTCCTCAGAAATTCAATGACGGTGCGTGTTGTCATCATCCCACCACATGATGACGCCACTCCACGCAGGTAAGTGGAAGTGAATAAATGTAAACAAACTCACTTTGACACCAGATATTCTGTGAATAGTTGTTTTGAGGCTGTATGTTTAGTATTTGGCATCAATACTAAACATTGTTTAGAGTTGTATCTGAAACGTAATCAATTGCAAATTTATTGACGGAACCTGACTTAATGTTGTGTTTTGATTGTTGATTCTATGTTGCATTGTGTTTTTGTGTCTGATATGATGTAAATCACTTTGAAATACCTTGCTGCTGAAATGTGCTATACAAATAAAATTGGATTTGGATGTGGATGTGTTAAGTTTCAGAGTAGAAGGTGTTCCTTACAGGCGGAATAATTGAAATCTGACTGGACAAAAACAAATACTTTTCAACCCTAATTTAAATTAGCTTCAGAATGGTTTCCACATGGTTTAACTTAATGTCTGAACTTTTTACAGGCGAATAAAATCAATCTACTTTTACAGATGCAGCTCATGAGTGCATCGGGACTCGAATCACTTTAATGTGCAAACTGTAAAAGCTGAGGCTTTGAGGCAGTAGAACAAATGTGACCTTTATTTGTGTCATTCAATATTCCCAAATCCCGAAGCCACGTGAACGACGAGGAACGTTTTATCTTAACCCGTTTGTCCCCGTCTTTGCAGGGGCTGCTCCGAGCTCTACCGAGTCCCTGTGTCTGAATACAAAGGCAGCAGCACAGACAGCGGCTCCTTTGAGTACAAGTTCCCATTCCGCAGCAACAACAACAAGTGGCAGAGGACGTCCAGCAGCCCTCAGCAGTCCCTGACCGCTTCACCGCAGCCCCACACCCCCAACCGAGCCATCAGCCTGGGCAGCTCGGTGGGGAAGACCCTGTCTGCCGAGAGGCTGGAGAGAGGCGCCGCCATTCCACGCAGCGTTAGCAGCGACGGGCGACCTCTGGACTCCAAGAGGTCAGAGCTGTTTAAATATGTATTGATAGAAATATATAAATAGCCAGAGAGGGTTTGAAATGTTTTTTTTTCTTTCTGGAAAGTATGGAATATTTGATACAGTAAAAGATGCAAATGAACAAATAATTTCTTTTTAAATAAATGTTCTTCCTTTAGTGTACGCTTGATCATTTGTAACAAACATACATCCTTTCTGATCGAACCTATTAATAATTGGAGAAAACAATGTGCTTAATAGGAGATATTTATTTATTTATTTTATTTATTTTTTTAATTTTAACCAGGTGAAGCTACAGTTCTTCCACCGGGGGAGTCCTGGGTAGAACATAATTATAGGAAAACTTTTTTAAACTAGAAACTGTATATATTTTTGTACAGTTTTGGCTTAACTACTGATATGAGTGTGTACGTCTTTCAGCAAATGACCTTTTTTAGCATTTGTATACTCCAGTTAATGATCAATTAATTGCTAAATTAGTCGACGACTGGAGGTAGCATCTACTGTATTTTCTCTGGCATATTTTTTCGTTTTTCCATTCACTGCTGTTGTTTCTCACTTTCCAGTGAACACGTTTCCAAAGTGTATCTCTGCATTTGTTTGTGTTGCAGGATGTCTCCTGGCAGTGAGAGCTACAGCCTGGCCTCCTCTCTAGCGTTGGGTCGTTCGCCTCACAACCGCAGCTCTCCCAGCAACCTGTCTTGTTCCAGTGAGGCCTCCGGAAGCTCTGCGCACTGGAGGCAGAAGTCCATGCCTGAGCAGTAAGAAGGACACAGGAATTGTTTGTCAAATGTGTCATACCTAAACTCAACATTTGTATCCTGTAAACTTATAACTTGCCCTGAGGCACTCACTTTGTCCTGATTATTCATCCTATGTTTATTTTAGTGACAATAAAGCAATGGTGCAATCATCACTTTTCATATTTAGAGGACATTGAATATATAGACTTTGGCATTTCAGCCCACAGAAGTAAATTACATTGAAAATACGGTATATTTGTCAGACAGTTGTAATATTTCAAAGTAAGGCGCTCTCACTTTACTTCCACCCACTAAAGCCCTGAGGCAAGTTTTTATTATATCTTCCTCTCTTTTCTTGCTCTGCATCTTTAATCACTTGTAACAAGTTTAAAAAGTATTGGCTCAGATTTTGTGTGATTTTCTGTTTTGACAGGTTTGTGAGCAGCCGACATTCACCTATGTCGTCAGATAGACGAGAGGCGGCTGGAGAGGGCGGACCGAGCGGGAAATCCACCACCAACTGGTCGAGAATGGAGGAAGGCGGAGGTGAACGAGGGTCAACAGGTGAAGTATTCCAGAGTGTTCATGCATCCTTAGAAGTACTTAAATTTATGTATCTAAAATTAAAGCCTTAAAATGCTTTAAGTTTATTTTAAAAATGCAATTTGACCTTAAATACGTCAATTACAGGTCTTAAACTTTGTGGTGCATCTTGTGGGACTTTTCTGTCAGGCAAATGTTTGAATCACCCATAAACATAATCATTGCGTTCTGTGACAGAAGGTGATTGCAGATACTGCTAACTAGGTGCTAATTTACTCTAGCTAGCTTGTTAGCTATGGCAAAGTGCGTATTTATCGACTGTTGGCTGGATGACATTTGCCATTGTCTTACATTGCCAACTTGTACAATGCTACATTCATTCTGTGCTTAAAAAGACCAAAAACACAATTATTTAAAATATGCTTTTTGCTTTTGTACAATTCTGTTTGCTAATGGTCTTTAAATGGTCTTAAAAAGTCTTAACTTTGTGTTGGTGAAACCTGCAGAAACCCCATATTCAATAATTCATGTTATTGAAAACTAGCTCAGATGTGCAGAGTTCCCCTCCAGTTCTGTTTGCTATTATATGTGTCTGAATGCAAATGTATGCAAATGGTAATTTTAAACATGCAAAGAGTGGGTGCAGTTGATATATGCAATGGAGGAGGAGATGGCACACGAAAGAAATCCTCCATATTTATCTGTGCTTTAAAACCTTTTGAACTGACAGGTACTGTGAGGAGTATGTGAATAGTGATTACATAAGCTGTAACTCCGTCAGCAGCCTTTCTTAACCCTCCCATCGCCCTTCTCATTCCTCCTCCCATTCCCCTGCAAGTTGTGAATAATAAAGCCTTTACAGACGTCTTAATGTCTCTGCAAACAAAAAAAGGTGGATGTATAATAAAATCAGCTGGAAAACATGAGATTTTCTTTTTGTTGTTCAGTTGTAAGAGTGAATGGATTTTCGTCTCATGCACTCCTTTCTATTCTGAGGCTTATTCAAGGAGAAGCGAAGGAGAAGCGGAAGACACGTCTATCTTTCTCGTCAACACACCATCATTGTGCGCCTTTCCTTCCCTCCCTGCTTCCTGTCTGTCCCTCATTTTCCGTTGCTTCTCGTTTTCCTCTCATTTGTCCTTTAATTCTCTGTTGCAAGAATTCCCCCATCCATTTTTTAAAAAGGTTTCTCTTTATATTCTAGCTGTGTTTATGCAGCCTGCCTTTCTCTTCTGATTCCAAGCAGAATGTAGCTTTTGATTTTTGACCAATTTAGTTTCAGCCATGTCCTCAACCTGTTGCTGACCACCACAATCACAGTTGAAGGCCTCAGTCTTTCATTTTGTGGTTGTTTATAGCATTTATGTCATGATTGGTTAGGGAGGAACGATCTGTACTGGGGCAGCTGAGCTTTAGTCAGCCAAGATTCCAGCCTTCAAAAAGCCCTCTCTGTTGCGGTGTGGTTTAGAGTTCTGTCTTTTCCTTTTCCTCCCATTTTTAACTCCTGACCCTCTAGCTTTCAGCAAGAATGATGTGGCCAGGCTCTGTCCAGAAATATCAGAAGTCACATAAAGTGCACTGCTCATTTCAACATTTTGTCTTGCTACAACCTTACATTTCAGGGAATTTTTGTGTAATTTTAATGATAAATCAACTTAAATTAATGCATAATTGTAAAGGGGAAGGAAAAGGATAATGTTTTTCAAGTTAGCTAAAAATCTGAAAAGTGTGGCGTACATGAGAGAACTCCTTGTAAAGCCATTTGGTCTTTTGGGGTATGTTTCTGCCTGTTGGGCTGGGCAATATAACAAATATATTTGTTGTATTATGCTTTGCTTTAGCAATGTCTGAAATGACAATTAAGAATGTAAATTATATTGCCTTAGCATAATTCAAATCCCTCTCCTACATAGGCCAAAAAATTCAGAGCTCAGCTTATTTACACAAACAAACATCCCTAAAAAAAGATTACCAGGTGAAATGAGGAAGTATGGCAGCACTGTTGGAAAGATATCCACCCCATCATGCGTTTGCGGGTAAAGAAATATGAAACGGTTCAAGGGACGCTGTAAACATACTTCTTATCTTGTTTAAATAATTCATCAAGAAGAGCATTTTTATTTATTGACAAGTTTTAAATACTAAAGTGATTAGTTTGGCTTATCTAAAGCAAGTTTAAAGCAGTCGTGATTTACAGTGCACTAGATATAAATCCACAGGAACTCTAACAATCCGGCTTACACCCAGCTCTAATTAGTGCAGAGAGCCCGTGGGCTGCAGTGCAACTGTACAGCGTAATAAATATTCTAAATGAGATGGAAACTATGTTTTTAGATTCATCCCAACAGATGTTATGCTTCCACCCCTAGCTCTCCCTGTGTCTCATGCTGCTGTGCTCATTAACTGCCTGCTCTGTGTATCTTATTGCGTAACAGATAGACAATTACACAATAGTCCCATTTATGTCGAGGTTTACTTCTGGACTCTTTCATGCAGAACATCTTGCCCAGAGCAAGCAAAGCCAGCAGCAGGGGATGCATTTTTGTTTGATGTGCATTGCTTTTGATGACAACCAATCTGGGACTTTGTTAATAGACGATGAAAAGGCAAAATGAAAATAAGAGTGCTGGGTGCTTGCTGGCGGTTTTGTCGCATAATGATCTGTTGAATTATCAGCAGCTTTTCGGTGCTGCAGGATCTGTCTGCGTGTTTGTCACCAACTCTGGTTTGGTTTGATGTTGTTGCAGAGGCTCCAGCTTCCAAGTCTGGCCAGGGCTACTCTGGAGCGCCTCGCATCCAGAGGCAGGAACAAGTCATCCACCTCTCCCCAAAGAAGGGCAGCCAGGTCAGGATGTGAAGCATTCCTCATAAAGTCTCCTGACAGTACAGTTTGTTCTGTAAAATGTCAAACTCTTAGTTAGTTAAATTAGTACTTGTATAACATCAATGGGTCACTCGCTTATATAACACCTTATGTTTTCTCTATTAATGGAAATTTAACTGTTTTTATTGGGTGTTTTTGCCCTGGCAGTCAGATGGCCCGTACTCTGGCCACTCCAGCAGTAACACTCTGTCCAGCACTGCATCCAGTGGGGGCCACAGCGATAGCGACAAATGGTACGACTTAGGGACCGGCGGCGGCTCCAGTGGCGACCAGGGCGAGCCTGAACCCAACGGCCTGGGTGGAGGAGGCTACCTCCAGGGAGCCTCGGCTGACAGCGGCATCGACACCGGCTCTTACGGAGCCTCGCATCATTCCCATTCCCACTCCCACCATGGCAGCACCACCTCTCTGCTGGCCCCCAGTGGGAGCAGAGAGAGCAGGGAGCGCTCCTCATCTCCGTGGCACAGTCCGACCGAAGGAGGACGTAGGATGCTGGAGAGGTCGCCTGCTGCTGCCGAGTCTCCGGGGCTTCCGTCAGAAAGGAGCCATGAGTCCGTGGGTCGAAGCCCACCAACTCATCTCCTGGTTAGAGACAGCAGCACTTTCAGCCTGGGAGATGGTGGATCACATTCAAGGTCAGTTTGGGCAAGATGAGGGGGTTCAGATCAGTCAGAATATTACTGAACTGATTTTAATTCAAAACGTCAGACAGTCTAGAAAGAAAAAGGACGCCCTACGTCAGTCTGTGTAGTTTTCTAATATATTTGTCACAGGTCTGGCTCACCAAAATTTACCTTGAGCATATTGCAAGTTGTACATGTATGGAGCTAAATTATGGCCATAAGGTTTTGAAACTGAAAATAAGAAATTGAAACTGGGAAAAAAAGAAACTGAATCTGAAATCAGAAATGTTGACACTGGCAACAAAAAAAAATTACATTGGGACAAAGAAAATTTTGAAACAAAAAACAATTGAAATGGAAAAGATTTGAATCTGAAAAGAAAAAGATCAAAGCTACTTTTCAGATTTAACTTCTTTTTCAGCCTATTTTATTTGGTGAAGCTTCAGTCATTTAGTGCATTTCGAGTAAATGCACTAAAGAATCAGAAGCTGGAGGAAAGATGAGGAGAAAAGTGAAAAAAACTAATACTTTTAATAATTATAAAAGGTGATTTGGTCTCAATCATTAAGATATATGTTAAAGTAATGTATTAACATGTCAAATTTATCAGGCTGCTTTGCTGTTTATCAGAAGGCAAGAGGCAGCATTTATGCTAAACAAATGTAATGATTATTGAATAGTGAACAAATGTGATCAAAACATTCAAATAGATGATTTTTCTTGACATTTTGTAGCCCAGATGCTGATGCTATAGAGGATACGACATGGAAAAGTTTGGGAGGCTCTGATTTAGCAAATGTTTTGCTATAAACTGAAAGGAAGTGTTGACATTCAACCTGCAGTGTATAAGGAAACTGTAGGAGACGGCGAGAAAAAGTAAATATTTGTTCAAATGGAGTATTCTTTTTCTTATGTTTCATAATTATGTGATGCTCTGCATCAGTCACATAAAATCACAATGAAAAACAATGAAGTGATTTATGACTCATAAGATGACAAAATTAGAAAAATGTCTGAATGCTTTTATAATATATTATATATTGTGTTTGTGATGTAACCGTACATTGTGTTAAAACTTCCACCATCTTGTCATATTAATAAATTTTTTCCCCATATCATGTCTTTCGGTGTTTGACACCACATGGAAATCCATCTCGATCCTCCTTACCCTACACAGATGAAACTGGTCTGAACCTCGGCTTATGTCATCACAACTAGCTCAATCTGTCCGTGTTTGGCAGACGACCCGCATTCCTGAGATCTCCATTCATGCAGTTCTGAGCTGACTTCTCCACTTTATAAGGAATCAAAACAAGAGAATAGAATAACTGAAGCAGTAGGAAAATAAATCCTGTGACTTGGGACTTGATTGTAAATTTTAGACCAACAAAACAACCGTTGGAGAGAAAAGAAATTCACTGTTTGGTTGAACTATTTCTGAAATACAGCCCGACTTTTGTGTACTTTGAATAATAATTCTTGCACACGTTTTGGGCCTGGTTAAACTGTTAGACACATGATCCACCCGGAGGCCGAGGTAACCATCCAAAGCAGATGGCAAGACACAAACTGTGTGTTGTTTTAAAGTTAGAAACTCACTTGGCCTATTTTGTAGCTGCTTTTTTTTTCCTGTTTTCACTGCTTTTTATTACTTCTAATATTTATGGACTCAGTCGGCTCCTATCTGCTTACAAGCAGCCAAAGCAAACATTTTGTGTAATAACTTTAAGATGCCACTTGTAGACATACAGTTAAAAAAAAAAAACATATATATTTAGCTTTTATAAAAAAAAACACACATTAAAGTTTCACCTCTTTACCCAAGTTCAGCTTTGATTTTTGAACTTGACTCTTTTATTTTATAACTTGTAACCTCAGCGCCTGCCTCACCACTGCAGCGCGATTCCTGTTCTCATTACTCAAGCCAAAATTTCTTTACCCAAAAAGATCACATAGCAGACAGCCTCCTTCTCAGCAAGACTTTTGCCGGAAACCAAGCATAAAGAGCAATTTTAATTCCCTCTTATCTTTCCACATTAGGCCTCAAGAAATGTGGAACACATGTCCTACTTTTCAAAGCTGAGCTCGTGTCTCAAGCTGAGGCGAGCTCCTGTGTCCGGCTCTTCCTGCTGGAGGAAGTTCATGTCATCGTCCAGACAGAGTTACACTGTAGTTGTTTACCATCAGAGTTATGGAGGGTAAGAGAGGGAGGCAGCCAAGATAAATTTGGCTTCTGCTAATAAGTTTGAGCAATAAGTACATCATGTGCCTCTTCTCATTTACTTGTGCTTGTTATAGAGGTTACATGTGATAAATCAGCACAATATTTATAGGAATAGGGATACTGGGTTTAAAATAGGGGTGAGTATTTATTGTTTATAAATGATAAAACATCCAATCGTCTATTGGATAAATTACAATTAACAATGCTTAAAAAAACTGAAACTGTCTGTATTATCCATATTTCATATTTTTTTGTTTTTCTCCACTGTTTGTCCAATAAAGGTAATTAAATGAATATCAAAACATTTGAAAATATGATTTAATGCGGTTTCTGTGTGCAGTTTAGTGATAAGCTTTTTTTTTATGTGACTGATGTCCAAACGAAGTATGCTTTTCAAGACCTGTATTGTGTTTGTGGGGTTATGATTGCTGTACCATGCAGTCATAGCCATACAGTTACCTAAAAAAGTAATACTTTGTATCGTCACTTTTACAACAGCTCCACAAAATATCGGGACAAAAATGTAAGCCCATATCGCTCCCAACCTTAGTTTAAAATAATCTTTCATTAATACTTTTTTTAAGTGTGGGACACATTTATATCCAGCCCTATGGAGGCTGTTTCTGTAGGTGTCTTGCTACTAATGAATATTATTTACTAATAACATTTGATTTTGTTTTGAGTAAAATCTTTACTCCTTGTTCTCTCCTTTCTGAGGTAATTGTAAGATAGAAATTGTTGTGCATCATTGGTATCTCATTTCCTTGATTTCTCCTCAGGCACTCTGGCCACAGCTCACCCAGGGAGGAGTCATCGTCTTCAGCCACCTCCCCTTCGTCTCAGTCTTCAGTCTCTCCCGGGCCAAAGACCTTCTACCCCCGTCAGGGAGCCCAGTCCAAGTATCTGATTGGCTGGAGGAAGCCTGGCTCCACCATCAACTCTGTGGACTTTGGAGACACACGGAAGTAAGCAAGAGTGGAGAATGAACAAACATTACAGCGAATCTTTAACAGTGTTTCCCGAGAGTAAAGTTTGGCGAAACTTGAGCAGGGTTCTGTTAAAAATGTAAATATTACCATATAGTTGTCTTTTTATTTATTTCATATTTAGCTGGAGTTACTCCTGTACCTCTTTATTATTCTTTTTACGTTTTGACAGCATTTTTATCCTCATTACATGCAAGTCTCATCAGAATTCATTCAGTGATAACATATCTGTTGCTTTATTGCCTCCTTGTGGCTGAGGATTGTACAGCAGGAACTTTAATTTGTTAACGAATGTCATGTTTTTCGATTTCTCTTATTTTACTTTATGCTTTCAGGAAATCTCCAGGTGAAAGTGGAGATGTGGCCCCCACCCCGGCAGCGAGACCATCACTTAGAGACATGCACTCCCCCCAGACTCATGCTAAATCTACTGTGGAGGAAGATACTAAGAGACACCCTGCTCATGACACTCCACCACCACCAAGAAAGCACAAGGAAAAGGTAACTTTGGACAGAAACGGATAGGGAACAAAAGTAAGATTTAAATTATCTCATCCCCACTCTCATCCTTCAATCCGACTCAGCATGGCCAGAAGTCGCCGCCAAGCCAGCCGCTCAGCCGTCGCCGCTCGCTGCACCGCACCCTGTCAGACGAGAGCATCTATCGTGGTCAGCGGCTCCCCTCGCTGAGTGACTCGGTCACTGAGCCCGCGCTCGCCACTGACGTCCTCTTCAGCTGCTCCACTCTTCCTCGCTCTCCCACAACTCGCGGGGTGCCCCTCAGGCGGCCTTCCTACAAGCTCGGAGTTAAACTTCATGGTAAGAAGGAGAAAGATTCACTTGTTTAGATTGTTCAGGTGTTTAGAATCCTTTAAAATACTTGAATTCTGTATGACGTTCTTGAAACTGATATTCAAACTGCACAGTTTTGTGATCAAGTCCAATCTAACATTTAATTAAAAGCCTACATTTGGAAAAATGTTATTTTCATGCACTTAATAAAATGATATGTACACACATTTTCTCACTATCTGAAGGTAAATCAGAGCAAATTTCACTTGTTTTAGGTTAGGTAGAATTACCAAAATTATTTGCTGAATGCCACAAAACAAAGTGATTTTTGTGTTTTTCTCTGACTGGTCAGATGTGGAGGGCGTGTGTGAGAGAGACATTTCAAAACATTAAATTTTAGTTTCATTGTCCTTGCTGTAGGATGTCGATTGCAATTATAAAATGGTATCAATAACACTAATAAATACCATAAACTGAACTGAAACGGTTTTCTTTAATTCATTTGTATTGTTATCTCTGAAGTGGGGTGCTGGAAAAGTTTGAAAACGTACCTTGAAAATGCTTAAAAAGCTTGAATTTTCTTTAAAAATAGTATAACATGTTTCTTTATTTCTTTTTCTTTCTGTAACAACATTTTTGTCCCTCTTACAGAAGGATTTGTTTAATAACGGGAATATTCTTAATCTGAAGCTTTTCCAGATGAACAGTAATAAGACATTAAAGTAGTTTAACATCTAAAAAGAAAAAGAACAACTTGAAATCCAGGGAAATATGAATGTGAAAATGCTGACCCCTCTTGATTCAAAAGGTGAAGTGCTTGATGATGTGAGAGTTGCGCTCTTTTCCACATTAACAGGTGATCTTTCGGCATCTGACACATCATTGGTGGATTTGGTGGAGCGTCATCGGGGACCCCTCCCTCAGGAGCTGATGCCCCTCCCCTCTTCAGGTAGAGACAGTCCTCTCGAGTGGACTCACCTGGTGGATGTGGCCAGTACCTTCGAGAATGAGAGAAACACACACTACAGTAAAACAAAAAATACTTGTTCTACACCTTAAAGCTAATCAACACACAGACTTCTGTTGATGCAGAATTTAAAATAACTTGAGCCTTTGTCCTTCTCGCCTTCCAGTCCAGAGAAGTTATGTGTTTGGAGATGCAAACCACCGAACAAGTGGAGCATCCAGTCCTCAGCAGCCACACATAGAGCTGCAGCCTGCTCCTCTGTCACGACCCTCATCAAGGTTTTTATTTTCAGCCACTACAAAATGTGACAATGTACCCCTGTTTAGCAGAGTTTTGATTTACAAACCTACTTTCTGGGATGTTTTGCGTTTCTGCAGTGAGGGTCACATAGGGCTGGAGAGAAAGGTGACTAAACTGGAGGCCATGGTGAAGATGCTACAGGAGGACCTGAAGAAGGTGAGATAAAACTTCTCTGACCTGCATTCTGCATCGACTCTACCATTTGAAGTACCTCTTGGGTGATCATTTACATTAGTTGGAGTAGGAAGGGGATCATTTCTGGGAGAATAAAAATAATTAGCATATATAAAGCTAAATTAGCTAGTATTAGTATTCAGCCTCAGAATAAACTTTATTTCATCAGTTTATTTGTGTAGAAATAAATATTGTGTTTTGACAAATGCTTTAATGAGCTAATTTCCCTAATTGTTACTTTTTATATGGAAGAAAATGTTTTCTTTGAATTTCAAACAGGTTTTCACAGTTTATACTTAAAAACTTGATTTTTCTGACAGGATTGTCAAACTATATTTTTAGCTTTTTAGGGACCTAATATTGTAAACAGGATTTCTAAGCAATCTAGAAAAGAATAAAGTTTGATTTATTTTTCAAATCTACATAAATGAGGGTTAAAATAGACAGTTGAGCTTGAAAAATAAAAACAATGTTTTTCCTGGTTTTATTCTTTATCCTGTTAAATAAAAGATGTTTTTTATTCCATTTATTTTTAAATTATGTGATTCATTATTGATTTACCACATCATAAACCACAGATAAAGGACATAGTCATACAAAAATCCAAATGGGACTTTTTCACAGCCTTTTCTTTTTTTACCTCTAGATTTGCTTAAATCAAGATTTATGATTCTGAAAATAGTTCTATTTTAGATACCACACAAAGTATTAAATCCCCTAAAGAAAAGATTATGAAATGACAACATTTTTCTAAAGAATCTATTTATAGTGTAGGATAATAAGTCCAAGTTTAAGTTTCATATGTTGTGCGAGAGAACTAATCTAAACTGGATTAGTTGCTATTAGACTTTTGAATCTTGTAATTAGATGTCATTGTTTTGCCTAAAATATTGCAGACATTTTGAAGCACATATTGTTTAATTACTTGTTTAGTTGATAATTACTGCTTGGGTAATAAAATCATTTTTTGTGGCAAATAGAACGAGCATCACAGTCGTCTTTGTTTGGCTGAACTGAGTCTCTGTTTTTATGTCCACCCCACCTCAGCCATGCAATTTACTTTTGTTGTACCTTGTGGAGGCTTTTTGAAATGTCAACTGAAAAAAATCGGCCCACAAAGCTATTCAGTCAAGCTGTGACTCACTGTCTGCAGGCAGGAAATGTTTATAGAAACACAAACACACACACAAAAAAAAACTTCTCTGTCTTAAAGTGTACCGGTGAAGTCAACTTTATTTTCTAAAGCTGGAAATGTAGCTACTTGAAAATGTTCCCTTAAATACAAAATGCTGTTTGTGTGCCTCACTTTGAGCAATGGGGAAACATGATAGTGGCAGCATCATGTTGTAAGGATATATATATGAGGAAGACTACAACCCTAGAAGTACAAGATAAAGTCTTATTCATGTGTTGGAATGGTCCAATCAAAGTACAGACTTAAATCCAAGTAAGAATTTTTGTCAAGACTTGAAAATTGACTGAGCTTGAGGACTGGCTAAGAAGAGCAGAGTTGGTGCAGATATACCCCAAAAGACTCAGAATCAAAATACATTTGCACACCACACTTTTCAGCTTTTTGTTTGTAAAACGTTTTGAAAACCACGTACAAAATGTAGAAGGAAAAATGGAGGGCTGCATGAATAGCAGTGTACATGTTGGTGAGAAAACTCGATTCCCTACTGCTCTTCCCTGAAGAACTGCTTTAGATTTACTTTCTGACATTTTCTCCTTGCGCAGGAGCGGGAGGAGAAGTTGCGTCTTCAATCTCAGATCAAGAGGCTCTGGGAGGACAACCAGAGACTTCAGGAGGAGTCCCAAACATCAGCTGCCAAGCTCAAGAAGTTCACAGAGTGGGTCTTCAACACTATCGACATGAACTGACCTCATCTAACCCCACCCCCCGCAAGCACACATCGCTCATCTGCACACACACTGTTTGTGAAGAGGCAGAGTGGGATTTACTAGACCCTTTTTACAATCTTCAATTGGTTTGTGATCCCCTCTAAATCATGACTTTCTGTTTAAGTCAGGAGGATGAAATTTGTGGGACTCGTTTCTACTTGTTTGACTCCCCCGATTTTCATTCAGTGGCCAAACAGATTCAAGATGTTGACCTTCACACTTACTCCAGTGGCCAAAATGGAGAATCTGCTAACATTTGGCCTTTTTACTCACCAATTTTCCTGCTCCCTCTTCTTCTAAAACATTCCTCAGCTGCTCTGACAAAGAAAACACTGTTTGCACCAAATCGAAGACGCCTCAGACACCCCGTCTTAAAAAAACCCCACTGAAACGCCACGCAAGTATGTACGTAACAGGTCTGCTGCTGCAGCAAACAAATACACACATTATAGATCTGAAGCCACAACAGAGAAGAAAGAGGTTTTTATCTCACGTTAAAGGATTACATTTTAAATATTTTTAGCGTCTAAAATCACTGGACGTCCAGCTTCAGACATGTTTATTTTCCATGTTACTCCTCCTTCGTTCAGATCTTTTTTGTATACACCCACACCTGAAAGAGGAGTGTATTAAAAGCCATTGGCAAGCAGTGCCATAGACCAAGACTGATCCTGTGTTAATTGGTCCATCTCAGCTCTACGTGTCTTAAAAGCAATAGGAAGAGGTCCGGACTCCTGGAGTTATTTGAAAAGAAGCTGTATAAACAGAACACCTGATATGGAAAAGGGCATATTTGCAAGAATTCAAATCTCAGCTGCAAAAAGAGCCTTCATCATTTTCCTCTGAGAAACGGGAAAATACGGACTCATCCTCCCACTGCCTGAAAATAGAGAGCCGGCGGATTATAAATAACAGACAGTTACGAACTGGAACGGTTGGAGTCTTTTTAATCCCAGGTTAATTTATTTCCTTGTATTATAATTGCCATAAATGAGTTGTTCTATTCATACAGTACAACTGACAACAGTGTTTAGTTCTTCAAGACTAATGGTCAATAGTTATATTATTTAAATGGCTTTCTTTCCTAATTCTACCCAAAGCCTGACTATATGCTTTTTATTCTGTATTATGTTGTGTTTTGTGGTGCTCAAGCCTGCTGTTGTGTTGCTTACAGTGCCCTCTAGTGGTGACCAGTGAAAAATGTCATGATTTGTAAATGTGCTGCTTATTGCTTGTATTTTATTTTATTTTTTTCCAAATGTTCTTTGATTCAAGGCCCCATAAACTCTTAGAACAGGAATGAGAATGAGAAGAATAAGCAGCCAGCATTTAGAGACAATCAGAGGTGGATTTTTATATATAAAAAAAACAACAAACAAACAAAAAAAAGGAGCAGACTTAGTGTGGATGTTTGTGTGCGTGGAGGTTTATTTGTGCATTACATCTACAGTTTTCCTCAGGTTTAAGGGGACAAAATATTGTCGGGAAGTAAATTTGCACATGTTGAAGAAGTATATAACTTTTAAGGATTTGAAATGTGTTGCCATAGTGAGAATGTCCATAAGTCTTACCCAGCCGTGCCTACAACCCACACTCACTACTTTGTGGTCATTTACTACCAGGCAGAGCAGGGATGTGCCTTTGAAACAGCACCGGGGAGCAGATAAAGAAGGGAAAGCCTCTTGATCTTCATCTGGATACAGTAATACACTTTTTGTTTTGTTTTAAACCACCTTCACACTTTTTGTAGTTTGCTGTTGTGGGGCGTTAAATGTGTCTGGTGACTGAAAGCAATCAGACGGGTCAGTAACGTGAGACGGCGAGTCTTCACACAAGAGTGTTTGGATATGTGTGCCTTTTATTTGTGGGAAAATTTGAACTAAAGGACCTTGAAAAGCAAAGTTTAGAAGCCACAAAGCCAGTTAATAAAGAGAGAACTCAAAAGTTTACTCACCCTTGTTAAAATGGATAATTTTTGTGTGACGGCGATCATTTCCAAAAGTATCCCTTCCATGTAATTCAACTAAAAAACAAAATGATTAGGATGGCTGCCATGCCATGGTTGCATTAGTGAGAATTGCCATATACTAATAAATTGTTGAAACTGAATTTCAGCATTCTGTCTTTTTAGCAGGATCATCATTACAAAAGTTCTCCAAAGAGTAACAAAATGTCCTGTTCACATTCTGGGACTAAGGTGATGCTGTGACTCTCTGCTATTGTTGAACGTTTCCTAAAAAGTTGTTTATATCTTGTAATCCTGCTTTTTAGTTTAGACGTATAAGGAAAACAGGAGATTCTTTGTCACATGGAGAACATGACCAGCATCTTGTCTTTTTAATCTCCCGACCAATAACTTTGTACACTTAGATCCGTTAGATTAGGGGTGTCCAAAGTGTGGTCTGTGGGCCACATGTGGCCCTTTTAAGTATATGTACGACCCCTGACCTCAAGTCAAAAATGTTAAGGAATTTGCCCAACAAAATAGAAAACAATTGATCATGCAAGGCAACAGTTGGAAGCCCTTTTTGATGTTTTAGATCAAAAAGGGCTTCCAATGATATGCAGGTTTCATAAAAGTGTAGTTTATTGTAAAACTATAATAAGGGGGAAAAAAATCGACCAACCTTTGCATTTTCTATGTAAATTTTGTATCCTGCCAGTAGGTAAATTTTGCCACTTTTATCTCCACCGTGTTAAATCTATTGCAGCCTTTCAAGAAAGTGTTTGAGGTTTCGTCTGAGTCTCTGTGATTGATGACAGGGGTGACCTCAAGAAGACTGAATGCTGAAACTATATAGTTCAACAAATTATTAGTCCAATTGTTTGCACACTTACGCAACAAGGCCTTAGCAGTTTTAAAAAAAATAATTTCTTTCTCTTAAGGAGTTATGAAATGCATCACAAGAATCTGACATTTTAGCAGGTGTGTTTACTTTTAAGAGCTGCTTGCTGTTTTTTCCATGCAGGTGTGTTCTGAAACACTTTACTCTCTCAAATAGAGTTAGTTATTATCCCCCGTTCTTATAAATTCTGAGTGCATTCAGATTTATAATTGTTGAGGTGAACGCACCCTGCTGTGTTCACCACAAATTTCCAGAAACGTGAATGTAGAGTGAAACGAGCTGAAAAAATTGCAATGGTTTATTATTATAGGCAAAATATTTGTTCAGCTCTGTTTTGCAGAGAGAAGCCAGCAGAGTGGACTCTCTCTGCAGGAGTCTCGGTTCTGTTTTAAGAATCTCTAGTTCGTCTTTAACAGGTACACCAGTAGATAGTTACAGTTTCATCTGATTTTAATAGTTTTACAAGCATCTGTAGAAATCAGCCCAGAAGATGTTGTTGATCCACTAAGACTTGTTTTCTGTTGAATTCAAACAAATGTTAAGTAACTAAGTTTCTGTACATGGGAAGAACTGTGGTTTTTCTTTCTGCATTGAAGAATGACAAAATATATCGTGCAAAGTGTATCTTATACAAAAACTCTTTCTGTAAACTAGTAAAGTTTCTTTTTTTAATCTGTAAATGTTGTATTAGGTTACAGTTTACTCATAAATTCTCTGTTTTGTTTTGCTCAACAGGACGGATATTTGAAATGTGAATGTAAAGATGTTTAGAAGGTTCATTTTGTTTTGGAGATCCTTTGCACAGTGTTCACGCGTTTTGGATATGATGAGGGTTAATTTACATTCCAGTGCAGTTTTTTTTTGTCCTGATGTTTTCGTGCGGCTGCCGTTCAACAAAGGAGGATGCTTAATTTTATTCCCCCTCATAAAACAGGAGCCCTACTTTTCTTTTATGCGCCACTGACCAGGTGGAGAAAGGAAAGAACAGACGGGATGTTGCACGTTTCGTCGGGATGCTCGTCACGCACAGCTTGCGAGGTCGGCGACTCCAGCAGGAGAGGGAGGATCCGCAGGCTGCGCTGCTGTCGTGACGCGCTGCGTTCGCTCCTCTTCCAGGAACAAACTCCGAAAATAAAGCACACAGCATGAAGAGAGGACCAGAAGTTTTACAAGATTGAACAATACTGTTTACATCCCAGATTCATTGTCTTTGTAAGATGTAAAAAAAAAAAAAAGAAAAAGAAAAAAGTATGACCAAGACATTTGCAGTGATCACAGTATTAAAGTTTCTGAAATAAATAGATGCTCTATCAGCTTGGTGTGCTGTTATTTGTGCTCCTCATACAGTGAGAGCAGCTCACGTTCAGTCAGAGGGGCATGGGCCTGTCTTTTCTGTCTCCTGCTCTGGTCTTGTCTGATTGCACCTTGCAGTGAGTAACTACAGAGAGAGAAGTTGAATCTGACCCGCGGAGGCCTCAGGCTCCCACTGTTCTTCTCACTGATTCATCTGATTGGATTTTAACTGCTCCCACTGCCAGGAACAAAATCACTCCACCTGCATTTTCTTCTTCTCTCAGCATGCGGCAGCCTCTGCTTAAAGGGAGGGAAGGAACTAACATCATCCAAAAAAAAAAAAAGATCTGTTATCCTCAGTTTGTAAAAGGCTTCTCATTTTCACATGGAAGCAGAAAAGCAATCATAAAAAACTGGCACCTTTAACAAGTTTTAATCGCTACATTGTCCATGATTACTGGTACGCCTAAATAACTGAACAACTAAAGGTAACACAGTCACTCTATTGTGCCATGAATTGGCACCATGTTCCTGCAATGCAATTTGACACCTTAAAATTGCCTCCTTTTATACATTCAAACATTAAAAATTGAAATGCATGGTTCACAACTCATTTTTGTTTTACACCACATCAAGATCACTAATGTTCTCTAAAGGTCTGTCGTGGCAGAATGTACTGCTAAAACTGTTAAAATATTTTATCTGGATTTGATGAGTGCTTCTTAAAATTAAATTAACATATTTTCCCCTTGATTTACTTTGACACTACAAATAAAAACCGACATGACTCGATTGCTAAAATGAAATTTAAGCACACAACTCCTTATTTATGTGGCTCTCTCATGTTTAGAGGGCCAAATAAATAGCTAAGGCGGGCCGGAGATGTCCTGTGAAACTCGAGTTTGACATAAGTTTGAATACTTTTAGTATTCAAAAGTAAGACATAATTCACATTTTGGTCTCGTCTAACCAGAGCGTCTTTTGCTATTTCCTCTACATGGCTTTTGGGAAACTGCCAAGATTTCTTTCTGCTTATTATTGATTATTGATTGTCTTCTTGTCTCTACCTGAAGGAATCAAGTGCATTTGTTTTGACAGATTATCTCATCTGAGCTGCATCTGCCTCAGGTAGGTTTTCCTTTTCCTGTGAGTTACTGAAGATGGTCTATTTAATAATTCCCTTGCTTCTTTAGACAGTTGGTTGCAGGGTTTTATTTTGTAGGGGTATCAGAGTAGAGGAGGCTGAAACACTTTAGATTGTAATGTGTTAAAATGGTTTTAGAACTTGTTATAGTTTTCTTTCTACTTCACCATTATGCAGTGTTTCATATTGGCCTATTAGATAAAATCCCAATAAAACACGTGGAAGTTGAAATTAAAAAGTATAAATACATTCATATACTATATTAACTAATTAAAATTCTTTGTAGTCTTCTGTCAGCCGTGACTATTGGACGTATCAAGCAATAGACTGCAAAATCAGGAAAAAACTTGTTTCATCTGTGATTGGCCGCCTCCCTGAAAGCAAATCATTTTCGAAGAGATTCTTTTGCTGTGCTAGGAATAAATAAACCTGCAATCATCCTAAATAACATGTTTTCTTTTCCTCAGGGAAACAAAAACAGACGTTCAGAACTGTTGTATGCACTGAGGTTCAATTTACTGAGAATTAATTCTCAGCAAAAAAAAAAAGCCATGTAATTAATTAAACTTTGTTTCCTTTTATCTCCCTTCCTTTATCCTCATAGTGTTGACAGAATAAATATGGAAGAACACTGTGATTGCTAATAGTTGCACATCTTACCCCAGACATCAATACATCATTTGCTGATCCCCCTAGAAAAAAAAAAAGCTTTTTAAGTAAGAAATTTTTATGACTTTTGTAATGATTCGCAAACAGGATCTGCAGTTTCGACAGTTTGTAAACTGAAGCCAACAGGTGGGTGTAACATTATCTCTGTCCACCTGTGGAGATGCACATGTCTTCAGAGGTCCAGTCACTCCTGGGTCGGTACAGAGAAAGTGTTAAATGAGGAAGTGGCAATTCATGAATAATCCTACAGGTGGATGCAGAATCAGCTGGATGCAGATTCAGATTTGAGGATCCCAAACAGAAGTAACCTGCTTTGCTTTTATGCCTGTTAATTCGCAAATGCAAATCCAGCTTTGGCTTAGCTCCTTTATAACCGATCATCAAGTAAACCATAATCCTGTGATCAAGGAGGAGGTGCACCCAGAATTACAGGAATAATCAGCTGAGTTTGACTGTAGTTATGATTAGGATGAAATTATGTGATTAAATCTGAATTCAGATGTGATTCTTTCAAATTGAATTTGAAGTGTATCGGTTTCTACATGTTCTTGTTTTTGCATTAGAATATCATTTAACTGAATGTAACTGAATAACATGCTTGACTGGAGTCATTTTCATCTTTCTATGTAAGCAGGGCGCAAGGAAGATCCTGAACAAACTTTTGTTTCGATAAAAATGCCAAAGACAGTTTAGAGCAAACATTTTCCTCAACATGAGCTGCAAATCAAACCAGAAAGTTTGTTGCTTTCTGCAAAAAAATCCCCAACAACAAACAAACAAGACCAGTAAGTTTTTGTCCACAAAATAAGATTATTAGTTTATGTTGTGTTCTCATCTGCACCTGAATTAATCAACAAAGCATATAGAAACTGTAATTTATATAATTTATGAACATCTAAGCCAGCAAAAAAGCTATTTTTTAAAAAAATACTACTTTTTTTTGCATTCTTTTGAAGCGGAATACAAAAACACCTCGTAATCTTTTAGATTTCAGCTAATGCATTTAATAAGAAGGGAGGCATTACCAGCTCCTTTCTGCAAACTGACTTAAAATAAGTGAAACATTCCTGTTTACCAGGAGACTGAGGCTACCTCCTGACACTTTCTTTCCTTTCTCCTGTGTTGCATGCGGACCCTTAGTGCTTTTATCCCACACACTCCAGCAGCCCACACAAAACGCCTTCATGTCTCCGTGTAACGCTTCGGCTCTCATCAAGCACTCGAGAGCAGAGACCAGAAAAAGTCGAGGTGTTTTGTTCTTTGGTGGCAGAGCCTTGTTGTTTCTGCGTCTTTTGAGACGTGAGTCGTCCCTCTGCGGGCTTTAAGACTGCCTGTCAATTTTACACATCATCTGTCAGTCGCCGTCTTGTCTTGGCTTGCAGCAGACGCTCTCAGACACATCTTTGAAATTTCCACAATTACTTTTATGAATCCATTTACAAAGATGTGGACTCCCTCTTTGGAAACCCCCCCCCCCCATCTAAACATAAAGAATCCACTGTCCTCTGAGCTATATCTTGCCAAGAAGTTTTTTGTTTTGCTTTGAATTATGGTAGCGGATGTTATCAGTGATAATGATCTCATTTTTGTTTCCATTTCCAGCCACACTTGACAGGAAGACCTGAAGAAAGACTGTGGCACACAAGGGATTTGATATATTTCACGTCTCCTTGAAGGAGAAGGAAACTGCAGAAAACAGCATTTTTAGAAGGTCAAATGTGACAC
Organism: Gambusia affinis; assembly: GCF_019740435.1. Taxonomy (NCBI): domain Eukaryota; kingdom Metazoa; phylum Chordata; class Actinopteri; order Cyprinodontiformes; family Poeciliidae; genus Gambusia; species Gambusia affinis. The sequence continues at coordinate 6,008,660 of NC_057889.1, forward strand.
AAGAGGTGTTTGACTATAAGAATGTCATTTTGTGATATGCAGTTAAGTAATGGGTTATTTATGAAATGTTGGCAAAGTCTTCATCACAAAATAGCTGAAGGTCAGTGACATTGGATGGATTGTTTCATTGAATTTGAATTTTAAATTCTGTTTTGGGTTTAGGGACAAAACTTTAACTAGACCATTTTAAAATATGAGTGTTATTTGACCCCAAATTTGCTGGGAGGCTAAATATTTGATTTTCATCTCATTTAATTAGAGTACCTTTGAAAGTGATTTTCTTTCCACTGTTGTTTTCTACGTGAATTAAACGTAATGAGCAGTGATGGTATTTTGCCACATAAATACTTTTAAATGGAGACCAAAGTGTTAAATTTTAGTTTCACTTGACCATGACTCTTTCTTCCAGGTTTGATGTGGTCTCTACTCTGTGTGGCTGTAAATTTGACATTTAGGACTTTCTTCTTCTCAATCTTTCATAAAGGTAAAATTTGACACTTTCATAAGTAAGGGTTAAGGTTAGAGGTTAGAATATAATAACTTGTCACTTCTTCCCACTTCAATTATGTGGTTTATGATGGAAAATCCTAGTAAAACACAGTAGATTGTAGCTGTAACTTTAAACTATTAACTTTTGCAATGTATTTAATTCTCGAGTCTTTCAGCACAAGCACTTCCAAAACACGCCGTTAAACATGTGCTGTTAGTTGAAAAAGATGAACAAATATGGGACATCCTTCTGGAAGCTTTTTACCACCACTTATCTCTCTCTCTCACACACACACACACGCGTATCCCCCTCCCCCCCACACACACACATTTATACCCTCATAAACCCAGTGGGAACTTCTCTTCCTGTTTACTGATGCTCAATAATTCAGTCCGGAGTGAACGTTATAGCTTCCACCCATGAGCAGATGCAGTGTGTGTCTGTGTGCGTACGCGTCTTCCTGAGCAGATTGGCCCATTAGTATCAATTTTGTTTTTGATGACAGTATCCTCGTAAGTGCATGCTATCGATTTTTAAGCTTATTTTCTTTCGCTGGTACAGAGCAGATCAGGATGAACATGAGAAAGCAAAAAATGGAAAAAAATAAGAGAAACAGCTGGCTGTTTGAAGCCTGCTGCTGCCCCCCACCACCTCACCCTCCTCACTCCCTGTCCCAGTAATGCCTTATTGAATCAGGGCACCAAATATTTTTAGTCTGCAACACCGGTTGAGAAAATAAGCCGCCTGAATCGCCGTAAATGGGCTGTCTGTTGATATCCTCATTGTGGGACTGGGTTTCACACACAGTATAAACTCTGTTTCTTCCCTCGGTCCATCATTGCATCAGTCGCTTTGATGTGCCTCAGCGCTCGGCCAAAGTCCCCATCAGCTAAGAGTTGTAGCTGCAAGGCAAGCAGAGCTGTAAGCTTTGCCCATTTTCAGGATGAAGAATTGGGGAAGATTACTTCCAAACAGAGGGTTAGGTTAAAAAAGAAAGAAGAAGTGGGTGAAAAGAAAGTCCATGCTTCAGAAATTGTGGCATTTATCAATCATCCTAAAGCGCACGAGCTGGTAGCATTCATTTATGCTTCAGAAATAGCAAATCACATCAGTGCAGAAGCTAAGACGAGTCATAATTATATTCATCCTGCCGTCTCAGGATTTTTAGTTAATCGTCAATTTAATTTCAGCATAGCAAGTATGCCTTCACATGAACACAATCCAATTACAGTGTATAAGAAATGTTCTGAAAATCTGTATTTTGTTGTAGTTTTACTGAGAAGTGTAACTTACTAGAAAGCAAACTGCAAAACTACTGGCACTGTAAGGCTGCCAATATGGAGGTCAGAACCCCACAGCATCAGTGGAAAGCCTTAAATTCCCCAGCATAAAGAGGTCTGACAGCCTCCAGCTGGGGCCTTCATTTATAAGGAAATTGGAACAAACATCACTTCCTAACTGTGAGACATGAACCCTCAAAAGTCTGACTTTTTGCACCTTTCACTCTTTCCAAGACTTGTACAGAAAGCCTTCTTCATGATGTGAGATTGAGCTGAAAAAAATCTTCTGTGCCGCAGATGGTGTTCCTGAAATTGTCAGAACATGCATTATTTTGTGATCTGGAACTGTTTGTTCAAATGCACTTTAATGCATTTCAAATATTGCAAATTAAAGTAAGGAAATCTTTCTGTTAGTGGAGAACTCTTAAAGGTTTTGAAATGAAGAAGTTCTTATTTTTTTTCTCATTCAAATAACGTGTCCAGACCTTGAAGTAGAAAAAAATGAGAAAGATTTATCTTGTGCTTTAGAATGGCTTGTTCATTAAAACTGAGACAGTAGGATTTGGAAAGAAAAGTAGATTATTTTCCGGCTTCGGCGTAATGTTTTTGTGATCAACGCCTGATTACATTGTAATGTGGTCTCAAGGCAATTTGAGTTTATTTCTATGGAACCATTCATATACAGAATAACAAAGGAATAAGATAAAGTGGAATACAAAATACACATTGAACCCAAAAGAATCAAATGCAAACATGAGACAAGATTAAATAAAAGAAACATTAAATAAATGCCAATTTTAGCAAATAGAAAGCTAAAACATAACAATGAAGCAGGTTTTGGTCTTTATGAGTAAGTTGCAGTGAACAGTGTTGTGCTTTTTGTTGTCTTTTAAAGGATAGTTTCTGTTTCCAGAGCTGCATATAAAGTAAATCCTGCCACCGTTTGTTTAGTTGTCTCATCCTGCAAACACTGAGTGAGCAGATCTCAGGTGTTCAAATCTGACCAACAAAACTGGGAGGATTCACTGGTCAAAACCATTCAGTGCTTTATCAGCAACACTTTCCAAATTCTATGTTTCTACAAAGACCTCGTGCCGTGAATTAGTGTGAGATGATTCACATTGCTGGTGTTGGTCAGGAATCTGGCTGCAGCACTTTGGATGAGCAGCAGCTGACTATTGAAACCTACGAAAATGAAAGTTTGTTGGTGTCTTGTGATAGGAAGCTGATATTAGACTGATTTATTAATAGATGTTGGTTGTTAAAATTCAAATCTGATTCTATGATGCCGCCTTGTGTTTTTAGCTTTGTCAGCATTCCTTAGCCTGATTGAGTCTACTTTAATTCCAATTTCTAACCTTGTATTTCTTGTATTAGAACTGTCTTTTCTGCGATAGGTTGGAACTTCCTCCAATTTATCTACAGACTTTATACTTTTGGAGACAGTGATTCATTGACCATTGTGGGTTATGGTCAAATAGTGACACACAAATGTAACATTAAATGTCATCAGCATAATTATTAAATCTGTCGTGTTGCTTTATGATGAAAGTTATCCAATGATGGAGCCTTGAGGTACCTCATATTTTCTCGGATTTACCAAATTCCACAAACTAGTTTTGAACTGTTGGAAGATCTGAACCAGTTTTAGAAAAATACCACAAATTAGTAAAATATAAATTTTAAAGTCTGTGTTCCAGGATGTTACGTCTAAATATATTGAACACAGCATTGAGATCTAGCAAAACCACAACAGAAGTTTTTGATGCGTTGGTTTTTAAGATATGTTTTTTGTAACATTCAGCTCTGCACTTTTAGATGTTGTGTGGGGTTTTTTTCCCTTTAGATTGATCCTTCTGTAAACTTGTCAAAGCAAATTAAAAATCCTTTGTTTCAATTGCAATAGTTGACATATGAATGTAAAATGTGTCAATTTCTCATAAACACCTCTGAAATCACAGACAGCTGTGGAGTCGTGAGAGTAAATTGTCATAGAGAGTAAGGACTATGTGAACAATAGTAATTTATTTTTCAGTGCGGTGACACTGAATGATAGGAATGGATGTAATAGTCAAGACAAAATCTGTGGAGAATTTAAAACCCCAAGATGACGAGAAGGATGAAAGAAAATTTAATATGTCATTCTGCCTTAACTCACTAAATTCTTCAGTTGGCCAATATTCAGAACTCAGCTTCTGTAAAAGAAAAATGTTTAATGAAGGTCTCAAACAGCGTGTGAAGAAGTTTCCTTTAATCCAACTTGAAATGTTCACATTTACTTTCTACTTTCTTTGCAGATGAAAATATTTATGTTAATATTTGCGAGGTATTTTTAAATGCTTTGTGAAGAAAAATGTTTGCTGGAAGCTGCAAATAGAATCGGTCTGAACCAGCATGTGTTGTACCTGAATTATTGGAGTTGAAATAGACAACATCAAGCTCCAATATTAAAAGATCGGCGCCATCTGTGACCCTGACAAAGCCGGCTGCTTGACAGGAAATAAATTCAGAGGCACAGAGAGAGTTTATCGCAGTGCTGCTGAACAAATCTCACACCAGCATTTAGAAACGAATTACTATTTCAACCTCTGGTTGGAATACGTTGCAGGTGGGAACCGTCTGAAGGGAATAACAACAACATTTTCTGTTAACTTACTGCTTCATTAGAAATGCTAGATATCTGGAGGTGCGATTTTACAACTGGAGAAATAAATTAGAATTGGGTAGAAAATAATTTACAGTGATTTTTAGGCTTAGCAGTTTTACAACAGCATTGTAGAATAGAAAATGCTGATAATAACTATTGTAAAGATTTTAACACTTTTGACAATTTATCAAGAAAATGTTATGAAACATGTCTTCAACAATTTAGGCAAAGACTAAGAATCCAGTTATTCCTTACAACTTGAATATCTGTTTATTTATATAGTGACAATTCACAACAAATGTCATCTCGAAACTCAAATTGATTTCCACTAAAAATGACATTACTACCTGCATTTTGATCACTTTAATCTTCATAGAATGGCTTCCTTGACATGTAAAATTAATCATAAAATGCTTCTTTGTTCTTTTTAAAGTTTGCATAGAGTGCAAGCACTTTCCCCCCCAAATGCTTTCACTCTGAGCAGTTTGTTTTAAAAATAGCATGTTTTTTATTGTTCCATGGGGGAGTACGATTTTAGTTCAACTTAAAAAAAAGCTCAATTCTTACATGCAAGATGAAAACTGGTCCAAAAATATAAATGGTCCTTTAATTTATTTGGGTTTCTTGCTGTTATTTTTGATTTCTGATCTTTCAAAGTTATTCAAGGTTTTGTCTTATGTTCAACTCTTAAGTGAAGTTTAAAGTTTTAAATGTTTTAATTGTGCTTTTTAAAATAGTTTTGTTTTGATTTATTTGTTACTTTTGTGGCTACTTTTTATGCTACATTCCTGTTGTACTTGGAACTGGGAAATTCCAATTTCCCAGGCGGAAAAATCAACTGGAACGCCTATTAAAGTTTGATTTCCCATCGGAAAACTGGGAGCAACTCCAACTAGCCTCAGTTATGACTTTAGGCCGACTTTCAATATGGCCTCTCCTCCTGGCATCAACAGAAACGCTAATTTTACATGACACATGGAAACGTGCGTCTGAAATCTGTCTGTAACTATAAACGAAAGAAATTAAAAGTGGTATCTACTTATGTAAAGTAAGAAGTACTGCCAAAAAAAATTAAAAAAGTCTATGGGCGTCGCCATGTTGAAATTTCGACTTCTTAACTTGAAGGTACTGAATTCCCAGGCAACTGGAACACATCATTACTCGTGCACCGTCACTGGTCGGCTCCTTTTGCTGATTACGCCACACCTGTTGTTCATTTTCAGAGTCTCTACTGCTTTTGTTGTAAGTTTCCAAACTTAATCTTATTTCTTTAATTAAAAAGAGATATTTTTAATTATTACTTTTATCCCAGGACATTTCTCGGGAAGAAATATCAAGTGAGTTAGCTGCTCTACTATCTTATCTCAAGAATAAGCATGTATAAGTGATAGAATCCTTTTCGTCGTTTAACATGCAATATATTTTGTGAAGTAATGCAAAGACAAGTCAAAGTTTTCACAGGAAAGGGCTTTAGTTCATAACAATTTTAAGATACCATATCAAAATTAGGTTTTTGGCACGACAGTAGTTAATTGGTTGATTTTTAAATTACCTATAATTAAATTATAATTTTTTTTCTTTGAACTTTATTTGGCTGCACGTCGTACCACTTAATGTTCTATTGTAGCGGTTTTGGGTGCGTAAGGATTGTTTCTTCTCCCTCCCTCCTGTGTTTCTGCCTCTCTCCGTCTCTCCCTCTCTCCTCAGGCGCTTGTTGGGTCGGTGGTGAAGCCGCTTCTTGTCTCCGGAGCTCCCAGCGAACGATGGACGTCAGCGGGCGGTAAGAGGTGAGAAACAAGGCTCTGAAGATGTGGGTGGGATGACTGATGTACAGTGGAGTGAGAAAGATGTGTAGAAGATTGGGAGGAAAAAAAAAATAGCGAGTGCTGCGATGTTGGTAGAGTGATGCGCCGAGGTGCTGGATCAGCGGGATGTTGGATGATGTTGGACAGTCATATTAATCGCAACTGTGGTTTAATCAACTTCGGCTGATCAGTTGAGTCACAGTGGGTGTTTCTGTGGGGGGTTTTCACGGATGTTGAGAGTTTTGGTGGGCACATATGTCTGAGTGGATAATTGAAGCTTTTGGATGCGTGCGCGTTCAGGGAGTGGATCCTCCTGAGATGTTTCAGTTTCCATCGTGCAGAACCTCCTATAATTCTGTTGTAGTAATCGCATAACATTCTAATTCAGATTAATATGATCTGTTTTTAAGTTGTTTAACCAACCTGTAATCTGACTGTCATGGGCGATTCACATTCTGGATTGGGAGGATTCGGATGTATCGGAGCGTTTTTGTCATAGCATTAATTTTAGTGTCAAGTTTTAAAAAAAGAAGTGCATCATTCCTGAAGGCATTGACTCACTGAGTGGAGTATTTTTATTTTGTTGTAGTTGACACATATTTTAAGTGTCCTATTTGTTGAATCGGGGCACAATTCTATCGGTGCAGTCCAGTACTTGCAGGTACTTGTTGGCGATTTTCCTGCATAAGACATTTTAGTAATGTTCTGAGGTTAGTTGTGAGTATCCCGTATCCTGAGGTAAGCTGCCATTTCTCTATTACTCTGTAGCTCTTCTCATCTTGTCCTCACTCTGCTTTTTACTTCTTCCAGACTTATAGTATTTTCCCAAGTTTTTTTTTTTGTTCTTGCAGGTTCTTCTCTCTGTCTTAGTTTCGCCTTTTAGTCCTTCATGGCTGGAGGCCCAACACTGGTCTTACTTTTATTACCCCAAACCCATAGTTGATCTCTGCAAAAGTGTTTCATGCTGAAAAACTTCAGGAAGACTTTTATTAAAGCTCTCCATTCACAGAATGGGAACTAATTGCTAATGACCCCCATGTTTTTAATTAACTGCATTTTGTTAAAGATGTGTGATTAAATAATGGATCACAAATTACTTTCTACTTCATTCCATGCTAATTTCAAGTATTAAAAATCTTGCCATTTTATAAAATTGCATCCACAAACTAAATGTATTTTAATGAGATGTGATTTGATGAGTCAGAAAAATTATGAAATCAAAGAAAATTATAGATTTTTTTTTCCAAAACAAATCTCAAGTTTGTTGATTTTTAACCCTCAGTCAATACCTTGTAGAACCATCTTTTGCTGCATCTATGGCAGCCTTAGCGTTTTCCTCCACCAGCTTTGCACAGTTAGAACCTGAATGGGATTTTGTTTTCGTTTGTTGTCCAGTCTTGGTAAAAGCTCAGATTGAATGGAGTGAGTCTGAAGATCCAACCCCTCCATGTTTGGAGCTTCAATATAAAGATTTATATTACAGGTATATATTTTTCTGGAGTAAAATGTTAATGACATTAATGTTAGTTCAAATATTGTAGTATGATGGGAGATTTTACAGATATATATATATATATAAACATTCCAGGAATTCTTTATTTGGAGTTTTTTTTTTTTTTTTACTATATACTTCCTTAGATTGAAAATATCAAATATTTTTTGTGATGTTTGGGTGTAATCTATTGGCACAATAATATGCCCAACATTTGAAAGAATGTTAAAAGCTTTTTTTTTTTTTGCTACAAATACTCATTTTGTTTTAGTTCATTTGGAAAAATCCTAGTCTTACTAGAACCATCAACACAGATTCAAAGTTAAGCTCAAAATTAAGGTGTAAAAACAAGGATAGGTAAACAAGTTGAAGGTATTTAGATTTTTGTGTTTTAACTAAAGTTTTATAATGAGCACTTGTGGATTTACTATCCCTGTTGATGGGGTTGCTGCTGCTAATGATTCAAAATTATTTTGATGTTCTGTGTCCATCAGGATGGGGAAACATTCATTATTGTTACCTAAGTTGATGGCACGCTACAGTGATTGGCGACTTTTGACAAACTCCATGTTTTTTCAATAATTGATGGCTTGATGGTCAGCTCACTATGGTGCTCTACTGGATTGTTAAAAATAATGAACACTTTAAATTTCAGAAAGTTTTCAAACAGAAAACTTCGACAAATTAACCAAACCTAACAGGACAAATATGTTTAATGTACTAATAGGTGTGAGGGATCATCATGGATCGCAAACAATGTGTTAAAACATTACCAGCTTTCTACCAACATGTCTGCTTGTTTGCTTTTCTTTTCAGCTCTTAATTTGTCTTGTTAAAAAGTGTAAAATAAGCTCAAAATCTCTGATACATTTTGTAAATTTTACCCATCTTCACCTTGTCTTAAGTAGTAACATCCAACTGATTTTCATGGCTTCTTAATGAACTGATCTCATGAAAACCTCTAGCTACAAACCTTCTTCCTTGATTTATTTGATCATGTAAATCAAAATTTTAGCCTGTCTATGATTTGTGCAGAATATATACACATAAATGAAAGCAAAAGCTTTAATTTGACTGGTAACTGTAATCTTTTGTTGCAAATTAAGAATTGAACATTGTCATATAACCGTCTAAGTCCACTGATTTGATTGTTTCCTTGATTTGCAGCCATCCGGTGTTGAAACTACCAAGTGTTTAGTCTTGCCTGAGAGGTGGTGGGAATAGGTGCTGGAACCACCAGCTGCGAGTGTGTTGCTCTGCAAAGGGTCTTGAGGGAAACTGCTAAAAAAGACTTTAGAAGCAGCTGGAGATCTCACTGGGTTTCCTCTTGCTGTCATCTCGGCATGTGTTGAGATGAAAATGGAAGGGCAAAGTAATATTCAGAATATTGCGAATGAGATCCAATTTATTGGGTTAATAAATTGAGGCTTGCAATAAATTATCACGGCAAGTTTTTTGTTTTTTTTTGGCTTTGTTCTTCGTAGATGAAAATTTGGACCAGAAAATCATATCTATGTAAGATTCATTGTTTGTTTTGTTCCTATTTGAATACAGTGGATTTACTATCAAACACTGATCTTTAATAAACTTTAATGTTGTGACCAATAAAGAAGTTTGGCACAAATGTGCTTAACATTAGAAAACTGCAATCGGTGCAGCCCTAATTTAAAATGAATCATTAATTTATACAAAAGAGCAACAAAATAAAAATCTGCATTGTAGGGTTAATTTAGTGCATTTTGTTTCAGTCATAATTAAGATTTTGGAGTGACAGTCATACCTTTTTAATTCCATCTTGTAAGTTCATTCAACTTTGAGGTAAAGTGATGAGAGTGAGGATGTAGGGGACAAATCAAACAAATTTAAAACAGACTTGTCTAGCAAATAGGTTCATTTAATTGGACCTCAGCTTTGTCTTTTTTTTAAAATTGAAAATCAGCAGTGCTGCAATGCATCAGCAGGGAAAGGTCACTCATTGCAACAAGTGACAAATTGAGGCGCTACAAGCAAACTGCCCTTTCAGTATGTGCCAAGGTTTCACATCAAACTAAAGTTTTGAATTTTATACATTTCTCTGCATTTGCAGGTACACCTGGGAGCTTCTTACTTTTTTATGTACAATTCTGAAAACTCGTAAGGGCTAAAAAACATTGACCCTTTGCCATCCCCCTTACTCCAAAAACCCAATTCGGATGTCCTGCTGCTTAGAATGTCCTTAATTTGTGGGCTAGAATAAAGGACAAAAAGGTGAAAATGAGTTTAACCATAATCCCTGATAAAGCAAACACGACACAGGCTCCTTAATTCACACAGTGATAAAGGTGGATGTGAGTATTCACATTGAACATTTAATTTGCATGCAAAATGAGCAGACAGAGCCAATCTCCTGATACTGATCCCAGTTTAACAAGCCTATATCTAATCCTGCGGGGAGGACGGATCAATCAGTGTGTGAACTTGATCGCAAGGAAACAATTCATTCATTTTGTTGTCATAGCGAGGTGCAGGTTTGCGGCACCGACCAAACAGATGGTATGTTTGGAATAACGACAGCAGGTTGGAAGCAATTAATTCTGAGATGATTTCAGTCCCCCTCTAATTTGCAATTGCAAACAAACGCCACATTTTCCTTTCCTCACAGGAAGCAGCCCTCTGAAGCTCTGCTGCTGACATAGGCACACACTGTGTGTGTGTGTGTGTGTGTGTGTGTGTGTGTGTGTTTGTGTGTGTGTGTGTATTCTCTGAGAATTTCAGAGGAACAAACAGCTGGCTGATGAGAGCATTGATCTAAAGTACCAGCTGATGTGGACTTAAATGTGTGTCTGAGCTGCACAACACACACACAGCTGGGCATTGGGCCCAAATAATATTGGACCAGCTTGCATGAGTTACCTGCCGAAATTTTCCCAGTTAAGAACAGCTAACTTACCTTTTAATGAATGCAAACCTGCTTTTCACAATCATTTTTCCAGATCCACACAGTTTTGTTGTGGGGAGCCCCATCCTCTATTTATAGTTATAAATTATCATCTCTCTATACTGATCACAAAGCCTCCTGACAGCTTTTTGTCTGTCTTTTTAGTGGTATGTGAAATTAATCATTCAGCTTTTCTTTTTGCATCAAATATTAGTTATATATTGACTGCAGGGCTTACATACACTGAAGAGAGCACAATTTGCAGCACAAGCTGAAATGTAGGTTAACTTTTCTACATGATGGCAGTTCAGTGTGTTCCACATTTTCTTTAAAAAAAATCCTGATCATTACACGCTTGCGTATCCAAACTTGTAGCAGAATTTCTGTTTGATGCTTGTAGTTGCTGGATGCCAGTTCTGTTGCAGGCCAGTGACAGTTAAAGATGTTTTAACTAGTTTCTGAGTTGAGTTTTTGTAATGATCAACAAAATGTTTCCGTCTTCAGGCAAGGTTTTTTAAAAGTTTTTTTATAATAGGGACGTGCTCCGGTGGCGCAGTGGGCAGCGTGCCCCACGCTTGGAGGCCCTCAGTCCTCGACGCGGCCGTCGCGGGTTCGATTCCCGGACCCAACAACATTTGCCGCATGTCTTCCCCCTTCTTCTTCCCCCTTCCTGTCAGCCTACTGTTGAATAAGGGACACTAAAGCCCACAAAAAGGACACCCTGGTGGGGAACAAAAAAAAAAAAAAAGTTTTTTATAATGGTATATGCAAAAAATACCAGTGTCACAATGTTTACACAGGAACAAATGTAGAACTTAATTGCTTTTATTGGAAACACAATTGCAACAACTGTCCTATTACTTCGTCCTGTTAAAAATGCCTATTAATGTTACCAATAACAACACAGAATAGTGGATATTTTTGAATTGGGGGGGGGGAAACGCTTTTTACAGATCAATGCTGTGCCTTTGGTTTGTATTTGTCTGCAATGTTTTTGCAATTTCTTTACCAAATTTGCACATCCAGACACACTCAAGGTTTTACTCATTGTTTTTGAGAATGTACTGGAGAGCCTTGGATGTAATTTCAGATTTTGTAACCGTCTAAATTAGATTCAAGTCTCAACCCAGAGTCCTCAAATCCAGGCTTCGGCAGCCGGGGTGTTGTAACTTTTAGATGCGGCCCTGGTTCAACACTTTTCAATCAAATCTGAATTACCCTCTCAGTGCATTCAAGCAGTTGGGTTGAAGCAGAGAATCATCTAAAACCCGCAGTACACCGACAGACAAAGCCTGGATTTGAGGGTTCCTGGTCAAGATCACTCGGACCAAATTTTAGGGGGATTGAACTGTTCTTGTTGCCCTTTTTTTGTCTTCAACTTTGTTTCAAGACTTTATTTTCCAGTTTCTTTCCTGCATTTAGCTCCATCCATCTTCATTCAACTCCGACCAGGTTCCCTATCCTTGCTGAAGAAAATGGTTCGTCACAGCAGGATTTTTCCACCACCGTCCTCCAAGCATCTTTGTAGTTGTAGATGTGTCTTGATTTTTAAAGATCCCTTAAAATCAAATATTCTATTTCGATTTAATTATTTAATCTCTAGAAATAAAGATCAATGAAATAGCTCCACGTTAAGTCGGATGTGCTTGGAGAGAAGATGGCCAGAAACAATTCAAGTTGCTGAAAACGACTAACTCTGTTGCGTTCACAAAGCATTCAGCAGATTGTTGCATGAGGATATAGTAAAGAAAGCATTGAGTTATCTTCAGCAGTAGTTTAATTTAATAACTTCTACTCTTCAGGCATTAGATGAGATTTAGAGTTTCACTCTGACTTGTGTTAATTAAAATTGGAGAAAGTGTTGCTCCACTTAGTGTATATTTTAGATTTTCAGCCGTGAGTTGCCAATTTCAGTTTGAGAACTGCACTCAGGATCAAAATCATTTAATTAAAAAACCTGCAGAAGAACTAATCTCTGGTGGATTTAGTGGGATAAGACTTGGTCACAGTTAGGAACAATATTATTTTTCTTTGGAAAGAAAATTCATAAATATGAAATCCTTATGACATTTATTTTGTTTTTCTTCTGTGTGCATTTTTTTTTTTAAATTAAATCCCACCTGAGACAGAAGACGGCTATTTTTGGCAGTTCTTGGATAGAAAACACTGCATCCTTTTACTCAGCCCTCTGCTAAAGAATGCTTGGAGTATTTTCAGACAAGGAGTCATGGTCATAAGTTTATATAGACTCATCAAGGGTAATGTTGCATTACTTTGGGTTTACAATGACCAACTTGAACCACTTGTTTGTGACTTCTATTAAGTCAAAATTGGGAGTGGGAGAATTAAAAATCACAGCAACATTCTTGTCAGGAGTAAGAGCATCATAAAGTCTCTGCCCCTCTATAGTAAAACAAAACCATCACTTATAAAATAATAGCGATGGTTATTATCATTACTAATAACCATTACTATTATGGTGATGGAAACCATTTCCTTTAGTATGGTTGGATGTGCCATACTAATATTTGGCTCTTTTTAAATAAAATACAACACATTTTTATTGTTAAATATTTAAAAAGTTGAGCTTTCACTACAAAAACTAACAAGTCAGGTCAAATTAATTCATGGAAGCATATGGTTGGCAAAACCACAAATATTCAGGTTCTGTATGTCATCAAAATGATCTGAGCAAGATTTGGAATCAGTCCCATAAATTATTGTAATTGAATATTAGAAATAAATGCTTTGATTTAAAACGGTGGAGGTTTGATGGTCTTGCTGTGTCGGTGTGGGAGGTGATATGGTTTATGAATGAATAAGCAGAAATATTTATAAAATGCTTGAACACCATACGATGTGCTGAAGAAGCAGGAAGTTAAACTGAGAAAACAAGCAGAATTTATTATGTGTTCATTTCATCCATTCTGTTCTTCCTGACAGAAGCCCTAGAAAAAAACTGATGGAGCCCACCAGTGAGTTATAAGGTCCAATTAATCTGTGTCTCTCCCTGCAGCACCCTCCAGACACTGAGGAAAGGGCAGAAGACGTAAAGAAAGAGGCCTGTCACTGATAAAGAAGAGAGGATAACTTAACCCATCTGAAAAGGGACACTGCGGTGATGGCTGAAGCACCTCAAGAGGAACAGCAGCATCAGCAGCTGCAGGAGGAGGAGGAGGAAGAGGAGCAGCAGCTGCCAAGCTCTGTGGAGACCAGTGAATCTGATGAAGGCTCCGAGGAACCAAATGAAGTCGTCAGAAAGGCTCGACCACTTCTGTCCATGAGGTCCATGAGCACCATGAGCACAATAGACCCAGATGACGACTACCCCAATATGATCGTTTTCAGAAAGGTAGGAGTGAAGAAAACCTTCTGAAACTTTTTAAATTATTAGGATCTGCAGAAGACAATAGGTCCATATTTGAAGTAAAAAATATGTTGCGAAAAATTACCAAAATATAGGGAAAAGTTGTCATAGTGGCAACATTATATACAGAAAACTAAACCTTGGTACGCATTACTCAATTTCTATCCAAAGGAAAGGTTAGATGACAAAATCTGTGACTCACATATGAGTTAAAGACAAAAGTTTACATGATTTTATGCAATGAGGAAGAAGCAGTTGTGGAGTGTATTGTCTGTGGGAGAACCAACAAGATATTTAAAAAGCACAATATGCCATGTCTAGCCTGCTTGAAATTCCCAACAGCTCACTTGGTTGCTAGGTAACATGGCCGGTCTTTACAGGCGTAAAGGCCAGCGGCTTTACGTGGCTGGGCTTACCAACGGGCCCCCCGTGCCCACGAGTTAACGGGGCAGTGCACACAGATTTTGACTTAATAATTGTGAGGTTTTGGAAATGGTTTGTTTTCCAGACATGAAAACAATAACATCTTGCTAAAAAGTTGCTGGGTGATTATTACTACTTTTTTTTTATTTAAAATTTTTTAAATGTGCTTACTGTTTTTAGAAACATAGATATAACATGATGTTTTGCTCTAAACACCCTTTAATACCCAGTTCAATGCTCTTTTGTTCATTTTCATTAGACAGAAGATTTCCTTTAAATGATTTATACATCTTCTTTTTTAAAATGTTATCCGGCTCCAACGTTATTTGGCTCCTTAATCTTGAAAAGATGAATTGTGTGAAAATTCTGGCATAACTGTGTACAGCTCTGGAAAAAGTTACAAGCCCACTGCAGTGAACCCCATTTAAAACCTGTTAGTTATTCCTCCAAATGTTGATTTCTGAACTCTTCCTGAGTTAAAACATTAGTATTTTTTTTTGTTTCTAAATCAATATGAACCTGTTTTTTTTTTGCATTACTTGAGTTCTGAAAGCACTGAATCTTTGTTGTTATTTTGACCATTTCTCATTTCTTGCAAAAAAATACTAAATTTTTGCTTGGAATTTCAGACATGTTGTCAGTAGTTCATAGAATAGAAGAACAATGTTCATTTTACTCAAACACATAACTATAAAAAGTAAAATAAGAGAAACTGATCATTTTAAGTGGTCTTATTTCCCCCCCATAGTTTATTGAATTATAAAAATGGTGGTTTGGACTCAGGCTTTGATTTTCTCTCTTTTTTTGGTTTGTTACCGCTTTGGGAGTTCTCTAAAGCAACATTTGCCGAGACAAGGGATGTGTAGAAAAACATTCATCTACAATGCATATGATCTCAGTCATCATCCTGACTCATATTTCTTGAATCAGACATAATTATTCCTTGTAATCAAAATGTATATCATAAAAGGGTGAGGAACAAGATGACCTCAGCTCTCCAACATGGTGTTGCTGTTCTGTAATGTCTGTTTCATCAGCCTCTAAAGTCAGTATCACCCTTATTGTTTTTCTTTGCTAATGAGAGCAGTACAGTGACTTCCATGGATTCCCATGTGGCCTTCACATCAACTTGAGTCATAAAACATTATTTGCACATGCAGATTTACAAGGCAGGTGATTAATTATCTTAAAAGATTTAGATTTAGATGATAAATAAAACATGAGCTGAGCCACCTCTGGTCTTGGTGGATGAGAGCCTGGCTCATTAACTTTTAGAAAATACGGCTGGATGTTGGTCTTTTAGGACAATGTCCCTCTTTACGATGTCAATACCAATTTTGCTCTTATGGAAGATTGTTACACAGCCTGAGATTCAGCTCAAGTTTTTTTTTTTTTCAGTCCTCTGCTGGGACAGTTTATTATTTGACCCTGAACAATCTGCTCACTGTGAAAATAAGAGCTGTATCTTGTACTGTTTTGGTAAAGTTTGTTGCAACAGGGTTAGAAAATCAACCTGCTATCTTAAACACATTCTGCTGGATTGTAGTTTAGATTATGTAACAAGATGGGGTCAAATTATTGAATCATTTCTAGTTGTTTTACCTATGTAAAAGTCAAAACCTGTTTCTACTCTTTTAATAGGAGTTTCATTTTATGTTGATTCTAAATTTAAGCAGATAAAATTAAGTCAGATTTATAGCTTGTTCAGCAGGCTTGTGTAAATATTACCAGCTCCCTGCTGAAAAATGCAGCCATGGCAGCACTGCTAGTTGACAAGATGAGGTGTCACAGATTGGAATTTGTTCTTCGGAGGCAAAAAAAATCCCTATTTTTATTTTTTATTTATTTTTTTTTTAGCAGGTTTACTTTATTTTTATGCCACATTTTCTGCCTCAGCTT
Source organism: Gambusia affinis (assembly GCF_019740435.1). NCBI lineage: Eukaryota > Metazoa > Chordata > Actinopteri > Cyprinodontiformes > Poeciliidae > Gambusia > Gambusia affinis. The sequence continues at coordinate 6,024,980 of NC_057889.1, forward strand.
AAGTGCTTGACAGCAGGAAGCCTCAAACTTCAGCAAAAAACCCCAAAAAACAAAAAAAACCCCGGAGGAAGTTGAATCTAAAATGTTTCAGTTTCTTAATGACTATACTAATACTCATCCAGTATTTGGGAGGAAGAGAAAACTTTTAAAGTGAAGGTTTCTTCTTGAGTGAATTGGATTTAACCGAAAAATTTAATTGCAAATTGTTTTTTCTCTCTTGATTGGATTTTTTTAGACACAATAATTGTCCAAAAAAGTCATCTTGCAGTAGTTTTTATCGTGCAATTATGCAGATGTATTTTGTTTAACTTCACATTTTGTCCTGTTTCCACCAGAAACTTCAATGCATTTTCATATTTTACAGAATAGACTAACACAAGGCTTGTGCATCACTGTAAAGTTTTCTTCTTTGTCTTAATTTTCTTTTCTCCTAAAATTGAGAGAAAATATATATTGTGAAAACTGCTATCATGAGTGCTAGAAGAGTCTCTGACTTCAGTTTTCCATTTTCATGACCTCAAAAACGTATATTTGACATTTGTTGGATAGTGGTGAGGGTGAAAGTGGGAAAAAGAAATTGTATAAAACATATAAATATTATATGTTCAGGACTATTTCAGCATTCAGTCTATCTGGCTTTATAAATCTACATCAGATAAAATAAGCTGGAGGGGCAGCAGGAATAACAAGATACCAACAGCCACTGTCGGCTTTGATGAATGAGTTTCTGGTGCAGGAGGGGATGGAGATAGAAAGAGAAAGTGAGGATCAAGGCTGAAACACAAAGAAAGGAAACAATAAAATGATGTTGGAAGAGTAAAGAGACTAAAAGCTCAAACTTTCATAGACTGATGGGTACGATGTTGGCAGAAAGACTGCAGTGAGTAAGCAGCAAATTTCTGTACTGAAAAACCAGAGCTCTGACACTCCGGGCTCACTAAAATAGACTAAAATATGGACCAGAATAGAAGTTCAGTTTCTCTTTTCCTCCTCTACATACAAGTGCAACATTCAATACAGACCACTACAATCTTGTCGATCATCTTGTCAATCGGGATCTCTTGCTTTTTTCTGCTTAAAAACATGCAGCAGAAATAGTTTTGCATACAGCTTTTCTGAAGTATTTATACTAGTGAACATGAAATGTATAGATGTCTGTAAGTGCTGAAATGTAAATGACTCTATAAACCATATTTTGTGTAATTGAGTGGAAGGCAATCCTGTCCTAACAGTTTATAAAAAGTCTTCATCAACAAGTGAAAGAAGCTTTTCACTGGTAACCAGTCAGTTTTCACAAGATTTGTCAAGATTTATCAGACTACTTCTTAAGTAATGAGCTTTTGAAAATTTTGAATTACTTGATGCAGTTGTTTTCCTTAAACAATACACAAAGAATGCACTAAAGAAAATGCTAAAGCACATTTAAAGTTTGGTGCAGAAAATTTGGACAAGCCAGTGAAATACTGAGGAAACTCTTAGGTTGTGTTTGTTTTAGAGGAGAAATGGCTCGGCACATCACAATCAGAACACAATACTAAGTGTGAAGTTTGGAGGTGTGGGGGCTGTCTTTTGGGACGCGCTACCAACAGTCTTCACATAATTTGTGGAAGGATGCATGCAGAAATGTACCGGAATGTTCTGGGTAGAAATTTCAAGGTGGAAACCTGAGAGCAGAAGCTTAACAATCATCTCAGAAGTGAGGGAGATACTCTATTGAAAGATTTACTGTCTTCTCACATTCTGCCGCATCTCTCCTTAGAGGCTGAAAACATACAATCACTAACAGCCACAGTGCAGCGCCGTATAAAGTTCTTTAGACTATATACTAACAAAATATAAAGTTTCAGTTGCCAGTTTTTGCTGAGTTGACACAATTGCCCACAACGTGATGTACAGAAATCAGAGAATTAGGTGTAGTACCAGGATTAGCTAACTAGCAAGGACTGTAACATTTGTGTTCTTGTTAACTTGCTTAAAATGATTGGTTAACTAGTTGTCCTTTATCTAACATCTGCATGCAATAGCATAATTCAACTTCCAAGGTTTATTTTGGGGGAAAAATTTGCACTTTATTTTGCTAGCTCTGACTGATTTGCTGAACATAATTCTGACATAATGTGCATCACATAATGTTCATCACTTCTCAGCAGCATGTCTCCCATGAATCCACAGGTATAACACAGGCATTGGCATTTGTATGCTCATGATAATAACCTTAGGGTGCAAAAACATGTTACCGTATGATATAAACAGATTAAACAACAGTCGTAAGAAGTGCAGGGGATAGAGGGAACATGTCCTATGTGTAACCCCCATTTCCTATCCTCAATGACCAGGTGGATGACATCGTATTGATATTTAACAAAATATGAAAATAATCAAAACATTATTTGAAAAACAACAATCATAATGTATAACGGGGAAGATTTAGCTGCAGGGAATTCGAATCTTTTTACAATGAACATGCTGCCTCTGTGGTAAAACAATTGGCTGTAAGCTGATTTGCAATATTTGGCAATAAACACGGCTGTGCGTTTATGAAATGTGTAAGTCCTACACAACAGTCTCATTAGGATTTCTGCCTAAAATGTCAAACATCCACAATGGTATGCCAGTGTTTGGTGCTAATGGTTAACTATCTAAAACTTTACAATAACCTCCCAGTTTTACCCTCTGACGTTTAACTGAACTGAAGTCAGTTTCTAGTGGTTTGAGGGTTAAATAAAGGCGAGATGATTCTGGGTCAGGGCTTCAGGAATAATTAGGCAGAGAAATGAAGCCTCTCTCTTCTGCAGGGAGCAATTTAATCTTCTATGCAGATGGTGTTAGAAAGGTGAACAACTTCACTCTTCCCTTTCCTCTTCCTACTCTTCCAACTCTTCTTTTAATCACTCTGGTTGATGCACTGTATACATTTCTGTGTAATCGTGGGTGTAGAAAGTTTTAATTCCATCTTAAATTTAAAAATCTCTCAAGTTTTATTGTAGCTCTGAGCTACATCAGACATTCATTGTACTGTATTGCACATTTTTTCAAATTCATTGTATCATCTTAGTTCCAGTTCTGCGTTACTGTATTAATTTACATTACAAGAGGCTACTTACATGAACATGACCTGCAGATGATTGTAAATGAGAAAAATTTTACCTCAAAATTCACATTTTCCCCTGTTAGCGTACATGCACTCAGAGATTATATTAGGTTGAGGAGATTCAGCGCTGTCGACCAGAGCCAGGAGTGTTGACTCACATTTTTTCCTGCATGAATTCAAGCCTGTCAGCCAGCATCTGCTCATAAACACTGCTTGGGCCTGTGTGTGTGTCTGTGTGCACGTGTCATAAGGAAAGAAAATGAGATGCAGTGAATTTGTCTACGGGCGTGTACAGGCGTGTGTGACTTTTGGCATATTGGGCCTTCATTTTTATTATTTGTGATTTTTTTTCAGCAACAATAGCAGCTGTTGAACTGAGAGCCTGTTTACTTATCAGCCTGTTTGCACACACACCCTCCCCATATTTTTCTACGGGCCACTCTGAATGGGCTGCAGGCTTTGGATGCTGACCTTCACTGAAGTATTCAAAGTTTTGATACATTTCAAAAGCTTGTGTGTGCATAAGCAACTGACTTTTGTTTTATCTAAAAGTACTTAGGAAGCCTTTAAGATATGATGGCAAGTGAATTTAGATAAGAAAAATAATGAAATTTGACTTTATATAGTAAAGCTATTATAAAAGTTTTTAGTTTCTTATTGAGCAGGTTTATTGAGTCCATAAAACAAAATGTAGGAACAGAGTACATCTCTATATCCTTGAAATACTAGCTGCATTTTGAATTACCGTAGGTGATCAATGAAGTTTAGGCAAGTAAACAAAATTGCAATCATGGCTTAGGTTTACTAACATTTTTTTCATCCATCCAAACCAATAAGTCACCAATTAAAAGTTGGCCACAAATGTGGAATGATGTGCTTTATTTGTACAAATAATAATCCAAGGATTCAAAGAATTTAAGGGATAAATCTAACATGAAGCTAATAACCTAAGAAATGGACGACATCCCTAAACAAAACGATATGACAGAATCAAATAAGTCACAAATAAAATGGGGGCTAAGAACGCAAACATGAAATACTCCATCCTTAAGCTTTACCAGAAATCATTGGAAGTTCTGTTTTTAAGAAATACTTCACAATAATGTAACTAATCTGATATACTAATTTTACCTAATATGCTAACTGTAGTATCAAATACTTTTCTACCAGATTTTCAATAATCTTTTCAATATGAGAAAGCTTAGCTGAAAGGATAAACCTCTTACTAGCTGAGGAATCTGTAGTATTTAAGGGTTCAAACAGCAGCTTTACATTTTCCTCTGACTCGTCTAAAGTTCAGCGAGTAGTTTTTCTGTAAACTTTATTCAATGACAATGACTGAAATTGCAAAAATGTTTAAAGGACGCGATGGTGTCTTCATATGGTCTAAAAGTTTGGAAAAAAGACAGTAAAAGTTGGTGTAAATATTTTTAGGACTGCAAATAGAGAAAGAAGCATGACAGACACATGGTTAGAGAAAAAGTTTAGAGCAGTCTTTAAATTTCTAAGGTGATGCGAAAGCAGTCCTAGTTATCTGCAGCTAAATGAGCTTCCTTGGTCAGATTAATCACTGAAATTAATTTTATCCAATTACCTTCTTGATGCATACAGAACAGATTAGTCAAGTTTTAATACTATTATTGACATTCCTAATCATTTGAAATCAAACATATACATGCACAGCCATGCTGATTTTAAAGAATAGCCTGGTTTTAAATTTCCTTTAAAAAAAAAAAGAGTGCACACTTTTTTTGTCATTCAGAAACTGCATTTTACTTGGAGAATTGATCCTTAGACAAGAAACTTGATGCATTCTAACTTTCTTACTTTTCTTGTTCTCAGAAATTTTGGTTTTTCGCACCTTAACTAGTGTGAAAATGACTTTAATCTTAAATTTCTTACCCATTTTCCCTTAGAACAAAAAGTTCCCCTGTGGTATCTGCTGCTCTTAGAAAAAAGAGTTGATCAGAATGTGACATGATGCATTTCTAATCAGTGGTCTCTCTCAAATCTGATCAATAGACTCGCCACCACACCCATCAATAGCCGGCAAATTGGGAGAGAGAAAATATTGGCAGAACAAACATCATAGGAGTGAAAAAGGTCACTTGTTAGGAAAGAACAAATTCGACTGGATTTATCTCAAGCACATAAACAAAAGGTGGACTTTGTTTATCTCAGAGATCACCTATCGCACCTTTCCCACGAGGACTGCCCTTTCTGCACTCCCTCACTGATTGCAGCTCTTTGCCTGTTGTCGCTGTCCCCATCTGGAAAAGCACCAAAGGCCAAAACAACTTGAGTGATTTCACTGATGTGCTTTTGGTTTTAGAAATTTTACCACCTGCCAACTGTCAAATCTTTCCTTCAAGGGCCTGACACTTCGATTACCCAATCTAGCTTTTGTGTGGCCCATCATCCTCTTGAATCACTCACTGTGAGCCTCACAAGAAAAGCCAACTCTCTCGTCACTTATAACAAAGATGTCTCTTTAAGAAATTTATTTTCCCTCTGTATTACAGGTTTCGCAATAAATATATTGACAAATCTAAAAAGGAAATAAGATTTGATTGTAATTGCATTGATAATTATGAATATATTTGATTTACAGCTGAAATGAAAGTTTACATACATTGAATAAAAAGATGCAAACACTTTATTTCCTTCACAGTCTGAAGTTAAATCAATCTGTACTTCAACAATAATGAAAGAACGAGACTTAGATTTATTAAATGTCTTCACATTCATAAATTTAAATTTTTAGTTTCAACTCTCCATAATTGAAATAATGTTTATGGACATAAACCAATCAATCTGAAGTTCACAACCTATTTTCCCAACATTATTTTTTATATGATAAGACTGGATGAAACGTCAAACTTATAAATGATGCACAGTCTGAAATGCAAGAACAATATTCTTTGTCTGGAGGTTAGGATTAATAAATTTTTGTTGCTGCCAAGTTATTTTTGAGCTTGCCTTTTTCTTGTATGAATGCCAGATGAATAACAAAGATTACATTTTCTACACATTTACATTATTAGCAATCGATTTTCCACAAATTAGTGCAGCGAACGCTCATCCTGTTAGTGATTTACATACTTTTAAACACATTTCAGCTTGATGTAGTGCCGCTCTTTACATTAATTGGAAAACGATTTGTTAATGGGGAAATTCAGTCCTGATTTATTTTGGACCTTTTGGATTTGATCCTCTTTTCTCTACCATAAATTCCAGTCATGCCTTGTAACTGCAATCCGTGGCATATTTATTAGGCAGTTTCATATATCAAAGCTGTTGACTGGAGAACAAGGGCATGAATCATGGTTCACTGATTCCCAGCAAAGCTCTGCAATCGACTTTGTGTTCAAGCAAATAATTCAGCTCTAGACTACTATTTTGACCACCAGATAACGTCTGTTTATTGTAAAGGGTAATCTTTAAACAAGTTTAAACAACTGAAAGAAATGTTTACTCAATTTTCAAACTGTAAATACTCCAAGTGAAGATCAGTGCAAAGCGAAAACTGAGCTGGAAAGGAATGTGTGTGTGTGTGAAGTGCTGATGGGTAACACTGCCTGAGAAAATGTTCATGTATGGCTGGTTTGAGGTTTACATCCTTCTTGTCGCTTAGAGGATGAATAAGCACATGTATTCACAGCACAGCTGGCTGCAGATTTCTGAGAAGAGCTCTTTGCAACAGAGCAGGTAGAAAATGGCAGGCTAATCAAATCAAGGTGATGGGAAGAAGCTAATTAGGAGGAGCTGAAATCACAAATTTCACTATGACGAAGTGATTACTCATCACTTTTACATTTTACTTTTTTCTTATGTTTTCGTGAGAATTATTGGTGCAATTTGGGTAATGCATCCCTGAAATGAATATTTTTGTGAGTAGGTTTTTTACCAAGAGAAATTGCATTCAAATGACAGGTAATCCAAGCACACTGGTGATAAATGTTTTGAATTGGAGTTCTTTATTGGGTAAAGTGACACAGTACAGTTTAAACTTTGTTTTTGAGACATAGCCAAAAGAAGGTTTCCTCAAATGGAATAAACTGCATAAATCTGGTTGCGTAAGCATAGAAAAATAAAACCAAGAGCATTATTGTCGCCGCCATGCTTCACTGTGGGTTTGGTGTTTAAATAGTGCGACTTTAGAAACAACAACAAAAAAAAAAGAAATGGAAAAAGACATCTCCCGGGACTTTCTGGTTCTGGTAGCCCCAATTTGAGGTTGGAGTGGTCTCTACATCCTTCTGAGTTTTCTTGATCAGTCTTTACATCAATTTTGAAGAAACTACCTTTTTTCTTCTATATACCCTTTGTTCTGGCTATTCCCCTTTTATTTTATGCTGTTTTGTCACATTCTTCTCCTGTCTGATACTATAATTTCATAAGGTCCCTGTAATCATTTGTAACCAATTTTGTAGAATTTTTGAAACAAGGCACTTTCAACATAGTGTGTACTAGCCTGATTTTTCTTTGTATTTACAGTTGTTACAGATGGAGTTTAGTTGAATTGAAAAGATATCAGCAAAAAAATTTGTTTTGATCACAAAGCCTTCTTTTTATGCTTTATTCTAAGAAGTGAAGCGTGTTCGATTCTTGCTGAACAGGATTGTCTTTTTTTTTTTTTTTTTTTACATTTTGCTCTAAACATTTCAGAGTGAGGTGATCTTTGTATTCTTTTAAATTTGTCCTTATTGACAAAAATGTTTGGTTTAAAAACTTTCCCTTTTCATTTAGAAAATGCATCCTGGATTGTGTCATGGACTCCTCACTGTTATGATCTGCAAATCACTCAGTGAATATTGGTACATCAGCATGCTCCATTCAGGGCGGTGGACTATTTGTAGCAGAATCTGGTGCCAGCAACGAGTAAGTGGTAGCAGTCCTTGCCTTGGGGAGAGAGCATTCCCGGGGCCTGCAGAAATAATGACATCCTGAGTCCCTACTGAGTTCCTGTTTCTATCAGGTCTAATCCAAACTAATCCTCCTCAAAGTACACACCCTGCAGCAATCCTTCAGTTTTCAGGTTCACTTGGTTCTGATATGAACCAAGAATTTAATTCACAGGATTTTCTGACTGATCAAAAGCAATAATGTTACATTTTCAGTAAATCAAAATGGAATTGGTTAACTCTTATGCTATCTTTGATTAAAGATGAAACCTAGTTTGCTTGTGATCTACAACTAATTGACTAGTTCCAGGCATTTAAGCATGCCATTGTTAGTTTACATCTGAGCAAGGAGGCACTGGAGCTGGCAAAGAGAAACGACTTTACAACTAGATGCACTTGAATGGATTTGATTTGAAATGCTGTCTGAATTCCTTGTAAGCTCATTCTCTTGTTTACTCCAAAGTGACGGGGAAGACCGATTTGGTTTTGCGAATCTATTGAGGCATCAATGTGTTTGTCATGCTCTGGTTGTGTCGGACAGCAGGCGTCTGAGGAACCCTACCTGGCCCTGCTTCTGTCTGTGCTGGCTTGAGATTGCAACCAGTCTGCAGAGGTCTTTTTGAGTGTGTGTGTGTGTGTGTGTGTGTATGTAGTGGGTTTGTCAATGCATCTGTGAATCTTTTTGGTTGTTTTTCAGAATGACATGTACGGCAAAAGCATTCAAAGCAGATGGTTTTAAAATTCAGACTGGACACCAGCTGTACTTCAGGAGACTAAGCAGGGTGGGAAGCTTTGATAAAAGCTTTAAATTTTAAGGTTTCATATAACAGTATTTGGAAACAATAATCTTTCTTACTAATACAATGTGTGGAAAACATAAAACTGAATATTATTGTTAAAGAACATGTGTAAATAGTAGAAGTCCACCCTAATGGCAGGAACCTCTTCATGAGATTTTGGCCTGAATCTTTTCAAATTAGATGTGAGATCAGATGGTTAACAATACAGCAAGTTCTGCAGTAATATCCTAATCACCCTAATTAAATCTGACATGTTAAAGAAGTGTAACACATAATGTTGCAATAAACAATAAATCAATTGCGTGATAATTTAATATCCTAACTGGTAGTTTTAATTGTTTTACCTGTCTGTGCCTCATGAGGTTTTTAAAGGGCAGTTTTGTTTATAATCGATTGTATTTATGGTTTTGGTTGCATTTATTTCTATTTTTTTATTTTTAAAATGTCTTCCAGTTCCAGTGTTGATTGTTCTTTTTAAATTATAGCTAGATCTTGGTTTCTGATTTCTGATTTTTCAGTCTAACTAAATCATCAACGACTGATTTTCTTTTGAAGGCTTGACTTTAGCATTAAAGTTTAGCAATTTTTGGCAAGTATGCATGACATTTTCCTTATCTGACAGAGAGAATAATTTGATAAATGATCAAATAAATAGACTCAATCTAAAACCAGGAACGCGACTCTGACACAGCTACAACATTAAATGCAAGACATTGAGAATGTCAAACTATTTTAGCATGGCTTAGATCTCTAGATCAGATAGGATTCGGTGCTCGACTTCAGCATATTTGATTTGTTTGATTTGTAATTGTAGAAAGCAAAGAAATATAGATTTTCACACAGAGGAACTTTTTAAGAGTTTCTGATGACGGATAAAGTGTGATGGCTTGATGCGATGAATCTATTTAGCTTTCCTGATCAGCGGTGGGTGTCATCTTTTTGCATGCTAAATGTTTCAAATTTTAATGGTGTGTTTAATGTTAAGTTTTGTTTTCCATCAAGCTGTTTGTAAAGCAACTCCAGCTGTCAGACTGTTACTTATGTGTGACAAAAATTGTTTCACTGCTTTCACTTCTGCCCATATTTAACTATATTATCTTTTGTGAATGCTTCCACAGCTGCTCTGAATGTCTTGTTTTATTTACGTCAGGCATCATAATGCTTTTTATATCAAAAATAATGCACCAGTTTTGAAGCAGTATCAAAGAGCACAGTTTCCCATCTCACTGAAAAATGTCATATTGACTTTTAAAATGCTACTATATTTAGTTTCAGTTTATTCGAGTTGCAAATGAGCTTTTATTTGCTGCCAGGGATTAGGAAGGCAACTCACACAAAGGTATTGTTGATAACAAACACAGATCAGTGGCCAGAATCCCAGCAACACAAAATTTTAATTAGAAGCTATATTAAGGAAAACGCACAAAAGAAAATGTTTTTGAATTGTGTGTTGGATTACAGCCTCTTCTGTGTGGGTGTTGCAGGGTTTGCTTTTGTATGACTCTGTTCTGCATGTGAAATGTATTTATGCAGATGGTGACTAACTGCAAATAATGAACGTCTCAACAGCACAGGATAAGTGAGCATTTTGTTTATCTGGGGTCTGTGGCACCACAATTCTTTGTTGTTTACACAGTAGTCGTTTTTGGGTTTTTTTTTGTTTCGTCCCTCTGAGAAAATCGTTTTATCCCTAATTAATCTCCCAGATATTCACGCCTTAACCGGATTAACATATTGTTTTGTTGGCAGAACAATGATGCAGCCGTTTTCTGGACTGTAATGAGACGTAGTACAACCTCCTTACTCGCTTGTCGAATTTGGCAGAAATTACAAAGGATGGCACATCAAAGGGCCCCGAATGCACAATGAACATGCACATACATGTCCTCCCCACATTCAGAATGAATTAGGGAGAAATTGGGCATTAGAAAGGGAGATGGCAGGGAGTTCTGCAGAGTTAAATTGAATACATTGAAAAAGGTGTTAATATTTTGATTGCTAGTTGAGCTGAGCTGTGAATAAGTACACCTGCAGTCATTATTGTGCTAATGCTGCACAGAGATGCTTCATCCTGATCTGGTCACACCTGCCTGATGAATTTTATTGGGTTTTTTTTCTTAGGTGCTAATAGAGAAAACCTAGTGAAACTGTACATTACTTTCAAAGCTGTCTCTTCTTATTGCAGAGTTGTCTGAAAACAAATCTATTATTTTTACTTTGCCGCCCAAGGCCTCCTAATGGGTTTTCCTGAGTTATTCTTTTACCCCTATTGCTTTATTGTCTATGAGGAACATTTGGATGAAGTTTGAAGGAAAATTACTAATCAATCAACTAATCAACTAATCTTCATTTATCAATTTTTTTTAAACTAGGGAGAGATTAATTTTCCAGGCTATTTCCCCAAAGAAATCTAGACTATACAATTTGAAAGAAGCTGGGCTTTGTCTTAAATTGTAACCAGTGTAAACTGGTTCCCAATTACCTGTAAAAAACATAAATGGTAAGGTAATATTGATAAACCTGTTTTTGCTTTCTGTTGACTTGGGTCTTAGTAATGCACAGCTCCCCAGTAAATGTTTATATACAGTAAAAGAATGTGCTGGGAATTGACTCAGGTTATACATCATTACCTTTCTCCTGTCCCCTAGATGCAATCAGAAATTAGCAAAAATACCTTGCTGTGATAATTTTAAAAAAGTGTATAGTTTCATAGAAGTTTCTGTGCATTGAAGCGTAATTATACAGTCTTTTGTTTGACATCGATATTCGATTAATATTCAGCTGGTTAATCTTTTTGCAGTATTTCTAGAGTTCTATCCTATGGTCAGGTCCATCATAAATAGTCACATAAGGTAGAATAATACTAGTCTATGAGGCTTTATGCCTGTAGAGATGAACAAAAATGCTGTACAGAGGACTTTGCTGAGAAATAATGGGTTTTTCAGTCTGAGAGAGTTGGACGTGGCGATATGAACCGAGATGGTAGAGGTTGCAGTGCCAAGTGGCAGGTAATGATTAATGAATGTGAACTTTTGTCAAGCATGCTCTTCATGGAGCCCGGAGTCCATTAGAGAACCTGGATGGACTTGCAAAAAACATAGATGAAAAAGACAGTCCACATTTATCTGATGGATGACCCAGAAGTAAGACTACACATTGTTTTTACATTAGTGTCTCCTCTCAGTATGCTGTCTCTCATTCTGTCTGCACCGATCAATCAGTGGCTGCATGCCTTCTTGTCTCTTATAACTTGTAGAAGTCCATTGACACTGCTCTTGCTTTCACTGCCTTCTGACAGATTATTGCACCTGCAGTTTCACTTGGTTCGCCTTTCTGACATAAAACCTCAAAATGTCAAGCAGTTGTCAAAGGTAAACATGTCTAACTGCCCCCAGGACATTATTAATCTAGCAAGTTTAAATACATGCAGCCTTCTGATCATCAAGTAATATTAGAACTTCTTGATAGGACTTTATACTCGAAATATTATGACCTGTATTTGGGCTGCTGTAATCGATTATTTTGGTAATCGAGTATTCTATTGATTTTTCTGATGATTAATAGAGTAAACGAATAAAAAATTTGGTAACATTTTTATTTGAAAAGGGTACTGAACAAAAATGAATGTCTAATATTCCAGATTTAGTTTACGTATTCATCACAGTGTAAGAGATGAACTCTTACTTTGCCCAGGCATTCATAACTCTTGTGTCCAGGTGAATGACTGGACTGAACTTAAAAATCAGATGTTATGGTTCTAGCAGTTAGCATTCTTCAACAACTCTTAGGTGGAGGTGAGAAAATGTTGCGCAACACAAATAATCACCCGAACAGAAAACATGGTGCGCTAAATAAAACATAATTTAACAACGCTGTGAGACAGATCATTTGCCTCCAGGAATTTTAATAATTGAAGTACTCGCATCATTTGAAGAATCGTTAGAGCCGTACTTGTATTATTCCGACTTTGTTCTCATAATAGTATGACTGGGTTTCTTCTTTCCACACCTACCAAAAGACTGGATTTGTGGAGTACACGGCTGATAGTTTTCAATAGATTCTTCCAGTCGAGCTGTGGATCTCTGCAGCTGTTTCTCTGATTAAAGCTCTTCTTGTCCAGCCTGTCGCTTTAGGTGGACAGGCATGTCTGGGTAGATTTGCAGTTTTCACATACTCTCTCAAATCTTCCTCTCCCATACTCCACATTATCAAACAAGCTGACAACTGAACGTTGCTGCCCACGATGTCCAAATCTTTGGATATTGTTTTAGAACATAACCCTGCTTTGAGCTTCTCCACAACCTTCTCCCTGACCTTTCTGCTGTATTCCTTGGTCTTTACGATGTTGTTTGCTCAGCAATCATCTCAAACTCTGAGGGTTTCACAGAAATGTACTTCTACTGAAATTGGTTGCACTGGATATCATTTTGTGTTTCTATACTAGTCCATTTAATAGCTTTTGTTTGGTTTAGTGGACTAACCTTTTAAAAATAAGTATCTGATTTGACCTAGATTGTTTAGAAAATGTGTATGTATTAAAATTTTTATATGTCACAGATGAAATATTTGACTCTCCTGGCCAGTGTCGACGTCTTGTCAGACAAGTCTCTTTATTCTTTCAAAATCTGTGCCGAGCTCCCTGAACAGAATTGGAGCAGGCTACATTTGTCAATGAAATGATTCATTATTTAGGTTTTAGTATTGCAAAGTCTGTTTGATATTTTTATTCTTCAGCAAAGTTAAGTTAATTCAGCGTTTGAGTTGATGTCCTCATTCGGATTCCAGCTCATCTCTTTTTTTTTGCATCGGTCTCTTCTCCCTCACTCTTCACAATAAACTGCATATTGTACAGTGTGAATTCAGTGTTGACAGATGCAATACTTTCGCAAAAAGAGAAGTAGGCCATCCTATGACTGAGCTCCACTTGGAAACTCAAAAGCTATTGGGGTTAAAACTCTCCAGTTTCATCTTAGGCTTGACCAGTCTAGCAGGGAGACTGCTCAATTCAAAAAGATGAAAATGCATGGTCAGTAATGAAAGGTATCTATAAAAGGTATGTGGCACATTTTACCCTTATCAATGCTACATGCTTTAGCAAAATGGGGTGTCTTATTATAAGACGCAGTGGTTGCTGTCTGTAACTTCTTCACAGCTATAGAGGAGCCCATAGTCTACGCTACACCAAAAGGCAATGAAAGCAGGGCAAGGCTGATAAATTTCCTGCAGATGCAGCTTGTCAACCTACAGCTTCAGTGGGAGTGGGAAATCTTGTAACGAGTCTCAAATGTGGCAGCGTGATGAGATGGATGTGACACTGGATCTTGTTACTGAAGTTGAAGGAAAAGGGGACTTCAATATTACATTCAGTTCTGTCAAAACACATGAGGAAAAAGTAGAAATATTACATAAGTCTCTTTATTCTTACAGCAGTTTAAGAAAAAGTAAATGTTTCTTTATAAGCTGAAGTCTCACTCACTAAAGAGCAATAATTATGTGAATTATGTATGAGCTAAGAGTAGTACTTGAACGATTATTAGACTTTTATTAAAATGAGACCTAAGAAAAAAGTTTTTTAGAATCACTGCTATAGAAGAGCTGAAACCAAATCAAGACAGTTTTTACTTAGCTTCTTCAAAAATAGCATCTCTGAAAAATAGCCAGAAAGTTGTTGTAGTATATTCCTTGCTGATGAAAATATTGCAATATTATCTGCTAAGCATTAGAATAATAAATTCCTTTATCACCAAGTCTTCATCACACAATTGCTCACATGATTTTCTGTTTCAGTTTTTTGTACATTTATTTGCTTTAAGCTAACCCAGCTACTAATGATATTTTACTTTAAGGACAAAAGCTATCCAATCCAACCTGACCTTATGTGAAGTTATATTAACCCCATCCTATAAATTGAATTTCACTGGCCAAACAAAATGTTATTTCAGCCAGATCTGTGAAATCAAAAGAGCAACTTAAATAGAAACTAATGTGTTTAGAACGAGGTATGATGTGTTGCTTTTTGTAACCCCTCAATACAATAACCTACGTTGTCCCATAAAAAATAAATGTTGACCTATATTAACCTGGAAAGGGTTAAAAAACAGTTTTTTTCTAATTGTAAAATCTGTGAAAAGTTTTTAAAAACAGTTTCTAGTGAACAAAACAATAGTTCACCAACAGACACAAGATCTCTTATCACTTCTAAACGCAGAAATACTGTAAATCAATAGTCATTTTGTGTGAAAGGTGGTGAAGACAACTGAACATTCTCCCAGCTACATTTATCTAAATATAATTTAAAATACTATAGCAAATGTAGATTGTAGTTGTCTTATCACTGAAAGCTTAACAGTGCTTTCCCTTGACTGTTTTGTGAGCTCACACCCAATTACTTTTTAAGCATCTTGCACCATCTCTGTTTCAGTCTGTAACACACTCTGCACGCGCTGCCTTGTTTTCTCTCGTACTCTGTTGGTAGATAAACACTCTGGCAGAAATTGGGGCCTGCCTTCTTTAACTGAGCAGCAGAAGGTCACATGTTTAATGGTTTCATTTTGCTTCTCTCCTGCTATTTTATGTAGAATTGGTATGCTGAACTTCTTTTGAGCCTCTTTTGAAGGCTGAAAAGATATAGGAGAAAATACCTATTTACAGTTGTGTTCAAAATAGGAGTTTAAATTATGAGTGGAGCTCCATATTCTTGAAATAAGTGTAATTTTCTACTCAGATAAACACAGTGGCAACACTGTATGTTTTGTTCCAGTCTTGCATGAATAAAATGGATTCAAATGACTCTGTAAAGCATAAGAGAAAAAAAAAAACACACACACAAAAAATGTGTGAAGAGTCACTTTCCATTGAACCACCACACCAGTATAACTACTGACTGGCACATGTAGATTGGTATTCTTGCAGAGGTGATTGGACTACATTCCACAATGCTTCTATATTTCTTGGATTTCCCTTTACGAACAAGATGTTGGATGTCTGCGCCAAGTGTTGAATCTTAAGGCTTGTGTGTTAGGTTAGCCACTCTAAAATGTTTCAGCCTGGAACCAAGATAAAGTTCATTTCCTGGTGTGACTGGGTTCATTATCTTATTGATACCATTTACAGGGCATTTCATCTGTTGCATGTCATAACATTGTCTCTTTAGGTATTTTGTTCAAAATAATGCTTTATTCCTATCATGAGAGAAATATCAGACATTTGCTATAGCACACACAAAAATTACTCTTCCACTCATCATTCCATGAAAGGTAACAGTTTGTCCTCCTTACACCCTTCAGTGTTGGCCATTTTGGTTCTTCTTTGGTCCATTTGAATGGCAGTTTCCTCCAAGATATTTTTGTTTCCATTTCAGAGCAGTGGAGATTATTTTACCTGAGTAGTCCAATCATTTTTGCACATTTCCCCTCTTCAATCACCTTAAAGCACGCTGCTCCTCTGAACCATGACTGAAAGACACAGCTAGCTAACACTTGGAGGTATGAACTGTAACCAGCTTGCACATTTGTTGCCTTCATATTTGGAAAAAGAAACCGTTTGAATGTGAATGAATTACTCAGATTGAACTGCACACAATATTGAACACATACATTTTAATTAATTATTCAATCACAAAAAAATCATCTGCTTGGATGAGATCTCCTTTTTCTTCTGTTACTCTGCTGCATCAAAACAACAAATTTACACTGTTTCTACTGTAAATTAAATTTGGACTGCTTATTTATTGTTGCCTTTCTGTTCTTTCAGTTGGCTGAAGTCATGTCTGAAAATATGGCCATCAAAACATGAAGTAATTTTATTTGCAAGTTTTGGCTTTCCACGCTTTAATTAACTAATCATTCTTTTTTTAAAACATTGCACTAGAGTGAGTTTTACAGCAAAGATGAAAATATATAATTTCAATAGCTTAAGAAGGCTGTACACAGAAAAGTATGCAAGAAAAGCAAGGGTGTGCTGGTCTCTAATTATAATGGCAGCAAGATTTATCCAATACAGCTTAAGTGTTTTTGTCCCCTCCTGGTTATTGTGGTTATTGGCATATAAATGAAATGATCTGACAGGCTTTAATCATAGACAAAAAGTAAACACTATGCAGTGGTTCTTTACATAAGAGTTCAGATGACAGCATTGCAGTGTGACAATTCGCTTGTTTCCATCACAGAAGCCAATTTAGCTGTCGTTTTTTTTGTTTCCTGTCTTTCCACATGAAGACAATGTGCATTGCATCTCAGCAAGTTTTTGAAAACAGTTTAAAGGTTTTCAGCAACAAAGCTGCTGAAAAGGACATATCTGTGAAGAATATTTTAAATAAATGTGAAACAAATGTAGCCAAACACAGATATGCTTCTGTAATGGCCTGCTCAGCAAAGAGAAAAGGCTATTACAGAGATGTGTTTGTGTTGATGGGGAGAGATGACTGTAATGTGCATCCAGAGCAGGAGTAATATGATCAGCAGAGTGATGGTGCGATTAGTGAGTCAGCCAACATGAGCAGCTGATGTGCCATCAGCTGCTGGCAATCACAAGTTCAAGGATCTGCTTGACATTCTGAGTGGGCACCTTTCATTACTTTAGACATATATTGGAAAACAAGACAACCTGCCCATTTTAAATGTTCCCTACTTATTTTTGGTGGTTAAAATGGAACTGCAAACCTTATAACTCAATTTTGTTATATATATATATATATATATATATATATATATATATATATATATATATATATATATATATATATATATATATATATATATTTACATTTGATTTGTCTATAAGCACAAACCGTTTTAATTAATTATTCAATCACAAAAAAATCATCTGCTTATAAATAAGTATTTATGCAAAAATATTTATTTTTGCACAAATATTTATGCAAAAATAAATATTTTTTATTTGAATTTTCTGCTGTATATCAACACAAAGTAGAATAATTTTGCATGAGTGGTTTTAATGTCTTGTTTTGTTTGCCTTATTTAAAACATTTTTCTTTGTAGCATCATTCTTACATTGCCCTACATTTATAAAAGAACAAGGTTCTTGCAATGTTTTTGCTGCCACTTAAAAGGTCTTTACGTTTTTTTTATTTTAAATTTGTTACATAATCCTTCTTTTCTTCTTATTTTTGTAAAGTGTTTTATTTATTTATCATTAAAGTTTGTTTTTGTTCGAGTTATTTTATGTTTCTATGTCTTTTTATTTTCTGTTTTAAGTTACAATTTGTGAAATGTTGTTTTGCTGAAGTTGTATAGAGCTATTTTTGCCAAACAACACTATGATAGACTAGCAGAAAGTCTTGGATAGCATCTCAACCCAAACAAAAATAACTGACAAGAATAAAAAATAAGACTGTGATTCAGATAAATCTGTCAGGATAATGGGCACCAGGGGCCATTTTCTTTACCTTGCATAGCCACATATTCTGAGAAGTGATGATAGAGGAGCTGTTATGGCATTTCAGATAAGTATGGATTTTATGAATCTCTGCCTCTTTTTCTCCTCTATCAATAAAGCCTATTAAGTTGCTGACATTAAGTCATTCATCAAAGTTTCCTGGCCTGTCAGTCTGATGTATTACAGTACGGCATAATGCTGTTCAGGTCTATGAACCTTAATTATTTTTGAAAATATCTTCCTGATTTTAGGCTTCAAGCTCACATACTGCTGTTCCTCCATAAGGAAGGACTTTCAATGTCTTTAGCTCTTGTCCAATCCATGTTTCCTAGGTCTTTATACGACGCCCTGCTGTACTAAATGCACTACTATTTTTGTGGATAAGTAGGTGGGAAGTTACTTACAAATTTTTTTCTTCATGAGTTGCTATTCTGAGTTCAACTTTATCTTTTCTAACTCCAATAATTAGGTCCTTTGACTTTTCTTCAGCCAGAACAGATGAATGTTTGCAAATGAAGGACTTCCAATGAAAAGGTGACTTGAAGCCAAAAGAGCCCTAAAAAAAAAAATATCTAAGTCCCCTTTCAGCTCTACATTTACTGAAATGCATTATCAGATGGACTTAGGCTTGCTTCTGTTAATATTAAATACGGTTGAAGTGATGCGGGGATTCAGATGGTGAGACTAAAACCAAAAGCCCTGAAACCCAGTAATCAATATCCATCAGTTGGTAAACGGCTGAGGACAAACAGACTTGCGCTGATCAAAGGTGACTCATAATGTAGATCTTTTAGTTTTAGTGAGGCTTTATTTAATCAAAGAATGGGAAACGTTAGGAAAAAAAAACAAAACAACTTTTCACCAAAGTGAAAAGTTTGCAGTCCAAAGTTTGTACTCCTAAGAATAATTTTCTCATTTTTCCACCCCCTTGATTTTAAATTGAGAGCTTTACAGATTATTGTCAGGTCATGAAGATGGACACCTGAAACTTTCCATGTATTGAATGATTTTTATTAGCAAATTAGAGTCCTGCTATAACCTGTTTAAAACAGGCTGTTTTGGATTTTATTTAAAGTAGTAGTACATTGGGACCACACACACCCTCTGATCTTCACTAGGCAGCAAACTTGAGCAGACTCATTTGTTAAACTTTTCAAAATACAGGAAAACACAATCAATTTCCTGTTGTTCAGAATAATGTTCTCTTTATTGCGGCTGTGATTCTTTCAACTGCCTATTTTTCCAACGATGTGAAGATATTACAAAATGCAATTTTCTGTCATTCTACAACACTTATCTCTTTTAAGCAATGGCTAAGCAGGAGGTTTTGAAAACTGTCCGTCTCTCGATTCTTTTGCAGTAGATTGGCAAATGTCATCTTTAAAATATTGTTTTTTCTAAAAGGAACTAGAGAAGATTTGAATTCTTTTTTTAGCTGATTGCAGCTTTTTATTTCTGTAGAAAATGAGTTTCCCACCTGGAGTCAGGAGTGTCTGGTACTATGTCTTTTAAACAGTAGCAGGTGTACCTACTGAGCAACTAAATGCTGACATATGGTCAAGGTGAAAGCGTTTTCGTTTTCTGCTTAGTTAAGTTCATAACTGAATCAAGTGTCTGGAAATATCTCAGCAGGAGCCTCCGTCGTTTAAAATTTATAAATGAAAATGAAAAAAGATGGTGCAATGTTTCTTAGCATTTCAACATTTATCAGGATGCAAAAGATGTGAGCTATTTATTTTGTGGGAAAGATTTTTCTTCAAACTAAACAATTGACAAATTTCAAAGTACCAGATGTGCTAAAGAAAAGAGTGACCAACTGTTTTGATGACGGGGGAAATGTTTTTTTTATAAGGCAGCTGTATTCAAGGTTTGCTTATTCAAAATAACATGAGATTCTACTGGCATCATGTACTTTTATTGAAAAGTAGGATGAGAAAATAGCAAAAACCCATAAATAGGGTTTGTGCATTTAGTGCATAAACCCTATTTATGGGGTTTAATGCTAGTTTATACGTGAACTATTCATGTATGCACATGATACTGTTCATGTACTGTGAACAGTATCCATGTTCATAGTAGATGGATACTGTGAATCCATATATCACAGTATGGATTACTAAACATATTACACCATAGATTTTATTGTAAATCCTGAACTTGACTCACTAATCATTACAGCTCTACTACAATGCATAAATCCAACAATTTCTTTAATATTTTCTATTGAAAAGCAGACAGAAGTAACACTGGCATTATAACATGTTGCTTTTTGTAGGCTTTTGTACAGTATATTAATTCCTTCATCCAGTGGATGGACATACAGCTACTGTATAAATGAATACAAAAAACACAAGTTTCTAAGATTTGGTATAAGCTAATCAATGGCTGTTGAGGAAGCTGTTTAATATCTGTGCACAAAGCCTGACAAAAGTCAATCTCTAATGGGAAAGTAATTACAAAAACAGCAAAATAGCAATTTATCTTATGACTATTATAGCAAACGATTGTTGTGAAATGATGTTTTGTTCTGCTATTAGACCAAAATGGTTGCCTAGATTTGGGCATAGGGGGGAATGTGCTGTGTTTCTCATTCAGCACCACGACTGTAGTCATTCTGTTGGTGTTGAATGTTTTTAAATTGTTGAAAGGTAAAGTCAGAAGTAATGGGTAATCTATGGCGCTTTCATTTTGTATTAGACTTCGGATTAATGTGACTAACCAAAAGAAATGAGTTAATGCTGTCAGGTCTGAACCATATAATCCCATCACCAAATAGATTCAAAAGGTAATTAGACTCCTGATAAATTTAGATCTGTCATGTGGGTCCTTTTAATTAATCAATAAATGCTTCTCTACACCTTCTCCTGTGTTTCAGGATGAACTTTGGGTTTCTAATGCTGTTGTTTTAGCTTAATTTGCTGCCAGACATACTGGTGTTTTATCTTTATTTTAGGCATAAAATGACTTTTCAAGGTAAAATGCCCCCTTGTTTTGAGAAAACGAACAGACCTGGAGTTTGTGGTTGACATTATCCTTGGAATTAGATATTTTCCTGTTTCAGCAATCACAAGGGAAACACTGTCCACTTCCACTATCACTTCATGTTCAGTCAAGATCGTCCTGCTGCATGCACATCAGAGGTACAAAGCTTGCAGAGCCCCATTATTGATCATTACTAATCATTTGTAATCATGTACAGTATGGCAACTGGCATCTATATCTCTGCCTGAACCGTAGATGTGAATTTCAGATGCAGAGCCTCATTCACTGCTTGGAGAGGCATGATGTAGGGTAGTGCAAAAGGGTTTAATGCAGCGAATATACCGTAATGTAAAGTCTGTTTGACTGGTTCATTTGTGCACAATCCTTTAAGGACACAGGGGATATTAATCTGAAAGAGGATGAACTTGGTGCATTCTGCTTTAGTTGAACAATATCTCTTTGTCTCTCATTTATTTACAGAGTCCTTAAACTCTTCGAGCCTCCGGGTTCACAGGGAGTGTTGGTGTTCTTTCAGCTGTATCCTCATTTGTTAGTGTTTAGGTTTATACCACAAGTTTCCTGGGTCCATGGGACAAAAACAACAAATCTTTAAAATGATGAATTATGTGTGAATTTTTGGTCCTCAGAGATGATGCTCCTTGCTGAAATGCAGGGTTGATTACTAGTGGAGCCGTCAGTAGGCTATAAAGGTTTGCAGTGATTTTATTTAGAGTTGTCATGGAAAATTGTTAGTCGGTGCACAGGTGCATGTTCGGCTCAGAGTGTTGAATTTATTGTAAGGTGGTTTGCCTTGTTGAAGCTGTCATTGCAGAATGGTTAGTTTCAATTTATTTTTAAATTTAAGCATAAATTGGATTTATTCATATAACACCCTGCATGTATCACAATTTTGTCAGAAGTGCACTGGGTAAGCCCTTTGTATTGTGTGGATTTGGATAGATGAATCCACAATGTATTGCTGTTTTGATTTAAGACTTGGAAGCCTAAAATATTATTGATGTTTCAGAAGGCTTGAATGTGAGAAATAAGACCTTCTCCCTGTCAAAATGGCACAAACACATTATGCAGCTGCCAGTTAGGCAAAAAAAGGTTGCAAGCAATTTGTGTGTGACTCGTTTCTTTCACATCCACTGTGAATAAGGCTCCTTGATGTTTTTATAGAACATGTGTTTGACTGTATTCACAATATTATTTGACAAGTAGAAAGCAAAAAAGGCAGGTTGATAAATAAAATCAAACAGCAGCTCTCAGCATGCAGAATCAAAAAATGTTTTGGAAGATGTGATCCTTTTTATAACTTATTCTCACCAGCTGTTAATATAAGCAATTTGCTAAGAGATTAAGTAGGAAATGTGTTACTTAGTTGACTCATTAACCATCTAAACTATCGTTTTTATAAAAATAATGCAGTTAAAGATAACTTTGATTAAACACTCGTCATGTATCCTCTTGTCCATCTTGGCTTAAACAAATGCAAAGGATTAATTGGTGTCTAATACTGCCCATCTGTTAAATAGAGGCAACTAAAAATCATGAACACAAAGGATTCTAATGTAAATCTGTCCATCAAGATGATGGACAGATTGATGGGAT
Organism: Gambusia affinis; assembly: GCF_019740435.1. Taxonomy (NCBI): domain Eukaryota; kingdom Metazoa; phylum Chordata; class Actinopteri; order Cyprinodontiformes; family Poeciliidae; genus Gambusia; species Gambusia affinis. The sequence goes on from NC_057889.1 coordinate 6,047,767, forward strand.
TGCAGTTTGTCATACATAGTAGTGTAAAATAAAGGGGGATCATGTTGCTTCTGCTGTGACGAACATGTGAGAACAGGTGTAGAGAGAGAGAGAGGAGGGGATTCTCCATCTGTCTGCTGTACAACTCTTGCTTGTGTAAATTATATTAAGCTGCAAATTGATCTTTTCAGCTGAGAAAATAATGAAAAAAGTAAATAAGCCAGCAAATAAAATACACAGGTTGGGAAAAACGACTGTCAAATTTTTGAAGCTCTACCTCAACACTGCTAGATTTTGCTCAGGGGAGCTCTGGAAATGTGAGTGAAGGTTAACACAGCCTCCAAACTCACCAGACCCTTCTCTTCCAACTCATCTGTAGGATGTTAGACTTGTCAAGGCTGTCAGTGTAAGGATGACCCAAACAATGTTAGACAAATGCTTTTAATAGTATGGTTGAGAGGCACATTGTTAGCCCTCCTATTTTTAGTATCTCTATGCTGTTCAGCCTCCTATTTTAAAAGGAATGTGGGCTGGATTTGATTCCCAATTAGTATTTTTCCAAGAATATGAGAATTATTTAGGTCCCACCAACTAATCATGGAACAGCTGACCTTATTATATTTCATCTCAGCTCCAATGGCAGATCACTGGTACAGTTACTATGTTCCAAAGTATTCCACATTTAATCATGCTCCAGGCACAGACCTCAGTGTTTTTGTGATAAACTAGCACAAAGTAGCATATAATTTTGATGCAGAAGGAAAAAGATTTTTCAGCCCCTTTCTTATGCCCCAAATTAAAATCTAGTGCAACCAGCTGACTTTACTAGTCAACTAATACTAACCATGAATGAATTATGAAGAATTTACTCTTTATGACTTCAGCTGTTAGAAGTTTAAATAACAATTGAACATTTCAGAAAGTGCCGTTGATCATTGTGCAACTGGAAACTCAAATAGAACTAAGAGCTTTAGAGAAGCAGGTACGTAGCTGTATCTTAACTCCAAAGGAGCAGCAGATCTCCACAGCTCTGGAAAATCTGTGGACAAGACAACTGTAACAGGAAGAATGATCAGAGGAAACTCTTTGTTTGGGGGCAAAAATACCGTAAGATATTTGGGGTTCCTTGCTGCAAACCATGCAGGGGGCAGGATAAACATGTCTAAGAAAGAGCTCTGGTCAGAAGAGACAAAGTAAACTTTTAAATTGAATTCTGCACGTCATCCTTAGCACACTCTCAGCTGTCAAATATGGTGGTAGCAGCATCACAGGCACCAGCAACACTCCTGACCCCATTAGGGACAAGGGTGAAGAGAAAATGAATGGATGGCCTCTTGAACACTGCTGTTAAGATTTTCTATCCAGTTTGACTGAATCTGCAAAGGGGACTGTATAAAAACCTCACGTCAACATACAACGTTGGTGGATCAATGCCCCAAAAGGCTTGCAGCAGTAATTGTAACAAATTGTTATAACACATATTTGAGCTCTGAAGAGAGAGGCATGTTTATGATCTTTGAGAATGTGAAGCTTGATGGGTTTTCTGGGAAGATGATGTAGGTTTTCTAAATTTGGCTTTTCATAAATCGATGTTAAATTAACTCATCATGACAGATGAAATGTAATATTACACTGCACAACATGCGCACAAAGGAAAACCATGTTTATATTGGAGTCCAATTGTGTGTTTGCATGTGAAAGGTTTCTTTTTTTCCTGTGGCATTGGTGGTTAATGGAGCTGTCATTTCCTCTCTAGACCAGCTTGAATGCTTTCCTGTAATGAGGCTGTCAATTTCCCTCTTGCCGACCAGAACGTTGCCCTCCCATCCGGCTCCGAGCCTCATGGGTCACCGCTGCAGCAATGTTGCTTAGACTTCCTAATGAGAAGGTCGCAGTCATTGTGCTGATGCCGTTTGGGGACCACAAGCTTGTTTCCAAACTCAAACTCATATTAAAGCAGTCCTTCAAAGCTATTGTCACAGTTGAAAATAGTTTTCTTTTTTTTTTTTTTTTTTTTTTTTAGATAAAATTCTGGTTAAAAGAGTAGCAGAAGGGAAAAACACAGTAATGGCCGGGTTAATTAACCAAAAAACAGAGCATGAGGCTTATTACATAAAAGTGGATTTGGTTGAGCAGATGGCCAAGTGTTTAAAGTTAAGTGACCTATGTAGAGATAACTTGGAGATGGACTCTGATTCTCATGTAGAGTGTAAATAATACATCTCTACAGTTTATTTTGGAAATGAACATTTTTAGCAAACTGTGCTTTGCAAACTTCTCTCACATTGGATAGAGAGCCTCAACAGCTATGTTTAAATCTCACCCCAAAATCTTAATTTGAACAATTTTGATTTGAGAGATGGAACACGACAGCTAGAACTAATTTTTGAATGTTTAAATAAGTCCAATGACTTTCTTTCTGTTTAGATCCTCAAATTGTTAAAATTTGGAGATGTTATTTCCTCAAAAAAGGGCCTTTACAATATTTGATTCTGCACACATGCACCCTAAATCAGGATATATAATCTGTATAATAAACTAGAAAAATAGGTGAAAATGTAAATTTACTTTAGATTTTAAATACTTTTAAAGACCTCCAGAACACAAGTATTAGTATTAAAGTTTTCTCTTCAAGATTTACACCTGAGGTTTAAAAGAGTTACTAGAGGGCTAAAGTTAAATGAGCAAAATAATTATGCTTCTATGCTTGCCTTTCTGCAGGACTTGCCACCTTTTCCACTTCTTTACTAAGATGTACTTAATCTTAGGCGATGATTCACTGAAGGCAGCTTTGCCCTCCAGGCATTTTTGAGGAAATCTAATTTGTGTTGGAAATTGCATAAATTTATTGTTTCTGAAATGAATAAGAAATCTGAGTTGCTTTATTTCAGTATTTAACATTTAATTACTGTTGTGGTAATGGCTCCGTGTGAAACAACAGTTTCCTGTTACAGATGTTAAATTCAGAGAGTTTTTTTTAAATTATTTTTGCTTAAAATAAGTGAATAAGACCTCATAATCTTTTTGTTACATTTCAAATTCCTTTCAAATGAAAAACCTTTTACCATTTTAATTTGTACATTGATTATGTAACATTGATTATTCCAAAGACAGTAAAGATACTGCAAAGTAAAGTTGTCAAATACTGACTTTTTTTTATTCTGTCTAATCAAATTAATGATTTATTAGTTCTGCCACAAACAAAACACACCCACAATGATTCAGTATTTTAGAAGTGTAAGTAATGCTACCAGCAGCGCTGTGCTGCAAGGATGCTGCAGAGCACTTTCACAGTCATGCTGAAAGCAGCAAGAGGCCACTTGCCCTGAACAAAAATGCAATTTTGAAAACTGCCTGTGACATTAGACCAACCTAGAAAAGAGTTTATGGGGTTTCTCTTGGAAACTTGATATTTATAAACTTCATTTTGAAACCAGTAACGTAGCATTTCATTATCTCTGTTGTGAATGAAACGGCTTCAGCTTAAATTTGACCAGATATCTCTGTTTTATTTTTTGAGCAAATTTGTTTTGGAAAAAAAAAAGATGAAAAAATGAAATGATGTTTTATTATCATTAGGGTATATGGTCAGTGTTTAAGATACTTAATTTTTTATTTTATTTTAAAGGCAGTATTCTTTTCTCGTCAATACTTTTAGTGGTCTACTGAAAGACCTACATCCACCAAAGAGGAATGCCATAATGCTATAATCCTGTAAATGCACCTAAGATTGATTTTTCTAAAATTATTTAAACTTATCAATTTGCTTTCAAAATATGTAGAAATATTTTTTAATAAACATACAGCTGCAGGTTTTAAGGTTTAAAATTAATGTCTGAAAATGAGTAGGAAGAATTATAAGCTTATTAAATAATCAATTTTCACCTTATTTATCCTTTCCTGTCTCACCAGAACTATATATGCATATGTAATTGCATATGTGGCTATAAATGGTCCAGGACAAAATTATGCATTTTATTTACCTGAAAGTTGAAATAAAACTGAGGCTTTCTCTTCTTTGAGAATTAACCTGATTCAAAATCCTAAGCAATATCTTGATATGTTTGACTTTTAGATCTCCAGAGGAATATACATTTTCATTGTCTAATTTTAGGCTTTATGATCCAACAGAAGTGTTGAAGGTGGTTTGGGAAAAGGAGGGAAAAAATTAATAATTGTAGAGTTTGGTAGAGAAACATGGAAAATGTTTCATCCAGACAATCTGTATGAATTCACTTCAACTTCTGCTCAGTTGAAGGGACCACAGCAATCTCTCCATAATTTTAAATCTCACTAGTTTCTAAACGATTAAGCACATCTGAGATAAATGAAAACTACACTGTTTCATACAGATTTAATTAAAATGTGTTTAAAAACTTAGTGGAGCATATAACTGCGTGAACAGTGTGTTAGAAAGATGAGTTGAAATCTTAGCTGCATAAAGTTAGATTGTAGAGAGAATTGCAGATAATTGGTTTGGATTGTTGGATTGCAATTTTGCTGCTTACACTAATTGGTGAGATGTTTCAGTCCTTTGAGGTTGGAAATATAATTTAAGCAAACTTTGAATGATGTTAACATTTCCTGTCATAAGAATGAAACAAAGATCTGTTGGTCTCAGCTGCAGCTTCTGCTCCAAAATGAGAAACTTTGAATATTTCTCAAATTATTCCTAGGATATTTTTAAGTGACCAAGCATTCAGGTGGAGAATCTGCAGACTTGCAATTTTCAATGTCTAACACTTTCTACAATTAAGTTGTGCATGCTAATATTGTATTTTAATGTATCTTTCCCCTCCCAATATGTGCACTAGGGATTTAATGGATGCAACAGCCCTTATATAATTGCATCTTGAAAAGGTGTGGACTCATGTAAAGCTTGCAGTGTGCAGATGCTGACAGTAGTTCTTAGCTTGTCTGTATATGAGATTCTGATGGGTAATCAGTACAAACTGGGCTTTTTTTTATCAGCTCCATCTGGGATTCACATATATCTAATTACTGCAAGCCTCCAGCGATTCCTTTTCATTCTATCATAGCAGATTTCATACAGTGTAATGTAATTTACTAATCAACCTAGAGTTTCTTTATATGATGCATTACTTATGTAAATTAAAAGTTCACAATATCGCCAATTTGCCATAATGTTTCAGTATTGATGCCACATTAAAAATAAATCGAATGTAACTCAAGACAATTTTCTTTATTTGACTACAAACCAGTCAGGCTCAGCATTTTGATTACCTACCAAAAATGACTGAAGACATGGTGGTTCACTGAAATAGAGGCAATAGAGAAATTCAATCTTGCCCCTCCCCAACATGTTGCTCCACACGTGTAGTTAACTTAAGGAAGGCTGCTAAACTTTTAAGTAAAACAAGATTCAATGTTTGGGAAACTGATCTCCTAAATTTTGGTCATGAAAAACCAAAAACAAAACCTGAGTAACCTCTTGGGCCTCTGACTTTTAATCAAATTTTTCAGAGATTACAATGAAGTCCAAAATGAATTGGAAAAATGTGACCCTTGCCACTTTTTATTTCTTATAGAGCTGGAGGGAGATATGCAGAGATGAAAATACAAATAGATGGATTTCTCAGCATTCAGTGTGACGGTCTAAACATAAATTACTGAATGAGAGCAATCAACTCGACACTATACTTTTGAGAATGCTGTATGTAGAGGGTGTATTATCTTATATTTTTGGTTTCCAACACACACACGCACCCACACGCCCCCACACACACACGCCCACACTCAAAACTGGGACAGCACTTCCTATTTAAAGAACAAATACTCCTACGCTTTCTCCACTTTCCTTTGCTTTCAAAAAATACATTCTTATTCACAACTTAGTTTGGAGAGGGAAGTTAGGGAGTTCACCAGACTCTGGGATTGTAATTTCCAAAAGAAATTAAAACTTTACTTTCATCTGAAAAGAGGATGACTTTGAACCACTGAGCAACAACAGTCCAGTCCTTTTTGTACTTTGCCAAGGCAACACACTCCTGATGTTGCGTCTAGTTCAGGAGGATTTGTACAAGAGAAATGTGACAGAAATGGGATTTGTGGGAGCATAGCTGCTTTTGATGCACTGACTCCAGCCTCACTTCACTGCTTGTGAAACTCCTTCAATTTCTTGAATGGATTTTGTTTGACAGTCCTCTTAAGGTTGTGCTCACCCTTTTGTTTGCTCACATTTTCTATCACATTTTTTCCTTCCACTCAACTTCCATTGATATGATTGAATACAGCTCTCTGTAAAGCGGCTCCTTTATGAATGACCTGTTGTGGCTTACCCTTCCTGTGGAAGGAACTAGCTATGGTTTGTTCAAGATATGCTTCATTCTCTGTAATCTATAGAACACATGAGTTCCACTTTCTAAAATAAGGGAATAAAATATGGAACATTTTGAGTTGAAGTGATAAATCATTGCATACTAGTGGAATATCTAAGCCAGGGGTCTGAGACTCGCGGCCCGCGGGCCAACGGCGGCCCTCGGGACGATAGTTTGTGGCCCCCACCTTAATATGAAAGTTTAATGTTAGTGTGGCCCGCGAGCAGTGATGTCAATAACGCGTTAATTTGTAATGCGTTACTGATGTCAGACCACTTTTTTCAGTAACGAGTAATCTAACGTGTTGCTATTTCAAATCCAGTAGTCAGACTACAGTTACTTATCAAAATCATTTTTGCGTTACTATCTTCTTTTGTTATTTAATCGTATTTCCTCTACTCGTCTTGTCGAGTGACCGACGTCTCTATGCGACGGAAATGTAAACAATGGAGGGAGATGAGCATTTTGTTGGTGGAAAAACTGGAACTATTTTGAGATTCTGCCGCCAAGTCCGATTATTATAAGCGGCTTTGAGCTTCATTTTTTAAAGTCGCTTGCCGATTTAATGAGTGGCGGTTTGCGCCTTTTTGGGCTCGTTTTTGAACGTGAAGTTGCTCATTTGGGCTTGGAAATAAGCAGAGACTCATAATAAATCCCAGAATTTGTTCGTCATTAAGGTAGTCTTAGTCAGTCTCTCCCTGTTCATCATTTCTCAGATGATCCGTCCCGCTGTGTCTTTGTTAACGGCAAGTTACTGTATTACCTCTGAATGACATCGAGCTTCGCGTTGCGCTCCAGAAAACTACAAACATCGAGACTAATATCAACAGCGCAATAAACGTGAAAACAGCCACGAATGAACGTGTCCGTAGTTGCCAATAATTATAATGGCAACTTAATTCTAATTATTAATACTAAGATAAGTGTCGCAAATCTGTGCAGCCATCTGAGCTGTGAGCTGCAGGAGGAGATCTGTGCGCAGTGACACCAAATGCAGGGCCGTAACGCAGAACCTGGAGGGGGGGAGGGAAGGGGGGGGCTTTAAAATCCTTCTTAGAGTTTTCCAGACAACAGTGGACCACACAAACTACTCACGTTTTTTATTTTTCTACAATCTCCTCTTCAGTTCAACCTTATCAGTGGAGACACATTGTTGATATTACCATTATAAAATAGCTTACAAAAAAGTATTGGCAAAGCTCAATGTGATTTTCACAGGAGGCAGAGCGTTGTTAGCAGCTGCTGAAAGTAACTAAAAAGTTACTTTTAATGTAACTTAGTTACTTTCCAAATCAAGTAGTCAGTAATCTAACTAAGTTACTTTTTCAAGGAGTAATCAGTAGTCCGATTAAAGTTACTTTTTCAAAGTAACTATACCAACACTGCCCGCGAGTTTGATATGATTGGCACTTTTCAATGTTGTGTGCGGAGCTGAACTAACTTACCAATCACAGTGCTTCAAATGGAGCTCATTGACCCGCAGTGCCACTCTGAACTCAAAGCGGGACAAGCTTGGGCAATTTTGAGAGAATTGCCACCCAGCTTCCCTGAGCTTTCCCAAATGTTCAAGCGGACCATGTGTCTTTTTGGGAGCACATACTTGTGCGAAAAGCTCTTCTCTACCTTGAACTTCAATAAGTCCAAGTACAGGTCCAGACTTACTGACGAGCATCTTCAAGCTCTACTTAGGGTCTCAACTGCGTCCTCCCTTAAGCCAAATGTGGCTCGGCTATGCGAGAGGAAGCGCTGCCAGACCTCTCGCTGTATGAAGTAGGCAGAAGAAACAGTTTATATTCATAACAGTTTATGTTCAATGTTCCATTCATGTTCAGAAAGTTAAAGGTTAAAGAACTGTTAATACAGCCATTTGAATCTGAATTATAATAATTACATTTATCTAGTCTTCTATAGTTGCTGTGTTATTATTATATTTTATTTATTTATTACTGATTAATTTTTTTTCTTATGAATTGTTAATTTATTTATTTTTTCATCTTATTATGTGTTTAAAAAATAAAAATAAAGACATTTGATAACATTGGAATGTTTTTGTGAGAGCTTTTCTTGTGGAAAACCCGATGCGGCCCAGCCTCACCCAGACTCTACCTCCATCGGCCCCCAGGGAAATTGAGTTTGAGACCCCTGATCTAAGCAATGCTGTGCCTAAATTAGTCTAACAGCAATTATGGCAATTTTGAAAAAGTTTTTTGATAGTTTTAGGACTAGGATGAGTTGTGTTGAAGTTAGCATATTTTGCATAACTGCAATAACACTTTTTTTTGCATCACACAAGTCATGTAATCAGCAACCGGATGTAATAGTCTTGTTTTCAGAAGACAGTGAATATGTCATTGAGAGTAAAAATGTGACTGTTTAGAAGTTTGATAGTTATTAAAATAAAAATTGCTAAAGACATGACCCTAATTTTTACAATGCAGTAAAATATGCATTCTTGGTGGAATTGTAAGCATTAAAACATTGATATCTTGGCCGAGGTGATTAGTGAAACTACACTTTTATGAGCTCAACCGTTTCAGTATTTCATTTGCGTTTCTAATTTTAGGAACGTTTGGCTTTGTTGTTGTTGGCAACATTATTCATTGCTTTATTTTTTTGTCTTCTGTCTCCCACTCTAGTGACAACTTAAGCACATTTTCATTCATTCCTTTGTTTTCTTTGACACTGTTGTCAGAAGGTACGATACACTGCAACAAATGGGCAGTGTATGTGCATGTGTCGGAGTGACTGAAAGTATATGTGTGTGTGTGTGTTATCTCCCCATGACTTCCCTGAGGAATAACTGTCCAGAACATTCCCTGTGTCTGGTAATGGCATGCTGCTATCGGTCTCTACACTGCGCTGAAAAGAAATGACTTTCCAACATTATGGCTTTCCTTGACTGCTCAAGCCTGATTCAGCAGCAACGAATAAAGCCTGAGCGACAAAGCTCAACACTCATGTCAGTCCATTCTTTCATTAAAAGTTACTTGTTATGGTGCTTTTGCTTTATTTGACGTTATGTAGCAAATAATAGAAGCAGTAGTGAGAACACAGTGTTCTAACTCTCATTTCATGTAATGTTCAGTCTGCCTACCCATCATTTAATATTAATTTAAAATATTTTTCCATATCATCTCTAAATTCTCTGTCTCTTGTGTAACGACTGTTGGAAATTGATTTGCGGGCTCCAAACGGCTTTCAGCATGAAAAGCAGCAACAACTGTACATTACTGCTTCATCCTGGGTAATTGCTGTGTAACTAGACTGGAAGTGGATTTCCTTCTCCTCGGCTGTAGTTTTACTGCAATATGTTGTACATAAAAGACAGTCTTCCTACTCAAAGCTTTTAAAGTAAGTATATGAACCTTTGCAATGAAGTCGATGTGCACTTCCTGTCTACAAATCCCTGAACCTACTTACTTGCTCATTTGCAAAGTGCTTTCTGAAGCACACCTTGTTAAAACCTGCTTGTTAAAATCTGATCTCCCTCTGAGGGAGAATATATACCATGCATCTTTTGCACCTGATGGCAACTCAAAATGCGTCATTTATCTTAGAGGAGAGAAGCCTCAAGAGATAAACAAGTCTACAGAGGAAGACGGGAACAAAAGAAGGATGCAAGAGCGATATCTGGCTGCTTTGCCATCACACACTCAGCTCTTAGGTGGCCTGTCAAACCAATCAATGACAGTATTCAGTCCAAGCTTGAAAAAGTAGACTCTCTATACAATAGCAGAAGAAACCTATTTTACCACCTTGAATATTAACATTGATGGCTTCCTTTTATTTCGCTGCCTTTACCTGCAGAAAGTAATCAATAGTAGATAAAATGGCCCAGTCAGTTTAGGCTAAAGGTTATGAGTAAGTATAAGGTATCGATCTGTTTTATTTATTTCAGGTAGAATATCTGCAAGTTGTCTCAACTCTAATTGGGTCTCAGAGATGTTTCGTAGAAATGTTTTCTGGTTTATTATATTGCAGAACTCTTAAATCGGCTTTCTGGGCTCTTGGTTCGTCTTGTGACTGGAAGTTCCAAAGAAAATGAGCAGTGATGTTAATTTATATACAAAGACATACTGCAGTGTTTTAAGTAAGAAAATCGCTATAACTTAATAGGTCACCTTTTAAAAGATAAAGAGCAAAGGGTAGGAAGCTATTTGCATCTTGAGTGCAAATAGATTGAGCGCCGCTATTATGAAGTATCTATTGTACAAATAAAAACAGCCAGTGGATAATTAATTACAGGTGCTGAATGCTACATATTTTTTTCTCCTATGGGAAGTTTTAACAGGTTGTTTCAGGAATAAAAGTGAGGTCGGGTAAAATACATACCATACATCTGGAAAGTATTTGCAGCAATTCACTTTTTCGATATTTTCTTTGATGAAAGCCTCAGTCCAAATGTGATCAAATCTCTTTTCTCTACACGCAAATGCCCCATTTTGAATTTTGAGTGATTTGCAAATTCATTATCAATGGAAAATAAAGTTATTTTTCATTGATATTGAAAATAACATTAATCTTCGACATTTTCTCAATTTCTCTATTGCTTTGGTGACATATCCTGGACAATTATCTTGCTAAAACACCCAATAGTGACTCATTTTCACTCTCCATATTTTTAAATGTCCAGCTATTGCAAATATTTGAGCAAACCATGCAATTCATCATGATTCCCAGGGTCTTTGGAGAAGAAATGAGATCAAAACAAGGCCTCAAGCATGCCAGAGCCTCAACCAGACCCAGAGGTGTGCATGAGTTATTTTTAAATAGATCCCATTAGAATGTTTGTTGTCAAAGATTAAATTCTTTTCTAATCAAAGCATATAATTCAAATTAGCATCTCAGTAAAGTTGAACAAACTCCTCATGTTGCATTTATTAATTGGTATTTAAAAAGATTACAAACAAAACACCCATGTATAAATGTTTGTTTCTGTACGAACGAGGAAAATGAACAGACTAAAACTTTTAGAGACAAGTGACAAACTATCCATTACTATTCACGTCGTCTTTGTACTTCCATTGAGGCCGGGCTCCATAAAAATGTTGGATTTAGTCTTTGATCTTTCCCTTGCGAACATTTTTTTCCTTCTTTGCAGATATTTTCTAAAAAGTGAGAACAAGGGAAGAAAACAAAGTAAAGAAATGTACAGCGGAAAAGGAAACGCCAACAAGATCCAGCGAGATAATCTTTTATTGAAATTTCAGCCTTTAATTCCACAAAGAGCTGGCCCTTTCGACAGTCTCTCAGATCTCAGTTTTCTCTGGTGCATGTTGAAACAGCATACACCCTGCTTTCCAGAGTCGGGTTTATAAGACCTCGTGTCACGTCCATCAACACTGGTCTCTCATTCTTTAGTGCTGCCAGTGGGCTTTGATCAGACTCTGGCTGCATCACATCTAACAGAAGCCAGATGCCTGTCCTTCACTGCTTTGCTATCAATGACGTGAAAATTTTAAATAATCTGAAGATAAATGAAGGACTAAACAATGCAGGATTTTTGTACATAAGTCTGGCTCTTTTAAAACAACCTTTTAAGGGATATTTTGTCTCAGCCTGGTCTGATTATTTTAAGAGATGATAGAACTTAGTTTACACTCATCTAAAGGATTTGCATAACTTTTTTTGGACAAGTTTTGTTTATGGAAATGAACCTTCGGCTTCAGCCTTTTATTATTTTTTTTTCAAAACACATCTCTGGGGATTTAAAGAAGGATTTACTTTCTTTTTCTTCCAGAGTTTGTAGGCACTTTGAGGACTCTCTGGGCCATCTTCAGAAATAATGAGTCCCATTTCCAACACCCACACACCACCTCTTTTGCTTTCATACAGACTAAGGTTTAAATTAAATCTGACATCTTATCAAGTTGAAGTATTTTGTTACAGCCATGCTTTCAGCGCAGTGAGACTTGACTGGAAGCGGTGTTGCCATTCATGACACAGAACAGAGAATGTTTCGGATTACTCATTAAGCAAATGTGAACTTGATTGGTTTGGTGTACTTATTATAAAGTATTAACATAAGCTGAGATATATTAGAACCATGCTTTTTTTTTAAAAAGTTGTACATATTCATCTTGTGGTTAAAATATTTGAAGTTGTTTTGAATAAATATGTGGAGGCAGTGTCAAGTTGATGCTCATGGCTGCGTTGTATTAAACTACAAATGCATCTCTGCATGTTTTATCTGAGGTTTGGGGAGAGAAGAGAATAAGAAACTTATTGTCAAACATTCTGCTGTGGAAAAATAATTGTCAGTGATAATGTTGTTCTGAAAGATTTTAAGATGAATGAGATATCAACAAGCCCAAAATGAGTAAGGCTTTTTTTCCTCCCTTTGTCAATGTTTTTGTTGTGTCTGGATCTCTTTACATTTTTGCTGATATAAAAAGGTTTTAATGAGTGCTCTGTGCCGATTCACTCAGTTTGTGCAGCAGGGGAGCACCAGTTCTAAACTAATGAATTTTGCCAACGAGTGCTGATGGAAGAAGGGGAAAAAATCATTCTCTGGGGGGAAAATTCTCTCCGCTTCTCATTGTTGGTTTTACTTTTTTAATGCAGTTTCTCATAAATCACTTTTGTGAATTGGCATCAATGGTGAAGTTAGCAAAGGAACTATTTAATGTGGCAAACTTTAAAATTGCATTTTCTTCAAAAGGAAGTAGAAAAACACAGTTCTTCTGTAAATTGCAAAAAAGGAAATAATGCATGCAGTAAAAAGTCATGAAAAATAAAAACATGTATCTCTGTATTCTCTGATATGTTTGGTATAAACATCATTAAATGCCATTCCCACCATGACAAATTGCTGCTAACACCACCAAGTCAATTTTATTTATACAGCACATTTCAGTAACAGGGCAGTCCTTTACATGATTAAAGTAAATAAACCAACCAAGCAAAGCATTACATTACAGTGGAAAAATAAAATGACAGGCAGAAAAACAGACAATTTTTGTTCCAGTTATTAATCAAGGACGATTGTGCTGCTTTAATCTTGATTGAAAGGAACATACCGTCAGTATTTTTGCAGTTTTCTGGAAGTTTTTTTCACATTGGAGGAGCATAAAACCGGAATGCTGCTTCTTCATTCTTGGTTCGGATTCTAGGGATGGAGAGTAGATTAGGACCAGAAGACTTGAGAGGTCTGGAAGGCTGATATGACAAATGATATTAAATGCACGTTGGGACTAAATCATTCAGTGATTTATATACAAAATCACTGGCTCTGAGAATGCCACTGTGAAACTTAATTTTCTTATCAAACTGAGGACTTTGAAAGGTGAAAAGCTTCTAATTCAGCTCAGACCCAAAATCTTTAAAAGTCTCCAAGAAGGCTAAAGATAAGGGATTTTTTGAAGTGTCAGTGAGTCCAAATATAAATGCAAATCAACACAGGAATCACTTGATCAGAAGAGGATATTTTTTAAAAGCTTTTCAGAGTCCATAAATCTATAAAATCTATAAAACTACAAGCAATCAATGAAACCAATTAAAAAGAGGACCAGGCTGAGTTATGAGGCCACACATTACACTATAGTTTGTGACTGTCCTTCAAGGGCGAACCTGATCAACAGACCATTAAAAGGGTCACAGTCTTTGAGCAGATTTAAACCAGCTCCCATCCACTGATAATGAGAAGAATTGTTTTTAGAAAGGGACAAAGAACTAAATTCCACTGGGAATTGGCTAAAAATGCAGCTTGACACTTAGAATGAAAGTGATTGTTCTCTTGGGATTTCAACAGGGATGGATTTCCAGATTTGTTTCCAATGGCAATCAGTGCCCTTTCTCAACTTCCATGCAGAATGTTGCTCATATTCACTTCCTGTGACAGTAGTTGAACTCTTTCAAATTTGCATTATTCATTATCATGCAATTATGACCAAGTAGAATTGTTGTTTTGTTTAGGCTTACAGAAAAGTTTTTTTTCACCGTCCAGTGGTATGGCCAATCTTCTAATGTCAGACAAACATCAATCTTCTTTAAACTGTTTTTTTTTATTTTTATTGGCTAACTTTAAAAACATTAACTTTTAGTATTTTTAGTGAATGGTTTCCCTCAGTGTATTAGACTCTAAGCCTGACCAATTTAGGAAAGAATGAACTAGTATTTCACTGCACATCTCTTGATTCAGGGAGGATGACCTCAAATGCATGCCACACTTTTCAGATTTTTATTTCTAAAACAAACATAATATCCAGCATAGCCCTTCTTATATTCCGCTGTTACTACTCTTTGTTGGTCAAAAACAGCAATTACATTTATTACAGTTTGCAGTTATGGAAAAATAGAGCTCAATACATAAAAAAGCTTTTACAACAGACTTGGGTTTATTTTAAGCAGATTTTAAAATTATTTTTTCAGGTGTTCAAGTCTGCATTTGTATTCAGAATAGAAAACACTTTTCAAGGTTGTCGAAGTCATACACACCATTATGCAGATTTAAAGAATCGTTATTTTTCCACAGGCCACTCTAGATAAATTGCACGGCATTCATTGTGACAAATTAGCACGTTTCTCTCCCTAATCTGCTCCACACCGTTGCTCAAAGTACAGCCTTTCTCTCAATTTATCAAAGTCAAAAAGTGAAAGATTGTTGATGTTTTTCCTTCCATCCATACTAAAATCGATCAACTACTGTTAAATGGTTTGCAGCTCTATTTTTGCAAAGACAAATCTTAACGTTCACTTAAAAAGCCTGAAAAATGACTTTAGGGTGGGATCAGCTGTGGTGAATCATTGGCAGTCAGCTGTGGTAAAGCCATCCTGTTGTCATTATGCTTCCATTAAGAGTCATGTCGCCCTGCTGCCAGATGCATTGGGCTGAAACCAGCAGGACTCATCATCGCTGTCACACAGCCGCCGCCGCTTCTGACCTTCAGACGTGAACCTGTGCTCTCCTCAGGCGATCAGTTTTACCACCTCACTGATGAGTCATTACACCCACTCTGAAAATCTCGAGTCATTTTTTGTGTGGCTGTGTGCACTAACATGACACACACACACCAGTTTTTGATGGAAGTCGCCACATTTAATATATTTGCAGCTAATTTTACCTTTGCCTAGTTGGCATGGTAATTCTTGTCTCAAATGAGGAAGGATATTGTCTTGCATGAGATATGACTAAATGTGGGCTCAACAAAGTACTTTTATCTCAATATTCTCAGGGAAGCATAATCACAATATTGGTGTGCTCAGACTTGAGCAATTTCCATTTGAAAAATGATTTGTAATCTGGACTTCACTATTGTACAACTGAATACAAAATATGCATTTAATTTCCTAATAATGATATATTGTGAAAATGTGATTTCTTTTACATTTTAAATCTGATTAGTGACATGCGTGACACAAGACATTCTTTCAGTTTAAAATGATAACCTTTTGTATAATCTTCAAATAGTTGGACATTAAAATATCCACAAATTGCAGTGACTAGATTGTTTTCATGGAGTAACTGAATTAATGACTTAAAATGCACATTTTGTAGACGATTAAATAAGATTAATTAATAAAACGTTACACTGGTACATAGTAGAATTTTGAAGACATTGTAAACAATTTAGAAATAATTTTAAAAGCTGTAATTTGGAAAAAAAACCCCTACAAAATAATTTGGCTTTGTCTCCTTCAAGTCCTATGTGGTGACAATACATGTTGTTTGATTTTAAAACCAACCAAAGTCAAAGAATCTGATGATAAAAAGGTGATCATGAATTGGTTCTGGGTATGACAAAACTTAAGCGTATGGTAACAAATGGGACTGGGTGATTATTATTCACCAAAGATAGCATGACTCTGATCTAAGCTGTTAGAAATAAAGATGTTAATCAAGTTTTCTAAATTAGGTTTATAGATTAAGAATAAGATTATGTAAAATTCACATGCTTTTCCTGAGGATGTTGGTTAATCATAGACATTTTGGTGAAAAGCCTGCTGTCCTTTGAGTGTGCGTGCAAATGGCAATTTAATGATTGCTTGAATTTGGCTGCTAAATGTTTTTAATTAAATATGTATGTAATTATATGTGAATTTGAAGATGAATTGCATGTTAATTTCAATTGAACTGAATCTGTTTTAAATGCATGTACACAAGTTGCTTATTAAGGACTTTGAGATAACATAGTTTTAGTGAAATAAGTTGCAATAAATGTGCACTAAAAACAGACCGTTTTGTCTCTACTTCAAAGTTTTGTGGTGGTTTTAACAATGAAGATGGTCTCAAAGCACTTTTGTGGACTTTAAAAAATTGTAGGCTCTATTGGAAAAAGTGCATTCTAAAAGGAAAAAGTTGTTTTTCATTTTGCAGCATAAAAGGATATTATGAACTCATATTTTGGACTTAAACTGGAATTTTAGCTGCAGGCTGCTAAGATCCTTTTAATATATATTCATGAATTCATGAAATACAGAGAGACATTTCATAAAGTGGCTTTATTCTTGCATCTGAAGGAAAAACAAACTCCCCACACACTGTTCTTGGATAATTTTTAGCCACAAGACTAATACAATGCTGTACAATGCATATAATGAATAAATAAAATCTCTGGAATGAGTTTTGGGAGGACTCATCTAACACCACCATCTACAGTGAAGAAAGTGTTATCTGTGGCTTTACAGAAACCTTTAGGCTCCGACTCTAGGAGGCAGGAAGCTGTGGCAGGAAGTTTTAAATTGTAGAAAATTGCTGATCTCAGAAAGTAACTCCTCCCTCAATCTTAAGTGGTGTGTTTAAACTCAAATAATTTATTTTTTGCTTTCACGAAAGAACTGAAAGATAAATTGTTCTGATATGACTTGAAAAGATTTTTTCATAGGATTTTCTTAAGTTATTGTGAATATTCAAAATGAAATAACTCAGACAGAAACATAATGCAGCTGTAATTGCAGCTATAAAACCTTCCATCTTTTCTGGTTGCTCTCAGTAATTCTTTCCTTAGTCCTTTAGTGGGCTCTTGACCTTTTGTGAGTGTTGTAAGTGCCATTGAAAGCACAGAAACATGCTGCAATCAGTTGATTGAGCTGGAATTTATGAAGATAATTTGCAGATGTACTAATGTTTTAATATTTTCATTTTTTTGAAGTTGAGGTGTACTTAAACTTGCCACAGTCTTTTTTTTTTTTTTTAATCACCTGGAGAATAAAATGCGAGGCTACACAAACACACGCCCACCCACACACAATTTTGTCTTCATAAACAGCTGGATTTAAATGATTAGAAGGATGTTTGTTGTGATAAATCCTCTTGCTAAAACTCAGATTTTGAGTTTCTTCATAGATTATGAAATGGAGTGCACTCAGTGTCCATGCTGGCAGCTTAAAGTGGGCTTCAAGTTTGGCTGCAGTCGTGATTTCACTGCTTGGATCTGCCTGTAGCATTTCTTTTGAGAACCTCTCTTAAGATGTTGTGTAACCAAGCATTTGGTGAGTCAGCCTATTATTTATACTAAAATTAAAGGAAAAGCATGCCCTACATTTGACAAGGGAATCATATGAACTTGTTGGTTTGAGAATTCAGAGTAAGAAATAAAGTATGCAAATGGTGGTTTGTAGTGCAGACTATTTGATTGCTAGTTGTGTCTGTTTGTTTTCAGCCATTGATCAGGCAGCATGTGGAACCTCATGGCTCAGAGGAGCAAATTTTTTTTCTCCACTAAAATTCAGTGCCTAGGTAGGGAGCACAGCTCAGAAATTGTTGGCCCTTGTGGCCATGGCTGACATTTTCTCTCAGCAGGATGTATACCTGCTTCATTATGAAAACAGTCTGTCTTCTCTCCCACAGATTTTTCTTTGTGCCCAGAAAGGCTAATTGCAGCTGTTTCAGGGTCAGGGATTCAGAGGGACCTGCTTTACACTAACATGTACTTTTGTTGGCCTGCGCTGCATGAATCTGAGAGGGCATGCTAAGCTTCAGACTCAGCTGCAGATTGTTATGTTGGCATAAGTTTAGATGACCAGCTGAGGAGGCTGTTACCTCCTCAAATGCCCTTATTGGGTAAATTAGTTGACGTAGAAACTGACAGCCAAGCAACTCACATATGAGAAAGTTTAGAAATTGTATATTGGCTTAGAAAAAATATTCACGCCCCTACAATTTTGTCACATTTTGACAATGTACAACTCAAAACTTATTTTGGGGTGCTTGATGGGCAATCGTAAAAAGGTGCCTAATTGTGGAGTGAAAATAAAGAGAATAAAAACATTTAACACTATGGTGTGGTCTTTGTATTTAGCCCCCTGAGTCAATACTTTGTAGACCCGTCAGTTGAGTGCAGAGCTGAACTTGGACTGGGCCATTCAAGCACATGAAAATGCTCTAATCGAAACCATCCCACTGTAACTCTGGCTATAGATCTGGGGCTTATTTGCTACTGGAAGGTGAAGCTCTCCATCAAAATTTTTGTCGCCTCGAACAGGTTTTTTCCCAAGATTGCTTTTCTGTTCTTCTTGTATAAAATAGCTTTTTACCTTTACAAAATTAAGTGTTTAATTTATTTCTCATTAATTTATCTTATTTCTTTTCTGCTGTAATTTGCAACACCCTCATTGTGCATAGCTGTTTTGGTGGAAAAGAAAATATTGGTCATGACAGCAGAAGCCATTAAAGTCATTTGAGCTTTTTTCCCCTCAAGATCCCTAGAATCCTATAATCACACTGATTGTGAAGCACAGTGTTTCGCAGCCTGTGCCTCTGCTTGTCCAGTTGGGCTTCTTTCTTAGACAACAAAAGACGAGGAGAGTAAGAGCAGTCTGATGGTCAGTGAGGTAAAAGTGCAATGCTTTTCTTTTAAATCTCTCCCTGGTTGGAAGCATCTGAGTTGAAAAGTGAACAAAATGTGTTTTTGAGCTTTTCTTCTGCAAATTACCCCCTTTTTTAATCCTGAGAAATGTATGTAGCAGGCTAAGAAACCTTGATTGAAGTGTAATTATAACTTCAAGCCCTTTCCAATCAATCATGGTAAAGTATCGGTAAACTTGGTGTAAAACACTTAACTATCCAATAACCTGGGTTTTTTCCCTTTTATTTCTGAGCATTATATATAATGTTGTTCACCCATCAAACGCATTTTTCTTTGGCTCATGCATATTTGAGAAATCCTTGAAACTGTCGTTCTCATTTTCAATCACATGTTCAGAAAACATTAAAACATCATACAACAAAATATCATACAGAAGAATCTCAAGCTGAAAACAGAAAAATATCATAAAACAGAAAAAATACAAATACAACCATGATCATATTGACTCAACCTGTTATAATACACATAAGTCAACAATTTTTAAAACCAGGTACGTTGCTAGCTTATATAACCTGTTAAAGAGCTAGCAAAGATACAGGTGAGTGAAGAGAACTTTCTCCACACGGTGACTGGAGTTAAAAAAACTGCTGAGATCTTCCACCTTCCAAGGGAATTTGGAGTAGAGATGCTGCTCTTTCATACCAGAATTGGTTGTTGTGATGGTTTTTGTACCTTTATATCTCCTGAGCACCTTTTTTTTTTGGTGAAGATTTTTCAGCAATTTCCCAAAGGAAGAAGACCCCAGAGTGGATCTAAAACTCTGGGAGGAGAATAAAAAGATCTGTTTTGGCTTGGGGGACAAATTTGGAAAGTATCACTGAGAATAAAGATGTCTTGGTTTCCCCCATAGACCTGCCAGGCACAGAAGGCAGATTTGATGTAGTACGTTAAAAAATTCTACAACAATTTTATGTTTTGTCAGAAAAAACTATTCAACACATTTGGCGAGACCCCAGTGAATCTGAATGTGTTCTCATTAAGAGCTGGTTGTATGCATGTCTGAGTGTGCACATGTTTTTGTTCCAATGAAATTTATTTTGATCAAGGGCACTTGAGGGAGGAAAAAAAAACACAGATCCCTTTCTCATCCTCAGAGGTCAGCATTTGATTCAGGGTTTAAATATAGCTGCTGAGAGGTGTGTTAGTTTGCGATAGCTGTCTCCAAAGCGACCATCTTCTCACTTCCCACTCTCTGACGCAGACAAAAAGCATCTGTGCAGAGAGGCGGTGTCAACCTTGCAATCAAAACCAAAGTACAGCAAAGTATCATCTCATTACTTCAGTGCAAAGTGGGGAAATTTTTTTATTCTACATCTGTGTGCTTATTAAAGGGCCACAAGCATGAACTGTTCATCTGAAATGCATCTTATATCAGAAGAATGCACGTATCTAAGCTGCAGATCACAGTTTATGTGATAGTTCTATTTGCTTATCGCTATGAAATGCTAGTACTCTGTAACCAAATAGAGAGGTCCAATTTAATTAGGAGTGTCTTGTATATCAGAGCAAAGGCAATTGAGTTACAGATTACTCTGTATATGAACACTCCAGATGCTGGAACACGATTTTGATTTCAGAAGTTAATCAGGTTCAAAAGCCAAAATAGGCTGAAGGGTATCATTGTACTAAACAGAGCTAAATGAATCCAAAGATGAGGGCAAAAAAAATAATGCTTACATTAATGAAATCTAAGATGTTGGGGCCTCCTTTGATTTGAAGTGTTTGTTTTTTATTGAAAAATCTCAGGATATATAACTCATGAGCTTGGTATTAAAACAACAAAGGAATATGAGAGGTAGACATGGTGCAGATGTGAGATGAAAAAGGGTCCCATAAGGAATATAAATGTCTTTGTTTTGGACTTTGTGTTAGCCGCCTCATGCAATATCTAAGTCTGCACAAACCAAGTAAGTTGTGTTTCTAGACGGTATTGTTTTGACAGTCTATCTTGCTATTGTTTTTAATGAGAATACAGTCGTCAAATTAAATTTGGACGGTCTATTTAGGTCTATTTGGCAACGCATAATGTGAACCGTGAACTAAACCACTTTCATTTAAGATAAGTTCCCACCGTTTATCATCCATCTTTGATGAAATCTTTAGTCACAGAAGAAAATTTCTCTTTACAGTGTTCTGTGGTCTTTCAGTGGGAAAAGTAAACCGACCACAAACAAAGATGACTGAAATTTTCCTTCTACAGGTGCCTCGTTTCCCTCTCCCTCCATTTAACATCAAATAAGAGAACAACATTAAAATTCATTCATTGATTCACACGATTTTTATCAGGTTCTTTTCTTCCCTTATGATATATTATAACTTGTTCAAATTAATTGTGGCTCTGATCCCCATATGGAGTAGTTGGCTCTTATGAAACATAACAGATTTAATAAAAATCTTATGCTTGAAGATGTTTAATGGGGTCGCATAATCACAGAAAGTCAGCAGGACACACATCTCCGTCCTTATATTCGGCTTTTCTTCTGGTCTACTCATCATGAACTATTACCTGTGCACTAAATTGAAAATTCACAATCAGTCACCTTATGACCACAGTGTTAATAATGTATATGTCAGACTTTTAATTAGAGCACAGCTAACCAACACGGAGACTAATGTCCTAGTAAAAGCATTCTGGCAGCGCTTCATAAAAAACTTTATGCACCCAAGTAGATTCTGTTTGTGTGTTTTTACATGCAGCATGGTGAGGATGAACTGGTGAAATTAGGCCAATAAGCAAACTTGATATTAAATAGTAGACCACTTAAAACATCCTATTTTTTAACTATTTGGTTTGTTCACGTTTAGCCGTTTCGCCTTCTCAATTTCTTCTGTGTTTTTCTCCTCAGATTGAAGACATCATCACTCTCATCCAGGACGAGACCGAAGGCGTGCCCATCAGAACCGTCAAAAGCTTCATGACCAAGATCCCCAGTGTTGTTACAGGTAAGAAATGGAGTGAAGAAAGTATTTGACAGTAAAGTGGCAGAAATGACAGAGTTGGACTGACAGGCCCTGCGTGGTACAAACATTACCTGCAGCGATACATAACTGGATGACAGTAAGTGTCTGGTGAACAGACAAAACGACAACCTGGGGAATGCTCACTTCTTTAGTTCAGCGTTTTTCTGGAAAGCTTAATAGCTTTGAGAAAACCCCTTTTTCTCTTTGTATTCCACTGTAACTTGTCAGAGGGAATATGTTTTAACATTTTTCAGTGGGTCGCCATCAAAATGACTTCTAAGTCATAAAACAGTTCTTTTTTTCAAATAAGGCTTTTCCAACAAAACTCACAAGTCAGCTGTGAATAGATCAACTGCTGTAAACCTGTAAACCTGCCAGTGAGCCAAATTCTTCTACTCAAGGAAACCGTAAGCTAAACTACTGTGCCAAGATTAATGCCTTCTAGGAATACGTTTTTGCACACTCTAACATAAATTAAGCAAAGGTTTATAAGTGTTATGTTAATTATAAAAGAATTCTGAAATCTGAAATTTTGGAGCCACTCAGTGTTACCTTCCTCTTTCTCCCTGAAATGCTTTCTGAGTTGTTAATGAATTAATTGGACATAATTGAGATTTCACACTACTTTTATTGAAAATATCGCAAATGATTAAGTCATGGCTAGAAGATGATTATTTAAAAGACCGGCTAGAGAAATTTGACTAAGTCCCAGAACTTGACAAGCTACATTTATATTTTCAATTCTGAGAAAGAAACACATTGTGCACATTGTTACCCCGGTGTTTAGTTGGAGTTGTTACACTTTTGATGAGAACACTACACACATATATATGATCTTGTGTATCTTTGGAGCCAAAGTGGTGGCGCTATCAAATGTGAAATTTTACTACAGCAGCTAAAGAAGAGTAGTTGGGAAATAAACTGAAGCCAGTTTGGTTTCCAGTTTGGAGCTGAATGTTTAAGATAACTTTCAAGCAAAATATGCCAAAAGTTTATGCTGTTATGTTTTTTTGAAATGTGCAAATCTATTAGTTTGGTTTTGATAAAGATATCAAAATGCAAGTAGCTGCTGAAACAAACATTTACCCAATTTGAAGTCATATTGTTGTATAAAGTGATAAAAAATAAGGGCATCTTTTTGATTTGGGGATTTTCCACAAATATTCAGTCCTGATTTTATATTTACAAGACTGATTACATAATGAGTGCTGAGATTTTAAGATTTTTTAAGGGATGGGCTGTAGCAAACGTCAATGTAAAAAAATTATTTATTCATGAACTGTGGTGCTGCTAAGCTGTTTGTGTGTTCTTAACTTCAAAGTTAAAGTCCTTCAAAGTTTTGCACAAACCAAAGAGCTATGTTTTTCTCCTTCTCAATACTGAAGTGTCTCTTGCAGGGTTCAGTGACAAGTTCTGCTTGAACATTTACATTTTTTGTTGAGGTATTGCGTGTTCCCTCTGGTTTTGAATACTGAGCAGCTGGAAGGCGTTTTACTCTTACATTTGTTTTTCTTTTCTTTTTTTTTTTTAACCTTTGGACAGTTGTAATGTATGTGCAACTGTGGCAACAAGTTATGGTTACAACCCCAAACCATAAGGAGTTGAAGTGGAGCTTTTATGGATGCAGAGCGAAATCAAAGAACAGACAGAAAAGAAGGAAGTTCAAACCATCTCTTCCACTGATGAGAATGGGGACAGATTACACCCCAGACTTTGTCTTTCTACCTGAGTTTCTAACCATACAGCCAAAAGAGGATATAGAGCACTGCTTCCCAACAACTGGTCTTATGTCTGCTATCCTGAAGTTGAGGTATTAACTTCTCATGACAGTCAAGAAAGCGTTATACAGCTACAGTCTTTGTTCAGAAGCCTGCTCAGGTTTGTAGCAACACTGACTGCTACCCGAACTCCTTCCTGCTCACGCCATCTAGAACGACTCTTTAAAGATACTTAGATAATCAGGATTGCAACATTTCATTTCCATTTGGAATAGATTACATATTTCTTTATTTAACTGAAATTTCTAGAGAAAATTTGCCAAAATATGACCTGCAACAACACAGCAAATCGAATGTAAAGCTAAGGTGACATAAACTAAAACCTGTTTCTATGCCGTTTCTGGCAGTTTAGGGAAATGGCATTATGTGTCTAGATACTTTACATGGTAGCAAATTGGACATGCCATGATGACTATAAAGGGATTAAGTCAGTAAACTAAATAGAATAGGAAGAGAATAAGAGTGGGTTCAACTAAAGAAACTAAAAATGATCATCTCAACAATAAAAAAAGAAGCAGCTGTCTAGATGAGTCACACCATTTCACTTTAGTTACATTTCATTCTGATTATGTGAAAGCTGTGCACCTACTACACAGCAAAATATCTGCATAGCTGAAGAGAAGGTGGGAGGACAACATGTAATTAAGTGTTTGAGAAAGAAACCGTAAGAGCAGGAATGGAATGAGTAATGTCCTCCTACTATGAAAGGACCCTTGAGCAAAGCAATCAACTTTCATCTGCTTCAGTGCTGTCAGAGTGTTGCTGTTTAAAAGGTGCAAATACAGTTTAAAATCAAACGTAAAAGACACCACAAGCTTGTTGAACTGTGATAGGGATGTATATCGGCCACCTTGTCAGTAGGATGTGTTTGGAAATCGCAGGAATGATGCATTGTGGGAGGCTATGAAGCATCTTAAACAAACAACGGAAACAAAGAGAAGCTTCTCTGTTTTCTGTGTCATTGTCTCAATGCAAGATGTATTACCCAATATGCCATGAGCTGAGTGTGTCAATAAACACAATTACCACAGCATTGGATGAATGTGTAGAGAAGAAGCTGAAACGTTTGTATATGTGTGCCTTAGCCTGGGAAACTAATGAATGATGGGGAATTAAACGGCATCTCATTCAGGAGAGCAGCAGGGAAGCAAAAAGGAGATAATTCTCTCCGGAAGAAACAAAAAGGCTTTTTAGTCTTTAGGTTTGTCTAGGTGAGGTTTGCACATTACAACATATTCATCTTCTATGCATGAAATTTTAAGGGATTATTTCTGCTATTCTTAATATGCTAACAGCATCATTCATCTTTTTATATTTTTCTCCCTTTTTCTAATTCTGAAATTGGTTTAGGGATATTACAAAACTCCCCAGAGTAGCCAAAGTCAAATTTGTTCAATATTAAGCTCCTTTTTGAATTTTCCTCTGCCTTGTAGAAAAATTCTTTAAAATTATTTTTAATTATGCAAATCACATGGTTTAATTTTCTTATGCAGGTGCAGATATAGTACAATGGCTGATGAAGAATTTGTCCATAGAGGATCCAGGTATGCTCACGAAATCATATCTGTGTTAATACTCAAATACTTCAAATTTAAAATGTCTAAAATGAATAAAACATTCATAGACTTTTAAATGTTTGTAGAATATTTTTGTAGCTCAGATTACACAAATAGTTTTGTCTTTAGATTATGGAGTTTTAGATAGGAATATTATTTTCCAAGTTTGGGTAATTTTGTAAAAGGACAAATTATAGCAAATATTTGTATTTCTCACTTTATTCCCTATTCTATCTTAAATTGTGTCCTCTGTAGTAACCTATTCATAATTCATCTATTTTTTGTGCTTCAAGAATTGCTTGAAAGAACAGGGAAAATGAACAGCAAATTGAGAAATGTTATCATTAAAATGCATACAAACCCTGAGGTTAAGAGTTTAACATTATTTAGTAATAATGCCCTGATCCAGGAAAGTAATGATGATGATTTTTGTTTAATTGACCATAGCTTTGTTTAATAAATCAGTGTTTCAACCAGCACATCCCAGAGCAGAAAGCTAAAATAAGTCCTTTGTAGATGCCTGGAATCTGACTCTTTCTTTAAGCTATAGCTGTTAATGACTGTTCAGATTTTTGTACTTTAACTTTGTGTTCACTAAGAGATCACCACCTTTGTAGATTTTGCCTCAGATCCAAAGGAACAGTTTGATTAGTACACTTTTTTTTTCTTTTTTTTTTTTCAGCTGAGGCCATGCACATCGGGAGTCTGATTGCAGCTCAGGGATACTTTTTTCCCATCTCTGATCACGTCCTGTGCCTCAAAGATGATGGAACTTTATACCGCTTCCAGGTGAGAAGGAAGATCAATTATGCAAAGAAAATATGAGAGCAAGAAGGAAATGTGCATAACCTTAACAATAAGGTCATTGTTCAAAGAAAACGTAACAAGATAAGAGGACCAGGAGAACAAAGGCATATTAAAGAGGGGAAACATATTGTTTTACATCTGATGTTGTGTAGATGTACTCGCATATTAAATTTTGAACATTCAAGAAAGCCTTAGAATTTAATAATTCCTTATTCATTTTATTGCAATTTCACAGCAAGAATTTACAAAATATTACACCAAAGGTATTAAAATATTAGTTTTGCAACAATTTGATACAATGCAGTCGTGTTTTTTTCTTTGAATTTAAAATATGCAGAAATTCTCTAAAATGATGCAAAGTTTTTATACCTCACTGTGGACTAGTTTTTGATGGTCTCTCTCGTATCAGACTCGACCTCATTTGGTCTCGGGCGCTGAGGACTCGGGATTTTATTTCAAGACCGCAGCTGCATATCACTAAACTTATAGCATACTATCCAGTTTATTTGTTAACATGTTTGTTTTCACTGAATGCAAAACGCACCGATTAAAATCCAAGCAATAACTTGACTTACCAATTACGTGTTTCTGTTACTTCCACACTCTCCTCACCTTTCACTCGCTGTGAGACATGCGCAGTGGTTTTCTATGATCGGCAGAAGATGTCTGTCTAATCGTCAGTAATAGAATTGCACTGCATAAATCATAAGAAATATGATGGCGACAGCTTATTTTTTTGTCACTTAGAAAAGTAAGCTACGGAAGAGGATTAGGGCCACCGAAAAAAAAGTATAAAGAATTCTGACTTTAATCTCAGAATTCTGGCTGTTGTTTATTGTTTGGCATGGCAACGAGTCTGTGTGTGACGTTAAGCTGACAGAATGAGAAAAAAATAATAATATAAACACCTGTTTTTCTACATTTTTCCACTGGACAAATTGCATCACCATAGAACATGGTGATATTCAGAGCAATCATCAAAAAGTATGAAATATTTCATAAAGCACAGAAACCAAAGTTTATTGAATTTTAAATTATGGATCCTATTAAGTAAAATTAAATTATGGGCCACTATAAAGAGACATTCGCATTGTTCTCTCTTGTTTCTAGAACTGACAAAAACCAAACTATAGATTTATTAGCAGAGAGAATATATATTTTACATATCCAAACATCAGAATCTCAGCTTTAAGACTCGTTTTATAAAATCCAGTAATAACTCTAATCACCAACTGCTCCAACCAGGCCCAAAAAAGGTTTTGCGTCTTTATTATTTGCTATATTAAAGACGCATGATATCATAAGTTATTGAATAAGACTGTCTGGCATTCACATGTAAGTTTTGGCTTTATTCTTAGCACTAGAAAAGAAAAGGCTTTCCAGTGACTGTGTGTGCATCAGCACCCAAACCCCCCACTCCCCCCTCTCCTCTGTCCCCACCAACTTGCAACAAAAAGTTGCACCCTTGGCTTCTGAGGTTTTTTTTTGTTTTCAAATTAATCGCAGAATAATTTCCATCTGAAGTTACACTTTTTTGATGGAATTTGATGCGTCCATCACAGATGGCAGAGGCAATGAAATCACAAATCCCGTTTTCTTTTCTTGAATTTTATGGCACAAAAAGGAAATAACTTGTGTATGTCCTCAATTATAAACCTGCATGAGGTAAGATCAGAGTTATCCCTGTGTAGCATGTTCTTTGTTCCTGTAGAGCTCTGTTGAGAACAGGAGCAGCAGTTTAATTAAAGCAGACAGCAATGCACTGCGGTGCTTTGACCTTCATTCTTGTCTTTCAAAGTGAAGTGCAGAAGCAGCCAGTGTTGGAAGGGGCCAAAAACATTAATAAACGACATCAATACGGATTCAAGTGAAGCAAACAAGCCACAAGACAAAGAACCACATACTAAAGAAATCAAGAGACAAGACTCTCAGTCTCACCCTGAAAAGAGATTCACAAACCTTTTACACAAAAATGTCAATGTTATTCATCAGGATTTTTTAAAAGAACACATGGTAGTACATGCACCTACTTAAGTCAGTTCAACCCGTTATTCTTTACACCATATTGGCCCAGATGTAATTTATTTTGTTCTATCTTATATATCTGATTATTGTAATGTGTCACAGTAGAAAAAAAAAGATAAATAAATAAATAAAGGTGATTGTCTTCTCTGGTTTTCCAAATATTTTTGGATTGTCTCAATGTCTGGATCAAAGTAGAATAACTAATTTTCTTTTATTGTTTTGTTTTAGGCGCCGTATTTCTGGCCATCCAACTGTTGGGAGCCTGAGAACACAGATTATGGTAAGAACTCCTTTAAATTGTAATGAATTTCAATTTAATTTTTTTGTGCAAACTTGTAATGCTATTTTTTTTACATAACCTTTTTACAGGTGTGACAAAAAGGCTATATTGCTAGAGAAAGGACTGGTTACATTAAATAACTAAAACGTTCTTCAAATATTTAAATTTTACTTCAGTTGGATGCCTCATTGCTTCAGATTCACTGCTTTGAATAAATAAGATCTGATTCCTGCACACTACATGAGATTATCTCAAACCATAATTCAGTTTTAATTTGATATGTTGTGCATTATCTGTAATTTAAACAGGTATTTTAACATTGAAACAAAATGAATACCTTTACTCATCATAAGCCTGAAAGAAATGACCAAAGAAGACAATCCCAAGATACTTTACTTTTAAGTGTTGCTTCACCACTTTGTAAATTTACACTGACATATTTGAAAGAAATGTTAGAGACAGAAGACATTATCAATTAGGGTTTTATTTTAATAAAATACTTATTTAAATTGGGAATTTAATGCTGATATTCCTGATGCAGTTTGTCCTGATTAGTATGCAAACACATAGCTTCATTAGGCTTTAAGCTTCAGATGGAATGAGTTTGATTCTCACAGGATGCCATCATTTCTCTATGATCAGCAGTTAGAGCAGAACTACTTCTGGCTACTAAACAATCCTCGCTTCCACACATTCCTCTTACATAGACTCTACATAGTTGTGCTAAAAAATATTCGTAGCATTTTGCCACTTAATAACCATAACTTTAATATACTGCATTAGCTTTTGTATGTGATGGAGCAGTGCAAAGTAGTACTTCATATGTACAAATCTGTGTTTGTCTTTCTAAATTGTGGCTAATTTAAGTGTTGATAAACTTTAACAAACATATATCATGGCACAGTTTTAAAACGTTTCATTTTTACAAAAAGATTTCTTTTTTTTTTTAATTTGTTTTGTGATGTTGTAACTTGAGCATCTGGCTGCTTCTGCAGTTGCTTCATGATCCTTAAATTACATTTTCCTTTTAAAGATTGAATGTGTTTGTTAAAGGCTAATTAAGACTTATCAAATTAGAAACTACATGCATCCCAGATAATCACAACTGGGATGTGCAAAATAAAGATCCAACCCCATTCAACATGTATTAAGGTTGCATGTAGAGCATCAAGACTCCATTTAGAGATAGTCTGCAATGAATTTGTCCAGGTTAATTATCAGTCAGATTTCAATTGTTCCTTATGTTTTATTTCTATTGAGGCTTTCTCAAAATTAGTTTTTAAACAGTTTTTTAAAACTGCTTTAATCGCTTAAATTACTGAAGACTTAACTTTTTAAGATATGCAACCAAAATAACTGTAGTTGTTTCAGTTGTACTGACAATAGCTCTGGTTTGCCTGTTGAAGATTCATGTAATTTTATTAAACATTTCAGGTTTAATGCTAAACCTGCTATGCTGAACATACCAGCATGGTGGTGAAGAATGGCAGAAAAGTTGGCTAATGGAAAAGTTAAATGTGTTAATAGCATTTCTTATGTCACTAAATGTTTGTAATTTTACAGAAACATCAATAAATCTGCTCGTGTTTCTCTTGTTTGCTCAGTTAACTCTTTGCTTCAGGCTAAATGTTTGCAAATAGAAGAAGTAACTAAGGTCTAGTCTGCTGCTGCTGGAAGGGATGTTTAGTGCAACCCTCTTGGTCAATTTTACCATAGCTACATGTTAAAATATGAAATGGAAACAGAGCTTTTAATAAAGTAAAACATTGTCAACATTGTTTGTTTAATGGTAGTTGAAGATGTATTTTATTGTGTTGTCATAGTACCAATATCTACCAATTTCTTAGTATTGGTAAAACTGTCTATATAATACAGACAGAATAAAAGTTTTCCTACTTAATTTGTTTTAATATACATACCTAGAAATTATTTAATAGGGAATCTGAGTGTAAATACAATGAAATGCTTACTGAAAAACATTGAGACGTGGCCAGCACTTCTGTGTTTTAAAGAGGAGACATAATCAATCCCGGTTCCACCTCCTGCACCATGTCACATGGTTCATGGCTTTGGATGAGGGTTTAAGCTTTTAGAGTATCTTCATAATCTAATAATCTTAAACAGTCAAACACCTTCACACTGATAATTCTCTGCACATCTACTTGTGAGAAAAGGTGCTCATGAGTCATAAGTCTACACTGATAATAGGACACACATGAGCTGAAGGATTATGGGTATGTTCTACTGATAAATTCCTGATTTTAAACCCTCTTTTCTCAGCTATCTACCTGTGCAAGCGGACCATGCAGAATAAGACGAGGCTGGAACTGGCAGATTATGAGGCAGTAAGTGCAGACATGCTCTTTTAAGTTACAACTATTTTGTCTACAGCAACCTTTAGGCAGGTGGGCTTTACCCCTCATAGAGTTTGAATCTTGGTTTAATTATTTATTCCCAACAGGAGAACTTAGCCAGACTACAGAGGGCATTTGCAAGAAAGTGGGAGTTTATCTACATGCAGGCTGAGGCGCAGGTCAAGTAAGTTTTGTCACAAAGTCAGCACATGAATATAACATGCATGAACTTCAGTTTTTTACAATAGTAACAAACAAATAGACATTAGGAGCAAGAAGAAATTAAGTATTTTCACAGCAACATCCATTCTGAATGGACCTTCACAATTTATCCGTAATGACAAAAAACACAATAGGAAATACATTTTTGAACAAAAATCGCCTTCCCCATTTAGCATGAAGGTAAAAAACAGATATTTTCCCAAGTTGTCTCAAAGGTCGGACAATTTGACAGATTTTATCAAATAATTATGAGCTGTATTCTCTTCAAATATAACTAAGAAACAATTTTTAAACAAGCACTGGAAATATTCCACACACCAATAAGGCAATGATAATAACTTTACAAAAGGATTTCTATGGATTTAAAGAAGTTAGAGCATCACACCACTTATTTGTTCAACCTATATTTGCATCTCTTGATTGCAAATGTTTAGATTTAGGCACACAGTGAGCATTCATAACTATATTATGTGAAAAAGAAAAGTGATCTTTCTAAAAACTTGTGTTGTTTACTTCAGTAATTGTACACGAAACAATACAATAATGCAGATTCTTTACCTACAAAATGTTCATTTTTAAAAACTAAAACGATTTAAAATAATTCTTATTCTCACCACTATTCCTCTTCCGTATCCTTGAGTCCTGACTTGAATCTTTGATGGAATGAGGATAAGATGCAAGTTTTGTTTCCCACTGTTTCTCGTCTCACTTGCAGGATCGACAGAAAAAAGGATAAAACTGAGAGGAAGATCCTTGACAGCCAGGAGAGAGCCTTCTGGGACGTCCACAGACCAGTGGTGAATCTTTTTTGACCAACTTATCCATTATTTGCAGACTGTTGCATGTACTACCCGTATTGACAGAAAAAAATATTTTATGTTCATTTTCCTTCAGCCTGGATGTGTTAACACCACAGAAATGGACATAAGGAAATGCAGACGCATGAAGAATCCTCATCGAGTTAAGAAGGTATGAAGTAAAAAGTCTTTACAAACAAATACTTCTGATAAATTCTTGTTAAATTGTAGTTTTTTGCATGTGCCTCTCTATGTTGAGGAGGCACACCCTGTGACCAAAAATCATTTGCTGTATTCTGATATTTTTTTCCAGAAACCAAGGCTGTTTGGTGGTGCAATTCAAACTGAACTCAAATCAGACGGTGTATGAGTTGATTTTTGACGTTCTTTCTGTTTTTTAGCAAAATTGCTTCCGTCTTTAAATTCTCAAGGAAAATGCAACAAAGGTGGTGCTAACCCAAGGCGACATTTATGTAAAGAAACCCCCATTAGCAATGCGAGAGCACATTTAATCAAATAACCTGCCTTTTTTTTTTTATATGATCCAGTCAGTGTACGGTGTGGTGGAGGAGGGAAGACAGTCACAGAGTCCCATACACACTTCGTTACACCACTGCCGGAAAGGGACGAAAGATGATGTAGAAAAAGAGGTAAGACATAATGTATACACCTTTATCCTGCATGGCTTTTTTATTACAATAACTGTTGTGTTTCACGAAATAGTAACACAAACCAGAGACGGGTCCTGCCAACAAAATCAGAAACATCTTATTTATTTATCATACAAATACATAAACATGATTTTCTCTTTACAGATCTTATTTCTGAACACCCAGCTAGATCGTCACTGTTTGAAAATGTCTAAAGTTGCTGAAAGGTAAAGAAATGTTCACCTCACAGATAAAATGAAAACAGATATTAAAGAGCTAAGCCAGGTTTTTGCAGGCTGCAGTTTCAAAGCGACTCCAGCTTTTCTCAGTAGGGAGCCAGTTTTAGTAAGTTGTTCTTTGTTTTTTCTCAATGAATATTTGTATTCATTGAGCATGTGCTATTTTCTTCTGTTACAATAGAGATTATTTAAAATGATGCTCCAGCTCAGGCTTTGGTGACTTCAGTTATGTGCAATAAAATGATGGAGAAAATAAACCCTTAGAAGTGTTTATAACACTTGTGGGATAAAAATTAGAGACCGCTACTACATCTCTAATGGTGCTACTTCTGCTTCCACAATTAATTTGTTCATTCAGAATTCAGTTTTGAAAGCTAAATATTTTTTTTAATACTGCCTGCCTTGATTTTAGAGAAAATTATTCTAATATGAAGAATGGGTTGGTTACAGTGACATCATCAGTTATTCTGAAGTCATTATTACTTTGTGAAGTTATTTTTTCATTAATAGTTGATAACAGAGGAGTGCTGTCACAGATTCTTATACATTTTCTCATTATTTAAATTTTTCTTCAAATGACTCTACTGTGTTTGTTTTACGTCTGCATTAAAAAAGTGACCTGGCTTCATCTTTTAACCATGATTCATTCAAATATTAACATCCACGTTTGACAAATGTACATAAAGACTTTTTAAAGAAGGAGTTCAAAATTTGATTTTAGTGTCTTACCAAATATGACACAACATAACACAGTAGGAGTGAGACAATTGAAGACTTTTGTTCCTGCAGAACCACAACTTGTGCCAGAGTTTAGTAACTGTATCAGTGTTTTATTATCTCATCTTTTTGTGTTAATCCATGTGTGTTTTTGTATACCAGTCTGATAATCTACACAGAGCAGTTCATGGAGTATGACCCATTTGTAACCACACCAGAACCATCTAATCCTTGGACCAGTGATGACCCAACTCTCTGGGACCTGGAGACGAGGTACAAATAGTAATTTATATACTAGATGTGTGTATCTAGAGCAGAATAGGAATAAACAAGCAATTAGAGAACAGAGTTTGTTCTGTATAGAAATGCAAGGTATGTGCAGCCATGAATAGCACAATACCGTACTTATTGTACCAAGAATAGCCGTAGATAAACTAATGAAACAAAATGCACTCAATTGCTTCTATGTCTCCAAAGATATTAAAGACAACTGAATTTAGCCAATGACTGTTGCAACAGGTAATTTTTTAACAACCCGTTTTCAATCCAGATTCTCTTGTTTAAATTGTTTAATTGTTGCTTCATCCTTTCTTCAGTTCGATTTATCAAAGACGTTGCTTTCTGTTTCGGAAATTCACATAGCCATGTGATGCTACTGATAATTTGCTGAATTATTAATGAGTGACACAGGGAATGTAGCAGGTGAACATTACTTTCAACAAGTTGAACTGTGCTCTGAACTTCTGGCCTCACTGAATAATGAAGGAATTAATTAGAGCAGACACATAATCACGAAGCCTAATGCATCTTAATAATTCATCCGAATCGATTAAAATTCGGCACAGAAGAATGTGTTTTATGTAGAAACCTAAGCAAAGTGATTCCTGATGAACATTGTTATGTGCAGCTTTGTAGTCACTAATATTCCATCAACACTAAACCTTTGTCACAATACAAACATGCATTTTTTAACATGGATTTCTTTCTGGTGTTTAACAGAATACCCAACACTCAATCTTTTCTTTCAGATATCGTCTCCTTCTGTACCCCACTTTATTATTAATCTTTTTTTTTTTTTAAAGATGGGTAAAGTCTTTAAACTATTTTAATTTTCTCTCCACCCTCTCTCGTCTCTCCTAGCAAAGAACCGAGTCAGCAGAGGGTAAAAAAGTGGGGTTTCTCCCTGGAGGAGGCTCTGAAGGATCCAGCAGGACAGGATCTGTTCCTCAAGTTCCTAGAGTCAGAGTTTAGCTCAGAAAACCTGAGGTGAGTCGAAACAGAAACTCAGGATGAATGGACATGTGCTAATCAGTTTTACAACTAGAGTCTTTCAGAACGTTGTCGTCCTTTTTCTATGTAAGCATTACAAGTTGTTGAAAAACACGAACCTAAATGTGCAAAAGAAACATATCATTTCAAATCTACACCCATTGATTTAATATTTCCATTTACTCTTATGTACAACCATTTCTTTTTCCTGTAAGTAAATATAATTTCCTGCTGTTGGTAAGGAATTTGTGGCCCAGCTTTATTTACAAATGTAATTTAGTTGAGCTTTATCATGATTAAATATTAATAATTTGCAAATCAAGGCAGTGATTGAAGTCTTTGGGGAACCATTAATGCACTATGCTGTTTCTCAGACACTATGTTGATGATATTCTGCTTTTGCTTTGATTGGATCATTGTCTTGAAAGATGAAATTTTGTCAGGCTTCAGGTATGAGAGAGGGAGTTTGATTTGATTACATTTATAGTTTTCTATGATGAATTTAGTCACTGTAAGTTGACTGAGTTTGCAGTAGAAGTTGACATACTGTTTGGTTTAGATGATCAATGGTTGTGCCATTTGTTAAAATGTTCTCATAATATCGTTATGTCTGACCTTGGTGTGAACACACTCTTGGTACAATGGATAATTGTCTTGAGTTCCCAATTGTGAATAATCCTTGTTGCATTCTTCTGTATTTAAAAATAAAATTGGCAGAGACCACTGTCTCTGCTAATGTTCTCCTCTCTAAATACTTTGGAGTGCCAAGAATTCAGTTTTTGGAGAACATCTCAGCCTTGATGGTGCTTACCTAGTCATCTGAAGAGCAGCTCCTTGCTGCTTGCCTGCTGAAGGACAGTGGGAGCACTGAAGTAGAGTTCATTTATTCATACTGTTTTTGTACATTGGTATGGTATTAAGATTGTGGTGGTGGTGGGTTTTTTTTTTTCATTGCAAGTGTTTCTTCACTTCCACGTTAATGAATGTGTTAATTTTAGAGTAGCTGTTTATTGATTTTCAAAGAAAATATTAAATTCATCCCTCATTTAGAAATAAAGATTTACACACAACTTAATGTTTCGCCTTTCATGCTCACAGCAGCAATAAATGTTTGTATTTTTTACTGTTAGTTGGAGGGAAGGAGTGGTAGAGATGAACTACTCCAGTGGAGGATGTTGAAGCCTCTGAGCCTGATAAAACACAGAAATGCACACACAGCAAGATGGAGAGGAGCGATATAGACCTGTTCAACCATCAGCTGTCCCACAAGAATTCAGACTCCAGTCTCTAAACCCTTAATTGTGTTTGGTTTTATGAGGGAGCTTTTGGAGCATTTCTAGAGAAGCTGAGAGTGAATCAGAAAAGTAGACCCCAGAGGTATTTCTCTCTATATTGCTAAGGCAGCCCACAGATCAATAGAGAGAAAAAAAATTATATTAGAGGTAGTCATCCTGTGGCTTTGAGATATAGCAGTTGATTAACGGTCTTAATTGTTGGAAGTTTGTGGATTTTTTTGAAAATATATGTTCAAAACACATTTGTTCTCATGTTTAAATATCTTTAACTGATTAGTCTAAAGGAGCATACTTAGTTTTTTTTTTGTTTTGTTTGTTTTTTAATCAAGCTAATGAAAATATAGTGTTCTCTTGTGATGTACAATTTACTGTTATACAATTGCTTTTAGCTTGAGGTAAGTGAAGATTTGCAAAACGTTATCCAAAACATTTTAATTAAAGATAACTTGTAGGAGTATCATAAAAGATGCAGTAGCCAGAATCTGCGGCTGATTTTAAATTGCTTTTTAATAAAGTTCTGAACTGCCCATATAGACTTGGGCAAACTTGGATTTTTCTTTCTGAACTATAACATAGATTTAAAAACTGAATTGAAAACCTTTTTTCTAACCTTACTGTTGCGAACAGTCCTTCATTATTTTTAATAGGTGTTGAAGTGACCTTGAGGAGCATGAGAAATAGTAGTGTATTCATATTTTAAAATAAAGACAAAATCCTTGGAAAGTTCACATTTTGAGCTATGTTTGACATTGTACAGTAGAAAAAACAGAAATTTCCATGTCTTAAAAAAAGAATACAGATCCTTACCTTAACACTGATTTGTCTAAAAGGCTGCCAGTGTTTCAGAATCTAGCATGTTTCAATATAGACAGAGGTTGAAAACTCAAACTGACAACACAGAGGAACTAACCTTTGTTCCAACCTTCTGCTTATCTCCTAAAAATCTATCTCCTTCTCACTTTCCTGCAGCCTGAATGAACTACAGGCATGTTTTGGCGTAATACGGTATAGTTTCCTTAAATTCCTGTCCTTCCTCTGGCTTTATATTAAGCCAGTTTTATTGCAGCAGGACTTTGGGGGGGGGGCAATGCTTGCCTTTATTTCAAGATGGCTTGACTGTCAATAATCCCTTTCACGTCTTCCGGTTGCTGCCTGTCTTTTAACTGGTACACAGATATGAGCAGATCTCACTTGTCACGTCCCCATTTCACTGGCTTCCTTCATATTACAGAATTAATTTCAAAGTCCGTAGATCATCTGACCAGCTGCTTTTAGCTGTTCCCAAAACTAGGTGGAAATTGAGAACAGATTGATTTTTTTTTTTCTGTTGTGGCTTTTTAACTTTATGCCTTTGAATATTAGATGGGCATCTTCACTCCCTGTTTATAAGTCTCTCATGAAATGCATCTTTTTTTGCAATAGCTTTTTTTTGACCCAGTGTAAATTGATGTTTTCTATTGTCTGTGATTTGGTTTTATGTCTTGTTTTTTATTCTTTGGTTTGTCTTTGCTTTATACAGCACTTTGAGAAAACATCTGATTTTTTTTTAAATGTGCTTTATAAATAAGATGTATTTGAATTACACATCTTATTGATACTAATAGCTAAATTTGAGTCTTCATATTGCAGTGTCATCCAGACTAAAGGGTTATGTTGGTATCACTCAGGCTTTTTTATATGGTGCATTTACTGATATAAAAATAATTCATTTTGTAATTCTCTGGCTTCAAAGTGGCTGACCAGTGATCTGCAAATTGTTTTCAGGCATCTTTAAGTATATTCTAAATTAAAGACATTACAAAAACACATTTAAAAGCAAGAGGCCTAAAACAAATTAAGACAGAAATTCTATTAGAATTACATTTAAATGCTTGGTAACACTTTTGTTAAAGGGGTGAGCATAAAACTGACATGAGACTGTCAAAAATAGGACATAACACATGTCATGAACATGAATGACAATAAATGTTCATAAACTGTTGTCATTTGGTAAATAATACAATGGTGCACAAAAAGTTGCATTAAAAGTTCATTGAAAGTGTCAACTTTGCATTATTTAGTAAATAATGACACTTTTAATGCAAAGTTCAAGTAAGACTTGCATCAAATGTAAGTTTAAAGTGTCAACTTTGCATTAAAAGCGTCATTATTTACCAAATGACACTTCATGACAACATGAAGAGGTCAACAGTCATAAGTATTCATAAAAACTCCTTCATATTCATGACAAGCGTCATGCTCATGCTTATGACAGTCTTATACACACTCCTTCAAATAGTCTTACCAAATGCTTTTATATAACTTGTTTTTTCCTCTTTTTTTCACCTAACCAATATGTCTGGTAGCAGCAACAGCTCTAAAGCCTAAAACACACAATAAGCACCAATCGCCTAAATGAAAACAATGTAGAGCGGTCTCAAAATTTAATATAAAAGTGCTCCAGAGAGGACAACCTCACAAAGCGCATTAAAGACTATTCAGAGCCTGACAGGAGTTTAAATCGACTTTCTGAGCTTTGGTTTAGAGAAAGGCATTAAATGAATAAAGTTCAACGCAACAACTACCAGGTGAAGAGGCAAAGGCTGATAATGACTAACAAGCGAATGCAGAGCAAGACAAAGTGTTAAGTTGCTCGCCCTTGAAATGTCCAATTTGCTACTCGGAGAACACAAAGGCAAAAACAAGGACACACTCATAAATCACTTGAAACGTTTGTTTAGTTCACATGTGAGGTTTACCTTTTCATTTGTTCAGATTTGAAGTATGGGACTTTTATGACTTATAGCAACCAGTCACTTCAGGAAGAAATACAGATTGTTAATTAAAGGAAAAAAACTTTACTTTTGATTAAAGAGTTCAAGTAGTTGATTATTAGCATCTTCTATTCCCCTTGGTCTTGACTTTGGATTTTAAAAAAGTACAAACTTTTCTTCAATATCGGTGAAAAGCAGCTTCAAGATAACAATAAAATAAATAAACTTGACTAAATTATCCTCTTCGTCTTTTGTGACTTGCGTTGCAGGTTCTGGCTAGCAGTGCAGGGTCTGAAGAAGGTCCCCCAGCAGGACGTTGCACAGAGGGTGCAGGACATCTGGGCAGAGTTTCTGGCAGAGGGAGCACCCAGCTCCATCAACCTGGACTCACATAGCTATGAAATCACCAGCCAGAACCTGAAGGACCCTGGACGATATAGCTATGAGGATGCCCAGGTAGGAAGAAAACTTGTAAAACACACTGACATTGATTCAGATGTGAGGCTGGAGATTTGAATACTACTTAAATAAGATCTATATTCAAAACTTTGTGACTAAAAACAAGAGGCTCTTTTGGGTTATCTTAAAAATTCAGTAACTGGATTGAAGCGCCGAGGATTTTATTCCCTATTGTCTACTAATACACCAGGATGTTTTCTGGCATCCTGAAGCCTAGTGTTAGTTTTTAATATTTGCAATTTTGCTTGCTACAAAGGAGGCTGTTTTTGGAAGTGGCACATTAACCAGATAAATAAAACAAATAATATCATGTAAACAAGGTGCATTACTCAATGTAAAGTTTTTAGAGTGAGCTTCAATCATGTTCATATGCAGCACTCTGCACAGGACAGAAAAACTCATTGAGCCAATTGATCCACTGATAGTTGAGACGAAGTTCTTCTGCATACTGGACCAAAGAATGAGAATGTCAATTTGTGACTTTTCAGCATGTCTGGTAAAGCAGACTTTAGTTTACATTTGACAATGTTGAGCAGTGCCTCTGGATTCATTTATATAACAAATATTTCAAATAGGACAAAAATGGATCTGAAAGGTCCTATTATCATAATGGCTTTTGTAGACTGCAGCAATTTTTGTAAAATATATTTGTTCAAGAGTTAATAAATTTCAGTTTGTATTGTGCAGTATTTTCTAGAGAATATGGGTGAAATGGGTGAACCACTGAGTGTGGGGAGAGATATTTGAGGTTGTCTATCAAATTTAATTTCATGCTACAGATATATAAAGAAAGACTTTAATAAAGAAAAGGTTTGCCCTACTCCTGGCGTGGCAGTGCACTGAAACCTTCTTTACCCTGCAGGAATCCTGTTTAAATATCTCTTCTGACTTGGCCAGTTTTGTTTCTTGTTTAGCTATTTGCTCCGTCATACAGCGGTTTATTACCCACACCAGAGTTTGTGGTAAAGATATTTTCTTTTATTCTCTGTCTCCTGTTTTTTATAGGACCATATTTATAAACTGATGAAAAGCGACAGCTATCCACGTTTCCTCCGGTCCAATGTCTACCAGGATTTGCTAATGGCAAGGAAGAAAGTGAGTGCTTGTCATCTGTGTATGGCTCATTTGTTTAGCCTGCAGCGCCTTGAAAACATTTGTTGTATTACATCCACACCACAATTCATTTGCATTAGCCTCCTTTATTCTGACACCTAAAATCCAGCGCAGCTGAATGCAGTCAGACATCACCTAATTAGTAATTATTTATTTTCAGT
The DNA here is from genome assembly GCF_019740435.1 of Gambusia affinis. Lineage (NCBI taxonomy): Eukaryota > Metazoa > Chordata > Actinopteri > Cyprinodontiformes > Poeciliidae > Gambusia > Gambusia affinis. The sequence goes on from NC_057889.1 coordinate 6,088,326, forward strand.
TCTGTGAAATTTTAGACAAACCATCCCTATTAAAGGAAAAAACAAATGGGGGTGGCAGCATTTGGGATATATTTCTTCAGCAAGTACAGGGAAGCAAAATAGAGCCACATACAAGAAAATACTGAAAGAAAACGTTTTAAGGAGTTGTAAAAGACTAGCAACTACTGTAAGGAGCAGCTAGAACTGGATTGGTTTAGATCAGTGTGTAAAGTGCAACAACCTCACAGCCAAATGACAATCATATAGATGCTCCATCCACTCTGAGCTTGAGCAACATTCTCACCCACTAGATATTTAAAACTGTGGCTGTTATTTCAGTGAAAGGTGGTTCCACAGTGAATTGACTCAGGGGGTGTAAATGACGCATCATATATGGTTTTGGTAATAAATTTGAAAATCATGAATGATATTCCTCTCATTTTACAATTTTAATTACCTGGTGAGTTTTTAACTTTATTAAATGAAGGTAGGTAGGTAAATGAAGGTATAATGTCACAGATTTATTTTTATTTTTTTCTACTTTCTATGACCCGGTAGCCTGAAATAGAACAGGGACGACGCACCTCCCTGGAGAAGTTCACTCGCAGTGTGGTAAGAGTCTTATTGCCTCTCCTGTAACTTAATTAAAAAACAACCCAGAGAGTTGTACTATCCACTGCTGCTGTAACTTTCAGTGAGACGCAGATAATGTGTTTATGTGTAAACTATAATGGAGGAGAGTTAGTGGTTTTGATGTTCTATAGTTAAACATTAAGCAAGTAAATGCATTTATATTTGCGGATATTTAAAACAAAGGAGGCAACACAATGGATTTTTACCTGAAGATGTTTTGATTTAGTAATTTGTTCCTTATAACTGGGGGGACTCAGTCTTTTAGCTGTGGTCTCATTGAAAGGATTTGAGATTAGCTGACTTGCTTATGATACTAAGCAAGAAGTGTCACTGTGAAAGAAGAATCGCTGTTAAGAATACTGAGAGGATATTAGGAATAAATTCAACAAATAACATTTATGAGTGAAAAATCATTAATGGATCAACACATTTTTGATTTGGAGCCCTTTACTCTATAAAGGGATCACTTCTTTCAATTTAAAACCTGAGTGTTTAGAGTGAAATAATAATTCGAAGTATTTTTGCAACAATCAATTCTATTTTCATTAAATACCCAAATTAATTCACAGTATAATCATTCCTTTGATCTTACTGTATTTCTTCCATCAGAACTTTTGTTTACTTCCATTTTGTCAAGACAATCTATCGTCATCGCCTCATGTCTGATACATAAAAACAAAAAACAAACAGTGGGAGTCTGTAAGTGTCAAATAGTTTATAAAGCACTGCATCTCTCTTCCTCTCACTCTATACCCAGGGAAAATCGCTGACGGGGAAACGACTCACAGGCCTCATGCAGTCATCCTGACAAGGTCTGGATTTGGAGTAGGGGGAATCGTACCCAAAGCAGACGCTTGCAGTTGAGAAGCTTTAGGAACAGGACACTTGTGTGTGTAGCATTGGGAGGCTAGTGAAGGTGCCAAACAAGCCTGGAACTGCTGAAATGGAAACCCAACATATCTGGATGGCACCTCAGATAAAGGGAAGAGGACCCAACAGCATGCAATAAGTCACCAGATTTGGCACAAAGGGAGGTGCTGTTATGGTATAACGATTTACAGCGACTCTGCTTTGGAGGATTTTGTTCAGAAGCTTGTATCGAACAAGACTTGGTGATTTTTCTCTGACTACACTCATTTTATCATGGTAGCTGAAGAGGTTAATGCTTTACTGTCAGTGATATTTACGTGGAATGCTCGAATGCTTTGACTGAAGTCAAAATGAGACTTAGATTTTCGCTGTAGCTTGGTGTTTTATCTCACTTCACTAGGATGTAAAAAGGGAAAGTGGAATGACGGGTTTACAGTAATCAACACTTGAAAACAATGACGGGTAGAGTAGTGCATCAACATGCTAGTAAAGGCTAAAGAACTTTAGTGATTGTTTCCTTGACTATGGAACAAAAAGTAGAAATTTAAAATGCGTCCTGCTCGTAATTTAAGCAAAGGACACGCCAATACTGGATACCATTATTTTAACAATTTTAAGAATCATAATTACGTCCATGTTGGTCAGCTATAGCAAAGACCACAAATATCAATTATATGCTGTGTAAAAATGCATTTTGTAGTATACTTAGGGTGGACCCTTTTTTAACAAGCAGCTGTTGTTTTTATCCTCTGATACTAAGTAGAGAAATTCAATATAACAAAACTAATTACCAGTTATATGAAGTATTGTTTCTCCTTGATGTCCATCGCTTCTATATACTGTATGCTGCAGCAGCATATACATGGCTGACTTTAAAGCAGGACCAGATTATGCACTGAGTTAATCTACATACAGTTTCAGTCAGCAGTTTAAATCTTCTCATTCCCATAAGTGACACATTTATGGTTTTAAAGGATTTATTTTTTTAATAAATGAAACTTTACATCAAACAAGTAAATACGTTGGCCCTGAGGTGCAAACCACTTCAGTAAATTGAAAGCACAAATACAAATTACAAAAACACAACTGGAAAAACAATACATTAACGAAGCACAATTACAAATTACAAAAACGCTACATTAACAAAACGGAAAGGATATGTCCTAGATGGAGACTTGAGAACTCACTGATTGGACGTCAGTGCTTTTGAACTGGAAGTTATCGCTTCCGGGTTTTTACATGATCCAGTCCACTAACCTGTATTAGCTTGCTGGCAGATAAACCACTTTCAATACGGCGGACGCTGTAGCGTATTGCATCAAAAACACTGTCGTCCAATCAGTGATTTCTCAAGTCTCCAACTAGGACATACTCTTTCCGTTTTTTAATGTTGTAGCGTTTTTGTAATTTGTAATTGTGCTTCGGTAATGTTGTTGTGTTTAAGGTATTTTGTAATTTTCTTGCACACTTAAAAAAAAATGTCCAAAAGAACACTTTGTTGGCATTATTGAGGAAACTTAATTTTTCCAATTTCCTAGTTGAGCAGCGACTGACTCATGGTCCAAACTGTCTGAGGGTTTCATAGAAGCTGAGAGGAATGAAAATGCTTAAATAAACCTGGAAAAGTTCCATTCCTTGGATAATTAAGCTTTGCACACTTTTAATACAGATGTGTACTAAAAGCCCAGTATTGAAACTAAACATCTATCCACCCACAGGGGCATCAGTGCTTACTTTTCAGTTTAAAAGCATTCCAGAAGCTCAAACAGCTGTGTTACTGTAAACCAGTTCTGTGGATAGATTTTATGCTTCCTTCTGTCTTCTAAACATTCCACTTCAAGCAGCCGCAGAGGAAATTTGTGGGCTGATGTCTTACCATCTTTTCATCCGATGTAAAGAGGACCATGATAATAAACAGGAATGCACAATTAAGATGGATTTTGAAATCTTCTTTAATTGTTCCAGATACTAATTAATTGGAGTATCCATGTAAAGATAGCGGTAAGTGTTTGGCTTTCAACTATACGTAGTCTATGCTTTGCTTTTGCAGAAGGTACATACTGCCCTCTGCTGCATTTGACCTGCAAGTGCAGGTAAACATCAAGGTTTTTTGTTACTAGGGTAACAAATGTAAAAATCGCAACTTTAATGTTATGAAAGACTTAAGAACATTTTATTTAACGTCAATGTTATTACCTGTATATAGGTGACGAGTCAATCATTTTTAACACAAGGCTGTTTGAAGTCTGACTGTTTTTCTGTGAATCAATAAATCTGCTTCATCCTGTTCAGGTAGAAGGTCTCTAACTCTGTCCAGGCCTCCCATAAGTGAAAGGTGGGAAACAAGTTGGATGGAGACTGTGCAATTTCCACGCAGGTGAGGATTGGTCACACTTAACTATTGATAGGTTAACTAGTATAGAAATTCTCAAACTTTTCCTATGTAGTGTCTTGTAAAATGAGTACATACTGCTTTTGCACATTTTGTCAAGTTAGAACTGCGGATGTCTAGCTTTTGTTTTGGGCATTTCTGTGAAAGCCTGATATAAAGGTTTATATAAGCACCATTTTGTCACCAGCTGTCCATATGGGCTTTGCACATCGGCTCAATCCCAATCAGAATATATTAAGATTATCAATGAACTATAAGTTTTGAATCTTGCCATTGAGTCTTAATTAGATTTGGATCTCAATGTTGACTAGGTCATTAAAAAAAATCCTTTGAGATAGACTATTTGTTTAGGGTTATGGTCTTGTTAAGTTGAGTCAATTCTTTTGCAGCCTCCCACAAGTTTTCTTTAGTTATCTCTTATTAAACTTAAGCCATCTTTTCAACACCACCACCAATTTCATGCTTGCTGTCTCCAAGCAGCTACTTTCTTTTTGATACTCTTCAGTAAAGACTTGAATTGTGGTCTGAACAACAAATAAGTTGCCATAGGCCTCTTATAGCTTCTGATTGTTTCGCTCTTTGTCTAGGTTTGCAGTTGAGTCACTAAACAGAGATTTCATTTCTAATCTTCTTGTCATGGTCCCTGCCTTGTTTGCTGTGTTCCTTGGTTTTCTTGACACTTCTTGTTCACATATGACTTCTACTTCATACAGTAATTAAATTACACACTAGAGTTTTAAGAATAAGTTATTTCAGAAAGCGATTGGTGGCACTACTTTATTTAAAGTTAACAGCTGAATACAAACCCAGGTTTTCTGATTTTATTGGTAAAACATTCCTAAAGCCATGCATGTTTTTTCTTCCACTTCACAATTATGTCCAGCTTGGTGTTGGTTTCATAGACAGGAACCAGCAAAGATTTTGTGGAAAAAGGTTTTCTGTGAAGCCCTCAATTTTTATAAAGTCTAACCATGAAATCCAAGCAACTAAGTTCCAGTTTCCTTACATATTTTCTAATCTCACTCTATGGGTGTCTTAGCAGCATATCTTGCATCATTATCATGATGAAAAACTCGTCCATGATCAATCTTTAGTAGAAGTTCTGTTTGGGAATCAAATACTGACATGCAAAGAATTGTTCAAGTTTACATAATCTCAAGTAGTGAGACACAAAACATTCATATAATTTGACTAAGCAACATTGCATATTTCAAATTTGAAAGTGTGGATTTTCACCCATAACATTGCAAACTGTAACAATGATTCTGATGCCAGCAGAAATGATGCATAGGATAAATGCTTGTTGAACTTGGTTACAGGCTCAACAGATTATGGCTGTGGGATTTAAAGATTAAAACATAATTATAGATCTATTGGAGGTTGAACAGCTTTTGGTTCTTTAAAGCATGAAGTACACTGCAGATCTGTGTTTGAAGCTGGGCTGTTTAGACTGTTTCCATTTCATTGTTTATAGGATTAGGGTAGTGTTAGGCAGCTCTGGCGGGACAGGATAGTGGCTGGACTCCTTTAATCTCCAGGGCCTTGTTGAACTGCACATCCATGGTCTTAGATGCTTTAGTGATCTTCAGGCTTTTCATACAACCTCTGAAGGATGAGCGGGTCGAAAGAGCTGCCTGGCGAACTCCAGCTAGGGAAAATGTGTTCTCAGGTAAGTTAAGTACATTAGAAATGTTGGCATCTTTACTGAATTATTCTTAGGAAGTTGCCATACCAGGATATCCTCCAACATAGATGGGATCGCTGGTATCACAGGTGTTGGAGCGAGCATTGGGAGACTGTGCTTGGCTCTTTACTCCATCCACCACCAGCTCCAGCTGGTGGCGAAGCTTGTTGGCAGTAACGCTGTGCCACTGGCCATCACAGAAGCTCCTGCCTTCAGGCACATGCTTTGCAGTGATTCGGCCAGCTCCGTTGTCGACATGGAAAAGGAGCTAAATGAAAGGGAAATTGAGGAATCAGGAAGGTTAGTGTAAATTTCAGCAGCCGAAACCCGTACAATTTTTGTCTGAGATGGTTGCTATGTTAAAATATCAGTCAGCTGTAATCTTCCACGTGCAGAAATTGTTGGCATGTGTAATTTTACGTTGGAAAAATGAAGAAAGAGTGGTTGGAGGCTGACAGCTGGTCTGACGAATACACATAGTCAAAGTATAAATATGTTGGCCTTCCACAAACTCTCTGGAACAGGACTTAAGTTTAAGAAAAAAATACCTAAAACAGAAGGCTCCTTTAACCCGTAGCTTTGTAAAGCCACATTATGCTGCTTAATAATTTCAATTGAGTGTGTTTTAGTTTTTTTGAGTGTAAACAGGCCTTTACTGTACTCTACACAAGCAGGATTACAGTGTGTTGAAATGGGATGCTATGTTTGGTTTTTCTGGCTAGCATTTATTTCACAGCTTTTAAATCTTCATTACATGTATTCAAAGAAAACATAATTCATTTTACAGGATCTTGACACTACCTTGCCATCGACGATCTCCAAACCGAGTCCATCATTGGCTTGGTTACTGACTGCCAAAAGGACTCCGCTGGTTTTGCTGGTTCGAAACTCAAATGCAATCGATACATCCAGACCCACCCTATAGGAGGAAACTAAATGGAAAGAAATAACTTTCATTATGTGTTTTTTTAATAAACCACAGGTGAATTGTTTCAATCCAGCAGCTTAATGACTAAGTTTTATTGAAGTGACCTGAGTGAACTCACCAGCTTTCAGATAGCCAGTGCCATCGAAATAGGTTCCCGTTTCAGTTGATACGAAACACCTTCCAACCATGTAATGGGAGGTTGGCGCAGCCATGTCCAGTTTAAAGTCCTCACTAACCACTTCAGTACGACCTACAAAGGGAGGAAGACATGAAATATGTTTAATAAAGCAACAGTTTCAAAAATTCAAAGATAAAGTGTATTAAGAAAAAATGCATTAGTCCATACCTGTTGCGGCTGACTTGGTGCTCACAGGACTTCCACCCATCGTGAAGTTACGGATGCACCCATTGATACTATAGAGAATCTGAGGATAGAAAATTTAAGAGATGATTTTTTCTGAATTTCACTTATTTCTCTGTTTATTGTATAAGCAATAAGTCTTTACTGGGCCGATTCTCTTGGTGGTGTAGTTCTGCGGCAATCCACCAACGTAGACCTTTCCAACCACATCTAAAAGGTCCGCCTGGTAAAAAGAAAATTATTAATTGTATTAAGATGGCTTGATTTCATGCAGTAATGTGTACCTACATTTCTTCTGTGAAAGACTGTGCTTACCGTTTTTGGACTGAACATCTGTTTTATGTATCGACTGTCAACTGCTAGCACACCTCTCTGCTTAGTGCGCTGCACACGGATCTAACAGGACAGTTTTAGAGAGAAGTCAGATGTAAATCAGACATTCTGTATAGTTTACAAATTCAAATTTAAAACTATTAGGATTAAGTCTTTTAAAAGTGCAAAGACGCATTGAAACAACTTTTTATGTCTAACAAGAGCATCTGGTTATATTACGTATACATTTATGAGAATGCATTCTAGAAATTGATATTAAATATTTAAACTACCTATTAGATGTATATCCAAGTTGAAATTGTTTTTCCTGTATCCTGGGAATGTCTGAGAAACCTCACTCCAGGATTTTCACTTCTTAGATTTACAGCAATCTTATACATGCATCTTAGCCCTGTTTATTATTAAATTATAATAATATAGTAGGACTTTTACCTTGTGCCAGTTACCATCATTAATAGAGAAAGGAACACAATCAGAGATGTTTCCATGACCAAGATCAAATCCAAGACAGGCTTGTCCCTCCTTGATCTATAAACAGAAATTGATAATAAAGTTAGTGGACATAAGAGATGTATTTAATTTAGTCTTTCTGCATTGTCTAACATTGAAAAGGGTGATTGATTATGTTGTCAGTCCAATTATAACTGTTGTGATTGAGTCAATGAGGAATCAAATGAGCATTTATGAGAGTACCAAGCAGCCATACCTGTATAGAAACAAAATCTGCATGGTTTATTCTTGCCATGTAGAGCACAAGACCAGAAAGCTCCTTGGTCCTCAACTCGAACTCCAAAATCAACCTGAGACAAACAAGCAGACACATTTTTTTCCAAGATGCACCTTAGCAATCATAATAAAATTGTTTTTGTATGTTGTAGTGACCCCCTTATTGTAAAAATTTTATTTTCACACAATTTGTAATTTCAATATGTTTTAATTTTGTATCGTAAAGTAAGGGTGTGTGGTGGGATTGGAACAGATTATGTTACAATGAAGACAAAGAAAATTGATCTAGTAGATCAGAGAGATGGTGGTAGAATCTGTCTGATGGTGTTCTATGTCTTTGCTCACAACTGTTTGTCTTTCATTAGTTTAAACTACATTTAGACATTATGCATGAAATAGTCACTGATTTTATGTGATGTTTACACAAAGAATTTCTGATAAAATTGTAAAACAATAAAAATTACCCATCAACTATGAAGATGCAGAAATGTTTCTATAATTTTAACTTATGTTTCGATATATCATCACAAAGTAAAAATACATAGTTTTATGTAAATCTTGAGGTACAGCAAAATGTTTGTTGTACCTCAAACAGTTTTTCATGTTACATAATAGATCAACAAAGAACATTACAGTTTTGAAGAATGATAAAAAAATATATATATATGATCAGATTTTTTCACAAACTAAAATCTTTAAAACTGCTCAGTGGATGAAACTAAAAACAGGTTAATGTTGGAAAATAACCCCAAATGTACAGAGTTACTATGAAATGTTTTAGCTCAATGGTGACTTCAACTTCAGCCATTATCCTGCATGATTTAGATCTTCCCCTGGTTCAACACACCTGAATATAATCAATGGTTCATTACCAGGCCTATGCAGAATTTGAACGTACTCTGAGGATGTTATTCAGCCATTAATTCAGCTGTGTTGAATTTATTTCCCATAATGAGTGGGCCTAACTTTAATTGAATTGCTCTTTAGGATTAATAGTTTTCTGACTCTAAATCTGCATTGGAGCAGGGTCACATATAAAATATGCATGAATATCTCAGTTTAAACAAAGCATAGTCATGTTAGCAGTATATTTTTTATTTTGTTCATTTTGAATGCAATTCTTTAGAAAATGTAAAAATTGCAGGACATCTTAATAAAAATTAATGCTGTAATTTTTTGGGGAAAAGATTTTATTTTTGCAGATTTTGGCACAGTTTCTCATCAAATGTAGATATAGTGGATATCATAAAAGATATGTATTCATGAAGCACCTGCAATAGAAAGCACTCTTGTGACTTTCTAGCCAAAATATGATTTAAAATACTGATACATTTAGATATCTGAATGTAAGACTACATGAAAACAGTGTATTTGATTATTGGAGTGTACTTCAATCGTGGTATTTTATTGGTTAGTTTACGTTTAAAAGACTTTTGCATTGTTTTTGGGAATTATGTTTTCAACATTTTTTCTACTCAAAATTATGAGTGTCTGCTACACTTAGATTTTTATTTGTAAACTACTAAATTTTGATAAACTTTGTAATTTTTGTATTTTCACTTCTGTGGGTCTGTCATATGAGGTCCCAATAGAATGAAGTTTGTGGCTGTAATGAAACTAAAAACAAAGTTCAAAAGGTATGATATACCTAAACAGGCTGCCTAATACTAGGCAAGTTGAACATTTTCAAAAGATAAAAGTAACAGATTTGACACTAAAGTAGTTGCAATTGACAATTTCCCAGATTCATACTATAAAAAATATATAAACTACTGCTCTAGTACATTCTAGAAAGCAGGCTTATATTTTTCCTACTTCCACCATAAATGCACACCAGCACAAGGACTGCAATGTACAGATCAGTCAGCTTGTTCACTTCTTCAAGATTTGAGACCAGTGAGCATTTATGTGTTTGTGGGAATCTCATCTTGTCAAAAGAATCACTCACTCACTGGGATTGCCATGTTGTACATGCTGCATTTGACCAGTAGGGTTCCCCAGGTGCTGTGGGAATGTTTAACCAGTACACAGTTCTGTGTGATTTACCACCTACATAACGAGCCACACTGTTTCCTGTCATGTTACAGCAGTAAAAGACTGCTAACAGGAAATCAAATACAAGACACTGAAATTAAAGACTTACCTCTCTCTGACTTTGGTGTCATCAAAAGCGAAGCTCATGTGACTGTTTCTGGTCAGTCCAAACTGATATGCCTTTTCAAGCGACATCGGAGCCACAGCTGATGCACACGAGTCCTGGAGATTGGACATAACATGTCAGCTCCACTGACAGGGTCTCACAACACTGCTCCCATTTCCTCCCGTCAACAGGAGCCTTAACACCCAGGTTCAACACTTGCCAATCACTCTAATTGGGTCCCTACTTCTGATATGGGAGCAAATGAAGCATTGGTAGATCACTATGGATTATAAAGTAGCTTTTTATATAATTAGAAATAGTTACTGACTTATGTCTGAGTTCATATTGTAGATTTATAATTGCTTATTCTATGTACACACAATAACGCAAGCAAAAGTAATCATCCTGAGCTTCACATTACAATTTGCACCCTGAATAGTAACAATGATAATTCTGATTTTAAGAACCTATTGTTTTTTGATCAGGTAAATTTAGTTTTCTAATAAATTCAGCAATTTTCTTATACTTCCTGAACAGAAACACTTTTTAAAAATTTGTTCAATTTAGTTGCTTCTTTTTTTTAATCCCAGATTGCAGTTCCACTCTTATCCACAAGGTGTCATTGTTGTAATTTTCTTATCGACCTCCTTCCACTTTCTTTTAGGCTCTCTATGCCTAATTTGTTCAATCTGGTTTGAAATTTCTACTTTGTCAGGAACTGCCACCACTTTGAACTTTAATTAAAAATTTCTCTCAGAAGCAAAATTTAACTTCTACTATTTTTCTTTGTATCGTTAATGTTTTTATTTTTAAGGCATTTTCTCCCCATAATTGGGCTTTTGTCTAATACCAAGGTTTCTTTTCCCGTTTCTTAGTATTTTAAAATTTAAACATGTCTGCCTTTTTTTTCCACATTTTACTTTGACTGTTGCTTCTTTTAGTTCCTCTGACAAAGTTTGCAGTGCGACCACTCTTACTTTCTCCTAATGCGTAGGTATACATTTTCCATTTCTGCTGCAATTCAGAACCTTAAACATGGACTTCCTTGTTTTGCTGAATCCTTTACCATCTCCGCTTCATATGCTCTCATATTTTTCTTCTTGAGCAGGTCCTCCTCCACTATTACCCCAGTGTTATTTCTCCCTTCTCATTTTCACTTTCTGCCCACTTCTTCTCTGTGGCTGTTATACATTTCCATATACTTACTTTCATGTTCTCTCATCCTTATATTCACCGGAAATCTTCTAATTTCGCTTCTCTTACTCGATTTCTCCTTTCTGTTAAGTACCAACAGCTTCCTGTCTGTGCTCACTTGTTTTTCTTTTCTTTCAGGGCATCTTCTGCTTTTCATTTTTACATGTAAAAATTAAAAATCGTCAAAATCCCATACTTTAATTCCACTACTGACAATACTTTCTTTCCTTCTGCTACTGTAGGTCTTTTTGGGATATGTCTCTACCAGTTTTGCACATCCAGATGCTGAAACATTTGTCCAGTCTTCATTGGAAAGCAGTTCACTCTATCAGATTCTATGAAGAATACAAGTAAACATATTTTCAAAACTTCCCATGGATTTAATTGGATATAGATCTGAACTATTCAAACACTTTGATATGCTTTAATCTAAACCATTTCGACAATCTGAAACATCTGCTGATCAGAGCAAATTGGACTAAATAGACATCCACTCCATCTACAATTTATTTAAAAAAGCTTGGCTATTTTCTTTATGTTCACAATTATGCAGCTTTTGTGCTGGCTGCCTGACACAATGAATTGAATTTTCTGGCAAAATATACTAAAGATATAGTTGTGAACAATTTGGCCAGATCCTTCATCCACTGACCGTTGGATAGTTATTTCACTCTTTATGAGTATGAAACAAAGTTAATGTAAAAAGGGGAACCTGAGACAGCAGTATGTGTCTCAATCGCCATCGCTCTTGTTCTTTCAAGTGAAGACATTCCCAGTTTGTGACCTTGCTTTGTTACAGCTGACACTCACCTCTTATCTCAGTCTGTCCTCATATACAGTACTCCGCCTCCTCAACCTCCCTCTCCTTTTCCTTTCTTATGCTTCCCCTATCTAACAAAAAAAAGAGACGTCACATGTTCAGAAACCTTTTCCTTCAATTCTTCTCTGGGCTCTTTGCCGTCTTTCCATTAAGCCAACAAAGGACGAGGAGTGTTCTGTTCAGAAAGACTCTCCCTCTTTTTATCCCTTCCTCCAAGGCTGAACCTTATTCTGTCTTCTGCCTTATACCCTCTTTCATCCTTCCTTCTTGTCCCTTCTGCTTCTTTCCATTAAGCTAACAATAGGAAGGAGGTTTTCCATTCAAGTCTTTCGTTTGAGGTCACACCAATAGAATCAGAAATCTGGAGGAATTAATAATTAATTTAATTAGAATTACGTGTAAAGGCTTTAACCCCTTAACAGTCATGAAGACAGCAGTGTCCTCATGGACCATGTCCTGACATATAGTAGGATTCAGAGGAGACGACTGAATAGAAGCCTCTCTATATCAAGGCAAACAAAAGTCTGCAAGTATTTTTAATAGGATTTTTAAGCAACTCATTAGATTAACAGATATTGATCTATTATTTCTTAAAGGTGTGCTATTATGGGTTTTCCAGGCACATCATGTCGTTTTATAGCACAATCAACTAATTGTTAATGCCAGTTATATAAAAATGCTGTATATATAAAACATAAAAAAAATTTGACTTCGCATATCAGCCATATCTGAATTTGCTAAAGGGTAGAAGGTCCTAAAAGGGACGTACGTCACTCTCCCCTCAGCACATCTTCACAATGCTTCTCCAAGCCGTCCATTCATTCTGTCTACAACTGTGTTTCAGTTTATATGATGAGTGCAGATGTGCAGTTCCTCCAGGTGTTTAACTGCTAAAGATGGAGGGTTACTCTGTGGGGCATGAGCACGGCTGTGGACTGAAGCTCCAAGACAGAGCATTGCAAGAGCAGGCGATGCGGCACCCCAAATGGTTGCCATGGGAGATTGAAACAGGCATCAATGAGTCAAAGAAATAATCTGTGTGTATAACATGACAACATGACATAAAGCTAAAAAAGGGTCAATTTTTCATAATAACCTCCTCTTCCAAAAACGTAAAGAAGGGCCATTTGTTCTTGACAAACTTGATAAATGTTTCTTCTCCACAGTGCATAAAAGCTCGAGATTGTTGATTTGCTGCAGATGTGCTAATGGCTAATCCGGTGTGGGGCTCAAATTGTAGAGCAGCAGAGAGAAAAGGGGAGGGTGTGAGCAGCAGATTCAAGTCTGACTGACAGTTTTAAGACTCTCATCTTCACTGATTGGTTGTTTGATTTTTTGCAGATGGCAGTAGAACCACAGGGAGGAAACATAGGGGCTCAATTTTTTCAGATTTTCTCTCGTGTAACATCAGTTTTAACACATATGGAAACAATATTTAAAGAAAAGTTAGCTACTGCAGCTTTTAAAGGGTATTTTATTCTATCATAAATTAAAAGTATGGTAATTTAGTTGTACTAAAGTATAACAGATCAATTAATTGCTTAAGCCTTTAAAGTAAAGGCCTGAAAGAGAAATTGCACAACGTCCGGGAACTTAAAAAAATTGTATACTAAATACTGGAAACCATAAATAACTGTTATGTGGCCTGAATTACTTTTCTCTTTATCACCAGATTGTCCTGAAAACAAGACTAGATGGCAGACACAGAAAACTTTACAGACTGATGGATAGTTCAAGCCTGTGTTTTCTCAAAAAGTATCGACTTAAAGAGACATCAGTCTGTGAGTGAGTGAATACCATGTCTGAGCCAGGATCCGGTTTAGCAGTAGGTGGTGCTACAGCAGCAGGAGGAGTGGGTGTGGCAGCAGCTGGGGTAGGGGGCGTGGCCTCCTGAAGGTCAGCAGTGCAAGAGCAGGAAGGAAGAGTTTAACGACGGCCACAGAGGTTAAGCAGAAAAGCAGTGATGTCATCAGGAAAAATCACAAAGCTCATCGCTGCAAAGGTTTTCCCTTTGCTATGACTTAACATGCAAGGAAACTAAACTTTGTTTGTAGCCAACTGAAAATAAAACGTAATATTTCATAAGTGATGCGTTTCGGTGCAACAGATCTACATGTAACATTCCCTATAATAAAAGAAAATGTCTGATTTATTAGAATTCCACAAAGTTTGTTTCATTACAAGATGTATCAATAATACAGTTTCCTGTGCCTGAAGTTGTAGCCTTGTACAACGTTTTGTGTGTGTGGCACTATTTCAACCTTGTTTATCATATTTATAGTTGTTTTGAACTTTTTGGTAATAGTTCTGACTGCAATGTGTCGATTAATGAAGAATGTCTCACTTTAATGAGATGATCTCCTGTCTTTCCTTTTTAAAGAGTAGCTATGTGAATTGAACCTGTCACATTATATTATTGCCACAGATGGAACAGGAAGTCACACTCTACTAATTAAAGGTTCTTGACATATTACTCAAGTAAAACAGTAAAAACAAATAAAATAGTGATTAAAAAAAATCTGTTACTTTTACTTCATAGGCACTTTTATGGTTGGTCACAAGCATTGTTTGGTTGTTAATCATTTTAAAACTCACACCACTGAATAAATGTACTTTAACATTTATTCAGTTAAATGTGAAATTTTTAGGGAGAATTTCACATTGTTAAATAATTTCTGTTTTACACATCACTATTTGTGGAATTCACTATATAAAAATAAAACAGTTTCATCAGTTTAGAAGACAAAACATTGATGTGGTCAAAAAATGAGTCTAAAATAAACCTATACATTTATATTGTTTTTCCAGTTTATTTTAATATTGGTAAACATCACAGTGTTGTAATTATGCAGGATATTTGCAAAACATGATTTGTGATTTAAAATTAATTATTAAGCATCAAATCCTGAAGCTTGGTGATCGCCAGAACTGAATTTTTGTAGCCATTCATATTTGGAGATGCCCCAACAGTGTTAAAGAAATATTTTACCCAGAACAAAATGCATTCGAAGTGCCTCGAACTGCAGCTGCTGAATACAGGCCCACAGTCACCCTCAAATGAACCAGCGCTTTGTATGGTTCATACTGTGATGCTCTTTTAAACTGTGACTCATGAAGAAGAGTAATTGTTTAGCAATCTAAAAATGGTGCATTTGATTCACCATCTCCTCCCACACGCCGATGTGACCCTGGGTGGAGAATTTGAGCCCAAGTTGCCCAAGAATCTGCGTGAATGTGTGTACTAATGGGTGGAAGCCGCTCTAGTGTCAAATCCTTTATATGGTTGGTATAACGCGCACTAAATTTGTTTGGTCACTTACACTGGAATAATGACCATTCACTTAAGTCTTAAAATTTCCATTTTTCTATAGTTCCCAGCAAAGTGAAGTTCATTGGAGGCAGTTAGCCCCAATCAGGCATAGGTCTGAGACGGGGGACTCAGACCTATGCCTTATCACATTCTGCAGTCTTAATCATAAAAGCAACTTGGAGCCCATAAAGCAACAAACCACAGAGTTATAGCTGAGGTGGCACAGTTCTTTGGCTCTTGGCTTCATGATCAATGTCCTTTAATAGGTGTAGTTTAGCAACTAAGTGGTTAACAGATAACCGATGGCTACTGCAAGATATTTATTAAATGTGTAAAATAGCTCTTATCTGTCCCAATGCTAAGAGTATGTATTTAATAGGCCACTCACTGCCAGGTTCTTAGCATAGTGTCTAAACGTTAGTTCAGAACGTTTGGCTCCTGTGCACTCATAAAACATAAATGACATGCACAGTTAGCCTAGTGTAAGACTATGGCTCTGCACCGCCTGACAAGCTGCCAAAGGTGGAGTTTAGTGACTCAAGGCTAAAGCGACTATAAAGAAGAGTTAATGGGCTGTACAAGTGCTGCGTGATAAATCTCCACGGTAGCACAGTGGGCCGTGGCTGTGTTTCATCAGAAAGAAATAGGAGCATGTTTGTTCTTTGAATTATGCCTCTAGCAGTCGAAACTACATAATATAGAGGAGCGGGACATCTATTTGCTCCTTCAAATGTGTGAATCTTTTTTTCTATTTACACTTATGAGTAAATATATGCATTATGTGGTCCATGTCAAATTTATGAGTCTGTTAGTCAAATTGTGTGAGAATTCCCACTTACATCTGGGCGACCAGGACGAGGTTTGGCGGGAGCTGGGGTGAGTGGAGGACGTTTCGAGTCCACCTTCTTTTCCTCCTCTTCTGGTAGAGGAGGTGGAGGTGGAGGTGGAGCAAGGTTTGGACACTGGCCAATTTCTGCATTTTCAAAGCAAACGGGCCTGGAGAAATCTGAAAGACTGACAGACAAAACAGGCAAAATTATGGATACCTGCTGAGGTGAGGCAAAGAAGCAACAGAACAATGTGAGATTTTATATTTCCTCAATAATGTTTAAATTTTTTAAAGCTACAACACAAACACCAGGAAAGCAGTGAATATTTTTTCCTGCAGCCTGAGGGGGAAAAAAGAAAAACGTGATAATTTTTTCTTACATGCAAAAGACAAAAGTCAAACATTCATTTTCACAGCCACAAAATAAAGATGTCAAAATATACACCACCACTTGAAAAATGAATAATCTGAGGAAGAACGGTAGTAAGTGAAAGAATTCTGTCTTCTTAAAAGAACTACACCATCTAGAGTAGATGAATATATAAGTCATCTTTTAAAATCATATTTATAAAAAGAGTAGTCAATGTTGAAAAAACATCACTAAAACCTTAAACCTTTCAGATTGATGTTTTTTGTCATTTTGCATAGAAATGTCCCCCATTTCAAATTACTGTTTGGCAGTAATTTATTAGTAATTTTTTTGGCCTGGTGAATTGAGGCTCATAGGATTTACAATTTTTCAACAGTTGTAGGATGATATTCAAAAACTAATTTCAGGGCTCTGAGCTTTAGTGTGATAAGCTCACAGTGATCAACAAAAACTGCACACATAATAAGTACACAATTTTGACTGCACTCAGAGATCTGCACAGAAAAAGGCTTGCACAGATTAGATTTATTGTGCATGTGTCCAGAAATCTGAACAGAAACTCCCCTCGCCTGGATCCACAAAAGCTTTTGCTAAGTTGATTGACGTCCTGCTGGTGTTTGCTTTCTAACAGTATGGCTGTAAAATAGATTGGTGAACATCCTAGTGTAGATTCTCCTTCTAGTAAAAGCATTGGTCAGGAGATCTGCATTAAATAAAAGCAATTTTGTGAGTATTAAAAGCACTCTGCCATGACTGCACTTTTACTGAAACTAGCTTTTTCAGATCTGAAACAATCTAGCTGCATTCAAACATCATGGAGGTTCTGGTGCCTGCTGACCGGTCTCAATCAGGTGTGAAGGGAGCCTTACAAAACCAGGATTCAAGGTAACACTGGACCAGAAGTTTTCCACAGCAATTTATGTAAATAAATATGCATCAGAACTGTAATCATTAGGAATATAGTCAAGCTGTGTACAATGAAGTTAAGCCAAAAAGTATATATTCATATCTCATACCAAATTGTAATAGTCACCAACATGAGTTTTCTGACTGGAAAAAAAATAACGGAAGCAGCTTCTTTCCAAAACTGACATTTCTTTTGTTTCTCCCGCCTCATTTCCTGTCAATGACGAAGTTTTTGTTTGAGTGAGGTGGAAGCTGAAACCACTGACAATAACCACAAAATATTCCATCATAAGGGGATGATGAGAGGTCACTGATGGGTGAAACAGGCAAACAAACAAACAAAGATGAGTTATTGTAGCTTAAGTTATGAATATGCTAATAAGAATGCTAATGATGCTGCTCAGTCAGAACAAAACGCCGGCTTTCATCATCATCAACAGCAGCAATACCATTATTGATCTCCTGCAAACATTAGCTAGTCTTTAATTCAGCAGAGTGTTGACAAGATGGCTTCGAGGGATGTTTTCACACCTGGTGTTTAGTCCGGTTAAAACAAACTCTGGTTCATCTTCTCCATTTGTGCAGTTTATTTATGTAGATGTAAACACAGCAGTTGCACTATGGTGAGGACCAAAACAACTTTAACGAGACTGTTTAGAAGGTGGTCTGGGTACGCTGCTAAATGAACTCCAGAGCAGTTTGTTTATGATGCGTTGCATTGATGGATGAGGGAGAGTAAGAAAAATGATCAGGGCTGTGTAAAGGACCCTTGATCATTTTATATATATATGTCATACTTCTCAGTGTTTTCGCTACCTCAAAACACAGCAACTGCTTCCTGCATTTATATTTGGTATTTACATCTGACCAATAACCAGACTGAACATTCTCGTGTAGCTTGTAGAGACAAGTTTTGGTTTGCTTGACGTTTTTTAAACCCATCAACTGAAGAAAAGCAAAAACATACACTGAATTGACCATAAGGTTCCATATGCATCCCTGGAATGGGACATTGACTCTGTTGGATGTCTGTTCCACGTCTGCTGGAATACCACCGAGGAAGATGCGCTGCAGCCTAATTGGCTGGTCATTGGGGAGCGACGCCTCCCTCTTGGGTTCCTCATCCACCTGGACTGCAAAGGATCTGGAGAAGAGGAGACATTAATTAGATGAAGCATTCATAAAATCTTAAAATGTGCCATCAGCAGGAAGCATAAACAGAAAAAATGTCCCCATGAATGCTATTCACTCGCCTGCCAGGCAGCCTCTCAATGCGTAGCGAATGCTCTCTGCCGTCGCTCAGGTTTCCTTGGTCAGGTCGTCTGACGACGCGACGCTGACTATGACTGCCAGTATTTATTAGAACCTCAAGAGAGCCTTTGTTCAGCATGACAGAAAGGTAGGGCTGCAGGAGAAGGAGAGGAAACATATTACTGTAGGTGTGAAATAGATAGACAACATTCAAGAATAAAAAAAAAAAACTAATTTCAAAACGACTTTATTTCGAGAAATCAAATCCTTCTTTAAATTAAAATAAAAATGTCTTGGTAAAACATTTATGTCAATAATATTGCATTTTGAGAGAGCAACAAAAACTGGGAGAAATACTTGTGATTAGTCTGAGACAAAAAAAAGAGTCCAAATTAAATATGTTCACATCATTTCACAAAAATGCTAACTGATCACAACTTTTGATTGAAGCAGCCTTGTTTTAAACTTTTGAACACTGAGCACAAAGGGAAAGAAAAATTTTACTCCAGGCAATAAGTCCTAAGGTTTTGATTCAGTGTATAAAAACTAATCTTTCAGTAAATTGCTCAATTATTCTAAAACCTTGAAGTGCAACACAAAACATAATGAATTCAAATTATTGAAAACTTTTTGAAACATGGTTAAAAGTCACTGGCAGCTGGATCAACACAAGCAATCTTGTCTCACATTACAAGAATTCCCAAAGCTTTTTCCAATAAATACTAATCGAAATTTCCATCATAACTCTACCTCACACTTCTATTATAAAGAAAATGGCAAAGAGAGAGAAGAAAAAGGTTCAGTAAACTATTTGAAAAGAAAACTGCTTGTGAGAAGACAAAAAAAAGGAGAAAAAAATGGATTTAAGGTGAGAACAGAAAACTAGAGATGAGGAGAGACAGATATGGGTGCAAGAAAAGGATAAAAAAAGCAGAGAAAGGAAAAAGAGGAGTGGAAAGCAAGAAGGTAAGGATGACAATAGATGAGAGGAGCAGGGAGGAGGAGATAATAGAGGGGAGAGATAAGAGGGCAGAGAGCAAAACAGTGAACTAGATAGAGATTGGGTGGGAGAGGAGGAGTGAGACAGCCACAGAGGTGCTAGAGAGCAGCAGTGCAGGGTCAGGCTAATTTGAATTTTAATTCACTGTGTGCCAGAGGGCGAAGTGGGAGACAATTTACCACCTGAAAATGGAATTTCAATTTGAGGTCGGGGACAAATTGAACTGAGATGTAGCTACATCATGGCTCTTGCTGCACCATCTCACACCCATAGAGCGATACAATGGGATGGACGAACACACGTGAACAGACATGTCAAACATGTCGGAGGATAGCGGATTCCCATAGAATCGCTCGGGTGTAAAAGAAATACATAAAAATACATACACCAAATTAAAGTATAAGGCGTCTGTTTGTAGACTTTGTAAAGTGGGAATGGGAAGTAACTGTGAACATCGGAAACAACTCTTTAAAACTTTAAGGGGTCTGAATTGTTTCGCAAGCCATAATAGATCAGGAGCATCATTTTGATTTATTATGAAATCCACAGAATGAGACAGTCCTTCCAGTTTTTTTTTTTTTTTACAGATTCAGAGTGTTATTTAACCACAAAGTGGCTCATTTCAGCAGATACATTTGCACTAAAACATAAGAACAACTGGGATAAATAAAGCAGGAATGTTTATTGTAAAAACCTGAAGAGCAGAATCTACAGCAGAGGACTCATGACTCAATTCTGGTTCACAAAGAAAGAAAGTTTCAGGTTCTTGTTTTGAAAGTTACATTTACTCTATGTTTCTTTAAATAACTCCTGCATAAAAGAAGAAGTCATTGTCTCTTCAAACAACAGCCATATTATCATAATGGCAAGTCATTTTCTTGCTGGAGAATTTTTTTTCCTTATTAGTTGTAGAAGTGTTAGGCTCTTCCAAATGCCTCCTCACTTTAAGTTTTTGGCTAACAACTTCTCTAATCTTTCCTCTCCTGTTTTTAGCTTCAGCTCTCTTCCCGGTGAATCCCACACCCATCTCCCTCCAGTGTTTGTCCTTTCTCCTTGTCCTCTTCACTCCCCTCGTCCCTCTCTAAAGCAGCCATTAGTCAGGGCCAAGTTGAGTTGATGGTGTTTTTAACCTCGCTTAACCTTTCTCCACACACATGCCTGGGCGCGCACGTTGTACCTGCCAGCATAGTTTGTAAAAATAGATTTATGTGCCCAACAACCATCGATGACGGATCAGCTGCAGGTAACCCTCCGTCTGACCTCTTATCACATTCTCAAACGCCAACACTTTCTAGTTTGCATGTTTGAATTTGTGTTTGTGCACAGATGGAAACATATGCACGTTTGAGTATTTTTTTTTTTTCATCTGGGGAATAACCTCTAAACCATGGAAGCTTATTGCTGCTTTAGTCAGCTAAAATCTGATATTACAGTTAAAAACAGCTTCTGCACATCTTCAAGTTTATGTATTTTTTTGCAGTATCAGTGAGAGTGGATTGCTTTTTTTTTTTTTTTTTTGCATAAAGGCAAATCCAATTAGCAGAGGTGCCAAAAAATGCAAATCTCATTAATAAGCACTCATGTAATCATAATTCACTTAGGGAACAGATACCCACCTCTCCTGACTGCCTTCGTCTTCTCTTGGAACTTAAGTTTGACCTGCGAACCTTTAGGCAGAAAAAAAGCACATAAGTGCAAAAACCATCTATGCATGCATATATAACTCATGCCAGAAGTTCCTAAATTAGGGGCATTTTCAACTAATCTTTAGATCTTTGCTTTTGAATCAACAAATTTGGTATATTTTTAGAAGAAAAAGTATGTAGACAAGTTTAATCAGCATAGATTTTCTCATAACAGGAAATTTTCAAAAATATAAATGCGCACATCATTAAACACTTGATCAAATGTCCTTAAATTTGCTGCAACTCTAACACATACAGTTTCTGCAAGTTCTGTTCTAAAACAGAACTTTTAGAGCAGTTCTGTTTATCTAAACGTTTTTCCTCGATAGAATAGATACACTTAAGATAGAACGATTGATTTTTTTTTTTAGAACCCCCCCCCCAAAACAAAACAAAAAAATTAATTTGACGGAGTCCACAGATTATCCATTCAGGTTGGGGGTTTGTGAAGGTCATTCCAGAAGCTCAATAAAATATATGCTAATTAGGGATGCAAGTTAACTATTAATAAATTAATTTAAAGTTGACTGATCTTATTAATCGACTAACAATAAATTGATAAGCTGCCATTTTCTTAAAAAAACAAGTTCTATGTTCTATATATTGCCATTCCATAAATTGAAGGCTAAATTTTTTATAAGCTGAATTTAAAAAAAGAAGCATGTCATTATACTTTAACAATTTTTTTTGTGTCAGCTGTATGAAATACTGAATGAACAAACAAAAACTTTGAACATCTCTTTTAGAGTCAGAACAAGACAATCACTGGTATATTTTAGGCACAATGTAACTGTGCAATTTAATATGTAAGAGCAAACTACAAACCCTATTTTCTCAACCATGTGCAATACCAAATTCCTAAAATTCCTCAAACATAATTTTCCAGCAGAATACTGACACATCACAATCTGATAAGATTTATTTCTGCTGTAGTGAGAGAAGCAAGAGAGATAAAACAGATGACCTGTGACGGGCTGATGGGTGAAGCCCCTCCCACTGCCAGCAGTATAATCCCAGAGTCCGACAGAGTGCTGAAGGACAAGCTGATCTCAGTGCCGACTTCAAGAGACAGGCCACCCAGCTCCATGTATCCTGGCTTACTGAAACTCACTGTGTATAGGTTCTGAGATACAAACAAGTAATGTGTTAGTTAAAGGTTCACAATTAAACCTTGGCATCGAAAAGTCAACAGGTAGATTATAGCAGACTTGGAATGCATTTTTCAAACTATTATTTAAAAAAATGGGAATAAAACTTTACAATCTCACTGTAAAGGGAGCTTTATGTTCGCACAGCAAAAATACATTCAGATTCACATGAACAACATAAAGAACTGACTTAAAAACCCAGAAGCTTTCTAATCCTTCACATATCTTACATTATGTGAGCAAGGCTAGGTTTTAATTACATGAATGGAGCACCTGCATTGAATTCATCATGAAAGCTGTTTCTTGCTTTGAAGAATGTACAGCAGGCTCAGTGCAAGCCGTATCCCAAATAATAGGTCTGTACTGATATTTCAATATGTGGAAAAAGGAATAAAAAAGCTAGAGCTAGCTGGAACTGGCTTTAGCGTTCTTGTCCTTCCCGTCTTTGGGTTTTATTCTTTGCATCAATACAGAGCAAGGCCACACAGCGAACCACAGAATCAATGATGCACTAAAGTGGAACCAGTAGAAGAGATGAGGTCAAGTATGGAACAACATGAATCAGTAGGCAAAAACAAATGTCAAGGCCTTTTTAAATTATGTGTTATGTTATTTTTATAAAACCTATTCATATAAGAAGAAAACCATATCTACATGCAAATACAAGTGAACGTTAATAACATTTTAGAGTCCACAAACCAACTGATTTCTGTCAAGACATATCACATAAACTCCAAATGAAAAACTTACCTCGACATTACATCCTTTAGTAACTCCTGTATAGTCAGTGCTGCTGAGCAGATTATATGGAGTTCTGGAGACTTCAATGTCTCTGAGACAACCTGCATACCTCTTCAGATTCACCTCTGACCTAAAATGATAGCAGTCATAGTACTAAATGCATGAGAAATCCCAAACTCATTGGACTTTGTCTCTACGCAATGAAGCTGGATTACTTCAGCTGTGAAATGATTGCATCATGATCTGGAAGCTGAGTGAAGACTGGAATTCATTAAGATCTTTTTTTGAATATGCTGTTTGTCCATATTGATAAAGTTGACGTTACCAGGGATTTGGAGAATTTCGACTTCAGGCATCAAATGTTTAAGTTCAGAAAATGTGGATAAAATAATCATCCCCATTTTCTATTTTAGCAGATTTGTCCTTTCTGGGCTCCAAAACCACGATAAAATGTAAAATATTTGCAAAAATACTAATGTCAACAGGACAGAGATGGAAAATTTCTTTTTTAAAATTTCTAATTTTAAAATTTCTGTCATGTTTCAACCACAAACTTCAATGTATTTTATTGAATTTTATGTGACAGAGCAGCGGTTTGCAACCTGCAGCTCAGGAAATGCAGGTGGTACTTTGGAGCGTCCTAATATCTAAAAATTATAAAGAGTTAACTGATCTTTTAAAATAGAAATAAAACAACAAATGTTGTTTTTCCAACAGAACAATTCCACTGCATTTCCACAATAGAAGAAATAAAAGAAAAATCTACCAATAACGTTTTTGAAAAAGCTTTATGTTATTTCTTCTTTATTTTAAAATGTATGGGCCCTGTAAGTTTTAATCAACTAGACTGAAAACAAAGGTGACTACTTGTAAAGGTTGCAGGCTGATGACAAAGACCAACACAGAGAATAATTGTGAAATGGAAAGAAAATATGTGTGGCTTCCACAATTTTTACAAATTAAAAATATGAGAATCATGACAACCATAATGCACTGATCCCCTCAGTATGTATTTAATAACCGCTATAAGTCTTGGGGGAAGTCTCTACCAGTGACCTTTTGTTGTTCTATCACATGACATCTCAAATAAATACACTCATATGTTTTTAAATTGACAGAATATGTGTGATTGTATTTGAAATGCATTACAAAAATTTTTGAACAAACATCAAATTCTGGCTAGTAAAGGACAGAAAAGTGATTTGCAGCAAAGGCCTTCATATTCAAGCCAATAAAACATTATGCATTAACTGTGGGCTGCACAGCCTTATCAGCATCACTAGCTTCATGCAGTGATAAACTATCTAAACATTTTTTCTAAAACAGAGAATGTAAAATTAATTTTTTGTTTTATCTGACTGCCATGCTGTTAAAACAGAAGATAAAGCATTAGCACACATACAAAAAAAGTCTATGATTGATGTAAAATTTCTAATACAATTAATTTTATGAAAGGGACAACAAAATACTACGAATTAGGTATTTATTTTTAACACAAGAACCACCAACAAAACTCTCACAAGATGCAATATGCAAATAAGAGTACGGACTGTGGAGTAAAGCAACAGGAGAAGGTTTCAACATTTATAAAAATGTTTTATCAGTCAATACAAAACAATCTCACAAAGTCACAGCTCTTCAGTTTTTTGGTCTCAACTAAATCACTTTGTGACGCAGGGATTACTGACCATTATTTTACTCCAAATAGAATAAAATCATATAATGATTTTTTTTTTCTTCACTTTTGGAATCATTGTCAGTAATTACTTAATAGTATTTATGAATATTCTGTAGCAGGAAAATAAAACATGGAACTCAAGCTGGATATTTAACATCTAAAATAGATTCTATTCAATTCTTTTAGTTTTATGCTAGTAAATCCTACTACGTTCTACTTTAAAAATAAGAATCATATAAAACTTTAAAAACTGTAGTTTAAGTGTTATATTTTGGCTGAGTTTTGAAAACCCTGAGATGGTGTCAAAATGATTCGTTCTGGTGTTTTTAGGAGACATTGCAATGTTGGTAGTTCCAGTGTTAAAATAATTTCAAATCCTTCTTACACCTCCAGCATAAACACAATTTTGTGAACATTATATAAAAATGAATTTTTTATTTATGCTTTTGAAGTCTTTTTTAATTTTTATGTTTGTACCTGTAGTTTCCAATCGTTGGCAGACCACCAAAATAGATTTTCTGGTTTTCCTTCAGGTTAAGACCAGTAGCTGAGCCCTGAGATATGGCCACAATCTTTTCTTCAGCACCATCATCGATGTCCACAACAATCACAGTGGCTAAGGAAAGGTAAAAGACGTTTTCAGTAACCTTTTTACATCTGGTTTTATTACCTAAAGACTATGAATTCTCGCCAGTACCCTGTTTCTTGTTCCTCGACATGGTGAGAGCTTTCCAGCGTCCATCATTGTGGCGTTTAGCTGATAGGGCACTTCCAACTCCTGACCCCAGGTCAAAATTCATCCTCACCTTTCCTTCTGACAGCTCAAGAGACATAAAGTCCTTCTGCAAAGAGCAACATTAACAGAGAGAGGTGTACGAATCAATATATTGATATAATGCAAGCCAAAAGAAGATTTCCATGACAATTATATGACTTCATAAATCGTGCAGGTTTATTTCCTATCATCCGTCTCTGTTGCAAACATACCATGTCTTCAGTGGCCAGATACATGAGCAGAGAGTCGGAGGAGAAAGTGCGAAACTTGAAGGTGATAGTGGAAACATTTGGGTTCCACCTTGTGGGTCGTCCTACTGCAGCGTAGCCTTCACCGTCCAGCTGAACTGTCCCCTCACCATCAGTTCGCTGAGGACTACGAGAACACAGAGGAATAATCAGATTTTCTAACGTTTCCATCCGTCTTCCAAAAACGCTTCACAAGCCAGAAAAAAAAAAAGACGCAAAAAGGAAGACGGCATCCGTTAACTCCCATGATAAACTGCAAACACAAATACGGCAAAAGGACAAGCATAAACAAGAAATATTGATGTAAAATATGAAATGTATCTGCATACCTGACAACACAACCTTTACAGTCTCCCTCTCTCTGTCTGTAGTTCCACAAACCGATAGGTTTACCGTCCAAGAAGGTCTCTCCCATGCAGCCTATAAATGTTGATGCTCTGACTGCTTCTGCCTTCTACAGGACAGAAGAAGAAACCAACATGATAAAAAAAATAAAGGTTAAAAAAGCACAGCTAGGTTAGTTATATCTTTAACAGACAAATACCTTTGCAGTGCCCAAAATTCCTCCAACAAACAGGTAGGCATTCTGGTCGACATCTAAGATGGTGTAAGCTGTAGGTGAGTTGGCACTGGCTGGGGTTGGCATCATGCCAGCCATAGGGCCTTCCAAGGGGTATACCGATATTGTGCCATTTAGACCGTTACTGCAGATGAAAACAAGGCAGTACAGTAAATTTTATTAGTTTTTTAAAAATTTGTTTAACCTGTATTTAACCCGGAATACCCTACTCAGATTAAAAATGTCTTTTCCAGCAAGTATAACCACAAAAAAAAAAAAAAAAATACAGTTAAACAATTAAAATTACAAGCACTCTAAACAAAACAGTTGCTATAGACCTGACCTCAAGGACTCGGTGTTTTATTTAGAAGCGTACAATGAAATGAAGCTTGTCATTTTCCAGTTATACTGCAGTTTTGTCAAGCCACTGGACTGTACTAAGTCCAGTGTGTGCAAATGGGACAGAAAGAAACAAGTGATCTTGCTGATGAAGAAAATAATGATCAGCATTTTGCATTGTAAGAAGGGAACAGATATAGGAAGTCAGGAACATGAGATTACCTCATTTATAAAAGAAATACTCTCGGTCATCTGAGTCATGTCTACTCAGGAGTAAAAATGGTGCAATAAGAGCACACCTATTTTGAAAAAAGGTTTTAAGTTCTGTGTTTTAAGTTTCTCTACAAGTAGTTTGAAGTTGAGCAAGTTATTAACCCCAAAATCAGAGATGTTTAGACCAGTGGCTCCCAAAGATTTTCTTCTGGGCTCCCCTATGGATTACAATAAAATCCCCCCCTAGTAAAAAAAGAAAAAGAAAAAAATAAATAAAATCAACTGGCACACACATCATTCAACCAAACAAAGTTATACACATATTTTGTTTTCAAACCCCACTGAAGTTCATTTCACACTTCAGGTTGCAACAAAACAAACTACAAACCATCTTTACAGTGAAAATCACTTTTGTGAAACACCTTTTTCCATTCATCCATACCGTTACCTGCACCCCCTCTGCAATGGCTCGGCGTCCCCCCTAGGGGGCTCAC
The DNA here is from genome assembly GCF_019740435.1 of Gambusia affinis. Taxonomy (NCBI): domain Eukaryota; kingdom Metazoa; phylum Chordata; class Actinopteri; order Cyprinodontiformes; family Poeciliidae; genus Gambusia; species Gambusia affinis. The sequence continues at coordinate 6,115,932 of NC_057889.1, forward strand.
CCCACACTTTGGGAACCACTGGTTTAGACCAAGATTGCTGATATAGCTTATAAATAGAAAGGGGCCTAATATAGAGCCCTGTGGCACTGAGGTGATTTGAAAACCAATCTACTGCTATATAACGGTCAACAGGGTCAAATAGTTCAACAAGTTCTATATGTTTTCTGGAGACGATACAGTGACTAAATGTTATGTGTTCACCTGACATTATTTTTCTTGGACCTTTTGATTGTAAACAGAAATGACAAAAACACACTGTGTGTGTCTACTGAACCTCTCCTCACAGCCATATGAAAGTTTGTTTTCAAGGTAGGAGTAACATTCAGCAGTGGGGGAATATTTTAAAGACAGAAGTCAGTGTGATGCCATCAGTAAACACCTTTGGGAAGTCTCTCTGATGGAAAATGCATGGAGCAGGTGGGACTCTTCCTTTATGTGAATGAGAGAGTGTGTAAACAACAACACTGCAGCTTACAGAGGGAAGGAAAAATAGATTGCAGTGGATCTATGTAATGATGTGCCAAAGGCTGACAAGACTGCAAACTCTAGATTTCCCAGCTGTAAAAACATGCTTTCTACTCTAGCATGAGTAAGACAATGTCTTGGGGTTTCTGCTGTTTTGTCTTTGCTGTTGGTATTGATTATTATTTGTTAAATAATGTGAGAGAGAAGTAAGACGAGACAAGATACCAGGAAAATATTGTGAAAGCAGGCAGAACATTGTTTCATATTTTTCTTTGGCTGAGTTTGTGATATTTGTTATAAACTGTAAAATAATTGGCTTACTACATCTTGCCGAAAGTGCAACACAAGATTTGAATTTACTTACTATACCCAACATCTTTAGAAAAATGAATTAGAAGAATGACGTGTGTATCAGGGCAAGTTACTTACCGAGACGCTTCTATCCGGTGCCAGTTCCCATCGTTGATTGTGTGATGGGGATATTCAACTCTTCCCACACCTGAACCCACATCCCACAGGAAATTCACCTTCCCCTTGCGCATCTCCAAGGCCAAGAAATCAACCTGAGGTACAGAGAAAACAAGGTACAGAGAAAACAAGCTACAAAAACAAGCTTTTGTAGAGCAGTAAGCTGTGTTCAAGTCTCATGTCAACATATTGTTAAGTGGCAAACCCTGATTTTTTTTTCACATTGTGCAACTAATTTATCCACAGACATGTTGGTGACATCTGGAGGCAGTTAAGAGTATGTACCTAAAAGATACTGACTGCATGCCACCCTTTCACATTTTTATTAATATGTTTATTTTTAAAATCAAGCATGATTTTCCGATTCCAAATAATGGAATGGAAAATTCCATTAAAATACACTGAAGCTCGTGATTTGAACATGACAGAATGTAGACAAAGCTCAAGGTGCATTAATATAATAAGTTGACATCTCATTAAATGTGCCAGTTGATGAGAAATAATTTGTGAAAGTAATAAATTCATTCTCCAACATTCTCAATATTAAGAGGATAAATCTGATATTTATAAAAAATAGGCAGCAGTCGTGTGGCCTTGAATGTGTACAAAAGGTACTGCAATCATACAATTCTGAAAGTGTAAAATTTGGTATTCTTTCAATGTAACAGCAATGAGAATAAATGCCATTTCTCAACAAATCCAACTTTATAAATGGAGCAAAGTATAAAAGTAAGCGGACACTCTCCTCTCATATTAATGTGCATGACTGTTATGTGATAACAGAACAATGTGGTCAGATTTGAGTTTTTCAGTGAAGGTACACAAGCAGATTATAGACCACACAAATCTCACAGTGTTGAAACTGATTGGTGGAAATTGAATCAATTTCCCCAACTGTAAAAGGGACGATTTGGAAACCTTTCAGCATCCCACCCATTAGTAAGAGACTTATACAGTACAAAACAAAAGTTTGGACACACCTTTTTTTTTTTTTTTCCTCCCCACCAGAGTGTCTTTTTGTGGGCTCTAGTGTCCCTTATGACAATAGGCTGACAGGAAAGGGGGAGAGAAAGGGGGGAAGACATGCGGCAAATGTCAGTCGGGTCCGGGAATTGAACCCACGACGGCCGCGTCGAGGACTCAAGGCCTCCAAATGTGGGTTGCGCTATCCCCTACGCCACCACAACACGCCCCTGGACACACTTTCTAATTGAATTCAGTTAGAAGGTGTGTCCAAACCTTTGGGCTGTACTGTAAAGATATTTATTGAAAAGGATCTGGGGATAGTAACAAGAGTCCAGATTCTCAATACTATTAAACAGAATCAACTGGAGCATTTATCCAGGAGGTGAATATAAAATACAATGATGAAGTGATTTCACAGCCAGTACAAGAGCTGAAGTTCTCTCCAGTGGCCTCTTTAACTGGATTTTCACAGGATTTTGTTGTATTTTGATTAACAATCTCATTACTTATGTATGAGTTTTAAAAAAATGATGAGTGAATTCTGAGCATGCAGACTCTTCTGCTGTCTTTGAACTACACAAAATAATTATTCATATAGCCTTATGCACGATTAGAGATTATCAGGAAGTCGCATCTGAACACACAAATCATAGGCAAACACACGAGTGCACACACTTTTCTTTCTAGTCTCTCCAGAGTATAGGCGATTATTCATTAGCAGGGATCACGGGGAAGCATTATTATTCAACTAGCACTTCACTATTAGTAAAAATGTAAGATGTGAACAAAAACACACACTAAATTATTATTTATTCTAAATTAGAATATCCATGAGAGACACAAACACATATGTGCTGAAGACGTCCCAGTCAGATGAAGCAAAGCAAAGATTTCTCTGGGGAAATCAGGGTAAAGCTGAGAGCAACACAAGCTTGTTGCTAATTGCCACTCCACTCCAGCACACACACAAATATAGTGCACACACTTTGGGACCATAAGTAGTACCTTTAAACAGTGCTGTGTTGTGTTTTAAGGGTGTTGGTGGGTTTGTGTCAAGACGTATTAATTATTCTCACAGACAAATCACTATGGGAGTATTTGTAGGCTGTGCGTGGCAGCTTCTTTGTCTAGTTCAAAACACGGACACAATTTGGTTCTTTGTGTGTGCAGGTCTTTATGTTTGCTAAACTGAACTTTCAACCGGGATAAATGTTGTACAACATTAACCTTAATTAATGCAATATTACAGAAGATATGCCTGCAAAAAACCTATTTAATGGCTGTAGTGTGGGAGTCCACACCATGAAAACTAATTTTATACTTACATATTTGGCAGAGCCCAGGTAAAAAAGGAGGTTATCAGGTGTGGTGGTTTTAACATGAAGGATGATGGTGTTGTACCTCCCTTTTCTGATATCGGGGCGATAACTGCGGAGGCAGTCACCACCTGATGAAACTGAGACTTTGATCTGGAAAACAGTGGGAGATTAAAAACTATTTTAACATGGAACAAAAACAGTTTTCACAAGCATTTTTTGTTGACTGTCCAGGACAAACTTTTTTTTTTTTTGGAGAAAAAAATAATTCATAGGAATAAATTCAAATAATTTGAAATCAAATTAAATCATGGCTTGAATTAAAGAAACCTCGGCTTCCTTCAGACCTCATCAGAGCCACAGACGGATTTGGCTCCATGTCACGTTACACTGATGCAATAATTTAGGCAAAAGCAGGCGCAACCATGTATTTACTACATTTACTGTAAATTTTATGGTCATACTTTCAGTGGAACAGCAGTTCTGCACACAACCTGCAACAGATCATCTCCACTGTATTTAAGTACACCAACATTTGCAGCTCAATGTGAAAACAGAACTGAAATAAAAACAGAATATCTAAAAAAAACATTCTTTGCACAAAAAAGGTAATGCTTGACTTTATGTACTACTGTTTTCTGATACCCTAATTTTGAGTTGTAGATCCAGAATTGTTTTCATCAAAATGAACAGAAAAAGTATATCACTATGTGTGATGTACCCATGTGACTTTCACTTTGTGAATTGACTATATCTGTAAAAAACACACATTATTAAAACATTCACACACAAATATTCAAAAACACACAAGACAGAAGTATGGAAAGAATATTTGCTCAACAATTTCACTGCCATTCAGCATCAACTGACTGCAATAACATATGTGAATATCAAAAACACATACTGAATTTGCTTGCTTCCTGGCCTGGTTGATCAGTTCCTTTATTTGCGAGATGTTACGCCTCAAATTATCTTGAAGCTCTTTTATCGGTTGCAGCTTCTCCAGCAGCCTGTCAGCTTCATCCTCCAAATCCTTTACTTTAGCTCCAGCAGCATGGACTAAGAGGAGAGGGAGAGGGAGCAAAATGAGCATAAACACCGGCACAACAATACGGTACTTCTTTTACAAATACTACAGCGTAAATCTCAGCTGAAAGTGGAAAGCTTGCAAGATATGAGATAACCGAAAGAACAGAAATACAAAAGAGCGAGAAACAAGACTGAGAGCCAAAGAAATTAGTGTAGCTTGGCATTCAACGAGAACTGCTTTAATTTTACAGTGTACCTTATGTAGGACAATGAAAGAAAGAAGTAAAAATCAAAACGGAGTTATATCTGCCTTGAAATGAGCTGAGAATTCATGCTCATTTTGAATGGAGGCATTAATAGAAGCAGCTGTACAGATACTAAAGACAGCCAAAAAATTAGTGCAAGGTGCATCAATACAGCTGTAGAGAACTGTTTACATCAGTATTAACTGAGGCCATTAAAACAAAGATGATAGCCACGTTGTGTTAAAAATTGGAATTTAGTATTTTGTTTTGTCAATAAACAAGAACTGATTAGAAAACTGTAAAGTCAAACATATTGCTAGAATGTAGTATTGGTGCACCAGTTACAATAATAAATGATTTTTATTAAGGTAAGTGAAATATACATACTGATTGCTGTGGGGATTGAAAAAAGAGAAACAAGAAGAAAAATATCAAACATTGAGTTGAATTTACCAAAGTTTTGAAAATTGTTGACTTTGGAATTAGTACTGAATTACAGTAAATTTAAGTTTATCAAGCTTGTATAATTTCATTTATTGATTCACGAGTTAATGGAGATACCCAATAATAAAGCACTTTACTGTTTTTTTCAGGGTCCTGGATCATCCGATTGGCTGCGTTGACGTCGTTCTTCAGGTCACTGCAGTTCAGCTGCAGGCCTCCGAGGCGCAGGTTCAGATCTGCAAGGCGCTCCAGGACGTCTACGGCTGTAGCATTAGCATCAGCTGCTACTGCTTTTGTAGCTGCTAGTTTAGCAGATGTATCTGCAAGAAAGGCCACACATTGCTAAAAGATTGCTGTCATTTTAATTTGTTTAAAAAACGAGGATGAAGGATTTGTTTGGGCACAAAAATTAAAAATCACAATCTTACCATTGGGGATCACGTTGAGTGTCGCCAGGGTTCCATTAACAGCTGCTAGAAGGCCTTTGGTTTTGTCTCTAGCTGTTTTAACTCTGCCCTTTAGCCCGGCCACATTGTCTGCATTTTCTACACACAAAACAAATGGTAATATCTATGACAATCTCCTTAGTAATAAAATATCCCTCCTCAGTTTCCTGATTAACACAGACAAAGGAAAAGGATACAGATATTCTGAAGCAAAGATAAAATAAGAGATGATTCCATGTAAATTCACTTTACAGAAATCAACAAAGTTTAGAATCTGTGGGAAAATGACTTGTGTCAATAAATGCCATAAAATTGTAATATACACAGCATACATACTTTGTTGTTTATACAAGGTATTTCACTTTTGAAAAACTGAAAATAAGTTTTTAGTCTTCTCTATTTATTTTTTGCATTGCACATAATACTAGTTACTCCTTTAATAATGCAACCTGCTGCTTTACATTATTCTTACTGACCTTTCCACATTCAGCACTATATGATTTTTAGATCAAATCAAACAAATAGATGTTTAAACACTTCCCCCACTGATTTCACTTTCTAACAGATGAAATCAATGCAATACAGCAGACCTGAGCATTTAAAGGTCAGAGAGAAACAACCGGCCCTTTAAATGCCCTCAGCTGACCTGGATGAAAATTGGAAATCAAAAATGCATACATTTTATTTCTGTTTGGTTTAAGAAGCTTATCTTCAAAGAAACATCTTCCATTTCCTATATAACCATGTAACCCTTCTACAGTCCTCCAGGACTGCACCATGCTGGAAGGGAAGACATCAAACACAGCAAGAAAATCAATGATTTCCTGTAAATCTTTTTCTTCTTTAGTTTGCAAGAAAAAAACAACTGCAAAATGAACTGATCATTCAGTTTAATTATCCTGAATTAAACTGATCATTCTCTATCATCAATTCCAACCATAAACTTAACATAAATTTTAGAGATAATTATATAGTTTAGAAAATGTCTATGATAACCCAAAGGGATAAATCAATTTCCACTATACTGATAAACAAAAATCCTTTTTACCATATATAATTTTCTTATTTTGTAAGCCGGGTGCATAACCTTCCTAATTTTTCTGTCACTCATCAGCAACTTTAGTATAATTCAGAAGAGAAAATAAGCTAAACACGCTCAATTTAGGCCTCCATAATCAAGAATTGACTTTCCAAGAGTGATTTCATACTTTTAAGAAAATGTTAATGATTCCAGTCCAGTAGACATAGTTTGTAGACTCGTACCTTTAACATCATTCTGAAGTTGTTTGGCTTTGTTCAGCAGTATTTGACTCTTCTGGAGGGCATTCTGAGCTGCCTCCTTTACAGGGACATCAGGACCCAAAGCCTGAAACAGCACCAATGCAAAACATGTAAACACATACACCTTCTAACAATTTGAGAAATAATGCTTTCAGAAACTGTAGATACAAGAGACTTAAAAAACGTCTGCGTCATCACAAAAACAAACACTTTTCTGGATTTAATCACTTTACATTAAATTTAATCATTATTACTTTGAAAGAAATGAACATCTTCTGAGAGTGGCAGTGAAACCACTTCTTTTATTTTACTTGTCTATGATTGTTTTTATGCTCTTTGTCCAAAATCCTTTTAGAGCTTGAACTTTATTGTCCTCTGAAAAACAAAAGTATAAATATTGCTGTGATGTCTGTGATGACCAGTGCAGAGCCAATAATATATTTTCTTACTGATTACAAATAGATTGTGCTGAGAATAGACTTTCAGGGTCTTGATGGTTCTAGTACTTGCATACTCCATTTGAAGATTGCAGAATTAAGTAGTAATAAGTAAATGTCTAAAAATATCATCTTTTGTGTCTTAATTTTAGGCTCTTATAAAACCCAAATGCATGTAAAACACCAAAAATACCATTTTTACTCTATTCAAAAGATATTAATGAATTTCTGAATCCTCACCAGTGCCAGAGCCTCATTTGCCGTCTGTTTGGCTGCTTTTGCCTCTTTTTCTGCAGCATCAACATTGGCTTTAATATTACTGTAAGCATGGACAGCAGCAGTTGCATTGAAGGACAGGTTTTTTGCTTCAGCCAAAATACTGTGAGGTGAAGAGTGAGAAAGAGGGAAAAAAAAGTTAGTTAAGCACAATTTTACAAGAATATGGCATTTTTACAGAATCCTAAAATTTTAGTCTTGAAATTAATAACAGAGTTTAATTACGCTGAATTGGAAAATAGAATTCCACTTTTTACCCTATAGGATAAACAATATTTACATACAAATACCTACTACTCATAAAATTTGGAATATGAAAATATATATCATATCTTTTTTAATTACTCATCATTTGATTTCACTTTCCACCGTATGGCTGAGGGATCTATCATGTGAAAAAAACATGAGGGAAGGTAAAACAGTGATCTGTTAGTACTGTATTCACCCATCTAAAATGGCTGCCGATTCATTTAGCTGTTTGGCATGTTCCTCTGCTTCGCGGACGTGTTCAGCCAGGCGGCCATTGTTCAAGCCGTCAGAGAGGCCCTGAACTTCGTCATCCAGCTGAGCATGAAGCAGATCAAGCTCTCTATCCATCTCCTCCAAGTCCTGAGAATGGAGGTCAGAGGATTAAATTCATCATTACTTATCAAAATATAAGGAGTTTCTTTTTTTTCATTGTAACTCTTAGCCAACCAAGCTCAGTCAGAATGAACAACTATGAAAAGTCTTTGTGTTTTTTTCTTGATTCAGTACCTCCAGCTCCTTGTTGACGTTGTCAGACAGCTGGTTTGCCTCATCTAGAAGATCATTTCCATCTCCAAGGACCTTCTGTGTGTCTTGTTTGACAGCATTGACTGCCTCCTGCTTCCTCTGTAAAAATAAATAATAATATTAACATTAACATCTGCAACAATACACTATTTTTATTTCTACAAGTTTTAGATTTTCTCTAGTTTTCTTTTTGAGAAGTCAGTTTGCCTTCTAATCTTTTAAAATGACTGCCACAAGAGGAGTTTTGCTAATACTGGCTTTTCCTTTCAGGTAATTTCTACATGACATATAGCTGACTCGTATCTGACTAGTATTATTAAACTTTCAAGAGCTGAGCTATAAATCATTTAGTCATAAAAAAGCATGGGCTAACCAGTGATTTGTGTCAAAGTGATAAAATCATAACTCATTGAAATGGAAATAAATCTGTTTCTCCTGAATCTGTTCCATCACTAAAAACGATAACGGTACCAAAAGAGCATACACCATTACAGTTTTATCTTCCCACAATTTTATGTAAAATTTCAACATTCCAGTGTTATTTTTTAGGAACTTTCTCAGACCTGTTCATTTCATTCATTTTTTTAGTATTTGACATGGTTAATCTCTTTATTTTGTTTAATCTAAAGCACTTTGTGATTCTTATTGATGAAACAGAATCATTCTAAAAGCCAAGGAAATAATTTAAGAAATTAATAGGCATTCAAAAAAATGTATTTCAGGAGAACCAAGTCGTAAACAGTTGCAACTGACCAAGCATGTTTTTTAGATTTAATGTACATGTTGCACCTAAATTGTTAAGCAGTAAAAGTTACACTGCAAACTAACAGCTGGTGGAGTAGAAACACTTTAAGGTAAATTACAGTTTAATAAGAGAAAATCTAATCTAACTTGAATCCATACTTTATTTACAACTGCAGAAAATGAATATTTACTGTATATATAACTTCATTCATCACAGATAGCTATGCCCTGATTCCCTTGTATGTTTGAGTTGGGCTGCACCTGCAGAGCGGTGAGGTTGGCTTTGTTTTGTTCTGTCAGCAAGCCAGCCTGCCTCGCCTTTCCCTGGGCAGAGTTCAGTAAATCTTGAGCCTCCTGGAGCTTCCCCTCATGATCAGACAGCTTCTCTTTTATCTTTGAAACACATGAGGAGTTACTGAGGTAATCAAAGTCATTTAATACATTTGAAAACAAGATTTGTAACCAGAGATCATGATTACCTCTGCTTTCAAGTCTTCAGTGGCCTGATGAGGGTCACCAAACATCCTTTTGACTTTCTGATACAGCTCTTCTGCTAGACTACAGAGGAGGAAGAGAGTTAATTTACATTCATATCTTGGATAAGGATATTATGATTCATAAAACAGGAGGAGTTCTTATTTAAATGTGTTTTTTCAAATGCAAAAACACCTAAAAACACCACAAAACTTCACATCTTCTACTTGCTTCTGAGTCAGTTTTCAAACCAAGAGCTAAGCTAAGTCCTGGAGAGAGAGACAAGGTTAAACGCTGAAAGATGGAGTCCAGTGTATCAACAATAGAAGGAGAAAGTTTTCCTTTAATTGATGAAACAGAAAGAGAGAAAAGAAACAGATTTTGTGTGAAAGTTAAAGCTTCATAAAGCCAGAGCTGTTGTTTCCAAAAGAGACATAATGTGGGAAAATGCAGTTGTACTTGTCTGTTGTGGAATTGGATAAGAAGAGATGTGGAGAGAAAATGTGAAAACTTTTCACTTTAGATCAGATATTGAGGTTTAAATTTTTTCATAATTTTTTCACAAAGGTTTGATGAAGTTTAAATAACCAGTAGAGTTTAATCTTTTGAATAATAATAATAATGATATTTTGTTTTGTTGAACACCCTGTTATCCTTTTTAATATAAGCAGTCTGCCTGTTTGTCTTTATATCTGCAACCCTGTGTACATATACAGAGATAATATTAATCAAACTGGATTTAGGATTAATTGTGATTCTTTTCACTATCTTTTTATAACCTTTAATATCTCTGAATAAAATCATAACACTGAGAAATAATCTGCCCTTTTAAAGATTGAATATAAATTATCTCCTGGGAACGTTCAGAATTTACAAAAGTATATGAAATATACTATAAATGGATTGAATTACATTTGTAAATATGAGACTGAGTTATAATAGAGTAGTAAAATTAGACATAGAAGTAATTTCTGCAGCATAAATATGATTTGATGATAATATTTCTTTATTTTGTTTGGTAACTATGCATCTGAAAGTTGCTTCATCAGAGGTGAGTTAAAGGATGGTGGTACCTCTGATGGTACTTGGTATTAAATGTAATAGACCAAGAATAACAGAATATAAAACACTAAGGTGGCAAGGTGACTTTGACAGCATCTTTTACTGTAGCTTTTCTATATGGTCAACAAACCTTAAATAGTACGCAAAATGACTGCTGGCAACGTGCTTTATTTTATACAGCCATTTACAATGCAACTATTGGTTCACAACATTGTGATTTGTGTTGCGGTGGCATGCACTTTTAGTGAGCCTTCTCTCTTTGGAGGCATTTAAAATACTTTAGTAGCTACATGTTTACAATCGCACCCTTTAATGAGTCTGATTTTTCTTCTCTTACATCAATAATTACCACAAGAAGGATCTTGTGTCCTCCAGACAATCTCACTCAAAGGAAAATTTCACAGTGTTTGAGGATATGGGGGGTATGATTGGGTATGATCAAACTTTAATGAACCCTGTAGGGAATACCATGAGAAAAATATAAACAACTGAGGATTGTCTAGTCATTCGGCATCTATTGCTCTAGTGTGCTGGAGTTCTAAATTGAGTCTATGAATTAAGTAAAATGTATTTTGCAGCACATGAACAAATTTGCTTAACAGTGCTACAATAACAATACGTCCAATGTGAAAAATATACAAAAACTACTGGATAGCTGAAAGTTTTGCATATTTCATAGAGCCATAAATTCACTTTTCTTGTTTGTTTTTTTATCTGGTGCTCTGGATGAAATCTCCCCTCAGGCTTCAGTCAAATAATGAAATGCAGACCAACTCATTTAGTGGCTGAAGCTATTTCTCTTTGTCTCTCCATCACTTATTCTCTCTATCCATTCGACAGATGTTCCCCTCTCCTGTGTTTTTTCTGTCTCATTACATGTTCTTTGTATCTTTATGACTGTCTCTGTTTGTGCCCCTACGGTGATATTTTTAATTAACTCATCGACCTTTACTGCTGAGAGAGACAAAAGGGGAAAGAGGTATGAAGAGATAGATTGCTAATTCCACCAAATGCCTTGAGAGAGAATGAGAGAAAACGTTAACGAGCAATAGTGAAAAACCTCTTTGCTACAACAAACAGAAACACGTGCAGCTATCAAATACCTGCTTACCTTCTTAGGTCTCCAGTGTCAAAAAAGAAACAAAGCAAGAAAATACATCAATAGATTTTTTGAGATTTAGGATTACTTCTCCTGCTTTTGTCCAAATTACTTCTGAATATGTACTAGAAAAACTAAATAGCCAGTTCTAAGTATTAGCTTTGCTGCAAATTATCACATTTAATAGCAAAGTAATTGAAAAAAGAATTAACTGTAGAATATCTTTTAAAGTATTTAGTTATTATGATGCAACAACTCAAACTTAGACAAAACCAATCCAATTTTGAAAAGGAAATATCTTCATTTTAATGCATAAAATGCTGACTGTTTTGCAAAAATAATATATTTTTCATTAATTTCTAATTTAACTTTTAAAGAGAAACATACTTGAGGTAGGAGATAAAACAGAAAAGTAAAAGTTGAAAAGTGAGAAGATTTATGTTTTTAAAAAAATCAACTGCTGCCTTATTATGAGGAAAGAGTAAACATAAGACATTCAGTATTAAAAATAGTTGGAAAAACCAACTTTTAATACGTTTTTAATGTTCACATCTGTTCCTCATTCGCTTTTGTTGGTTGGTTGAAATTAAAAAATAAAATATGAAAAAATAAGTGGTGAGGAGTCCCAGCAGAAAGCAAAATATGCAAGACAGACAATGAAGTTATTAAATAATTCAAAAATCACAGGAGACACCATGCAAACAGATACATTAAGCATTGTCCTGTGCTGCAAATAATAAAATATACTAAGACATTTTGGAAAAAAAAAAAAAAAAAAAGTGTATCCACTTTTTATGTATTAAAGAATAAAATACATGACTGAAAAAAAATCTCTGTGTGGGAGAGGTAAAACACCTGAGCCATGGGTTTGTGCCTGTGTGAGGGCGTGTGCGTGTGCGGGCGTGTGTGTGTGTGTGCGTGTGTGTGTGTCCTCATACTCCTTCTCTTCCTCTGCGATGCTTTTCATCCCTCCCAGCTGCCGTTTTCTCATCTGGGCTAGCATTGCTTGGATCTCCTCCTTCATCTTGCTAAGGCTTTTGTCTGGAGTTCCATCTTTCCGTGAGAGTGTCTTGTTCAACTCAGCTGCCTTGGATTGGAGGTCTGGACATAAAGAGACACGCAGAGGCACTGCTGTGAGGATGCTGCCAACGCACAGATTGAGTTCATGTAGCTGCAGTTGTGACAACAAAAAGGAAAACACAATTACAGCTTGTCTTGTGTTTCAACTGTAAGAAATTGAGAAAACAAAGCTTGGAGCTGAAACTGTGTTGGTGCAAATGTCAACAAATATTTATTTATAATATTACATTTTGGACGTTTTAAGCTTGGTTTTTATTTGCAACAGATACTGTTGAATGAGGGCATATTTTTTGTTGATGTACGGTATATAAAAAAACTTCCAGCAACTTAGATCAAGGTATTATCTTCCTTATCAAAGGGTTGATGGGAATAATTTAATGACATGGTGGTTATATTTCTCATTTCAATCTTCAAAATCATTGCTATGGCGTCTTTAAACAACACTTTTTATTTGATGACTGTATATAACTGTTGTTTTTTCATAAATTTAGGATTTTGTGAAATTAGAGCAGCAAGATTTTAATATTTTGCCTTCTGAAACCATAGCAACATTATGACTGATCAGGTCATGATGTTATAATAGTGTGTTTGTCACACTTTTGATGCCAAAACAGCCTAGAGCTGTAATGAACTCCACTGGAACCCTGGCGGTGTGCTGATTTATCCGGCAGCTAAATATCAGCTTAGATCACTCAGGTGAGGCCTCCATGGATTGGACTTGTTTGTCCAGCAAATCCCACAGATGATTAACTGAATACTTGGGTAATTTGGATTCAAAGTCAACACTCGGAAATCGCCTTGCTCCTCAAACTGTTCCTGAAACAAGTTTCACATCTTGTTGAAAGAATGAATCATTGATGTGCCACAATGATTAGGTTGGTTGTAAGCTTCAAAGTAATATCCACACTGTGGCAGAATAAGGTTTCCCAGCTCAACGTTGTAAGAAACCTCATTCTGCCTCTGTCGGCTTATTTTCTTTCCAAAGTGCATCCGAAGATTTTGAGACAAGGCCACCTTGTTCCATTTCTTTGTTTTCATGCTTACTTCTCCAGTGTTTGTTTATTCAGACAGGTATCAGCACGGCAACCATAACTGGTCTGTGGCTTTGCAGATTCATACACAATAAACTGTTGTGTAAATGCAGTGGCACTTTGGTTCAGTTCTTACATTGTCTCACCACCATTTCCCTTTCAAATTACTATTATAAGCAAACAGACAATCATATTTAAAAAAGACAGTAGTCACTTCACCTGTCAGTTTTTCTAATGACACAAACTATCTTAATAAATTATTAGAACTTAGTACACTAAAAACTACTAACCTAAAGTGAAATAAGCTGCAAGATCTCAAAACTAGAAATTGAAAGGATCATAAAAATCCAGAATCATTGTGTAAAATAAGATTCAATCTCAATTCAAACAAACACACAGTACAGTATGTAAATTTTTCTGTGTATCCAGTAAGCACACTAAATCATTTTAATAGCTCATGACTGAAAATCTTCACCCTTTGATCCTTACTCCTTTAATCACAGTTGAAGTCAAACTCAGTCTTAAGCAATCCATCATTTAAAAGACAGCTTTTTGTTGGAAGCCATGTATCTATTTTATCATATTAGAGTCAGTAAAATCTCAAAAACATCAGTGGTGAAACATACCAAGGCCCATGTGAGTAAAACTCAACCAGCCTGACATTAATGAGGATTTTGTGCATCAGTGCAGAAGCAAAAAAATAACCGTCCATTAGTACTTTTCCTTAATTGTGCATGTGCTTGTGTATGTGTTACTTTATCTAAACTTTATTTGACTGAAATAAGTTGAAATATTTTATGGTTATGCATGTGTGTGTGTTGTGGCAGTGTTACATTTCACTCATTTGAAGTGTAAACATGAAGTGATTAGAGCCAAGACAGGAGTTAAGCCATCATGCTAATGAACAGCTGTATGGTATGTGTGTATGCGTGTGCATGGCTTCTCTACCAGTGTGTGCTCAGAGGAAACAAAAGTGTGTGCCACAGCCGTATAATTACATAGTAAGATTTAAGAACCAATTAAACACTTAAAACGTGGACGGAATCATATTAAGGTATCTGGCAAACATGTGTGAGGAAATTGTGTACAGTATTTTCTTGCCTTAGTGTGTGTCTGTGTGTACACAGTGGTACCAATGTGCAGAATCTGGCAGAGGCATTTGTGTATCTGGTGTGTATTTGTGTGTTTGTGACGGCCACTAATTAAGTCTCTAATTGCTACTCTCAATCATTCAGTGAGCCAGGACACAGTCTCTCTTTTACTCTCCTAGAAACACACATACAAGCACACACTATAATCACACTGTGATTAGGCAGAGGGCCAGAGAGCTGGGAGCAACAACAAAGAGAGGACCACTGCAAGTCAGAATGAGTTGATTTGGCAACTTTTCCCCCAAAAGACCACAAGTATTTCACAATGGTAAAATAATAATAATAAAAAACCTTGGTGCTGCAATCTGTTATAAGTTGGACTACAATCATCCCTATCCTTCAAATTACTACAAATGTGTAACTGTTTAGAATACAATTCTAATGAGTGTGAATTGTGAAAGGTTCAGTTACTTGAAGCACAAAATTTCTATTATTTTATTTCACCAAAGGTGAAGAATCAAGAACTATGTCTTTCAAGTTCATCGCCAGCGGTTGTGGTAACTGTGTTTTTTGAGATGTGGAGGACGGGTAAAGAAGTACGGCACTCTTGAATCGTGCTGGTAGAGAGACAATCTTTTTCTCATATGGTCCAAGGCTTTTCATTTGTTTGTCGCTGCTTGTTTTATTTTAAAGACTCTGATATATCAAGATTTTTCTCTATTGGTTGGAAAGCATTTTTCATTTTGTAGTGGAATACCTTCAACATTTCCCCCATAAAAATTTTTTTATCTAAGCTTTAACTGGGCACTGGATTCAGGCAAAGACTGCGCAAGTTAATGGGATCAATATTTTTCAGTCTTAGATTAGGCTAAATTTAGCATTTTATAGTATTAAAGAGCAATGTTAACAATCAACAATGCATGTTTGTGCTTTCTCTCTCTGATTATATGGCAACCAAACTAACTTGAATGTCTTGCTAGCAGTACAAGCAGTTTTATAACTTATCTTAATTTCTACGTAACAAAGCTTCAAAACTTTAGGACCCTCAAAGAATGTACAACTGCCTACACCTTCAGGGCCAGTGTCTCTATTATGTGGGTTTCACCTTCATATCTCAGACTGCTCTGTTCCTCTGTAGAGGAGCATTGGTAGAGGTCTTGGGTCAATTCATTTCAACAAGAGGACACAATGAAAGAATGTTTTTTTCAGGGAATACTGAACCCATTTCACAGAAGATAATTCTAGTTAAACGTCGTGACAAGGCAGGAGATTAAAAACTTTGTCAGAAACTTTAAAAATTAACTCTAATGCTGCTGAAAATAATAGCATAGATATTGTTTTGGACAACTCAAATCAAGTATTCATTTGTTTCTTCAGTCAATGCAGGAAAGATTTAAGAAAAAAAAAACAGGAGATAAAACTTAATTTATTAACAGGAATTGAAGTTTCAGCATATGTCTTTATGACACTTATCTCAAAAGAAGAGATGATGTGGGAAAACATCACTGTAGCATGGGTAGATGAAATAAAGCAGATTATTTTAATTTAAAACGCAATTAGAGTAATATGTTATTTATTCATTCATTCATCAAAACTGATAGTTATCTTTTCCTATTGAAAAAGGTTACATTGCTGTCTATTGCCAAATGATTTTATATTGTAGTTTTTTTAATTTCATAATTTTATCAACCTTCTCAGAGTTCAGCTGGAAAGGATTAACTTAAAATACTGACATTTTATCAGTGATAGAAAAAAGACAAATATTCAGAGTAAAATAAATTCTAGAAGTGAGTAAAAACATGTATGTTATCAACAAAAACAGATTACTGGCCAAGTATTTTGTTCCAACTTGTATATTAGATTGCCAGTTACCAGTGAAAATGTGATGAGTAACTTCCCATTATCTAAAAATGCTGTGTTATGGACGAAGAGGCTTGATAGATTAGTTTCCTTCTGCAGTTGCTCTTTATCAAGATTGTTATTGCGATGCTGCAGCTTGAGGAATCTGTTGAACGCTACAGCATCACTTTGCACCAGCAGCCTATATGGAGTACCATCAATTTGCCCATCAGTAACAATTTTTAGGTGCTTTCCTCCATTAGCTGAGCCATTTGGCTGGTTTCCTTCAAAGCCCTCTTTGGAAGATAGAAAACTGTATTTTAAGGAAGTTACGTCTTGAGATGTTTGGGAAACTAGATGTTTCTTCAACCCTCCTTATTTTCCTGCATATATTTTGTACAGTGACACATTTGTCCTCCTAGAATATGATCAGTTCAATAAAATGTAAAATTAATTCTACTAAAAACTGCAGTGAAACAATACAGCAGATTTAAGAAAGTGTCGACAGGATTTGAAAGGAGCTAATAAAGGAGAGGCAGAGCTATATTTTTACCTTTCGCTCCCAGCAGCGTGTCTCTGATGAACTGCTCCAGGTCCTCGGCTCGTTTATGAATCCTGTCCGCATCGTCCTCCACCTGCTCTCCATCAGCAGATACCTTAGTTGCCTGTAACACAAACGCATACAGCTACATCATAAAATAATAAACAGGCATTACATAGGTGAATATGTTGTAGTGAGGTGAAAATACAAACACAACACAAATCAATACTGCGTGCAGAAAGGTGGAAAACTTACTGACATAAAGAGAAAACAGAACCTCACACATTCAAAGTTCAAGACAAGTCCAAGAACACAAGAGTATGGATGGAGTTCGACAGGCATGAAAATCATACCAATACACTCAATTTAACACATGCACACACACCCACACACACACAGTTTGAGATTGAGGATAATTATATGTTTTGCTGAGATTTGACAAGACCATGTTATGTAATTTTAGCCAGGGTGTTTTTGTGAGTAAGCATGTAGGGGATGGGATGTGGGGGACAGTACTGTTGTCAACAAATGTCAGACATTCAGTCTCTAAAAGGGTGTAGCTTGACAGCGTGAATGTGAGTGTTCTTTTTCTCCATTTGAGACCCCCCACACTCAAAAGGTGTTTTTTCTATTTTGGTTAACTTCCCCTCACAGTCAGCCATGACAGCACATATATTTAGAGAGTAAGAGAGAAGGAAAAACATGAAACTGCTCTTTCACAGAATCTCCACCTTAACAAGGTGGAAGGGTTATGGTCTGGTACGCTATGTTGACTGGAGCTGTGGCCCTTTGTAGGGCCTCCCATTAAAAAAAATGGCACACGGGAAGGGGCCAGACTGCAAGTGATTTACGATATTTAATGGCAGACAAAAACAGTAAAAGTCAAAACTCAACCAGATTAGTGGAAATCCAGATTATTATCCTCGAGTTCGGCCTTTTTTGGAACTTTGGTGGTGGCTTCCTACTTGCTGAAACTCAGCTCCTGGAGCTTCTGCTGCACCAAACATGAAATTATGAAGGGATGGCCCCTCCTTCACCTCTTTGCTTCAATGTCATTTCAAGGTACTCCACAGAAATACTTTGAACTAGGATCAAATTAGGATGAATACAAAGACTGTTTTATACTATTGGCTTGAGTTGACAGATTTGGAGTCAACTTTGGTTCATTATGCCAATTCATAAAATGTTTTCTGAGGAAACTTAACTGACTGAAATGAGTCACGGTTACAAGCTGGAAACTTCTGAGAGTTGTCTGTGCTTTTGCAGTTAATTGAGATTACGTTGGCTTCAGGAAGGCTCTAGATTTTGTCCTAAAAAGCAGTCTGTAGCTCTCCTGGGTGACATTAGTACTTATGTAGGGTAGGCAATGTTGGCGTCGCTTAGACGAATGTGATTTGGAGGAATGGCCAACTGGATATGAACCAGGATGTTTTATTGATGGATTTTTGTGCTTGACACGGGATATTTGTTAAAAACTTTAGCCCAAGATGGTCCATACGTTTTCGTGGTACCATCCCTCTATGGGTGAAAGGTTTATAATCAATGTTGTAATTTTCATCAACAGACCTTACTGTGTAATTTATTGGGCATTCTGACAAAAAGTTACAAAACTTCTTACCATCTGGTAGATATTTGGATCCAGTGGATGGGGAAGAACCTTGTAATTCTAAATGAGCAGGTTGAACTTAGAACATCTGGTTGAAGCTGCCATTTAGAAAATCTTCAACTCTGACCTCCAGGTTAGTTTGTCTCATGTTCTGGGGGAGACTCAGAAAACAGCCCAATGCAGGGCAACAATAGGGCTACTCGATCAAGCTACAAAACAAAACCTTTAGGGCCTGATTGACAAAGGGGAATGTGGAGAAGAGTGGAGAGGCTCCAGATAATAAGACTGACAGAGGCTTCTGCGGTTGAAGAAGCAAAACATAGATACCAGAGGAGACCACAGACCAAGACTTTTTCTTAAGTTTAGAAAATGTTCGACAACAAAGAGGTGACAGTTTCAGGATGATCCGTAGGGCCTGACTAAGAATATTGTTGGATATTGAACATTTTGTTGTACCCACATTGTTCATATAGAAGCATTTAAGGTTTTAATAGGATAAAGCTCTGTAAAATATAACATACAATACAGGGCTAAAGCTGGAGAGTAAAGTAGTTATCACTTCAGGTTGTAAAGTCCAGTGGGTCAATTCCCAGTTTACGATCCATGTTTCCTTCTCTCATTGTGTGCCGTCTAAAAATTATTTTTGCACGAAACTAAACAAACGATATATAAATCAGTATATTTTTTTTTATCTTTTACAATTTCACCATCTCAAATGTGATTGCATTATGTATACATTTGCAAAATCCTCAAGACACAAATATGGTAAAAGTGCAATTTTTAGCTCTTGTTTTGTGAAATGACTGAGTCATAATACCAAAGCTCAACTTCCCACAATTCCTTTGGCTACACAAAGAGTGAAATTGAGATGAAAAGAAAAGAAAGCAGACGCAGTTTAATGTAAAGTTGAAAGAAAAACCAAAGGATTTGCACCCTGCTGTGTAGCTGGTCCATCTCAACGACCAGTGATCCCAGGTTGGAGTCGGCCAGTTGCAGTAATCTCTCCGGAGCTTTGTGAGGCGATAACATGTGCTTCAGAGGGAAACAGAAAGATGAAAGTATTAGACAGAAATGTCTGACACAATGTGGCCTTAGGCGATGTTTTTGCAACCACCCAGACCTCTGCTGCAGGGCTGAAAAACCGAGGAACCAGAAAAATCACTTGCACAAAGAAATTTCTCATAAATAACACTTTAAAACTAACAAAATGCAGTCAGACAAAAGGAAATTATTTTTCTTTTAAACATTTGCTTCAATCTTGGAAAGCTGGTTCTTCCCAAGATTGAAGCAATAGTTTTTTACCTTATTTCAAAATAGTAGTCAAGCCATCAATCTAAAATCTCCTTTGCCAGCTCAATGTTTACTTTTGTTATTCAGGATAATTATGAGTTCCTGTATGATCCTATTGTCTGTTGAACAATTTGATCTATTGCAAAAGTTTGACTTCTTATATGATCTTTTGATTCATTTAGACTAAGAGGCATCACAGCATTTTGTGGAAAATTCTTATGCACGAGAATGTATTTATGTTTTTTTTATTATTAAAACCAGCTGACTCATTGTGACGATACCTTACAGAGTTCACTGAAAGACTGATTTAATCTAAAATGAATTTGAAGGGGAGAAATTCACAGTAAACTGACAATTTGTAATAATAATAAACCAACTATAAAGGGGTGTGGTTGAGTTGTGTTTACCAGAGTAAATTTGATCCATTTCTAAGAAGCAAAATATATGAAAATGTTTCACTTTGACTCGTGTGGGAAACAACACATGCTAAAATATGTCAAAAAGTTCAAAGCAATGCAACATTTAAGTTTACTAGTTTCACCCAGCCTTGTTCTATGGAACAATATTACCCATAACCAAGATACATAGAAACAAATAAAGTTAACATTTATTACCTTGAGCTCCTCTGTCATGTTTTCAAAGCGGTACAAAGCTTTATAAGGTGGTGGGAGGGGTGTGGTCAGTGTGACATCAGTGATGATGCGATAGAGACGGTCCATGTCGCTTATTAGCAAACCTGAGCACTCATCGTCACAGGCTGGAGAAAAGTAAAGAAACACAGTTCTGAATCAGTTCATGTGCTATGAGCCCCACTAAATTCATCTGAAATATTTATTATCGGCATTGTGAGGTTCTTGTTTCCCAAGTTTCTGTATAAGGTCTTTTTGTAACTGTATGTTTTATATATGTGAACTTATAAATATATCAATATGTGATGACACTTTTGTTGTTCTACCCTAGCCAAGACAAGGCTACTGATGCATAAAATCAGCCTAGAGAGGAGAGAGCACCTATTATGAGCACACACTATGGGCAAAAGAAAAAAAAAACAAAACACTCCAATGCACACAGACAGGAATTGACTTAGACACACAATTACTTTTTAGTAAAGTGCTAGGAAAACATAGTTTTCTTTTGCGACCCAAGGCTGATTTATTGCAGAAATTAAAACTCCTGGCACAGGAAATCAAAGATAAATTAAATAATATACAAACTGTTTCTAGCCTATCAATCTCTGACAAAACTAAAACACACAAATTAACCACTGCTTTTAAGTAGTTTCATGCAAAATGTACACACAAAAACACCACACAGAAACTTGCACTGAATATGACACTGTGTCAGGACCTGCTTGTCTCTGCTGTTCAGAAATCTAACTGGTGTAAAAGTTTAACCTACAATCTTCTACAAGTGAAAGCAGCTTGTCTTATAGGATTAACCTTTTTAAATTTTATGAATGCCCGTCTGTGAAACAACGCATGGAAACATGTCTCAGTCCTGTACAAGAACATTTTGAAAAATGTGCAAAAAGACATAAATTGAAATGACATTTACTGTACATGTAAACCTCGTTAAACCTGAATAATTTGTGATTTTGAGATGGAGCTGAAACATAATTAGATTCAACCTCCACTTGCAAACTTTCCAAGATTTTTTTTAACCTCAAATATTTTTACATTTGTCTATTTCAGAAAAGGTTTTGACTCCTACTGCACCCTGAATCCATGATGAACACATTGCCATGAGTTTTCTGTCAAAACAGGACACAGGTGCATAATTATTTCCATAAATGACATTATTGTAAACATGTGTTTACTAGTCTTACTAGACCCCCCTTCATATGCCTCTATAAAGCACTTTGAATTATTTTGTTTGTGAATGTTGCAATACAAATAGCATTCAAGTGATTGCACTTTTATTTATAAATTTACATTTACAATGTGATTTATGTTCTTCAGTTAGCATTTGTCTTTTGCTATATTGTAAATATACAACTCTTTGTAAATTTAAAATGAAAGCAAATACAGAAGCAGGGAAAAACTAAAACAGATTAAAACCAACATAATTTGATCAATTTTAAGCTGATGTATTAAGCAATATACTGAGCATGTGAAACCTCCTTTATTTTCCCCACTGAAGATAATCTTTTAAGGCCTGAATCCTCTTCCAGACATGGGCTTGGGGGTACTCATATGTTACACCTGCATGTAATGGATTAATAATTACATTCTGAGCATCTTTTTGTAGCTCGATGGGGGGAAGTTTAATAACGCTACAAACTGTATGACATGACTTGTTAAATTTAAGCTGGATTTCTGCATTTGCTTAGATGTTTACAGTTCTCCCATTCAGGAATAGTGCTTTGCTGTGCCAGGCAGAATGCGAGAAAAGCCAGAGCATGGGAAAACACAGAGTGGCATCACTTTTCAAGTAAGCATCAGTTTGACTACTGCCCTATCGTCAGAACCAGGACCTGTGATTATGGTTTGGACACAAAGGCGAGCAGAATAGTGTTGGGGTGGCACTGCAGCACTTCCACTTTGTGAGCACATGTTCAATGTCAAAACATGCAAAGACAGGAGCGAGCAATTTCCTTACCGACCTGACAGCAGCGATTTCACACTGGCCTCTGTCTTACGACCTTTTCTTCCATGTTCTCATTCACATGCACACACTTACTTCCAGACAAGCTAATGGCACTAAATTGGCACTGCTATTATGTTCATATTAAGTTTAATTTAGCTCCAAACGACATTGAAATTATTTTCTGAATGACTTGAATCTGACTTCTGCCATGATCTCGTCTCCCATGGCAACTAGAGAAAAGGCCTCCAATTTGCATTTCATTGCCAAAATACAGTAAAAATTTCAATTTCAGGTGACACCGCACATGTGTGAGGCACCAGAATGACAGTAGCAGCAGAAAATAAATGAAATAGACCAAGACTGAAGGTAGGGTTCATGGAGTGTAGAACCTTGAGATGGAAATGGGGTTTATGTATAACTTCTGCAGTTAGAGGCTAATCTGTGTAATGGCTTCAATTTAAAATGCTATTTCAATAGGGTCAGCAGGTTCACACCAACTAGTCATGGGACAGAAAAACGCTACATTACCAGCGCAAAATATATCACTTCAAAAGCCCAGCAAGACACATAATAGACCTTACATTCTGCAGAGCAATTGTCTAAAAATGTATTTTTATGATCCATAAAATATCCACTTTTAATTACAGGTTTTTTTATCTCACAAATATAGCTTGATTGCATTCATTAATTAATTTTTCTAACATATAAAAGAACAAAATCATTTATGCTAAGTATATCATCGTATTGTGTAGGGACACGCTGGCTGTTGGTGCTGCAGTTCCCCATCATTCTTATAAATTTGTTTGTTTCAGAAGGGTTGTAATGCAATACATTAAACTTTAGTCAGTCACATTGAAGTTTGTGGTTGTAATATGACTGATTGTCAAAAGTTCAGTGAGTATTGCATTTTCTTTTGGTGGTACAAGAGAGAAACAACAATTCAAAAAACACAAATTAATATATTAGTCTTACAGATTATCCCAGACGGTCCACACACATGCCGATCCATGCACTGGTCACACAAAATTCCAGATGTCCCAACCCTGCAACGGCACTGGCCCGTGACAGGGTGACATGGTCCTGGTAACGAACCCCACGAGGAACACTTACACTCCTCACAGCGACCACCTGGCATCCTTGGGTTACCGTGGTAACCAGTGGCACACCTAGCGGAAAAGGATGATCAAGCTTTGGTCAACCAATGGAGAATGTTATCAACCATCCCAAATAATTCCACGATATAGTTGAGAGATACTCAGTGTGCACCTACACAGAAGTGGGATGTAGCTCTTTTTCTAAATACATTGGAGCTACTACTGTTTCAAGTCAAAACATTTCCTGCGCACTGTGCTAAGTTTTTTTAGCTTTTCTTTTTCTTTCAGACAAATCTGGAACTGAATGTCAATCTCAGTGGAGATTATATTAATGCAAACAATTGTACAAAGAGATACATACTACTTTTCTCTACACTAGTCTCACCTTTCACAGTATTTTCCCTCATATCCCTCAGCACAGGAGGTACAGCGGTAGTCACTGAAACCTTCTGCCACACATGTAGGGCTGAAACTAGATTCAGAAAAAAAGTTGTTACAAAATTATTAAAAGATAAAGAATCAACAGAATGCAGAATACAGATTTACATGTGCAAAAAGGGAGTTACTGATGTATTCCGCTTTAAAAATGGGATCAAAAGGATGCATAGAAGAAGAAAAAAAAAATTACTTATTCTCTGGACTGGAAAGGGGGCAGGCGCAAGGTTTGCAGTCATCTGGAGAACCTCGGACCACACCGTAGAAACCTGGAGCGCAGCGTTCACAGTGATCCCCCTCTGTGTTGTCTTGACAGTTCTATCAACATAAATGCAGAAAATGTGTTTTTGTTTTGAAGACTCCATTTATTTCCCCTCCATCAGAATTCTCTTAAACTTGTAGGTCCTGAAATTTCCATCTTCCACCCAGCATGAGTTTGGTATGTGTGGTAGGTTTTATAAGGAGGATGTTGATGCATTGAATGTAGCTAATAAAAAATAAAAATAAAAGTTACAAAATAAAAGTTCAACCATGTGGTTATCTTCTACCTGCACAAGAAAACTCAAGGCATTGGAGAAGAAGAAATACATTTTTTACTAGATTGCTTATAAGAAACTTCCATAAAAATTGGTACACTCAGATGTCTTGAGAAAAGTTTTTAAACCTTTAAAAATAAATATCTATACCTCTACAAGTGTGGATAATCTTATACTTTTAGCCCCCTTTTTAGGTACACTTGTCCAGTAGCTCAATATAAATAGTAAATGGGACAATCACAAGGCAGTAACTTGATGGGTTGGACATCCAGTGATGCATTAGAGATCACTAGAAGTTCAAACCGAGCATCAGAATAGTTCAGAAAGGGGATTAAAAAAATTAAACGTTGGAGGTACAAAACAGGCTGGGAGTTTTGTGGCAGTTTTGAAAGCTCCTGCTAGCAAGACGAACATAGAAACTAGTCAGTGACTACTTAAGATACTTAGCCTACTACCACTGGCTTATCTGTGGCAAAACCGGGAGAAATAACAAGTAACAACACACACCTATTATGTCAGTTTTACATCAAAACTTCTCAAACTGGTGTGCTTGGCTTTAAAGTGAGCCATGTAGAGGTTTGTCCTGAAATATTTTGCAGCATTGTGGCAAAGAGGTGATTTCAATTCCATTCAAATCGTCTCTGAAACTACTCAAAGACGTCTCTCATTATAAAGAGAGAAGAAAACCAGCACAGGCTGAGCAGTTACATACAGATTCACACATCTAAAAGATAACTGGGAAGTGCCCAGTGTGATTCCAGCTGCCATTAAAGTGCCGAGTATCTCCACGGTGGCGGCAGGGAAATGAGTGCCCCTTTCTCTTCCCCATCCTCATTTTCTCGGCTTTTCCACAGCTCAACTTTTATCTAGCCAGGGCGGTTTCAGATAAGAGATACATTTGTCCACATGGTAATGATGCCAAGGCACACCTCTGCATGATGAGGTGTAGTAAGTAAGACTGTGTGCCAAGCAATCAAGATGCTGTTATCACACAGGGGCACGCAAAACACACTGGAGTTTAACGTCCTTCTTCAAAAGCAGACAGAAATAGAATACAATTTTCATAACCTGTTACTGCACAGACAACCTTAACATCACAATAATATGCTAAGAATTTTTTTTTACAGCTCATTTTTAACTTCACTTATAAGCATACAAAATATCATCTTCCATTAGCTTTATAGAAATTATGCAAAACTCTACAAGTACAATAATTTTCCAGCATATGTGCACAATAAACATATAAAAAAAACAATGGTCAGCAATATAACAGATAAAACCCCCACTACACATACTCAACTGAAACAAAACTATTGTAGACAAAGTCCTTTCTCACTACTGTTCATATCCCAAAGGTCCCATCTAATGTGTTGCACTTGTTTGTTTAAAATGGGAACTTTAGTTGGTACAACAAAAAGTTTTTTTCTTAACAAGGCAAGTCATTTCCATTACCTTCCTCAATTTCTTGTTACTGCTAATTACCACAGAAACAAACTCGTTTAGCGTTTTCAATTTAGCCTACTCGGTTAGAAAATGCTAATGACGCCGTTATGGAAAACGAGGTAGAAATGGGCAAGGAAAAGAAATGGCTGGGAGGCAAAGTGAGACCGAAATTAAACAAGAGGGAGGGAAGACACAGAAAGAGAGAAACAAATTGTTACATGTCGAGAAATTAGGCATGAGTGAGACAGAATGAGACACAAGGTAAAGTGGGTTTGTGAATAGGAAAAAGGACACACAAGTAGATGACAGAGAAAAAAGGGTGAATGAATACAAAAAAGGTAAGAGGGGGAATCTTTAAAGACAAATGTTTGAAACATTTAATGAGTCAAAAGCAAAATTAAACGAATGGGAAAGTAGGCCAACCAAACACAATTGAAGAGGGGGTGAGACATTAAAACGATGAAAGAGAGTCCAAGTACTTCAAATGTGAATATTTTCAAGTGACCAGTAGAACCAATTTAACTTTTTTTAATAGTGAAGAAGAAATTCACCTACTGGTTTTACAGACTAAAATACAATTTTCAGTTTTGAATATAGGTTGAATAATGCAAGAGAACTGGTATACCAGTGGATTTTCTAAATTAGGCTGGAAATTAAATACTGTTTAGAAGGTATAAAAATATATTTACAAAATATGTTGTTTCTGATATTCAAGGTCATTCTATCTCATTCTCCTCTCACCTTAAATATTGGCCTACAAACAATGGATATTTTATCTTTTTCTGACCATTCTCTGATAAACCCGAGGTGAGTGTGCTTGAGCATCCCAGATCTACACTTTGATCTTACACACACTCATCTTTCTTTTACTACAATGAACATATGTTAAAATAAATCAGCCATATATGAAAAAAGCTGCACAAAATATGAGTTAGCCAGGTGGTAGTTAATTATTGCCAGGCTAATTACAGTACCTGACATCCCCCTTAATACACTTTCTCATTACGCTTGTTTCTCTGAAAACTACTCAACATATGGCTCTGTGATGGGCTCTAGCATCAGAGTGCTCACACATGTACATGCTCATTTACCTGGCATATGGATGTCTCAGGGTCACAAGTGGAGGAATGCCCATTGCACTGACACTGGACACAGCTGCCCATGCCGGCAGCTGTTGGCAACCTGGATGCTGGAACAGAAACTGACGACCCAGCGCGGAGACGATAGAAACCTGCAGCACACTCCTGCTCCGAGGTGGGGCAAAAGCAAAACATTTAGAAATACTTCATAAAAGCAGCTTTCATAATAATACTGACATTAGAATACATCACTAAACAGATGCGTCCAGGGACTCCGGCAATAATCACACGCTTACTTCCCTAGGCAACAGTTGACTGCTTTCTCTCTCTCTCACACACACACAATTAAGAGTTATACACTTCAGTAAGTTTTGGACAAAGACACAGACATACAGATCCGTGCATGTTCATACGCACATAGACTTGCAAGGTAACTCTCTATTCCTCACCCTCTCCTGTTCAGCAATAATTAATGGAGTCCATTTAAAGAGCCATCTGTTCCCTCTGCAAGCACTAAATGCCCGTTTAAAAATACTTTATTAGCAACGACGGCAGCTACAAATAGCACAGCCATCTGTCTGGCAAGCCTGCACGACCTGAGCATTTTAAATTTTAGCTGCAGTTTGGTTGTTGGTTTCTATCTGGCTTCGTTTCAACACTATCTGTACTTTCTAAATTACATAAACAGAGATCACAAAGTATTTTAATTGCCAAGTAAGAGAACGTAACGGGGGAAAAAAAGGTTTTTGAGATCAATAGTAAATCCTAATAAACATTTGGGGACTTTTATCCAAAGTTAAGCAGATGTTTAGAGTCTATATATTGGAATATCTACCCATAGACTTCCAATTAAATCAAATACTAAGACACTGCTGAAAGTGGTTTAAAAAGAGCTTAAAGAAAATCATGCCTGAGTAAAAGATTTACTCAGAAGATTTAACCCATCAAGGTTGAATCACACCAAATCCAATGGAATATGTTGATTTAATCACAGAAATATTCTGTCCGTTACAATAGATCCCATTCAGATTAGACACGTCTCAAAATGTTTCAAAAATGACCAAGAACTGATGACAGAGGGTCTGTAAAATACATCCTATTTACAGTGAGTCTTTACATGTGTTCATACCTCACAAGAAAGCCCAGAGTATCCAGGTGGACAGTCACATTTTTCTATCTGATGGGCTTTCTCGTTTTGCTCCGTTGGTGTTCCTTCCTCTGCTACGGTTAAGCTGATCTCTGAAATACTGAAAGGAAGAAGTCACAAAACAATGTTGGACATTATGAATCTGATTTCCAATTTAGTTTTGATGATTGGTTAAATCTAAATTTCCAAAGAGTTGGAATTTTATATTTGACAAGAGGTTAAATGTTACGTATAATTTTTATAGTTCCACATCCATTAATGACAGACTCCTAATAAACATCTATGAAGATATGCGTTTGTGTTGGTTTTTTTTACCGGCTATGTCTCATCAGATTGCCATGTGAAGCCTTAATCAGGATGTAGTCCACGTAGAACAAAACGTCCATGAAGTCCTCTCGACTCATAGACCGGCCATCTGCATACTTCCATTCATGCTTCACACGGAGATAAAATGAGGGAGAAATTCTTATCTTTCTGCAGTCTTGAGGCGTAACAAGTACAGTTTGTATTACAACGTTTGATGAAAATAGATGGTACTTTATGAAAGCTTTTATGGCAATACAAAAATTGTATTCTTGAAACATGAGACTCCAACAACACTTCATTCTCTGTACCGTACCTCTGTCATGTCGACCTCATGACGGGTGAGCTGACCAATCTGAAGTCCTGGGATGTGCCGTGTTATTATGATATTGTGGTTTGGACCACCTTTAATAATGACTTGAGGCTCATATGATGAAGGACCGGTTTCGTCTCTGGCTTCATAGTACACGGCATATTTCAGTTGTCCTCCGTAGGCTGTGATCTAAACAAGACAAAATATTTTTCCCCTCAGTAGATCCATGAAAAGTTTATTGGAGACAAACTTTTAAGCCTATTAATAATAGTTATCCATTTTCTCCCTCCCCCCCACAAACAATCAGCTTTCTTCTACATTGGCAATATGTGTGAAGGAAGGTGAGCAAATTTGATCCACATTTTATGTTTCTCTACTGACTTGTTATTGTTGAAACTGGTTAGCAAGTTTCAATAGTTATAATAATACAGTGTTTTTCCTTCTGAGTATTATTTTTATAAACTGACCAAACTCATTTATTAGTTTTTAACACCCCCCCCAAAAATGACCTTTTTACTTACTACAGTGAAGCTGATTTAACATCAGCCGTTCCCTGTCTGCGTCATGTGACCAGCTGAATCATTCAGTCATAAAAAACGAGTAAATACCCAACCATTAACCTACCATACACAATTTTAGCACACCACTCCATGTGAAAACATTGCCAGCAGGTGCAAGATGCAAGCTTATAAAGAGTGTAGCTGTATGTGCAAAAAGAGAGAAATCTTTAAGAACTAAATGCTGTTGGGCAGAAACTCCAGTTAGGACAAAACATCTGTTGTTGCTAATAAACTGTGTCTGAAATATCAGTGAGATGCAATCACTGAACTTATTATTTTACTGCAGTTTTTTTTCCTTTTACTGTATTTAAAGCAGTTTAAACATTCCCATGACACTCTTATGTACTTAATGAAGATCTAAACTACATCCTAAATAACTCAGATAGGCATTTTGAAAAGAAAATCTTGATTGCAACGCACTTAACCATCTTTGTATTGTCTGATTACCATTAGAGTTACCTAATGAATATTGCATATGGTACATTTCAAAGCACTAGCTGTTACCATAGAGCCTGTGAACTGCTCCGGCAGCTTCCAGTAGTACGGTTCAGACAGAGTTGTTGTGACCACTTCTGCATGAGCCAGTATCTCTGGGTGCTGGAAGCTCACTCCCGCCCTCTTCTCCACAGTGTTAGATTTGTCCACCAGGGGGAGCACTGTCTGCTCTGGCCTCAGTGTCAACTGGAATACAAGAAAACCAGTAAATGCATAATTAACGATCCATTGACTTAAAGTCTTGGTATTTTACAGCTATAAAGTGAAAATAATGATTTTTGTTCACACACTACCAACTCATTAACAAAATGAGACTCAATGAATTATCACAATTACATGTGAAAAACTAAATCTTTTTAACACTAGAGTCAGTTCACAAGAAAAGAGTCTCTTTTTTTACCATTGAACTATTTCTTGGTAATACAATGTTTATATTAAAACACACTATAATTAAAACTGATGATCATTAACCATAGTTTACTGGAAAATCAATATACTTTTCAAAGTTCACTCAGTGATGTTCTATTTGTGTCTGAAGTTAAAGTAAGGCAAAAGCATTTCTCTCGAGTATAATTCAAAACTCATTGTGTCAACTTTTCTCATGTGGTTTGATATACAACTTTCATTTGAGTTATTTGCATTTTGGAGAAATAATAAACAACCAACCCTCCTTTTTTTTCAATCTCGCTTTTGAATTTTTATGTGTTGACATTTCAATATTGCTTGAATAACAGACTTTATTACTGTGGTTGAGTTGACCAATTTATAAATAGATTCCTCTTTTCCATGTGAAAAAAAAAGAAGAAACAGGGAGGGGGTAAAAAAAAAAAAAGAGCAAAACCGACTGTAAGTAGCTTTAGCTACAGTAAACTTCAGGACCCGTATTGTCTTGTAAAACTGATATTTGATGTCTTTAATCTACGTTGTTTGGATTGTTGTGCCATCTGTTCAAGTTTGGGTGACTTGTCATCCCTCAGAGATGTGTTGCAGCACTGAAACACTTATACATTTCTTTCTTTTAAATTCATAATAATTGATCATGTAATGTGGGGAAAAAAAAATCACATCAGAGTGAGAATTTGTGTAATTAATAGTGAAATATATGAAATTTGATTTAAAATAAAATGTATCCATGTAACTGACAAATAGTTTTCAAACTGCTTTTCATTAAAAAATGTTTAACGACCTTTTGCTGCAATTAAAGTCCAGGATATTTCTCCAACAGAGAAATGTGTTTTTGCCAAATTTTCTTCAGAAAGGTAAAGGTTCTCAGTTGAATTTGGACATAAACGTCAAATGTTGTCTTCACACATTAATATACTTTAACCTGTTCTCTGACAAACGTCTGGGAACTTCACAAAATGGCTGTGTTTTTGCTGATGTTACACTGCAGGGAAAAATATTGCTACTGGTTGTAGCAATATTAATGACTTGTGAAGACATTTGGTTCCAGTAGATTTTATTAAAGGGTATGAGTAAATGAGGTTGAATATATCCATGTCACTCTTCAATTATGTATTTGAGATGTATAAAATATAAACAGTATTTTGTGAATTCAACCTTTTAAAACTATTTTACAATTAGCTTTGCTGATCAGGATTTCAGTGTTTTATTCCTTCTTGATTATGTGGAAAATGTTTTGATATGCATGCGTTTCTTTTCATTAAACTTCATGTTATCCTGTGTAAAGCAAGTTTCAGTGTAAATGTGACCTTTGTGTGGAATGTGTGTGTACAAAGTCTTGGGGTGGGCACTTGTATTTCCCACTTCACTTAGTGTAATCTCACGATTCAGTGGTTCAGAGAAAATCTCCCTCTTCCCAATAAACTTTACATTTTTATGCATTTCTCTGACCAGATTTCCCTCCTTGAATCCTGCTCTTGTCAACTTTAAATGAACCCTGGTTGATTCAATAAAGCCACCACATTCCAAAACTGTAACCAGACAGAAAACAATTTATAGCAGCAACTAATTCTTTCTAAATATACCTATGCTCATCAAATGTAAACATGTTACTGATATTTAAATTTGTCATATTCCTTTGCAATTGCACAAACCTAAACAGATTTTGACCAACAATTTTAATTCCTATCAGATAAAAATGATTATAATAATTAAACAACTTAGATTTCTTGTGTGTCCACAGACAAACTTAAGGTTGAGAATTTTCCAGACCTGAAACCTTAAAAAAATTAACATATTTTTCTCCCAGGAACAGGAACTTATGTAATTTTCAAAAGGAAAATTGTCCAATGATGTCTAAAGTATTGTTTAGTTCTGCTAATTTTAAAAGTCCCATTACTCACCCACATCCTTATAAGTCCTTGTGCCTCCATGCATGAGTGAGTCAGTCCATAGCAGTAGCACTTACTGCAGCCAAGCGGATTTTTCACAGATAAACCAAACATATCTGTTTTACAGCGATCACAATTGTGCCCTTCCACATGTTGCTGAATTAAGAGAGAAAAGGAAGCAAAGAAGAATTTTTAGAAATACTTTTGAGCACTTTCTTTGTATTTACCTTTTAAAACAAACATACTTATTTTAAGTTTATCATTTTTTGATTTTGGCAAAATAGTTTGCGGCCAAAGTAACGTTACAGTTCAAATCAAATGTAAATGTTACTTACACATAAAAAAATCTTTAACATTTTTGGTTACAGAGTGAATAAAAGAAAACAGGTCTAAGTCAATGTTTTGGAGTGGCTACCACAAAACCCTGATGTCAGTCCCATAGAAAATTTGCAGCCAGAGATAATTTGTTGCTTGACAAGTCATACCACCAAGTCACACAGTTTATAGGCAGTCTATCAAAATTATTAAAACTTCTAATTTGGAGAAATACAAAACAAACAAAAAAAACAATTTGTGTTGATTTTACTACCAGTATTTGGTGAAAAAAAAATAAAAACAGTCATTGGACTGACTTAAAATAGTGATGAGTAAATAGACTGTTACTGGTTTCAGCTGCATATTTCTTAGCATAAAATTTTGTTTATGTAGATTATGTTTCTTGAAAAAGAAAAAAAAAAATGTCCAAATATGGATGATCAAAATAGTTTCAAATATGAGAAAAATACGTGATGAAACTCAAGTGCACTGCTTGGTTTCATGATGAGATTTAGACAGCCAACCAACGTTCAAAAAACTAACAGATTAACAAGAAGACAAGTGACAAGTGAGTGACAAGTTGTCAAACTCATGTGTCTTAAGAAAGATGATAACACAAATTACCTGACATCTCATTAAAGGTTATGAATTTGGTGCACATTAATAGAGAAAAAGGCAAACACAAAAAGCTAGCTTGTTTCTGTAAGGCATAATGTGATGCCTGGGATCAAAACTGTCATCTGTCTGAGAAATCTTTAGACAATCCTCACGTGCCTTGATTTTATCCAAGATTGAAGCTCATCACAGTAAAAGTTGATTCACAAAAAGCTTTTCATGTTTTATCCTTGTACATAGTTGGTGAATATCTACATGTAGTCTGAGAATTAAGGTCTCAAAATGAGCAAGAGTAAATATTACCCACAGGAAATGGGAAGAATAGTAACATCTTCCATCTATTGCCAGGGACACTAATACTTGTAATGAAAGTGGAAAATCCATTAAGCAGCACATACCCCATCTTCTATTTCTATAAATTAAAGCCAAGCAGAGTACAGCAGTATGACATCATTCAAGGAAAGTAACAGAATGATTGCATGAACTGAAACAGAGATGACCAAAACAGGCAGGAATTTATGAGCTTTACCTTGCAGCTACATTTTCCTGTTCGGTCTGCACAGGCACACACTCCTCTCTCCAGGTCACAGGTCTGGCTGTCCGATCCTGCGACGCTGCACTCACACTGGATGCACTGTGAGAAATTTGAATACAAACAAACTGGGGGCTCTGATGACAGAACAAGCTTAACAGTGAGATAATTAGGTACCATGTTAGCTTTCTGAATCACTTGATTAAACTTCATGTTGACAGAAATGTTATCTTTATGCTCTGTAATTAATTTGTGCTGTTATGAGGTGCTCCAAAAATGTGACTTATCCACTCGGTTTTGGGGAAATGATGCCTACTTTTAATTTGGGCTTTTTTATAGTTAAATGTTTTGCTAAATTAATGTGAAATCCTTGCAAATATTCCACAATAGGGTTATGTTTCCAAAAATCTAAATCAAAGTGTATGTTTTTCTTGAAAACATGCAATCTACACTACAGTAGCACCAGTACATTAAACATGTTTGACCTTTTACCTGAGGAAAGTCTCTGTACCCGATTTGACATTCATCGCATTTCTCTCCTCTGAAGGAATCGCGACAGAAGCAGCAGCCTGTGTTGGCGTTGCACTGCTGGGTCAGCGAGCCGATCACATTGCAGCCACACTCCTTATTTCAAAAACAAGAACACATGCAAACATTTTATACAATAAAAGTGACCAAATATCTCAATAAATGGAAATAAATTTAAGTCTCAAGAAATTTGTGGTAAAGATCCACTCAAAAATGAGAATAAATTAACTTATATAAAATATAATAATACACTTATTATAAATAGACTTGAAAGATTATTTGAACATTATTTCTTTATTTTATGTTGATGAAAAAGTTTATTTAAAAAAACTGTGATTTAAGAATCTTGAATGTGCACAAAGCAGATAAACTGTAGAACTTTAAGACATTTACTTCTCCATTATGATTTTCTTTATTTT
Source organism: Gambusia affinis (assembly GCF_019740435.1). NCBI lineage: Eukaryota > Metazoa > Chordata > Actinopteri > Cyprinodontiformes > Poeciliidae > Gambusia > Gambusia affinis. The sequence goes on from NC_057889.1 coordinate 6,150,630, forward strand.
GTAGAAATTTCAGTACAGTCTCCAGCTTTGAAAATGCATATTTCTTTGTTTGACATTGCTTTGATGGTCTGTCATTTTTTGAGTCATTCCAATCCTCATATAAAACCCTGATGGATTTCTTTGAGATAATTTGCTGCTATGGACCACAGTGCTTTTATCGCCAGGCCTCTAATGTCTACAAGTCTTCTGCTACAATTAAAGGTTTGCTTTTCTAGCTGCTTTAAGGCATGCAATCTTTTGGAGAGAAAATTACTCTTTAAATGTATAAGAAAGTAGTACCAAGAAATCAACTTAAGGACCTAAAGAAAGGCCGTTTGTAAAGGTTTTTTCAGGCAACAAGAGAGAAAAATTAGTGATATTTCATATCAGTGGCAAGAAATAAAGAGCTTAAAGTATAATTATTACATTTTTATGAACTTTGTATTTCTAATTTGTTTTTTAAGACAAGAAAGACTGAAATTATGTGGATTTTGTCAATTTGCATTAAAGGCAGGTTATTCGTGCTCAAAACAAGGACCAATCCTGGGCAGGAAATGTATGTATTAAAAGTCAGATTCAGTTTCATACAATACAATGAGGTCCACTAGATTAGAATAGTGGGTCAGTAATTACCATGACATAGTTGTTTTCTTGTCATAAATAGATACATCACTGAAGCATGACATAATACAATCCATAAGACAACATAATTGGTCTGTTACTCCATTGACGCACTTCATTATCAATTAAGACAACGTTCTGAACAACATGCACCCAGAGAGCCATGCTCCGTGTAAACCCCAGTGTAAGAACTGATAAGTCGGCCAGAGTCCCTTATCTACTGACAGCTCTGATCCAGTTGGGTGTATTTATTTAAAATACTTGGTCACAGCTGATTTTTCACCTATTTTTCTTCCCTTTTCATCACTCTTACTGGTCTCTGAATCTAAGATACAGATGTTTGTATTTGCACAGTTTCTTTTTATATATCCTATAAAGTTTCATCCAACACATTCTTTCCCCAAAAGTTATTCTTTTGAACAACAAAACTGTCTTACCTTACATCCAGTGGTGATATCATGGCCCCAGTGGTTGGGCGCACAACGGTCACACCTCTCACCAATTGTGTTGGGAGGACAGATACACTGTCCAGTATTCGCATCACAGTTGTTTCCCACATGACTGCACTGGCAAGCTGTGAGAGGGAAGGACAACAACAGGCATATCACTGAGGATTTGAAAAGAGGAATGTAGGGGACTCTGGAGAAGTCACAAAAAGTTTTTTTTCTTTTTTAATATCCGAGTTCCAGTTTATCCATGTGAAAAGTTTATTGTGTAGCTTTCATCAAAGTCTACAATATTGCCGTTTATCTTTCAAGATCAGTGAAGCTGCCATTCACACACTGATTGGGTAAGTGGAAACAGCTGTCCTAATTAACAATAAGAAACAGGTGTGATGATTTACAAGCAGGGAAGCTACATTAATGAAACCTTAACTGAAAAACAAAAATGTCAAAGCTGAAAGAACTGATAAATTGACATTTATATGAACTGCAAGAATAAAATTTTTCACCTATTCTATCTTTATTGCCAATGTGCCTGTTCTACTTGGATTTTTTTATTTTACAGTCTTAATGTTTTGCTCTAAAAACAACACCAAGCAAAAAAAAAAAAAAAAGCAATCACCTTTGATATAAGGCAGTGGTTTACCTTCATGAAGTGGTTTACACAAAATCTGACTGCTCTTTTGTTTGAACTTTTTGTAGCAGCTCATGAAGCGTTCTTCATTTCACCCTAAGACTAGCAATGTTTGGATTAAGTTAATTGTAATTTTGCCTTTCATTAAGCTAACAGAACAACACCACTATATTAGTTTTACTCAGGACTGACTTTCTCCATGAATCCCAACAATACTCGATGGTCAGCAATTTTATTGTAAGTTTTTTCTTTTCACAACTGTCAAAGGCTACATACTGTAATGACAGCCACGTTTAATCACCTAAAACAAACTGAACCAGAATTTTAAATGATACTCTGTGCAAACCAAATTTGGCAAACTTAAATATTTTGGGAACAAATTGGTCAGAAACACTTGTGCACTTGTATTAGCGCACAAGTGTACGCTAATTTTGCTATGCTAAATTAGCATACATTGTTGCTATGCTAATTTAGCATGGCAACAATTACAAATATGTAAATTTTAAATTAAAATCACCTTATTTATTCCATTCTATTTTTATAAATTATACTCCAAAATGTTTTCTGCCGTTTTTACTCCAAGGGACGAATTTTATCGTCACATAAAATACAATTTTAAGGTTTGATGATTAGGTGACGATGACAAGAGACATGTCCACACAACAATAGCAATTTTAAGGTAGATGGTAGATTGGGAGAATGATTTTAGTTCGTCTTGCTTTGTAGAGGCTTTCTATAAATGAAAGCCTTGCATAGTCAACTTCTACAAACTTTAAAGCAATATTGAAAGAATATCTTCAGAAAAATCAATTCATGGTAGGTAATATTCTTGTGGATGAACACAACAAATATTTTTACTTTTGTTCGGGAAGATTACTCAAGTTTTCATCTTACGTATGCAGCCACCCTCCTGGAAGTTGAAGAATCCTCTTGAGCATCGGTCACATTTAGGCCCAGTGACGCCAGGCTGACAGCGACACTGACCCTTTTCGTCACAGTCAAATGACTTTGAGCCGAATGAGTTGCAGTGACATGGGATACACACCCCGCCTGTCGTAACGCCGTGAGTTTGAGGCTAAAAAAACAAACAAACAAAAAACCAGCGCAGGAGGTTGAAAACAAAACATAGCAAAGAAAAATTATGCAAGTTCACTTGATATGGAAGACTTTTAACACACATGTATAAAGAATAAGTAAAAAAAAAAGCTAAAATATGTTAATTTACACTCTTAATATGTGCTTTCTTGACTTCAATCTCCATACCAAAGTGGCGTTAGCAATTAAAACAACAAAGCAAACCGCTGGTTAAGATTGTTCAAGAAACAGAAATACTAACACCACATGGCACACAGAAAGATGTTGCTTAAGCTATTAAAAATCAGAAAGCATTCATTATCATCAAGTCACACATTTATTAAAAATAATGCTTTTACCACAAGATTAATCCACATATTTCAACAGCTTATGTTTCCACACAAGTTAAAAAGCGAAACACCCATGCTGCTTCAAACAACCACTGCCATCCACATTCAGGGTGTGTTACCCCTGTCTGAGGTCTGTACGCTCCCCTGGGACAACCCCCTGTTGTGCGGGAGGTTCCCCCCCACCTCTGCTGCACAGCTTCTAGGGGAACACGCTCTACAGGGCGCCGAGTCTCCCGCCTTTCGTAACCTAGGCGACGAAGGTCACAGCGTCGGCCCATGAAGCCGGGGCGGCAGATGCAGCGGCCCTCAGAGTCGCAGCGCTGAGAGATGGAGCCATAAGGACTGCAGCGACAGGGCATACACTCCTGCAGCTCAGCATCCCACCAGCAGTTAGGCTGGACCAATCAAAATCCAGTTTGATGGATAGAAGGTGGGCAAAAGATTGATGACAATAAGCAAGGAGTGAAAGTAAAATCAAGAGAATGAAGTGAGGATTTGTCTAGAGAGAATTAAGTAGTAAAAGCAGCATAATTTCCACAGCACCTATCATAGAAACAACAACAATTACAGCATAAATGTCTACAAAGGTTTGTAGATATTCTGTTAAAGTAAGAAGTCAGTGATGGTAAAACTCTTTTGATACAACAGCAAAACTATTGCAAATATCTGTTTCTGTGACTAAATATCCAGTGCTTTGCAGCAAAAACAACAACAAAAAAGCCCTAAAAAAATCAAATTTTCAGGATTATTTGCAGTTACAAATAGTGCGAGAGTGATTGTAACAACTCCCTTTAGTGCAACCACCATTACTAACAGAAGACTACTAAACTTTGGGATTCCACATGAAACACAGAAATACTGAGACCAATTAAAAAGAAAATATTTTCTGTGAAATGTTGAAGCATTCTTTGGTTTGATCAAACAACAGTCCAGCAAGACTGAGTGAGACTGGTAGCAGATAGAAAGGCAGCTTATAGGAGAAAAGCAAAGTTGATCTATTTTAATCCTCTTGAGCTTTCAGTTTGTATTTTGGAACATAATGGGCTGGAAACTTTGGAAACTTGAGAAATAAGGTAAGAAATAAGGTAAGAAATCACATTTTGCTATATTAGTAATTCTATCCGCACTAATTGTGGAAATTGCTAACATAGATTGCTATAGAGATGTCAACTTTATTATTACTTTTGAAAATAGTGAAAACTTGTTTTACAGAAATTCCTCTCACACAGAGACTTGTGACCTCTGCTCTGGTTTAAATAATTAATGGGTGTTCAAAGGAGGAATGCTAGAAAAATATTTTGAATGCTGTTCCTTTATGTTATGTTTATGGGCATTAATTAAAATTGGTATCCAAAACTATAGTCAGTGCATTTCTTTCCCATGACCAAAGCTGTTGCATTGCTTTAGTCAAATAAACAAAAGCTTACCATGCACTTATCGCACTGCCGTCCAATCACATTTTCTCGGCACTGGCACTGACCATTCTCCTTGTTACAAACTTCTGAAACTGAACCATTAGTGTGGCATTGACAGGCTGAAAATGAAAGAAAAAAAATATATGAATATTTAACAGCAACATAAGTTCTGGGTTTATTCCTCCCACAGGATCAAGACTTCCACATTCTTCATCCGAAGTACCAAAATCGGTTCTTATTGACGTAGACGAGTTTTGAAAATTGCATCATTTTGTTTGTAGAGAGGCATTCGCCTCCTCTTGTCGACACAAGGCCTGATGGAAATTGCACCAGCTTTTTCCATGGAGGAGGCTGTCTGCAGAAAAAGTATGGTACTCTCTCTGTCTCTGTTAAAGCAAAACAGAAGACGCTTTGGAGAAGTATGTGGGAGCCTTTGGCTTGGGTTTTTCTCAGTGCAGACAAAGTGTAAGCATAGTGTAACAAAAGGTTTAGGGATATTATTGGTACTGTAACATTTGAGTAACGATGGAGTAGATTCAGTAGAGGATGCACATCCAGTATGTAGGGGTTTTATCTCTAGCAATGAGAAAAATATTGATGGTAATGTTTGCCTCAATATAATCAATTGTTTTCAGAATCCACGAATCTTTAATTCTAATTCCAAAATCCCTTAAAAGCTGTTTTTACTAAAACATTTTTTGACCATTTTGGGAGTAAATAGCCTAAATATTACATGCATTTACTAATACACATGCAGCAAAAATGTTTCTATTCCATTGCTTTCCCACGGTATTTTATTATCACTTCTTGGATGAAGAATTAAAAATAACAGGCTTGAAACCAAATTGGCTTAATCAACAAAAGAGTCATGCAAGGTAATGCAGAATAAGGCTAAGAAAGTAAGACTTATTTGTTGAGAAAGATGTACAATGTAAGGCAGACGCACAACAAGCACCTATCTTTGTTAACCTGCCAGATGGTTTATTACTAAATAACAGAACAAATGTTTTCCAAACTGAAAAAAATCTTGAGAGCAAACACTGAAAATAAATGTATAACACAAGAGAAAGTCACATTTTATCCCATAACAAGGCTTGCAACATAGCAACTCACAACAGAGTCCAGATGGTGCTTAAAAGGTGGCGCTAGGGGAGTGTAAGACACATAGACAAGCATCTACCTGCACTTTCTACTGCATATGTTTGTGTCTATGTGTACACATGTATACCTATTCAGCAATGATGAATAGACACACATGCGTAGGAGGGCATGCATGCCCTTCCGAAAACTGTATTTGTGCTTCTGGGTATCGGTATGTACTTGTGCAGACATCTGTGGTGAGCTAACGCTTTTCTTTCCAAAGGCAAAATCACATTTGTCCTTCTGCCTGCTCTTCATTTAAGATGAAGCAACAGCAGGAGGCAAAACAGACTAGTACCCATGTGTGTCCTTGCTGTGTGATGTGGTGTGTGGCACTAATTTTATTACAAAGTGTATACATCGTGTTCTTTTGTGTGTCTGTGTGTGTACTCATCTATGGTTTTAATGGCTTTTGCAGCAGATGGGAGCTGTGATGTTGGAGCTTTTAATTGTGTATCTGAGGGGTTGATTGGCGTATGTAGGTGTGATTTTTCATCAGCTGGGATTTAAGCTCAAAGTTTGAAAAAACAAGAAGTCATGCAGGGTATCATAATTAGACTTTATGAGGAAGACTGTGTGGGAATGTGTCTTGGTATTCTAAAACTTGTAGAAATTACAAATTAAGTAGGTGACAATGGAAGTGAATTTTATGCAGCTCTGTTTCAGAGACACGAGAGTCCTCTAATGGCTGCATGCAACTAAATGTTATGTTTAATGCTGTCACTCTTTACCAGGCCTTTAGTTCTCCCTTCACACAAGATAAAAACTAAAATTCCTTCTCCATTGTAATGTCTCACCTCTATGTTTGGTTCTAGCCAAGTCGTGTGTGTTTCCATTAGCAGTGTGTTCCTCACTATTGCCCGTGTGAATATGGGCAGGTCATTTCTAGTGACACTCAAGAGTACAGAACCACAAAGTTGTGGTTTTGATGGACTCAAACTCAGTATTTTATTTTTTCTTAAAGACAAATAGTCGAAAATGTCAAGTTGTTAAGGTTAACCAATAAAATGATGTTAAATCTCTTCTTTCACTTTGGCTGACTCAAATAAAACCCAGAAATTGCATTTTATCTTAAAGAAAGTCATTGCTGGCCCACATCTTTAAATGGAGACAAATCTGACCAGAACAGACTTTGTTAAAACCGGTCAAGCCCATGGAGAATGGGTTTTACTTCTCTCTCCATGACCTACAAAAAAACCCATTTTCAGTCTGGATACAATCAGGCCTCTTCTCCACTCTTACACTCTATCCACACTATTTTCTTTATAGCCGTGAATTCTGGGGTTTTGAAAAATTTGTTGAGGTGGTCTCAATGTGAGGAAATTAATATGATTTTGTGGAACAACTAGTCCTGTCATACTGCATCTTTAAATTGAGCTTTCGATGTGTGTGAATGATGGGTACTGGATCAAGGATGTGGAACTGACAATGTTCTGCTGCATCATGACAAGGTACATAACTTCTGATGGGACGTTATCCTGATGTAAATATTTGCTTCTGTATTCATTAGCTGGCTCTGCTTGTCCCTTCAAGTGGTCTTATAATTATTAGTCGAATTAATCAGAGAGCACAAACTGTGAATTTCACTTTCAGCTTTAAGCATCTGGCATGCCATAACAGAGAATCTTAATTAGTATAAGGTAGCTTGAGATTAAGTAAGATTAATATTGAGAGGTGCATTAGTTCTGTAGATGTGGTGAAGATATGCAGGACGCATGCTGTGTGCAAACTGTGGTGGAATTTTTGACATGTTATAGATATATTGGAATAATGCTGATGATTTGCGTATGCTACACTGTCAACTGAACAGAAGACATTCATATTCCAATGTATGTTTTTATAAAATTATTATTATCATTATTATTATTTATTTTTTTTATATCCAGTGTTGAATTAATTAACAAAAATATGTTCTCAAACAAACTGAGTTTTAGATCAGTCATTGTATTATCTAAGTTATTGTATTTTTCCAAGTGTCTAAAGCATTCCTACATGTACATTTACATGATGTAATAAATCTTCATGTTATTTAAACCACCTCTAAATATAAAACCATACAGATACATTTACTTTACTGGAACTACCCTCTTTAAATTTACTGCCTAGATTCACACTAGATTGCACTTATTTAAAAATTCCCTTTTTATAGTCTTCAACTTAGTATAGTTAAAAAATTTTACCCTGTAAATTATCTGATAAATATAGGGCATTTGTAATTTAACAATATACTGTATAGTATTACACATGTGTTCCATACTAACAAAGTTACAATGCTGTATTTCAGTATCTAAAATCTTTGACCTTTGCATGTGAATTGCTATCTATATTATATTTTGACTGGTAAACACAACTTGTATCTCATTGCAGGTTGGCATTCGTATTATTGAGCGTAATATTTTTCTATCTGAATGTCAAAGTTTTCATTTGACGGTCAGAAAGTAAGAAAAAAAAATGTTTTCCTATTTTCTCAGCTTAAATGCTGAAACTATTTCCAAAACGTTTAGTTGCATAGGGACCATTTGTGCATTATTGAGTTACAACAGATGTACTTACTTTTAGTGAATAGGGAACAATCAAACACAATTTTCAAATGATTTTTTTCTTGTGTGAAAAATACTTGAAGATCTCCATTTCTTTGAATTTACTCATCAGACAAATTGCTTGGCAGTCAGATTTACTCCAAAATATCAAACATTTTTCTTTTACTTTTTCAAAGGGATTTAAACTGAACCATTATCTGCCCAATTTGGAGTAAGCAAAAATGGCCAACGGCGACAGCTCTGATGTACAAAGAATGAAAAGCATGAAAAGGATTTTCTCATTCTAATAGCACACAAATGGACTCAGCCTGAACTCTTCTGCTTCACTCAATAAAATTCATTAAGACTCGGAGTGATGGGTAGAGAGAAGCAGGCTGAGAGAGAGTTGTTGTCTTTTAATAATTCTTGGTGGTCTTCTGTCATTCGTACAGGATCAATAACCCTCCGTCTCAAAGACGCAAGCAGCTGATCAGTACTGCAGGAGAGCAATAGATCAGGCTGATTAATCAATACCCATTTAGGTGGGAGGAGAGGGGAAACAACTACAGAACAATGAACTATCAAATGCACATTAATACCCTTTGTCAGGCTGTCTAGCTGCTTTTGTGCAGCCTTGACATACTTTTCTGTCTGTTTCTCGGTGTAAGTTTTCTGTCTTGCTACCTGTGCTTCTGGTTTTGTCAACAAAGCAGCTTTAATAAAGAGCTTCAAGATGAAGTGCCATCTGAACATTTGTTTTTTCTGCCTCATCTCTATGCCTTGCTGTCCCTCCTCCCTTTTTATCTTTTTTCTCCCAGGTATAGTTTCTTATTCTCACTTTTAAGCACAGCTGGCAGTCGGTGGGCTGCTCCGACATCACACCTCCTACTGGCACAGCTGCTACTTGACACACACTCACAACCACACTCCAGATGGTGTACTATCGATTCAATGTTTTAGTGAGACTATTAAAGGTATCATTTAAATAATTTGAGCTAAGTTTCTTAAGGACAAAGTGCTCTTCAGTGCAACACCCCTGCTGCGATACAAAAGCTCCACTGCTGGCATGCTTTGCAAAAGCACAAAAAGAAAAAATGTCTGATGCTAATTATATTTTCTACCTCTAACAACATGTGAATATCCTTCTGATAACAGGTTCTTTAAAAAGCATCTTTAAACTGGTTTTCAGTCTCAAGACAAATTGCTCAGTCAGTATACTAACATTCACTCATTTAGTGTCAATGTGCTGGGGTTTGATCTCTGAGAATTAAAATGAGTGATTACTGTGCAGTCACTTTTTCATTTGACAGGACTAAAAAGAAAAAAAATACAACAGACTTTTTTTGCAGGTAAATGTGATTCAAATCTAATTAACTTCTCATCTTAATTTCATAATATATAATGAATATGCACATAAAAGCCATATTTTATTGTTTTAATTATTCAGTAAGAACAGGACATTCCCACTGTGAAAGAAAATGTCTTCTCCAATTATAAGACAGTTGAAGGGTAATGTGAGCAAATTCTGCCTGTTTTGATCAAAATGTTCAGCTTTGAATGTATTTTTGACTTTATTCTAAATTGTTCCAGTCATTTTTATTTCGACCATGCCATTTCTTTAGCCATATGTCTTGGCTTGTCGAGAAACGTGTCTTATGTACAACGTGTGGAAATATAGCATATGTTGTAAAATGTATAGACTGATTGTCTATGAGTGTCACTTGTGATGCACTCCTGTTTAATTGCCTTTTGCAATCGATTTTTATCCCTGAACATTTGAAAATTCAAAGTACAACAAGTGACTCCAAGTGGTCAAATAAATATTATTTGGATTAACCAGTAAGTAACTTGGGCTCATTTCAATTGATACAGCCCCAAAGCTCTGACCATGCTGTGATTTGTTAATCATCAGTTTAGACAGAGTGTCTGCGTAGAGTAGTGTGAGATGAAGCCTGTTAGTGGCTCATTCCTGCAACGTTTGAGTAGCAATTGCATATATTCCCAAGTAGCAGTGCATATGTGCAGAATTTTTACATTAAATAAATAGTAATAAGAGATAACTCTATGAGTAACCACACTTTTGCAAATGTCTACTTTTACCAAAGTAGAAATTTGCATAAAACCATGTTATGCCTTCTTGTCCCATGTCCAACAATCAATGCCACTGGGGAATACAGGCAGAATATTTCATTGTGCAATATAAATATGCCAATAGTCAGTAATGTCCTACATTAACAGATGCCTGTAATGAGATTCAGTCCATGTTTAGATTGAAGAAATTTGTTGTTACTACAGCCAAAACATCTTTCACTGTAGATTTGTAAGCGGCAAGCACTAAAATATTTCCCAGATTGGAAAGTTCTGTTAAAAGCCTTTACAGTACCCATATGAGTTCAGGGCTAAGCTAACACTATGATCAGGTTTATAACATTCTTTTGTGTTCTTGGCCCAAATAAATCAAAATATGATGGAATAGTACCCAAACGATATATTTAAAACGTAATTCCCGGATAGAATTGTTTGGTGTAAAAATACTTACGTTGGCAGTTTTTTAATGTCATGGCATCCCCATAGTAGCCTTCAGCACAACTGTCACAAGTCACACCATCGTAACCTTGACGACACCTCAAACACTGGCCTGTGATCGAATCGCAGCTATTGGGAATGGAGAGGTCCAGATTGTCATTGCAAATGCAGGGTTGGCAGGATCCTCCGGGTACAGCAGGCTGGCCGTAGTACCCATTGAGACAGCTAGGTGGCAGAAGAAATGACGCAAATGAGGTTCAATTCAATCAGCTATAAAACATCAATAAACTTCATTGGCAGAATAAATATGATTATTTCTGATTAGATATAGTGAGTGATGCTGCAATTAGAGAAGCAAACAAGCTAATAAATACTGTCTTTACAGCATATAGAATTTTAAATATTTTTTGTGTGGAAATTTTCAAATCAGTCCTCCCAAAAAAATATTGAGAAAATATGCATACAAGACAATGTACATGTGTTGTCTCATCATCCAGAACATCTCCTTTAAGAATCCATAGTTGCATGCAGTGAGAATTTGACTCAAATATTCCTTTTGGATCCCTGTTAGTTGTCTGAATTTTGTAGATCAAAGTAAGAAAAAACAAACATACAAACAAACAAACAGGATGACCTCAAAGGTGAGGTGAGATGAATCCCACCATCTCTGACATAAATGCCTAATATGGCTGCTTTGCATTGGTTGTCAGCTAGTGAAGCAGGATAAGGTAAAAATTATAATATTCAAATACAGTTCAAATGATGGTTTCTATTGTTCTCGTTGTTTTGGCTGCCAGACACAGCAAATACATCTAAGAGAACATCTTTCAAATTTAAATAAAAAATAAAAACAAACAAAAAAAAACCCCTGTACATTTCCTTTTCTTTAAGCACGCTCTTATGCCAACAGGAGAAGAGTGATGTGATGTAATAAATGAGAGCAATTTAAAATATCTCAAGACCTAATCGTCGTTTCAGCTTGTTGATTCTAAGTTGTGGCAATAAGGTAGTTTCCTGTTATTTTCTCATTTTTTTTGTATTGAAAGAGCCAGTACTGCTATATTCCCTAAAGCACAAGTTTTCTCCACTTTTATGTGGCAATTACATTTGAAAATATAGTTTTTCTAAGCTTTCAAGTCTGCAATAAAATTGACTGCCACTCTTATGAATCTAACAGCATAAAATTACTTTTAGATTTCAGCTTGAAAAGTTAGCATACAGCATCAAAATTATTGTTTACTTTGCTGTGTTAGTGTGACAAACATCCATGTCTCAAAAAAAAAGACTTCTTATTCAAGTATCATTAGAAAGGAACCAAGAAGCAGCATCAATGAAGTTCAGCTTGACCACAGTAAAAAGCCTCATTGAAGTGTTTGTTTTTTATCAGTGGCGCCTGATTTTCTGACTCATTCCACACTATAAATGAGTGATTTGAAGCTGGGAGGAGAGTGTGCTCTTTGAGCTCTGAAGCTGTGCTTTCTAACCAGAAAAAAAGTGAAATCCTCCCTCAGGCTCAGAGTCTGCTTTTGTCTTGTTTTTTGTTCAGGAGTGAGTGGAGAGTGGAGGTTGAAAGGACCTCATCTCTAGTAATGTGGCCATTGTTGCAGTTTGACAAAAATCCAAGCTCTGGTTATTTGGCTCAACTTTTTGTCTTTGTCTCCAGAGCAAAAGAAAGGTTGGGTTGATAATGGAGATAACGGAAAGTTCAGAGTAGAGTGTCCTGTGTTTTTTTCATGAGGGAACCAGTTTAAAAGAGTTTTGGATATCAAGAATGTCTGTTTTTTTCCCCTCCTAGCTCCTATACTCTGTGGATTAATAGAAGGTTAATTTAAATTAATTCTCATATTTAGCAAGGATTATTAATGATTTTCATCCTTACTTCTTCAAGCCTGCAATGTGATTTTGAGTCCTTTATGGCTCTTAAACTGGTTAGAAATGCAATGGCAAAAACCAAGAAAACAATATGAGTTCATAATACTTTTGAGGTACTTTGGTTTGCGCTCATCCTTTCTTTCCCTTTGTAAATCTCAGAAGTGCAACGCAACTTCCAGATGACTCCATCATGTGCAATTCTACATTATACTCCAAGATCAGAGAATTTGTGACCCAAAGAATGTCACCTGAAAAAAAAACTAAAAGAAACACAACAGTCAATCTATTTACAGCAGAAGATAAAACCAACTATGGATCTCGTCTTGATTTGTTTCAACATTTGTATTAAGACATTTCACATTTTCTAGTGTGTGGTCATTTGTGAAGAGTAAAATTTTCCTTCTGTCAAAGTTGATACATCTGAAATTCTCACTAAAGAACAAAAATGCTTATAAATATTCTAAATAAAATAATATGTATTTCACTTAATTTTGTTTCTAAACAGAAACAGTATTCTACTTCAGTGGTGTCCAGAGTCAGTCCTCAATATCAAAAACATGAGTCAATAGCAGATGATTGTAGAATATAATGAACCGTAGAGGAGCTAATTCAGCCATTTGAATCTTCTGTGTTAGAGCAGAGACACATCTAAAACAAGAAAGACACTCAAGTGTAAAATTAGAATTTAATTCTGTAAGATTATTTTTGATTTTGTAAAATAAATCTTTTTAGCATCATCTGCCAAAAAAAGAAAAGAAAAACAAAAATATCACAAATAAAATGTTAGGACTTTTGATCTAAAGGAAAAAAAAAGAAAAGAAATGGTGTTTATTGTCAAACTGGAACAAGATTTTATGTTTTGCTTTTCAGGTTCTTCATATGAATAATAATCAGAGGATCTTCAGAAGTGGGAAAACGTATTAACCTGAGAGTGCACCGCAGGGACAAGAGCCACTAAAACCAAATAAAGAGCCTCTGCTGAAATAAAGCTCTACATTTTGAAAAGGTGGAATCAAGATGAAAGAAGAGGAAGAAGGATAGAGAAAGGCAGCAAAGTGAGAGTGAGAGGAAGGCAAGTGAGAAGGAGAGGGGGGAAAGGTCTTCACATTGAAAAGAGAATTGAATTCAGAGAAGAGGGAAAAGAATGAACAGAGAGAGGGAAAGAGTCAAGAGGAGCAAACTGTTATTACCACTGACCCTCCTTGGTACTCAATAGAGCTGGTTTATTAGTTTGTGTGTGTGTGTGTGTATATGTGTGTGTACGCATGTTGCCGGAATGTGTCTACATGCGTGTATTTAGTGTGTGCCGTGTCAGAAGTACATCTTCCCAATCAAGTGGCAAAACTCGACTGAAATCAATCAAATTTTTCGAGGAGGATAGACCATGAGGCAAAGTGAATGTGTTTGTTTGGAGTCTTTTTTGTGATATGAATTCCCACATTTTGCTCTCTGTTCTTTTCAATTGAATTATATCATGTTGATTAAGTGGGTATCCATGTCTAGCTGCAATTTAAGGGGAAGTTACAGAGAAAATTAAACACCAGTTTATGTCAATCAGAGTAGCAAATAAAAATTAAAAAGGGCAGTACAAATATGAAACTAGAAAAATTAGCAATTTAAGGCTATGTGAGGTCCAACATTTTAAATGGGTCATTTAATATTTAACAAAATGCTAAGTGGTCTATTTTTGACCATTTTAGGGATGTTTTACTTTCAAAAATGCCTGCTTTGTGCCAACAAATTTGTTCATGTAGTTTTAGTCATCAAAATACATCAAAAACAATTATTTTTGCTGTGTATCAGTCATCAATTTCCCTGTGCACTCACATGGCTGTCATATAAGGAGGTTTTCAAAGGGCTATTGTTGGAACTGGAAATCCCTTTCTTTGGCAACAGGCAAAACTCTGGGCCCTAATTTTAGTAATCAGCTTCTTCACTCAAGTACTGGAATAGCACTTTATGATTATTGCAACTAAATTGCAACTATATTATTTCTAAAATGTTATCTATCTGAGCCAAACTGTCATTAACAGATTAAATTATTTTGGTCAAATCTTTAGGAATAACCCAGGAACCATCAACACTTTATGGAAAAGTAGGACATGTTGTTTGTTTATAGTTGGAAGTTGACTGTTTAGTGAACCAAGAACTTGATTCAATACCATACACAATGTAGATATTATTTGAGTTATTAAGAGGGGCAAAGGTGATGAATGTTTCCTTTCCAGTCATTACTCACATAAGCAGTTAGTTAAACAATAGCTACAAATATAATCAGAAACATTAACAAAAGTAGCTGTATTATCAACAGCTACTTGGCACTGGGTCAGACTAAATTCATTTGTATTAATTGAAATACCTGATGAGCAGGAGCATTTAGATTCTTGCCAGACCCTGAAAAGCAGCTTATGACTCTTGGAGTGTTTTAGCATACAATGTGCTGGGGCTTGCAGGGGCTTTTCAGCTCTGTTTTAAATGGATGTTTATGGACAGAAAATTGAAAAGCAGAACCACTTAGCAGTGAGTGGATAGTCTATTAGCATGGGATGAATAGAGTGGCCATTTTGTTGCAACCCATAATACAGACAAATTGCCATATTACAATTAATTACCACAAACAATAACAAAAACAGCACAGATAATGAAGCAGGATAGCAGGTGGAAGGTATCAATAAGACTAGTAGAACAAAAACAACAACTGCTGATTACCTCCTTGTACTGCTATTAGTTAGTAATATTCCATTTAACAGCTTCTATAGAGAACATAAAAATTCATATAGTCAAGCTTGGCATTGAAGAGGAATATATTAGATTGGCCTTATGTCAATGTTAGATCATATTGGCTGTATGCTGGATGGTAATGTTGTGGCAAAGTATAAAAATGGAGTGAGTCAGAGTGCCACTCAGCAACAAATGAGGTTTATAAAAAGACTAAAAGATGGACAGAGAAATTCTGCACTGGACAGCATGGCAAGGCGAAGCATGCAGACTATGTGGCACCAAATATAAACAGCCTGGATATTTGCAGCTGTAGTTTTACAGGAACACAGTGTTTCAGGCTCAACGTTCACAATGTTGGAGATTAAGTCAGGCAATAATCAGCAATAACAGCCAACAGTGATGCGTTACATTTACCCAGCTTATGAAAATGTTTCATCTTCTTTGGTTAATATGGAAACAGGCACATTGAATAATAACTACTTCTGAAAAACCTCAGAAATTTACACTTCAGTGATAAAAACGGAAAAATCCTGGCAGGTGAATGGGTATACGAGGATTACTAAGAAATCACAACTTTAGTTCTAGTAATAAACATAAGAATCTAATCTCCCTGTCTGATGGTAGGCAACATGGAGTGCATTCATTTGAATTAGGAAGGCTATAAAAGGGAAAGCAAAGACAGTAGACACTATATACAGCAAATGGGGTTATTTTAAATAGAGGGTAAGCTGCATGATGGTTTGCATAGGTCTTTGCATAGTCACTAACCAACTGAAAATTATTACCTTAACGATTGTGTTAGAGCAAAGGATCTAAGGATGACCTCCTGATGAATTCATACAAACTGTTATCACAGAATAAACATGTTCTCCGGAGTTAGTTTTCCTTCCATCTCTGCAGCTAGTTGCTAAGCTAGAGCTAAGCTGACATTTTTTAAGAGCAAGATGGAAGCAAAAAAATTTTAATTGTCAAATATAATTGTTAATTTCAGATTTAACACTCAGTAATAAGAATGCTAGCTGCTAACAGCTGCTATATCCTAACATTCAATCCAGGATAGAGATTTGGCAAATCAAAATATGTTGGTTTTGAAGGGGGGGGGAAAGGTCTCTGGATTATTTGACCCAGAACAAAATGATAATTTACCAAGGTTTTAGTTTGAGTCTGAGAAGTTGCTGGAGAGATTCTTTTTTTTTTTTTTTTTTTTTTAAATCTTATCACAAATTGTTTAAAACTATGTAAACAAGTTTTTTTCTTTGTCTGATTTCCTCAGTTTGATACACAAAAAGCAAATGTTCTTCATTTCACTTAGCCTGGGTGGTGAAGAGACCATTTACACTGACTCCATCATCACATGACAGTACTAATAAGAAAGACTTCTCATTAGTGTTGAGCGGCTTAAAAAGCCAGCAGCTAATGGTACAAACATGTCAGTCAACTAGAGTAATAAAATGTGCAATGGATAGACAGCTGGATGGACAATGAGACAATGTCCTGAATACAGTTAATGAGCAGCACATTCCATTTTTGTTTTGCAACACCTCACTACCAGATTGAATTCCTGCCCAAATGGACCTTTCCTGAACTGAAAAGAGTAACAGTTTTTATTTTGCTGCACATCTTTGTGCAATTTTAATGAATTCAATTAGATTTTAAAAGTTAATGGGTACCTACTTGATCCAGATAACAGGTTAGTGACAGTTAAGTTGTAAAAGAAGATTTTTTTTTTAGTTTAGATTTAATAATTTAATGACGGCATGTTTTGAGTGTAAAATGTGTTTACCTGTCGCATCTTGGCCCTGTATATCCAGGCTGACACTGATCACAGAGCAGCTCTCCTTTGTCACCAAGGTGGCATGTGGGGCTGAAGCTGTTGTGGTTTCCACGGTGGCGTGATCGTTGTTGAAGTTGTTGTTCAAGTCGATAACGTTGTTCCAAAGTGGGGAGAGCCAGGTGGAAGAGGAGGAAGAGAAGACAAAGGCGAGTTAAGGCCATTGCTTGTCACCTCACTGACACATCTGCGTCCCTGCTTTCACTTTGTAGTTCCTTTTGTTCTGCTCTCACACATAACATACATTTATTCCTTACAAACTACAAAGCAAGTACTACATCTAAACACACCCATTTTAAAAACTGGCCTCTCTACAAACTATTGCCTAAACGAACTAAGAGACAGGGAACCAAAGTAACATGATAGTCGGTTGCCCCCTGTTCTGTCACCCTCCCACTTCCATAAACTAAAGATAGTTCAGCTGGCTTGGGTTCCAGGCTCCAGACTGACTCACTAGATGACGAACTGGCTCATTATGAGCTGCTCACTGAGTTCCAGATAAGCTTGCTTGGCAAATGCACCTGCGTAAACCATAACAAAATCCAAGTCTTTATATAAAATCTGATTCTTTATATAGATGACCAATTTCACATTTATATTTCTTACTATATCAGCTAGGTAGACATTATAATTGTGCCTATTTTGTGTTAAATACAAAATAACTTGACAGGATTCTGTTATGTACTACTACTGTACTACTGTATTAACCTTAAATTAAATTCAAGTATCAGCAACATCTTGCAAAAGTTTTTATACCTCTTGAACAAAACTTGCCATAATGAGTTACATGACTAGGAACAGTAAGAGGAAAACACATGGCATCCTCATAGCATGATGCTGCCACCACCATAGTTTTCAAACTTTGACACTTAGTGCCACAACTAGTGGTACTTGGATTCCCTTTGGTGGTCCTCAGAAAAGAATTGTGGTATCAATTCATATAAAGCTAGAAAGCTAGTGAACTGATTTAAGAAAGATCTCATGACAAATTTTAAAACTATTTCAGACAAAATGTGAGAAATTTAAGGGAACTACTTCATGTTGGATCTGTAAACTTAGTGTTAGTATCAATTGGGATTAATACTAACAACTATAACAGTGTTGGGACAGTGACACTGATTAATGGCAGAAAATGTGTTTATGTCAACACCTAAAACACCTATTACATTGGAGTTTATATAAAATGAACAAAACTTGAGGCTGATCACAGAACAGCAACACCAACATGGTATTAGGGTTAGGGTATTATTTTTCATCTAAGCTCATGAAAGCTTAGATGAAAAATATTCAACTAGTTTTTGAGCAACTTGTCAGTGAACAGATGAGACTGGATGGCTATTTTTAAAGGACTGGTAGGCATAGCACCTCACACTAATGCAAGCATGGAAGAGAAACAGTCAGTTGTGTCTTTCTTTAGCTCGTAGCATCGTGGAATTGACACGTAATGGCTGCAAGAAAATTCTCAGCTGCTGCTAACAGTGTTTGTTTGTGGGGATGTGTGTGTTCATTTTGCTGTAAACTGAATGAGACACTTGTTTCTTGTGTTTACTGTCATTCATTATTTTAAAGATTAAATTTATTCAAACAGTAAAGAAAGTTGATATTTTCTTTCATTGGTAGGCTGTTTTGCCCATAGCCACATTTAAAACCACAATTAATGTTGTTTTACTTGTATTGACTTTGTGTATGTCAGAAAGATTGATTTGTGTCAAATTTACATTGCACAACCTAAAATAGATTGTTTCTCTAATAATGTAACATCTGCAAACATGCAAATTATAGGATTATAAATTAGAACAGTTAACTGGAACACCCACCAAAGTTAAAATTTTCAATTTGGGAGGTAAACTCCAAGTTCAAAATCCAACATTATGGCTTGAACAAAATAAAATGGAAAAAGATAAAACAGGGACGTGTAGTCTACAATAAAACAGAACATCCCTCATCAAATGGCTGTACAATAATGTTTAAATTGAATGTTAAATGCAAACAAAAAGAAACTCCTATTTCCTAAGACAAAACAATTATTTAATCTTCTTTTTTAGCTGGTACTCTGTAGTCTCTCAAATCTGGGTGTCATCTTGTCTTTTCACAATCACAGTAAAATGCTTGTTCGTAACTGTTTTTATCATTTCAGAAACATTTCTATGTTGAGACCATTTGTGAGACTGAGTTATAGAAAGTTATCCCTTCTGTTCAGACTATTGTAATAGTTGTTTTACTTGTTTGAATAAAACCTGTGAAGAATGCTGCAGTGTTAACAAAACCTAACAGCAGAGCGCCCAGAACTCCTCTTCTTGCTGCCCTGCACTGCCTTCCTGTGCATGTGAAGATTACTTTTAAAGGGGATCTGTTATGGGTCCTCTATGGATAATAGAAAACATGTTCTTTTCATTTTTTGCACAAAGTCATTCTTAGATAATGAGATTTCAATTCTGCCCATTTTGAATTGCTTTCAGAATGAGCTGTTTTAGGGCCTCTTGTCACTTTAAATCCAAATAAATCTTTGCTGGCCACGCCATCCAACCCGGCGTTTACACTCTCTCTGTATATATTTCAAAATAGCAGTAAACAGATGCACAATTATACAACAGAGCATCTTTGACTATGACTCAGACCCAGAAACAGAAGAATTAGCGCCTCCTTCGCAACCATCTAGGAGGCAGCAGCTGTTTCTGTATGGTAAGTCAACAACAAAACATTTGTATTTTTGCATGCGGCCATTGTACAGCGCATGCAGAGGTAAGACCAACAGACCAAATGCATTGGAGCTCCGCTTGGGTTAATAGGTGAGAGGCTGGGCTAGGCTGGGGTTGCTAGGTAATGGAGCAGGCCCTATCAATTGTGATTTTATAATCAGGAAATTTGTGAAACTGCTTGCTTTCCAAACATGGAAAAACATCAACTTATTTCCAGAAATTTTTATTTTTTTATTTTTTTTAAGCGTTTGGACTGCTTCTTGGTACCACAAACGAGTTTCAAAATGCGTTTGTGAGTTTCAAACTCAGACAGTGAGACAAAAGACTGTCTCCCAGTTTTCAGGCAGTGACTCTGAGGCTTTTAAATACCGTCCCACTGTCCCTATGCTTAACAACTACAGACATTTTTATTCACAAACCTTTACTCAGTGTGTTTCTTGTTTTAATGATCTTGCCTTTGTGAAGCACTTTGTGATGTATAGGTCTGTGAAAGGTGCTATATAAATAAAAGTTTTGACTTAATTGGCCAACAGAACAGCATTTCAATAATTTGAAGCATCTGTCTGCTTCTTTTATGAACCACAAGACCAAATACCTATCCTTATAAATGTTTCTATCACCTATGAATAACTGTTGAGGTCAAATTGTTTTTTTTGAGGAATTTTCAAATTAAGTCTGAATTCATTCCTCTTAATTAACAAACTAAGTTGATGCTGGCATCCACAAATAGTCTCTAAGTACACAACCTTGTTCCAACCAGAAATTCACTTTCACCATGCAAGAAAATATGTTGTTTTTTGACGAGCGTGTAAATACACACATCTTTACATCTGTGTTCAAAGTTGTTAAATTAGACAGTTACCAATATGATACAAGGTACTGTAATTTAAGACAGCGGGAGGACAATGTGACTGGCTTCTCACAAAAATATTACCAAAGTTTTTTTTTTTGTTTTTTTTTTAAAGATTCGAATGTATTTTGCACTCATTTTGTGGATGCATTCTGATGATCCTAATGATGATGACATTTAGTCCCACAGCGATGATGCTTCTCGTCATACCCTGCTCCACTCTTCCTGTGGTGATGATATTTTTACTATAATGTCACCACAATTATATTCCTACCCAAGATGATGAAGTCTTTATGTCACGACTGGGGATTATGACGAGTAATAGTTAAAAAACAGAGAAGCAGAGTAGAGACAGCACAGACAGGCTGGTCACATTATTAACCCCCGGTTCTCCAGAACCTACTTGTTGCTGGGAAGATTAAGTGGGCAGGCACATGGCTGACAGTCTTGAGGTGTCCCATGGGTGGCGTTACCATAGTAACCAGGTAGGCAGGTGTCACAGTGGTGGCCAGTAGTATGGTGGGTGCAGTCCTAAAAAAAAAAGACAAATTTTAGAAATTGTCTAATTAGCTTTAACACCAAAACAATAATGTATTAAAACTTTACCAAAGTTTTGCTTTAAATCAAAATACTGAATCCACATTTGGAGGAATTCTTCATATCAATCAGGTTTTATTATTTTATACTTGATATTCTTTCAAAAGAAGAAATATACCAAGTTCATTGTGAATATCGCACATCATCAAGTCGCTCATTTACTACAAATGAGATGCACAGTATGACTATGATTGGCAATGATTTGTCTATAACATCTGAAAAACAAGCACAGTTTAAGTCTTTCCAGCAAAACATCACTGTAGACAGCCTCGACCTTGTTTGGAGCACATTGCCTTAAGGCAGTTCCTCCCCCAATAGATAAATCATTGAAAAGTTTACTAGTTTCGAAGGAGGAATTAAAAAAAAAAAAAGGCAGTTCAACAGTAGCTTAATTGATTTTTTTTCTTCCATATATTCTACCTTATCAAATATTTCCATTGCAGAAATCGGTTTTCCAGTTATAACAACTTTCACCGTTTCAGGGACTGTGTGTGTGGGAAGATGTTACCATGTCAACATGTTCCATTCATTTCTCATACTAAATGACCTTACACGGCTGAAACACACCCTGACACATGCACACTGTGTTAACCTATAAGTCTGTGGCATCAGTCAGTCATTCATTCAGTTGGAGCTACAAATCACTGGTGTCAGTGGAGGTGTGCGTGGATGCATCTGGCTGCCTGTCTGTCACTGTGTGTACAGGTGGGACATGTGCACATGTGATTGTAAGTCAGCGAATGTCAGACTGCGTGCGTGTGTAGAGGTGTGTGTGTGTGTGTCTGCATGTAAAAGATGGCCTCTCAGACCGACTATCTTTCTCTGAATGTACGTCTCCCTTTGACACATCCTCCTCATTTATAATGAACCATAACATCGTAATGCAAACACACAGGTGTGTGTGTGGCTGTGTGTGGGGTTTTTGTTCTCTGTGCGTGTGTTCACCAATGTGGGCTTTAGTGTGTGTGTATTAAGTGGAATGGGAACTGACAGAATCAGCCTAAGGCTGTGGGTAGAGTGGGGAGTGAATGTGTGGAAATCCACATGAGAGGGTAACATATACGTGTCTGTTGTACATATATTATGTATGAGTGTGTGTAAACAGTAGGAAAGTGCATTCTCCTGCAGTTCCTCTACTGACAACTAGATGGCAGATCCATAAAAGCTCCAGTTATACTTTTCTTTTGGATATGCATATTTTGTTTCAAATATTGAAATACAGCACATAGAATAAAATAGTAGCTGATGATGTTCAAAGTGCCTGTCACTTCATGACTGACTTGGCTGAAGACTAATATCAATTAAAACAAATATTGGATGAGTTGTAACTTAAGTGGCATGGTAGAAATTTTACTGCAAAACTCTTATTTTATTGTAAGCTATTCTGTGAGGAAGAATGAGTAAAAATATTAGCTAACAGACGTGCAAAGTTGGCAAAGATTGCAGCTTTAATTGCAGGAAATAAACACAAATGTATGCCACATTTAGATGTTAATTTATTTGCAAAGAATTTTGCTAACCCTTTATACTTTTCTACTTGCTTAACAAATATGGTCCATTTTGTGCTACACTATCATAGGAAATACCTATGAAATGCATGGAAGTTTATGCTTGCCGAGTGTTTAGGTATGAAAAGTTTGTATGTCTGAGTAGGATAGAGTGATGACCTTTTAAGGATGTAGCTCTTCTATAGACCTAAATGTTATATCCCAAACCTTTGAGATTGCTCCTAAACAATGAGGAACATTTGCCAGGAAATTGCTACCAAATTATCTTTCATTTGTGTCCATTAACAAAAGAAAACTTGAGCATAACAACCCTTTGTTTTTCTGTTGCATTATAAATGCACAAAATACAAGACATGCTAAGTTTATTAATAACCTTACCAGGCAATGTCCTGTGAACTCATGGCAATGTGAGCTGTGTCTATGACAGCGGCATGGTTCACACACACCATTATACAGTTTACCGAAGACTCGTCGAAAACCAGGACGGCATGTCTGAAACAAACAATTCAAAAGTGAATTAGCAATTTTATGTTCAAGCAGTGTGTACGATTTGTGTGTTTACCTCGCAGGATAATCCTCCATATCCAGGGGGACAGGCACACTTTTCTACAGCTGACGCTCTCTTTCCGGTAGCTAAAGGATTTGCCACCTGCATTGAGAATGAGTGGAGCCTGGACAGAATACAAAAAAAGATGAAACAATTAAGCATAAACTTCTTGGCCTGTTGGCAAGCCAACTACCAATAGCAATAAAATAAAGCAGTTCTTTAGTCAGTTTAGAGTAAAAGCTTTTTTGCTAATCTAAAAGCAATGAGTTTCAACTATAAAAAATTTAAAAAGAGAATCTCTGTTTGGAGACAATATTAAAGAACAGCTACACACTTTATGAGCATCTTCATTTAGTAAAACTAATCATTTGTTTGCTCATCTGCATAGAAGAAGGATGAACAAACCCAATTAGTAGCAGAATAAAGTTCCTGCACACTGTGGGATTTATTGCAGGATTTTGTGCTTTGGCTTTAATCACCAGTACAATGATGCAGTATCTAAGATTGATTTTAATTGTTGGAAACTATTTGCTGTGTGATTAAAGTCAACTGACATACATTTTTACTGTCAGTTTAACAGGGTGAATGAGCTCATTTCTTTTATTAATGAAGAACTTCCTAAAAGAAACTAATATGCTCCTGTACTTCTGGTACAAAGAATTGTCTGTTACAGAAGAATACAGATATAAACAATCTTTTATAAAACACACTAATGATGACCATGTTCTTCATGTTATTATTACACAATATCCAAGTGAGTGCTCTTCCAACCTGTAGACAGCGCTGGTTTCCGTGCTGTATGAGGCCCGCACCATTAAACTCGTCAGGTTGGCCAACACCAACAGGAAATCTCTTCTGCTGATCGCCTGTTCCGTCTCTGAAACCAGGAAGTTCTCAGGAAGGAGAATAATGTGTTTGGTGCTGGTAGACGACGGATACACTGGCTGGCCAAACCTGTTGTCTATTAGCTTCATTCCACCTCCCTGATAGAAAGAAAAACATGAAATACAACAGTCGCAAATATATATTTTTACGTTCAATGACATTTGAACATTTCTCTGTGTCTGATGTAAAATAATCTCATTCTATTAAAGCCAGTCCTAAAAAAAACAGGGTGAATGATGTGTCATTAGGTAATGAGCTTCAGTTACTATTGACATTCGGCATGGACTAAATGCAAATGAGCTGAGCCAAGACCATGTATCTGACCATCTCTTGTTGACCATGGATCAATAGCATGTAGTAACTAACTGAGTGACAACAACCAATGGGGGAGGAGGGAGCAATTTACACCAATAAGCCATTAAAGAAAACCTATTTAATGGAAAAAAGGAGGAGTAGGTCATAGCAGAGAAAACAGCTGCAGGAGAGAAAGATGCAAAGACAGCAGTACATTATTCTGATACAACACTCTAGGACTGCTTTTCTTCCAGACGTTTTTACATTATAATAATTTGAAATGTTATTATTTTATTCAGTTACTTATCATGCAGTTGTTCAGAAAGATCCACATTTGGTCATTAGATCCAAACAGCAGTCCCTGAATTTCAACGCACTCACTAAAAACAAAACTCTGATTTCCAGCACTTCATTCAGCAAACTAGCCAAGGTAGAAAACAAAATTACATGTAAAAGTAAATGTAGCATGTTCTTTAGCTCAACCCTTTGAATCTCTTCCATTCACATGGCTAATTGTTATTGAAAATGGTTAATTTTGACTTTTATATGATCAACATTTATCTCAGTTTATTGCAAACTGCCCGTTTCTTTTCAACTCCTCATCTTGAAAGCAACTTTAAGGTGGCGACAGATAAAAATCATCCTCATGCTAATTCTACAAAAGATCTAAGCATAATGAAATTTTGAGTTTATTCTATGTTTAGACAATTTATAAAATATATACAACAAAGACAAAAATCAAAGCAAGAGAGAGAAAAAGAAATATATCAGACATGCAGAGAATAAATAGTGAGGGCAAAAAACAGAAAAACATGAGACAAAGGCTGATGAAGAGATGGTTAAGAGGGGGAAAGTTGGCTGACAGTGTGTAGGTGGTTCATTGTTGTCATCAGTGAAGAGGCTTTTTGATGACAACAAAACCGATACTTGTCCTTTTCTCCTCCTCCTTCCATTCCATCCACACTGACATGGCTTTAAATAACAAGCTTACAGTTTCGTACCTCTTCATCTTGCAGTTTTCTTTTCTGGTATTTCTCTACGTCTTTATAATTTTTTAAAAAGGTTTTGTCTTTTATTTTATTACTGGCTTTAGTTTGCTTATAACCATGTCTTAATTCAATTTATTTTCACCCACTTCCGAGTTAAATCCCAAGTTAAATTTAAACAACACCTCCGGATTGAAGGGCTAAAGACAAAAAAATTAAAGATTTGATAAATTCAAAATTTCAAGTCTGAGACTAACCCTTACCTTGAGCTAAAGCTTCGAGTTTTTAAATAATTGTTGTACTTTTTAATTTGATTTAATTTTATAAGAATTTCTTGATATAAATAAGGACACGACATAATCAATGTTGAATTATTCTGCAACATTTTAAACCTAATTTTAAGACCTGATATTGGCCAGATAAATATTTATCTGTCATCTGAAATACAAAACAATTCCACTGCTTTTATGTAGTTTTTGTTTCTCTCTTTGCTTTTTATGCTCGTTTGTTTGTCGTTCTCAAATTTAGCACACAGTTGCGGTGTTGTTTAGTGATAAGGAAGACATTAACAGTTAACTAATAGTGTCACTGCTTTGCTTATTGCTGCCATGCATCATATTGCAACCTGCTCATTATAAAAGAGAAGGTAGAAAATACTCCATCTGCATTTTTTATTGCTCAGTTCAGCACTTCTCCGCATGCTGTGGCTATTTTTGTGTCTTTGTGCATGTCTGTTTTCTACCACCTTTTTTTTTCTGCATTATTCAATGTTCACCCCTGCTAAAGCCAGTGAGTAAAGAAAGGATATAAATAAATTACACATACACAGGAGTTTATTGGGATATGTGAACTTTTCCCAAACATAAAAGGTAATAATAATTAGGCTTTGGTGACACTCAATGTCAGTCCCTTTTCCTCCTCCCCCTTCAGTGGCGGTGTATGAGATACTTATGCATGAACACAGTACACTTTGCTGTAAATGCTTATAATAGTGACTGTTTGGAGAGATTGTTTGCATTTTATTACTGTGAATGTGGCTGCTGAACTCAATTTAGTCAAAAAGGTCTCACATTTATAATCACACTAAAACTGGAGGCTATATTTAATATATTTCAACAGTTATTGTAAAAAAAAAAAAAATGTTACAGCACCATACAGTTACATTTTGATGGTCTCATAAAAGCTCATTTTAAAAAACAAAAAACACTTGAACTCTCTTTGATGCTACTTTTGTCATCATATGCCTGTCTGATGGTAAAGTGAATGTACTCCTCAATTACTTGGAATTGAAACAGATGTTTAACAATAAGCTAAATTCACACAGAAAAAGTTCTTGATTTCCAGTCCATGTGTAGATAACCTGGTCTTTATTAAATATTGGCATGTAAATGTCTCAAAGTTTTTCAACCTTGCGTCTTTTCTAACTTACCTCAATAATAAGGTCAGGCTCTGAGGTGACTCTGATGGCCACTTGCTCTTGTTGATTTGTTTGGTATGACACTGTGAACGTCACCTCACCTCCATAGGCTGCAACCTGAAGAGATGCAAGCAATAAAGAACAATAAAGGTCACAATTATTTGGAGTTTAATTCATCAAAGTGGTTGAGCTTATCTTCAGATCTTTTTTTTCTTTTAAAAGTACACTTGTCCTAATGACTTTATTTTCAGGACTTCTCCTTATTGGACTGAACCACTGATGGGGCTATTGCTGTAATCAGATTACCCTATATTTTATTTCCCCATAGAAACAACAAAATACAACAAAGTACTGGCTTCGATTACTCTATTTTACAAAACGTTCAACCTGTGCATGTTGAAGGCTGATGGAATTTATTACTTATAATAACTAATAGGTTCAATTAAAACGAAAATTATAATTTACCCTTGTAATTAATTAATTTAGTCCTAGCATGTGGTTTTCAAATAGAATCTAATACACAAAATTAAACAAACCCGCTGATATACACCAATCTGATCAAAATCCATTTCTAAACCAAAACAATTTTGAAATGTTAAAAAGTTGCAGAGAACAGGTATTCAGCAAAGTCTTTGTTGTCCAACGGTCTTTCTTTGCACCCTTTCTGTTGACACCACAAAAGGAGCTTGAGCTGGAGAAACGCTGCATCGGCATGATCCTGAAATTTATTATTCTGCTCCATCCTGAGCAGTAATGGGTGGGGGAGTGAGATAATAATGCCACTATAAAACTGAGAGAAGGGGACACTCTGGAAAGGGGGAGAGAAAGATAAAGAAATGGTCCTTGAGAGAGTACGGTAAGTGAAGAAGTAAAACGTAGGCATAATGTCTCCATAAACCTCTGCTATTCTGCATCATTACACACACTTTTTAAAGTAGGATGAGGGAATCACTCATTTGATAGCTGACCTGAGCGCGCACGTGCACACACACACACACCCCTGCACCCCCACACACCCTGGGAAGGCCTGCAGGGGTGTTACAGTAGAGACTTTTATTCAATAACACTTATTCTTGATCTACCTCAATTTACAGATTTGGACCCCAGAGGACAGTAAAACAATAGCATAAACTTACACTCTGCAGCCCCCACTTCTCTAACACTTCTGCTGCTTGACCTGCTTTTGTCATTATATAAGCTGAAGTATGACAAAGCATTTAAACTTTTTATATTATTGCGGCAAAACAGCGGTTTTAATGCAAACTTATATGTCATAACTGTCGCCATCCTTTGAATCTTTTTTACATTTTTTCAGATTATGCCCACAAATCAAGTATTTTATTGGGATTATATGTGACAGACCGACACACATCAGTGTATAAATGCACAGTGGAAAAAATCCCCAAAGATTTTCAAATCTTTTCATAACTTAAATCTAAAGCGGTGGTATAAAAATGTATTCAGTTTTGCAGCTCTAAAAACTAGAGTTTTGCCCATTGTTCTTCTCAAAATAGATTAGGTTTAGTCAGACTGAATAGTGAGCATAAAAAGCTAAAATTAACTCTTGCAAAGGCTAAATTGGATTTTGACTGGGCAATTCTAGCACATTCTGCACAACAGAAACATAAGCTCATTGAAACTTGCTGCAAAAGGGAAAATAATTGATTTTACCAAAAATATGTTGATAATTATCTTCTTGATTTTAGTTTAAGACCATCATGTTTTTTATCATCACTAAATCTCTAAAACTATAACACTTTTGAGAAAAAAATCTCTTGGACAACCTAGAATGTCTGATTCCTTGAGCTAAGAAGTTAAAGATGGTCCTTTTTTCAGATGGCTCCCAAACCTCCAACGGATTCTAACTTTATAAATTTACTTTCTTTGAAACACTCGATATTTTTCAGAAAACGAATTTTTCTTGATCCCTTCCCTTGAATTCCGGTCAACAATCAAAGCTTTTTCATAGCAACATGAGTGTCTGATTTCACCCTTGGAGAAGGAATAAAGAAAGAAAATTGAGGAAATGACAAACCAATAATACAAAAAAAAAAAAAAAGCACAGCAGGTGAGGAAACTTATCTACAGAGAGAACGGTATTAAGGATGGTAAAAACGATTGTAGAATAAACACTTTGCTGTAACAGACATTGGTTAGATGCACCCCTGTGAGTGAGATAAGCCTGTTATTAACTCTACTAGTGGTCAGGAGAAAAGGAAGTCATAATCCACACTGTTCAAACTGTAACAAAGAGCCTGAGTCAATTTTCATTAAAGTGACTCCTTTATTACTGGCTATGAGTAACAGCTTATTCTGATACAATATGTGGGAGGAAGGGAGAAAAGTAATCACAACACAAAGGTTGCCAATAATAAAAAAAAAAATAGATGTTTTACCGCATTAAGCTATAGGCACTCTCTAGAGCAAAAATTATTCTTTCCAAAACTATCTTAAAAAAGGGAAAACATATTTTGCTTAGAAGTTGCTAGAAAAACAAACTTTTGATATTTAATTTACTGCCTATGCCAAGGAGTGGGTTTGACATGGAAAGTGAGAGGAGGAGTAATAAATGAGTCACTCTCCACCTCACTATTCCTCCAGGGTTCCCAGCAAAGCCTTGATGCAATATAACTTTTCCATAACTTTACATAACCAAGTCAAAAGTTTAATGACCTACAAAGTATGACTCCATCCTCACTTTAGAGTTGGTATTCTGAAAAGGTCAGATTCATGCTTCAGATTGATGCCAGGGGGAGAATAAAGCAGTAAGGATAACCTACAGTAAAAAATGTAGGGCAACATGTAATTTTACTGTCTATAAAAGTTACATCTTTGACTCACCTTAGGGTAAATCATTTAATTTAATAAAAAATTAAAGCACAAATTGGACTTTTGTCTCCAACATATAAAACATTCTTCTTGAAGTGGTTTGGTCCTTGATAAAATAGTCCATTATTAGGAAAAGACAACACACGGTTGAATCTATTACATGTGTGATTTTGACCCTTTCCTCCAAACAATTCTGATTCAAATTGTTTAGAAGAGCGGTCCAGATGTTCTTATTTTTGCACCTTGATATTCATTTCCCATAAATTTTCTATTGGATTCACATCAGGGAACTGAACATATCATTCCCAAATCTTTTTTTTCCCCCCCTCTTAACTAGTTGATTCCTTGGTTGTACGTTTATGACTTTTGTCTGTCTAAAAATGAACAAATACTTTCAGATTTCTATCAAGAATGTCTCACTGATTTCCCCATACTTTCTTCAGTTAGTAGATCTACGCTTGTCCCAGTAAGCATTTCGTTTGATACCTTGCATATTCCCCAAATCTTTGGAGAAACATTTTTATAGGCCTTCAATTAGGATGCCGAGGTGCAATGCTGCTTGACACGCTATTGTGAGGCATTTGCAAAGTAGCTAAAGAGCCAAAGAATCTTTTTTTATGGATACCCATTTGCAGGAGGAATGCAAATATTAGTTTCTCTCATAGTGCCAAAACTGTTGCCACTGTGTGTAATAATGCATATTAAGGTATATTTGGACTTACCAGTACAACTATTAAAATAGGCAGAAGTGTTTTTAGAACAAATCTCAAGTATTTGTGGATTTCTGCAATTTGCTGGCAGCTGTATTCCCTAATCCCCATGAACACTGGGGTTCTACTGTATTTAGTTTATGGACTTATTTATTTTGATTCCTCTGTGTGGTGGATCACTTCTGACATCTGTTGTGAATTTGAAGAAATATGTTACAAATTTTTTTTTTAACATGTTTATTTCCGCATTGCTGCAAATACAAAGACTTCGCATACACATAACCCCTCTAATAATATTACCAATACAAAAAAATTCCAAGAAATTTGAGTGATCAAAGAAAACTACTAAAAATCTGCTGCATTTCCTATGCCAGTTTTGACTGGTTTACGACTTTGTAAATGTAAGTCTGATTATTGATGGATCATTTCAAGAGACGCTACGTTTTTTCTGAAAGTACATTAACTTATGAACATGCCAGATCTATAAAATCACGAGGAGGTGGTTTGTTTGGTTAGATACATTTTACTAAATACTTTTGGTGGTGCTCACTTTACGAACGTTATATAAACTTTGTATTAACTGTGACGTTTTATGCAGTGTTAAGTAATGCAGATGGTGCAACTTAAAAAACAAGCATAAAAACAATGTCACACTTTGAAGTGGGTGTGCGCAGGACTACAGCATGATCATTATTGCAGGAGGCAGATGAGAGAAGGTTAGAGGAACTGTAACTCAGTATGCACATCTCATTTAAATTGAAGACTAAGAGCAGCTCACATTTTTGCTCCCAGTGTCTTAGAGCCAATCAATTATTGTTCTGCACTCCCACGGATCACTGGGTCTTGAAAGTCAGTTGCAGAAGCGTGTTGTGAATCTTACTTGAAGCTCACAAAAGAAACTTTATAGCTGAGTTATGTGTTTATGTATGCATGTATGTAACCATGGATTGAGAGGCTACTGATCAAGAAGGGGAACCTCTTCCAAAATGTAGCTCCCTACCTAGAAAGGACAAATCCTTCTGGGAAAAACCTTTATGGCCAGAACAATGAAAGAGAAGGATGACCTTTTACATTTTTAAACTTTACCGTAAATCAAAAGCTGACTGATTGATTTTCAACCAAGCCTTTGCAGGTCTTTAAAATTCTTAATAGTTTAAAAATAATAGTTCATTAAGACACTACCATTTTAAATTGTACTTTTTAATCTATACAACAAAAAATTATTGAAGATAAAAATATATAAATCTAATTATCTTATGTATCTTCCACATTAGATATTTTAACGTGAACTTCAACTTCACTCATGAAGCTAAACAGCAAAACAAATGCAACAGAAACATTTCTCATAAGGTCCAGAAGAAAAGTTATTGATAAGGTTTGGAGAAAATGAATTGCAAGCCAAGTTGTGTGTTTGGACATGAGTTCCAGCACATTGTGTTTTTTCATCATGTGTCAGGAAAGAGTATTTCTCTTCTGTCCATGCTCATCCATCACCACTTTATCTCTATTTTTCAACCTTCCAGAACTTCGTTTCTGCCTGACTCTGGCACTCTGTTTCTCCAAATGATGAGAATTCTGTGTCTCTGAAGCTTTCATCTGTCTTGACCGCAAGTCGGGTTTTAAAATCGCCAAATATGATGGATACAGAAAAGTTGGAATTTGACAGCTGTTGAAGGCTGCAGTAAATTCTATACTAGTATTATCCTATTTATTTTGGGTCCAGGAACTTAAGAAGAGAATTACAATCTCCTGATGTGAAGCATTTGTTCTATAATGACTATGAAATTTGTAGATAAAAATGACATTTTCTCTAAGGTTTACAAACATTTTCAATACATTTTGCAGATTTAAAGACATGGGCTTATGAATTTGATTTAATGTTCCTTTGCAAGTTGCACCTCAAGCACATTTAATGTTTCGCTGTTGAGCATTTTTCGGTTAAATTTCTGCCTGGATATTTGATGACTCAGCAGAATTGGTAGAGCTCGTTTAAGAAGATTTCCAGCCAACATTATGCAAGACGTTTTCATGACAAAATGTGTTATCAAGTTACATTTTGCACACATATTAACCCAATATGTGTGGGAATGCATGCATATATTTGAACAGATTATGAAAAGAAATAAAGCAGGCTGAGAAAGTAGGAACATAGCAAAAAATATATTAATGAATGTTAAGAAAGATATTCAATTACATTAAAAATAAAGGATGCTACTTCTCACTTCATAACATCTTACAATTATTTTTGGCTTTCTAAATTGAACTCCACTTATGGCCTCACTGCTGTCAAACAAACTCTAAACCTTGCATGGAT
The DNA here is from genome assembly GCF_019740435.1 of Gambusia affinis. Lineage (NCBI taxonomy): Eukaryota > Metazoa > Chordata > Actinopteri > Cyprinodontiformes > Poeciliidae > Gambusia > Gambusia affinis. The sequence continues at coordinate 6,183,391 of NC_057889.1, forward strand.
ATTCTTTTAACAGCATGCTTTTTAAAGATGAGAACGACCATCTTTGTGGATGAGCAGTCCTTGGGCCAACATTGGCAATAAAATACTCGGCGAGCATGAGTGGAAAATGCTTCTGGTCGGACGAGCAGCCACAGAGCAGGAGCATTCACTGCATTAATAAAGCTGGAGACTATGCAGAACATTATCACACACACATTTACTTTCTTTTACATCAACTGCTAGCTTGTTATAACAAGCACAGCTTGTCACTTCCAATGACACACACTAAAATGACGTTCCACTGTGTGTGAAAGAGTCACATCAAGTCAAAGAGCATCCATCTCTGTAACGCAATCAGAATGGAGCAAAGAATTGCTTTTTCATACAGTTCGAGCATATAGCGCTTCCAGCGATTGCACGCTCATGGATGCATGCACGCAAATACACACGCACTATGGTAATTTGTTTGTTTCCCATGTTTGGAGGCATGCGGTTCTGCTCCGCCATCCCTAATGCCTCCAAAACACATCATTATCTGACTTATGTAGACCTGGGAGTCTGTGCGAGCGTAACTGTGTGTGGCTGCGTGTTCGCTGTGTGGATGTGTGCGGGCGCTAAGAGAAAAACAGTTGATTATCGAGTTCAACAGGCGAAACACTGTTTATCCCGTGAGACACAAAGCAAGTGAGAGAGACAGAGAAAGAGGCAGACAAGAGAGCTGAGGTGGGGAAGGGGTGGAGGGAGGTGATTTAGGAACAGCAAGGTGAAAAATGGGAGTCCTGGAGAGATGGAGTGAGAGTCAGAGGAGCAGGGCCGATGAAAAGAGGCTGGGATGGAGGGATGGTTGGGGGGAGGGAGGAATCGACGCTTAGACAAAGAAGTGAGATGACAAGCCAGGCCTGCAGGGTGCAATGTAATGAAATTCAGTGGTAGATCCCTCTAAGCCACGACACACAAACATCACAGTTGGTATGTTGTTGTAGTAGTAGGCCAACAACTTCAGAAACATGGTCTGCAGCTATTTACCAGCTGGAGTGATAAAAGTCCAATCGCACCCAGAGAAAACCCCAGTGCAAAATCAAATGGTCGACATTAGCAGAAGCTGATCCAGAGAAGAAGGCCTGGGAGGGAGGTGAGCATCCCAGAGGGGGGTATTCTCAGCAGATATCCACCCAGGAGGCATTATTTTGAGACCACAAATTGGATGTGTTTACACATTCAAGGCTAATGATGCAGCATCATAGGAGCATTTTCATGTTTTCACTGTTGTTTTCATTATCCATTTGTAAAACAATGAGAGTGTAATCTTAATTACTATGCAATGTTTTTAAGCAAAAATTACTCAAACGAAACATGATGCCGACATGACAGAGGAGTGCACACCCCTATCAAGAGTGTGTGCCTGGTCTAGTTGAACAATATAATAATGTTATTTGGAAAATCTTTTTGCATTTACAGATGGTTCAAAGGGAACAGGACAGACTGGAGCAGCATTTTTAATTCTGCAAAACAACACAGCAGTGAAAACAAGTTCTCAACACGAATATATTATTAGCAACACGGACGGTATGAAATAGTACAGGAAAAGTGTTTGTCTGTTCTAACCTTGTTTCCAAGATATATTTCAGGTGCGTTCCAGTAGTAGGCGGAGCCAAGATCGTTCACAACATCCGAGTGTCTGATGGTCAGATATGAAGGTGTCTCTCTGTGAACAGACCACACCCTCCCTCCTGTCTTTCCAACCGGATGCCAGCCAGCAAGAGTGGTCACCTAAAAACACAGCAACCACACACACAAGAAAAAGAGGTCATTTACTTCTACAGACAACTCTTTTACTCTAATTGCTCAGTATAATTGAAGTCATTTTCGTGAAAGGGCTTTTGCTGGATTGCACCTTTTTCTCCCGTTCTCCTGCTATATTGCAAGTCGAGGTTTTACAAAGAGGTCAGCTTTCAATTTCAAGTTTTTATCGTTGTAAGTCTCCAGCAGCCTCACCAGACGAGACATGCAGCATGGTGACCAGCTGTACATTTACCATAAATTTCCAGAGATAGTTCATCCAGTTTATGTTTAAATGTTAAAATGCTGTTAATTAAACTCCATGTCACACTAAATACTTCTCTATTTTGACTCAAACGACGTACAAGAGATAATGCCACCTCCGAATAAATTGCAACCTTTCTCGGAGCACCAAAGATAAAGCAGATATTAACATTTGATAATATCCCCGAGGTAATTAGGAGTATATCTTTGCTTTTTAAAAAGAGCTGACCTTCGTACTTTAGTAGAAGTAAGTTGCTTGTTGTCACCTGATCAGTGGCATTCAACTGAAAACATATTTAAGTCGTATATAGTGTAGCCAGGCTTTTTAATCCCTTGAGCTTAATTATAAAGCCCAGTGGATGGTCTTAATTTGATGCTCCATACAACTGTAACTGACAACGTGGTGAATGTTCAACTAGATTGGCTCTCATATCATCCGAGCTCCGTTTCCACAGCCCGACATAAAACAAACTGCGACAAGACTGTCAATACTGCAAAAATATATTCCATTTGTTTGTGTCAGTTTAATGCACATTTGCACAATGCACGCTATAAATAAGAAACACCTTTATTTGTTTTGTACATCTGTCACATGTCAGCTACAAACTGACACCTTGAAAGAGTTTTTTTTTTTCTTCCCCCAAATCCTTGACTGAGGATGTGCATCTGTGTGTGTGTGAGTGCCAGAGCCAGCCAAACACACACGTATCTTTACAATTAACCTAACCTTGGCTTCCCCTTTGGAACACACTAACAGGCACACCAACACACACGCGCTCCAACACACACACTCACTATCAGTATCTAAATCAGAGCTGTCATCCTGTCAGCATCTCCTCTTTCCCCCTGTCCCACCCCACCTGTCAGTTAAACCTCTTTTGCTCTTGCTTCACCCCTCTCCTCCCTGCTGCCTCTTGTCTTCTCCTTCCCAGACTTGTCTTCTTGTCTTACCTCTCTAAACTCTTTCCACAACATTTTTGCACTTCACCTTGCCTTTCACTTGCACCCTACACTCCCCCTTTTTTTTTTGCTGTACTCTAATGACTGATTCTTTCTTTTAGACCTTGAATTCCACAGAATCTGGAAATCTTAACAGGGTTAACAATTCTGGGTCTCATTGCTCTAATTCTTGTTCTGTTTTGTTGTCACTAGGTGAAGTATTTTACCTCTGTGACAACAAGGTTAAGGTTGACCCTGGTTGACCTCAATCCTACCATTTGGTTCTTGTCATTACACATTATTGCTTGCAAACAATTCCCCAAACAGCATGTTTTTAAGTATGTTTAAGTATTTACCAATACCGCAAATATAGAATGAAGCCATGCATTCTGTTATAATATCTATTATTAATATACTCCTCAAGTGAGTTTTCAAACAGATCTCTAGTTAATCTATAGATTGGTTTGCTGGACAGTTGTACTTACCATTGGAACAATTACAGATATTTCAGCTCTATTTAACCAATTACAGATACTATTTAACCATATCAGAAGCATGATTCTGACACCAACATAAAGAAACTGTACAAAACCTGTGCTTCTTACTCAGCCTAGGATATGCTGGCATAAGCAGGTCTTGTGCTTGGAGAAAGGGAAATTCCAAGAAGACATTTGCACAAATGCTTTTGACAAAACAAAATCAAAACCGTTTCCAATTTCTTTTACTTCAGCGGCCTTTTGAACCATCAGGTCCACATTCTATCCATCTATTGGCCTTGATTTATGGCCAATAGATGGGCAATAAGTCTATGGCCCATCTATTGGCCTATGGCCCCAGGTAACTTCGGTGTTTGACAACGAGATGCAATCTTCTCAGAAACATGGATGGAAAATGTCCATACATGTTTTCAGTAAATGCTATTACGTCAGCTGCAATATAATATTTTCTTGGGAGTTGACTCCCACAAATGGACCAAGAAGAGTGATCATTTCTGCACCTCAAGATTAATATGCAACATTTCACTAGTAAAAAAAAAAAAAAAAAAAATTTTAAAAATTGTCTTTTTTCCATAAATATATATACTGTGTATATATATATATATATATATATATATATATATATATATATATATATATATATATATATATATATAAAATGAAAATGCTTCTTGATAGTCAGAATAAAATACTTCAACAGTTGGTTTTTTGTACTTCACTCAAACATTAAATGTATTCTGAATAAATAAGCTTAGACCAATGTGGGCAGATTGAAAAATTGCTTTTTTCAAAATCATTTCCACTCAAGTTCTACATTTTTTTTAATAGTGGGACAAGGCCATTCTGCAAAGTCTTTTTTGGGACAAAGGTAACTAAAAAGTCTTCTTTTCAGGATTTGCTTTTTAATTTGTTTGTTTACAGGAGAGACCCTTCTTGTGCTTTTTATTTAAAGAAGAGTCTTGTTGCTAGCTCCTAGTTTAAGGTCATTTCATCATATTATTCATCCATCAAACAGAGAAGGAGGTGAACATGTAAAATTACTTACATTCTCAAAGTTCCAAGTTGAAGAAGAGCACTGACTTGCAATACCCAAACAGAAACACTTTTCACAGCCACGTCGATTATCTTGTTGCAGATTGTAGAAACCAAGTTTACACCGATCACAATTCTCTCCTTCAACATTTTCCTGCACACAGAGAAGAAGTACATGGATCAGAGTTTATGAGCCGTTCTCAGATATGGGCAAAAGGCATGCCATTGCAGTGTTAATGTGGTGAAAATAATGATGACAAGGCTAGAAAGGTTAACACAAAGTACTTGGCATAATGAGTGTGAATGTGTGTGTGTGTGTTAGGGTGTGTGTGAGTCTGTCTCCAACCTTGCATATACACGGTGTTACACACGGGTCAGCGTTGACGCTTCCTTCCACTCTGCAATTACAGCGCTCACAGGTTGGGTAGTCTTTATAACCAACAGCACATCTGGAGACAAATGAATTTAACAACAATAAAGAAAACCATCAGAAAGAGCCAGTGTAACCTATTTTTGAATTGTCCCCCCTCTGCCAAAACGAGAAAACACTAAAGTTTTGAGTAAATATTTTTATGCTTTGTGTATCTATAAACTTTCTAAAATTGTCAAATCATTTTATTGGTTGTCGTCATAAACCGTGCAAATACATTTGTCTGCCCATGATTTATTAAATACGTCAAACTCATGACACGGCATATGTAGAAAATGTCACAAAATAAAATCAAAGTGAAATTGGACAAAGTGTGCCTAGCCTCCCTTAAGAGGTCAGACTTTAAAAATGTGTTGCATCCTAAAGATATTACTGCTAAATCTGATTATTTTGGAATATCTGTATGAAATTTAATAGCACGCAAGTTTATTAAATTAACACAGCAGTAGTGAAGATAAAGCAACAATTTTAAACAGATTTTAACAACACAGCTACTTTAACCATGCTAATCTGACTAGATCACAGTGTAGCTTTTCACACTATTGACTACAAAGTAATACGAAGACTTTTAGCATGATCAAGGTTGTAGAGCAGGATTTGTAATCATATTTTTGAGATTCATGTTCGTAAAAGTTAGTAACACATCTTCAACCGTTCCCAGCATAAACTATAATTATTCACTAGATGCAGTTTTAATTTATTTTTATGGTACCTAAAGGATGTAATCAGTGGAGAGTAAAGACGTGTTGAAGACAAATAAGCAAAATTAAACTGAAATAGTAATTGTTTTCATCCTAAAAAACTCTGAATCACTATGTAGTCAAATAGTCACCTTTGATTAAATTGCAGAGGTCGGTAACCTTGGAATTGTTTTTGTTTCCTGTTTTTGAACAGAATTTCTTTTTTTTTCAGCCATCATATTAAACAACTCCAAAAACAGCTTAACATCTGTGAAAGCTGAAAAATATTCTCTAACTCTAATTCCACTAAAAAAAGAGGGCCTTGATTTTTTTCACGTGAAAAACATGCATTTCCAACACCAAAATGGCAACCCTCTTTTGAATTTCAGGCCTCTTTATTTAATTTGCTTTTAAATATAAGTCTATAAAATCCTTTTTAAATGAACTTGCAACAAATTACTAATTCCCTCATTGACAGAAATTATGTACATTTCTTTGTAAGTTTTTAGAACAATGGATTTATTATTTTTTTTAATATCTGTTGCATTGTAGGTTAAATTTTTATTCAAAAACTAGTATTTAAATATAAAAAAGTTTACTTGAATAAAATAACATGATAAACATCAATGGATAGATTCATAGATTTTGAAAATCACCTTTTTAATTATTGGTTGCAATATGGCTTAAGAATAAAGTGTAATAGTCAATATAATTTTTTTGGAACTTTCAATTATCAGGATGCAGAGCCACATATCTCATGGGTATACATGATCATTTATCATGTGACTTTCATACTTAATATACGATCTCAGTGTGATATCATTTTCTCAGATCTTAATGGCTTTCTAGCAATTTTCAAACAATAATTTGAGCAGACAGGAGCTGAAAGGCTCTGCTCACCTGTCACTACATTTCTGTGTCTTTCAGTTCGTGAGTATGTGGGTCTCTCACCTGTCACATCGCAGACCCCCGAAACCTTCCTTACACCAGCATGACCCTGCTGGCTGACCTGCCAATCAAACGCATACAAAGGGACACACATCTTAGAAGACACGATGAGCAAGCAGGACACACAAAAAAAGGAAACAAAGTCACAGAAACTAAAATAGATCTACCTCTGTGATATAAAAAGAATGAAAATACTCAAAAGAGCAAAATTACCTCTTAATATAAATAGTCTGGCTTCGTCAAAGCCATTTCTATAACAAGATCTTCAGTAATATAAATCCCACAGGACATCAAGTTGGACTAACAAGGTGTTACATTCAGATCTAAGTCTCACTTTAAGCTCAATTAAAAAAGTGAGATGTGTTTCTCAGAGCAAAATGGACAGATGTCAGAGCAAAAAGAAGAAAAAGTTGTTTTCATACCGGGCGAAGCTTGGCTTTCATCTGCAACACAAGTCTGACTGATAGAACCATGTGGATCACAAGAGCAAGGGATGCAGGGATCCTCTTCATCTGCACCCACCTGCACGGCAAAGAAGACAATTTTTAACTGGAATAACACCACTACTGGAAACATCTGTGTATATCCTACACACCTCTGTAGGTCTGTAGTAACCAGGAAGGCAGCTTTGACAGTTGATTCCAGCTGTGTTGTCACGGCAACCAATACAGACGCCACCACCTCGGTACTGACCGTGAGTGTCGAGGCTTAAGGACAGGTCAGCTACAGTCTGATTAAAAAAGCACTCCTCTGCCTTATTATTGCAGTTGCACTCTGCAAACACACATGAATAAAGTAAAAACAAACAAAAAGAAGAAGTACAGCACAATATATGCAACCAGGAGTAACTTTCACTGATTTGGGTTTTATGCTCACATGCTGGGACTAAAATATTTTCCAATTTTTAGTCCCAAAAGGTTCATGAGTAACAAAAATAGACATAAAACATCCTTTATTATCCCACAGTGAGGACATTCAGGGGTCACAGCAAAGTAAGTGGGAACAGGCATATTCACACAAATTTACAAAACAAATCTATAAAAACAAAAATAAATAACTGTACAGAAAGTACAAATTAACAACATAAGAAAAATAATACTGTGCAGTTATTCAAAAGTAGAAGGCTTATATTAAAAGTGATGTGCATCTGAGTAGCTTAATTTGGAGATAAAAGTGTACAAGATGTGAATAGATTATATATGTGCATAAAAAACAGACTATTTACATCAATGAAAGAACTGTGCAAACAGGGATGTACAAATAAAAGCAGACTTATAAAAACTTGCTGAGTTTGAAGGGAGCAGTGACTGTTCTGAAGTCTTACAGAGGAAAAATCTGCAGTAACTTTATGAACTTAGGATGCAGGCGTCCATCACTGGAGGAGCTCTCAGTTCAGCAACAACCACTCCATGAACTGAGTGGGAGACATTGTCCAACACTGATGCAGTTTTACCACGGCTCTTCTGTCTCCCACCACCTGCACTGGGTCGAGGGAGCATTCCTGATTGGCTTATCTAACCACTTCTTCTCAGCTGTAGAAGCCATGCTACATAACATAGAATAGAAGATGGCTGCTGCCACCATGAAGTCAAAGAAAGCTCCTCAGGAGAGCCCCTTGCTCTCCACAAGACCTCAACCTCCTCAGCAGATCCTCTGATCCTTCCAGTCCAATTTATAAAGAAGCAAAATTCCTTAAGCTTGCATTGAAAAATTATAATCTGCTATATTTTCTAAAAGGGTCTCCCACCTTGTAAGATCACCGTTATCTCAAAACTTTAAATTAAAGTAGATACAACGATGCCTTGGCTTCTAATAGTGGATGGATTAGCTGGACTTTGTTCTTCAACGTAAATTTAAATTTCTCAAACCCTCTTGAGGTTAAAAGTATGTTGTTCTGTTATGAAATGAGAATTTGCTGCAAAGTTATTGATATAATGCCACTGGCGAAGTTTCCTTGGATGACTTTGTACCAAAGGCATAACAAGCTCTACTTGAATAAATTGCATTATAACAAGAATAAAACAGATACATCACAAAAAGTCCCAATAAAATGTAATGTAGCTTGTGGTTGTTATGTGACAAAATATGAACAAGTCCAAGATGCATTCACATTTTTGCATGGCGCTGTAATTTTTTAAATTGACAGTTTAGCAATAAGACATTCTGGCCCTGCTCCATCTTTAACGATTGATTCTGCAATGCTTGCTCTAGTGACAGACTTCTTTATAGAAGCGATGTTATGTCAGTATCAAGGCACAAAAAGTGATTGCAACTTTGCCTGTGTAAAATAAAAGTAAGATTACATGTTGTAATTTGTTTTATGATCATAGTTTCTGACATTGTCTCTTTACGGCTGATGATCAAGGATGCAGGGGTGACTTTTGATAGTCTAATATAAAAGTCCAATTCCACTTGGCTGGATGGAGTCGGCGCTAACACTTTTTTTAGAGTCATTTCAGGTTAGTCAAATGTAAGGTTGAAGTACATCAGGGTATTTGGTTCATATGGTTTAAGGAAACATTATGTAGCATAACATGAGTGACCACAGGGCATAAAAGCTTTGTTTGCACACCAGCTGACATGTAGTGGATGAACATAGAAGCTAAACGTGCACATGAGAAAATAAAATATGAATTTTTTTCCTTACTTTCACAAACGTGTCTCGTGAGGAAGGTTCCCGCCATCCATGGCTGCTGGTGGTAACCCGGGCAACAGTGATCACAGCTCTCCCCACATGTGTTGTGCTCACATTCACAGCTAAACTTCTACAGAGATACACAAATACAAACACAGTCACTATGTGTTCTACAGACGTTGAAGCTGTTTTGATTTATTAGTCCTCTGCAGGCTGGAAGCTGATTATGAGAAGATTGCTACAAATTTTAACAGAAAGAATGGGTACAGTCTGAAATACCACTCATGTCACTTTGTTGAGTTGCTGTTAAAATAATTAAGACTTGAATTTTGATTGTCTGAAAAGTATATTAATCAAATGAACAAGCTCACTAAATCCGAATTTGAAACAGTAAGTCAAATAGGGTTGCTTAGTTAACAGAAAAATACATAATTCAAGCGTGATTGGTTTTAATTTAGTTTTTATTGAACATTTTCTTTCTGCCTTAGTGTACTTCCACTGGCCAGTAGCCATCAACTTGGAAAGTTAAATGGAAGGACAAAGTGCAACAGAAAATTGATCTTTAAGATACACGTCTTTAACAGACCTGATTCAGGTGACTGCAGTTTGGCATTACAGTCGTTGATCAGCCATCACCTCAAGTAAGGTGTGCTGAAGCATATGTAAGCACTTGTAAGAGAAACATGTAAGACATGCAGGACGATGCCAAAAGTATCAACACTGGCTTTAATAACCATGAATACAAAGGTTTTCAAAACGTCTGGAGGGCTACCAGGCCTTGAAGATCGACTCTGGACATTCAAGTTTTACGTCATGTTTTGATCACGACTATTTCAGTGTTTTTTGTTGTCACTCTGACTAAAACATGACAAAATGACTCCCCCACCCATTATTAACCATCTGAAGATATTGCCAAAAATTTTTAATTTGGCAAGAATATAAAATCTGATATGATCTAACAGATCAGATTAAATGAGGACAAGCTATTTTTTCTTAAAAATAGTCACACATATCTAAAAAAAAAAAAAGACAGCTCTACACAGTGAATCACAACAAGAATGACCTGTTAAAAGCCTAACAAACAACATTGTATCCACAGGAGAGCGAGTTGCACTAAAAAAATTTGCCAGCTCGCCAGTAAATAGAAAATTGGTTTTCTATTATACCCCCATGAGAGAAATACAATTTAAGCTAAAACATGGCCAGTAAAAAGCAGAATGTAACAGGAGGCTGGCCAGTTCCAAGGTTCAGCAATTCAGCCGAGGATTTTCTGTGAATTGGGTTATTCTGTGAGGGTGTTGGATTTAACTGGAAGGAGTTGTAGTGCAGTAGCAAAGGCGAAAGCCAAGTTTGGATTTGTTGGCAGTGGCAAATTTCCCCCTTTTATCTGAAACAGAAAACATTCAGCGGCCATTGTGCTGAGCTTTCATCTGAAACACTCAAGAAATTACAGCTCCATTATGCGCTTACCCAAAATTTCCTGCACTGGTTGTTTGAAGTTGTGTCAAAAAAAAAAAAAATAAAAAAAAATGTGGGAGCAATCTAGATATATATAGTGGCCTAAAATGTTATGTTAAGATCTTGAAATTCAGCAATATCACTAGCATATATCCTTTACAAAAATTCTTATTACATTCAAGTAACATCAGAGAACGTTTTCATGTTTGTCAAGTCACAAATGTAAACTTAAATACTTTATCTCAAATTCATATATTGCAGATTCTTTCTGGCAAAACAGCTCTATGTCAGAAATATTGGCTCAGGAAAGTGTATGACGTTGTTTTTTTAATTGATTTGCTTAAGAATTATTTGTATTTGATTAGCATTGCCACAAATACATAAAATAGGTGACCAAATATTAACATGCTGAGCTCTGTTCTTAGATGCAAAAAATTGCAACACACCACAGTTCTATAATTACAGTTAATATGCTGTATTATTTCACCAGCAGTCATTTGATAATTGTTGCAATTTAGTTGCATTTCAAGTGTTTTCAATTTTTATCTACGTTATAAAATCCTAATAAAAAGTTCAGGGGGCTGAATACTTTTGCAAGCTAATGAAAAAAAAATGCCACTTTCAGGGCAAACAAACAACTTTACAGTGAAAAAAATCAACTAAAGACCAGCATCAGTGTGGCTCAATCTGCTTCTCTAGTCAGTTTAAACACTTCTGCAAGGTAACCTTTAAGGCTGGAAAGAGAAAAGAAAGTAGGAAACTGGAGCTCAACACACTTTACTGATATCACTTCTTTTCACTGAGATCATCGCAGAGGGACCAGACACCAGTGTCACATCTGAGTTACACTGCGTATTTAAGCCTCAGGACATCTGAAAATCACACACGATTAAGCTTATGTGTGTGAGTGTATGTGGTCAGAGAGAGAAAGAGAGAGAGAAAGAAAGATCAGATGTCTGGTATCAAACACACCTGTGTTTGAAGTGACATGAGAGACAACCCTCCGCAGTGTCACCTGAGTCCCTGAAGGCAGCTAGACACATAAACTCAGAAAGTTTGATATGAGGTCATAAAAAAGGTGCAGCCTCAGGGTTCTCTGTGCTCTCGTTTAGTACTATAGAAGTGCTCCATTACCTTCATGGTATTGTTAACTGGACTTAGAAGCAGTGAGTGGAGTGCTGTACCTTCGTAGCAGGGTTGAGTGGACAGGCTTTGGCATGGCCATAACAGATACACATTCCTCCAACCGAGATGTCCTTAATGGAATAATAGTACTGACAAGAGAAAGAGAAACATGTTATGTTAAAAGTACATCGGTAAGATAAAAGGTTGACCGTTTAGATTTTATAAGGATTTTGGAAAGAAAAACATCTAAGTGCTAAAAACAAATAAATCAAATTTTATCCTAAGGATAAAATTTGAGATCTAGAATATGTTTTTCTTAAAAAATGGTGATTCTGTATCTTAAATTTTACAGTGACTGGAGGCAAGAATTACTGTAAAAAGCTACAAAACAAAAATATCGTTGTGCTTTTGAGGCTCACCCGTCTTGTCACAATGGGATCGATCTCTTTGTGGTCGCTAAGTGTCAGAGTCATTAGGTCAGCGTTCAGCGTTCGTATTCGCTGGAACACCAGCCTGATGTAGCGGGCAGAGGTGAAGTTTAGCAGGGTGGGAGAGGGATCATCTGCACTGGGTCGCCCATTGATCAGAGACGTATGGATCTATAGACAGAAGTACAGGCATATATAGAGCTAATCAAAGACATGCTGCCAAGAACCAACAATAACTCCCCCTCAGTGCCATCATAAACACGTCTCACTAAACGTGTGACAAAATCAGAAAGAGAACACATCTCAAATATCTAACTTAAATGAGAATTTGTGTGCCCCATATGCTGGTCAGCTATATCAGTTTTTTAGTCCCTCACACGGTTCCTTTCCACATTTCTTTAAATATTTTGAAAGTTATCCTCCTCTTAGACTTAGGTCAACATATCTGCAGCTGAATTTTTGACCCTCACTGCATGGATATGATGTGAACAGAGTCAGCAAACTGTTTGCAAAATTCTTGTGCTAAGAGGAAAGTTTCTCTGGGCCTACCCAAACTTTAGGAGTCCAAGTAGAATACAGAAAACTGATTTTGAATACCAGCATTTGTTTGCAATTCAATGCAAGTCCAACAGAAAACCTGCACAACTGACTGAACATTGTTTGTGAAAACATAAATGAAGAGTGCATAGAATAATCCAGTTTAACTTTGTTTCTTTGCATATTTCATGCTCTACGTGGTCTATATCCAAAAAAGCACTAAAATCAGCTTACCAAAAAACTACAGAAATCAGTCAAGAATAATCCAGCTTGTGTTTAAAATATCTGAAGATTAGAATAACACATTTTCATAAAACACAGCAACTCATAACAGGGGGATTTCAGGATAACAGATTAGGAAACCAAAACAATATATTGTTGACATAACCTATATTTAAAACAAGCCTGAAAGGTGATTTTTGCTTTAGTTTCTATCACAGATAACCAAAACTCAACAAGCAGCAGGGTGAGGCTCTAATTGTCTGTCTGTCCATCTGTCTGTCTTGTTAATGTGGCCAAAAGCAACATTTGGCATCTGTAAAAAAAAAAAAAAAAAAAGTCAGACGGAGAGCTGACTGCGTGCTTGAGTGTGTGTGTGTCAAGGGGGAACACTTGATGGGTGTAAGCTGCACACTTGGAAGTAACGAAGAAGATGATTTATATATGTGTGTGTGTGCTGCCATGTGTGTTGAGCGGTGAGATGACATTGTGAATGTGTGTGCGATGCAGTGACACATCGCCTACGACTCATTATGGTTTCACTGTGATCAGACGGCTGGGGAGCTGTCAACCCCCCCCCCCCACACACACACACGCACGCACACACACCTCCGTCGTTACTTGCAGCTCTTGACATCTCCCAGCTCACACCCCCTCTAGCGCTCCCCCGCAGGACACAAGCACGAACAGCACAAACACAATGTGCACACACCAGCACACGTGAAATGTACTCACACACAGGTTTTCACAAAAGCATCAACAATTAGAAGCCTTTGTAGGCCATGAAAATGTGTGATTGGTTTGTATTCGCCCTGATTTTGTGTGTATGGGAAGATGTTTGTGTGTGTTTTGCAGTCCTTTTTCTCTTCATTAATGTCAGTTACTGCAGGCTTCCTCCTCTGTTCATCCTGGATGCAATCACACAAAGCTGATCAAAGCGGCATCACAGTAAACACTGGTAAACTCAAGCTGTGCGAGTCTGAGCTTAGCAAAAAAAAAAAAAAACAAACAAAAAAAAAACGAGGAGACTTCTGTTACTGATTAAAATGTTTTATGGTTATGCACGTCACCAGAGCATCACTTGTCCCCTCATTCACTTATCAGCACATGTAATTACCTCCAATTAGCCACCAGTACACCAGATAAGCTGATGTGTCATAGCCACAAACCTTTCTTCTCTATGATTATATATTATTTTCTATGTTTTGTTGACTGTTCCTTGCAGTTGTTTGTGATGTACCAGGAATATGTTGCTACAATAGAAGCAGTGGAAAAAAAAGCAATTTCAGAAAAAAATCTGATTTTCTCTTTGTAGTCCAAGTCATGAAGAAACCAGATTTTCGAGGTTTCTCATCAGGCATGGAAGTAATTTTCTGGAATTTTCAGGGCTGGTTTCTCGCTGATCTGGTGTGCCAACATTCAACTGGCCATATCGTCTTTATTTTGTTCATTTTTACTTCTGTATTTGACATTATTAGTAAGATTAATATCTACACTTTCTGCTTCTGGACAGATCTGTCCCTGTTTTTGTCATTGCCTGTCACATTTGTACAGACTGTTCTTAAAGACCCAACTGTTTCCGATACAATTCAAATAAACTTCAACAGATTTGAATTTGATATATTTATATATATTTTTATGGAAGTTAACAAAACTTTACATCTTAAATTTCATGCCAGTCGGATGTTTCCTAAAAGTAGGGAAGTGTTACACTGAAGTCGGCTGTGACACTTTTTAGCTAGAACACTGACTGTTCTAGCTAAAAAAAAGGAAAAGGTCTTCCTATTTATTTTTAGATTACTTCACTCTAAAATAGTTCCTGGAGAGGAGGTCAATGTTTATAAATCAGTTAAAAAACTGTTTTGTTTTTGAGAATGACATTTTAGATTTTTACCACCCATTTGTTAGTCATAACACCTTGCATTTACGTGTGTAAATTATTTCCTTTTCCTGGCTTCCTGAGCAGGGAGGGATGTTTGAAAAGAACCTGGAAGACCATCAACAATGAACGAATGCGATGTAACTTAAACACTCACCTCTCCATTCTCCAGTGGATGAACCTTTGAATAAAAAGACGTACAGATCACTTCATCATCTCTGGTGTAGGATGGCGGTCCGGTTCGTGGATTTATGTTGAACCTCGTCAGGCACTCCGTGTCTGTGATCGCGTAGTACTGCCAAGGTTCAAAGGTCACGCCATCTATTGAACGCTCCAAGATCCAATTACCTGTGGACAAAAATATTAATGATGAAATGCATCAAATATGTGACGCGAAGATGAGAAAAGAATCGATAGAAACAATGATGGATGACCGAAACCACTGTTTAGGTCCATGCTGATTATAATGCATTACAAATTGACAGAATGTTTAAATCATATTTAACAAAGTACCTTGAAGCAAACTGCTCCAAGATTTGACTAATTGCATGCAAAGTGAAGGAAGTATAGTTAATGGAAAAAATAAATAGACTAGATAAATAATAGGTAAGACAGCATCAAGCAGCAAATCTATGAATCAAATAAATCTACGTATGGATACCTGGGAAGTGTTAAACCTTACGTTTTGTAGGTAAAGAGTAACATAATTAAATTAAGATCTGATCTGTTTGAGAAACATGGATCCTTCTGTGTTCCACCTTCGTAGCAGACTTGAAACCCAGGAAGGCTACACAACATTACTAAAGCATTCTAAAGTAAAAGCACTAATAATTTAATGGAGGTCTAATCATTTAATTAATGTAAATTCTTCTTCAGAGGATCATTTGCTCTTAAGGTTGGAATTAGAGGATTTATTCGCTCATGAGACAGGGGCTGAAAATATGCCACCAACATTCCGTCTAATCACATGCTCTTTGCTTCATAATCAAAAGCTGTGAAACTCAAAATAGGGTTTTGCAGACTTAATAAACGTGGCCACAGCACCTTATTAGCATCCAGAATTCATACCTGGTCGAGGTGAGTTGGCTGCCTTGATTATCACATAAGCAACCTGGAAAACCTGGAAAATGCAGACAAGAGAGAAAATGCTAAAATTACTATGGTGCCCCAAAAAACAAAAAAACATGTATAGTTAATACAATTTTTTATTTTTTTTTAAATGATCTGACAATCATTTTTTTCTCAAAATTGTAATAGTAAACACAACCACAGAAAGATGTGCAGGCAAAGCTCAAATCATAAAACAAAAACAAAGATTAGATGTAGGTCAAATGTGGACTCCCTGTGTCTACCCGTCACCACCCTGCTTTTTCTTCGCTTTTTTTTTTTCTTTGCAGGCACATCTCTCTTTCTTCTCATGATGTGGGAAGCAGAGTCATATTGCAGCAATTAGAATGGAGAGAAACAGCCGAGACTGTTTGTGTGTGTGTGAGAAAGTGTCTTTTGGGGTAACCTTATACCAGTTATTCAAGCCACCTACAAAGAGTCACTGTTACCAGAATGCAGGATGGATGTGTGTGTTCGTGTAGGCATGCGTGCGTGGGTGTGTGTGTGTTGACATAGTGTAAAACTGTGCATGAGTGAAAGACAAAATGTAAGTTTTCAGCTGTATCTTATTATATGACGACTCTTTGATAGAGCCAAGCAGCTCTTCAGCTGTGCCCTGATAAACAGAATTAGCTCATACAGTGTATATGTTTTTTTTTTCTCTTTTTATTTAGCTGGGAGGGGGTGTTTCAGTGAGTCACATTCTCAGTTTTGATCAAATGTAGATCAAACGAGAAAATTCTTCTGCCTCAAAAGCTCAACACAGCATCAACAAATAAAACGGCTGATAACTGTCCTGCTACACATCACACAGATGGCAGATAAATGTCACTTAAACTGAGGATATTTACTGACAGTTAAGAGATTTAATTTGAGATTCTACCAGGATCAAATTTAATTGGCCAGGCTGCAACTACTTTTAAAAAAATATGTTCCTTTTATGTTTCTCTTCTTTTATATGGCAAGAACTACAAGCTTATAGCAGCAGGGTGTCTGGGAGTTTCATCAGGTTTAGTTTAAAGCTCTGCTACTTCCACTCACTGTAAAGCAAACAAAATGACTTTGGAGCATAAAAAAACACAAAGTAGAGGAATGTAGAAGTGAAAACATTCAAGTTTTAACAGATCTTGTTAAAGGACAAACTGAAATTTAAATATATTTTAAAAAAATCAAAATCCTTTTTAATTTGGAGGCAAAAATTAAACTAATGTTCTACTGTACTATTTTGTGGCACTTGTTTAAATAACAATTAATATTAAAATGCAGGAGACAAAATATTAGAAGTATCCTTTATTGTCGCTCATTGGAGAAATCCAAGTAACAAAGGACATATTGCGTAGCCACCAAGAAGCTGAAAACTTCTTGTCTTCTAGCAACAAAAAACATGCAATTTATTTGAAACTATAGCTAAAAGAAACTTATCCATATATTAGGAGGGTTGATTGTATATGTGTCTGCCTGTGAGCATAGAAATGAACATAAATAGATAGAAAATTCTAATTTGCAAGTCCAAGACTTGTTAAAGCAAAAAAGTTAGAATTGTAGGATACAATTTTTTCATCCACCTTAAGAAACACTTTTTTCATCATTATTCACCATTCAAATCAATATCCAAATCATGCCTCTGGTGAGTTTATGAATATTTTTGACCAGGATTGTACTTCCCAATATGAAATGGTTTTCTCTCCTGGATGCATTCACATGTCAAGAGCATAAAAAATCCCTCACACACAGATTAAGCATTTTGGGGTTTATAGCTCTTCAACTTGATAGTCATAAAACATCAGTGATCAGCTTTTTTGGAACATTTGTGCAAAACACACAAATGAAAACATTTAGTGCTATATCGATCCATTTAAGCCTCGTGTTCAGCATGGTTGAGTTGCCCACAATTAGGCTGAAAAATTCATTTTGTCTCAGTTTGCTTTGGACACAGTTACAGCGGTTAAACTGAACAGCTGGTGTTTACGGGTCACTCAAATGGAAACGTGTTAAAATTCTCTCTGGCTCGACAAACTGGCATTAACTTTCATTTCCAGATTGCACTTTCCTCCGCAATTTGCACACAAGAGAACAAAGGACTGATTAAGGTGAAGAAAATCTGAATATGATTAAGGACATAAAATTGTTTCAGTTTCAAGTGTATAACACAGATGCAATCTTGTAGTGTCACAGCTGGACGTTGCATCAGAGTAGAGGAACTTGTATGCAGGCTTGTTAAAATTTACCATCACTTCAGATGAAATGCATTAACATCTCACTGGACTAATAAAGCAGGCGCTGGCACAGCTCTCTGTTATGTGAATCATCCAGAATTACAGCCCAGTGCTAAACTAACTGAATGCAAGCAAGCAGCAGATATTCAGTACAACCATCTCGGTGCAAAGCCTACCCGCTTTTTAACTGAGAGGACAAACAAAAAAATTTAATTGCAGACACTTTCGATGCAGCTGCATTTTAAATCATTGCCTTCTGATAAGGCATAAAATAGATATGTTAAAAATTCACCTATAAAATCCATCATATGTAAATTTGTTAGCGATATTACCAAAAAAAAGCTATTTTAATGTAAATACAATAAAAAGTACATATTCATTGTCTAGAGACTGGGTGTTACTTTGGCATTTAAAGCTTTTAAATGGTTCTTAGCAAACACATAGCACCAAATGCTACACACTCTCCCACGTAAGCTACTCTGCAACTTTACACCAACAAAGTTACATTTGCTGCAACAGATGCTTAGTTAACAATGTTTTTGTTTGATATTTTTCTCTGGCTTTCTCTGTGTATTCAATGTTTACTGAATGAAACCGTCAAAAACAAACTGTGCTAAAAAGGACTGTGTCATAAGTTTGTTGTACATTTGTTTTTCTCAGCATTGTTTAAAATCGACAAAATCTAAAACTTACCAAGTTAAAACTCCAGTATTTATTGTGATTTAGCAGCGCAAAGTAGAGCTAAAGCACAAGGAAATTTATAGGACTGTCATTCTCCTTTACTTCAATAAACCCCAATAACACCCAGTGCAATCCCTGGATAATAAATTCAGGCAAAAAAAGAAATTACAACCAAGACAGCAACAAAATTGTGGAGAAGTTCAAAACAGGGTTTGGAGTAGTGATAGCCCAAATGACACCGAAACTGCGCCACATGCACTGACCAAACAAGATGAAATCCTGTGTCGGTGCGCGTAATCAATTGCAAATTTATTGACGGAATCTGACTTGATATTGTTGTTATTGTTGATTCTATGTTGCATTGTATTTTTGTGTTTGATTTGATGTAAAGCACTTTGAAATGCCTTGCTGCTGAAATGTGCTATACAAATAAAGTTTGATTTGATTTGATTTGATATCACTTTAAGGAAAACCACGTTTGAATGTGACGACGCCAAGTTATATTGTTGAGGGAGAAACTGTGTCGACACGTTTGTGTGTTTTGTTGGATGGAGATACTTAGTGTTCTGTTTTGTCTAACTGTAACCAGAGCACTTCCACAATGCTGAGGCATCAACGTGCCTGACATGAGGGAGATGAACCGGTTAACACTCCCGTCTTTATTTAATTTGCCTGCAATGAGTTTTTAAATCCGGAAGGTGTCACTGTAAGTGACAAAGCAGCACAGTCTCAGCACAGTGTCACACAGTTTGGGAAATGTGCCACACACCCAGTGAGGCCTCATCTGCCCATCACTAGTTTGGAGATTAAATAATGTTTCAAGCATATAACATCTCATGGAGTGCTGTTGGATCCATTATCTGGAAATGAAAAAATTTGAAAAAATAAGCAAATAAGCTGAGCAAAAAGAGGCTCAATCAGAAAAGCTACCATGGAAACTCTGGAGGAGCTGCAGAGATCCGTATTTAATCTAGGGAAATCTGTTGACAGCTACGAAGCTGGTCTATATGGAATGTTTCAATTACCAACAGTTTATGATTTCTCCAAAGATTATCTATGTGACCAAATGAAATAATCACTTCAAACATGTTGATACAGAGTATTAAGCGTTCTTTATGCTACCACATCTATCGACTAATTAATAATCATTGGACTCTTCAATAAGGAGCTAGGAGACATAAAAGCTGTGTTCTCATGGAAACCTATCATCCAGGTACAAACTGAGAAAAGAACAGGTCAAGTTCACTGTAGCCCATCCATTAATAAAGACCGTCCATGATCCTTTTGTGATAAATTGCTGTAATGAAGAATTCCTCTAATGTTGTTACTGCCACACAAGACAAAAAACCCAATTCAAATAAATAAGATTATAAACATGTAAAGATGGCAAAATAAGCCCTTCAAGAAAAAAAATACATTTTTAAATACTCTTTCCTCCAAGCATGCTCATCTTGAGGTCAGAGTCCTTTTTCGAAGTCAACTCATAAAAGATTGTTAATGTGTTTTCTAATAAAAATTTTAGTCATTTATCTGAGCATTTTGCAATTATAAAAGCTATTTCCACTAATGCATACATAATGAAGTTAACTAAACGTGGGTCATGTCTATCTACTCTGTGGAAGCCTTCAAATGCTCAAAATTGGCTGCAAGCGTGTGTGTGTGGGTGTGTGTGTGTGTGTGTATGTTGAGGTATTTTTGAGATGTGGATAAAAACATCTTTTGAGTGGCAGCCTCTTTCAGGACCCCGATCACCAGGTTCTCTTTTCCTCCCAAGAGAGCAGAGCCGGTTCGTGATTTGACCGCCGTCCATCAATCAAACTGATCGCTACATTTCCATAACAACTGCAATGTAAATGACTTCTGTCTGAGGCTGAGAAAAGACTTTCACATTTTAAACTAAGTTGTGTCACCAATGGTAAAGTAGTCCTATTAAATATGATTTTAATCTAGAGAAAATACATTAAATTCTATAGTAGTAGAAAGATTTCAAGACATCTTCTGTAGTTGCACACGTTTTGTTTTCATACTTGACAGTTGGACGTCTAATAACAAATGCAATATTTACATTAAATGTTAAAAATCACCTCTAAAGGAATCACAGCCCTCCTCTGCAGGTCTCTCTAGATAACTTCCAGAGTATTTTCGGGTTTGATTCATTTCCAGGCACAATTACAGTTCAAGAATTCATCTGAAAAATTGACAAGGAACATAAACAGACATCAACTGTCTGGTTCACGTACACACGCCAACACACGTGGCCCCTCAGCTCCCACTTTCTCTCTCATTATTTAGTCTTTCTGTCCAGAGAGGCTCAACAATAACAAGGGAGGAAATGAGAGTGCTGATGTCATAGGCGATAAACCACACATATTTGCACACAAGGGCACTGTCATTTTCTGAGTGAGATGACTGTAGTCACAGGGGAAATTTTGTGCACTGGAGGGTAAATAGCTTTTCGTTGGACTGATTGAGCACCACACATACAGATACATAAAACACCTACTGAAAACACGCACACATGTGGGCACATATATTTAAAAACATGTCTAGTTCCTGACAGGGAAGTCAAGAACTAGTGTATGTGGCACAAGCTCCACAAATTATGTTAAGGTAATAAGTGAGTGAATCTGTGACTAAGTTTAAAGAGATATGAAGATGTCTACATGCATTTTTTTTCACATTTGGAAAGATGATTACTTGTGAGGATGAAACATTGCCGCACTGAACGCTGTAATTAATGGGCTTTAAAGCAAGAGTATCTAAACGTCTGTCATTTATATGTATACTCAAACCACTTTCCTTCTCACATCTTGCTAGCTCATCGTCAGGACCTTTGTGTCTTTAGACACTCCTCAGTTTTTGGTTCGCATTGAAATGATATAATTTAGTTGCTGCAGTAAATCTCCTGTTCCACCACATAACAAAGATGCTTTATTGGATTGAGATCAGGGGACTGTGTGTGGAGGCTGTCCTATTTAAACAATGCTCAACCTGTTCTAAGGAGTCCAAAGTGTGTGAAGAAATAAACCCTCACAGCAATACACCACCAACTCCACCCTGAATCACTGATACAAGGCAGCTTGCATATTGATTAAAGGTGACCCATTATGCTTCCTTGAACAGGTTAGGATAGCTCTGTGGGCTAAACAAAATACGATCATTTAATTTTTTTTTCTTTTTACACAAAATCACTCTTAGATAATGAGATTTTAGTCTAGTCAGTTCTGTTGATTCTGAGCTTTAAGAATGAGCTGTCTTGGGAGTCCAAGCTGCTGTTGGCCACGCCACTCAACTCACCATTTACTGTCGCAATTGTACAATGTGAATTGTAATTGCACATTATGTAATGTGCAATTATACAACCATGCATCTTTGAAAAGCACAAGCACCTGGACCACCAACAAGAATGCAGCAAGTGGTTTCTGAATGGCAAGTGAACAATAACACACATACAGTCGTAAAACCAGCTGACCAAATATGCTGGAGCTCAGCTGGGGCTGTTAGGTGAAAGGCAGTCCCTGCTAACTTGTGATATTACATTCTGGATGGTTTTGAAATGGGTCATTTTCCAGACACCAGAGAATATTAACTTATTGGAAAAAAATCCTGGGTGGTTTTAGAAGCAGTTGAAACCCCAGTACAGAAACGTGCAAAATGTGAATTTCCCATACTACGTCCTCTTTAAGTCAAATTCTGTCCCTATTGTCTGAATGTGGCGAGTGACATTGAAATCCATCAGAACTCGGTAATGATTTTTTTCTAATCCGACAACAGATATGATTAATTTTGGACCCATTGCCATAAATGTTCCCCAAAGGAAAGGTTAGAATTTGTGTGAAATGTTTTTGCAATAAAACAAATGTGATTTTCCCCACACAGCATTATTAGGGATGGCATTAAGTGTGGACTGTGTCGCACTATAACAATAATTAGACATGGGATTCAGTTACACTGAACATGTAATTTAGATTGAATTGGTGATGGCAACATTAAACGGAACATCATAATGCCCACTTGTGCTTGTTAGAGGAAGACTAATCGTAATCTCCCCAAACAGTGCTTATGACACAATAAGGTATCATATGGCTGCTGAGAGTTGTTATCATTATGCTCCCTAAAAGAAGTTTCACAGTTCAAGTTGCCATACATCCTTCCATGTGTTTGCGTAGGTTTGCTCTGTGCAAGTCTGCTTCCTCCCACACTAACAGAGAAACTCACAATAAGGTAACTGCAGACTGATACGTGTGGTTTTCTGTCTGTAAAGTTTTCTATAAGTGCCTTCTCCATGTCTCTGGGGTTTCTTGCTACAGCAATAACTAATTTAATATGCTTGAAAAAACAACAACTAAGAGTGAAATATGTACATTAGAAAATCCAGAGCAGAAAAGACAGAAAAAGTGTCCTTTATTACAGACAATAGTTTGGATCCAGATATGCTTCATCAGTTTGAATGAATGACTTTGATGAGGACAAGCTGGAAGAAAATTGTGTGAAAATGAAGGTGCTCTGGAGGTTATGCTTTCTCAGAATTTCTACATCTTTAATTGCAATTTTCTTTAAAAATGAAAGGTCACCACCAACATTCTCTCCAGCTATTTTAAACTACAATTATCACCACATGAAAAGAGGCTTTGCACAACCATCTTAGCAGCTTATTGATAATCAGAATTTAATAGGGGAAAAAGACATTTCTGATGCAGTGTTATTTTGAAGTAAAGATCAGAATCAGCTTTATTTGCTAAGTTTTTGCAGAGGAAATTTGACTTTGATTTCACTTTACTCTCAATGAAGCCATTTAAAATATAAATATAGACATTATCTTCCTTTAAAAATCAGACAGCCATATGCACATCCTGTTTGCAAAAGTTTTCTAAATAAAAAACCCAAACTTTTTTGACTTTTGGCTTGCTTTTGATGCAGATTTTAATGTTTTATTTGTTGTTTTTATGCGTTTTTGTGTACAGCAGTTTGGCAAACAGTTGTTTTCAACTGTCTTATGAAGAAAGACTCATTGTATCGTCTGTGACATATAAGTGTTTATATAAAACTTACATAAAAGCAGATTCCAACTCCTCTCTCAAAAGCGAAGCTTCCAACAGAAAACAACCTTGAACATACAGCTAAAACATTTCAGATTTGTTTTAGCCAGGCATTCTGAATAAAAAGTCACTATCTTGTTTTCCACTTATGCCTTTTAAAGACAACAAAAATAGAAAAAAAAAATCTGAACAGTTTAGTTTAGTTTAATTATATTTGTAATTTAATGAGCTCAGAGATATAGAATGTCAAATTAATAGATCTCTGTGGTATTTCTTTTTACCTGTTTCAAGTCCAGTGTGACTGTCACATAGTGGTATTCCATCCCATTCATAATAGAAGGACTTTGCCACCAACGGTTGGTTCCATCTATGGCATATTCAATAGGATGATGCTCTGCACACATACAGAAAAAGGTAGAATATTAAATTAGGTTTTGATGTTTTATTAGAGAAATTTGCAACCAAAAAACCCAAACAAATTAATCTCCTGTTGGTAGAAGGAAGACTAAAGAAACAGATGTGTAGTTTCAGGCTGGAATGGCAGCTGTTAATTAATTAATGTTTAGGTTGAACATTTCCCCCCCCAAAAAAAAGAAAGAAAAACGTGACAACTGCTGATAGTCAAAGAAAATAGCATTTAGAAAAATTCTCATGGTTGTTAATGTGACAAAGTTTCTCCTCAAAATTCTGTTTTTTTAATGAAATACAGAGAAAGACCGTATTCAGAATAAACTGTCTGTGCACATAATTAATAGGCAAATTAACTTTTTCACCATACATGTGGTTTTGCCTGTATTGTACAACTCCAGGTTGTATAAACTTGAATATTTTTGGGATTTCAGCACATCAGCAATAATGTGTTTTGTACAATGTGGTTCAATCACCAACATCCTATATTAAGGTAAAAACAGAGATTTATCTGACTCTGATCAGTTAAACACCTTAAAACGTCTTTCAAAGATGCAGCACTCTTTGAAATTGTCAAGACACAAAACAAACAACCATTTTGTACAGGGTCACACAAATTAACTGGCCAAGATTTGAGGTGATTCAAGCATGAAGCCTCCAGGAACCGACTTTCCTACAGTGCTGTCACTGGAGGAGTTGTTCCACAACTGCAGCTTTCCTGTTTAGCTCAGTAGGACTATATCAGGCACAGAGTTTTAGATATTTTCATCTATATGTCAGACATTATGTCTGAAATGTTTATTTGTAAACTCATAAGTTATTATTCTAAATTTATCAGAGAAAAAACAACAAATGGAGGTGGAAAAAATTGTAGTTTTACAACATACACTTTCATATTTGCAAAATAATGCCCGCATTCAAACATGTTCTAAATATGAAAAAAAAACTTCCTTTTCTAAGATGTTTATGTTTCCTGCATACTGAGAGTACTGTGGTTAAATAATAAAAAATAATACTTAACCCCAGTTGCCCGACAATTGTGCACACAGTGTACTTAGTAAACAAGCAGAATCTGTTCAATACAGCAATAAATATTAGGCCAGATTGTCAAAAAAAGCACCCAACCTTCCTTTCTGTTATTTTTCCACTTTATTTTCACAGCTTTGGCTGCATTTAAGCAAATGGAGGAACATTTTTGGCAGATTGTGGATTTAATTTTGTCATATACCTTTAAAAGTAAGGAAATCTGTGTCCATCCACATTTTCTGTGGCACTGACTCCTATTCAAAATGCATAGTCTTCATACACTAACATTGCTACTACATTGCGGTTTTTCAATTCTTACCCTGACTTTGATATTCTTTCAAAATTACACTGATTTCCAGTAAGTGACAGTATTTCCTCATGTATTCAAGTTATCTTAGAAGTGAGATCTTGGTTTTAGTGTCTGCTAAATTAATTGCAACAACACACCATTAAGTCCCTTCACAGTAGCAAGAGATATTGAACACAACAGTCATGTAAACAGCCAATTAAAACATATTGCTCACAATACCCTGCTTGTGGAGGAGCTTAGCCTGGCCGTCTTCATTTTTGGCTCATGGTTGTTGTATTATCGCTCTTGCATATCTTACTCCTGCTATTTTAGCGGAGTAAGATATGAGTTTTCTCTAATAACTGCAATTTTTACTATGGTTAGTTTATTTCTATATTACTTGTTTAATTCTGTTTTTCCTTGATTGTTTCTAACCTTGGAAATATATTAAGCTCTAGTTAGAGGAAGTTGGAATAAAGGCTCTGGATGCAGTAAATTACAAAATTCTGAAAGAACATGTGAATTGTTTTCTTTATAGATGAATGTATCAAATGAAGCTTTTCTTCAACTTCCTTTTTGATCATAAAAAGAAAAATAGAAACATCATTCAAAACTTTCTTTTTTCTGACATAAAAAGCACAAATCTAAGACCTGTTTGGGGATGTGCAGATGGCAATACCTTGAGTCAAAATGAGAAAACAGATGAAAAGATGAAAACTATCTGACTGATAGCCTTAAATTGAACTCAGACTTTGTACAGGTAAACCATAAGCACAAAGACAAATATACTGGACAAGAAGGAAAGCACGCTGTGAAAGCAGGGAATATAAAACCAATCTAAAAGTGAATGCAAAATAATTGGATGCTGGCCATTTCACTATATCAATTCATCTTCCAGGGTTATGCTTTGCACACATTTTGACAATAAAATATTGAATGTGATTATCTATATTTGCTAGAAGGAAATATGGTTATGTAATATCTACCAGCAGCATGCCACTTTTTCCATTTAATTTCGTATGGGGCCATAATCAACCAGTCAGGCTCTATGAGGAGCAAAAAAAAAAAAAAAAAAGGTGCACAGTATCTAGTCTTTATTTCACAATGTACCATTAAATTTTAAACATAGCTGCATCTTATGACAATTTATTTTTGACCCTCCATATTGCTTATCTAAAATAAAGAAAATCAATGCATCACAGTTTAAGTACATGATGATGAAATGGTTTGTTTGAAGACTTGAAATGTAAAAGTTCAAAATTTGACAAATGCATTTTTTTCTTCCACTTTCTTGACATTATTTGTCCTCTTATTATTTCACATGAACAATTGTAACCATAACATTATGAGAACTAGCAGGTTAAATAAGTGTCACTGTTTAACTGATAAAGAAATGTGTTACAATACACAGTGCATCACTGTTTGCTGCAAAATGGGGTGGACAGTTGCAGACAGTGTGCGTATGCTGGTCATAATGTTATGCCAGATTGGTAGGAAGACTTTATTTTTCATTCAGCTGCAGGATTTTGCTGAATGCCTTATTGAATAGTTGATCTATTCTGAAACACTCTGGTCGTCTGTAAAAACTATTCAATAACTTTAGGGTAGTTTTCCTTCCCCATCTTTTTATTTAGCAACTGATTCTTCAGTTGATTTGATAATCATAATCTTAGATTAACAAAAACTTGATTAACATCTGCCAAACAATCTAGTAATTAGTCAATCCATCATGATTAGTTTGTGTGATCTCTGAGACTAGAACTCTTGTGGTTTGAGAATCTTTCTCACCAAATGTGTTTGCGCTTCGTTGGTTACAGGTTCGACATTGCGGGTTCCTCACAGGCTGACCAGGAACATGTTCCACCAGCTTACAGAACATCTCTGGACCATTTGTGCCACAGGTAGCATTAGTTGTTATGTCTGCCATTGTAGCCAGATTCAGCACCGCTGGGAACAGTCCTGAGAAACAGAAAAACAAGACATACCTGGTTACAAGAACTAATAGATGAACAAAAACAAACTATGTGCACTGCTACAAAACAAGTGAGACATATTCTTGCTTGGATAAACAATGACATTTTTAAGAAAAGAAACTTATTGGAAGAAGTATCCTTAAAGTATCAGTCCCACTAATGAATCTGAAATTTGAACAAATAATCCAGTGAATACAGAAGCTGTATTGTCAGATAATTACTAATAAAAGAATGCTACTATTGGAGTTATTAGGATTTTCCAGCATATCTTGCATCACAGATGGGTTTGCATTTCATATAAATAAAATCATAAATCACAAATAAATAATTTTCTCCACCCAGTTTTCCAAGTGAACCAAATAACACCTAGATTTCTCTATTACTGAGTTTAAGAGTAATTAGCCCAGAACAGAGAGGGGGTGAGGGTTTTATGAGTCATATTTCTCCTAACAGCATAAAACAATTATTTTCATTACCCCCACAGACTGAATCAGTTACAGAAGATTTAACCATGTAAAATTATGTACACCAAATACCACACCAAATAAAGATCGGAACAAAGCTAAAGGTAAAACAGAGTAAATAAGCAGGAAATGAACATCTGCTGAAAGGACCCAGAAACTGGACAAACAGTAATCTCATTCTGACCAGAGCAAACCAAGATAAATACTAAAAACCAATTCGGAACAGGTGAAGATCATTTACTGATCGAACCCAGCTGTGAAACACAGACAGGAAAACAGGTTGGACACAAAGAAAAGAATCCATCCATCCATCCATTTTCTTACACCCTTCTTCCCTAATGGGGTCGGGAGGGTTGCTGGTGTCTATCTTCAGCTGCGTTCTGGGCGAGAGGCGGGGTTCACCCTGGACAGGTCACCAGTCTGTCGCAGGGCAACACAAAGACATACAAGACAAACAACCATTCACACACACACTCACACCTAGGGAGAATGTAGAGAAACCAATTAACCTGACAGTCATGTTTTTGGACTGTGGGAGGAAGCCGGAGAACCCGGAGAGAACCCACGCATGCACAGGGAGAACATTCAAACTCCATGCAGAAAGACCCCCCGGGCCGGGAATCGAACCCAGGACCTTCTTGCTGCAAGGCAACATCTCTACCAACTGCGCCACTGTGCAGCCCTGAAAAGAATCCCATGTTTCAAAATAAAACAATAAATCAAGTAAAATGATCAAATAAATTCTGTCTAAGGTGCAGAAAACAAGAGCAAAATCTAAAATTCAAGCGTACCAGACATTTGTAATTGCTTTAATATATGTTTAGTATTGTGTTGGCAAATACCAATAAAGAACTCCTGTTAGAATTTCAAGCTAACAAATAATACAGACAATTATAAACTGTGATATGACTGTGATATGAAATGCTGGGGACAATGAATGTTTAGCATTCTCCCACTACAAAGGTCCATCTTTAGTTCAGAGTTCAATTCAAAAACTGCAAACTCCATACATGGGCCATTTTTTGGGTAGATTTCTATCTGTTTTTGCCATTTACGAACTGAAGGTAATTTTAAAAATACTTCCATAATTTAATTGTTGCTAACACGTAACATGTATATGATGTTCTTTTGCCCAATAGAGCAGGATGAGATTGCAAAGCTGTCATATCCCAATTTCATAGAAAAATTATGATCACAAATCCATACTAATTTACTGACTTAAAAACATAGCTCTTACTTTAAGAAATAATAAAAGTGATTTATGCCAAAGAGCATTTGTGCACAGATTTTCATAATTTTCTGCAATTTTGCCAACTTGGGTCAAGTACAATTGACATTTTATTCTCAAGACTTGAAGTATTCTTGGTCTCAAACAATTAAGTCAAAAACACAATTATCTTTATTTTTTATTGAAAGGATGAAAGCTCAGGTTGAGTATTTCTTTTGTGCAAAAAAGGGTCATTTTAGGGTACTAGAGAGAAAGGAGAAAACATTCAAGACACTTTATATTTTGCATAAGGAAGGGTTTTCTGACGTGGTCCCATTAGAGCAATAAGTAAAAACCATTGTTGGGAATTATCCAAAACGCAATTGGTCTTAACCTTAAAATTACCAAAATATTTAATCCTTTTAAAAAAGAATTAACAGTGAAAATGAAAAATATAAGATCAAGCTCAAGACAATATAACGGTCTAATCGTGTACAATTTAATGTGTTCATGTCGAATTCTTCTGTTTCCAAATCTTAATTTGTAATTCCTGTCCAAATATCTGATGCCAAAATGAATAAAATGAGGATCTCAAACTTTTGAATGAAACTACAGCATCTTTGTTCAGCCAGGAAAAAAAATTAAATGCAAGTGACCAGTGGGAAAAAAGGCCCAGGTCCCCCGGCTGATAATTATTTACACATACCAGTCATCATCACCACCCAGGTGCAGATGGACAATGTTTTGAGTTTTGAACTCCAACTGCTGCTCAACTGTTCGGTTCCCATTGTAAAATCCAGATTGAAATGCTTTGACTGAATCTACTGGAACTCTCAACATACACATGGTTCAAATTTCTTAGCTGGGAAACATACATAACTGCATACTACATTGCATAAGAAATTTCTGGTTTGGATAAAACTGATTTGTTATGGCTAATTAGCATGTATAGGAAATCCTAGTCACTTATATCTACACTGAAGGAAAACTAAAGCAAAGAGAGAAAAAAAAGAATCAATCAGCACACAGTCTGTGTGTTTGTCCAGATGGGTCCAGCTGTTTGGCCAGATGTCAATGCTGATGTACTGTGAACATCTGAGACACCAAAAGACTCTTCCACAAACATTCTCACGCGCTTAACTAGAGCTTATCATGAACACAACCAGTCAAACAGGCCATATCCAAGTCTTTCAACAGTGATATTAACAATGTTGCTCCAACATTGGTATTCAGAGTGTTAGACTGATAATATTTCTCAGAACCTTTTATTTTCTTTTCCAAATTCCATTATTAATGGTCAATGACTGGATACATTTTAGAGTGCTTTCAAAGATAGAGAGCCAGAATTGATGAGATCAACATTAAATCTGATCATTTCGGTTGTCACTACTTTTCGTAAATGGGTGATGACAGAAGAATATTGGTTTTAATGTTAGCACGACCACTAACCACTGAAAAATGACAAAACATTTAGATAAAATTGGTCAAATTGGTAAATGGCTCAGTATGAATTAACTGAATCTGTTTGACTAACAAAGAAAGAGAAGCAAGCATCAGGAAGCAAACCACATTTCACTGCATGTGAAATCCCTTTATGAAAAGAAATAAAGATGTTTATGGTGGACCTCCCGTGTTTGCGGGAGGTTAAGAACTGCCCTTGATACTATTTGAGGGAAGCAAAAGGAAAAACATTTTTACAGCCTTATCTAAAAAAATAAATGGTTTAATTATTTTTATTTAGCCTTTATTTGACCATGCAGGGCAGACTGATTGTAAGACCAGTGCAAGATGAGAAAAAGTCAACCTTTCTCACTGATGATCACGCCCACAACAATAAACTGTTTTGTAAATGCTGTATCACAAACTTTCTCTTGTGACTGATCTTTTGGGTGCCTCAAGATTATAAAACTGATATTTGCAAAGCCTCTACAGATGCCTGTCAGAGAAACGTGTGCTCTGCTCTTCACATCATTCTGATGGTGACATATTTTTTATTTAAACAGTTTAGGTCTGAATTTTTAGTTCTTAAGAGCCAAACAATCTGCATTAATGTCTTCTAAAGATAAATTCTATCTACACCTAAGCCTTTTAATCCCAAATAAAATAAATTACATTCTGTCTTTCAGTCATATGACAAACAGATAATTCAAACTCCAGTTTTAGTTGAGACTTTAATGCTAGATCAAAAATACTTTCTCCCGTGAATTTATTTTTATAGCTCTGCTATACACCGTGCCAGGAAATCAAGCCAATATCCTATGTATTCTGAGATTTGATTCAAAATCTGGAAAAGACGTTGCTTACTAATACACATGGTAGACTGTAAAAGCTTAAAAGAATGATGGTACCTTCATTTGAGTCACCATATATTTTAAGCTTATTAATAAATCTGGTTAGTCTTGCTCTGTCAGACTGGCTGGGAAAAATAAATCAATGCATCAAAAGATGGTGGCAGGATTTTTGTTTGGCTGGGTTAAGAAGTGAAAATATTAAAAGCCCATGTTTAAATTATGCCTTTCTCTAAAGATGTATCTCATTTCACATTAACCTTTTGAGTCAAAAAGAGCACATTACATAACACTTTTTTTTTTGCACATAATCTAGGTTCCACCTCTTACACCTGTTAATGCAGCAGCCCTACATTAACAATAATTACCAATTCAATGCACCAAATCAACTTGTCTGATTTAATTATTAGCTACACTAGCTTTCAAATGGTTACATTTTCCTAATCTGTCAGTAGTTACTGATGCATCTCTCCTGCTTCTGCAGAAAGCATTATTGGAAAAACTGGAATGTTTGACATTTTACCCAAAACCTTTTCCTAAAAATGCAATGCGACCGCCTGTCATATGCAACTTAACAGCAAAAATATTTTAAAAAAGTTTACTTGCACTATTGACAAGTTTTATGTCATCAAATACATACAGTTTTATCCAACTTAATTTAGGAAACATGTTGCTATAGCTTTTGAAACTACAAAATGTAGAGATATGGGTTATTGGCTTACATTGCTAGTAGTAGCGTATCTGATTATAGGCCATGTCAATCTGCAAATCAACATTATTTTAGAACTTGAACATTAGACACAGTTGATCTTGGTTTAGTAACATTTTCAGATTTAACTCTCCAAACACTGGAAGACCAGCAGCATCTGTTTTTTAAACGTCCAATCAAGGTTTTGTCAAAACAAAGACACAGAAAGATCGACTTAGCTTGTAAAATCAACTTCAACCACATTTAGGCATCAATGTATTTTTATGGAGACAGTTTTTTAAACTTATTTTAGTTAGAAGGCAAGATCATATTTCCTCTTCTCTATTCAACAAAAAGTTTTCACAGTTGGAAGTTCTGTCATTAGAGGTATGTAATCCCAAAACCAAAAGAGCGTGTTCCTGGTTCACAGTCACATGCTTTCATTTGTACTGGAATATCCTGAATACTTCTTCAATGCTCTTTCTTTGAGACGATTCTGAAGAACCAAAGGGCAGACTAACTAGCTGGTTTTTTTTTTAACTCTACTTTACTTTGTAGTTACCAGCAACAGCTGCTCAAATACTTCCTGTGGTATTCTTACTACAGTTTGAGAACAGTGGGCCTAACCAGCTGGTTCTAAAGTCTGTGCAACATATATCATGACAACTTCTGAGAAGTCAAAATTATATATAAAAAAATAAATATTTGCATGATTTAAATTGAGGCGAAAGACATTTGTCTTCTCTTTGCAAGGCAAGACAACGGAGAAATGGGAAATGTGTAGAAAGGACAAGAATTCATGTTTCATATTCGCTGAATGACGAGGGACACAAGAGCTGTCTGACTATGGCTTCATGCCAGTCCCACACACAGAGCTCAGGTTTATAACCTTCCATTCTCTTCTCTTTGCTCTGATAACCATGGTAACCTGTCTGTAGGTCTGTCTGGTGGCCTTTTTTTCTTGATCTGTATGCTCTGTTAAGCAGATGTCTCAGAGGCTTAACTGCTATAAAGGATCTAAATTATAATACTGTTAGCCTCTATAAGTATGGTAAAAACTGGAGAGACACATTCAAAGAAGTGTTACCATTGAATATTCAATAGTATATTGTTTAGCAATTATTACAAAAAAAAAAGTAATGAGCATTTTTGATAGAATGCACCATGTTTACACCATGAGCAAAAATGTAAAGTCAAAGACAAAAAGCATTTCTCTTTCAAAATCACAAACTAACTTCAGTCATTATGATGACCAAAGCTTTAAGACAACAAACAGTTGATTGTTCTAACATAAAGCCCACCTCCACATACTCTGCATAGGACACTGATTTGTCCAAACATCATTGTCCAATAAATGGGCAGGGTTATGGGTTGTTGGCTGAATGCTAGATTACAAGTTTGCAGTTTGCTGCCGAGCAGTAAGGATAAGACATTTCTTCTCTAGTCTGAGGACATGGTTTTCTATCAGAAAAGGGTGAAATTCTCCATCCATTTAGGGGGATTGTCTACAGCATGTGAAGGAGTTTGCAAAGCTGGGTGGCTTGTTCAGGAGTGATGTCAGCATGGTACCGCACATGGAGGAACTGGGGGGTTTCTGCAGTAATTAGAGCCTTCATGTAGTCTGAGGCAATGAAGAAAGACCTGAAACAAAACAGAAAGCTCTCCCTTTATTAGATTCTTCTATTCTTCTATGTTCCAAATCTTACTCATCATAAACAACATGGATCAGGAAGATTTGAACTGAGCTTCCAGACAATGCTTTACTGAAGAGATAATTTGAGTAACTCCATCTAAAGCATGATTGTCATACTCCAGTCCTCAATAGCAGATGTCCTTAACGTTTGATACGACACACAGGAAACAAATAATTATTCATTAGCAGGACAGTGCAAAGGCTGACTGCACGCTGAGAATGACAATTCAGCTTTTTAAGGTATATTGAATCAAAGACATCTAAAAGTTGAAGGACACGTGCTCTTGAGGACTAAAGTTTTAGACTTGCTAACCAGGGAGAACTCAAAGTAGAGTCACTTCTTGTCCAAGTCAGAGTAAGTTGGTTGCAGTGTTTCAGCAAATTGTTTAGGATGGTCACTTTGCAAATTATCCCCCTGGAAGGGGATTTCTCTTGATCAGGGGACATTTTGGGATCCTTCGGTGTCTACACTGGACCTGCTACCTCTGTGACCCAATACCAGATAAGTGAAGAAACAGATTCTGGATCAGAATAAATTTCTATCAGTTGTTTCCTAACATTTCTGCTAAATGAAAGCCAAAATGTAAAACGATCAACACTACTACTTTACAACTTGCAATTTACAGTAGTTACCATTATAGTGGCGTTTTGCTGCATCACAAACCGTAAATATATGAATGCTTAAAGGAGACTTTTCTTGAGTACTTTGTCTAAAGATAAAAATTAAATCCATACAGAGAACTTCTTACTAATCATGAAACAATGTGCTATTTCATTTCAACTGAAGGTAGTTTTAAGACACAGTCAGACACACAAGACAAGCACCAGTGACAGTTTGTGAAATAAGTAATACTGACAACTGACAACCATGACATTATGATTAGTGTATGGGCACCAGATAAAAATATGCAATTTATCTGTCAGTTGGGCCTTGAAGTAGCTTTCTATTCCTTTAATGGAAATGTAATCAATGCTGAGTTGGCATCCCTGACTTGCTGCTGAGCATAGATGGAGTATTTCATGTTTTATGTGCGGTAATACATTGTTTTTTTATTGCACTACCAGATTTTTCCTGCATTTTGATTGGTTAGGGGGTGAAGCACAAGGAGATGCTCTCATGTTCAAGAACCCACAGCCATTAAGCACCATTCAACAGCATTCAGACATCAGTCCATGTGTGTAAATGGTAACACAAGTAACAGAAAACATAGGATCACTGAGTCCTCCTACGTATCAGATTTTGATACTCTCTACTTATCTTTATCTCATTGAAAACAATAATTTCTTAACATGTCCAGTGTTTATTAAATCTAAAGACAAACTCTTCACATTCCTACAAACTCAAGGTGGCAGCATATTCTGTTTCATCCTATAAATATTTCTTATTTCCTTAAGAACTGAATTTTATTTACTTTTTGCCTCATGGTAGAAGATGATATGCAGGGTGTTCTTTGTTCTGTGAGTGTGAGTGTGCATTTATTGCATGTGTGATGGATGTGTTATTGTGGAGTTTTGAGGCTAGATGTATGCTTGATGGAATAAAAATACGGTTGAAAAAGACAAGATCATCTCTCTCTGTTGGGCTGTGAGAAAGAGATATGGATGAAAGGAAAAATATAAATAAATAAAAGATTGATGGAGAGCAAGAGATGGATGGAGGGATTCCCAGAGAAAGATAAAGCGCTGTTTAAAAGGGTCAGGCCCAGGAGAGGAATGAGGGATGAGGCTGCCATAATCCTGTAATACTCACACACCAACGTTCAGAACCCTTTTACACAGGTATTAACATACTGATGTGTGTATGCGCGTTAACACACAGATGCAGAGCAACATCCTGGATAGAGACACTCAGAAGATGATCTGAATTCAAGACAATGGTGCACCACAAGACTCAGACACAGAGGAGAATACGGATCTTGATTGAACATTTGTTTCTATTCTTTGAGCAAAAGCAACATAAACAACAACTTCTTATGGACCTAGCTTTAAAAAAAATACCATAAAACAACATTGTTAGCCAAGGCATAAACAATTTCTTTTTCTCCTTTCATATTACTGGAGTTCAGGAAATGGAATGTTAACCCTAGGGCATAAAAAAATAATGCATGCTGAAATCTTCAACAAATCTTTGAAAATGCTCTCATGTAGGTAAACTGCAGCTATGCTTACGTTCACAGTCCTAATATTTTACATAAGTATCTTATTCTCTTCAGATATCCAGCTTCCTCTTAAAATCAGGCAGAGAAAATTGCCTTGTTGAAATGATAAAGTGTTGCAAAATTAGATTGATATCTATTCATAACCACTATCATGTTGTACGCCAAGAAGCTTCATTACGAATGATGCTGCAATAGTTACACTTTTACTTTCAAATTCATGTAGAATTCCTAATTATTTTATACCTTTTGTTGCTTTTGGTTTGACTTTTTAAAACAGTTTTTGTCAGCTTTGATCCATAACCAGATTCTTGTTTTCGGCCCTTTTCTTGAGGTATACTTACTCCAACACAGTGAATGTGACAAGGCTTTCTCTCTTCGTGAAAAACATTTGTTAACCGTCCAATATTTTATTATGTGTCAATTTTAAGAAGCCACGGTTTATTGTAGTATTATTTGATGTTAAGAAATGTTCAATTAATCTTATGATTACAAAGTTATTGCTCCAAGAACATTTTTTATCAAACTTTCAATGTTTCACACAAAACTTAATCACTTGGGTTTATTCCTGTTTTATGCTTTAAGAGTTTATGGATTTTAGTTCAGTTGGGTGAAAAAAGAAAAATCTAAAAATATCCAAATAAAATAGTAAGACAATGAAGAAGCTGAGAGACCCACAGCCAAAGATAATCTTTTTAAAAAACTACAAGAAAGACTGGCTCATTAAAAAGTAAAATGTAAAAGAAGAGCTACTCAAGATTTGCTCTTGTGCTGTACTGTAATTACTTACCGAAAAGGTCATTGCCTTTCCAAAAGATAATAAAGAAACACAACATCCCCTGAACTTCGCATTTAAGATTTTGAACTTTCTGTGCCCGTTTCTTCCTTGTGATCCCTCTTCAAACAGCAGAGGAAAAACATTCCTTCTTGGTTTTGTTTCTTCAGACTTAAAAAAAAACCCCAACATGAATATAAATAACATTTTTTTAATCCATCTCTGTCTTTACATCTTCTTACCACTATTTTGTCAACCTCGGGGGTATTCATGGAAAGTTGTAATTAAAACTAAATCAACATCCTGCTCTCACCAAGACTTCCTGTCCCAGGAGTGTGTCTTATTCTCTGTGTGTCTTTGTGGGTTACTCGCAGCAATGAAATTTTAATTTAAATGCAAACATTTGTAAAAAGAAACAACAAAGTAAATAGAGATCAGAAACTGCTTAAAAAAGCAAGAGAAAGAGAACCACAGTCAGATCAAAGGCTTAGAGTGAAGTCACATTATTAATCTCACTGAAGAGTGTTAATGATTTCAAGAAATCAAAACCATTTTCTGTCCTATTATTACACATTTTTGTAGTATGACTGCACAAGGTTGCTTTGACAGACATTCTTTCGTTTAGACGTTTATTAACCCAATTATGCAAAATTTCAGAAAAATACACTTTGAGTATGGAATAAAGATTTTTCTAGCTGGATATAAAGTCACTGGAAGGACATCAGAGCCTAACATGTTGTTCTTTCCCAAAGATCCAGTACTGCGAGACACAATAAACACATAGTGTGTAATTCTTAATCTGTACACTCGTCTTCCAGACACACTTGATCTCAGACTAAACAGGAAATTAGCTAACTTTTAGACGGTTAATACCCTTCTTAGACACAAACAAACACAAACTCCAGACATTTCAACTGGAGGCTAAAGTCACTGATGTGCTCCAAACTGGGGAGGGTGTTTATCTCTCAGGGATGCATCCGGTTTTGCTAGTAGTGATTAAATTCATTTTGAAGCCCTAAATGGACACACAAAAACAACATGGGAGGTCTCAGGCAAAATGACTCTGACACAATAAAAATCTCTGTTCTTTGACACACTGGATCCCATTTTTCTAACTGTGATGACGGGTGGTGCAACAATCATTTTAAATCACACTCAGCTTTGTGTCATTGTAGTTTTACTAAATGCAATGCCCCTAATTTGTTCCAGTACTCATATTTTTAATCATTCTGATCAAAGTCTGAAATCCATAATCGGTTCCTTCTGCAGGTACAAGATAATGGACTGAGGAAAAATAAAGTGACTTACAGTGATCTATAATTCTCTATTGTTACTATTTAGCAATAGAATACCCAGAACTGAAAAGCAACAAGGGCCATTCTTCAGTTGTTATGTCTCTCCCAGCTGGGGTAATGAATGCAGCTTTTTTTAATTAGGGATACTGAAAAAACATTTTTTGTCTACAAACATGCTGAACTGGGGTTGTACAATACGAGAGTATCCAATGAAATTAGAGGAAACATTTCCCTGCCACGTTCTATAGTCTGCAGTCAACCTATTCTTGTGTGTCGGTCAATCTGCAGGAAGGACTGACTGTGGGTTCATAAAAGCGCTGTCTGAATGAAACCAGATTTATGCAAACAGAGGGAGAGTTCTCCCTTTTTTTTTTAACTGAGAGAACACGAAGCAGATTAAAAGACGAAAAGATAATTTATTTATGTCTATATTTTTACATCATATATTAGACAAGATACATCTTGTTTTCAATTTGGATACTTTTTTTCTTTTTACCAAAATTGTTGTTTTAAATATATTTTACTGTGAAAATTACAGTTGAAAAAAAAAACCTAAAAAACAATCTAGAAACTGTCAAGTAAAGCAAAGATACAAAAGTAAAAAGGAAAAGACAGAGACGGGGGGAGGGAATGTTTAGGTGCAAAATGTGCAATAACTCCAAGATAAGTGTTTGAAGTGATTTAGCTGAGCTCAGATCAGTCGGCAGTAAATCTATCCTCTGATGGTCCAACTGCTCTCTCACATACTCACGCCCAATCCATACCTGATGAGGCAGTGATGAGAGCTTAGTTAAATCATCCCCAAGCACCTCGGACGAATAAATGTGTATGCTAGTGGTTGTGTATGATTTAAGATGGAGCTATTGGTGATAGCCTTAGTATGTACTTACACTCCGACCTGCAGCCAAGGCCAATACACGTGCACACACAGCTACACACTCTCAGGGGAATAAAGTGGAGATGTTGGTGCGCGTAATGAAAACATGCCAGTGAGTAGATTTACAGGAGAGAGCAACTTGACCTCTGATCCCACAAACGATCTAATCTTCTCATGGCTACAAGCACTATATTCTCCAGCAACCTCCAAATAACATACAACAGAACAGAACAGAATGATTCTCTTGGGAGAATAAAAATTTTTATATTTTGATTTGCATTTGTCACACTTAAAATTGTTGATTGCTCCTGCTCTTTAAGTTGAAATGCTACTCGGAGAGAGGAGAGTGGGCGCTGACTTTCGGAACTTGCAAAGCTTAAACGTTGACACTGCTTGACCTTTTAGAAATTAAAATTCTAACATGACCACAGAGGAGGAAAAAAAATCACTAAATATTTCAATTTGTTAGATGTTCCCTTTTAGATATTTTGTAGTTGAAGCTGGTTAGACAAAGAAACTTTCTCAAACTTGCAGAGTTTTAAAATAAATGTAGGACAATATGGGGTACTGACAAATCTTTCAGACTCCTGATTATTTTACACGCTGTTATTTAAAAAAACTGAAAGGTGTGAAAATATGAATATCAAACACGGTTTCATGGCCAGTGGTGCTTTAGAAAAGCGAAAACATGCAAAACCAATCTGTGAAGTTTAATAAATTGTCTCTTGGCTGAAAGGACTGCGTTGAGGGACTTGAGTTAAAAAAAACCTTTAAAAGGAAACATGCTCAACTAATAACCACCAAAAGCACAGTGGCTGCTATAATTTTTAAACTGGAGGAAAACATGAACTCTTCACAGAGCATGTTCACTGGCCCACTGAGTAAATGGGGAAAGAGCCTTTGGTAACCGATTTGTCCAAAAGCCCTACGGTTACTCTGGCTGATGATCTGTGATTTAGATGTGGAGAGAGAAAAATGGAACAACCATGACATCATATTACAACTATAGTCACCAGAATAAAGTATCTTTTCAATGAAATATGTCAGAAAAAAAGCATCCGCTATGGAGTTCTCAAAATGAAACTATATGATTTATTTTTTTTTTTTTATGTAAGCCTCTTACGTCTTAATGCGTAACGTGAATTAAACTTTATGACTATATGAATCCATTTTAAGGGGACACATCAAACCCACTGCTTCCATGTGTGACATCATGGAGGAATCCAAATAAATGAGTCAAGATATCAAGAAGAGAACTGTGGACCTCCACAAGACCAGTTCATACACAATTTGCAGGTGGCCTCAGGCACCAAATTAATCTGTCTAAACCGTTACAAGGAAGTTTAAACACAAAAAAGAAGCAATTACTCCAAAAACAGCAGATAAAAAGTCCAACTACACTCTGTTAAATTCACAGAGGGACAAAGCCCTTTGGAGATTTATCTTGTGGTATGAAACCTGAATTTTAAGTGTTTGGCCATAATGACAATCTACATTTAAATGAAAACCATAACGCTATAAGCCTGAAAACACCACCCTAATTGTGAAGTAAGAGGGTGGCAGTGTCATGTTGTGGGAGTCTTTTGGTGTAAGATGGTATAGTGAGGAAAGAGCACTAAGCAAATAATGTCGCATTATATCAGCCAGGGAGGAATTTAAGAAGAACAGGGTCAATGTTTTAAAGTGGAGCTATGATCTCAACCGCAGAAAAATAAAATGTAGGCACAGCTGACAAGATTTATAGAAAAAGAAAAAATTAAAGATGTATGTGTAAACTACTACTTTGAAACAAGTTAATTTTCTAAAGAAATCTCTCTGATTGTTCTGTGGCATTTAGAGAATGGAAATTATTTTTGTAACCCTAACTCACCTAATACAAGTAAGGTTTAGAGTCTTTTTTGCAGTGTATGTAAACATCTGGTTTCAATTGTTTATTGCTTATGTGTAAATTAGATTAAGGCAAGCTGTGGGGGAGAAAATGATAGCCTCATTGTTTCTTCACAACCACACCGCTTGAAAGATATTCCCAACTGGTATTGGTCAGGACCTAACAAAGTTGTCTGATGGAAGGAAAAGAACAAACTGGTCACACAGTCAGATGGGTCAAGGCTTATTGATGCCTGCATGGATCAAATGTTTTGTATAATTCAAGGAAAGGTGGCAGTTTCTGAAAAAGGTGAATGCTGCTATATTGTGTACTAGCTAAATTGATGCATGCTGGTCGGGACGCTCATGCTGACCTCTGTCCACAGATGTAAGAGACAACAATGGAAATATGAGCATTACAATAAAACCCCAGAGCAAACCCAGAAGAGCAAACCAGGACATGATGAATTGGTCTTGAAGTTGATGCCTTTCAAGTTAGAAAAATCTGGAGGTAAAACAGGAACCTATTCATTTGTTACTGTTTTATTGATCAGAATAAAACAGGTCATAGGGAGACAAGCCTTCCACAGAATACCCCTAAAACCACAGAGGCTGTGTGTCCAGGCTTCAGACCCTGCTAGGGTCTCCAATAGTGAACAGACCTCAAGAAAGACAGAAAGATTTAAGAACTATTTGATAGCAAACAACCGCAGAAAATAAATTTACGTATAAGGCAGTTAGAGAAAGATGAATTGCTTGGCTGAAATACTGTAAAGCAACCAGTTTTATGGAATATTAGCATCGCTTGTAGCCCTTCTCAGTTGACCAATAGATTATTTTTTCTGGTTTTCAAAAACTTGAAATTTCAACCCCATCTGGACATTCTGCAAAATCTTACTTTTTACTCTAATTTTCCCAAAGACAGTGCTGTTGTGTCTAATGAAAGGTCTAAAAAAAATGCAATGATTGATCCATCTCTGGAGTAGAATCTAGAGATGGATCCAGGAACATTTAGCCAGAGTTGAAGATGAGCCCCAACAACAACAATGAAGAGCTTATGTCGAATCCTTTGTAACTCAAATGTACCGTATATATTTTTTGGTCTTGCTTTTTTCTTAGTGTTGTAAGACAAGCAAAGATGTAAACATCAAAGAAAATCTCTGTAAACAGCTAAAGTATGTTGATAACAGTAAATTATCTCCATATTACGATAATATGACCAAAATGTGAAGTTTAATTTGATGAAGTACCGGTATACAATTAATAAGATAAATGTAAAATGCTACTTATAATAATTGAAGACGGACATTTTAAAATGAAGATATAAGACAGTATGTATACTGAAATAGTTTTAGGAATAAAATTAAATCAGATTAAATAAACACTTAATGTTTTTTGGCATATCAGTTTTCTTTTTGTAACACCAGATAGACGACTTTATTCAAAGCATAGATTTGAACTATTTTTCAGATACCTTCAGATTAAAAAAAAA
Source organism: Gambusia affinis (assembly GCF_019740435.1). NCBI lineage: Eukaryota > Metazoa > Chordata > Actinopteri > Cyprinodontiformes > Poeciliidae > Gambusia > Gambusia affinis. The sequence goes on from NC_057889.1 coordinate 6,225,760, forward strand.
AAAAAATGCAATAAATGGAGAATATGCTGTATATAAGTCAATGTGAATTCTAGTGTGTCTTTCTATGTAGATGTACTCTGCACCAGTGTGCTGAGATTCTCAACTTGTCCGTGTTTTCTATTTGTCTGGCCAGGAAATAACATTTTCTAGAAGCGACCAGTGAGGTCACAAGGGATTGTGGGTAATTGGAAATCCAGATGGATGAGCATGAGCTTCTAGGAAGAGACGGTTGCTGCGGAGATCAAACTGAACATGCTCCAAAGCATTAATGTTGCTCATCTCTGTCTGTTCACCCCTCTTATTCTTTTACGTTTCCCTTGGTCTTCCGATTTTCCTCAAGATTTCAGCCCTAATTTCTTCTCTTCTCCTGTGCTCTCCATCCATTCAGCTGACTGATGAATGCCACTGGGCGAGACAGGAAATCACATACAATCCGAGGTGAGTGGGTGGGTCCATAGGGAGCAATCAACTAAATATGTCCTAAAGGAACTCACCCTAATCACGTGGAATATTTCCCAAACACCATCTCCATTGTTTTTGTTGAGGAATAGTTTCTTTATCCGGGTAAGAATCAGTTCTTGTGTTTAGAAAATGTTTAGAAAGAGCCTGATGAGACCAAAAGTCTCAGCTTTTAGTTTTTCTGATAGCAACTATTTAGATGATTTCAAAACTTCTTAAAGCTAGCAAGCTGAAACTTACATTGAAAACATCACTGCAGTCCAATAAAAGTAGAAAACACATGTTGAGACTTGATTGTGGTTCTGTGAACTAAATGGGCCAAAAACAAAATTCATCAGGTTGATTAATTTCATTCTAACTGATAAAATCTATGGCACCTTGCAAAAGCAAGAAGTTGTTTAAATACATTTGAAGTGAGGATAGAAAAGGTGAAAAAATATTGGAAAAATGGTCACTATATGACTTTGAGGTTTGAGCTTTATCAGTTGGCATAGAAGAATGTGCTCAAATTCTCAGTCTTTACATGTGCAAGACTTGCAGTTGAACTTGGGTTCAACAAAATACTTGTTGAAGGGACTGAAATCCTCGAAGCATTTTTGTTTCCCATTCACGAACATTTTAAAAACATACTACAACTTCAAAATGCCAAATTATTTTAGGTTTAACATGTTTGTACCCACAAACATACAAATCTTTAAGGCCTTTTCTCATAAATGACTCCAAATCTGCTGTTGTTTAAAACAACACCTATTTGAATTTCTCCTATTATTTGTCAGTCTGAGGTTCTCAATTTGCATTTCTTTTATGTTTATTCCATTTTTTGTTTTACTCACAGACGCTCCCCTCAGGGAACAAACAGATCTTAAAAACAATGCTATGGATATAACTGAATCTGAACAGCACATTGCTGCCTCATCACTTTTAACAAGAGCTAATGAATTCACATCTGCTATTAGCTGACCCCTGGCTACTGATAACAGCTCTGGCACTGGAAATGTTCAGGTTAGATTAAGAGAAGCAGAAACACAGAATCCATTAAAAATACGTACTGGACACTAATAGATTGTGTATCCATCTCTACAGTGCTTTACAATGGTCTTAAGCTTAATGAGTTTGGGAATTTCAATGTTGGTGTTTTGTTTTTTTTTCCAGAGCAAATCAGCACGCTCACTCTTAGCCTTTTTCAAAACTGGCGGCTTCAGTGAGTGTGTTCAGAGGTTTAGAATAACAGCAAGAACGTAAATTTGCCTATTATGACAAGGGGTCTCACATAACAATAATATATGGTCAACTGAATACGATACAGCATCGACTACAATGCTCTGTCTATTGAGTTTAGATGCATGGTTGACCAAAGTATTTGTTACACATGCTTACATTATTCGTTTGAGTCTGTATGTGTGTAGTAACTTTAGTGTGAATGAAAGAAAGTGGGAAAGCGCTGGGTGTGTGTTGGGATATACAGCATTTGTTGCAGTGGCACTACAGACAAACTGCTCCCTGGATAGACATTGATTTTCACCCAATGGATCTGGCTGTTAGCAAACCTAATAGCTTGGTGGGTAATGGCTACAGGTTATGAATGGGCCCCTAAGTGCGGAAGTGTGGAGTGGATGGGAAAAAGAAAAAGAAAAGACAAAACAAATGGACGAAGGGTAAATATCACTGAGTAAAAAGTCAAAAATGAGGAATAATTAAGAAATTAGTAATAGAGAGAAGGTATACAAGACAAAAGACAGGGAGAGTTTAGGGAATGAAAAACTAACAAGCCAAGAACACTGAAGCTGAAGGGAAAAACAAGCACTAGATCAGTTGTGAGTGGAAACTAGAGACGCTATTTACCATTGCTGCTAATAGGTTTCAAAAGGAAGCAAGTTGTTAGCTAAATGAATGGGCCCTAAATGACACATTACCACGTTAAAGGCTGATTCCGCACATTGTTAGAGCTCTGACTTCTCAATGCATCATCAGTGCTGTGTACTAGTGTAAGCTTGCCAGGTCTGCTGAGTCAGCAAAACAGACACAAAAAAATGGACATCAGCAGAGGACCATGGAGAAATGCATTGCTTTAGAAGAAAAAAACCTGCAGGGGTTTTTGCTTTGGTTTAAGTTAGTTTATGTATGCAGTATTTGAAATTCTCCGATCTTCTCTTATGTAATCTAAAAAAGTGCAACTTTACCTCCAACAAACCATCTTTCTGAAAACATTAATTAGTCTGAAAGACATTCCAAACTATTTTTATATCACTTCCTTTTACATGAAAGACTTTCTTAGACAAGTTACAAGATCATGAAGGTTAACAACTTTTGTCCTTTTTATTAAATTAATCCAGAATTAACTATCAATGAATGTACATCATGTCAAAATTCAAATTGTGAGACAGCATTTGCTACATGTTTTCTTTTAAATAGGGCTGCACAATATGTCACAAATATATTGTCAACACAATATCAGTTTGTGAATTATTCATATTGCAAAGACTGTTTAGCCAACAATTATTGCACTCCAGACCTTTTACGTTAGACAACCTCTCACAGATGCACATGAGATACAAATAATGTCCTGTGACACGGCACACAAACCTAAAATAAAGGTCGCGGAGTCAAAGAAGGACTTGATATCAAAGAATGGAGAAAAAAAAGGCAAACCTCTCTTGAAATTGCCATCATAAGAATTTTCAGTATCATGCAATTCAAATCCCCCTGGAAAGGTTAAAAATTCCTCTTCAAATCTTACTTACAAATCATTAGATCCAGTAGTTGTGTTAGGGACATTAATTAGAGACATAATTGCTAAAAGTCACAGGAACTGGGCACAGCCTTTAGTCTGAAATCACAAAAAGTCTTGAGTCACTTGAAAAAGAAATATTAGCTATGAATAAGCTGCTAGGAAAAACCCCCACAAAGTTCTAAAAGAAAATATGCCTGCAAGAGCATAGACAACTTCAAAGTTTTCCCATTGCTTTGAGTCAGTGAACAGCTGCTGATAATATGACAAACACAACATAGGCGTGTCTGCAGTGAAACAGATGGATCATTTTATGCATTAGGAATACTCAATTTTATGGGAGGAAAAGTATTGGAGGCACATGGGAAAGGAATGATAAAAGCAACTGTGTCTGGGGCGTGCTGTGCTGGCGTAGGGGATAGTGCGACCCACATTTGGAGGCCGCCGTGGGTTCGATTCCCAGACCTTGCAACATTTGCCGTTGCACCCCTCTTCACCCCTCTCCTTCCCCCTTTCCTGTCAGTCTACTTTCATATAAGGGACACTAGAGCCCACAAAAGACCCCTGGAGGGGGGAAAAAAAAGTAACTGTGTCAGACTGAGGAAAGTCACAACATTCAAAGTAATGATGGATGCGGCTGAGAGGTGTAGAAGACTGTTTAAATGTATCAATCTGGTTCTAATTGTCAGGAATTTGTTATATACCCAATGGAATGTGGTAACTAAAATACATCTAAAAATCCAATTTAGTTTAAATAGATCATGATTGTACAAATGTATTACATAAAGACACTTCAGTCAGGATTGTTTCTCCCAGACACTAATAAAATTTCTTTAAAAAGAGCCATTTGTCATACCGAGTGCCATTCTGATGATTCCATAAAATTAAAGGCATATATCCACTTGAAAAATTAAGAAGTTTTAAAATTCTGTAAAATAACACACACATGCACAAGTATGTTGGCTCGGCTTCCAAGGTATCCAACATGTAGCTGCCTGTCCTATCTACCATTCCTGACTGATATTTTGAGATTTCTACTGGGAGTCTAAACATAAGTATGTCTAATAGACACATAAGTATTTCACAAATCTCACATCTTGCTCTTCCTAACAATAATTTAATACGGAGAAGTTTACCAAGGTGTTGGGCTAGTTTTAGCAAGCTTACTTTTCTTTTAAATACAGATCATAATTTGAATCACAACATATTTCAGTGTAGAAACTCTAAAAAAGCTGTTCTCCTTTGTCATTGATTTATTGCTTTGCTCTGAACTTTTAAAATTGTATAACTAGTGTTTCATCTCTGCTCTGACAAACAACTCTATGTACAAACCTTTTGCTAAATTCTCAATAAGCAAAGTCACTAAGTCACAACATTTTTTCAAACTATCTTTATAATTGACTGTGTTCATGCTCATAATGGTCCTGAAGATAATATTAAGATCATGATAGCTCAAGATTTCCTTACAAATGTATTTTCTGCTGATTTGTTTTAATGCATCAAATCAAATCTCTTATTTACATTTAGACATCTTTTTCGAACCTGAAAAATTATTTAGGGCATTGGAAAAAATTTCATATAGAAAGTTTCTATTTATTGTCAATACCTTTACAAAAGTAAATGATTTTTAGCTTAACAGCACAGGCCGTAAATCTGAAGGTCAGAAGGGAAGTTATGTAACCAACATCTGGTCACACATGTGCAGCTTTAAAAAAAAAAAAAAAAAAAAAAAAAAAAATCACTTGCCTACAGAGTGTTGTATTGCTAACAGTTTAACAAAACAGTAAGCGTGTACTTGTAAATAAAAGTACAAACTTTATTTTTCAAATCCAATTAACTGGCTCCAGTTGTAACTTAAAAAAGGATCCTGTAATAAAAGAGCAAGAAAATCAAATTTTTCATTTAAGAGTATTTCAAATTCCATGTATTTCAAATGAACAACGTCTTTGTCAGAATTTTCCTATACAATAGAAGACAATGAGTCAATTGAGTACCAAGAAGACAGCAATGGGCTCCTGTAGGAATAACTGTGCTGACAGACCTCCCACCTACTGCCAGAACAAGCCTCGGGTGCAGCTGAATGCTTAGGTCGGCTTTCTTCTGTGGGGCCAAACAAGGTCAGCAGAAAAAAAACAAAGTAGAAATCCCAAAGATCTTAAAAAGATGAATGTTTCAGTCTTAATAGGGGAAACATTGTTTATGGAAAAACAACTCTCCATTGCATTTGAGAATGTGGCACTTTCTTCTGGTTTAGGAATTTTTCCCAATAGCTGAATGTCAAAAATACTGAGGAGTGACAAACATAAGGTGAACACAAAAACACTGAACTTTTTTTTTTTAACCAATATGGATCTTTACCAACCTGGGTTTTTAAAAAAAATGTTTTTACCTTTGATGAGAATTTTGATAACTTATTAAGCATCTTTAAACAAAAATATTGACATGAGCTGTCTGAAGTAGTAGCTCATTTCTACTTTTATGACCCAAGGGAACTTGGAGTTGAGACATTTCAGATGACTCACAACCATCCAGCCTCAGCGCTGGTAGACATGCCAGTGCAGCTGATAACATTGGAGCTATTTGCTCTTGGGCATTCTTGTTGGTTGGAACTCATTATTCCCTAAGCTACAGCTGATTAAAGGCTTAATATTAATATTTTTGATGGCTTGAAAAAAGCAAAGCAATAAAATGTACAGTTTTAACATTGTGATGTGCACATCACAATGTTAGTGTCTATTTGTATAATCTAGCAAAGCCATAATCCATAATGAGCAACTGATACATGACATCTAGAATCCTTTCCCTTAATCGTTCTCACACAAGACAAATGTGAACAAAGATTCAAAAAAATGCTGTACATATGCAGATGACAAAAATAAACATTTAAATGAAATATTTTAAAAATAGAGTCAGCATCTAAAAATGTGCCAAAGGATAAAGCTTAAAAGAAAAAGAAAAATCAAGCTAATGTCTGAGGGGTGCCAAGAGTGTGGCTTTACATGCTGGCACATGTAACAACTTGGGAACAGTATACTGCAAAGGACTTTTTAAGTGTGTGTCATTCCCTCCTGCCATGCGCCCTACTGCCCATGGTGTAAACATCCTTGTATGAATTTCTAACGGTAAACAGTATCTGTAGCACTCATCCAGACAGAGCAAATAGAGAAGTGAAAAAGTCAAAGTAAAACAAAGCATAGTGCAATTCTTACACTTGGAAACTGAGAAAAATTAGGCAAATTCCACATTTGCAGTCCACAAACCATGTAAGGGAAATGGCAAGCATGTGGAAGTTCCCATTAATGCAATTTTTTGTCATACACACAAGGCATGTGTGGTGGCCGCTGGCATCTTACAACTTTTTGATATGTCTCTGCTTCCACACACCTGAGCCAAATAATCAAGTAATTAGCAGAACTCTGGAGAACTTGACCACATACTGAGGATGCAAGTCAACCATTTGAGGACTAAAATTTCAGACCCCTGATTTAAAGTATGTTCAACAAGCCAAGTTTTTTCTGATATTTATCTATTCTGAATAAAATAACTCAAGTGAGCAAAGAAAAGAAGCTAACTCTACTTAGCAGTTTCACACAAAAGATTTATCAATCAGAGTTTCGGTCAGTCTTGGTATTACATTTCTTGATACATGACATCTCAAATCCTTTCCCTTATTTAGGGCTTTTATACAAGTGCTAAATAACTCCAGCCGTTATGATGTTATTTGCAAGACAAACTACAAACTACTATTCTATGTCTGGGCCAAACAGGAAATTAGACTGAAATAATTCTATCCATTTTAGTCTTGCCCAATCACATGCCAGCACCTCAAATTCCCCTGGTGTTGTTAGTCTATTATTACTGGACTACAAAGGTGTCCTGTCGACACATTCATGTACACACACACACACATCATATTTCTACATATTTCATCTCATGTCACATGTACACATTTGCTCTGCACTGGGTTCTCTGTGGATTTGCCTTGAACCAGAATAATGGAAATACAAGAAGTATAATAGAAATGGGAAATTACCTACAGAAAGCCGTTCTACACATACACACACAGATATTGATGAGAAAAACAACTGGAATAACGGGAAAGCAAAAAGTGTATACACCACACATGCGTCTTTGGCCCTCCTTCATTCTGCCTGCATTTTTCTCTCTTCTTGTCAAACACCCACACACACACGGTGACAGAGGTGCGTATAAATGTTAAATCCATAGCTAACCAGGCCAGCCTAATAGACTCTTATTCCTCTGACGCTTTATCAGCTCAATCACACAAACATTCAGCCCCAAAATAATGGCCTTTCTGTTTGCTGCCTCTTGGTGTGTGCATGTGTGTGCCCCTCTATCTCAGAGCTGTGCTGCCCAGACCATGTGCACCGAATACAAATCGGTCAATAAGGACAGAAATGGCATTTGTTGGGTTTTTGAAGAACAACTTTTTTTATTCTTCTATTTAATGTACTGTCAGTCAAGTTGACTGCATAGATCTAAATATAATTTTAAGCTACCAATGAGAAAATATTTTCATATTAGGCACAAGCTAATTCCAACTTATCTTTGAGTCAAATTAATTCCGATGAGCAAGAGGTCAGAGATCCAATGATTGCGGTTCTCAAACCTGGTTTTGTCAAGATCTGTGTTGCCATTAGAAATATAAAAAGTAAATTCTCCACTGTCATGGAAAGATATACAAATTTCTATATAAACTCTGCATCTCTGCAAACATAAATAACCTGTGTGGTGTTCCTTAAGCCTTTACTGTGAGGTCATTTCAAACATCATGCATAATCAAGCAACTGTTAAATTACATTCCCATGCGTTTAAACATGACAAAAATTTTTTAAAGCTGCTTCCACCATTTCTCCTCTTGCCATTTATGTTGGCATATCTAAACAAAGTTTTATGTGGGCAAAAATGAGAGCAAACATACCAGAGTATCATGTATAGCTTTTAGGTTTGTGTGTAAAATCGAACTTATAGCATTCTACAAGTCTTAGGAGGGAATGTAGCAAATTACCATGGCGCATTCACAACCAACACCAAACATATTTCTAAGTATTTACATTCATAGACAGAAACTGTTAAGAATATCGGATCTTTCACCAGGGAACCCATTCAAGCTGAAACTTCTCCCATTCAGTGACAGGACTTGCATATATGCCAAATATTTAATGCATATTCCATATAGTTGAGGAGCTTACTTTAAGCAGTGTAGAGTTTGATATTTCAGTTGTTTCCTACATCCCAGGCTTAGTTTTGAAATAAAGTGACCAATACCTTTAAGAATATTTTTTAAAAGCTCTAGAAAGTAGTTCTAGTTTTCTCAAACTAAAGCTCAATGCTCAAACACCAAATGGTTACACACCATTTTTTAGATCGTGGTTTTCATTAACATTGAAATTCTATTCCTTTTTTGTTCTGTCCAAATTTATCCTAAACAATTTAAGAACTATGTGGTCAATATAAAACAGCTTTTCAACTCCATTTAGTCATTAATAGGTTTTCAATCAGTTTCTCAACGTTTAGACAAAAAAAGTATTTTCTGAATCTTTGTAAGATATATCTTGAGAACAGTTCAGGTTAATTTTGGGGCTGCTCTTAGCAAAATAGCTGGCTGTAATCTCAACACCACAAGGCAGTGTAACGTGACCTTTGTCAGGTCAAGGATCACAAATGTGATAGGTTAGAGGTTGCCTAATACTAAAGGTCAGGACACCAAGTAATTGCAGCTGTACACACAGAAAGAAATGCTTCAAAAAATATCCAAAGGCATCCGTCTATTATATTTGTTTCTGGGACACAAACCCATATTGTTTAAAGCATACTGAAACCATGTGTTGAACACAGATGTTGTAGGCAAGGGAAATGGTCATTTCCAGCGGTTCTTTTAAAGCCAGCTGGTATCAATACACAATTTCAAAGACTTGGAGGAAACCCAGTTCTAAGAACAAACCGCAGCTTAAACCTTCTTACAACACAGTGGCCCACAGCAGACATGCAAACAAGCGCAGAAGAATGTCTCTCTTGGAAGGCAGACCATAAAGTTGTGTGATGTTGGTGAAAGTCTGGTTGAGTCACTTTTTTAATTATGTTTGAGGGTATAATCTGTTACAGAGATGCGTCTTCAAAATTATTCAGTCACAATTTAATCCCACAGAAAATATTACAGCTAAAATATTTTTTTTATTCCTCTAGCCATAATAAACCAATCAAATAAAAGTTAACTATAACCCCTTAAAGTTTAGTATTCTTCTTTAAAATACACAGTTAAGCTTTGGTAGCCAACAGAAATAAAACTCTACATAGGAAAGTCTGTCAAAGCCAGCATCAGTTAGTCATTAATGTTAGGTGGTTTATAGCAAAAGGCAGCTTTTCTATGTCTGGAAATTGACTACTACCTTTTAATTAAGATCATAAACCACATCTTAACTGACTGGAAACTTGTATAAAACTTATGAGAGCAATTAACTTGTTTGAAACAGAACTGATCTTGTCTTATTTGAAAGATAAATATCTCAGCAATCATAAAAACTTTATGTCTGCCCAAGGCAGACTACTTTCATTCAACATCGACAACTGACTAAAATTATGCAGGCTCAAAAAATGGTGAATAATTTCTAATTTAACTCCAGAAATTAACAACACATATAGAATTAGAAAATCCAAGCTACAACGTGCCATGTATATTGACAAGATTCAAGTCCTGCACTATGTATCAAGCAAGATTATCATGTATGATAGAAAAAATATATGCATTTTGAAGTGCCCTAGTATAAATTCAGATTTTAATCTACATCAGTGCTGTGGTGTGACTAAAACCAGCTATTTATGCTCCAAACCCCTTTGTTCTGAATACATTTAAAACATTTCTACAAGGATGAGTGGATCAAAATTCCTCCTCACTGGAAGATTTGTTGCTACTTATCACAAATACTTATCAGGTTTACATCTTCCCATTAAGCCAGTTTGTATCTCCACTTTATCAACTCAGCTTACAATGGAAGCTAAAAACTATGCTTTATTCCCCAAACTTCTGAATTTCTCGAGCCCAGAGAAAGAAGTTAGTCCAAACTAAATCCAACAAATAGAAAAACAAAATAAAAAATAAAGCTGGGGGGTGTTTGTCTCGCTGTATGGCTCCCTTTGAATTGTCTGGGTCAGACAGATTTCTCCTGTAAAAGACAGCTTTGCTCTCAGTGTGCTCACTGTGGATAAACAGAGGTTTTGAACTGAAGTGATTTAAGTAAGAACAAAACAATAGGACCTCCAGAACTGATGGGGAAGAAGGAGCAAGGCAAACAATCCCAGGCTAGGCACAGAGCTCGGCTACGGCCGCAGAGGTTGTCAGCAGTACTCCTACACAGGATGAAAAGAAGACAGTGAAGGGGTGGTGGAGATGAGGGGCAGGAGGAAGGATGAATAGTGGAGGGGGGAAAAGTGCTTACAAGTGCTGCATGCTTTTAGAGTTAGTGCACTTTTAAAGAAAATAAACATATTTATGCCAATCACAATTTCATCTGTCAGTTGTTTTTGTCTGATTGAATATTTAACATGTTTTTGGTGCAAAAAGGGAGGGTGAGGAAAAGAAGAAAACATGGAGGAAATTGAGGGGAATAAATGAGAAGTGGAAAATGAGAGCAAACGGGAGGCCAAGGAATGAAAGGGGAGAAGAAAAAAACAAGAGATGAGTGATAGGAAAGAAAGTGTCAGACACGAGAGGAAAAAAGGATTTGGCGATGCAGAGGAGGGGTATCTGTATGTCTGTGTGCGTCTTTCTAGGGGGGCTCATTATTGACACCATGTGTTACCACAGGAAGCCCTCTAGGAAAATATAAGCACCCCAAAAGATCAGACAGGGGGAATGGCATAGAAAGATGAAGAGGCGGAGGTCACTCCAAACTCTTTGCAGCTGCAGACATTTGTGTGTTTATGTGTGTAAGGGTCAACAGTGTCTGTTTTCTCAGCGGCACATCTGTATGTCAGGCATACCGCGCTGCAGCAGCGAGTTCACGGCATCAAATCCCACAGCCGACATAAAGATCTGTCCGTCTGCTTAACAAACCTTCCATCCTTTGTAGGCATATGAATATTTAAAATACCTCTAGTCTGCTGGGCTTGATGGGATTTTGAAAGTAGATCTGCTCAGCTTCAGCAAACAGACTTAACAACCAACATCTGTTAAATATTGTTTTTTTTCTGGGAGGGGCAAATTTTGTTGTAATACAAATGATGCGAACAAGGCATCTGCAAGGATCAGGAAATGTAGCAACTGCTTACTACAGATTACATAAAAGTGATTAGCAATGCATTATTAATAAAAAAAAACAATAAATAAAGGTTCTAGTTTGAAGGACATTTCAATAACTGTACAATTACAATGTTAATTTTGTTAATTTGCTATGAATTTCAGATATTCCAAAAAAAATGAGAAATGTTACAATCATTGATATTTATTTCCTCTTCTGAACTTCGAAACTAGTAACAGTTATGTCTCCCATGATTGCTGCGTTTACTATACTGTTGTAACCCACACATATGACAAAACATCATGAGGAGGTTATTTCACAGGAGCTCGACTTGGTGTGCCTTGAAAACAAATGTCCTGCAACCGTGAGACAGCTCATCATCTGTTGAATTAATGCCAAGCATTTTACTCAGATAGTTGCCATGCTGCTGTGGACAGTGATCTGAAGCTAAAAGCGAAATGGACAATGATTGCCTTCGGGACATAAAGTGCTGCAAAATTTTTCATCGGATTGGTTTCTGTACATGCTCAGCGAGTTTTAACTGTTTGCAAAGGCATTTGGCCTTAAAAGTTCCAAGAAGTTTCTTTATTATTTGTGCTTTACTTTTCAAAGTATGCTACCAAGTAAACTAAAAGTAAATTGTTGCTGCAAAGTAATTTAGGAGTACAGCCGCTGAAGATGTGTGAAAAAATTTGAAACGGTCGCAGGAACGAAACCATCATACTCCACTGCTGCAGTTATTCAGAGTAAAGATGGGTAATTTTGTCCAATTCAGCAATGTCAAGTACAGGTTGGAGAACCATAATATGGGATGAGTTTGTAAGAGGCCATTTTTTGGTGAAGGTAGCAGGTTTTGCTGGGTAAACATTACAATTTGTTTATCTTCTATTTCTTTATAAATGCTATGCAAACACATGGAATAATTTATAAGCCATATGTATCCTAAATGTGGAATCTAATTAAACCTACCTGGTTGTTGCACCTTCACCCGAAAACACTCATTAAATTTATTTTTCAAGTTCAATATTGTTCCCAGCAAATCCATCTCACAGTAAACAGTTTTTTTGCACAACACAAATGCACATTCCCTTATACAAACTCGCAAAAACACACCCACAAGAACCCGCACACACACACCCTCGCACTTACCAATTCATCAACTCATGCCCTGTTTCTCTCTGTGTCTAAGCCCATCGTGGAATGGAGCTGGGCAGAGCAGCTATTGTGTCCCTGGTAGAATTAACTATTGATTTTCTCCTCAGCATTATCAATGCTATTCTGACAACAAGACAGCCAGGATACACACACAGTAGCACATACACATGCACAGACCCGGATTATATTTTTTTTAAAAAGAAAAAAGATTTTGCTTTTTAGGAGAATGAACTGTTTCACCAGAAAGGGCCATAAGTAAACTAACACCATGGTGTTGCAATAAAGCCAACAATCTGCCACACATTGATAGAAGCAAATAAGCACATTTCCAAAACACACCGCAGCAAACCTTTTTTTAAGAGCTGTAGTACACATGAAGGGCTACAACAAAGCCCTTCAAAATGGAAGACAGTTGATGTATGACAAGTTGAAACTACAATCAGATGAAGTTTGTATTCGTAAGTCTCTAAAAAGCTGCATTGACTTTACACTAATTACATTAAAAAACTTGAATATTAGATTTTGGTAATCTAATTTCAGAACTTATTTGAGAAAACAATATTTCCAGCAGCTTTAACTAAATTTACCAAATCAATATTAAATATATAAATAGTAAATATGGGTTGCTAAAATGACTGTGCAACAAACTTTGTCAACAGTGTTCCTCTTATAGAGTTGTAATAACAAAATTTAATTTTTCTAAGATATATCCTATTCTGTTTTTATCAACAACTAAACCAGGATAGTGTTTTGCTAAAATATATGAATTGCATAAAGCATAAATAAAGCAATTTTCTAAATACCATTTAACAAAGAGGACCATTTATCTAATCCCCTCTTTGAAATAGTAAAAGAAACACAAACTTGTCACTTAGAGTAGATGACCAGTGTGTTTACTGTAAAAGTCAGAAAATGTCCACAAGAAGATAGTTGTTCATTTAAACTTGTCAATGTCTACAGTCAAAACAATATAAAAAAAATGTTAAAAGCAAAAAACACTGTGCCAAACTTATTTTCAAACAATGCATCCATGGCTGCCTGAAATAGAACTGCAGAAAAAAGTGGCATCTCAGGGTCACCGGTCACACTATCCCAATGCCAAACAGTTTTATGGGAAGCAGAATAGGAAAAACATTTTCTGCTTTACCAGCACAAAAATAGAAAGGTGAATTTAGCTAACAGTGAATAGGTCTTCAACTGAACCCATGTGCTGTTGTCCGATGACTGATACTGAACTTTATGGCAGTAAACACCTCAAGTGTGTCTGGAGTGAAGAAAAGGATGTTATAAGGGTCGTTTATACACATAGGGCAAGTAATCCGAATGACCAGTAATGTTGATGGTCTATTTTTTTTCTAAAAGCTCTGAATAATAGACTCATGCAGCTGAAGTTTAACTGCATGAGTTTACATCATCTGTCCAGTGTCCTTTAGTAAGGACAAATATTCAAACTGAAGTCAAGATAATTAACTGCATGTAATCCTTCATCCTGACCACAACCTAACTGTCAGCAGATGTAAAGCACCAGTTCAAATTAGCACCTGGCTAATTTTAGCAGGTGAAAAGATCCTCTAATATCCAAGCATTTAAACAGCTGTTGGTGTTTGTGTGATCAATGTCTTTGACACAATGTCATTGGTGATATGTTTGCTGCCTTGAAGCAAAGGAGACACAGTAAGACTTGTTTGTGCAGCAACCATGCAACATACAAATTCAGAATGTTGTGACTGTTCAATTTTATTCACTTTTGGCTTGAATTCTGGTAACTACAACTTATACAATTGGGTTAAATGTAGCAAAACAGTCACACTAATCATTGCAGTACAAATTAAAAGGTGGAAGAAAGAGAGTTCACAGAATTCTGCATTTAGACATAACAATCACTCTGTCTCCCAGATTTGTTTTTGTGTAAAGGTTAAAACAAGGCTAAAAAAGTCTAAGGGCTCATCAACAACTTTATGCATTCAAATTCAGTCACCAATTCTCAACAGTTCTTAATTTCACATCTTAGAAACATACACTGAAATTAACACGCCTTAAAAAAATATCTAATACAACTAAGCTGGATTTACATCATGTTCACTGCATGACCAGTGTTTTATCCACAGAAAGGTCAATTTTGCCAAGCAAATCCTGTGAAAGAAGGAAAAAAAAACAAATCATCGTATCACTCTGTAGATGTGATTATATTAACATATGATAAACGTCAACAGGGAAATCAGTTTTCCCAGCCTTCCTAATTCTTTGCCTATTGCATAGTAAGGCTTCTGAGGGAAGTGGATATTATGAGTAAGTTACATGGTTTTGCCAAATAAAATGTTGATTTCCCAGTTGATTCACAATCATTTCACACACAGACATTTACATTCATTTTGAGCATTTTAGTTTGAAAAAAACAACATCGACACTTAAGCATAAATACCAGTGCATCAGAAGCAAATCAAAAACCTATTCTGGTTAAAATGATGATAAACCCAGGAAAATCCCACAGTTTCTAACCAACTCCTCCCACCTACTTGCAATGGAAAAAGTCCAATAAACTGTGGAAGCAGGTCTACCCACACACACAGTCAGTAAATGAAAGAGTAAACTCAATAAGACTGAAGCACACTGGATTAAGTAGAGACCCTACTGGACAGTCTTTGATTATCCCTCCTGCAATGTTAGTGCAAAGCTCAGGAGGAGCGTGGCAAATGTTGTGTTCAGACAGCAGGGAAGCGGGGGTTTGTCCCGTCAGACCGTCACTTCTCAAAGCCACACACAAAAAGAGGCTTGTAAAAGCGCATGTGGGGTCATTGTGACAGAGTAAAAAGCTTAATGACCCCATCTCTTAAGACTGTAGGACAGTTAAAGGCTCTTCTAGTTTCCTACCACACTGTACGTAAATCTCCTCCCACAGATATCAAAGTTGGAATATCTGGTCTCGAAATAAAAACAAGACATTTAGTAAATTTCAATAAACATTTAACACCACCAATAATTAAAAAACAGAAATTATCGGCCAACAAAACCAGAGCAAATATATGACAGAGAACAAAGTTAGAAAAGCTTTCATTATAATTTGGATCCTTGCAGTTTTATTATACCACAAGTTTTATCTCTATGTCATCATCTCTCTTAAAAACTTCATCCTCTCCCTTAGTTCCTCTGGACCATCCATTTACCCACTTCATCTATCCTTCATTAATGTCTCACCCAATGTCTAACAACTCTTGAAGACCACATCTTCCTTTCTCTTTCAGACCTGGGCCTCCTCCCCCTCCTTTTTTCTTCTACTGATTATCTCCTGGTGTCTGTCTGAGCTCCGTCGCTGACAGAGAGCATGCCTGGTTGACACGCCTAGTAATGAGGCTGCTAACACAGATGGCCTCTCCCGCCTTCTTCTCTCTCTCTATCTCATTCACACACACACCCACACAAGTATGCAGAAACGCTCCTATACTGATGGCTGCCCCCCTCCGTCTCCTCCGCAGGAGGTCCACAGCACTCCTGGGTTAAACACAAACAGGGGATGTTCTCAAGAAGATAAATAGAAAAAGGCATGGCAAGCAATACCTAGTTCTAATCAGTTTGGAGACAGACAACACCACCAAATTCTCCCTAAGCATGGAAATAAACTCAATAATCAATTATATCTTCATGACCAGTTATAAGTAGAGTTAGAAAATAATGTTCTTCTAGGAAAACTTAGATCCTGGCTTATACACAGGAGGGGGTTAGACCAAAGCATGTGCAGTGCTAAATCAGGACCAAGCCACTGCCTGCTTAGCACATTTTTCTGTTAAAAAAGGAACCGAGACTTGCCATTGTCTTCCTATACAATTTTTCCTGAGAAAATTAGGGATGTCTCTTTTGTCTTATTGCACATTTTGGGACCAGAGATGTCTGCTCCATCTTCAGACCATATTGTTGTGACAGTGATGTAGAATTTTATCCCAGAAACAGAAAAACATAAATCCAGATGACATTTTTCTGCCATGCTCGCTCAGATAGTTACGGACTTTTCTGTAAACTGAAGCGGAATCCAACTCAATATCAGACAAATTTTATAACAGCGTATCTGATTTTTACTTGAGGAAACACATTAAAAATATGACCTTCAAACAACAGAATTTCTTGCTATGCTCTGTGGTGTTTTTTTTTCTTTTCTTTTCCATCTCAGCTGTCACTCCTCATCTTTAACCAGGCTCTATTGCTCATTTTTCATTGTTGACAATGTCACGACCCAAACACGCAGAAATACACCCAGACACGCCCTATAAAAGAGCAGTCGTTCTTTCTGGTTCATTTCATGGCACGATTTGTTCCACAAGTAGATTAATCAATTCAAATCTCATTCCTTACTCATTTGAGGTTATCAAATTCTTTACACATTTAGTTTTTTTCCCCCAAGTGTACTAAAAATTCTATCTTTTACAAACAGAAAAGATTAATACTGGAGTGTCGTGATCTTGGGTTGTTTGAGTTGGTTTTGGGTTTGTTTAGTCTGTGTTCCTCTGTCTCTTTCTTTGATTAGATTAGTCTGGTTTCTTTTTTGATTTTAGTTCAGTCCTTAGACATTCTAGTTTATTTATTGTCTCTCGTTATTCTTGGTTACTTTACTTTAATTATGTTTCTTAGATCTTGTTATTCTTTAGTATTAAATTTATTTTCTAGTTAACTATGTACTCTCCCTCACCCCTTGAGTCACTTCCTCTTTCTCTTTTCTCAGCCTGCCTTCTCTCTCTCCCCTCACACCTGCAGCCTGTTAGCTCATCAACCCAGGTTTTTTGTTCAGTATTCAATCTCCCAGTACTTAAGCACCTCTTCTCCTCTTACTCCTTGCTGGCTCCTCTGTTACCTCCCTGTTTCACACCATGTGGGGCAACACACGGGGCCTTGCTGGTTTTTCTCTGTGGATTATGTTTTTTGTTCTGCCCTGGCTCCCCATGGTTTTTGAAAGTTCATATTTTCATCCTTTTTATTAAAATCTTCAGATTCACTTGACAACTCAGCCTCCCTGCATATTGATGCAGTACAGCCTCCTCATGACACAGAGAGCTGTTTATTGTTAGGATTTGTGGATCTTGGACAAAGAAAAGCTGTTATCCTCTTATATATAAAAAGAAAAGGATAGTGACAAAAAACAAATACAGCAAAATCAAGGCAAAGGCTGGATGTACATTTTATTAACAACATAAAACTGGAAATATCTGGAAAACATCAAATGTGCCTTAGTTTTGTTTTGAGTTTTTATAAAGAAATGAATACTTTTAATTTCTTTATAAAAAGGGACAGAAAGTATGTATAGATGGATTAAATCATAACTATAGTTTGCAGACAGAGAACTACAGTGTTGGGACGTTAACCACATGTTTTACACTTTTGGGTAACTTATGTTTCATGGACAACATTATTCCTTTTTAAGTTTTATCTTCTCTTGACAAACCAGTGCCTCTTTGCCCTCTGTTTGATTGCACCGAAACTATATGTCTGAACAGTTGTAGTTCATATCACCCTACAACAGCATGAATATGGACAAAAATCACAGGAATTACCCAGTAAGGAACACAAAAGGACTGCACCCACCTATGCCAACACTTCTTTAAACTACTGCACACAAGCAGACTCAAAAGCTGTTTTCCCCCAGAGCATTTACTGCTCTATATCAAGACACAATGCTGACAGCCAAACAACAAAACCACAAAATTTTACATCGCATCTGTCCATTAATTTTAGTCAATACCAACGCAATAAAAAATAAACATTGACTAATACTGTATATACAGACATCATAGTACTTGTGCACAATTTAGTCTTTGCGTGTATAGTAATGAACCTAATCTTATTGCTCTACACATTTGTGTGGATTGTACCAACATTAAATCTATTCTTATGAATAGCATACTGCTACTTAATTTTATGTTACTTGTTGCGTGTGCTCCATCTACAGTGATGTAGATTCAAGGTCTGCCAAATGAGCAAAGTGGCTCTGTTAGTGTAAAAGTCAGATTTTCTGATTACTTTACGTGGTTAAGACTGTTATAGACTGTACATATAACACTGAAATTTCTTCCCCACATGCTCAGGTGATCATAAAGTATAGAGAAGAAAAACAAGATAACATATCAACAACACTGTAACACTATAATGGATGTAAGGGTGCACATCCATTATACCACTCTCTGTTACACTTGTTCTTTATAACATTGTAAATCCATTTTTTTCTGTACATTTAGACAGAGACTATATAAAACTCATACTTTTAGATGCAACAATCTATGTGGTAATTCTTTCCTCCCCACTGTCACCACATTGCATTGACACAACACAAGCACTTGTGCTGCAAGTCTGACTGAATACAATCTTGAATTTATATGTGGCTAAATAAAAATAATTTTTTTTGTAAAGAGTCTTTAGATACCCTGAATTGAATCCTTAAAAATTTATATAACATAGATTCAAGATTTTTTACTGCGGTGTCAGATATCAGTATTAAATCACAATGACATAAGAAGTCTAACACTCCAACATTTAACAAAAAATGTTACTTACTAAATAACAGGTGCCTTTTATCTTATGCTATACTGCAGGATAAATGAATGGATAGTATTAAAAAGTTAAACTTGAAAGACTGAGTAGCCTAATCGTTTTCCAGCTGCAGTCTAAAGCAGCCAAATGACATTTTTCTGCCTCTTATCACCAGAGGATCTTTAAATGTTCATGATGCAGAAAGGTTCAAGCACTCAACATAATTTATGGCTTTAGAAATAACACGTCTGTCTGTAATCTCCGACTTCTCAAACAGAGCAAACAAGCAGGCCAAAATCTTTCTGCAAGTCCTTCTGGCTCACATGTGTTCCTGTGTTTATTGATAACGGGAGTTTCATCTGATCCCATTTAAAACTTTGCCGTGGGACTTGGTGTACGTGGAGATGTCGTAATTCGGCTATACACAAATGGAAAAGCCAGATCAGGGGAAGTGCTTTTCGTAGGTCTGTGTCAGATATTGAGTCGGTCTTTTAGCTCTAAAGTAGAGTTCGGGCCATGAACAAGGACCCCTCTGTACGACACCGAGCTCTGGATGTCACTCTTAAACAACAACAGCGGCGGCTATTGGAGCATCGATTACCTATCGTTCTCTGGTGACTCACCTCTCTGCTGGGTATGGCAGCATTGCCATAGCAACGCGTCGATAAGCACCAGTAGGGAAAGAAGTAGTACTCGATCCATCTCGCTCTGTGTGGTTTGATGCCCTGCTGCGCGCCACGGAGTGCGCGCCGTCCTCTCCGGCGCTTTGGTGTTGAATGACACAGAAAAGTTTCACACAAGTTGAGCCAAACTTTTCCTGCAGGCCTCCTCCTTTTCTCTCTCCTCCTTCCTCCTCCTCCTTCAAAAATAGTGCAGAGAGATGGATGGATATGAAGATGGATAGACATTAAAACCTCTTAAGGTGAGACGGGCACTAAAACATGGCATCTAAAAGGGTCCTAAAAAGTACATCAGTGCTTTTTTTTTTTTCTTAAACAGAGCTTGGAGATAAAAGCCTCAATACTACAAAGCAAATAAAATATTACATCAACTCCATTCTGGTTAATACAAACAGAGCAAACAACGGGGGGAAAGTAGATGTGGAAAAAATCTATTTGTGCGCAGAACTACTTAGAAGCATGAGAAGTTTTTGTCCTGCTGAGTCCTGTTAGCTACATACACTACTGTTCTATGGCTCCTCCTGCTGCCCTGCACAACTCACCACACTCTGGGGCAAAACATGGACACCTATTAAAACACAGCTGGATGCTGCTATGAAGTGTTAAGTGAAGGAAAACAACAAATAGCTTGGTTGTGTGTACAGCATAAATTATACATGTAGCTCAAAACATGAATTCCAAGCACTCTGTGTTTTGCACTAAAGATATTAATGTATTTATGTTGCAAAGCAGCACACAAGACTATAAAAATCAATGTTTATTCACCTGGAGAACAGATTGCATAGAAGATGCAACAGTGACATGGTCAATGAGTTGGCAATTCAGCAAAAGCATTTTTGTATTTATTGAGCAAGCTTTAGGTCCTTGAGCATCTGTAGTAAGAATGTTCCATTTTCTGTAACTCTGTAGTTAAAAGTGCGGACTATTCTGCAGTCATCTGGGGAAGCAGCAGCATCAGAACCAGTCACTTAAAAATGCTGAACAAGCTAATAAAGACGATTGGCTCTATTGTGGGAGAGGTGATTAATCACAGAAAAATGGTTCACAAAATGCTAGCCATTATAGAAAACACTTAACATTCACTTTGGGTCGTAATCTGACAACAACGTGTTCTGTGAGAAGTTTCTTCAGCACGGACCACTGCAGGAGATCTTTTCTGCCCAGAGCTAAGAAGCACACTAATTTTGTTTTGCTTCCAATTAGACAGACTTTCCTGCAGTCTTTAAAGCATCTTTACCTCTCCAGGCTTTCAGAAGGTCTTTAAAAGTTTTAGATTTTACGTGGGTTTATCAGTCCCAGGTCGGTATGGTGTTTTAAGATTACCAAAATACAGGCAGGGGCAGAGTTAACGCAAGTTAAAAAACGGTTTAATGACAATATTTGAAACTTACTAATACAAGTCCAAAATCCACATTCCAACTATCACCACAAATACAACAACAGTTAAGCAGACCACCTGGCAGATCCAGTAGGCTACTGAGAGAATGAAGCAACAAGTGATATAAAGGGTGATTACTAAGGCTGAACACCGGTGGAATTAATTACTGTTGAAACAGACAATCAAATGATGGAATGTAATATGAGGCCTGATAATAAGAAGCTAGCTCGGAGAAACAAGAAAGCAAAATAATAATGAAGCAGAGTATGACTCAACAAAAGTGATAGCCCTTTAAAAGGACAAATGTAAGAGAAGAAATGATCACAAGATGAAATCAGTGCGCTTTCACTTACTCTCGTATTGAGTGTAGAGAAGAGCGCACTAGTCCCCCTAGTGGACTCTTTTGATTATGGCGCCAACGCACCCCTCTACCAGACAAAGGACCCAACTACATTCTTTGCACACCCCAAACCAAACTAAATTAATGCAGATAATCAAAACAATTAGATCTAATATTAACGAGATCAAATGAGTATTATACTCTGCAACAAAAGCATAACTCAAAGTGTGAAACAAAAATGTGACCAAGACAGCAGAAGACTGAAGTACCAGAAAACAGGAAGTACATAAAACGCAGAGCACAAAGAAATCAGACCACCAAAATAAAACAATAAATGTTTTAGCTGTTCCTAGGACTGTGCTCTTCTGGACGCCTTGATTGTTCGCACATACAGTAGAAACCAGAAGTTTACATAAACTAAATAAAAATATACTTTTAAAACAGACCAAAAGTTAGAATTACCAAACTTATTTATATGGTAAAATATTTTTCTGTCAAGTTGTGGTATTTTTAGTATTTTCTGTTATTTTGAAATGGTAACAAAATAATTATTTCCCGTTATCTACTACACAATTAAGTAGTCTTAAAAATGTCTCAAAGATTTAAAGGACCAAATTTGGTAGTTTAACAAAAACTTATGGGGCGTGCTGTGGTGGCGTAGGGGATAGCGCGACCCACACTTGGAGGCCCTGAGTCCTCGAAGCGGCCGTCGTGGGTTTGATTCCCGGACCCGACCGACACTTGCCGCATGTCTTCCTCCCCCTTTCCTGTCAGCCTACTGTCATATAAGGGACACTAGGGACCACAAAAGAATCCCTGGTGGGGAGAAAAATAAAAATATATATATATATGTATAAAAAAGTAAATTTCAGTTAAAAAAAATAGTACCAACAAAGAAGGATTTGTTTGACTTTTTAGCACCAAAATTTAGAAAATAAAATAATGATTTGAAAGTTTTGAATACATCTTTATACTAAAATGTAAGATTTTGATTGACTATTTTCATGAGCACATGCAAAGGCTTTTTTTTCCATCGACTGCCTCTTTGAGTGTAAACAAACCTGCTGTGAAGGCTATTAAAGCTGTTTAGTCCTTCACTGCTGAAAGCACAGGCATATTATAAAGTTACAGCTCAACAACCTGTCAATCACGGTGTATGAATGCCTTATTTGAAAACTTTTGGACCCACATTGTCTGCAGCTATGCGTGCGTGTGTGTGTGTGTTTGGATGAACATATCTATTCAAATGTGAGTGTGTCATGAAGTGGTGTGTTGGTGGCGGTGAGGCAAACGCAGTAGACCCAGATGAGGTGAGAGGAGTTTTAATGAATGATATAAATAAACAGAAAACACAGTCCACAGACCTGGCAGCACTGCTGAGCGGGAGGCTGAAGCTCACTACAGGTAGCAACAGGCGATACGAGGACTCGACATACACAGACTGAAAACGGACGAAGCAAGACGTACACTGACTGACACTGACGTGACGTAGACGTAGACAAGGATCCGACGAACACAGACACACACAGGTGACGCTAAATACACAAGAGGGTAATCAGGGAACGAGACACACCTGGGAACTAATCAAGGGAAGACAGGACAACACGGAGACTCAGACACACAGGAAACTTCAAAATAAACACAGGAAAACACAGAACACAACAGTACCCCCCCATTACGGGGGGGCTCCCAGACGCCAAAAAACTTAAACACAACATGGGTGGGTGGTGGGTTGCTGGAGGGGGGGCCAGAGTCTATGGAAAAAGAACGAAAAACAACCTATCAAATAGGCGGAGACACGAGGGTCCAAAGTCCAAAAAACAAAAACAAAACAAACCCAACTGGGTGGGTGGAAACGCAGGAAGCGGGAGCCACGGAGGAGGTCAGGGGGCCGACCTCGGCGCAGAAGCGGGAACCACGGAGGAGGTCAGGGGGCCGACCTCGGCGCAGGAAGCGGGAACCACGGAGGCGGTCCGGGGGCCGACCTCGGAGCAGGAGGCGGGAACCACGGAGGCTGTCCGGCGGCCGTCCGCGGCGCAGGAGGCGGGAACCACGGAGGCGGTCCGGCGGCCGTCCGGCGCAGAGGCGGGAACCCACGGAGGCTGTCCGGCGGCCGTCCAGCGGCGCAGGAAGGCGGGAACCACGGAGGCTGTCCGGCGGCCGTCCGCGCAGCGAGGCGGGAACCACGGAGGCTGTCGGCGGCGTCCCGCGGCGCAGGCGGAACCACGGAGCTGTCCGGCGGCGTCCCGCGGCGCAGGCGGCGAGAACCACGGAGGCTGTCGGCGGCGTCCAGCGGCGCAGGCGGGAACACGGAGGCTGTCCGGCGGCCGTCCGCGGCGCAGAGCGAGAACCACGGAGGCTGTCGGCGGCCGTCCGTGGCGGCGAGTCTCTAGGGCCGCCGCAGGCGGCGAGGCACAAGGAGTCTCTGGGGCGCGCAGGCGGCGGCAGGAGAGCACAAGGAGTCTCTGGGGCGCCGCAGGCGGCGACGAGAAGCACAAGGAGTCTCTGGGGCCGCCGCAGAGGCGTGACGAGGAAAGCACAAGAGTCTCTGGGGCCGCCGCAGGCGTGAGTCTCTGGGGTAGGAGTCTCGGGAAGCACTAGGAGTCTCGGGAAGCACTAGGAGTCTCGGGAAGCACTAGGAGTCTCGGGAAGCACTAGGAGTCTCGGGGAAGCACTAGGAGTCTCGGGAAGCACTAGGAGTCTCGGGAAGCACTAGGAGTCTCGGGAAGCACTAGGAGTCTCGGGAAGCACTAGGAGTCTCGGGAAGCACTAGGAGTCTCGGGAAGCACTAGGAGTCTCGGGGAAGCACTAGGAGTCTCGGGAGGGGGGAAGCACTAGGAGTCTCGGGGAAGCACTAGGAGTCTCGGGGAAGCACTAGGAGTCTCGGGGAAGCACTAGGAGTCTCGGGGAAGCACTAGGAGTCTCGGGGAAGCACTAGGAGTCTCGGGGAAGCACTAGGAGTCTCGGGGAAGCACTAGGAGTCTCGGGGAAGCACTAGGAGTCTCGGGGAAGCACTAGGAGTCTCGGGAAACACTAGGAGTCTCGTCGCCCGGCTGGAGCGGCGGCAGGCAGGCTCAGGTGCGCCCGGCTGGGCGGGCAGGAACGGCTCGGGTCGCCCGGCTGGAGCGGCGGCAGGAACGGGCTCGGGTGCGCCCGGCTGGAGCGGGCAGGAGCAGGCTCGGGTGCGCCCGGCTGGGCGGGCAGGAACGGTGCGCCCGGCTGGAAGCGGCGCGGCAGGAAGCGGGCTGGTGCGCCCGGCTGGAGCGGCGGCAGGAAGCGGGCTCGGGTGGCGGAAGCGCTGCTGGGCTCCGGCCGCGAAGCGCTGCTGGCGGCTCCGCCGCGGAGGTCTGCTGGCGGCTCCGGCCGCGAAGCGCTGCTGGCGGCTCCGCCGCGAAGCGCTGCTGGCGGCTCCGGCCGAAGCGCTGCTGGCGGCTCCGCCGGAAGCGCTGCTGGCGGCTCCGGCCGCGCTGCTGGCTCTTCAGGCGACGGAACGGGGTGGTGGATCGGGAGGACAGAGTCTTGGGTCTGGGAGGCAGCGGTTCTCCAGCCATGACAGCATACGCTGCCTCACGCTCCCACTCTGCCTCCCTCTGCAATGCCACCAGCTCAGGAAGCGGAAAACGTGGAACCCAGTAATCCAGCAACAGACCCAACGGATGGCGAATCCAAGCCGTTTGTCGCCCGTCTGGCTTGGCCATGGCAGCCTCATACTCCCGTATGGTCTCCAGTAATTCCTGCATTTCATCTGGGTCCATGGTGGTTTGTGCGTGCCTCACCGTTCAGCTTGGTCGGATCCTTCTGTCATGAAGTGGTGTGTTGGTGGCGGTGAGGCAAACGCAGTAGACCCAGATGAGGTGAGAGGAGTTTTAATGAATGATATAAATAAACAGAAAACACAGTCCACAGACCTGGCAGCACTGCTGAGCGGGAGGCTGAAGCTCACTACAGGTAGCAACAGGCGATACGAGGACTCGACATACACAGACTGAAAACGGACGAAGCAAGACGTACACTGACTGACACTGACGTGACGTAGACGTAGACAAGGATCCGACGAACACAGACACACACAGGTGACGCTAAATACACAAGAGGGTAATCAGGGAACGAGACACACCTGGGAACTAATCAAGGGAAGACAGGACAACACGGAGACTCAGACACACAGGAAACTTCAAAATAAACACAGGAAAACACAGAACACAACAGAGTGGGGTTATAACTCAGAACCTCACAACGCATGAAGGCAGAGTGTGTTGGAGCCAAGGTTGAAGATGGGGTCCCCTCTCCGGGGTCGAAGCCCTGGCCAGCCCTGGAGGGTAGTTTGGTCTTTGTTGGGACGGGCCGTGTCAAGATTAGTCAGGGATCGGACAACAAGGTAAGTCACAACTTGATGGACATTTATTTTCTCAATTAGGAATAGTATGTCTGACTTTTTCGCAATTATGAGTTTACTGCATTATAAACATTAGCATAATTTTACTCACCAAATTTTGGGGGATTCCTAAATTGTCTGAATACTTCTAAGCTTGACCATAGTGTAACAATGTGGCTTTTTATTATAATCAGTTGAATGACGCTGCTGGAGAAACTCACTTGAAAGGTTTTCCTGGACAGGCTTTTTGAAGAAGATGAGGAGATGCTGGTTCTGACATGCAACGATGAATTGAATCGAACCTACACCGAGGGTGAAAGATCGCCTATTAAAAGCGTCAAAAGCAGAAATAATCCCCAGAGCGATGACACCAAAGAAAGCCAATCATCCACAGGTGAAAATGGACAGGTTTTCACACATGAAGATGACAAAACCTTGAAGGATAAACACAAAAGTTTAAGATTCACTGTTAATCCCAGGCTGGACAGTCCAATATTTGAAAAAACTGGAGCTGAAGTACTCTCCACATCTGTCGACATAACGTCAGCAAACTCCTGTATAATCAAAAATACAAAAGGCTTTGGCAAGGAGAAACAATTGTCTGAGATGCAAGATAACAAGACGGAGAAGAATTTAAATATAAACCAGAATCCAGAGAAAAAGAGTACTGTCTGCATGGTACATAGATCTTCTAGAGGGAGACTCTCTGGCAATAGAAATAAGGAAAATGAAAAGGATGAAATGACCAGCAGTCATAATCTATTAATTTCACTTCAAAAAGAGCAAGTCACCACAAATCTGGCCTCTCCAGTTGAGAGCCTCAGCACTAATGCCACAGCTCCGAATTCCCACCCCACCATCACAGCCTGGGAGGCGAGCTGGAACGTCACAAATGCCATCCAGGTATGTGGAAGCAGGTTGCATGTTCCCCCAAAATTTAAATTCAATTAATTTTATTTCATGTGAGAATTAAAACCAAATTTAATCAACATCCAAACTAACACAAAGCAATTATTTTGTGAACAAAAACATTAAAAGTAGCAAATATTTATTTATGCAAACAGCTTTAATCATCTACCTCCAAGATAAAACACAGGATGCTGGAAGCAACAAATTAGTAAAGGTCAACCAGCAACACCTAGTGAAAGGAACTTGAGTGAAGTCACCCCCACCCATCATTCTCCCACCTTATTCAAATGAAACAAAGGTGATGTCAAATTTTTGTAGCATAGTTGATTGACACCCTAGTTGTTTGATTCTGGAAATGTGGGGGGGCTAGTTGACTGTTGAGCTCTGGAAATATTTTTTGATATCTTTAAAATGAATATTTTTGCTGCATAAACCAGCACAAGCGTTTGCCTCTAATTTTGTTTGATTTGAAGAAGGAGGTGGGGGAGTACTTCACTCAGGTCAACTTACCTTCATCTAGTTTCTTAAGTGTTTCAGAAAGATCAATTTGTACAGTGTTTCTCTTTCTTTTTGAGTTATTTATTTCAAACTAGTGCTACTTTAAAGACTAAATTGCAACTTTTAAGAGCCCTAATGTTTTCCTTCTGATTACTACATTACACACCATTCCCCCTTTTTCTTGGAAACCTTTCTTAAGCCGTTTCTCTAAAAGACAAATGCAAAATGTAAATGCCAAATGGTGCGGGTGTTAAGCTGCTCACTGCATTAAAAAAGCATCAAGCATTTTGCATTCTATTTAATTTGCTCTTATTGTGTGTGTGTATTTTTTTTTACATTACCAGACAATCTCAGAGGCTGTTTGTCAGACACTCTCTCATCTTCATTATCAAATTAAGTGCGAATCAAATCATAAAAAAAAAAAAAAAAAAAAAAAAAAAAATATTTTAGTCACACAATGTCTGCATTGCAGTAAAACTAATAGCTCATTATGCTGCAAATGCTGGGCTGTATTTAAGCACTCATGTAAATGTACTCTTTCAATGAATGAACAGTGTCACTAGGTCCGTTGAGAATCCATTATGACATTAAGGCATCAATATCCAGCCGTACAAACACACACACACAAAACCACACAAATGCTGACAGTGCACATCCTTTTAGGAGATGGGGGAATATGCATTCAATGTCTTTGTGTTTTTAATGTAAAAATAATTTTTAGTCGCTCTTAATACAGTTATCATCCAGCAAATAGTGATTACAAGATAAACAAGTATAGTATGTGCATGGTTTGTGATTATGAGTATATTTATCTGAGTGCCAGGATTTTCTTTCCTTTTTCCTTATCAGCCAGGTTTCTGTGCCAGTTCAGACAAAAATACACGTTCTCAAAGAAAAAAAAACATTTTACCATTTCATCTTACCTCTTTAAATTACCTAATAAAACTAATAGTGTACTCCTAATTGTTGCAGGTAGAAAATTGCATAAAAATACAGTAAAATTATCTTTTTTTGCAAAAGGTTTGTGTAAATTTTCATGAATTCTGTCACAATAAAGGTAATTTGCAGATCTCCCTTCAGAAGTATAAAATTCATCTATTATCAAGCATTTGCCTTTGATTTATTTATTGATACCCTTATGATTAAATGCCTTCCACCATAATAAACTTTTTATTATAGGGCAAATTTGCTGCTAAAATATGCATAAAAAACCAACTGCATCTCTCAGCGCTCTCGGGGTGGGAATATTTTGAAACTCAGTTTGATATCCAACCCGATTGTTAATGAGGGAGCATTAGAATGTGTGCCTGCGAGAAGATTTTTGTTTTATTTATTTATATCGCAGTGAGAAATTCTGAAATTAATTTGATAGTCGATAAAAAATCTCCTTTCTATTTAGAAGAGATACTTTTCTCTAAATTGCTTTAAAAAATCAGAAACTGAGCTAATTCTGATTCTTTAATTCAGAAGCAAGTTGGTGAGGATAGATAACCCTGTTTTTGCTTAGGAATCAGTCCAGTTGTTCTTTCTCTATTATTGCGACTATTCTGCTTCAAAACACATTTACAAAAACATTTTACTGGTTTTGGTAGTTGAATGTTGAAAATGATTTTGAAAATTTGCCCTCTGTACAGTGTTTCCCAAAAATATTCAGAACGCTTAAATATTTCACATTTTGCCGTCCTACAGCCACATAATTAATTCTCTTTTCTTCAGATTTCACATAATACACCATAACAAAAAGCACATAATTGTGAAGCAGCATGAAAAGAATATTTAATTTATAAAGGTCTTAGAAGAATTACTTTGTGCTGCAGTTAGAGCTACATGTATATATGCACACTGAATGTCTCTGCCAGTTACATACAATTTGACCCTTTATGTTATTTGCAAAACAGCAGTCAGATATGATGGAGGGCATATGCTAAAATCAATGTTCAAGTCGTGTATTGATTCACAACTGGATTTAGGTCTTGACTTTGACTGATGCTTTCAAACACATGAATGTGTTTGATGTGAAATGCGTGAATGCCGCTCTCTGGTCGTTTGCTTAGAGCTGGCTTGCTTGAAGGTGAACTGATGGATCTATTGCTTCCTCTGAAAGAGGGTTTTGTTTTTTGTTGAGGATCTTCTTGTATTTCACTTTATCTAGCTTCCCATCAACCATGAACAGATTAATCCCTGCTAAAGAGAAGCAACATGAGAGCATGATTCTGCCACTGCCAAGTTGGTTGGGATTTGTGTGATAAGATTGTTGTGCAATTTTTTATGGGATTTATAAATATTGTTTGAAAGGCAAACAATATAGTTTGCCTTTCAAACAATATTTATATTTAGCTTATTGTCCTGTTGGTTGCATCAATACACACATATATTGAAGACAAATGTCACACTAATAGATTCTCATTTACTTATTTGTTCCCTTCTGATGGCATTTACACTCAATTTTATTTAGGGGTTTTAAAACAAGAGGGGCTGAATACAAATAATTTACACCACCGTTTCCAATTTTCATTTGTAAAAGAGATTATTGACCATTAATCTGTTTCCTAACATAAACACAAGCATGTGGCACAAGCATGTGGTATGTGTGTTTGTTCTGTAAAATGAGATCTGACTAATGTCACAAAGTCTGAGAGGTTCAAGGAGTACCAATGTTTTTCCAGGGGACTAAAAATAAGCTTTCATGTTTTTTTGTTTTTTTCTGTAAAAAGTGATTAAGTATAATTGTCACCACTAAGAATAATGAGCATAGGAATTCATCCTGCATAATTTGGTGCTTAATATTTTCATTAACCATTGACCTACTAAGACGGCAGCTGAATAGTAAAAAAAGGTTGTTAAGGCAACATTTTCTTTTTCATATTTAGTGAGAAATTATCCTAACTTTCAAACAGTGTCTAGGAAAGTAAGCCTGTCTCTCTTGACAGAAACTCCTCCTCTCTTGTATTGACTCTAGAATAATAGCACACTTTGATAGGACGTGGATATGGGAATTTCACTGTGATTTAAAAAAAATGACATTTTCTGTTATTTAAATGTCAAACCTGTCTGGTTTCTACTCATACCAGCTCCACCTAATCCCCTCGTGATAGTGAAAAGACATTTTCCTGTCACTTTTTTCTTTTTAAGGAAAAGGTATGTGCCTGCATAAAACATTGGAAATGACCTGAAGGGTGAAGCATTAGGAATTTTTCACTGGGAAAGTCCAGCTGTAGCAAAAGTGCTGACAAATTACCATTGTAACCTTTTAAGGTGTAATACATGAAAACGATTGTGCACACTTCGTTGAATGCTTTATATAAAAATTATGTCTAAGTTATAAGACTGGAGAGAGAAAAGGTGATAAAAAAAACCCAACTATTTGTTTTCTCTCGAGCCAATCATGGATGTATTTCTTTCCTATATTGTGCTCCTTTGTGATTGGGAGCTGCTCCAGGTTGTGCTCAGAGTAACCAATTAGCTGGCAAAAACACAGAGAGAAAAAGAAGTGCCGTGGAAGAGCAAGGGGAGATGAAATCAAATACTTGAGTGTCAGTTTTCTCTCAAACTGCTTTCATCCCCAGCCGCTCCATTTGAACATCAAAGCTCCATCAGCATATGCCTAACAGACAGCAGTTACCAAATAGAAACTTGAAAAGGGAGAATGTTCACTTGTCTGTTTATGTATCCACAGTGTGTGTTTGAGTCTGCGGTGTGTGATGTGCTTCCACGGATCTCTCAGTGAGCTTGTGTATCTGCATGTTCCAACATTCGAAACACAACAACTCCATCAAAGTAGCTTGTTGCCTCCTCTGATCTCTCATCATCCAACCTTGTGCTCTCTTACAGCAAGGCTTCACCTCTCCTTCCACCCTCTCTCTTGCTCTTGTCCCTCTTCTTCTTTCTGCCCTTCCCCCACAGCCCCCAGAATCCCACTTTCACCTCCCATCCCTCTCCTCCATCTTCCCTCTCTGGCAGTCTCCTACATTTCTGTCTTGGTGACGGGCCAAAGCTCGACTCGCCTCTTCTTTCTGCTCCTGCTGGTCTCCTGCATCCTCAGACTCTCCAGGCGTCTCGCCAAAACTCTCCTCTCGCCTTCTCATCATCCAATCATGAACAGTTCTTTCATCTCTTTTCTCTTCCTTTCCAGCTCAGCTGTCCTTAGTCCATGCGAGTTTGATTTATTTATTTTTTATAATTTCATGGGTTTCTGTACAATATACAGACTTATAAAGGTAATCTTACTAACAGAACCTTTTCACTTCTTGTCACATTATAACTATATTCCTTAATATATTTTACTGGTATTTTTAAAGATCATCATACAATATTGCATTATTGTGATGTGGAAGAAAAAAAAATATAGGACAAGGTAATAAGTGAGGGTTAAAGAGTCTTAGGAGTCTTAAGCAGCATATCAAAAGATGATTGGTTGATCAAGTGGAATATTCTGTTTTGCAGATCCTAAATTGGGATTTAGGAAAACTGTTTAAGAACTCCTTTTAACTAAACTGTACAATGGAGACTGACTGGTCTTTGTCCTGGAGAGCATGATCGCTTGGATGAGACAACAGATTAGTTGTGCACACTGTCTCTATAGTGAGGAATTGTGGTGATGACAGCATCATGCGGTAGGGATTGTTTTCTTCAGCAGGGACAAGACAGCTGGTTGGAGTTAATGGGAAGACAGATGGAGGTAAATAGAAGTAATTCTGAAAGAAAATGTGTAGAAGGCAGAATAAGACTTGAGACTAATCTGAAGGTTAAATCATAATGCGAATCAGCTTTAATGACACAAAGATAAGAAATTAGACTTTGGTTTCACCTGCTTCAATTTCTCAAATAAATCCATATTTATGTTTTAGAATGGCTCAGTCAAAGCCGAGATTTAATTCCAAGCCTGTGCAAGACATAAAAATGCACATTTTATAAATCACAACAAACTTCTCTAAATACACACACAATTGTGCTGTAACAATATGTGAAATTTAAGTGTTCTACTACAGATTTCTGTAAAGCCTTGTAATACACAACCCCAGACTCTTATTTGACTTCATTCTGATTTCTTTGAACTGTAGTTTAATTTAGTTGAAGGCAGATTTGTTCAATTTGGTAAATTGACTTTGTATTTGAAGGGATCCACAATGATTCGAATATATTGGTCATTGTAATTTTTGTATTAACTTAAAAATTGATTGTAATACGTAAAAACCCATAATTACTTCAAAATTCAAAAATGGAAACTCCCTTTAAGGAAAATGAAGCTATTAGTACCAAATGTGAAATCACGGACCTGACACTGGATGTTACCGGACCAAAGACCAGACAAGCCACAGAGCACATCAACTGCTTACCTGTTCACACAGCCCAGCTGGAGATATGTGTTATTCATTGTTGAATATATGAAGCTGAAGGTGGCGGCAGCAGCACAAACACCAGCTTCTTTGGCAAATTATTTCCTTTTCCCATTTGGTCCTTCCTCATCTTCATTACCCCTTGTGATTTTTACATACCCAACAATTTCCGAGTTCAAATTGAAAAGGCTTAAGGACATTAGCCTACTCCTCTTGCTGTTTTGACAAGCTAGCACAATTAGGCCTAGCATGCAATTTACCCAGAATGCATTGCAGCGTAAACATTATGGCGTGTGACAATATTTTATTTAAATTTATAAATAACCAAACAGCCTGTATTTCTCAAATAAAGTCTACTGTTACAGCTAATTGTAGATTCCTTTAACTTTGTTTTTGGCTTGAGTTGAAATATTTTGCTTTATAAACAAACCACAGGCTACGGTAATTAAGTAGTAAGGGGAAAAAAAGGAACATTCGGTTAACATTTTATTGCAGAGCAGTATCTGTATTCTGTTAAACAGAAAATACAGAAAACAAGGGGGGAAAAGGAAATGGCAGCATACAAAGTAATTTAATCTTTCAATAGCTTAGAGCTACATGTTAACTCTACCATTTAGGAGGAAAAGTTATTTTCAACACATTTTCCATATTTTTGATTATTAAACCTTCTTCACAGTGATTACAAATTTGTGGATGGCAGAAATTTGAATTTTAAAATTAACATGGACACAATTGAAATTCAGGTTTGTGTTTTACACATCTGTCAAAGATTGTCACATCTGACAAAGACTACTGCAAGACACATAAAAGTAACAAAAACCATGAAAAAAACCCATTGTTTTTAATTTAAAAAAGGACAAAGAAAATTAAACTATGAATCATGTTAAATCTGCTTTGTTGCAACGTTTAAATTACAAAGAGTTTTAGAATCACCTTACTACTTGCTCTTTTCAGTTTGAGAAATTCCTTTTTAATTATTATTATTATTTTTTTTTACTCTTTTTACTTTCTCAGGGTATATTTGTATTAGGATTGCCATTTGCTCTGGTTCAATCAGGTTATATAGGGTTGGTGGTGCTTGTTCTATCAGCCTGGGTCTGCAACCACACAGGAAGGAGGTTGGTGGCCTGTTTGTACGAAGAGGAACCCAGGTAAACTTTCTATTACGGTACACTTGTTAAGCTTAAGATTTTAATTAGAGCCAGTCTATTTTCACGGTCCTAACATTACTGCATGTTATGTTTGAGATCACATTGTTTTATTACACAGCAATGCATAGTGAATTTGTTTTTCTGTATTTTTAGTGGAAAACCTAACTCTGTGTCAAAAGTCAGAGTCCGACACAGCTACCAGGATATCATGGACGCCTGCTGTAAAGGACTGTGGCCAAACTGGTCAGTAGTTGGAGGATGCATGATCAATATATCCCAGGTAAAACTGAATCTGCTCAGAACTTCTGCTTCTCCAGTTCACAGAAAACACTCCTCACAAGTTTTCCACCCTGGATTAGTTTTTGACATTAATCTGATTTTTGAGAACCACATCAGCAATATCTTCACAACTGCCTTTCTCTATCTGTCAAGCGTTTCTCGCGTTTACCCTTCAGTCTCCTTCTTCACCTCTGAAACTTCCATTTTCACATTTATCATTTCTTGATTCGATTACTGTGACAGGATCATCTGGGGTTCACTCTCCAAAATCCACGACCAACTCCAGTACACCAAGAGTTTTGCAGCACACCTTCTCACTCAATCCCACACCAGAGATCATATCAGAAAAACCTCCACTGACTTCCATTCCCTCAAACGATTCAATTCAAAGTCTTTTAGCGGGCCTTAAAAATCCTTCAAAGTGTCTTTGTGAATCTTTTAAAGCTTTTTATAAACAAATATTATTCTTTGTTGGATAAAAAAAAAAGCTTGCATTAATCCTAAAACTATAGAGAGAATATAAGCCATGATAGCCTCTTGATTTCCCACAACATTCAGTAACTGTACATGGGGAAAATCTCTGTTTTCAGGTGATTGAACTGCTGATGACCTGCACCCTGTATCTGCTGGTTTCCACCACTCTGCTGTGTGACAGTCTGTCAGCAGTGGCTCCTCCCAGATCAGCGTGTTCACTGATGTCGCTGATGTTCCTTCTGCCCTGCTTGCTGCTAACTGATCTCAGACCAGTCTCCATGCTCAGCCTGCTCTGCTCCCTGGCTCACATACTGATAAGGTGAAATAAAGTAGAGACATATTTTACTTTTCCCGCAGAACTGTGGAAAGTAAAAAGTGATCCACACACATGTAAGGCTAATGCATCATTTTTAAGATGTGAGGTGGACAGTCTAATGTGCTCGTATTCTCACTCCTGCAATCTTGTTGCAGCTGCTGCTGGGTCGGCGCTTTTCTCACCTGCTACTGACTACTTTTGCTGTTTGCTTGATTTATTTCTAATGCCTTTTTGAGCCTGTTTTGAGCCAAGAAGTGCAAAGATGAGGGTAGATATTGTCTGCTTCAGGAGTTCTGAGAGCTGTCTGGTCCCTTTTTTGCTTTTTAATCTTGTGCACCGGCACATTACATCTTAGTTCTGACTATGGTACTTCTAGACACTTTTTTAATCTATTCAGTCCACTCTGCTGCACCATTTGATTAATTAACTTGCCCAAGCAAGTTAATTAAGAAAAAAATGGGCGAAAGCATGCAACTATATCTCAATATGGCTAAAGTGGTGCTCGAAAGGTTACCCATTTTGTTGAATAATTTTGATCAAACAGATAAACAAACCAAAGAGAGAAGTTAGGGGATTATTGAAAAATCTTTCTTATATTGAACCCAAAATATAGCCGAAGGCATTTTGTTGCAAGAAAGAAAAACTCTGCATTAGAGCATACCAACCAAACCCTCCTTTAATAAAAGGGTGTGTATAAAAGACTCTAATGGAGGAATGCAAACAGGAAATGGATATTCAACAGGACGCAGTAAGAAATAAAAAAACCAAATTCAGGCGAAAATGGTCACCAAAAACAACAGCAACAAAATGTTTATAAGTACTGGCAGCAGCAATTGTTTAATAAATGGTGTGATGACCTGGAAGCTAAGCAGGATAAGGGCTAGAAATGTCGACCTACAACAGTCTGAAATACAGAAATATCAACCAATCTGAAATTCCTGGAATTCCAGCATTATTCTAGCATCATGATTTTAAAAAATACATTTGTGTAAGGACATCTTCATTTAGTCACTCAGTATGTTAGCCCAAGAGTTTTCTGTGATATTTTTGAAAAACAACTAGAAGAACGTAGGTTATGCACCAAGACAGGCACCTGAAATTAACAAAGATGTGTGTGGAAATGACAGAGTCATCACAATCTGAGTTTAAGCTGTTAAATATATACAACTGATCTAATGATCATCAATTTCCTAGTTATTAGTTGCTCTGAAATGCCGACTGAAAAATAATTCTGCAAAGTCAGTAATTCAAAACATTACTTCTCTGACAGAACAATGTTAGGTTAGCAAGCTTATGCATAACAACACCATCATCATAAGCAGAAATCAAAGGCAAGGCCTAATGAGTTATTGCAAGCTGAAAAGATAACAATGATTTGGAATTGAGGCAGAGAAAATTGAATGACTGATGATAGGAAATGCACCAGCACCCCTCTCAAATGTGTTTTTTCTGTGTTCCAGTAAAGAAAAAAGTTAAAGTCTCCTAAATGTTTAAAAATCTTTTTTTTTTTTTTTTTTTTTTTTTTTTTTTTTACAATTATTTAAGAAGATTATACCTTTTGCTTTATCTCTTGTCTCTTTGTCAGCCTGCTAGTCATATTGTACTGTCTGAGTTGTGCCAGCAACTGGTCCTGGTCCTTCCTCTCCCTGTCTGTGGACCCAGAGGACTTCATTGTCTCAGTGGGCGTCATCATCTTCTCCTACACCTCGCAGATCTTCCTCCCTCCATTAGAGGGGAGCATGGAGGATAGAGGGCAGTTTGACACCATGCTGGGGTGGACCCATGCAGTTGCATGCATCATGAAAACTACTTTTTCATTATTGGTAAGGTACAACTGGATGGCTCAGACTGTATTTATTTATTCGGCATTTTGACAAAGAAACGGGGCATAGACAGAGTTTCAAATGCACATCCACATACGGCTCTTTCAGACAGCATGTAGGATGCAGATGGGACAGAAAACAGGGCACACTGGTTTAGGCACATTTTTTTAAAGTGTTTCTTCCCTGCAGGCGGTGTTGACTTGGGGACCAGAGACCAGTGAAGTCGTCACTGACAACCTGCCCCCTAACCTTCGACCTGTTGTTAATCTGTGTCTTCTTGCAAAAGCTCTTCTGTCTTACCCTCTGCCCTTCTACTCCGCTGCTGAAATTCTTCAAACATGTTTTCTTAGAGGTGAGATTGATAGAAACTTACCCAGATTGCTTCTCTCAGCAATTCCTTGTGTCATACAGAAAAATAATATTCAATTTCAAAAAGTGTTTTAAGGTTTTATTTTAAGGGTTTCACATCTAGTTGTGAGGATGAACGTTGTCATTCATTTTGACCAAGAAACCAAGATCATACAGATCACAGCACTCCTCATCTGTTTGTTCCCATGTTAATTCTCATCAAATATTAGAGATTATGATCTCTGATTAAAACATTAAAAAATAGCTAAATTATAGCATTTTGTTTTCCACCATATGTCCTTACAGTCAGTCAGACTGTCTGAAGTTTTCAGTCCATCTGTAAACGTCTGAAAGTTTTGTCAGAAATTACTTCAAAACGTTTATTTAAAAATTGCAAAAATAATGAGTAGCAAGGGACAGGGATGACAAAGTCTAGCCCGCCACGTAACTAACCATTTATGATTCTTCTTCATGTCTCATTAAAGCAAATATTTAACTTCAGGTAAATTCTTGGGCTGCTCCCAAGAAAGTTTTGAGGTTTTAGACCATAAATGTAATGCCATAAGGCTAATCTGTTCTTCTTCAACTCATAATGGTGTTACAACAACCTTGTGAGCTTCAAGCCATTACAGCAAAGTTCAGCAGCTGGTATTGGATTGTAATATGTGTATTTGACTTTATATCTATTTATGTAATTGGATTGAATTGAAAATATGTTTATGCATAAAAAAATAGATGTTTTTTGGTTTGTTTTTTCCATTTTTGTAAAGAAGATGACAAGATGGCCCTTTGTCTGTGAACTTAATTTAACTAAAACAAAATTACCTGTATGTGGCCAGAGGGGGTTGCTGGTTTCCACCCTTGAATGCAAGATTAGTGGTTGGCTTTTTTAATATAAGTTGGTCTTCAGCTCAATTAATATTACTTAAGATTACCACTACTTCTGTTAGAAGATAAGATCACTAGTAGTTTTGCAGATCAGTACAACACTGTCATATTTGTATGCTGACATAAACTTGTAAAAGAAAAATGGGTTCAGCTTAGCAATAAGTGTTAGTGGTCAGAAGTTTAATGTAGCATAAGAAGAGAATCAAGTAACAATTAAAGATGTTGAAACATTTAAATAAAATGTTAATTTATTCCATCATTTGTTAACACATAGCTCTTACTGAAGGTTTAGTTAAGCACTTCCATATTTAGGAGCTACATCTCCTAAATATTAATAAAAGATATGCATATGGTCTCCTAGTAGTTCCTCAAATTTCATGATGAAATTAAGCAGTTTGGAAAACCAAGAGTCATTGCTGAGCAAACCACAAGCAAAAGTTCCTTGCATGGTCAACAGAGCTTGCCTCTAGCAAAAGATCTCTTTCCAACCTTTCTCCTTCGATCTCTCTCCAGATGCTTCCCTCTCATCTTCTTCCAAACAAAGAAGTCAAGGAGTCTCTTGTCCCACTCTGATGGTTCGTGGCGCCTTGTTGTTGTCTTCGTACTTACTATCCCTGCTGGTGCCCAGGTTTTCCCTGCTAATGGGGCTGACAGGGAGTGTGACTGGAGCAGCGATGACACTCATACTTCCATGTCTGTTTCATCTCAAGCTGCGGTGGGGACGACTCACTGTGCAGGACCGACTGATAGATATGTCTATTCTGAGTCTGGGGGTTGTATGTAGTGTTGCTGGTGTGGTTTGTTCAGTGAAAAGAATGTTGGAAGACCTTTAAGAAGTTTAATTTAATTAAGTTAGACAATAAATCAAACAGATAATTTTGGGTAGTTTTTTGTGAGTGTTATGTTACCAATGTTACTTTGTTTTACCATATTTTTTTATTTCTAAATGGAAAGTGATCTTTCTTTCTCTAGAGGTTAAAGTTGTTCAAACCCTTGAAAGAAATCGTGTGCATTCAGAAAGGACTCTTTAAGAAGACCCTGAAGGAAAATGGAACATTTTTAATGAAAATTGGTTAACCTCTCAAATATAATTTATTATGTAAATAAGTGAAAATTTATGTCACAGAATACATTATACTAACTGAGTAGCTAAAACACACCAAAATCTAAGCATGTGTGTAAAGATGAACCTTGAAATGAATTATGGCAAAATATGTGACCAGAGAGTAAATGAGTATGAAATTTTCTTGTATTTACTACACAAATAGCATTTAATGTGCACAAATACAAAAATGTATTCTGGTACCTAACACCATTAACCGTTTCTTTATGTACAAAATTTTTTGTTAATTAGATTGAGTTCTTTTTCAGGTGGCAACATCTTCACAGAAATACCCAAAAAATTCTTCCACTGCTTGAAGAAACCAGTTTTAGTTAACGGTTACCGCAGCCGGTGAGGACACGATTCAAACCATTAATGTGGGAGGTCAAGGGATTCTTTTAGATTTTCAAAAACTCTATTTTGAACAAGAAGTTTGACATTTTCCTCTACATATATTATACATAATTGGAAAGAGATTACCGTACAGACTGTGGTTATATTGCCCTTAAGTCAGTTGAAGATGTAAACCTTTACATGTAAAAGACGTATCACTAAGAAAAAATATAATCTTTACAACTATGTTCCTGCCAACTGTGTTCTGTGTGTCCTTGTAGAAGAAATGTGACATTTCATTAATTAAACTAATAAAATTTTAAACTCTCTTTTCTTGTGCTATCACTAAATACAAATCAAATCTAGAAATTTTACTTTAAGTCTGCAAAATTGTCAGTGTGTGTTCTCTGTGTGATATGTTGAAAGTAATAAATCTTGACCTAGTGGTCAGATCTCATGCAAATTAAATTTCAATGCTGGTGTCATGGTGGTTCTCAGTTGGTGAATGACTGGATGACTACAGCAGGTCACTAAGCCTCTGCTTGCCAAATCCTCCCGTACCACAGCCAGTTTTATCAAATACCTCCAAAGATGAAACATAAACACAGAAGAGCTTTTTTTCATGTGTGAATACTTGAGATTGCAGCTCATATTTGTATTTGTCTTTTTTTCCCCAAGAGACACTATTCTGACACAAGCTTGTGTTTCTTTTTTGTTCAGATGCAACTTTGCTAACATGACTGAAGCATTACTTTATTAAATATATTTTTTATCTTGTCTCTACTTTTAATGCCACAGTCCTTCACAATTTTTTTTTCTTATTGAAGAATGTAAAGACTGACATGAAACTTTTTTTTTTGCAGCGTTTCAAAGTAAGACCTTCATGTGACCTTTCAGGGTTATTCACTTTTTCAAAGATTAGCAATAGTTTAAAATGTTTGGGTTTATTGAAAGATTATAGGAAATTACCTTCATATACAGTACAGATGGGCAATTTTCCAGTATTGCTGATGTCTTTCTGCCTTGATGCATCATTTGGGGGAAATTTCATAAGGATGGAAAAGGGTTTTCATGTGGCTTGGAAATTCAGACGTGATGTACACTGTCCAAGAGAATAAACTTGGCTATCTACAACGAGTCCCATAAGAATATATTGTACTTGTAAATCTCAGGATGTAATTTTTCTCATACTCCATGTCAGTTATCAGATGCCTGAAACATTTCTCCTTTCAGTGCAGACAGATGAAGGCTCTTTCTAGCCATACATATCTTCACGACTCATCCCAGACAAAATGTAAATTAAATAAAACAGTACAACTAATCTCCAATCGGCCTGGGCAAAGCTAACATTTCTTTGCTAGTAGCATTGCTTAGAAAATGGAGTGCATAGGAAGTCCAAATGTTGCCATAGATTTTTCAGTTTCCTCTCAAGCACTGGTTACAAGAGTTTGCTATTCATGCAAATGTCTACATCTTCACATCACTCACTTCTTTACTTGTGAACAAAGTCCAGAGACATATGAACCCATCCTCATAAGCAAGACATTCATCCTCGACTTCACTCTGGACCAGAAAATTAATATTGCTTTTATATTATGTTTTAGTTTTCCATTGGAGCAAATTAAATATACTGTTCATCAAAAATATTCTGCATTTTGTACTTCCAAACATATCCTTTGAAATTATTTCTTATTCCGTTGTTGCAAATCACTATTACTCTATTACCTGTACTGGGTTTTGAGGATGGTGACCTTAAGATATTGATTAATCACAAAGACCTAATACCTTGTTATCAGCTATTATTGTACTCATCCCCAAAATGTATTAACCAGCTGGAGCTATTTGTTCTTTTGTCTTTTGTGATAAATGATGCAGTTCATGTGCTTTGTTTTTGCTTCACCTTTTATTTTTGCTTGAAATAATACTGGTGGTAAAAGAAGGTGCACAAAAGCAGAAAGCTATTTTGTAAACAGTTGAATCAACAATAGCTACCTTAGCTCAGCATTAGCAGAGTGTTTAGCTTTCACCTTTAGAATTTGAGCTAAGGAAAATAAAATTTAAAACTTCTATTAGTGAAACTTGATTAGTGAAAGGGGATAGAATGACAGCTGAGAGCAATTAAAGGATCTTTAATGAACAAGAAAGCAGTTTGATGCAGAAGTGGGGAAAACAACGAAAAAGGTTGTTGTGGTAGATGGAAAAAGTGGAGTCTTTTCAGCGTTTGCCAGTTGAATAAACATAACCCATAAATAGCTATGGCTGCCAAACGGCATGGCGAACAATATGTAAGGCAGGGGCAGGGCTTTCGGGGGGGCAGCGGGCCCCCGCCCCAATCATAGAAGGGGCCCGGATGGGAGGCAGAATATGACGTCAGGGATCCAAGCCTTTATCATGTCTGATGAGAGCTGTAGAAAGTGGGCCCTCTCCTGTTGAGTACGGTCTATGTAGGATTATATAGACTGGTGCCCCAGTAGATTATATAGTAGGCTGACCCGGTCATTGTTGACTCATGATTTCTAAAAACTATACAAGACCAAGTAATTTTAATGACATAGTGGGTGTAAAATATTGAATGAAATGATGTGCTACATCCATCCATCCATTCATTTTCTGTTCACCCTTGTCCCTAATGGGGTCGGGAGGGTTGCTGGTGCCGATTTCCAGCTGCATTCCGGGCGAGAGGCGGGGTACACCCTGGACAGGTCGCCAATCTGTCGCAGGGCAGCACAGAGACACACAGGACACACAACCATTCACACACACACTCACACCTAGGGAGAATTTAGAGAGACCAATTAACCTGAGAGTCATGTTTTTGGACTGTGGGAGGAAGCCGGAGAACCCGGAGAGAACCCACCATGCACAGGGAGAACATGCAAACTCCATGCAGAAAGAACTTTATGAGACAAAATTACAAGTGGATCGTCCATATTGTCTCAGCCGAGTCGCCAAGCTTACGACCCCTTTTCTCTCTGTCGGTGGCAAGGTTTTGTTAAGGTTGAAATTGGAGCCGCTTGGAAGAGCATCTTCCAGATCATCCAGTCTGTGTGAACGGCGCGCACCACGCCGAGTTACAAACATCCAGAAGAGCACGAGTTGCTGCGACACGCTGCCCATGCGGCGCGTGCCTCTGCTACCGCTTCAACGCCCGCTGCTGCGCGCTCGGTTCAACACGTCAGCCATAAACCTAGCTTCAGCTGTTAGCTGCTCCAGGCTTTGAGTTGAAATTGATAAAGTGTCAAAATGATCTGTATTTCTGAACTGATTTGAAATTGATAAAGTGTCAAAATGATCTGTATTTCTGAACTAATTTGAATTTGTGTTATTTCATCATTAGTGACGACGTAGCCTGATGTTTCTGTTCTCTTGGTTTGTTGTACTTCATGTCAGATGGATTTCAGAATGACATCTGTGGTGATGAAACATGTAAGCTCCACTGTTGGGGGCATGTCTATGTTGTAAAGTTAAATCATTATGAGCTTTATTATTTGGGTATAAAGGCCAATGCTCATTAGCCCCGACCCCTCCTGACTGACTTGTTCTGCTAGTGATGTAAGGGGTTGAGGTTCTTTTTCTTTTAACTCTGGGCGTCACTCTCTGGCCTGGGTCAAGGGTGATCAGAGGGGCTGTTGCAGCGTGTGGCTGAAGAAGGCTGCGCACGGCTGTCACGTTTGTAGCGCTGCAGTTCTTCTCTCTCAGGACTATGGCAGCAATCAGACAGCGTCTCTTTTTGGGGAATCTATCATTCAAAGTTTCTTTCTGCAGAATTTCAAACAACTCAGGGTCAAGGTTTATTCTTTGGTCAGAATTCAGCCAATAGTCTGGTAGAGTAAATATTTACATTGTATCCAGGGTTACTTCGAAGATGTTTTATCTTACTTCCTTTTTTGAAACTCCTCCTCTTCTTACTCCTGAGTGAATGAGATTAATTGTTTCTATAACAGTCTTTTTCTCTGTAGGTAGCTCAATCCTTCATGGCTGAGATCTAACAGTATGTAAAACCATATTGTGAGGATGCAGGAAATCAATTTCACGTACTTTGCATTTTACTGTTACACTGTCCTCTGTGACCAGGTATTCATTGTCTTCAGTCAGACATTACAAACTGGCATTGGGGTCACATCTGAACCATTTCAACTCAGATGAAAATATATCCCCTGGCCTTAACATAAAAAAGAACATTAAAATGACCTTGAGAATTTGTTTACTACTGCTTTATCATTCAACTTTTGTTAATGACAAAAGCAGCGGGAGTAGTATCACCCATCCAAGCACTTCTATCTCCTCAAAACTTTAAATCCCACAATCATAAACCTGCAGTCATACCTGCTCTCAGTTCCCTGCATGCTGCATCAACAGAGACAGTCGAGGGCAAATAGGTAAGGAATAAAAGAGATGAGATTAGAGACAAATATAAGAGAAATGTTAACACAAAAAGAAACAAACAGAGAAATCAAAAGGTGAAGACAGAAAAGCTGATTACTGATGAAAAAGCTAGGAATCGCTACTGTAGTAAAGCGAATTAGCTCCAGTGGATAAAGAGCTCTGTACTCTCTGCCAATTTCACTAATCCTACTTACATCTGGCTGGAAAAGACAGTGAGTGTATATGTATGTGGGAGTGCCATTGTAGGGCAGCATACGCGCTCGAGCGTTTCATTTCAAGTGTGAAAGTCTGCATATCAGCTCTCATATGGTCATATGTCACTGCAAGAGTCCATATGTTGAGTGTGGGAGCATGCGTATGAATGGGTGTTTATGTTGTGTGTATGCATGTGTATATGTGTGTGCTTTCAGTGCCAACCAGCTTTCAGACTGATGAAGTTGTCACACTGGAACCAAAGCAGCCCATGGCTACTTTTAAGCTTCATTGGCTTGGTTTGGAGGATCGTCAATAGGGAATAAACACTTCATATCTCTTTGAAAGCATTATTTTTTTAATGACATTTAGAAGAAAAGGCTTTGTCCCCCACTCTCTTCCTGCTGAAAAAGATCTGGTCTGCAGCTTGAGCAGTTTTTATAAGATGTTTTTGTGGTGCGAGTGGCATATATTGACAATAGTCATATAGCAAATGGGAAGAGAAGGAAGGCGGAAAGACACAAACATCCCAAGATCAGGAATTGAACCCATAAAAATAAAAATATATGCATTTAGTATAAAGGTTCCGTTTTTTTTTTCTAAATGTATATTTTCTTTGTCTGACCTGTATTTCCTTATAAAACTTAAAATCATATATGACCCCTCATGCCCCCCCCCAAAAACCCCATCTGTTTCCTTAATGACAAACTAATATTTATATTTTATCAGTAGGAATATCCATATGTCAT
This sequence comes from Gambusia affinis, assembly GCF_019740435.1. NCBI lineage: Eukaryota > Metazoa > Chordata > Actinopteri > Cyprinodontiformes > Poeciliidae > Gambusia > Gambusia affinis. The sequence continues at coordinate 6,270,427 of NC_057889.1, forward strand.
GAAAGATTTTCTGTTGCTGTTTTTTGTGTTGTGTTGGCTAAAGCTTCTGAATCCTGACTTAAGCTATAAATTCTCATTGAGTTCATTGTTCAGTGTTACATAATCACAATCATATTAAGTCATTTTAGGACCCTGTGATGGACTGGCTAGCTGTCCATAAATGACCGCTGGAGATGGGCACCAGTCTCCCCCAACCACCTGAGGATAAACAGGTATACATTATAGATGGAATCAAGGATGCTTTACTCAGGTAAGCTCAGTTTTGCACAATACACAGCTGCAAACTTCTCATAAAAGTGCCGTTCGAAACCAGAACTTGAAAATAAAGTCAGTAAATAATCAAAAGATTTGCATTGTGAACTCTGGTAGCCTTCAGATGATGCAATTCTGTGTAACATGTCAGGTAGAGGAGCTTCAAATTGGAGTACTTGCAAGCAGGTCAGGAAGAGGCTAATGTGGTCATCTCGTTTAGTCCAGACACACATTTTCAGAAATGAATTTCAGCTGAACTGTGTTTGACCAAAGCGTCACCTTAAATCATTGTCAGAAACTGGCAGATCAGAAGTTGCCAGTTCTCTGAACACAGAGATGTTATTATGATGATTAGTTGTTTGTCTCAAGAGATTAAGAGGTTGAAACAAATACTTCTTGTAAACATGAACTGGCAACCTGTCCTAGGTGTATCCTGCACCCGCTGCAATGATGGAAGAAGATGGATAGATGAATGGATGGACGGATGCATGCATGGATGGATGAATAAAGCTGCAGGGATTTTGTGAAGTTTTTAGGTGAGCCTGTGAGGACTTGACTTGGCTTGCATATTATTTGAAAACCACTTTGGTCAGCTGGCACTGTCAGAAATATTAAGGAGTTATGGGTAGTCTTCTTGCAAGTCTATCAGTTCTGCACTCCCTCATTCATCACAGCAACTTATCTGCAAATCCATCCTTGGCAAGAAACTGCTTTATTTAAGCTCACCAGTCCACATCTCCATTAGCTCTGGCAATTTCCTTCTCTCTCTCATCCACCTCACTAAAGCATGACACCCTTGGCTTCATCCCAGCCAAATCCCTTAAAGACAAGTGAGTCAAAAGAGTTTTATGTACTTTCAAGCAGAGGTGGGACCAAGTCATTGTTTTGCAAGTAAATCTCAAATCTTTGTCCTCAAGTCTGAGTCAAGTCTCAAGTAAAGACAGGCAAAAGTTGAGTGAAGTCTCAAGTCGGGAGCTTGGAATTTCAAGTCCTTTTGAGTTGTTTTTTTTCTTTTCTTTTTTTAAACAATGTTCCAGTTATGCTAAATGTAAATAATATACCATGTGTTCTTTTTAAGATCAAACATGCAATGCACTCATTGCACATGAAGCACAGTAGTTTTGAATTTGGATGTTATTGGTAAAATAAATATCTGTCAGTCCAAGTGGGGTTAAATCTACAGCCAATTTCACATCTCAGTGTTGATAAAAATATGTTGCCTGAATCAAGCTTGCCAAAATCACTAACCAAGACACAAAATAATGTGCTGCATTACCATCCAGAAACACTCAGAACTACCACACAGCATCACGTTCAGGATCCTTACAATTGTACAATTATTTACTTTTACAGCAATTTCTGAAAGATAGCAAAATTACTGGATTTTGATTCATTTTCCAGCAAAATTATACCACTTGGAAATGGGTTCTGTGCAACGACCATCACGCTGCCATTTGAAGAGTTATAACTGAAAAAACAGTAGACTTAATGCACTGACTGCAATAAACAATCTATTTATTGCCAATATAATTTCCCAAAATAGATGTCTTATAGTATCTCCTCTTTACAACTTATTATCTGATTTGCTTCTTGATGTTGTTAGTGGAAATAAGAATTTGTGTCTCAATTAAGAAGGTTACACAAAGATAATAAGTAAATGTTAATATTGTGTCAGTAGCTGTACTTTAGCATAATGAGAGCATTATGATAATTAAACATCCTAATGAGCTTGGGTCATATTTAATCTCTTTGAGTTTGGGGTCAGCAGATGTGGATGATGCCTCATTATAGAAATGCCATAAACAGAAACAACACAACAATTTTCTGATATTCAGAATAGGTTGTGATTACAGTCTATGTTAACATAGATATTTCCCAATTAATGCCGTTGATATTTACTAAGTATAAAGGGTATCCCTTCCAGTTTTCACTAAATATTTGTTTGCTGAATTTTTTAGCTTCTGGTTCTTTAGTAATTGGCCTTTTAAAATTAGTGGGGTAAGCAAAGACCAAATTATAAATGTGGCATTTTTTAATACTTTTCTTTATTGGACTGTTTAGTAGGAAGCCCGAAAGGGAACATGGAGAAAAAAAAAAGTAATGACAAAAATAAAAGCGATCGTGACTTACCGTACTTTCTGAAGAAGTAACAATGCTCCTTCTTGAAAAAGATAATTAAATCTCAAGAGACTTTCGCGTTGAATAAAGGTTAAATAGAAATAAAATTAAAAACTAAGATGGAAGTGAGCACAATTGTTAGCAAATTTCAGTGGTTTTCCACCTTGCAACTAGAACAAGGCAAGACAATTTAACTATACATGGAAAAAACACATATATATTTTTTTTTTAAAGTTACACACTGCAGCTTCAAGTGCTAAAGATTTTTTTTAAATGTAGACAATGATGCTCTCTGAATCTTTTTATTCAAGCTAAAATCTTCTATCAACCTAACAGAAGCTTTTATAAAAGCACTATCACGTTACAATTAAATTATTGGGAAGACTCCACCATCTTTTATATTAATTATAAATTCATTATTTTGAAACACAGATGTAAAAAATACCCAGTGTTTTTGCTTTGCCATGGATCGGCACCCTGAACTAAGACTCAGGGTCGGTTGTTTTCTCATGTGCTTTTCAAAGCTTAATTAGAACATAAAGCAGTCAAAAAAATCTGAGAAAGAGCAACATCCTTGAAACCCATTTAAGAAGCACTTAGGTATTCTTTATTGATGGGCGGCTACTGGAAGTGTACTTTCATTTTACCCTGATTCAGTCTTTTTTCATTGATTGGTGGAAGCAGCTGAAAATGCACCCATTTCCACCCATCTGGCCCAAAGGGAGGATTCTCATGAAAATATAGTCTCCGTTTTCAGGCCAACTGCAATAAACACTGAGCTGAGCTGACATCATCACATCATTAAAACCAGTCTTCTCTAGTTGTTCCTGTTCTATGCCACAGCAGCTGTGATGTGGACAGACAGATGCTGATTAAAATTAATATCATCTGACACAGATCACACAAACACAGTGACCCACATCTGACACAGACGTATGCAGACATACTGCGTTGTACATGTTCTCATACACACTGCACTTGCCAATTCTGATATGTGTGTGTGTGTGTGTACTTAGAGTGTATCATGGGGTCAGTCATTAGTGATATTGGTTCTCAACAGCTGTTAATCTGATCTGTTGCAACAGCAGGATATGGGATGATCTGTGTGCCTCTGATTTATTGGAAATGGGGAACAACCCTAAACCTTAGCCTTTCAGAACTGCACCACGAACAATTTTCTTTCTTCATTTAGTTTGATTGTTTCTGCTCTTAAATCATAAAAAAACAAAAAAAACAAAAACATCTTAGCAACTCTTAAATGTGCATAAACCAGCCAGGCACATTTTAGAGTCTTCTGTTAACTGTAACCAATGGCAGATACATATATTAAAAAGTTGCACTGCACCTTTCACTAATAAAATCACAAAGTGTCTCTCAAAAAACATTCAGGCTTCATGTTAAGCATCTTGTTCTCTGTTTTAGGACCCTGCATGGTCAGACCTCCCAGTACATCTCTGACCTGTTTAAACACATCTCCTTCTCTCGCTCCTTGATTCCTCTTGTTACTTCCCCGTTATAGCTTGTTGTCTTTGCACTTGGATTCCTGTTTTTGTTCTGCTCTGGCTCCCCATTGTTTTTATTCTTCTTTTCTTTATTAGAATTGCCAAATACTCATCACTTCTTTGCATTTGGGTGCAGCGGTCACCATACTTAGAGAAACAGCGTATGATTTTTGTTTAGGTTTGTTTCATTAGTTTATATATTTTTTTTATTTTAAAGGTTTTATTGGCTCTAGTGGCCTTTATTTGATAGTTAATTGACAGGAAAGTGGGTAATGAGAGAAGGGGGAAGACATGCGACAAAGGTCGCCAGGCCGGGAATCAAACCTGCGACGGCCACGTCGAGGACTAAGGCCTCCTTATGTGGGTTGTGCTTAACCCCTGCGCCACCACAGCACATCCCAGTTTATATATTTTTAATGATTTTACTGAACCACACTTCTAAAGCAGCATCTGATTGTCACTGTAAAATTTTCCATAAATGTTCCTCAGTTTAATGTTATTGACCATTGTGGGGTTTTTTGGTACCAACAATTTTGTCCACATGTTCATATATATACTTTCTTTGTATGGCAACCATTCCAATGCTTATTGACATCCCTGCAGGTAATACTTGGTACAGACCCTTTTATCAATAGTACACCACTTAGTCTTTTCCTGCAACATTTCACAAGCTTGGAGCACACAGAGAGGGATCTTTGATCATCCTTCTTTGCGCTCTCTCACTAGATCAAAAAGGGACCTGAGTGTTATTATGCAGTCTTCTCTTCAACTGAAACTGCAAAGATCCTGATGGTTAAAAAAATATGTACATATATTTTTTCATTTATTTGACATTTATGAATAACAAGATATTAAAGAAAATAACTTCTCATTCTCAATCGACACCCATTCCAACATTAAAGATCATAAAAGCAGCATACAAAGCAAAAGTAAAAGTGCATATTAAGGTACACTGTCGACGTTTGTGTAATTTCAAGCTAACGATTAAGACAAATAGCATGACTAAGACCAAATCCCGGAGTTAACTGCCATTTTATGAATATTTTTGAGCAGCATACTAAAAGGAATGAGTTTTGATCGCTTAGATTTCTTTTGGCGATGATTCCAGGCTGATGGTGCAGAGTAAGAGAAGGCTGTCTTTCCTAATTCTGTACAGACTGAGGGAACACAGTGATGATGTCCTGAGGTCGAAGGTTGTGACTAGTGTGTTTGGGTGACATGATGCAATGTAGATGAGATTCTATGGATCTTTAAAAAGAAATGGGCACACAGCATTTTAAATCTTTTACCATATTTAACAGAGGGCATTAGATGCTTTACACCATATTTGTCCTTTTCGTTTAGATCTGGTCAGATCAAGTTCCAGTTATAGTCCTGTAGTATTTATGTGATGTTTGTGATGGTCACAGAGGAAAGGTTTTTGTTGGGTTGCCTCTGAAATGTCACTTTTTGATGCAGTTTTCTGAAGGTATGCTTTTGGGATTTTTTTCTTCCTACTATTCTCTTTCTGGTGCGTGATGACCTGATAATGTCATAAGTCTAATGGCTTATGGCTAAGAGAAATTAGCTTCTCTGTTATGTCTAATTTACACACACACACACACAAAAAAAGTCATTGTATTTTTAGATATTCTGAATAACGTAAAATAGAAAAAAAATTTCATTTGAAATATTTCTCAACTAAATTGATGGTCTTATGTTACAGAGAATCCGTCATGTTAAGATGCCTGGTATTGCCCCAGTTGGGGTGTTTTATAAATGATGTGCTATGTAAGCAAAGCTTAAGATTACCGTGTGTATTGATCTTTTATACATACGTATGGAAGGGAGTGAACATTCTCATTGAAATAAATTTTAAAAGTGAGAGGTTATAAATCACTGAAGTGGGGCGATGACGTGGAGTTTTTTCTGCAGGGTAAAAGTTTTTCTCTCCATTTTAAAGATGCATAATTCTTGAGGCGGATTGTGACGCCATTTCTCTAAATCTAAATCGTTGGGTCTCTAAGTATTATTGCAAACAAAGCATATTTTTCTCCATTATTTTTTTCAATTACCTTTCAGGAGAAGGAAAGGCCACTTCAGGAGCGCAGAGTCTACATCCAAGTTCATCAATAAAAAAAAACCAACAACTTCCACATACTGTAGTTTCTTTTGGAGATAAGGCTAATATGGTCAATCTTTGGAAAAGCTCTATGGTAATTTCCTGTAGGAATATCAGCTTCTGTAGACTATAGCAGTTAGTAAAATAGATTGTTCAGTAGAAAGGTGGGAAAATCACAACTCAGCAATTTTCACTATCTATTAGAGAGGTAATATTGCATGATCAAGCGTGGAACATTTTCTCTCACACTCTCAGTAACTCCCTTTGTGTCTGCCACTCTCTTTCTGTTCCCCTCTCTCTGCCTGTCTATTATGATGAGTAATGAGCTCTGTTTCTACTACATCCAGTACTCACTGTTCTCTTAAAGAAAAACACCAAATGATCACAAATCCGTCCGGCCAAGGATGAGTTTAGCTGTAAAACAGAGTTTGCGAGAAGCCTCAAACTCTCTCTGTAATGTTCAACAAGTAATGTTTTCATCTTTGGTTAAAGAGAACTTTTAACATGTTGGTTCATAAATAAAATGTTTTCTTTTACTTTCTAAGCAAATTCAAATGCTGGAAAGAAAATGTCACAGTTTGTTTCCTGTCCCTCCAGATTTTGTTTATTTATTTAATTATATAAAAAAAATAGCTGCTGTGATCAGTCATGTCAGTAACGATTTTATCACATCAAACTGATCTCCAAAAAAAGCTTCCATCTGTCCTTATGAAATGTTTTTCCCTCCCAAAAAAGACCAAAAACACTGCTCACCTTTCATCTCTATGTAATGGATCTTTTGGGTATTTTCACTTTAATCTGACTTAGTAGATATTAAAAATGCTGCTATAAAATTAATGCTTGTACAAAAAAATTATATAATTGTGAAATTTTGTTGGTATGGTCATCAGCATGTTAAATTATTTCCCTGTGCCTGATAATTATTTCTAATGGATAGCTGCACATACAAGATTGTAAAACTTCACTTTAATAGAGTTAAAAGAAGATACTCGTGAAGTGAATCATTCGAAACTGTAAAGTAAAGGAGGAAATAACTTTTGTAACTTCTTATAGACCTTTATAGTCAAGGTCTATAAAAATCGTTTGTGATAATTACCATACTTGACCATGTTTTGTTCTGTTTTATATAAGCTTCAAAAATAAATTATCTGTATTGCAGTTACTTCCTCATTGCCTGACATAAAAGTCTTTCCACGTTTAAGACCAGGAGTGGAACTGTTAACTAAAATGTTCAAAAGTCTTGTTGCCCAGTGGTGATGATGTCGACAAAGACCTGCAAAATAGGTGTGATAAAAATATTTTCAGCATGGATTTTAACAAAACATATAAAGACAGCCTTGTCCTTGACATTTTCCATTTGCTCCATTGCTACAGTAATTTTTAGCACACAGACAGAAACAAAAAGGCCATCATTGTTTCTTAAAATCTCAATTTCCCCAGATTTACAATAACACACAAACAAACAAGAGTTTTTAAATCTCTATATTTCCAACCAAAAAGACTCTTTGCATGCAGATGGCAAACACAAAGAGAACCAAGCAAGTTCATTTTTCCAAGTGCTCACATTAATGTGCATTGGTCCTAAAAACCTTACCGCCCTACAAGCTGAAGTAAACATCCATCCATTAATTGGCTTTATCTTATCTGGGATCTGGTTGTGAGGCTTTCAGGTTCTGGAAAGAAATCCTGACACCCTTCTCCTTAGCAACAGTCTCTAGGTCATTCCAAGGTGACAAAGGATGTTTAGCCTCTCCAGCCAGTTCTAGATGTTCTAGGTACTAAGGAAACATCCTGGTCAGGTGCTCAAACCTGTTCAATCAACTCATTTCAAGAGGAAAAAGCAGCGGTTATACTTTAAGCTTTCTCTGTATAACTTAGCTCCTCACCACGTCCAAAATAATGAACCAACATATGGAAGAAGCCAATTTCAACTACTTTAATCAAGGCTTTTTCTCACAATCCACATATCAGGACCATTAGTGAGGATATAGTCGCAAGGATGAATTAGAAAACAGACAGCTTCATTTTCTTACTCAGCCCTTTCTTCACCATAAAAACCTGAGCAATTCCTTGATTACTGCAGATGAGACGCCAGTTTGTCTTTCCTATCCTCTCCTCTGCTTCAAGAGGCCATAGCAGTTCCTTTTCTTTTCTCTTTGAAAATGTTTAATAATTTGGCTTAATGTCTGCCTGAAAAAAAAAAACAACAAAAGCAAAACATACAATGAGAGTCAATATAGATTATATAACTAACCTTTTATGTTTGAGAGAAATTCAAAAGAAGGAGCATGGATAAGCAGCTTTCTAGTATCTTCATCTCCTGACAATACTGAGCTATTGGTCAGCGGTAGCTTTCAATCTGTGATGTGTGTTTGTGTGTGTGAGCGTAAGTGGATTAGTAACAATGAGTAATCTGATGAAAGACAATAAACTTTCATTCACCACCCTTCCCTGCATCCATTGCCTTGTCCGTCTGCCCAGCCTCTGACAAAATCTCCTGGTCCCTAACCCTGCTGTCCTGTCCTGTCATTGTTACTCACCACATTGTCTCAGTTTATCTGATTCTAACACTGTTGAACTCCCTTCAACTATCTCCGAATTATTTTCTTTATTGCTGAAAGAGTGAGCATGTATCTCTATGTGTGTGTTGAATGGGAAAAAGACAGATCAGTCCAGTAGTTGTTAATCAGTAATTAGTGCTCTGCGATGTGTTGAGGATTAATTTACTGATTCCTCTATTGCCCATCTGTTGTCTACACACAGACACACGCACACACACACATACACACGCAAGTCAGTTTTGGACAGAGTGAGAACAAGACAAGCACAAAGGCTCTCTCCTGCACAAACACACACACACATTCACGCACCCGCACACACAAAGCCTCTCCATCTTTTGGTAATAGTCTTGTCTGATACAACGGTGTGTTTCGCAGATCTGTGATCAGTCTAATCCAACAGGAGTCAGCCTCCCTGCGGCTGCATAACAGAATCAGCCTAAACTCCTTGAGAGAAGATAAGCTGAGTGTTGCCTGCAGACCCACGTCACGTCAGTGTGACATCCTTGTTTCTCCGTGGGGGATCCGAAAGGAGGATGCAGAAGGTGTTTTCTAACATGTATCCAGTCTGAAGCGACAGTGAAATTATTAATTGTAAATTTGCTGGTGTCATTGTTTGCAGAAACAGTAAATTATTTGATCCAATGCAATGTAAGGCACATAAATCAAAAGTTAGTGACCGTCAATAAGTTCTGACATGTTTGTAGTGCGTGGCGTAATTTCTTGAAATAACTTTAGGCAATTATTTTCAAAGAGAAATCAATACATTATTTCTGGCAGCAAACAAAAAAACATTGATGTTGAATTCACGTGAATATTTTTAAGCATCTTGTATGGGTTTCCTGATTCTCAGAGCCTGTGCATCCTTTTGTTAAGGTCAAACAGAAACTAAGATCTGACATTTTGCTGCTAATTATTCTTCTCATGAGAAATGCCTCATGCAATAACTGCAAACCAGAGTCATAAATGAATTAACGACAATGAGAGGAAAAGCAATTTAAAACATATTTTTCAGCTGCGGATGTGATTCCATGCAGAGAAAAGTAAAAGATAAACAGTTTTTTGGTTTATGGGCAAATAAAGAACTTGCTGCTAAATGGTTGTATAGTTTATACAAGTTGCCCTGCCTCCTGTGCCCTGTTCCTTTTGTAATGATGGAACCAGTCTGCATTTCTCTGAGAAATGTCAGAAGGCAACAGGTTTGTCACCAATGACTTCAATGTTTGGAAGGAGGTCTGTTTGGATCCAAGTTAAACCGCGTGCCAATAACATCACAGATCATCACATTAGGTTTTCCAGTAGAGCACAAGAGAACACAGTACCTCTGGCTTCACACCGAATAATCTCCTCGAAGTTTAAGGAATGTTGCAGGCAGGCAAACAGACAAAGTCAATGAAACAAAGGATTTCTAACTGTACGGCTAAACAAAGATGATCAGACCAGACAAAGTCTCTTGGATGAATCCCAGACTCACGCAGCAGACAACGTCTCATGGCTCCTCCAATTACAAGATTTTCTGCCTCATCTCAGAGTTTGCTCTAAAAAGGAGAAGACACAAACAGTCGACCCAGTGTAATGTCCGGGGACATTTAAAGTCATGTTTTGGTAAATCTTTTCAAGGACAAAGACGTTTTCAAATAAAACCTTCAGAAATCATGAAAGTTCTTTAAACCTATTGAAAACACTTTAAAATACCGAAACTACTTCATACAATTTTCTTTTGAAAGCATATTTATGTTCAACATCAATCTAGCCATAAAGTTTATTATTAATTAAGGAATATTATATACATTTAAAAGTGAGAGAAGTGAAGTGAAGTGAAGTGAAGAAGAAAGCAGGCCTTAAAATTTTAATAGAGAATAAAGTAATAAAATTAAAACATTGACTGCAAATTCTCTGGTTTTAAAGTAGATACTTGAAATGGCTTGGCATAATTTTTATTTATGCTACATACTTTCCTAAAAACCAAGGTCACAGAAACTAAGATTTGACTATTTGTTCTTCAGCAACCTTTTAAAATGTTTTAAGATAATTATTTAAATACAAAAAATGAGACTGACAAAAAGAAAGGAGCTCTAATAAGATCTTAACACATGTATTAATATGTAAATACGATGAGATGCAAGGAAAAGTAATAAATAGAGTCATATTTTGGTACATGAGAAGTTACAGGAAAATTACAGGCAGGAAATAGCAGCATACCTTCTGCCAATATGCCGTTCCGTATAGATGGAGGTGACAGTAAAAACAGCTGTAGGGTTTGTTCAGGAAAATGTAATATTCATGCAATCATACAAGGCAGACCACCTAACATCCTCAATCTGCTGATTCATGTCTGCTCATTTTAATGTTGCTCAGGTCTCTTCCCACCCTGAAGCTAGTCGACTGCAGTATAAGTTAAGTCTATTGTTAATTTAATAACCTTTTGTAATAATTTTTTGCAGCAAAATATTACCAACCAAATGTAGCAGAAGTAGAAATCAGGAATTTTGAACACTAAAAAGTAATTTAAGCTCAAACATCTGCCAAGGATGTTCTTGTGGTAGGACCAACCAGAATTATACCAAATGCATATTGATGAATGCAGATGTTGTGCAACTTAGTATTTAGTCTGTAATTGAAAAAAAAAACCCAACTAATTATTGTTTTACAAACCATTAAATTGCATGTTATTTTAAAAGTCCTCCCACTAAAAAACAAAACAAAACAAAAAAACTATTCCTAAAAAACATCTTTAGAAACTTTTGATTGTGTGCAGGTAAGGAATGGGTAGAAATTTGACCTGTTATGTCAATGTAAGTCAAAATGAAAAAATGTTAATAAAAAGAAAAATGGCCACTTGTTGATAAGTGCAGGCAAAACTCTGACTTGAACTGTGTACTCTTAAATTGGCGCACAGCACACAGAGTAGAACCATGCACAGCAGGAATTAGCTTTTCTTCTCTGACAGAGGAATCAGGTCTGTCATGTCATCGGTCAAGTGGAGAACTGAGCGCCGACGGGTTAAAGAAAAAGCTCAACATGATTCCCCTGCAGTTTCCTGGCAGTTCCTCCATATGAGGAAGTCTGCTTGTTACTGTGCCTGCCAAGCTGCCCACAGGTCCACAGTCACCTTTGCTGGAGAAGGCTGAACTCTCAATGGGCACATCTTATGATACAAAAAGCCTTCAAAGAGGGTGAAGTATCACCAAACAGAGGAGCTCTTTAGCTTGAAGCACTAAAAGCACTGTTCTGACACTCGAAAGCCTTCAAGGGCTTGTGTCTTTTTGTCTTGTAAGATCTTGAATGTTTCTAAATTTTGCAAAAGCAAAAATATGTTTTCACAGATATCAGGGGAAAAACTATGCAAATTAACCAGTTAAATGTTAATTACATTGCCCAAGGACATGGCAATGGTATTTTTTTTATAGCAAATTGATAGTGTTTTACATTCGCCTGCCTCTTGTATTATCCTCTGAACAAAAGAGAACCACTGTGAGGCGTTGTTCTTTGTAATGAGAGCTTCTCCAGAGTAATGAAACTCATGTAGAACAAAGAGGCCAGTTCTAATGTGGAACTGTGTCGTATTATCATCATACCTGACCCTTTTACTGGTTGAAGAGAGGGACATAGCCTTTGCTTTGGCCCAATCTAAACCTATCATTTTGAAATCGACTCGCAATTAATGCACAGAATAATTGGGTGAAGGCAAAAGGGAATGAATGAAAGTAGAAGGGGGTGGCTCTGGGTGGTGGAGGGCCTGTCGAAATGTATGAAACAACAAGAAAAGGGTGATGAGGGGAAGGGAGAAAAAAAATGGTGGACTGAATGGAGGGGAAGGAGAGGAGGAAAGTTGTCAAGATACAAGGAGCAGAGAGGAGAGACTGATAAAGTGTGGAGATGTTTTAACAAAAGGTTTCCTGTAGAGAAACACTCACTTTCTCCTTTTCCCCCTCATTATCCCTCCCCAGGACAGAGAGGAGGGAGGCTGCGACGGGTGGAGAGAAAAATGACATTTTCATTTGTTCATTTAAGGGTTTCTTATTATCACCTTTCATTAGAAACCTGCTCTTTTTTCCCTCTCTCCCGTACTTTTTTCCCTTCTCCTTAACAATAGACTCACAGAAGATTTTTTTTTATACTTTCTCTCCCCATGTTTCCACTGTCTCTCTCTTTTCCCCTCTCTTGTTCTCTCTCCATTCTACACTGTAATTGCATGGCTGATTAATTATAAGGGAATCAGAAAGAATGAAAAGAGGCTTTGGCATTTCAACTTACAAAGAGAAATCAGCCCGGCACCTACACAAACACACTGAGGCACGTCCACACACGCACACACACACAAAAATGCCAAAAAGAGAAATTTTACCTTTGTATGCGCTTGTGCAGATATTCTCTAGCTTTTCATGTGTTCATACACACATGTACGCTTCAGACAGAGTGTCGTAAACTTCAGCAGGTCTTATTGGGAGATTATCTGACAGCATTGCTAATAACTGAGCTTGAAATTGTGCCATTAATTTATTTGAATCCCTTTAACAGCTGGCATGTTGACTGCAACCAAAAAGCCATGAGGCAGAGTCTATCACAGGAGGGCAGAGAGAAGAAAAATCCCTTTGAACTTTGCAACACAGTGCCGACATTTAAACAGAAAAGAAAGATGTGTCACAGGGTAAAAAAAAATGGAATTGGTTAGAGACCGTGACACCGTCTTCAACAAATGAAGCAGTGTTTGCACAAGTCTACTTCTGCTTACATCAAGCATGCCTAAGCACAGTTTAAGTAGTGACTACACATTGCTGAGACTTTTTCAGTTCAGATTTGTTTGTTTATTTGTTTTCCACCTTTGCTCAGCTCATGAATAGCCTGTTTGAGCTTAAATGTCTATGTTTGTGTTGCTTTTATAAATTGGTTTACATATTTCTATTTATCTATTTGGTCATCCCTTGTTATTTTTCTTTTTTCTTTTAGCATTTTGAGGTTCAGCTTACAAACTGATTAAAACCCAGCATGAAATCCAAATACATGTAGCCCTTTGTTTTTAAAGATTTAGATCAGGCGATATGAGAGAAGTACAGGAGAATCTATAACATGGTACTCTATAAACATCAGTATCAGCAAACAAACAGTAACGATTTTAATCTATCAAAACTTAATATGGGAAATTTTACAGTTATGGTTTTCAGAATGGCAATAATTTTTTACCACCAGCAACAGGGTTGCTTCATATTTTATTACATTTTTTAAATTCTGCTAAATATGTGCCAATATTAGGCTTTTTCCGGTAACCTGCTGCACAAAGACTATTGCCAACTGATTAGGATATGTAAATACTATAAAGAAGAAATGTTTCATCATCCCTAATATCCCCAATATATATCAACCCAAAAGACATAATGTTTCAAGAAGCAAGTGATTCTTTTTAAGAATTTATTTTTACTAAAACATCAATTCAGCAGAACCCTAACATCTAAAAAAATTGCAGGTTTATTGTGGATAGCAGGCCAAACCCAATTAGAAAGGATGCAAGTTCAAATTCAACCATCTAAATCTCCACAGATGACTGCTTCTTTCATGAATATTCATTCATCAGGTCTTGGCCAGTTGGCGGATTGTCATGAGCTACGCTCCATTTGCCAAGGCAGCCATCAAAACTAATACTTAATGATCAGAAGATTGCATTTGGACAAGCCAGAGTGTATGATTAGTATTCCCTGAATGAAGGACTCAACATTCTTTTATTTTGAAGCTTTTTTGCCTATTTTGTGCAGAAATATCAAGTTTTTAAGCAAATTATATGCTGGGGTTCTTATTTTGTAATCATAGCTAATGTTAAAAAATAAGTTATGTATGTTAAATTGTATATTGTATTCTGCATGCACAGTAAAATGCATTTAATCTGATATGTTAAGTGATATGTACACACAGTCTATGAAAATTTGTTGAAGAAAAAGCTATCCACTCATAGATGAGGTATTTAAAAACAGTTTGTGTTTAGATGAATCAAGTAGGAACTCGAACAAGTCTGTACTGCAACCAGATGTTGGGTTTGTTTAGGGGAAGAAACAGTGTTGTTAAAAGAAACCAGTGGGTATTGGCAAGTACGAATTGTATTATCAGTGGGAAGCTTGTGGGAAGTCTGAATGAATCACAGGATGACTCTGTGGATTCTGGAAAGGGTGTTTTATCGGAATACCCTTAAGTGGCGAGGAATTGGAAGATTGTGGCTCATTAAGTTAAGTTTCTACTTAATTAAATAAACATGTAAATACATTCACTCTGTTCAGTCTCCAATTTTTATGTGTGTATTTTTAGGTATTTGTGCACATACATCGCTGATGTGATTTGTTCAGACACCAATAAGAGCAAATCTCATTATCATCAAAATGCTTTAGTACTAATCAGGTTACTGAGCAACCATTGAGCCAATGGCAGCTACTAATGCCATTAAGTTGAGCCGTGATTGGATTGGGATCTTATTTCCACTTCCTGAAGGCTGCCAGCGTTTTAATCAATAAACACAACAGCAGTGATGTCACAGTCCGTTAAAAGTGCGAGGCAGTGATGTCACAGATTGTTAACATCGTAACGATGGCGGAGAGGACGAGAGAAGAAAATGGAGATGCATATAGCAGAATCCAAATAATCTTCACGTCTCCTCTTCAGTACACAGTGTATTGGTGCACGCAAGAATAGCGAAAAGAGAGAAACACAAACACAGCACATTATGCAAGGTAATTACATGGTCTTGGCAAGGAGAAGAAATGGTAATGCTGTTGGAGGAGGTAAGGTGGAGAGAGAAGAAGGGGGTGTTGGACAGGTTACATAAAATCTACAGCCACGTATGCAAAGAGCTACTCCAGGGTAGGAGTGCTTTACAGTGGATGAAAAAATGAGATGGCTACATTAATACATTTCAACAAGCCCTTGACAAATGTTTACCAATTTAGTTTAATGTGTAGCACAGAGATCTACTTTGCGTAGCTGCTTAGAAATGGCATTAAAAAGGCATCTGAATATGAGGTTGAAGTAATAAATCGTCTAGTCTTCAGTCTTTGTGTGGCAGACCCAAATGCAGACAGGAGGCAGGCAGAATCATACGGAAAGTCTTTGATGACACGAATTCAAAAAAAGGAGTCTAAAATAGATATAGACACATGACAATACACACCGATTATTAAACTTAAAGTCTTACAATACAAGACAGAGAAACCATTTTCTGTTGAAAATTCATGTGCCCTCATAAAGCTTGTGCTATTTGGGGTTAGTTAAATCACAGTGTTGATTTCTTACCAGAATATTCATGCAGAATTAGTGTTTTTTTATTCTCCTTGACAAATAATTACAAAAAGGAGGAAAGCAAAAGAGCTCACATCATCATATTTGTTAAACCAAGTGTCTTCTGCTTGTTGCCTTACTTGTGATTTGCTTTGCCTATTGTATGTTTGGTGTCACCCTTTGTCTAGGAATTGTGTTGTTGTTGTTGCCAGGAAGGAATTGCACAAGTCTGGACTGGATTTCCTCTTGGAACTTGATGGGAAGCTGAAGGAGATAAAATCTGCATCACACATGTTTTGTGGTTTGATGAATCGTTGGAATGAACTCTTAGGCATGAATGTGTCTGAAAGGATCTTACTGCACAGAAAGACGACACCTAAGCATCCTAACTGGGGGAACTAATTAATTGTATATAGAGGACTGGACTTTCACCCAAGATTGTGCAAAAAAAGGGGGGGGGGAATGGAAAAGGAGACTCCACAATAAAAGTAACTTACTGTATCCTCAGACATTAGCATACAGTGAATTGTACTCCTTCATGGCACTTCACATTTTATTTGATCAATGACACATCATAAATGATTTACATGCTGCATGGACTCAAAAGAATTTGTTTCTAATTCTTCTTGCTTAAACCTGCATGAAATGTATTTTTGGATATCCCAAAGTACATCATAAGATTAAAAGTTTAGTGTCCACCTTTCTGTGCCATTTTTTTTTCTTTTTGTAAATGCACACAACGGAGAACTTAAACCTCGAGGATGTCAAAATATGCTTTGGAAAAATGGAATTTCAGCTAATGCAGTGTTTCTCAATTCTGGTCCTCAGGCCCCCCTGCCCTGCATGTTTTAGGTGTTTCCCTTCTGCTACACACCTGGATTGAATCTGTAGGTGATTAACAGGCTTCTGCAGCACTTGATGGTCATGGGTTAGGGTTAAAACATGCAGAGCAGGGGGGCCTGAGGACTGGAATTGAGAAGCACTGCGCTAATGTAAGCACTTTACAATTAAATGAGTAATCCACACAAAAGGTGCTTTAATAAACAAATTACTCACCAAAAATGTTCCGCTTTTTTAAAAGCTGCTGGTTCACTCCATTTTGTGTTTCCAAATAAGCTTATTACACATTCGTACACAGCTAAGCATAAAATGGTGGCCTTATCAGATCCATTTACTTTACCTGTGACATTAACGTTAAAACAAAGCATTCTGGACAGTTTAATCCATTTAACCTGACCAATGCTGTTGCAGTCACTTCATTCAGTGTTTCATTCTCTCCAATTGTTTCAATTTAAAGGCCCTGCCACGCTTCTGTCTCTCTTGTGCACTGTCTATCGCTTTCTTTATCCCCCGTCTCTTCTGCCTCGGATCGATGGCGAGGGCGAAAAGCTAATGACCCATCTCAGCAACCAATTCACTCAGCTCTGCCACACTCAGTACCTGTCGAAACCTATGAGGAAAGAGTAGAGGGAAGGCGAGGAGAGGAGGCGAGGCTGGTTTATTTATCTAAAAAGCTTTTACCTTCTGTTCACAGACTGGGAGAATAGAGAATCAGACACACATAAGACTCAAGTTCTAGATTATTATAGGGAAGATGGAAACAGCGAACAAGACAAAATTGCATTGGTTGCAGCTCACAGAGGGAAGAAAAGCACTTTACCAATACTGTGTAAGGAATGGTTTTTATATTTTCCAGTATTTGGAGAAGATCATGTAGCTTCCAATACAACCTGTTAATTCTTCAAATATGGTCGGTGAAAAGGATTAACCAGCAATAATTGGAGCTAAGCTGTTAGTTTTGGTCATTTTTACACTGTCACTTGTTATTTTGAACTGCAGTCAGGGGAGTGCTTACAGTTTCTCTGGTGAAACCAGGCAGCTGAGAAAAGGCCCGTCTCGATTCATGATCCTCCTTTATCCCTACTCAGCTCTTTGTTTGGTCCAACTTATTTTTTTTAAATATCCTAAATCCATCTGATCATTTTAGAGCAAACAGCAAGTGAAAACAGTGGCTGATTTTGCAAAGACTTTGTGCCTTTTTAAATAAATGCTTATAAACTCTTTCTGCAACCTAAGTGGATTTTAATCAAGAGAACTGTTTAAAACACACACTATATTGCCAAAATATTTGCTCATCTGCGTTCACACGTTTCTGAACTTGAATTCCACTCCATTCTTAACCCTTAGGGTTTAAATGATGTTGTGCTATTGGATTATGTTCAGAGTCTGAGTGCTAATGCCTCCCACTGCCGTATTATGACAAAGGTTTCACCAGCTGCTAAGTATTAGAGGAAAGTTTTAGTAAAAAAAGCAACAACAACAAAAAAAATTTTTTATAAAATAAAGGCTGCAATTATTACCAATAAACCTAGAGTCTGATTCAGAACAAAGTGCCTGGAAAATCATAACTCAAAATAATTTATAAGATGTTATGCCAAATCAGACTTCCATTTTCTAGAGGTTTTGATCCAAGTGAAGAAGGGACAGTTTGTATTAAAACTCGTTGTTTCAGCCTGAATATGTCACAATTTCTCAGTACTTATACACTGGATACAAATTCTAATGATATCAACATCATTTTAAGTTCATAACATCAAACAGGTACTTAATAAATATGGCCTGAGATGTGTCCCAAATGGGTATTTACCACACACACACACTACACACACACACACGCCTGCACACACACACAAAGCAGCAGCAACAGCTTGATTCGCAAAGGTGAACTAGGAATTCACAGGGGTTGTGCTCATCTTTGTGGCTTCATGACTGATTCAAAATAGTTCCATTCCACAAAATTACATCAAAAAATCCTTAGTAAATAAAAAGTATTACCCCATCCATCCAGAGTATTTTCTGAGGAAATGTCTCACCATGTTAATTAGCTTTAACCCTAAACGCAATGGAAATGCAGAGGAGTAATAATAGCCACAGTAGGTTAAAAATGCTTCTTTTCTTCCATCTTCATGATCTAATTCAGATCAAGCTTGCTCCAAATCCAAATAGATTTTTTTTGTCTCCAGTGATTTGTACTTTTTATGCCAATTTATCATAGATGAGTAATATGCAACACCGGAAAATTGTTGTGTTTGTGAGACAACAGTCCTGTCAACTGTACCACGGTCCAACTAGAAGAGCAAAGAAAATATAGGCAAACTAAAAAAATACAATTCCAATTGTGGCCCTTCAAAGCACAAATACTTCTCTGTATATCAAATCAAACTGAACAAAGTGGAGTAAAGTTTGACGATGGCTTTTGAGAGAATTCTTTGTTAAAAAACATGTTTATTTGGGAAGGGAATAAGTTAAAGTCTCTCTTGCATGCAAAGACATGCACTAAAACATAGAGCCATTTCTGTAGGTTCAGTTACCAGTGTAGAGATTACAAATGACACAGTGCAAGGCAAATTGCCTGATCTAACAATATCACCATTAGCCTCTTAATTCTTCATATAAAATTATATTTTTAGCTTCTGCTGAAAGGGTGCAAAATATCATATATCATCCCTGTAACATTACTGCAAATTAGGTTCTGAGTTTATGCAGACTGGTAAAAAATTATCTGCAGAGGTCAGTCAAAACAGTGTTATTATTTCTCCCTGAGGCTCATAATGCTGTGTGTTATAAGTTATCAAACTTACTGAGCCTCAACTTCTAAAGTCAACAATACTCTCACCATTTCTTGGTATAAGAGTCTCCTCCAGGCTGCACACCAGGAGTTCCACAGTCCCTTAGTACCCAAAGTCAATCAGGGAGAAATCTTTTTATAACAAGATGGAAACGAGATAAAAAAGTGATAATTTTACAGGTCTTTCACAGATGAGTTATTTTGTTACTCTGAAAACAGATACTCAGCTTCGCTGTCTCTTGGCCTTCTTCATTGTTTATCCATCTATCTCTCCCCACTCCCCCTTCCTTAAGTTCAGCTTCAGTGCCTATCACATCTAAATTCATTAGAGCCTCGAGAGGCTGTGCGATTGCGTGTGCATGTGCGTGAGTTTGTGTGTGTGTGTGCATCATCAGCGCTAAATGATTATAAAGCACTGTTATTAAAAACGGGCATAATTACCATCCCTGTAGCAAAAACACTTTGACATGAATTTACCTCCTGTCCTCTGCAGGCAAAGATGCACACCCACACACACACACCCCCACGCACGCATTAACACCACACCGATGCTTAAAGTGCTAAATTTGGCACACACACATTTATGGCTCTTGCACCTAGCGAGACACTGGCACACAAAAGAGAATAGGAAGCACACACCAGTACACACCTTTCTCCTTTGGCAAGAAGAAACTCTGACAGGCGCTGAAGTTTTGTCTTATTTTATTTTCAACGTTCTTGGTCCTTTCTGTCCTGCAGAGAATGTCCACTGAAAGGTTTATGAGCATAATTTTGGAAGTATATCTCATAGTGCATAGTGAAAGGTTTATTTCTCATTCTATTAAAAAAATATATACATATCTTTTATTACAATCTCACAGTAATCTTACCTGGGTTTAAGGAAAACCTAAACATAACTGGATGTCTGGTTTTCTTAGTGCTTTGGTTGGAATTTCATGTAAATGTGTGAATGCATTAGAACTTTTGTCTGTTTTAACATATATTATAACATAAAATAAGAGTCATGCAATATAACTGGTATGTATTGCTAGCATTCATAGAACAAAAAATCTATGATACTACAGACTTTTCCACATTTTCAAGTCAGTTCTAATAAGATTTATCTTTGGTTTTATGTTTTTTTAATGGTGGTTTGGACTTGGGTTCCTTATTTTTGTCTTTTCGTCTTCTTTGTTGAATATTTACATCTGACAAGGTCTTGCAATGTTTGCTAGGTTCAGTTCGTTTTATGCATTCATGATTGCTAGAATAGTATAACTGGATGTCTTTGGTAATGAAATGGTAAATGGCCTGTACTTGTAAAGCATCTATCTAATCCAGAGGACTCCAAACTGCTCCAAACTGCAGCCAGAGCTGCCCTGGATCAGTTTGACAGAACCAGGGCTACCATACACTGGCACCACTGGGCCATATGACCCAGGCAAAGCAGGTGAAGGTGAAGGGTATCGCCCAGTGACACAACAACTGAGACAGACGGAGCAGTGGTTTGAAACAATAACCCACTCCTACCTCCTTATCTACTGTCGTTCTAAAGGTCTTACCCTTTCAGTTTTCTTTCAGGTTCTGTATTTATTGTTCTGTTTTGTTATTTATGCTCATTGGATTTTGCTCTTTGTGATTAATATTGATTTTTTTCCCCTTCTTGTTATGTTGTTTCTTGAATTCTCAGCTCAGCTCCCAGCATTAGTTATTCATTCCTCAGTCTACCTGTTTGCCTCCTGGCTCAGCTGCACCCTGTTAGTAATCAACCACCTGCCTCTTGTCCACAATCAAATTTCTTTCAGCTTCTGACATTCAGTACTGGATCTTTCCTTTGACATGCCCCTTAATCCACTGATGTCCTGTTGTCCTTGTGTTGTAAGTTTTTTTGTTTAATAATTATACACATGTTATGGTCATTCCAAATTCTTATCTGCAATTTGACTTGGACCAATGTTGTGAAGAAAGAGATGTTGTTTCAAGGCTGGACAAATATCCAAAATTTTAAAAACAATAATAATTGCAATATAAATTGCAATTAAGATATTTTGACCTGCAAGCTATAGAAGCTCTTCATAATGATGCAGATATTATAAAGTCAAAGTGGTTCTATGTTCCAATTTAATATTGATCTAGTAAGAGAATACTACAGACTTTTAATGTATCTGACTAGAATATAGTTAAGTTCCCCAAACTGTTCTAAAAACGCTTTTTCCTTGCTAGTACTAGTCCTAATTTAAAACAGTCATTGGTTGAGACATGGGTTACACTGTGGACAGGCTAGCACAGAGAAGCACAGGTCAGTCAACCACACATGCACCCTCATGCCAGTGAGAAATGTGGAGAGACCAGTTAATGTAATAATCATGTTTTTAGACTTTGTAAAAGATCCAATGCATATAACAAAAGAACATGTAAAGTCCATTCTGAAAGACCTAAGGCCAGGATTCAAACCCAAGAACTTACTCCAAGACAACCGCTAATAACTGTAGGCCCAAAATAATACCATTCAATCTGATACAATACAGCTCAAGACTGACATCAACTTCTAGTTACAGATACAATTCAGTTTAGTAGATCATTGTCAGCAGGTGGAAAATGTACTTTCTAAGAAAACCAACATATGTGCATTAGGTGTAATATTGTCTTACACTTTCACATTTCCAGCTGAGTTCCAAAGTAAACTAGCTAAACTAACAGGAAAAGCCAGCTCCACATACTAGATGGAAGTATTTCAACAATGCAGATATCTTGTGTCCTCTGTTGACTCTCACTGCTAACACTTCCTACTGAGTGTACACATCCAGTTCCCATTAAAACCTTGGTGCAGAATTTGGCCATCAAGCTGCAACACAAACATGCTGACTGAGTAACAATAGACTGTTGAGATTCTAACCACTTTGCTCTGTGGGGTGAAGTTGTTTGACTAAGATCCCTTTTGGCTTTATTGAGTGCAAGCATGAGCAACAGCATATGCAAAAGCCTCTGAAGCCAAAGGGAAATGCCATTTAAATACACTTTTATCACTGCTTCATGAGTAAAATATGGAAACAACCTAGTATTTGAATTATTCAAAAATAACTGATGAATATAGAAAGGCATTTAACATATTTATCAGCCTTTAAGAATTACAATGACCATTTTTATATAGTCAAACATGACATAGTCTACGAGATATTTTAGGGGCTAAGCACTCCTGCTCATCAGCAATAAAAAGTTTGCATTTCAAAAGAATGAAACAAAATTGTGTCTGTTGGAAAAATAGACACAATGCATCAGACAAAATTCGGTGGGAATGCAATTGTAACATCATTGAGAAGACCCCAACCATCATGGTACAATAATGAAATGGGGAGGAATACCAACTTGTGCAACAAGGAAAACAAAACAATTCCTGTAAACACTAACATCATTTTTACTGTTCAAATATTCCAAAAAGGATAAAAGCTACAGTTTATCAGGCTCTGACATTAAATTTGATAAAGTGGGTGAGATTGTTTAACCTCCAGTAGTAAATAGAAAGTTATATAAATTATGCACAGTTATTTTTATTTATATAACAGATATACATAAAAAATCCTTAGAGTAATTTGTTTTAATTTCATTTTTGGGGGGTTGGGGATTTTGAGACTCTGTGACCTCATGCGTCTCATTCTTTTCCAAAATTCTCTAACAAGAAGTATTGGAGTATTGGAGAAAAAAATTATCTCAGGTTGTTTATCAAAGTTTCACTAGTTTTAAGCTTTTCGATTGTTGCTCTGCCTGTGTAAATGAGGAAGTTTAGCTAAGGACTAGTTTTCTTCAAATCGACAGACATAAGCCTTTCTTGACTGACGTGCTTGTCTTCTTTTCCTACCCTGAAGAGTAGCTAAGTGAAAAGGGCCACATCCTATTTACATTCCAGGCAAATGAGATGTCATTAATTACCAATTACAAGTACCTAGACTCTCTGAGCAGCTAATGCATGAAGAAAAATGGTTTAGTTAGAGTCATTTAACTGGTATTGTTGTCCTGTGAACTGGAATCCAAAATAGGCAACTTCCTTGAAAGTTTGATCTAGATGACATTAACTTTTCCTCTGCCATCAGCCACACTATAAATGGGATGGTGTGTTCCCAGTTTGCCCTCAAAGGTACATAACAGGTACCCTGATCAGGGGTCAGCTGAGCCTTCTTTTGTGGATGTAAAGCGGCTCTACGCTAACCTCTCATAGATTTCTGAAAGTGAGGAGCCCAAGGAGGAAGCTCTTTTTAACCACTGTGCCCAGAAACACTTTCAGGAACACTTTCTGATCTATATCTAATGACGATAGGTGATGGTCCAAACAGATTAATAAATAGGCAGGTTTGTGTTGTTTCATGTCTGTCTTTAACAGAACAGATTAGAACACCATCCAGATTACTGCATTTATCTTATGCTTAAATCTGCCAACATTTATTAACAAGTCATTAAGACTTCTCTACTTGGTACATACTCGGGATGGAGCAGTTCACCTTTTATTGGTAAAGGTGAACTTATTTTTTGGCTACACGAGAACAACATATATCTTAAATGTTACCTCCATTGCGCAGAATACCTTATAGAACATGGTCATAAGCTTTCACCAGATCCAAGAAGCACATGAGGTCAACTAAACTCTAATGTGCCCCTCAGCAATGTTGTGAGAAGAAATATCTTTACTTTTGTTCTGGAGCCACCATGAAAACCAAACCACTTCTCTTGAATCAACAATCAGTTCAACAAGTTTCTCCTATGAAGTACATTTTTTTTTTCAGATGACTTCAATCTAAGTGAACAAAGTTTCAGCATGAACTTTGTGTTGTGACTCACTCTCTTGAAAGGAGCTGTTCAAATAGGTTATTTTGTCTGCTGGGCATAGATATACCACAATTCTTAAGTCACTCTGTTTCTTTGGAGAGCAGTTTTACAGATCCACCTCAATGTAAATGTCTTGTTAACACATACACTGCTACGCTGGATCTGAATGAATTATTTTTTATGAATACATTTCACTATGCTCTTTTCTGGTGCATTTAGTTTATGTGTTTTTGGGTTTATCAGCTCTGGAGCAGAAACATACACTATAACACACTCCCACCATCCACCTGCCATTACCAGCTGGCACATACACCTGGCTCACTGGCATTAGCCAAAAAAAAATAAAAAAAAAAAAATGGAGGATTACCATAGCAACCATATGGGGATGGCCTGGCATGGTTGAAACCGTCATGGAAACAGCAGAGCAGAGAGTTGACCAGTGCCAACCATATAGGCCACATACACACATGCAAGCACTAAATTATCCTTGATATTGCTTGATACCTTTGGTACCATGTCATTTAGTATCAGTTTTGACGTTACTCTCTATGCAGCTCTCTCAATCAACTTTTAATACTTTTAAAATTTGCAACACTTAGCAAAGCCAAACAGATATTCTATATTCCTTGACCAACCATGTCTGCCTTGGCTGGGACTGTGGGCAGAATGAGGAGGGTGGGGGAGACGAGGCTGCAGCTGAAATGTGACAACCCCCCACCCTTTCACAGCCACACAGACAGACTCGCATAAGAGATGAAAGCATTTGAAGTGACAAAGTTGGTGAAACTGAGAAGAAATTTTAGCATTGAACACAAAATTATTTATGATTAATATTTATAATGACTCACTTTGTGGAGCCCTTTTTTTGAGGTGTGTGGCTCAGTAGGAAAAGCAGTTTAAAAGTTGAGGGCTAAAGTCGGGTGATCGTACCACATGTTGATGTGTCCCTGGACAAAGCTCTTGACCCCCAAATTGCATATCAATCTGCACATTAGTGTATGAAGTTGTGTACATTTCTATGTGCATGTGATGGCCACATCTTCAGCCACACAAGGTCAGTAACCTCACAACTCAACACCATTTACATTTTAAGTTTTTGTTTTCATATACATATCATCAAATGTAGCACAAAAATGTAGATTTTGTTTGTTTTTATATGTTTGGGAACACTGAAATACATTAATTGCAATTGTAACACACATACTTTGCCAATTTTTGTAAGTTTAATTCTGTCAAATACATTCTAACTTTGGTAGTGTTACCAAGAAAATGTTTTAAACTTTTTCAAGGCCCCCATACTGTGCATAATGTGGACCAATTTTTTTTTTTTTTAGCTTGAGACGTTTCTACCTCTAAATTATTTATGTTAATTAATCCTATATTTTATTCTATCTTAACTTCTAAGTACTAGAAAAAATATATTTTTGTACAAATTTCTTTTTTATTATTTGTAATCATATTTTATTTCTTATCAGAAAGAAACCACAGAAATTCCCTTTGATTTGGGCTGCAACAGTTAAATACATCACTTAGTGATATGGGGAGTATGGTGGATTTCATCTATTAGTTCAGGTTTATAAAGGACAAAAAGTTTCATAAAAGACCAAAAAGGGGTTGACTGTTGATTATTGAGAAATTAATACCTTAAAAAATAACGTGACATCAGTTCTGCAACATGAGAAGTATACATGTGTACACAAATAAATCGTATGTTTTAAGAAAAAAGACCTGTGCTTGCATTTTATTTTTGGAAGACTAAAAAGGTTTTCAAAAGTAATTTAGGAGCCAATTATATCTGAAACAACAGGGAGATACACGTACCTCTCAGCTTCAGGTTAGTTTAATTTGCAACATGTCTGTGCATCAGTGAGCAGAATACTCTGTTTCGCTTTGTTGAGTGTTAAGCTGAAAAACTGGCTTCAAGTATGTGTCCAAGTGTGTGTGTGAAGCATTCAGCAGAGCATTTTTCCATGCATGAGTGTTTACACACTCCCACACCAGTTTGCATACCTGAGTCCTGCGATTACGCCGGAGAAGTAAAGCATACCAACTTTCTCTGCCTATCTATCTTTATCGAATATAAACAAACCCTCAACACACAAGTACAGACATGGTGTTTTAAGAACACGACCTCTCACACAGGCCCAAAAATGGTCCGACTCCAGCTTCGTGCTGTAGCACAACTAACTACCTGACTTCATGTTAGCTTGAACTATAGAAAGAAATGTCCTTCTTGTCCTTAGAATTATCGTTGAACAAAATGTTCCTAACACAAATTCCTTTTTCCTAAACCTGTATTCCTGTTTTCATGAACATTTATTTGTTTTATAGTTTCAAGCTCCAGCCAGACATTAGGCCAAGTTTATACCTGCTGTGGGAACTTCATATTATGAATTCTCATCTTGATACAGCAGGCGGAAACCAAGAGACTCAACTCTGTAATGCAACATTCCTCTTGCATTGTGTGAGAATGTTTTTAAAATTGATTATAGAAGAATGGAACAAATAGAAAAGAACAAACACAGATTCTTAAAACATTTGTTTACCAAGTAAAATCTGTTAACGGAGAATAGACATTTGCTGCACTCAGCAATAAAATAACCCATTTACTGTCATACTATTTGAATTTTATGGGTTCAGATACCTCTGATTATAATAATCATTCTCTGCTGCCTTAAGACTTACAGCAGTTCCAAGATTTTAGTCCCCAAATCCAACATCCCATCTGTCTTTGACCAGAGTCGGGTCTATTTTCAATCTAAATAATAACAATGGCTTATTTCTTACCTATTTTTTCTCATGCACTATCGACATTTTTGGGTTCTTTTTCTAAGCTTTCACTACCTTTTTTTGCTGACTTTACGCATTTGTGCTTTATTCATGCCCTTTTTCATTGAGCATGTTACAACCACAAACTTGAATGAAAAAGTAAATGGCATTATCATAAAGTTATCAAAGCATAGTCATCCACGTAAACTAAAATAGGCCAGACACAGACAATTAGTCAGAAAACAACTCTCTACGTCAGCTAGAGATCTACAGCTCAGGTGGAACAATATGTTCACACAACTTTTAGACACAAACTCCCAACACTCTGTCCTAAATGGCAGGGTGGCAAAAGTCACCGAAAACCAAAAAGCTTTTTTTGTAAATAGCCTACACAACTAACCAAGATTGAGCTTCTTTGCCAAGAATAGGCAAAATCAAGTTGTTTTAAAATTTTCAAAACATTATCATCTTCTATTTCTCTGCTGTCTTTCCTGATGGAAGTAGTTTGGTGCTTTAGGTATTTGTATGTACCCATATTCTTTTTCACCCATTCACTCCCTTTACTTCCTCTCCTGGTAATGAGAGTAGACTTATTTGACCTGAGGCTTCAATGACACATGCCACAACAGACTTCCTGCTTTTGAAAATTACCATACAGATTAAACTCAGTTCCATCACTTAGAATAACATCTTCAAAAGTGTCTTTGATGTGCAAACATACTGTGTGCCTTCTTACAAATGGCTGAATATGCATTATGAAAAGCCAAATACCTCAGATTTTCTTTAGGTGTGAAAACCTTTTTGAAATTCAGCTTTTTTTCAAGGGTCAGTCTTGCCTTATGTATTTCCCAATTATTTATTTTTTATTGAATGTATTCATGTTCTCAAGGTTCTTCAAATATTCAGGTGTTTTGTTTTCATTTTTTTTTCTTCTGGCAGATCTATTTTTATTAGTCTTCCTCTTTGTCTGTTTGCTTTGCTTTTTATGCATCTGGCCTTTGCACCCAATTTTGTATTCTTCTTTCTGATTTCTTTTAGACAATAATAAAAAAAATATTTTCTTCTGCCAGTGGAGTATAATTTTAAGGGAGGAGTTGGAACATTACAGTAACTTTAATGTTTTGGTTGAACAGGCAGTTCTAAATTGTGAGTAAAATTATAACTTAGATTATATTTTCAGAAAAGCACTGCACCTGAAGGAAGATGTCGCCTCATTACATAGTTTTCATGAACTGTGCGGTAAGTTCCTAATATATTTAAAAGGTAAATTACTAACTACCTATTTCATTTCCATTCTGAATAGTATAGTCTCAGATCACTAGAGACGTGTAGCTCAAGATAATCCATGTTTTTAGGTTCCTAGAATAAACTTTGAATTGAAAGAAAGTAATAAGCATAACTCTAGATATTTTTGACTTTTAATTTCATGTGTTTTGCATGTGTTTTGGTGTGGTGGCAACACTGGAAAGGATATTCACTGTTAGAGCAGTTGAGCAATGTTTTACTTTTCTTTTTCTTTTTTTACCATGAATTATGCATTTCTTTGCATTGGCCAAACACTTTTACAGAAATGAAGTATGGTTGTCTTTATTTGAGCAAAAATAATATCAAAAATACTTATTTGTTTAGCTTTTTGCTATGACAGGGATTTTGCTCTGTACTTCTCATAACTTTTAAGCCATTTCAGAAATGTATTTTGCTATCTGTTTGATTGTTGCTTCTTGTCAAATTGCCTGGATATTGAATATAAGAACAAATAATTTTCACTGTAGTAACAGTTTTAAAATATAGTTCATTTTTAGTATGAACGCTCCATGGGAAAATTAAAAGATTTTTTGAAGGACCCCTTTATGAGTGAAGGTTATGAATTTCAAAAGGAGTTAATACTGAATAGATTAAGGCAAAAAAAAAAAAAAAATCTAATTAGTTGGCCTCCGGTTCTGCTAACTGCTTTTATTTAGCTTCCTTTTTACAAGTAAGCTATTCATGGCAGTTAAATGCAGATTTTTTTTTAAATTTAGGACATCTTTTCTTTTGCAACAATAAAGCCTTGTATTGACAGAAATAAATTCTTCAACAAAAACTAGTAGTAAGACAGACAGCTTAGTATTTTTGGTATTTTCAAATATTTCTTTTAAGATTTTGAACTTTAAAGCAGGAGTTGCTGAGGGAGGGTTCTACGTAGATTTTATTCACAGTGCCACTTTCTACCACAATCAAGAAATTATTCTACTTTTAGTTGTTATAGAAAATGCTGTGTTTATATAAAAAATGTCTTGGCAATTGAAACTGTCCTCTGTCTCTTAGGAAGCACCTACTCTTTCTGACACTCTTCACTACTTTATCACAACAATACTCCTCCATTCTTAGGAGAATAGGATGATAAGCTCTCCAGACACACAGCTCCTTCTAGTATTTGCTAATTGCTGCTGCCACTAGTCTGGAGAAACAGTATGTGGGAGGCATGTGGAGAGGATTCACTGTGGGAACTGAGCTCAGCTGAGGACTACAATTCCAAGGTGGAGTTTTGGATAAATAGGTGAGATAAGACTTACATGTGGGCACTTTGTTCTATATTTTTGCTGTGCTGTGTGATGGCTTGTGACAACCTTTAGATCAGACTTCCTAAGGTTAATTTTTTAACAATGACATCTTTTTCATCTTCCAGACAGCCAGGTATAGAGTGCACAACCAATAACTGTTCTAACGACCACATTCTCCATCTTGAGCGATGCATTTTTGCAGAGTCAGAGTGGATATATGTCTTCCTGGGGCTGCAATTTTGCCAATTTTTCCACTTTCATGGTTTTTACAGCACTTTATTAGATATATAATCCTTCTTTAAAATACTTTAAGATTGTACCTGCCCTGCATGTGTTTTCGTTTTAAGGCTTCTTAGTTTATTAATGTTGTTCAATGAATATCTGATGGGCTAATAGAAACCCTGCATTTATGTTCTGATCAATTACAGTGGTAAAATAGACAGGGCACCAATGGCCATAACATTTTTAATTATTTTGTTTGTAAAAAAGAAAAAAAAATCAATTTCATAACTACATGCTATTGTGAGTTTGTCTTTTAAATTCAATCCCAATAATATTTTAGACCATTCAAAGCTCTCCTCTAAATGAACAGCCTTTGAAAAGGATCATGGTCCAATACATTTGCAGTTTCTATCCTTCCCCTTGCCATGCTGGGGGTTTTGTAATCAAACCTTCAGCACATAAGATTTACTATTTCAGAGCAATGACAACCTGTCATCTTTTCTCTTCTGAGGCGTGGCATTGTAATTTTCTTTGATATGAAGGTAAATCGGTTTTAAAACCACCACAAACCAGTATTTATCCCTTGAATTTGGGCAGAATAAAAACGGGTTCTTTTTAAAATTTGCCACTGTATGTTTGTCATTGTGCAAATGACCACTACCACTGTTTTCATATTTCATTAATACATTGAGCTAAAATAGAATTGCATGTTAAAATTACACATGAAATACTTCAAACTGTAAAAATGCAACGATAAGGCAAACTTTGTCACCAAGGATAATTTGTTTTGCAAACAGAAAAGATTGCAAACAAACATACAAAAGAATTACTTTTAAAACTGAAGTAGGTAACTTTTATTAAAATATATATGTCTTTTTTCTTATTTGTTAAAACTGTCACTTTTCCAAGACATAACATAATTTGTGAAAAAAATCAAGCTACTCTGCTTTGTCCCTGTGGTCCTACTGTCATCTGCAGAAATACACAGCTCCTAGTGAGAAACGACCAATTAGAGCCAAGAAAAAGGTCTTAGCGATATCAAACTCTTCCCTATGATTCTGGATCTGTGGAGAGGATCCATCCATCCAGTAGGATAAATCTACCTGATTTATCCCTATAATTTTGTTGCACATCCTTACAATGTTGTTTAGTCGGTGTTTATTTTTCAGAATGAGAGACTCAAACCAACAAATAAAAGAAAAGTTTATAAATATTAATTAAGACTCATTGAAACAGGAGTAAAACAAAGGGTATCATCATTAAAAGTTTGCAATTTTTGATAAAATACACATGTTTGTTGGCCTTGGTACAGAATGCATATTAGCCTCAAAGGTCAAGTGATTGTCAATAATGGCTTAAAAATATTTGTAATGTTGTGCAATCTGAACAGTCCATGCATAGTTAAAAACCATTTTTGCATCGGTTGTAGATGTCAATATAAAATTACGTCTCAGTTTAAAGTGAATGTGTGTTCAGATAATTTTAGCCTTCTGTAAACAAACCTACAAACATAGGGCTGTCTTTATGTGTGATTGCAGTTTACTTGGAAATTGCTTCAAATAAACATTTGAAGCCTGCAATCTCCGACTTTGCAAAAGTAAATAAGCATAGCTATCTACTACCACACAGCCATGAGCGCTGGGTTTTGACAACAAATTCACGTTCTGAGATATGACTGTGACGTTTGATCACAAGGAAAGAAGGTTAATACAAAGAACACCTTTTCATGTAGCCACATTCACAGTAGCATCATCAGGAAAACAGTATTGAGCAACACTTTAAAAGTTGCCGTTAAATGTATTTTTCCTCCAAACAGCAAAACATTCTGCATATTCCTGCTCTACAAACACAGAGAAAGAGATTTTTTGCACCTTTCATGTGGTAGAGGTGGCTCTAAGAGAGACAAAGCAAACACTGAGAGAATATCTGCGCCTGTTCCTTGTTCTAACATTTCTATCCACAACACCTATTGTATTTATAGCAGAGCTGTGTTCCAAATCAAAACATCTATTTTGTCTATTTGGCAGGCTTGTCATGATGTTATCCATTCCCACTCTGACATGCTGTCACCAGTGGTGGCAGACGGTGAAATGTGGGCAAATGCAGTTTTTAAGTCAAACTGCAGCTTAGATAAAACTGCTGTTAACACTTGCAAGTTTGGTACTTTATAATTCAACAATGAGTAAGTATTGGATGGACGAAACATAAAGCTAATTGCAAATTAATGTGGTATAAGCAGTTCTCCAAGGATGAGTTCTGAGAAGAGAAATAGTGGATGGAGAGGTCAACAAGGATGTTGCAGTCCTTTTAAATCACTCTAGAAAGGATGGTTCTTAACACACACACACACACACACACACCCTCACACAAAGAAATCATTCAGCAATGGTTACAGTTCACCAAGGTTTCTTTTAAATCAAATGGAAGCAGCTTCTGGCTGTACATCCTGATGACTTTGCAGATCCTTTACTGCTCTGGTTTCTGTCTCTCACAGGCATCATTTTTGTTCAACAGAATTTGTTCCTGCTTAATCTTTCCGTTCTGTGGATCAGTTCAATATATACAATTTTACACTAACCCAAACACATTGTAACAAAAGCTTTTTGACTTTGGGTACGTTCTCCCTTTGAAATTTACAATGGCTGTGTCTTTTCATGTCTGACTTAGATATGGTTCAGTTCTATTATTCTTTCTTTCTCTTTTCTGCTCTCCACTGTATTCCATTTTTCTGAAGCATTAGCAGGGGTCCCTTTTCTGTGGATTGGCTGAATGGTTAAGGGGCCCTGAGCTGGACAGGGACTCCGCATTGTGTTTGGGATTATAAATACTCTTGTTAGAGCTTTTATCTGGTTAGTGGGCCCAACTAAAGCTACCACTGGAATACATTTGACCAAAAATAAGTTCCTTAATCCTTTTGTTCTTAAATATTTCATTTTCCCCCTTCACCTAGCCTCATTTTCAAAGCACTGTCATTTGATTAATTTCTTCTATTTTGTAAACAAACTACTACATACCCATTGATTGAAAACTGCAGCGTGTACCTTTGATGGAAAATGTATTTTTTTCAATATTTGTTTAGGATAATCTGTGAGAAAAATTAGCTTCTCTACTTTCTCCCGGTGCTCCCAGTCAGTGGATAAACAGTTTTCCTGAAATGGTAAGTTCTTAAGTTCCCTAGCACACTGAGCAGCACGTACATGAGGATGATTAACACCACTAAGACCATTATCCTGGCTCTGATTGGTTGTTTTTGGTTCATTTTGCAGATAGCAGTACCGGTAATAGTATACACCTAATAGTATAAAGGTGGAGGAGTTTGAGCTTTTCACAAATTATATGTCTCATACCATACTGTCATGACATGGTGATAGTTTAGACAAATTCTTCATTTTTTTATGCAGCACAATTTCACAATAACTATTGTCTCAATGGAAATTACAACAGACTTGCTGTCTGCCTCTTTGCACTGCAGATCCTTGTTTAGTAACCACCAAACCTGGAGGTATTTGGTCATTTCTCTGTCATTATGTAATGTAGTCCGGTTTCCTCAGTTTGGTGCTAGTTTTTCTTGCTACTGTTTTTTATCCTTGTTGACATATAACATGAGTTGTCCTGTTG
The DNA here is from genome assembly GCF_019740435.1 of Gambusia affinis. Taxonomy (NCBI): domain Eukaryota; kingdom Metazoa; phylum Chordata; class Actinopteri; order Cyprinodontiformes; family Poeciliidae; genus Gambusia; species Gambusia affinis. Next base: position 6,303,792 of record NC_057889.1, read on the forward strand.
CCCTCTGCATTTGGTTTGTTCACCTTCATTAGGCTTTGTGACACCTCAGGCTTGTCATTTTAACTCTCCCTAAGCTATTTTGTAATAAGTTGGGGCATGTTGTTGTGCCTCAGGGGGGAGTTTATCACAATGAAGTACCGTGGGAAAAATGTTATTAATGACTTAATTTGCAGTAGCCAGAAGCAGAAAAAAATAGCTTTTTTTTTTATTAAAATTTGTATGTTTTGATATGAACGATCATATAAGGTGACTTGTTTAAATTTATTGGACTCTCATAACTACTGGACTATTTAAAAAAAGTCATATTTTAAATAAAATTACTGCTCAATAATTTTTGAGTAGTTGGTTAACGCCTATCTTTTTGGCATATTTTAATGAATGCATTAGATCACACTGCACAGATCTGGAATGTTTTCTGGAACATTTTCAAATCTTTGAGTCTATGAGGGACAAATAGCTGAAAAAAAAGTTTTTTATGAGGACAAAGCCAAAAAGTTTTGAAACTGATGTGCATTAAACTATTTTAACTTTTCTTTACAAAAGTTGTTGGTGTAGGCCACCAAACTACCTTTAGCCCAACAGCATAAATGCCACTAAATCTGTTAAGGATAAATGTATGTGTGTGAAACACTGCTGTTCCTAAATATTATTTTGTTCTTTGTGTGATATTTTAATTTGTCTATTGCTATTTTGTTTTGTTTATTTGTTTTTCTTTTGTTGGGAAGAAATTTCTAGTTTTTAATCCACTTTTTGTTTGGTTTTATGACATTAAAACGTTAAGGAATTGTCTTTTTAAACGTGTTGAGACATGTTTCAAATGTGTAAGACGCTACATCAGCCTTCTGATAATTCTAAACATTAGTAACAACACTAAATAGTACACCAGATAATTTTTTAGATGTAGCAACATTTCAATCAACTCCCTTCTCGTGACGTCACCAGCTCTCTGCTGCGCTCGAGCTCCCACTACACCTCGCTCTCTTCACTCCGCCTCGCGCTCCCTCTCCACTCTCTGCGTGAAACAAAGTGTGGAGTCCGCGAGCGCCCGCAGGAATCGAAAAGCGAGAGCACGGACTGAATAATGGAGCTAAAACAACAGATGGAATAACAACCTATAAACGAGAAAGACTGAGACGACTGAAGAAACTTGGACCGAGCAAACTTTTCACGGGAGGAGAGCAGTCTCGTAAAGCCATGGATACACTTTTCTCTGTATTCCTGGGAGTTGTGATCCTCTGTTCAAGAGTTGGCTCCGTCTCCGCTCAATTGCCTACAGGTAAAAGGAAAATAACTATTACAATGTTTGGAGTGTTGCTGTTGTTTGAGAGAGGTAAAGAGAAGTTTAAACCGTACGTGTGCCGTTTTCTCTTTGTGGAAGTAAACGAATTCCGGGCAGGTGTGTGTGACGGTGTTGAGGAAAAGTTAACCTTCGCTTTGACAATGTCCCGTCATACCGGTTTTAAAGCTTCGTTGGAGCTTTTTAAATGACGCCGGATGCGAGAATGGTACTTTTCTATGAGCTGAAGGAGATTTTTGTCAGGTTGAATGTTAAAGGTTCGATTCGTCGGTGTAGTCAAACCCGCATGTAAGCTTGTTTTATTTTGCCAAGTGGGTTGAGCTTACCACGAAATGAATCAGAGGTTTGGGATGTAGCCCTTTATTAAACTCAGTTAAGTTGCGACATGAGATGGTTTGAAGTTTTGGAACGGAAATTTTCTTACCAAAATCTTAAGTCTGAGGAGAAAAAAAAAGTACTTTGAATAAAATAGATAATATTTACTGCTGCTTTTATTATTGTTATTAAGAAGTATATTTTTTAAAACGGGTTACTAAGATGGTACAAGACTGGATAGACAACGCGTGCGGTTCATCCTCTTCTGCAGCGCATGAATGGAGAGGAGAAGTTATTGTGCGCACGGACATCACAGTATTAGAAAAAACAGTATTATATCCTTGTGCTATGACAGTGAACCCATTTACATATATTTTTGCAGCAATCCTGCACTTTATATGCGTTTTCATTGTGTCTAACTATAATATAGGCGTTTATTTGGATATAGCTTAGTGCGTAACTGATCGTTTAATTTTTATCATCATCTTTTCTATCTTGTTTAAAGCAGTTTTACAGTAACCTTGTTTTCTTGGCTTCGTCCGAGAGTCCTTTAAGTTGGATTTAGATCCCCCTCACCCCTCCTCCCGAGGTTAGGTTAAATTAAAATGTTTTGGGTTGGCAAAGATACGGGTTATAGATATATCGGTTAAGTGCTGTTTTGTTTGAGGTGATAAAAATGTGTTAATTTGTCCTTTAAGATACCATAGGGCACGCAGAAAGTTGAAAACCTGAAACTAAAGTAGTCGCTGAACTCATTTAATTTCCTTTCCGTGCGTAGCGCATCATTCCGCAGCTCGTCGTTCTCTTTTTGCATGTTTAAGACCTAACAATTGAGTTGTCCGAATTGCAAATCAAGCATCTGCACTCCTCCTAGCCCTCTTTCTCCATCTTGCCACGAAGAAACATGAATTCGCTCCTGCAGGTGAAGCAGCTGCAGCAGCAGCGATGTTTAGAGATTCTGCAACTTTACAACTTTTCGCGTTGCTGCGATGTTTGAGCAGAGCTGCTCAGACCTCGACAGTCCCTGCAGCGCATCTGGTTCCATTTGAGCCAGCGCTCTAAACTGAATGCGGGTTTGCTGTGCGTTAATTTCCGCATTCAGCAGTTGTTTCTGTTTCAACTCGTGCATATATATATAGAGAGAGAGGAAAAAAACGAGACTCACTAAACAGTTTTGAGAGCTGACCTTCAAAATCAAACCAAAACCTTAAGGACGCACACGCTTCAGTTAAGTCCTGCAAATGAATCCACATTCATTGTACAAAAACCTAATTTTCTGCTCCAGTATTCTTGCTGGCCGCATTAATTCCAACTTTATCATCAAACCTTTTATTGTCACCCTTCACCCCACCCTGTAGCCCAGAACTATCCCCCTTTCTTCCCCTCCCTTGGGGCCATTTGGTCCTCAGGGCAACAAATGTGTGGAATTTCTTTGAGGCCTCTTTGGGAATGTGAGTGCTGTTAATTTGCAAGTAAATACAAGTGACTGGATTCTGCTTCGGAAGAGGAAATGTGGAATATCATTCGTTCGGATAACGTTTTACACAAATTACTTGCACAGAGTTGCATTCCAGGATAATAAGTAATTATTTGTGCATGAAAGCCAATAAGGTCATAATAAGGTACATGCTAATAAGTAGAGTTTTGGCCAGCATCTTTGCTGCAGTGCATTATTCTGTAATAAAGTCCCAGATTCAGGCACTTTAACAGATCAAAATTGTTTTTTGTTGTTACATAATTATTAAATCTTGCAACTTATATATGCACTCTTCTTCATTAAAATATTTCAGATTAAGGCTGACAGCATTAACTGCAAAATAATTAATACATTAAAAAGGCAGCAAAGAAGCAAGGATCCTACCAGTTAAACATTATCTTAAACTTAAAATGATCTTTTATACATTAAAGAAGCTATTTAGTCTGTGCTCCAATATCTGTTTCAATAAATTAGTCTCGTTCTTATTTTATCAGTTTTTAGTTTCCCAATTACTGTGTCAAATTATAAATTGAGTCATTCTCATAAATCTCCCACACTTCTTCTTATCGTACTGCTTTGCATATTTGTATGTTGACTAATCACTTACAAAGTCAGTGTGACAAACGCGAACAAGCCTGCGCGCCACCATCTTTATAAAGTCAATGACTGAGTTTTGTGTTAATTTGACAACTTTCTAAATCTTCCTCCTCTCTGATCAAGTTGTGACACAGATTCAAGGCGTCTTTAATCCTAATGAAGTGAAATGATTGTTTTCCATCAGTGTCTCCAGACGAATTAGAAGACTGCCGCTCCCACTGAACACAACATCTGAGCTGGTTTAATTATAACTGTAAATTATTTCAGTATTTTGAACATTAGCACCAAGTTGGTTTAATTATAATTACTTTTCCGCTCCATTTAGGAGATGAAACAAAATTGGGTGTTTTAATGGAAAAAGGCGAGAGAAGCGGAGTGATAGTGAGAAAGAGGAGAGATGGAGACAGGGGGGTGGGAAATCAAGAAACCATTGGTTTTTGGCCGTGGGCATCTCCTCCACTCAAGAGACTGTGAAAACGGCAGGAGGGAAAGTGTGTGTGAGAATCATTGTGTGTCTGTCTTTTTTTGTGTGCGTGTGGTGCGAATTTGTGTGTCCGCTCTTGTGCTTTGCTGTCACTTAAAGAGACGGAGGCAGGACGACGCTTTTAAGCCCTCCGGTGAACAGCGGTACAAAGAAGAGTATCTGAAATGTTTGCCTCTCATTTAGATTCATGCGAAAAATGCCTTCTCATTCTAGTCATGCCATGTATAATGGCTCCAAATCAAAGGCCCGTTTTATTTATTTTCTCGTTAAAAGTAACGCCTCAGTCTGCAGTTCTTCAGATCCATTTTTATGTCTTCTCCTCAAATCAAACGTCCTTTTTGCCCAAAGCCAATCTGTTTCTACTGATTTCAATTTGGTGATAGATTAAAAAAATCTCTCTCTCTTTGAAAGTACTGGCTCATTCCTTGAGCTGTTTGGGGACGAAGTCTGAAAAATGTAATTAATCTGTTGAGAGAATTCATTAGCTAATCCCTCATTAGACTGTGTGCATGTGTGTGCTGGGGTATGAATGAATATGAGGATTTGTGTTGAAATGGATTAGCGACACATAGTGGTTGTTCAAACTCAGCGAGAGAGAGGTTCTGGGAAGATGATATGATTGACAGGTTGTAAATCATGCCGTTATTGCTGTTTCTGCTGGGTGCACATAATATACCAAACCTACTAAACATTGGACAGTAATTTATTTTTCAAAAACATGATTTTGGTGTTTTCACACATCCTAATCACTCTTATAACCCCGAACCTGGTAAAGATTTGTTCCCATTTTGTGGTCATTTGTAAAGTCAAATACAGTGTTTCCCTTACACAGCATCAAGTAGTTTTAGCTCATAAACAAACCTATGTTACATTTTTGGGTTAAAAATCACTTTTTTTTCATTTATTTAAGCCTTCCAATTATAACTTTTCAATTTTCAAAGTTATTTTCCAGTTTTGATGATTGAACCTATTGCAACATGGTGCACTGTTATAGCAGATTGATTGGTAAAACAAGCTATTATTAATGGCAATGTTGTGTAATGTTGCTACATTTTGCTTAGTTTAAAATTACCTTTAAAACAAATAATCTAAAGATGCTTGTATGCTTTGGACATTTGGAATGGTGGTTTCTAAACCTAAATAGTGTTTCCTTCATTACTTGGTCGATGTTCTTTAAGTGATTAAACAGAATGGGGTGAACTGATTGACTTGAAATATTGCCACATGCTTTCGTATTGGGTTTCGGGTTAATGAGGGCTTTGAGTAATAAATTTTATCTAATGGTATGCTCTACATAAAATTTACAGTGTCTTACAAAAAAACAAAAAAAAACATTACACATTTTCACAGTTTGTTATGCTAGAACCACAAACTTCAATGTTCAAATATTAGTTAAAAGACAAAAGTTAAGAGAAAATGTGCAGTTTAAGGAAAATGTTTCTACAGATAAAAAAATCAGGGAATTGTAGCTTACCTTTCTTTCAGCTGTGTTTATTTTAGCACGTTTAAATCAAAGTTAATGCACACTCTTTTACTTTCAGAAGTCACCTACTCGTAATTTAATATCAGTATAAATGCTTTTCTCTCCACATCAATCTGAATACTACTACTGCCACCATGAAACATGTGGGGAGGCATTTCTTTAGCAGGCACAGAGAAGCTTGTCACAGTTAATGGGATTTTGAATTAAGCTAAATTCAGGCTTATCATGAAAGAAAACTTTTGAAAAATGTGAGACTAAGTTTCATCTTCAAGCAGGACAACAATCTGAATCTGAATTGCATTACTGAATTGTAACTTACAACCTACAACAAGATGGATTGGATTAACAAACTGATGTTTACTGACATTTTTCATCCTGTTAGATCTGTTTTACAAAGAATCACCAAACATTTTTTGTATGTTGATGTGCAACGCTCATACAGAGATGCCACACATGATTTGCAACCGTAATCGTATGGGAGGACGTTTTCACAAAATCTCGAGTCAGGGAGCTGAATTTGCATGCACGCCACACTTTTAAGATTGTTTTTGTAGAAAAATATTTTAAAAAAATCTGAATAATTTTCCTTCCACTTCTCAGTTATGCACCAATTTGTGTTTGTCTATTGTATCAAATCTCATTAAAATACTGCAGTTTCAGTAGTAATGTAATAAAGTTTTAAAACATTTAAGGAACGTTAATAATTTTGCAAGCACGGTCCTCTTCAAGCTTGTGGCAAATCATTGGGCGAATCAAATCAAGTGACCCATGAAAGTGATGAAGTTCTTTAGAAATGAACTGAGGCAGAGCACTCAAAACAAATCTCGAATGCCTGAAACATCACATCCCTGATAAATGATGATACAAGTCCAGTATCATCAATCTCTGCTCTGCCCTGTGTGGCTCCGGTCACAGCTGTTGGTGCAAGGCTGCCTCTCATACATCCACACTCATATTTATTTATATACACACACACACAAATAGCCACACACACACACACACACTGGTCCACATGGCTGACTAATGACAGATTAAGTAATCAACGCTCACAGCCAATTCATTACATTATATTACATGCACGTACGCAGACACATGCATATACACACAAATACACAGGCAGATGTGAGAAGACTCATTGCCAGCTAAGTGGGTTAGCCTTTTGGTGTTAAAAATATATTCAGTGGAGGTTTGGCTGGTGATTGTTTGGAAAATGGGGAGAAACAGTGGCAGGTGAGGACAGTTTTGGAAGAGATTATTTTTAGGGTTACCATGAGGGCTGGTTGAGGAAAAAAGGCTGAGGTTAAGCTTGTGTTGGAAAGGCAAAAAGTTTGGAAACTTAGTCATAAATGTTCGAATTTACGTTTAAAGATTTTTTTTTTCACTTTCTGGAAACAATATGTAAAACAAACACAATTTTATCTAATGACAACTTAATCGTCAAGATAATCTTCTGTGCAAATAATTAGTTTCAGTTCCGTGGTTTTAAGGGAGCTTATCTATTTGATGATAAATAATGAATACAGAGAACATCTCTCTTGCATCTGTGAACCTTTGCATGCTTTCTAATCTAATTCTGTCCTATTATTCTCTGCTTTGCTTCTGCTGGATCCAGCTCACTTGGGGCGCGCAGAAAAGGGTGAGTTACGACTTGTCGGTATAGAGCTGTGTTTCATGTTTCATCGTTCTTTTAGTATTGTCATAATTGTTCCATGGCTTTAACTCTAGGTTCTGTTTCCAGCTTGACATCTGTTGTTCTCATTATTTACCCTCCTCCATTACACCTTCCAGAGGCTTTTTGGTTGTGCATATCCATCCCATTGAAACTAATGGCTCAGCTGTTATTTTGATACTTTTTAAACTCACCGTAACACCATTAACAATTTCTTTCATACACCTTTTTAAGCAAACATCAAAGTAAAGCTTGTAGGTATAGTTTATAGTTTTTATTTTTATAGTATTTTTTTTATGACATTGCAATTTATTGGATTTGCTCTTTGATTACTCGATTCAATGTCAAATAAGTTTCAGTGATTCACATACCTTAAGGCCATGTCTGTCATAATTTTCTTTCGTCTACATAAATAGCTTGAACCACTGAAATACTTGAAGCAATCTTGTACTGGCTTGTTGTCGCTTGTAGTTATGGCTCTGCTTACCTGGCTGCCAATTAATCTGTTTGCCGCTTGTCTTTGTGTCTCGTTTCCTGTTTTTGTCTGTCTGTCCTTCTGTATAGTTAGACAGCTGTTGGGGGAGTTTGAAGTTTCCAGGTGCTGTTTGTTTAGCTGAGCCTGCTCTCCTATAAAGGAGCTCAGAGGAACTTTGTTCTTTCAGTAGCAGAACACCTTTGTTCCACTTTTGTTTTTTCTTTTATTTCTCTTCTCCCATGGCGCATATTTTGTCTTTTTTTCCTCCATCTGTTTTTCCCGCTTTCACAAACACTCGTAGCAAACAATACATTTTAAGATGGTTGTTGTTGGTTGTGAAAGTGACAAGGAAGTAAACCACTAAAGAGAATATTGGCCTTGTAGGCAGAGAGTTTTCTTTGTGGCTGTGTGGTTTCCCTCAAGGTTTTTAATTAACAAAACAGATTTTTTTTTCATTCAAATATAGACTGAATACTTAATCTTCTGTTACTTTTTAAAAGGTAGCACTCTTTTATTCTACAAAATGTTTCAATACATAAATTGGAATGCAGTGCACCAAAAAGTCAAGCTATTGACTGAATGCAAAAAATGTTTTTGATTTAATGAAAACTCATTAAATGCTGTTAATTCATATGAGGTATGACTTAAACGGGAAAATGGGTTTGTCTTGTTTTGTATCAGCTCTTATCTTAAATCCTTTAAAAGCTGAATTAATAAATTGTTTTTGATAAGAAAAGAAAAGATACTGCCACAATTTCTATCAAATCAACCTTCTTTAGAAAGTGTATTTAAAATAATAAAAGCTGTGCAATGTGCCCTTAAAAACAAAGAAACCCCATTAAAATTGAAAGATTAAATGAAAGGAGATAAAACCAGTTTAACAGAATAAGCATAAATTATTATTGCTTAATTTTGAAGTAATTAAAGTGATAGTAACTGTTTGCATAAACCTCTTGTGGGAATGGATTTGAATTTTGTGTCTGGATTGTAAGAAACAGCTCTTTATCACAGAGCAGTTATTTTCACTCATAAATAAATAAGTGAACTAATGAGAATATCAGTGAAGCTAAGTTGGATGCAAAGTTGGATGATTCATTTTGAAGGAAAAAGGACGATCTCCAACTATCTGTGGAATGCTCCAGCATTTCTCTTTGTTGGGTTATAAGGACTAAAGGGCATATTATCCTGTTTCTCATTTACAACTTGTGTTTAATGCATGATTAAACATGTATAAAAATTATACATGTTTTGACAAAACATATCATTTTAACAAAAGTGCCCTGAAGAAGAATCTACAATAACAGTTGTTGAATTTCACAATTTAACAGAGTAGAATAAGTAGAACAAAATTCTATCTAACTTATGTGTTAATAAGTTTTACTCTCTTGTTCAGTGTAACTAATTCCTGTAACTCCTCAGGAAGTTTAGCAAATGTTTGATGAGACATGGGTTGAGCCAAACCCCTGAGGGTCATTGGCGGAGGGGATATGGATGGTTCATTGGTTAAAGTTTAGCTAACCCTGGGTTAGCCTTTTCAAATAAGTCTGTTTATTTTTTTGTTTGTATGAAGACTAAAGTAATTGAAAAAAAAAATCATTAGGTTTATGCAATTTTTAATTCATTTATCTGGATCAGACAAACTATGCGCAGTGTATTTTATTTAATTTGTGTACTATTCTGTTGAGGGTTTTGTTGTTTTGATCAGATCAGACAACCAATCTGCACATACCCTCAGGTGAACTGAAAAAGCCTTGTGGCTTCTCTGCATACAGCTTTGGATGCAGGATAATAAAAAGTTTCTTAGTTCAGTTATAAAGATATCTGTCAGACAAATGCAAGGTACAATCAAGCAAATACCACAAAAGTTGCTAAGAGCAACCCATTTGCAGGGTAAGAAAAACTCAATGCAGATCTCTTGATTTTTTTATGAAGACTTTCCACATGGCATTGAGCTTCATTCACTCTCATCCATAAAGTTTCTACATGTTCATCTTCATGTTATGAAAGGACAGATTGTCAGTGCCCTTACGTTCCTTTCTATCAGTTCTCTCCAATTTAAGCTGATTTCAGATCAGACGTGGTGGAAAGCTTTTGAGATATGTAAACCCTCTTGTGTTTGTGTGTGTTTGTGTGGACATGCAAGCTTGTGCAAATCAGGGGCTTAAAGAGAGCTAGCTGTCCAGTCCATTAAGATTATCATCTTCATCCACAGGCACATATCTTCACATCACCACACTTCTGTTCCTCTGGTTTTGTGGCGATAAAAATCTTTCATCAGATATTCCAATTTTTCCACCAAATAATCTTATAGGGTTTTTTTTTTTCACTCAAAATCTGTCTGTCTGCCACCTTAATCTGTCGTTTAGTCTGTCCGTGTCCCTGGCAGGTTTTGTATGTCCTTCCTTGCTGCAGATGACTGCAGACACATGGTCAGCCTGACAGTGATCGTGTATACGAACCTACAGTCACTCACTCTAAAAGACAGGCTGTGTGTGGGAGTGTGGAGACAGACACTAAAATGTTGAGTGGCTGTCTGCATCTCTGTCAGTTTTCTGGCTGGTCCATCTCAGCCTTGATGTCTGAAACACTCCCTGTGATAAGACCATAATTCAGGAGTTCAGTCTGAAATATAGCTTTTTGGGTTGTTTTACCATTGTTGGTTCCCAAGAGTTGGGGGTTTGAGCATCTCTGCATATTATTTGTTGTTCTTCCAGACTTTTCCTTCCATGTTGACAAACATAGAAATATAGTGGGGGTGCTCAATGTCTGTTGTGTATCTCCATGCACTTTTATTTTTATCTGCTTAATAGTACCTGTTCAAAGTTATGTAAACTTTGAACCACTGATGATTCTTCCCACTCCAGTCCTTGACACTTAAAAGTGATGTAATGTGCTCTAAATCAAAAGGCCCATACTGAAAACATTTCTGTAGCATTAAACCCACTCATGATGGCTTTATGATTGTGGCTAAGCTCTCTGAGGGTATTAGAAAATTCTTAAAAAACAAAAACTACAGAAAAGAGAAGATAACGTGGGTTCAGCACAACTGGTGGCCATCATATCAAAATCTCAACCACAGTCTTTTCAATCCCTGGTCAGTTTTTCCCTTTGCAGCTTCATATATAGTAATTGCTGCTTCTTTTTGTATCCATACAGATATTACTTTGTACGCATGGCTTGTCAGTTTATTTTTTTATAGTTCATCATATGCATAAATGACACACATAAAGGTTAAGAACACAATTGACACTTTGTCTTTGCTGGGGTTATGGACCATAGCCTCCTGTGTATAGCTTATATCTGCGAATACTTGAAAATATGTTAAAAGATGCTTGTAACTGACTATTTCAATAGTTCCAAAACCTAATACAACTTAACATGCGTTACTGTACACAGTGGAAACAATTTTGTCACTACAGCAGAAGTCTTCTTTATTAGTTTGGCCTGCAAAGCTGCATTTTCTTTCAAATATTTTAGATATGCTAATAGGTGAATCCGGAAATACTGAACTGTGAATATGTGGGAGTCCACTGTGCAGTGGGGGATTTTTCCCCACACTACTAGAAAATGTTATTGTATTTCCCAACATTTTTCATTTTTCAAAGGTTCCGGTTTTAATTTGGATTTAATTTGAATTTAATTTTACTTTGCACACAGAAATTAATTTGTTCCACTAAAAGATAAAAATCTAAATGATATCTAGAGGAAAATTAAGAAGGTTTCTCCTAATGTACATGCTGTAAGGAAGTCCAGTAAAGACTGGTGCTGTCAGTTGTAAAAAATCAACAAAAGAAATCAGTTTTGACTTAGACAAGAGTTGTTGATGTTTACAAAGCAGAAGAGGAATAAATAAAGTTATCACAGCATTTCCAAGCATCAAGGACTGCGCTGGAAAGAATCATCAGTAGTTCAAAAGGAACCACAAAGCACAAGTACAAACCTGAAAGAAACAGGAAATGAAAGGTTTGGAAGACCCTTGAATAAAAACTCATGAGAGGTGTCTCTACAGACCCCTGAACAACTGCAAGGACGCTAATAAATTTCTTGGCCAGGTCAGAAATTAGAGCTGTGCAAAGGAATTGGCTGCAAAGTTGCAGATCAAGAATAAACTTCCCTTTGCAGAAGTGACACCTTCTAGCCAGACTGAAGCATATAAAGGGCAAAGAATATGCATTCTATAAGAATGTTCTTTGGTCCGATGAGATGAAACTAGAGTCTTTGTCATAGAGATGTTGCTCATTTTTTAAAATCACATTGTCAATACAGTGAAACTGGTGGCTTCACTCTGCCTGAAACTGGGAATTTTGTCAAAGTGGAAGGAACCATGGAAAAAATATGTTTTGAAAGAAAACCTAAAGCAGCCCCATCTAAGACGTAGCCTGAGTATCTCTTTGTCTTCCATCATGACAATAGCCCAAAACATTGCTGCTGGTGAAGCCAGAGCATTAAGGTGAATAATATCAACTGACTTGCACAAAGCCTTTACTTGAAACCTTTTTGAAATCTGTAGAATGAACATAAATCAAAAAGTCCAAACCAAAAGACCATCTAATGTGATGGAGTTTGAAAGATTTTCCAGAGACTTGTTGGAATTCCTCTGGTGACAACTTCAGGTTGTTATCCACCAAAATGTAATCCACAAATGAGTGATAGCATCAAAGAGGCTAATTATTTTGAAAATAAGGATGATAAAGGGAGAATATTAAACTTTTGATGTTTACAATCAAAATGAATCATCTTTCCCTTATCATCTTTAACTTTCCAATTTCCTGGTAAAATGTTGTACAAAGCTTAATCCAGAGACGGGCAAAATAAGCTAAGCAGAAACGATTAAGCATTTAATTAGAGCTTTTATATTTAATGAAATTACAGCAAATTTATCTATGTATTAGATGTATTAGATAGATCTTTTCTTTTACATAAATAGCACCCTTTAGATGATTTGTTTTTACATTTTAAAATAAACACCCCAATAATGGATATTTTTGACACATTTGTATTGTAAATTATTAGAGGAGTAAAAAGCAAAACACATATTGCCCACATGTATTTTACTAACTTCGTGCTTAACTTACTGTAAGTAAAGGCAAAATTAATTGAAACAATTTTGTGCCAAAATGGCCTGCTGGGGTTTATGCCAAAATATTACGAGTCACATAAATCAAACCAGAGATTTGGATTTGTCAAATCTAGTAGGTATATCTTCATGCTTTACTCCACTTCCACAGATAACATTAAGCCTGACATGTTTACTGCTCACATAATGAAAAAGAGCTCGGACATCACTGTAAGGAAGTGAGCGACATTAAAATAAACTATGGTGAAGAAGTAATAGTCAAAACTGAGGAGTCTCTTAGCCTCATACCCACAAACAGGCAACTTAGAGATTTATATCAATGCATTCATGAGACTACACAATAGTTTTTCCTTGGTTTCCATTGATTGCAGCGTGAGAACAGCCACTGAGACAGTAATTCCCCCAGGCTCTCGTTTTTGTGAGTTTTCTGGAGCAGCGCTGAATCAACTTTTGGTGGGAAACCCTTAATCTGAGTTTGCCAGTTTAGTTTAGAGAAGCCCAGAGATTTTTGAAAAGGTCTAAACAGTGCACCCTTTCCATTGGATGGATAAGAAAGAGGAGGCAGAGAAACTCCCAACAGGCATACAGCTGCAAAACATGTGCTCCAAGAAAGATGCCAAAATAGGACATGCAATGTTTTCAGTCATAGAAGAAAGTCATGAGAGTGAAAGTCACAAAACATTTGGTAAACCTAAACTCCCCTGAGATGCTGATATTTAGCAAACTTAACTTTTGCTGTAGAAGTGAAGGAAAATCTATTATTTAACTGAAACTTCTCTCCCCTCCCTTCTTTTTTTGCAAAGGTTAGGTTACCTCTTTCCCCCTCTTCTAGTTCTCCTGCTTGGAATTTATGACCCACCAAAACACAGCAACGCAATGTTTATGCAACCCTCCCCCTTCTCACGCACTTCTTCTTCCTTCACTCTTTTCTCCTGCTGTCCTCCTCTTTACCACCCCCTCTACATTTACCTCTACTACACAATCTATTGCTCCCACTCCCATTCCTTCTTGTTTCTCCAGTTTCCTTATCTCTCCCCCCCACACACAACAAGAGCTTGAGTGGGGTTTCCAAATCCACATTCAATGGTGTTGCATTACATGGGTAAAGCACTAGGGTTTACTTAAGGTGGAATTTGCAGATGGAAAAGAGAAAGTTGGGGTAACAACAGAACAATGGTTGAGGAGGAAAACTCTTTAAACCAGCTTGTCTTAAAACTCTGTTTCACATGAAAGAAGGAAGCTGTAATCTACTTAAGTATTTCCAGCTGGTGCCAGTGAATGTAGCTCTAAAAGGCAACAATTTATCTGATTGCTCAAAATCCTAAGTACAAAATCTGCTCTACCATGTCATGCAGGCATAGAGCATTCTCACCCCTTTGTCTTTGCCATACCTTTTCCCCTTTAAATCAAAGCCTCTTAGACTTTCAGGAAAGATGTTGTGAGTATTTTGTTTCAATGTTTTGTACCTAAATCTTTCCTGAGTCACCCAGAAGAGGACCTCAAAATGTAAGACATTTTAGAAAAATGTTGTTCCTTTGCATCAGGTAGCCATGTTAATTTTCCCTACGACTGAGTTGGGCCGTAAATAAAGTGTGTTTGTATAAAACCTGTGTGTGCCGGTTATTTGAGAGTGTGTGCCAAGCAAGCTGTCTAGTTGGAGTAACGGTTAGCAGATACAGTGCTACCTCTCAATGACATTAACTGTCTCTTACGCTAAGGATCAGGCACAAAGACACACACACATTGGCACCGTACTACCTTAACACACAGTGTCGCTCCGTCTCATAGGATTAGTCCCACAAAGCAGGTTACTTGAAGTTAAGTATAGGTTTAAAACACAACTACAGCTGTCTCTGTGTGTTGAGTTTTAAAGATGACTCAAAGTGCTAGAGAACTGCAGCAAGCAATTCTGTTGCTGATTTCCATAGTTTGATTTTTATACAGCTTTCACCTGCATTTACAAATTTTAGCAAATTCAATAAAAAAAAAAATTTGTAGCATGAGATATAACAAAATTCAAAGCATTTTTTGCACAGATTTCAGCCATGACAAATATTTAAATATTTATTATAGCTTAGGCGACATCACGCCATAGGAGAAGAGTTGCCGTAAAGCACAGGTTTATTATTTATTATTATAAAAGAGATATAAAATCTTGGGAAAAAGTACATTTAAAACTTTTGGTATAACTGATCTGTATTTTAAAAACAACATATTTTGTGTGTTATTGCTATAGCACTGACTTCAGTGCTAAGATTTTCAAAAGGTTCCCAATTTTTTGGAATAAATGTTCAATGACAGACAAGTTGACAACTCAAAAACATACTGTGGGATATTTCAGTTTTTCTTTTTTAATACATTTGCAAAAATTTCTACATTTCAGGTTTTTTAATGTCAAAATGGGATGCTGAGTGTATGTTCATGAGAAATAATATGATTCTTTTTTTATTTTAGCAAATGACTGCAATGAAGCATAGAGTGAAAAATTCAGAGGCTGAATACTTTGTGTACAGACTTTATATCTATATGACTTGCTTAAGGATTTGAACATTTAATATTTCATGTCTTGTGTTATGAATAATGTCAACTTATTTTAATTGGCAAGCAAGTATTAAAATACAAACTAAAATCGAATATACTGAAATCCTTTTTCCTGTTTCTCTCATTCAGACAAGTGCAATTGAAAATAAATTATAGAAAACGAATGCAAATGTCAAAAGATCTAAAGAATCTTGAAATATATGCAGAAAAACCATAATTAAAATTACATCATTGTGTAACTTTTAGATTTAAGTGCAGTTTAATTCCACTTTCACTGGTTATTTTTCATTCAAGTTAAAAGTTGCTGCTGCTGTTTTTATAGCTGTGACTTCACCATTGCACAAGAGTTGGTAATGAAGATGTGAAATCTAGTTTCTTGATCATAGGTAAAGGAAATGACATTTTTATTAGATTATTATAGGTTATTATGTGCAGATCAGTATTTCAGATGGCAAGATGATGTGAAAAAACACTGACATGATTTAAAGATGAAGAGAGAAGATAAATTGCTTCCTAATGCGATAAAAGATTTTATTTGGAAATATTTCCAAAAAAACAGTTTTGCTATATTTGTGTTGCCATGCAGTAAGTTAAACTCTGTCCTTGTTATGACTTGTTGCTCTCCTGCAACGGTCATTGGAGCAGACCACAGTCACAGCTGGACACCTCAAACATGTCTGCTCTACACAACTACTCTCTGCTTGAATAAATGTTGCAGTCCAGCCATGAGCTCACTCTGCCTCTCCTTCTGAGGTCTGCTTTCTATCACACCTCCCCCTTCACACTCACAAACACACTCTTAACTCTCGCATACCTTTGGCCAGAGTGAGTGAGAACGTCGACTACATGTGGTTTTGGTTAGCCACGCGTTCCCCTCACAATGGCCTCACATTAACCACTTATACTTTACCACTGTAGGGTGCATGTACTGCATATATGGTCCTTTCAGTGGATGCTGTTGGGTGTTTGCTTGTAAATCTGCCTGTCTGTACATGCACCACATTTTTGTGTGTCCCAGCCTAAGGCTGTGTTGAGTAGAACAGTGAATCAAGGTTAGTGGTCCAAAGAGAGCAACAGAGGCAGAAGGAGGGGACGGGGGTCTTTAATTGAGGGAGCAGAAGTTAGAAAGGAAGGAGAGCAATGGGTTTGATAAACTGGAGCAGTGGTGTGGCCTAATGTGAGCTTATTAGATGGCAAAATGCACTTAGAGGATATACCTTCTGATGCAAATAATAAGTGGTCATCTTCATAATTTGTGACATTGAACAGTGTTCTTTTGTACAGAAGATGTGAACGAAAGACTCTTATATAAGTGTAAAAGCAGGGATGCTTCTTAGTGATGCTCTGGTAATTTATCCTCAGATCAAAATGGATCAGATTTACATTGATCGCCGGTGACATGCAAAAAATACAAAGTTTATTTCCATATTTTATAAATGCAACAGAACTGGAAACTCCTTCATTTTTGGTTTTCAAAGGCATTAACAAACAGCATAGTCTCTGATGCACTTTCTTATCAAATGTAGGTTAGAAACATAAGCTTTGATGAACAAATGGATATAATCCTTGATGCATATATGGGGATAATATTTGATCCATAAATGGGGATAATCTTTGAATTCTTTTTCTGTTGGATTTAAAACTACTTTTTCTATGAAGGAACCTGCTGTACCCTTTTCAGTTAAAGTTAATTACATCTAGCTGCAGATTTAAAACACTGTTTACTTAATCAAGCTTTTGTATGTTACTGATTTAGAAAAAAATCAGCAGGTCAGATCTCAAGCAAGGTTGGCATATATAATTCTGAAATGTTCATTTGGTATCAGTGTTGTGGTTAAAATTCTGATTGTATTAGTTCTTCTATTAGTAGGTATTTTAGAAATACATCACTGTAAGGGACTGAGCAGTAGAGGCATCACGGACACAGCAAAAAGTATTTTCAAAATGTTTTTTTTTCTATTTAACCTCAGAGAAGTTCAAAAGTGACTCATTTTAAAATGTTATTATTGAGTCTATGAAAGAGGTTAACAAACAATACCTCTACTTAAAAAAGTGACTGCACATATGAAGTATATACCACATAACTAAAAAAACTGATGTAACACAAAGAAACAGAAGAAAAATTTAAATAGTTACTTTGCCAGATTATTTCTGTACAATATGGAAAGCAATTTCCTACACAAGTTAAGAACCAAATAATTCACCTAAAACTTAAACACCCACATTGCTGACAAACACACGGTTGGTTCTGCTGAGCTGGCATTGTGCTTCCTCATGTCTTGGCCACACCTCTTCCCCAAACAGGAAATGGCCAACTCCACAAAGCAGGTAACTCAAAAACTGATTTACATAATTAATACAACAGAATACATTCTTACAACCCAATAATGTTATGTGCGTACTTTGCAACATCACTTTTAGATTCATGTAAAGAAATAAATGAATTGCATTACTAAAATACATGCTTACCTACAAAACAATATAATTTAATGAGATGAGTGTGTGGACTGATTTTACCATTTTGTGGCTGAAGCCATCATAATTGGATAGAGTAATCACTTTTACTGGTGTTTATGCCAATAGCTAATCCCAATGATATATAGTTTAGCTGCTTTAGGTTTTAGTCATTGTTTTTGCAAGTTTATTTTTTTAATAAATCAGTAAAGTACTCAGGTCACATATTTTCTTTTAGCCATCTACAATGC
This sequence comes from Gambusia affinis, assembly GCF_019740435.1. Lineage (NCBI taxonomy): Eukaryota > Metazoa > Chordata > Actinopteri > Cyprinodontiformes > Poeciliidae > Gambusia > Gambusia affinis. The sequence continues at coordinate 6,321,912 of NC_057889.1, forward strand.
AAGTAGAAAAGATATAAAATTTCTGGAATGATTCTGATTAAGATAAATGTTTTTAGATGTTTTATTGTTCTGAATTTGTGTCTTAATGCCCCAACCTCTACAACACTGTCTCATAGTACAAATTAACTTAATGCTACTAAACACTGGTTAACTATTTACAATAGAATGAAGTTGTGATGTAATCTTTAGAGAAAACCTTTTGATTTAAATACACACGAAATGTTTAATGGGTTTGAAATTTCCAAACAAAATATTATATAGTTTTACTTTGATTGGCTCAGATCTATGATTTACAGGACTAAAATTGGAAAGTAAGATTGTTTTGTATTAGATTCCTCAAAACTAATTGCTTGGACTTTGATGCTTAACACATTGAGTGTCAAAAAAGGTTAGAGATATGTACTTTCGATTCATAAATTGAGATAATCTTGTAAAGCCTTTATTTTCAGTTGGATTTAAAACCACTGTAATTTTTTTTAGCATGTTTTCTCATTTATGTGTTATAGTCCTTAGGATAAAAATTGGAGTCAGGTAAAAGTTATAATTAGAGTTGTTGAGAACTTTTAGAAACTGAAAGTCAGAATTGGCCAGGAAAAGCATGACGATGGCATCTCTGCTGATTTATACCAATTATACAATTGAAAAATAGATAACAATGTAAACCTTCATTAAATTGTGTATCCATGTTAAAGTTTGGACTGATTTTACGCCAACACAGAATATACCATACACAGTACTTCTCCAGGGATTCCCGAGAACATGAGTCACTTTAATCACATCGCGCGGTCTCTTAACAAAAAAAGCCCAACATTGCTTGCAGCCAACTCATCCAAGTGGAGAGTCTCCACCTACATGCGATAAATAAATAAAAAATCCAACCTTTCTAAATGATGCTGTGAACATAGAGTGGGCTTAAGCTTTTGGCAGAGTTTTTGCTTTAGCCAAATCTGGCTGTTATGGCGAGTTTTCGGTCTTTTATGCCCAAATAGGTGTGAATTCTATTTCTTGGCTTCTGCAAAATCAGCTTATTTTATCATAATAGTGTAGTGTTCAACACACTGTTTTTGTTGCTATCTGTTTTCATATCTATAACCTTGTTGAAGGAATAAAACTGAAAAAAAATCCCTGCAGAGATATGTGTTGTTATGCACCCCACATGGAGCAGATTGTGAATTAATTACACTTCCGGTTGCCATGTACCAAATTAGATTACCTTAAAATCCTGAGACTCTCAAATAGTAATTGAAACCCATGATGATGCCTCTTGGATTTCAAGCTGAAATGGCAATCTATTTTTCTGGCTTTCACCTTGGCAAAGTTGAATTTTTTTTTCATCCTTTGACAGCACTTTAAGTTGTGCAGTACATGGCAAATAGATGTGCAGTGTTGTTTCTGCTGAGTTAAACAGACCAATGGAATTTTTGAAAAAAAAACTAACAAAAAACTAACTAAACAAAACAAAACAAAAACAAAACAGAAAAGTATGTGGTGGTGTTCTGACTCATAACCAAGATAAGAAGCTATTTAGATGTATGTTACAAGCCACCACCTGCGTGGCACAAGCCTGAGCTGTAATCCTTCACAAAATAGAGGAGAGTGAAATGAGAGTTAATGTTGCAGAGGAATAGTGGGGGAAATATATATCAGAGATGGAGCAAGAGCTTTTTGAAGTATGATAAGGAAGTATGCAAGAACAGAGCAGACAAGAGCAGACTGACACAACAAACCCTTGCAGCTGCATATTTTTTCTTCTCTAACCTTCGTATCTGCTGATAACAGAGGAGGGAGGCAGTGAAAGTTACCGTAGTTGTTTTGATAGGAAGCAGGTCTTAATATTTTTTTATTTGTTTTTTTTTTCTTTGCATCTAGCTGTTTCCATTCTTTTCAATCCTATGATTGGATTAAGGTTTAATTCTTTAAGCTCTCCTGCTATGTAAAAATTGAACAAGCTTTCACATTTATTTATTAATTGTAATTAGGTTTCTCTCTGACTAATACAGGGGAGATATTGCAAGATGTTTATCTAACAGATGTGCTCTGAACTTTGCTTTTCATTCTAGGTCGTGTTAGTGTCTGTTCTTGTGTGTGTATGTTTACATTGCTAAGTGACTGGGATTCTGCGTGCTGGTTGGCCGTTTTCTGCTCTGAAACCAGCCTGTTTGTCTTTCAGGGGGCCTGTTTCTGTTTCACATTCCTAAGCATTTTGTCGGAGCAGTTTCAGTTTGACCTCAGCAATGGAGTGAAAGTTTAAATCTAATTTCATGTTGTCGTGAAATAAGGTAGATGGTAGGCTAATTAAGCAGAGATCAACATAAATGGGATTCATTTACATTTGAGTAAATTCAATACATGCAAAATAAGAAATCAAAATACTATTCATACTAACAAATCAATTGGCCAGAAAATTGGCTGTTTTTCCCTTGCATGATGCTTTAGTGTTGCATGTCAAAAGTTGCAAAGAAAAAAAAAATACAATATATAAAATATATAATTTATTCAACTCATATAATAAAAAAGAAAAGATTTTCAACCTGATGTAGCAAATTGAATAGGCTAGTATTTAGCCTATGCACTTGTGTTTCCTCCTACTTGTAATACATACAGTCCAATTCAACTGATCATGCTATATCAATCAAAATATGATTCATTTTTAACCTGTAAGTGGTAATCAGTGGATAGAACTTGGTATGAGAGAAGATTATTTGTTTAAAACTCCAAATAAGCTATAAAAAGTTTCAAAAATCACCATAATGGAAGGAATTCCACCTTAACTAACAAGAACATTGAACTACTCTGTATTTGACTGTTGATCTCTAGTGAGCAACATTACATTATATTTGCAATTTTTTCTACACCTACTGGATTTTAGTGATGCATCAGAAAATAGGCACCTAATCTGTTTTGTAAAGTAGTTTTTGTTAGTACTCTTTTAACTCGAAGAAAGTTGTGTGTATAGAAGATCTACTCTCTTTACTTCTCTGATCAGAACCATCCTCAAAAAACTGCCCATGCCACATAAAAAAAACTCACTACATTCTATCTCTGAGTATGTTACTATCAGGAGTTAGGTTTGGGTGTGTGACTAATAACTAGTGAGTAATGCACTGAATGTGTTGATGTCTCTTGGCAGACACAGTGACACTAGCTGAAGACTTGTTTTTCCTTTTTTGCAAGTTCGTGTGTGTTTATGACAGGTAGTTAATTACACGAATGTGTTTGTCTGTTTGTATATATTTTCACACATCTGCAGTGACCATAGGCCTGACAGGCAGGTCTTAATTAGTTGCCGTGGCTGCTGATGATGTGTCCTGACAATAAACTGTGGTGCTGACAGAGTCCCCTGCCTGAGAGCAGGGAGGCATGCTGGGACTGATGCGGGGTCTGCTCATCCATCCTGCAGAGTGTTTATCTGCTGGATGTGTTTGCATAAGTGTGTAGAAGTTCAGATGGAAAAAATGTCAGTTAGTTTCTTGTTAGTAAGTCTGTGAATTTGCCAGTAAGGAAAGGATTAACGGAGAGGCAAATAAAACACCCTTGTGCGCACTCTTTTTTTTTTTTTCCATGATAAACATTGTCAAAGTAGGAAATTGCTTGTGGATTTCCAATCTGGAGGTGTGAAGATGGAATGACTTCAATCATTGCTTTATTCATCCCTCTCTTTGTCCCCTCTATCTGTAACCCTCTTCACCCCATCCTTCTTTTCCTTTATTCATCCCGGGAGGCAGCAGGAGGGCAAACAGAGCGAGTATTGTGAAATGTGTCAACAGCATGTCACAACAGATCCACAGAGAGACGGTCAGCTGTACAGAAACCGATTTATGGTGATTTCCACTGAAGTCACAGAACAGGTCCTATTGCAAAAATCACTTTACAGAATAGGAAAAAAAGCAATGAGAGAAAAATGTGCAGAAAATTATTGCACTGTTTAGCACTACATTAATGCATTCATTATGCATTCAGGGATTTCAGTTTTTGCTAAACGATAGACAAGAGACAAACATAGAGCAGAGACAATTGCTGCACTTTGATGCAGCGTCACCCCAATTTCATTATGCACATTTTGTGTGTGCGCCTGTGAAAGTGTTGGGTGTTTGGTTTGCTGGTTGTGAACTCAGATGAATCTTAATAGCTTTCATTTAACCTCTAACCTCAGCACACCGAAAGGGAGCAGCTAACACACATTCACAAAGAACTAGTTCAGTGGATGATCTGTGGTGAGTGCTAAGGGTTTGAAGAGTGTGTGTGTGCATATTGGCGGATGTGTTTGTGTGTGCTAAGAGGGAAAGGTTGATAGGGTTCAAAAGAGACAATTTTCTTTGAGAGCTTTGTAGGATCTGCTCTTAATGAAAATGGTTTTGGTTTCACTTGACATGAAGTACACTTCTTGGTTGTACTTTAAAGTGAAGCTTGTATCATACATATGCAAATTTACTTACCAGTTTTAGTTTAACTTTTTTTTTTATTCTCCACTTTGGATATTTTGCTATTAACCAAATGAAACACAAATTTACTGAGTGCCCAATTAATACTGTAAATAAAAAAAAAAATTGAATGCTTAGCACATTCTGACTTGCGGTTTATAGCTGGAGTTGTATCAGTTTGTCAGTTTCCATCCTAACAATCTGGTCAGAAGTTAAAAAAACCAAACTGTATCACTATAAATGGTAGGAACCATTTACAAACTCATATGGAATCATAAGAGTTTGCTTTAAATGTGACCATTTAAAAATATATTTTTATTAATGCCAAAAAGGCTCAATTAGTGGCTAATTAAAGGCTCAGGAGAGCATAGACTCTTTCCTGATCCATATCCATCGTGTCTCTTATAATCTGTTATGAGTCCCACTTACTCTTATGCATACAGCCCTGGCCTTTGATAATTGTAGCATATAGCATTACAGGGTGACTTTCAGAGTATTTCCTCAATCAAGTAATGGTAAAACATTTGGATAAAACTACCTGAACTCCTGGTTGGCTACTAAAGGTGATTTGCAAAATGAACAGTGACTTTTAGAGGAGGGCTTTTGGTTTGCTGTATGCTAAAAGAAAAAAAAATAGCGCTTAAAAAGTTTATGTGTTCAGGCATTTTCCAGGGTTATCATTTTGAGACATCAGGTCTCAATGACAACAACGACAGTTGTTACTGCAGGAAGAAGTCTCAAAGTTAGCTACCAAAAAAATGAAGTCAGAGTTGTAAGACGCTGTTTGCAAAACTGAGTCTTCTATGACTTGTTGAGACATTTCTGCAACTGAATTCAGAAATGTTAATGGCCTTTTTGAAATCTCAAAGTTGTGGACAGGATCTGAATTATCATCAGAGTAAGTAATACAAGCTTTACTTGCTGTGAATATATGAGATGATAAACACAACTTTATGTGGGAATCCTCCCATTATTAAGTTTGTTCTGAAATATTTACATCCACTGATTTCCATCACACAGTGGTGTGACAGCGCCTCTGCTTCTAATATGAATAGTTAATGACTGCTCATGGCTGTAATGTGATATGAGGAAAAAATATTTCGATTGCTGTTCTTGTATCTTGTATATTTTACAAAAAACACCAAAACTAACAGAGTAAATCAAGGCTATGTTGTAATGGGCTGAACATGGATTTGTTGATGCGCATCCTGAAACATTCAAGTTAGTATCAGAAACTCTGTAATCTTAAAATATTGGAATCAAATTTATTACTGTATGCATAGTTTGTCAGCCGAAATAGCAGAGCTAACTAATATTACCAATGCTGCTGAATTGTGCAGGACTGGTCATAAAATCCTTTTTCTTGATTTGCTGAGCAAGAACACCTTCTGTTCATAAGTCGAAGCTTCAAAAGTGAGAATACTGTATACATGCTCCTTGCATGGAGAAGAATTGCCGAACTCTAGTTACATGATGATAGTGGGCGGAAACTGTCACTTGTGTGTGTGTGTTGTCCATCTGGCAGGCCCCCTGTTCAACTCCTCCAGCAATAATGCACATATGGACCCTACACACACACACACGCATACTCACCCATATGGGGAACAGCTGAAAGAAAGTGCCCACCCTTCTACCCATCCTCCCGTCTTCTTGATTTCTCCCCTACACCCTGCAGAGCTTCTGGACCCATCCAGGTGTCCACTCTCCTCCTCTGGCTCTTTCTTTGCTCTTTTTCCTCTTTTTTTCTCCTTTCTCCTTCTGCCCCATGTTTGAAAGTCAGCAGACCACTGACAGATTGCTCACACTTAACATGATGCTTTACTGTGAAGCGAAGCAAATGACACAATGGCGTTTTACTGTAGTAAACAGTGTTTAAACGTCCCTTAGAATAGGAATTTTAGTGTACTTGAGGGATGAAAGGAGGGAGCGGAAACGATGGAATACTTTTAATCATTTGAATGAGCATTGAGAACAGTTGAAGTCAGATAAATTGTTTTGAAGGATGGAGACAGGAAGTGCATGTTATTTGACATATGATACTCCAGTACTTAAAATTAAAACTATGTCCTGTTGGATTCAGTAAGAAATGTGATGCTAACAGCTGCTAATCCATTTCTCTGTTTGTCCGTAAGTTAAGAAATATTTTGTTCATGTTTTAAGTTTGTATGAAAAGTGCTTGTGTCATACATATGATATTCAAATGTTGCTTAATATATCAAGTATGTCTGTATATTTAATTTTATTTAATAAGTACAGCTTGTAAGAAATCTGAATTTACTTAAACACTTTGCTTTGCATTATTTTATTGAAAGTCAGAGGAAGAGCTTCATATATCAGAGCATCCCCATCTTTGAACCACAACAATATTACTTAATCTAGCGCCTTTCCCTTTGATGGAACTAAATGAACTGTAATCCAGTGGAGCATCAACACAGAGTCTTGAGGGGCTCTCCAATGGTGTCTGGCAGAGGCTACTTAGCATCTTGTGGATTGTTGTGTTGGGCCTCTGTGGTTTGGGCTTGTGCTGACTTATCCCATGATTGTTTGATTGGACTGGGACTTAGGGATTTTTGAGAGCAGATCAGTTCAAACTTCTTTTGTCACACGTCTCAGGCCGTTTCAGAGTGGTGGTGCACACGGCCCTGCTGAAGGATTCTGCAACTGCTGGGGAGTGTTTTTTGCCATGTGGGTGTGTGTTTACTCTGTAATAATATTTAGCCATGTGTTACACTAAAGTAACAAATAGACAAGTCACAGAACTCAGAGTTTTCATGATAAAGACGGTGTACATTTTTTGTGTGCTGCTTTAGCTTTCTCCCTCCTTTTTTCCAACTGTTACATTTTCTGGAATACAAATTGTGTAAATAGGGAAAAATTTGCTTTAAGGAAAGCGATTCATTGTGGAATAAGAGAGTGAATAAATTAAAAAGAACTTCAAAAAGAAGGACCAGAAGAAAGGAACCGAAATGAAAAGAGGTAGAAATGGAAAAAATGGCAACAAAGACAAAAAAAAAGAATAAAGGGCATAAATAAAGAAAAGAAGGAAAGTTAGAAAGGCTCCAGATTTGTGTAGGAGTGCAGTTTCAGCTTTCTATAAACCCAAGAGCTCTGAATACCGCTTATTAAGCAGGGACCGTGTCTGTGTGTATGTGTGTGTGTGTGACAGGGTGATATATTGAAACACACCTCTGTGGAACAGCTGCAATGATGAGACGGAGAGTAGGGAGTAAGAGGTGTCGTCTACCTTACGCACACACACCCACACGTTTCACACACTCACTCCTGCATGCTGACACACCGAGCTGAGCCAAGTTCTTTATTGTATTACTGAGGCCAGCTTGTATCAAAGTGAGAGTATTGCAAAAGAAGGAAAGAATGGGAAGAGGGAGAGATGAATTTGTTGTGACTGCTGTGGTGGACTCAGCTTTTTAACACAGCACCTTTTTTATGCTCCTCTCCTCTTCTCCGCTGGATTCTCCCCACTAGACACTCCTTTCTTCTCTCTCTGCCACTCCTCAGCGGTGTCCGTACTTATTATATTAGTCCGACAGGCAAGCTGATACATAGAATGACAGACATAAAAAAAAGTCAGATCTAGTAAAATGCAATGCAAAGGATCTCAAAAGAAATGGACAGAAGGAAAAAATGAAAAAGGAAACATATAGAGATAGGGGAAAAAAGCAAAGAAATGAAAAAGGCCCTGAAAGATTGGAAGTAAAAGAGATTGAATAGATTAATCTGATTTATCTATAATGAAATCAGACTCAGTCGGTATTGAGGAATGTGCTCAATTTAGCTTTTCTGCTGTTACCAACAGATTTACCCTTTTAATATTCCAAAGATCAGTGGGAGACGAAGCACATCGACCAGTTGGGTGCTTTGGGGATAACAGCTAAGTAGCTAGTCTTATTATAAATGCAGTGTTGACACTTTTTACCATTTAAAAACTCTGCTGATGGTGTGAAGATCATCATTGCATATTACCAATCATATGCAAAAATAATTTTACATTTTGTTGACCACATCAGGTTGAATATAGTCCCAGTTAAGACAAGTACTTTCCAAAAGATTTATATTAACTTTATGGAGTCCTCTACTTTTACCAAATTAAATCAAAGCACCTCCATGTAGTTCTGACAGAATTGTTTTAATTACTAGACAAATCAGTTAGTGAGAAGTGTTGCTTAATCTTTAGACAGTTGAAAGCTAAAAAAAGCCTAATCATTATTTCAGTCAATGAATGCAATGCATTAAATGCTATAAGTTGCATTCACAACTTTAAGTTGTGAGCTCTGTTTCTGAGTGAAGAAGAAATGTTAACTGTTTTCTCTAACAGCGATGTGCTCCAAATGCAGTCAGAGGAAGCATAGAAGTGGACGAAATTGTATAAAAATATGTTGTGGTTTCTACAGATAGTCTTTATACATATTTGGTCAGGCTGTGAGACAGCGAGAAGGAGCAAGACTTATAATTGTTGCTCTGTCATATTTACAATTTTACGTCTTTGTTCTGCTTCTGTGTTATGGAATATGCTTGATTCATAGATGTTGACAATCATTTGTAAATCTAACAGTTAGTATACAAATTCACCTTCTTTAGAATATACACACAGGGAGTACCATGTTTTATGTTAACCATGTTAACTGTACTATACTAATATGAGATGCTATAGTCTGTTTAAAATGTCAACTTCATTTTTTGTCTGTTTTTAACATAGGGGTACAAGTGCCAGTTTCTTCCACACAAAGGTTTTTGTGTTTTCATTCCCTTTATCAAAATGGTGGGACCTTATTGTGACATCGTAAAATAAGTCATATTTCTAAATTATTTAAATTAATAATTCTCTCACCTCCTTCATTTTAAAATACAGTGAATAGTACAAGTTTTCAAACTTGATTCTGTGTTTGCATGGCTTCATTTCTTGGATTTGTTCTTAAAGAGAGGGAAGTTCATTCGGTCCGTCCATTTTATGCCCCACATCCAAAAAGCCTTTCCTTGACAGTTCATGTATGTGTGTGTGGGGGCATGCTCAATCTATCTTTCTACCTTTCATGTCAGTCCAGGCATGAAGCAATCCATCCCTCTAACACACAATCACACAACCCTGAGGGCAGCACACACACATGCATAACCTTCCACATGGCCCGTGGCTACATCTTCAGTCCAAGAAAGCTGTTTTAGTTTCTTCGTCTAGCTGAGTGGATTTAACACAATGCCCTCGGCGTATCGTCTCATACACACTCATGTATTTTGAGAGACATATTGAAGACACATATTTAGTCCTGATTGCATGAACTTTTGCCCCTTTGGGCATGGCCTCACACATGTCTCGTCTTGTTTGTGCTTCTTTCCCTCTTGAAGTAGCACCAGTAACATATTACTTTATTCCAATAATCTAGATCCAACCAGCCCACCAGTCATCCATCAATATGTTTTCCTGTTTTTTACAAAGCAACCAAAAATGCAAAGCTCTTTCTGCATGCCATTTTCAGTGCCTTGTTAATATGTCCCTACAACTTTGGCTTCTTCAAATTTGAATTAAAACCACAAAATAGCTTCTTTGGATTTCATGTTAGAGCACATGAGTTCTGTACTCACAAGCAGAATGCTTTCTTGCAGAAAACTGTCAACGTACCTCACATTAAAGCAGTGCTTCTAAATTCCGGTCCTCAGGCCCCACTGCCCTGCATGTTTTAGATGTGCCTCTCTTCCAGAACAGCTGATTTAAATGATTGTTTGACCATTAAGCACTGCAGAAGCCTGTTAATCACCAAAATATTCAGTGTGTGGCAGAAGGGAAACACCTAAAACATGCAGGGCAGGGGGGCACGAGAACCGGAATTGAGAAACTGTACTAAAGCATTAAAGACACGGGATTTGTTGTGAAACATAGAAGTGGAAGCTTCATGCTGTGGGGTCTCTTTTTCTTAGCCAGGAGTGGGAAAATGGTCAAGTATGGTGAGAAAATCAATGGAGAAAGCTGATGAGAGGCAAGGAAAAACTTGAGGCTTTGGCTGAGTTTCACCTGCAAACAAAATAGTGCCTTTAACATATACACTGTAAAATGTAATAAGTTCACTTTACTTAGAAAAAGTTAGGAAACCGATTGCCTCAAAATCTTCAAGTAAAGTAGCTAATTCATTTTAAGGTGTTATTGCTAAAAATAACTATGTTTAGACCACTCAGATAGAGGCAGTATACTTGAGTGCCGTTAACTCAAAATCATTAGTAAAGTTGACTATAAAATATCAATTATGACTACTTCAAATTGTGAGTTATGCCAATTAAGCAGTACTCATAAAAATAAGTTATACTTACACGTTTAAGAGTTCACATTACTTGCAAAATATCAGGAAACCAATTGTCTTGATATGTTCAAGTAAGATGAACCAAAAGTGTTAAGTTATTGGAACGAAGAGCCAACAGACAGTTTGAATGGAAAAAAATGTTTAATAATTAAACAAGTTTACCTTAAATACAAGGTTCTCAAGTGTGGTTACATACACACTAACCTGGAAACAAAGTTTTCCATAGACTTTTTTTAGGGGAAAAAAATGACAACTTTTTTTCTAGGGTAGCCTTCAATCTAATATTGAATCCTTCAAATGGCCCTCAGTCTTTAAAACTTTGAGAATCCCTGCTTAAATGTCTTTGTTGACTGGTGTGAAACAAAAACTCAATTCTCAATACTAGAGCCCAACATTTATCATAACATTGATAAAGTAAATAATGAAGTAGTGAAGTAATGTTTCTCCTCATTAACATAAAACCATTTAGTAGTCTGCAAGTGCAATGATGCTCTCTCCAACAAAAAAAGAATCAAACAAGAAATAAAAATCACTTTTCCAATAAGGGTAAAGGTATCAACGTTGATCCATAATGTCACATCACATTCACTCATTGCATCAGAAGATTTTTGAGTGATTGTATTTTTTGTTTTAGGGATTTATGTCCAACTGAGAGAAGCACCCTTTGGATGAAGTCAAAGGTGTACTTCAGTTGTTGAGGGTACTCCAAATTCAGAGAATAAATAAGTCCAAAGAGCAAGCACATGGCATGTGGAAGATTCCCAAGATCATTCATGACAAGACTTCCTTCCAAAATGATGGCAGTACTTGAAGACTGGAGGTGCAGTGAGTCAGTGGAGGCCTGCCTGTCCTCAGGAATGATGGTCAGGATCCCAATGGGGGTGTGAGACACGTCTGGGTCTTCGCAGTCCTAACAACAATAGAAGCAACACCACAATTACATATCAACATAACACTTCTTTAGGGTGACCAGACGTCCTCTTTTTCCCGGACATGTCCTACTTTTCAGACCTAAAAAAATGTCCGGGGGGAATTTAAAAATCGTTAGGGATTTTGGTCAACTGCCTCAAAACACATTACATAGCTTACAGTGCATTGTGATTACATTGCCACTCCGTTCCACTACTCCATTCCAGATTTCTTTGTATGGCAAAGAAACCGGTAGCACATGTGTGTACATGTGCTACCGGTTTCTTGTGCTACCGCTGGTTCTACCCCCCCACCCGCCGTCTCCCCCATCTCCACCCCCCGTTGGCGCATGTGTGTCCGCCGATTCTACCCCCCCGCCAACAAAAAAAGAAGTGTCCTCCTTTTCAGAAACCCAAATCTGGTGACCCTACACTTCTTCATCACGGCTGCTTCTCCTACAGTTTACAGCTGTCCTACCTATGGCAGTCTACTCATCATAAGCCTTCTATAACAGTACAGCGGCTTTTTTAACCCGTCAACATCTTTATCCTTATCCCTTTTCCTTTTTTTGTTTTGCGCCCCGGACAGCTTTTTTGCACTGCCGCTCCATCTTGTTGCCACTAAATAAACATGATATTTTCGACTAACGTTAGTCCCAGGCATCGCTAAATCATTACACATAAAGTTAACCTCAAAACCTGGACTTACGGATGAATTATACGGCCGAGATAACGAATATAAGTTTGCTAAAAAACAGTGGGACTTACCGTGACAAAACTTAGCTGCAGCAACCGCCGTATTGTTGACAGTTTGGCGCTTCTTTCAAACACGTCGTCACTCGTCAGTGTCCAATGCGCATGTGCGTTCAACGAGAGCTGCCGAATGATGCCGAGTTTTCTGCTGGTTATGCAGATGCGTTTTGCTCACTCATAACTCCAAGTTCGGGTTACTTGCTGCTGATGAGTTTGATTACTTGCCTCAGTAGAAAGTTGTCTTTGCTAAGTTTAAGTTAGTATAGTCAACAGAGTAAGCTGGAATGAGTTCAGGTCACTTTTCTTTTTGAGTACACTTTACTTTTACATTTTACAGTGTACATCAAGAAGTGGAACTATCCATTCCATATGATAGTGTGCGAGCTGTGTTGGAAAGAATGGATAACAAAGTATGATTCTTGTGGTCCTATTTTAGAAGTGTTTCTTCTAAAACACTTTTAAAATATGAAGTGTTACTGAGTACTTTCTGAATTCTTGTTTGAACTCAGAAAGAGTTTGGATACAAGATGTTGACTATAACTTTGAGCTCCTCTTTCCACATATTCAGTTTTTTTCGTTTCCTCTTTTTGTCACTATCAATTTTATTCAATTTTTCTTTCCTTGTCCAGTCCTCCCTCCCCTTTTGCCTGCAGAACAGGAGGCACAGAGAAGTGGACAGTTAAAGGAGATGACCCCTTGCTCTCTCACTGTCTCTCTCAGAATTACAAAGCCCCTTGTCCACTTCAATTACTTTCATTAATGTGAGCAAGAAAAAGACTGCGCTCTGAGTTCGCCTGTGTGTTCTCTTTGGAGTAAGACAGAGCGACCCGGTTTGTTTGTGTGCGTAAGTTCAGCTCAGACACAAGTCAACAACCAAACAGAGCGATGATTGTTGGGAGGTTGTATAACACCCAATGGTTTCCCTGTGAGACAAGCCAAAGAGAAACCAGCATTTTCTGCCTGTCTGCTACGAAGGATGACATGGAGGAACGAGGGGACGGAATGTGGTGGAGTTTGTGAGCATTTAGTGGTCATGACAGGAGTGATGAATGATCACGAGGAGGGGAGGACTGAAAAGCATAGATAGATGTAAATGAAATGCATGCCTGTGCTTGTTTTCTATTATCAAGGTTCCAACCTGTTTGCAAAATGAACACAAACAGTGTTAATTGCTTGGCACTTATTGTGGGTACATGCCACAATGAAGCTGAAAGCCTGTGATTGTGGATGAATATTAAACAAAAGAAAAAACGGGTGCACATGTGGCATGGGAACAAATATTAATAAGGACAAAACTGTGGGAAAGTTTATAAGGTCTAGACCAACTGTCTCGTTGACAAACACAAACAATCAAAGAGGTTGGTACTGAGATAGAACTTTTCTTTATTCAATTTCTTTATTCTTTATTTTCTTTATTCAATTGTCAAAGTTTTAGAAGAGCAGTTCGCTGTCACCTGGAGATCAAAGCTTATATTTTTCCTTGCAAGTTAATGCATTTAACTTCCCTTAGAAGTCACCTTATCAGAATCCAGCTTTGTGTAATATAATCACACTATAACTTTTGTTGTTCTGTAAAGGTTTTAGATGTTTGAGAATTTTAGTAAGGAATCAGCTTCACAAAGGAGAAAGAAAGAACACGCCTTTCATAGATTTGACTCCAGTTTTGAATTTGTCAACCATTACGATCTTTTGGTTGTAAAATAACCCAAAGCAAATCTTGGGATGGATTGCACGAAATGTACAACTGCTGTTTGCAAAATTCAAGAAAGACTAAAGCATGCCACTCACTAATTAAGTAATTAGATGCATTTGATGTAATTTCTGAACTAACTTGGTAGATTCGAATATGAATTTTAGTTAGGCAGGTTGTATTTATGTTTTTTTTTAAATACTAGCAACAGTATACTTCTGAAAGCAAAAATACTACTTTGGGAGTATAAATTATTCTAAAAAGTTAGATGTTTTCTCTAAACCATTTAACCAATTAAAGTGCGAATGTAACAACTTACACTCATATTTTACAACATTGAAATGCTAGCAATGATGCTACAAAGAGTAAATAGGGTTTTGTATTCAGTGTGTGTTTCTGTTTTGTGGTCATGTCTGCTTTGTAGGTCCTTGATTTGTTGTGTATTTGTTTCTCTGAGGCTCTTGTCTTTTCCCATGACTTTAACATACAGGGGCCAACTTAATAGGAGGCCATGCTTGATGAAACAGTCTGATGCCCTGGAGCAATAGCCCACATTCCTTTTGAAATGAAGGAAAAAAACAAACACTTCCCAAGAAATGGACATTTTGGGGTCATGCATATGGCCGATATTCGTGTAAAGGTTTTCTTTATCCATGTCTTTCTTTAATAATTCTTTTTGTAACATTTTTTTTTTTTTGCATTTAATTTTATCACTGTAATCCATATGTTCTCATGGTATTCCAGAACCCTTGTATTCTAAGAGATCTTTTTGCTGGTTTAAAGAGCATTGTATTACTTGACATTTTCCATTGCTGTTGCCAGAACAATGACGAGAGATTCACTCATGCAATAATGCCCTCAATTCAATGGTTGGGTACTCTGTCAAGGTCAGGAAACATTTTCCACTTACAAGGGACAGTGTTTCCTGTCAGTTTGAGTAAAAATCAAGGTGACGTTTTTCAGCGCTGACAAGATTTTAGTGTATCTGCAAACTGTAGAGGACTAACATTTTATGTAACACAAGCCTGTCTTTTTTTTTTTTCTCTGTAGGTTTATTATTATATACTTTAACCCTGGCTTGTAGGTATAGGAAAACTCTAAATAAAAGCATAATTGTTAAGTAATTCTCTGCTGTAAAAACTGATGATTGTCATAACAATCACCAAAAAATGGCAAAATTGATGGATAACTAAATTACTTTCAGTTGTTTAGTAAAAAAAGGTGACAGTGACTCTGAGTCGATGGTGTCATCCGAGGCGTGTTTATATTTGAAAAATTTCAAAACCTCAACCGCCTAGAGAAGTCTTTTATTAGTAAGCATTAGACCAAGCCCTTTTATTTGTGTTCTGACCTCCATAAATGCATACAGGCACAAAGAAACAAGAGAAGGGGCATGGCTAACAATGGTGTCTAGTGTCTGTGCGCTGGGGTTTGTGTGCTTTTACATCCGTCTGTGAACCTGAGTTACCCCGAGGCAGTGCTTTATAACCTGAATGTTAGTCAGAAACAGGTTGGACCTATTTCCTGCACTGAGCTTTGTCATTTAACTATGACTAAATACTCACACACCTATTAACCAACCAACATGAATCTGGCCTTTGTTCCCTATGAGTCAGTCCTAGGACAGATAAGGGCATGTTCAACTAGATATAGGTGAATTATTTGGTGTACACATTTTACTAAACTGGTTTTAAATATCTTTACACTTCAAGCAAAGACACAAGTTCAAAGTACATGGCCTTAAAGTTTCACTGTCTTTCTCTAGAAATCATTATCACACAGTGTCTTTCTCCTGGACCGAACACACATTTCCCTGTTGTGAAGTGTAATAACAGCTGTCCTCAGGCCAGTTACAGCTATCGTAAAGAGACAAGAACTCCCAAAACTCATTTACCACACACATGCTGTGAAAGGAGGGAGTGGAGGGCGTCTCGTCTTTCTCTCCCTGTCACTGTTGCGCTCTCTTTACGTCTCCAGACCCAAGCTCTTTCAGCCCGTAAGTGATGTTTGACCACATTTTAAAACTGAAGGTGACAACATGCTCGATAATGTATTCATCCACTCTGTGCAGAATGTACTCTCGCTAGTCTCCAGGCTATTGTGTCTGATTATATGTGTGTGAAAAAGTAAAGGGACAAAGGAGAAACCGTGTTCACTTTAACTGTGTTTGGTTTCACCTTTGTTTATGGAATTAAAACAGAAGTTGGAAAAATATTTGGTTTGTTAGAAGAAAATCTTTGCTTTTATGATTTAAATGACAACAAGAGTAGGCCCCAAAACAGTCTGAAGTTAGACATCTTAATCCATTAAACTTGCATTTGGCTTTTTGAAACATGACTTTCATTGTATAAGATAATAGGCAATGTATGAAGAGAGAAACTGCTTTCTGTTCATAATGTCTGCTTAAATGAGCAATAAATTTGGCTTTAGTCTAGTAAATTCTGGGTCAATGATACTTTTTGGACTCAGTTAATCTAATTTGTTTTTAAGTTTGGTTTTGGCTTTAAACATTCACAACAGAAGTTAACTAATAACAACAAAACAATTATTTTTAAAGTTATTAAGCCAATTTATTTTTGCTCTTCCTTTGCAATAAATTCAGTAAGTAAAACAAATGTTGCAGTAACATTTTCCAGGAACTAAAAAGAAAAAAAAATGCTTAAATTTGAATAGAAATAATCCTTTGAGTATACTTGTTTATGTTTTCATATCTGTTTGTATGCACATATATTATACACACAATCATGACATAAAGTTGTGGTTTTTATTTATGCCCCTTTGCAATGAACGTGGACCACTCTTAAGCCGCACCAGAGACACCCTAACACTCTAACTGGAACTTATAATATGTATTTGGCTCTCCAGACACTCTCAGAACATGCATTGGTAGGTCTCTGGCTTCCTTGCATGTAACTCCCATTTGTATGTTATTTCCTTTGTTTGAGTCCCTATGGCTTCCAGCGTTGTGCATTGTTCTCTTTCTGTGCTCACAGCAAAAAGTAAATTTCCTCCAGGACAGTAAATGCTATCGTTAGGTATCTTTTGTTGTTCGACAGAACTGTGTCACAACTGCAGATAAAAGAGCTGCTTTGACACGCTATTTTTTCATATTTGATTGTTATTGGTTACAGAAGTCCCAGAAACATTTTTCAATTGTTATTTTAGGCCATTTTTCTGCTTTGAAGTTAGATATTCTAGAGACTTTTTTCATGTGTTTATTTGTGTCTTTTCTCTCTCTCTTCATCTCTGCCGATCTCTCCAGTATTAGTGCTGTTTCAGGTTGTTCTTTGTCTGTCAGCGGGGAGAACTGCTTTTTGTCGGACAGGCTGAACAACAGAACTGCTTCAGCTGCACAAACACAGGATAGAGTAAATCCGACCCACCCGTCAGTCAGTCAGTAAATCAGTCAGGCAGCCTTTGAACCTGCTTGCTGGACAATCGGAGAAGTCAGCCAGGCAGTTCAGTGTGTCATTGGCCTCAGTGCTGACTTGCTAAGCTAGCCGCTTCAGATTTAACCTACTTATATCTCTTGGATGGGATTTCTTTCTGAATTCACTGCAGGGTTTCCATCTCCTCAGACTCTGCTTCCTCATCGTTTTCCCCCTGTCCTTCTCACTTCCACTGTCCTTCTTCATTTGGCCTTACTTACCTTGTGTGTTTTCAGTTTGTGTGTGTCTGTTAGGGTCAATGTTTAATGTGTGTTTGTTCTGCTCTTATCTCGTCCACACCAGACTTGTTTTCCAGTCCAAAAACCTCAGCCATGCCCCGATTGGCTTATAAAATAACTGTCCCATGCCTGCCCCTCTGATTGGCTCATTCAAATACTCTACAGAGGATAAAGCATTATTTTGAATGCATTCTCCTGGAGACTTATCAGTGAGCTATCAGGGACTCTGCTGAACGGTTTAGTGTTGCAGTGTAAAGAAGCTTTGTTGGCTTTGGCGGCATGCGATTATGTTCAGGTGTAGCAGCTTGTGCTCCACCCAAATCCAGCCTTGCGTACTGCCAACAATTATTCTGACCCCATTCTGTTCAGCATTGATCCCTTTTCAGTGCATTTGTATAACTCTGTGGGAAAGGTTCACCTACTTTGATTCTCACATTCTCACTCTTTGAGCTGTGTAGTAAAACCTCAAACTCTTCAGAATTGCAGATCACTTTTGTTTAGATGCCTGGCAAGCAGATCTGCAATACATTATTAATTGCCTTCCTGGATTTTTTCCTCTTTGAGTCATAATATGGTTATAGTTTATGCAGCCTGAGTGTCTGTGGTGAATCAGCCAGTCAGCATTCTTGAGGTCAAGTGTGCTGGGGGAAGAGTGGGGAGAAGCAGCCAGTTGAGACTTGTTGTTTAGGGATTTCTGAAGAGCTGCACTCTCGGGTCTAAGCTAAGCCCAATGCTGACTAAAGCCAAAGTAATTTCTCCCCCCTGACTCATTCAGAATGACACACCCTGATATTGAATCTAATTTTGAAGAAATTTTATGGGTCATTATAGGCCACTGATGTCTGAAGTCATCTTGGCACTTAATTGTGAGCCATAAAACTTCTTTGTTTCATTTTTTCTTGTCACTGGTACAAAATGGTGCAAAACACTGTACCTGCCATCTTTGGCAGAAAGCTGAAGTATCTTATCATTCTTGAAACATTATATCTAACAACGAAGAACTAAAGTGGCACTTTTCCTACTAAACTTTATACTGCACAGTACTGGCAAGGAGACAATAAACAGAGCCATGGGTGTGTGGAGAGGTAAATGGGTGAACAAACACAGTAAAAAAAGGAGGGGATGGTTCAACTTTCCTGAGAATGGGGGGAAATCTGACTCTGCTTAGGGCTCCTGGGTGAACTCATTTACAGGCAGGGAAGCACGAGGACAGGGGAGGTAATGGAGAGGAGAAGGAAGATTTCCCAATGTTCTCTGAACAAAACAGGTCTCCTCTTCATCTCTCCATCTCTAGTCCCTTTTTTCTCCTGCCTTATCTGGCAGCCAGTCGGTCAGCATGTGACGCTGCTTTAAATGTCACCATTTGAATAGTAATAGAGATTAACGATGGGCGGACAGATACAGAGCAAAAGGGCAAGAGAGAGGTGAATATCATAAAGATAGTGTCTGTGAAAGGTTTTGGCCCGCTCTCTCAACTATCTCAACAAACATGCAGCTCCGATGAAATAACATTAAAAGTAAAGAAGGACATACTGAGAAGGTGTTGCAATTAAGGAGTGATGTATTTCCAGGTTAAGTGTCCTATTGACTGTAAACAGATTATTTAGGGTGTTTAATTAAGTTGCTGCCATGTGGAATTTAAACTTTAATAGAGCTAATGAAGACACTAAACAAAGGTGACGTGGGTTTTTGGACATTTTAGTGGGTAATTTAAGAATGTTTGGCATCTATATTCTCTAGGATGGCCTATTTTGTTGAAAAATGATCAGCGTATTAATCTGTAATGAAAGTCTACTAGCCCTACTGCTGAAACTATTATATGATTAATCTGTAATTAAGGAGACACTCATTTGTTTCAGTCTCAGATGAGAGTGTTCTGAAGGGCTGCAAGTAACGATTACTGCTTTGATTAATCACCTAATCATTAAGCCAATAAAGTGTTCACAAATGGTGAAAAGCATCCAACTAAAGAAAGGTTCAAAAGAAAGACACTCATTTTGTTATCACAAGGCAACATAAGATACTTGTAATAAGTTGGGAAAAAGGCCAAAAGTATAATAAAAAACTTAATTAATTACTATATTATCAAAAAAAAGTAATTTTGGAGTTCTGGAAAGTTTCCGATCCCCCCCCCACCTTGCATTTGATAAAAAGAGAGGGAAAAATGGTTGTAATTAGGTGGCACCCAATCAACACACTCATTCGTGTTCAAACGTTCTTATCAGAGTAAATGCCTTTCAAGTCAAACTGAGCCTGAACCTGCTCACCTTGAGGCAATATTTTTTAAAGTCTCTGATGTAACAAACATAGAGAGTGCGAATTAAGTACTTCCCATTATCGGACTAAGCCTTTTGAATAGCAATGCTGTGTAGGTAACTTTCTCTACACCAGCTCTTTTTTTTTTCTATTGCAATACAGCAGAGCTGGTCATTAGTAAGCTACACACAATCTGTTACATTTTGATGCTGTTTTTTGTTTTCTGTTTTACAGGTAAGCATATTATTGAATTGAAACTGAAAGTTTAATATATTATGCTTTTATGAGAAAACTCAAAGCGAATCGCATAATCGGGAAGTAAAAAATATTTTCATTTGTGGGTACAATCCATCTTTTTAATCAGAATCTATCATCCAAATTGAACATTTTAGATTTCATCTAAAATGTTATACGCTGCAAAAATGTAACACCGCATGCCAACATGAGCACTCTGTTCATAGTGATGGCAGCATCATGCTTTTGGGGATGCTTTTCTTTAACAGGGACAAGGAAGCTGGTCAGTAAAATACATTGACGTCTGTTAAGATGGCAAAATGTGGAAAAGTCAAGGATTATGAATACTTTTTTGAGCAACCTGTAACAGTTTATTTATGTTAATATTAATTATATGATTGTATTTTATAAAGACCATTACTCAAAATAGAACAAGCAGGATTCTTCATCTTAACATTCTTCACCATCAAGCTCATTTCGTCCTGATATGTTGGTCAGTGAAATGTGATTTCTACACAGTGGTGAGAATCACAACTGTCCCTTCACAGTCAGTGCAGCCAAATCACGAGCTTTTTGTTAAAAAAAAGGAAAAAAAAAAAGAAGAAGAAGTGAGATGGTTGGAATTTGAATTGAAAATTTGCATTAAGAGTGAGAGGAGAAGATAGTCAGGGTTGGCAGGACCGAAAGACTCCTCAGAAGAAAAAACACACATCTCTGTTTTTGCTGTTGCTGTCAATGGAAACCCATGAATTAGTTGAGAACACACTCACACGTATGTAAGTTTCAAATTCAATTACAACATTGTGAGATGAAGGAGAAATTCTTCAGCCTTCAGCACTTCCAATTAAAGTACTGCACTGAGCGTTCATGGGTGCCACTGTGTGCGGCTGCGTGCGCGTGTCGGCGTGTTGCCATGTTTTTTAAGTGTGTGATTGCGCAAGCCGGCGTGTATGGTTTAACATCCAAGGTGTGTATGTATTTGGGTCTTGGCTTTGATGGCTTGGTGCTGCGCTACAAGGTCCACTGAGGCATGACAAGTGGGAGCTTGTCTATGTGTGTGCCTGTGCTTGCTTCTCTGATGTCACCTTGTATCATTTCAGGCTAATTTCACCTATTCTCAGACAGCCAGAGCGAGAGAGAACAAGAGCCAGAGACAGTGAACAAAAAGTAGAGACGACACATAGGGTAAATGATAAGGTACAACTTTATTAGTGTCCTTGAGATAGTCAGCCTCAGGGCTACTTAGTGAAGCATGTTCACAGATAAAATAAAAACAAAAGTCAGTTTTGTTGCTCCGTCAAGTAGAGAGGTACCAAAATAGTGCTATTATCACCATTACTGTTATTAACTGCACAAAGAATGTTTGAACTTTTCTGTTTTTGGCCATTTTAAGACTTCTTCACTACATTGGAATCTAAAAGTTATCTGTGAATGTAGTTTCAGGTCTGCTCTCAAAATTATGAGGTCAGAATTGCAGTGAAGTTAAAAGTGAAGATTATGTGCTATTATTTGTCTTTAAGAACAGTTCAGTTATTTATTTACATTTTTTTTTTCTACAATATTCACACGTCATTCTTCGAAATCCCCCCTTTCTTTGTCCCAGTGCTACATTTTCTCTCCTTATTCTCCATACCCTTCCCCTTTGCTTCACCTTCCCTCATTCATGTTGTCTTATCTGCTCTCTGGTGATAACATCTCTGCCAGGAGACTGAAACAGAGCTCTTCTGATAAATACTAGACAGACAGAGTGGTGAGAAGGAGGCAGAGGGTTTGTACTTTATGTAGATTATAGACAGAATTTGTTGCGAGGGTGAGATAGTGTGTCTACTCCTGGGTCCTTCAGATTCCTCAGCAGATTTAGATGTTTTCATCTTGGCTCACAATCAGGGCTAAAACGTGAAGATGTTTTCAACCAGCTGACCTCTAACAATGTTACAGTCCTCTGAGCTTTTGAAGGATTTTTAGTGTGGACAGATACAAAAAAGTTGCACTGATATAAAAAAAAAGGATCATTATTTGAAGACACTCAGGTCATGAAGGTTATTCTGACATAATGATGTAGTGAACTTGACTTCAATGCAGTTGCATTTCTTGCATGCTAATAATCTCCATGAACTTGTAACTTTACAATAGATTCCCTGTTCAGAATTCAGTGCCTGATTTCAGCTGATTTGCCTATTATTATTATTATTGTATTAGATTGTATTGTACTGTATTGTATTGTATTTGTATTAGATACAATGGATCCATAAATTTTGATTCTCCAACTGTAGAAATGTGTCTTTCTGTGGGATCTGAAAAGTGACCAAATATTTAATAAAATGTACAACTCTAGAGCCAAGTACAGTGTCACTGTTTTGGGTCTAGAGTCTGATACATCATAACAGTTTAAAACTACTATAGTTAAAATATGATCAAGGTCACACTATCACTGTACCTATATACTTTCATCACCTTGCCTTCAGTCTTAGTTTCAGTAAGACATAACCCAGTATGAATATTTTGTACCAACAAACTAATATTGTCTTTGGATTCTTAGATTTGATGATGGGTTCAGTTTTAGCTTAGACCTTCTGAAGGATGTTCCTGAATGTTCCAGTGGAGGGGGGACTCTTCTGTTTATACACAGCAGTTGTTAGATCTGATTTAATACTGCCTCTCCTGCAGATCAGTGAGATTACTATAGGGTGAGCAAAAGCTAATCAAACTATCCATTGTAACACCGTCTGGTCCTTGCCAAGTAATAATCTTGATCTACACTAACAATTGGGAGATGCCCCTTTTACCTCCTAGGACTCCCGCTAGCCCTCCAGGGCACGTACAGATCCATGTTTTTGAAGAGTTTTAGTGAAAGCGCTTTTGTTTGTTTCACCTCATGTAGGTGGAGGTCAATGCAAATCAACACAAAATGATTTTGAGTGATGGTGGCAGATGTTGTCTGATGCCATTCAGCAGTCTTTTAGAGAAGACTGCAGCCATCCTGTGTCGCTGTGGATGTGTGAGTGGGTGTGTGTATGATTTCCTGTCTCTGCCCTTGAGCCTTTATCAAGTCCTTCTAATTATTTTATTATGCAAATGAGTCACCATTATTTTATTAGTGAGAGGACCAATCAGAGAAGCTGATTAGGAAGTGATTAACATGCAGTCCGTGTGTTTCTCTCTCATTCTTTCTCTTTCCCTACACGTGTGTTTGTGCGCGAACGCGGGTGTGCATGTGTGTCCTTGTAATGTAGGAGAAGGTGGCAATAATGACCCATCTGGACAAGTACTCATGCATATACATGCACTTTGAAAGCTGTTGTAAAGATTAGTTATACCACATTTTTCCATTAGTACATTGTTAAAAATACAGTTTCTGAAAAAAAGGGTGAACCTTATAGCCAGTGTTGCCAAATCTTCTTATAAAGCTTTGGAATTTTTTTTGTGAGGGCAAATACATTTTTTTCCAATGATATTTTATCCTGCAGTAACTGTTTTTTTCTCAAAGTCTGACAGACAAAATTTTTTCTGTTATATGCCAGAGAAGATTGCCAAAATATTTCAAAGTGCCAGATAACAGACTCGCATGCTCACATTTCGTCCCATTCCTCCTGACAGAACAAGTACAACTGAATCAGTTCTGATGGCTGATTTGCACACATACCAAGGGTTTGTTGCTTAATTTGTAAAAACAATTGTGATATTCTTAGAATCTCTGTCAACTAGAAGACCCATCATTTGAGTTGGCTGCTTCCTCTCTAACTGGCCTTTCAGTCCTTTCAGATATTAATTGTCTGAACAGATGAACCTAGCACCTTTAGTTGTACAGGAATTGAATGCAAGGATGAACCAAGCTTGGAGTTCGCCAAGATTCTCTTCCTGATATATTGGCCGGCTAATTTTCATTTTTCCATGAAATCACACAAGGAAGCAGTGTGTTGGAGGTGTTGGCTTAAAATTCACAAGCATGCCTCCAATTAACTCAAATATTGTTAATTAAGATTAAAATGTAAAAAAAAGATTAAAAGCTTGCATGCCATGGCATTATCAACCTTAAGTTTTAAAGGCATAGTACAGTGATCTTACTCTATGTACTGAAAAATTAAGTAATACAAAATTATCCCACTCATTATTCGAGCATTGTGAAATTTTTTTTAGATCATCCTAAATGAACAAAAACTGTAAAATTAATCTTCACTAAAGTGAGAAGTAAGACTTTGTGACAGCAATATGATTTTAAAAAGATATCCTGTTGCCAAATTTAAGTTGTAAAAAAAAGTTTAATATGACAGTTGAACAGATTTTGGCTTTTTGTTCACTCTTTTTTCCCCTCTATGGCAAAACATGAGTTCAAACAATAATCCATTATTGACAGCATGGATTTGCTGTCAGATGCACGTATCAGTGATTCTGTGCTGCCTTTTGCTGGCTAGACACTTAATAAAGCCAGAAGTGTTAACTGAGAACGTGGGCTAGGTAACTTGATATTTGGATGTGTGCTGACTAGGCCTGTCGTGATAAACTCTAAATCAATTAAACATACGATAAATTAAAACTATCGACACCTACATTTTCACTAGGTGAAAATGTAGGTGTGAACTAACATGTAGTGTGAAGTATTGCATCAGGTAGTCGATGTGCCCATCTTCTCTATTTAAATCTAATGATTACTGAAGGGCAATATGGTACACAGACTTTATAATCTGCACTCTTTTGGTTGAATCCAGTATTTATTTACACTTTGGTGTTTTTATTCAAGTACATTTTTGTTAATGGAGACTGAAAATCCTATTTATTTTTGTTTTTGGTTGTTTTGTTTATTTGATCAGTTCCAGTGTTAAGTGTCCTTTTGAAAATAAAGTGTATCTACTTTTGGCAGGAAATTGCATGTATTATGTCATTTCCATTAAATCAGTGTAAAAAGGTCTTCAAACAATATTATCGTCTATCGCAATAGTTTTAGAGACAATTAATCGCTCAGCAAAATTTGCTATCGTGACAGGCCTAGTGCTGACAGTTTCATACTATTTTTGCACACACACACACGCCAGCACGCATCCTGTGGTTAGTATGTCATTCAGAAATGTAAAACAAAAGATGAGAATTTTTTTTGTTTGAACAAATTTCCTTAACCCAGTGAATGAAAATTTAGAGCACTGGAATATTTTATTCTCTGCTGAGCCAAGGTGAAGCACCTCTGATAAAGTTGGTGTACTCAGTTCAGAGCACACAACACAAGTTCAAAACATGGTCTGCTTGAATCCAGCCAGTGTAGTATGAAGGTAGAGTTAAAGAGGTGGAAGGAGACCAAAAACTCTGTAGTACACAACCCAAGGTTAAGTGCCCCTAAAATGCCAGAACATGGGCAAACAGATTTGCTCCAATTTTGCACAAAATCAGATAAAAAAGACATGAAAACTCTGATTTGATTTTTAGTATATTTGTCCTTTTGTATTTGATGTACCATAGCTACATCTCTCAGTATAAAAGCAGTACAGGTTTGAGAGCCTAGAGCTTTTAGCTCACCAAAGGTAAATTGTAAATTGAAATGATTACTTTTATGATGTCCCAATAAAGATTGTAATAAACTACTGTCCAGGATGACCTTCTATCGCAGAATCCAATATAGGTTATAAGATAGGTTGCAGAAACTTTGAGTCACATGCAGAACAAAGCAGGTAAGAAAAATGAATACAATAACAAGATATAAAAGTCAATCCATTCTTGCCCTATGACCATTTGAATGCAAATAATACAGAAAGGTATATTGTAATTGAAAGATGGTTTGTTGTGTAGATGATGTGTTCACCCATGTTTGCCCACTGGTTTGCTAGCCCCAAAATCTGCATTCTTACAATAAATGTTTCTGGAACTCTACTTGCAACCTCACCAGTGTTTCACACGTTGCTCTTTTGAACCATACAGAGAGAACTGCATGGCAGCAAGATGTAAACTGACACACACTGTTGGAGTTCAAGAGATCGTGCAGTTTTACACAACATGCACATGGTCACAAACATTATGATGTCATAAGTGGAGAATATAATTTTTCTTAATCCAAAAGCTGTTCACTTATTTATAGGGTAAATTGTTTGCTATAGAATGGGAAAAAAAAGGCCATCATGTTGGTATACGCTGCACTTCCTTTGTCCTGTCTTTTGGTAACTTGCCGTGACAAAGACTTAATTGAACTGATTGTGACTGAACTGATTTTCACAAAGAGGAGCTGAATTAAAGGATGTCGCTGAGAGGAATGTGATCCAGTGTCCCTCTGAGGCTGTGAGTCACAGCCAGCTATGCAGCCGCCAGCCGAAGACAGTCGCTTAGTTTGATGTTAACTTGTTTCTCCTCTGGCGGCGTCTGTCACCTCTTGCTATGCCTCTGTAGCAGGAGCTCGGATCAGCAGGGTATCTGAGGGCCTGTCGTTCTGCTCTCCATCACATCCACCACAATTTGCTTTAGGACACAGGTAGTGAAGCTTTAACTCCTAAATGAGTACCAGGAGATTTATGTTGCCCACAGTGCTGGTTGCTGATAATGCTTTAAGGTGACCTCCTCCCACTAACCTATGTCTTCAGTAGTTTTTCAGTCATCTTTAAACATTGAATTTAAATGTTTTTTTGTTACTTTTTTCCATAACTTTTAGGTTCCAAAAGCAAAGGTTACTGGAAGAAATTAGTTTTTAAGCAGAGGAAAAAAATATTCCGGTTTGGTGTTGGCTTCAAAAATGTTAGCCTCATATTCATGCTGTTCTTGCCGTGCACTTTGTTTGTAAACGGCCAGATTTTTCTTAAATCGATGATTAAAGACTATAACAGAGAAACTCTAATATCTAGTTTTCCCCCAAAAAGCGCAACATTAAGGTTGGATGGGTACAAATATGGTGTCAACTTTGACTGCCTAATTTTAAACTGAGATTATATGATTTTTGTTCAACACAAAGTATATGTTATTTTAAAAATGGATCTAACAGTTTTATTACAAAGCTCCGTACTGATTTGAGTCAATTCTAGTGTCAGAATACTTCATTTAAAAGCATTCCTGTCCTGACTGGTTATTAGTTATTTTTATTTAAAGGAGAGGCAACATCACCCTGTAACAGAGCAGTCATTGTAAAACAGCTGGGATTACTTACAATAAACAGCAGTATCATTTTATGTAATGTAGAGAGGAGACCATATCCTTGGCTCTGAGATTTCTAATAGTTTGCCAAAATTCCCAAATCCATCATCTTTTATTACAGACAGAGGCTGGAAGCTCAAAAGGATAAAACATAACAACTTTGCCCATCCTTCCAGTTAAATTCCAGGTGCATTCGTCTCTTCCCTTGTTCGATGAAATGTTCCAAAGTCAGGGACAAAATCACATCCTATTTCCGTTTGATGTGCCATTTAAATGTGACCATTTGGTCAATAGCTGATTAACCCAAAAATGGGCTGTTTCCAGCTACCAGTCAATCCATATGGTTTAAATACCACTTCTAATGGTACCAAAGCTCAGTTAGCAATGGTAGAAGCAAATTCAGTCAATATTAAAAGACTCATTTGCACCTTTATTTTTGAACAGATGGCACAAGAAAATCATTGGTATGAGAAAAATATTCTTGCACACTCAAGATCTATCCATCTTCATAGTGTAAAATGGGACAGCAAACCTTTGCAGAATTTACAAATAATCTAAAGATTTCTCCACAAGTTTTTACATGCCATCCATGTCTACTTTAGCTCATGAAGGACAAAAGGACACCTCTCTTTCACTAACTGGCAAAGACTTGAATCAGCTGGTATCGAGGCTTTTCTTATCCATTTGTCTTCCGGCCATTTTATTAACACAAGCTCTGCATCACCGCTAGGTCAATGAATCAGATAGCTAGTAGTGACCAGCATGCTGTTCCTATCAGCGATATTACCAGCATGAGCAACATATCACTGCGGGTCGATTGGTTCGGCTAGCTGTCAGGGACAAGTGACGTCTCTCTGTGTTAGAGCCAGCTTCCTGGTAAGGCGGAGCCAGAGGCGGCCAGCTCACACATGGTTAGCCCAAGGCTGTGGTGATGGGCTCAGATGATCAGCTGAAGGCTCTGTGGCTTTGAGTCAGAGGTGATCCTGATTGGCCTTGAGTGATGACTGATGGAGCTTGAACTCCTGGTGGTTTTTTTAATGAGCTCTGGCAAACAGACATTTGTCAAAAGAAAGCAAATGGGAAAGAACCAAAGAAGGAGAGCAAAATGAATATGGTATCAAAGTAAACTTTTATTTCTGCAAGCCATCTTTCTGTTCAGATTAAATCAACTTTATTATGTCTTTTTGTCTGCAGGAAGCTGTACATTTGACGAGGGTTTCTCTCAGTGTGACTACCAACAAGACCCTTATGATGACTTTGACTGGACACACATCAACACCCAAGAAGTGCCATACGTCTCCCCAGACCTGCCACAAGGTACCGTCCAACCTTATGTATATATTAGATTTAAGTTATTTTAAAATATTATATTTATATTATTTTACAAATAATTTAAATGCAGTATATCAACAACTATAATAGTGAAGTCGAAGGTCATGCCTGAACCTTCACTTCCATTTTTTAAAGGGGCTTCAAATGGTAGATGTTTGCGTGTTTGAACATTTTAATGGTTGAGTAAATGTGATGCATAAGGCAAGCGAAATGACGCCTGCAATAATCTGTAGCGTAAACACAAGTGTACTAAAAATATTTAGCACTGTTAACGTTTAAGAATCTTACTTAATGAACTGTTGAAGTAAGAGCTTTAAAACATTAACTCTTTCACAAAAAGCCAGCTCATATGACTTTGTGAGCTTTTTATTCTTTCGTTTTTTACTCAGGAAAGTCCCTCCTGATACTAATAGCAAAAGAGAAAATAGGAGTTCATGTTTTCAGGGCAACATAGCATGCTTTCATTCTTGTCTTGTGTCTATCATCAATCATTTTGTAAACCCTGTGGCTATGTTTTATGACTTCTCTGAAAGTCTCTTATAGTGCCTTACTTTGGTAGCAACAAGTTTAATTATTTACCAAACCTGACAAAAAGTCTTTGTATGTGTTGATGTTTAATGATTCTGTTCAATTATATTTATTGTGAAACTTGTTCCAAATTCTGCTGGTATATTATAGTGAATGCTTTGGCTGAAGGAAAAGTAAAATGCAGACATTTTACGTTAAACAAGCATTCATTTTTCTATCAGAGCTTAACACTTTATTCCAGACTATACCTCTCCTTCTTTTTACTCTCCTCTCTTGTCCTTTCCTTCTCTCCTCTACCCCTCTTCAATCAGTTGATTTTTTTTTTTCTCTCAGCAATGATGATGAACGGGAAATTAAATCTTTCTGCCTCAGGGCCGAGTGTCTAATTAACAGAATATGAGGTCATTAATCAACAGCGGCCAACAGGCAAGGTTGCCTACTTTACAGTGTTAAACGGAAAATGTTTTAGTATTAACTAGCTGAGCAATGTTCAAATAATAACTTGCTTTATCAAATTAAAATCTCAAAGAAAGAAGTAGAGATGATGGAATAGTGATCTTTAAGAGCAAAACATGACAAAAAATATTCTTGTTAAAGTTTCTTTCACTCTTGTCATTTCTTATCTTAATTTTCCTCTTGTCCTCTTTTTGTTAGGGAAGATTACAACATTGTTACCATGACAATGTAATGATTTTGTTTATCTCTGATGCTTGTTATCATGGCAACCCACCTTTGCTGACATTTAAAGAAAAGTTCATTTCAACATCTTCTCTCTTCAGCTTTCACATAGACTTAGATTTTGCTCTAGAGATGTGGGTTGGTGTCTAGTAAGAAGTTGTTTATGACAAAACACAGATATCCATTGGTGGACAGCCTTGTATTATATGTTATAAATACCAAGTGGTGTCACTCTGCAGTGTAGGCAGAGTTGCTACCTCGGCGAGGTTAAACACCTATCCCAGGGGAGTAGATCTGTTATGCCTAGAATTAACATAGCATTAACTTCTCCAGAACCTTGTGGGATGATCAGGTCGGAGGGATTGCAAAGCAGGTTAATGGCTTGGAGATGTTGGTTCACTGCGTTGCCTAAAGGTACAGGATCATGAACTGATCCCTTTGCAGCCGGGTGCATTATTGACACCCGGCTGCTAATAATGCCAGCCGGGTGTGGAACAGTGGTTGCAGTGAATGGGAAATGAGACTTCGGAGAGGATTAGAAACATAGCCTTTAAGTAGGATTTTTCCAGAGAGGAAAGTCTTCAGTTATGACAGTAAATGCCTGGCCTATGGGCACGGCAGCTATGTTTGTGTTGGAACTGATTGTTAAATTCTCCTTGAAGGCATTTCAAAATTTGAAAAGGCAGCTCCAAAAATATTCAGCATAACAACAGATTAGTAACTTCCGAGAGTCTTCTTATAGAGTTACTGTGAATGTTTGACATCTCAAAGATGATAGGCGATGTCATAAGACAATTAATAATCTGTTAAGGTAGTTTTGTAAATTAAATATATTTCCAATTGTGAAACTTTTTTTTGCTTTAACCTAGATTTATTTGTCCCACTTACTAATCACTCCTTGAACCAAAGGCAGTGTTAAGTGTGTTAAGTGTCTATGGATGGTTAGTAAATTTTTTAAGAGCTAAAACTCATCTATGTAATCTCGCTGGGGGCTGATGCTGGCAGTCCACCATGGCGAGGGCTGGGAAGCTATGTTGGCAAAGAACACAGTGCCAGTTGAACATTCACAGGCTGAAGCTCTGAGGCTCAGCAGACTAAAGCAGATACTCTCGACTCATAATGTTGTCAGCCAGTAAAACTCTAAACCTATTTGGCATGCCTTTCTCTCCAAGTCTCCTCTTTTTCCGCTTGCTTTCAATAGCAATTTTTCAAATAAGGGAGGAGAAACAGAAAGACAAAAATGAAAACTGCGACTGTGTCACTGGATGTTTTAATAATGAATCAGGAGAAATGCATCAACACATCATTAAAAATAACATTAAAGCCACCTTCTTTGACAGCCTCTCTGGTATACCTTGACTATAAACTTAATGGTGGTGGTGTCAGTTGAAGTGCAGTGAAAGTAAAGCTTGATTTGTGGAGCACTGACACTGCTAAGTCCAATTAGCCTTTGTTCACCTTCCTAAGTGTGTTGTATGTTGGTCTGATCAGCAAGGCTATGGCCTGATGGTTTGCACAGAGCTTGTTGAAATGTATCCTGCTTTGCTTATTTAATTCTATTTTATTTAACTGCAGTTTTGTATTCTTTATTTGGATTTGGATATGTATACTGTAATTAGAACCTCCCACCCCCCCATATCTATGTATCATAGCTGGAGCAAGATTAGAGCTACTTAGATCATAAAGTTTGGGTAAATGTATAAAAGTTGCTACATGTTTGTGATATTTTTGATGCAGAAGAAGGAAATAGGAGGCAGGGGTAGAGGAAGTGGAGGTGAACGAGGGGTGGTGCCAAAAATGTTTTTCTGTACCAGTTTGATCTCTTCTGGACTTGTCGTGTTTGTGACTGAAGAGAGGACAACGGCTTTAGTCTCTTTAAGCCAAAATGTGTGCAAATTAATCCCATCTGCTGAACATGAGATGGATGTTTTCAATTTTATAAATTTGGTCCATAAAAGCAAATAATCCATGCAACACAGTTAGAAGAAAACTGAAGAGTTTTATGTGGATGTATTCCAGTGGTCATCATTGCTATAAAACACAAAACATTTGGTCTGGCTTAGTTTTAATTATAAACATTCATCACGTTTTGCCTTTGAACTAGTGAAATTCATATGTATATGCATACAAATCACTAGATAGTTAATGTTCAGTAAGAAGAATTGGCAGGTTGAGAAATAAATGGAAAACAACTAAATCAAATTAATGTAAATATAGTTAAACTAAACAAATAATTGTATTGTTTCTCCATATCACTGCCACACACCTGTTATTTTTGTGACGCATTTAGGTCTTAAGGCTGTCATAGCAATTTTTTTTTCAGGCTCATAGTTATGTCATCATTCTATTAGGAGCCATTTCGACTTTGGCATTTCAAAGGCATCAGCCATTTTAGAAACTGGCAGACTTAAGGTGTCAGATGTTCTTGGCATCATGAAGTCGGCTTGGATGCCACAGATCGTGTTTGAATGCATCTAGTTTCATGAACGGTCTCTTTCCCACATTTCCCCAGGCTATTTTTGTCTCAGGTTAGTTGTTATCGTTAGTGTGATTCTGTAGGTCATTGGTAGGATTTTTCTGGAAGTCATTTTAATGTTAACATCACTCAACAGTTTTAACAACAGTCTCTCTCTCTCTCTCTCTCTCTCTCTATATATATATATATATATATATATATATATATATATATATATATCGGTCGGTCGATAGATAAAGATATATATATCTTTTTTTTAAGGCAGTGTAATGACTTGGTAAAGCGCCAAAGGTTATATTTTGCAGTGTTGTGTGAGCTCTGACATATCTGGGTCTCTAACTGATAGAAGTATTTTTAGCTGGCAGCTATCTTAATGGCGTTTTCTCATGCAACCATTTTGGCAGTATGAAATAAGAATGATGTTTATCAGTTAGTTCCTGATTTGTTTTGTTTTTGGAAGCTTTGGTGACAGTTACAACCAGCAAGTAACCTTATTGTAATAAATAAAGAGGGAAACATCTTTCAGCTGTCATGCAAAAGTAGGCATGTAAGTTGGTACTAACAACAACAGAAGAGGAGAAATCAAGCAGAAAGAGCTACCTAAATCACTACAGTGGTGAATGATGTGGCCATAACTAGATGTGTTCTTTTGTTGAAAGCCCACAATGTTCTGCTTTGTTCTGGAGGGAGTGTTTTATCACAGTAGATTAGTTAAACAATAATTCATAATTACAATTGTTTTTATGACTACTGTATAATGTATATTGAGCATAAAACAATATGCAATTAAAATAGAACAACTTTTGTTATTGTCGAGGCCTATTTTACGGCATTTTATCTTTTTTGTGTTTAGATATTTTAATGGTAATTGTTAATTATGTCCTATTATACACTCTGCATGGTGTTTTCATCTGCCTCGCTTTACTGTTAATCTTTTCAATTCTTCTTTTTAATACAGACAATGTATTTTATTCCTGAAAGTCGAAGATTAGTCCAATGGCTGAACTCAAAAAATTTATAGTGCTGTTTTAAACTGGTCTTAGTGTTATCTTGTGTATTTCTTGATGCTTCTGCTGAACAAATACAGTCTTTAATAAAAATAATTTGTTTGGCTAACGTCTCATTTATAACCAGCTAATGTTAGATTATCAAATTAATACAAAGGAGGGAAGTATTGCATTTCATCATATTGCAGAGCAGCAACATCTGGTGAAAGTCTTAGCTGATTAGTTGAACATCTGGATGGGCTGGTTCTTTGTACACCCAGATTAAGTTTTCTTTTTTTTCTTTTTGTTTGCTTCACTTTCTGCAGTGGTCCATTGAGAATACAAAGTATTAAAGTGCTTAGTAGTATACCAAAGTCTAAAATGCATTCACTAATTTTCTCATCCAAATAAACTGACGAGATTCAAGACTTTTCTGACCAAAATAGCAACCTTTTTTCTGCCTAGGGGCATTTCGGCAACAGATTTTTAATAAGAACTGTATATTTACACTGTGTTTAAAAAAAAAAATCTTTTAAACACTTCTCTGGTCAAATTAATATTGTACAGAGATAGCACTAGTTTGCATAATATACTTACTAAACAAACTGGAAGTTTATCTAAAGTAACGAAATTTCTCATTTGTGAACTAAGCATATGGGCAATTAAATTAGGATTTAGCATTGAACTAACTTTAGTTTCATCTTATGGAAGAGTTTCAATGAAACCTGATCATTGTAAAATTCAAATTGAGTGTCTTTATTAATCGATGAGGTTCCTTTAAGATGCTTCTCTAACACAACAAACTCAGTCACAGAGTTGCGTAAAACTAATCAAACTTTAGTCTCAGCAGCACAAACCCAGCATTCAATAAAAATTCCAAAAATATTTAGGTTGTTGAGGCAATGACTCATGGGTATCTGTATCAGAAAATGAACCAGGAAGCAGATAGAAAACACAATGATAAGCTGACTTTGACTTAAATCCTGTTTGTCCTCAACGAAAGACGTCTCTTAGTCATGGGTTAAATTTACTGCTGTTTTTCTGAGAAATGCTCTCTGGGTAATTCTTATGCATAATGCTGAAAAGAACCTACACAGAGCAGTGGGTTTATTCATGTAGGTACATGCAAGACAAGCTGTGGGCATACAGCCCACTCTTGGCAAGTACAGTCATACTACTGACTGTCTTCACATAAACTGCCTCCTCAGAGGGCACCATTAAGCAGTCTCTCTCCAGGCACTGGATTTGAATAAGTATTGTGTGCACAAACAGAAACAGCTGTCACAAAAAGGAACTCATTCTTGACTTGCATTCACAAGTTTCTTACGTTTTTTGATTATTTGGGATGTTGATCTTCATACTGTGCTTACTGGACTTTTGCTTTGTCCTTTCCTCTGCACTCAGGTTCCTACATGTTTGTGGATGTTTCTCAGTATGATGTTGGGGAGAAGGCCAGGTTTCAGCTGCCAGTTATGAAAGAGAACGACACTCACTGTATTGACTTCAACTATCTCCTGACAAGCCCTGATGGCTCCAGCCCAGGAACCCTTAATATCCTGGTGAAGGTACTGATCTGTTTTTTTCCCCACCTTTGTGAAGGAGCCTCCGGACGTAGCGGCTTAATGGTCTGAGAATGATTGCTTTACTTTATTTAGTTTTTGTCTATCCCTTGGAGAAAAAAAGTACAAACTGAGTCCAAATGTAAACCTTAACCACCATCTGCGAATAATTTTTTTCTTCCCCTGGGTTACATTTGATGAGCTGGAATGCATTAATTTAAGCAAATGAAAGCTTTTGTTTGTCACAATTGTAGATGGAAACCAGAGTCCCTCCAGTTAAAACAACAACAAAGAAAACTTAGAGCAAAATGTCATCTGTTCTTTTATGAAACATTCCCACATTTTGTGCATTAAACTTACGTTTGTTAACTTGGAAAAAGGGAAAGAAATAATGATAATAAAAAGAATATCCTAATAACACATGAATTTGATCAACCAAAAAGCCCATTTCACTTTCTGGTTCTGAGTGAAATTAAGTTTTTCCTAAATTGTGTGTTTTAGTATTTATTTTACATTTTTCTTTTTTATTTATTTATTTCTGTCAGATATCAGAAGTTTTAAATTGATAGTACTTTTTGTTCACGTGGCGCAATGTAAACATTGCAATATATTCTAAGTGTTTAGAACTTGCATTTTTCATGTTAACATAATATCCAGCCAGTTGGACAGAGTCTAACTGCAGCCGATGCTCACACTGAACATGAATGACATTAACCAAAATGTGGAAGGTCAGCAGTTGATGGAGGCGTAGATGCAAAAGACTGTAAAGGAGATAATAGATATACCACGACTCCCATCAGTACCACAGTACTTATATTAAATTGCTGTAATTAAAAAAACAAATAATATATATATATATATATATATATATATATATATATATATATATATATATATATATATATATATATATATATATATATATATATATATATTTGTTGCCTTATGTTATGATACAAAGTGGAACTGGTCCACAGTATGACGACCATGAATAAAATAACAATACAATGGCTTCATGGTTTTAGAATATTTAAACTAAATTGCTTACATTAACATGCTGCTTTAGTTTGTCCTTCACTGAGTGCTAATACCTGCAACAAGCCATTACCTAAAATAAACCATCATAAGTTTGTCTGGTTTATGACATGTTCTTGTCATTGAATTTGAAAATCTGTAAATCATGTTTGGGTGACTCCTTTAAAACATTGTATTTTGTACTATTTCTAGGTAAACAAAGGTCCTTTGGCAAACCCAATATGGAACGTGACATCCTACACTGGTAAAGTTCTTATACTTATTCTGTTGATCTGCACTTTTGTGATTTCATTTTCTCATGTTGGCTCTAATTATGTTCTCCAGGTAAAGGCTGGCTGAAAGCTGAACTTGCCGTTTCCACCTTTTGGCCTAATGAATACCAGGTAAATTTGTGAGTTACAGCCAAAGGCTATGTAAAATGATTCATATCCAGTAGCGTTAATGTGAAAACCCACATCACACACAAATGCAGACACATAACCATGCTGTGAGGCAGGCGGCTGATTTATTTGTGTTGACTGAGTCTCAGGAGGTGACGATTAGGCTATGGTGTGTGTTTATGCGTACATGTGTTTGTATGCTTGAGAGCATGTTGTCACAGTTGCCTTTGACATAACCAACATTGTCTTTAATGTTTTGTATGTATCATTTATGCATCTTTAATGAGCACCTGAAGAGAACATTGCAGGACCATTGCGTTAGGTTCCATTATACTGATTTTGTGTGTATGTGCTTGTGTTTTGTTTTGTTCTTTCTTAAATTGTGTTTGTGTGTTTGGTGGCTGTTGTTGACACATGTGCTCATGTTTTCCGGGTATCCTGGTGCTGAATGTTCTTGTAGGCATAAATATAGATCAAGCCATCACACGCAGCCTGGGGACAGTATACCACTACTATAAGGCCAAGTGCAAAGCGTCCCCCAAATGGCCCATCTGGTGCCCTCATCCCTCTGACTGTGGCGGGAGCTCACAAGCTTTTAATTGAACATAATCATCTTAATTTGCTGAGACGCATGTAACGTTTTCAGACTTTGAAGCAGGTTATTGGCTCTGAGGTTATGGAGCTATTTTCTCATGTTTGAACACGCGTCTATCTTAGCACTTTCGCTCGACTGATTTCTCCGGGGGAAATCTTTTCTCATGTAGACATACTGTACCCTCGGAGACAAAAATAGATGAACACACAAACCACATACACCTACACATCACTTTTTCCTGGAGTGGTAATTATCAATGTTGCCATTATTTAATCTATTTCAACCATGAAAACTTTTTCTCTCAAGATCATGAAACGATTTTAATTTCAGTACTTTGTGGTTTGGAATCAGTAATATAGTGTGTTTTTACATTAGTATGTTTATATTTTTTAGATAGAAATCAGTTGACCTTAAAATAGACTTTTCTTTGAACCCCTTATTTTGTCCATTGAAGCCCCATGATTGTGTTTTATTTCTTGCTGACAGCATAGCTACATCATCCTTTCACTTTATTTATGAGCAAAATTGTGAGTTGCAGATGTACTTGGAATTTCTTTTTGTTGCAGCTTTGTCAGCGTACTTTGTCAACAAAGAACTGAGCTAGGATTAAATTTAGCAACATGCTGGCAACCTCTTTAAGAAAAGTTCCAAGAACACCAAAAACACATTAGATTTTTGTTTCCCCTTGCACGTTTTTTGGTATAAAAAAATATTTATGCAACACGTGAGGGGTTTATGTGTGCTATCGTCGTATTTGCTGATGCCTTTGAAAGGGTTTATATGGCTTTCTAATGTCAAGGAATACTGTGTTTTTAGGAATGTCAGTGTATACTTAGCAGAGGAATGACAAACTGATTTCAGTTTCAGTTGCACCTACATTCTGTTTTAAATAGTTTTTGTTTTTTGAAGCCATTATTGACTTGAGGCACTGGTAAGATTTTCTTTTCTTTGCCTCACCATTAGAAATCTATCTTCTGTGTTTTGCTGCTGGAACATTTTGTTGTTGTTTAGCTTTGGTTAATATTAGTTTGTGTGTACAGGCAGCCTGTGTCTGGAACCAAATTTACATTTCTCAGAATTCAGACTATAAAATTAGATGAAAAATATCTCCTCCCTGCACCTTTAAAACATTTTTGATTCAGTGCCCGTAGATGCATACATCAAAGTGATATATGGAACCGAATGATAAGAGGATGTATGCCTTCGCTAAGCTCCACTCTGGAGTGATAATATGTCAGTCCTTTCCCTTCAGCATTTTAGAGCAGCTTTGCCTGTGTGAGAACTTGTAAACATGTGCTATCAATAATCTTGTAGCACAATGATGAGATCAGCTCATCCGCAAATATTTGTCTCCTGGATGATCAGAAGTTGCTAGTGTACAATCCGTAACTTGAGGGATTTTGTGGCTGATGATGAAATGTATCATTATATCAAATGGCGAGGTGAAATAACTTATTGCCAAACTGCAGTGACCTGCAGGCTTCATCAAACTTTTTTCAGTTCCAAAAGCTAAATACTCTGAGTTATGATTTACTAAAGATTTTACTGCCAAAAGATGTGGTTTGATAGTTAAAACTATCAAAGATTCAGATCTCAAGTTGAAGCTATTTAAGTCACCAAAGAGAATATGATCAGAGAAAGTAAAATAAATGCAAAAATAAAATAATATGTTTTATCAGTCAGACAGAGAGTAAGAATGTACTTAGCAACGTCTCCATGTGATGAAAAACTCTTGTGGGACCTAAAGTGTCCCAAACTCTAACAACAAAGGGCCGGTAATTTGGTTGGAAAATTTACTTAACAAAGTTCTTAAAGTAACAGATCATAGCTCAAAAATGTTTGAAGTCTTTTAGATGACAAACTGTTTGTGAAAACTCATGTGCTTAACTTTTTAATGACATTTACATTTCTGAGTTCCCTCAAAATGTCCTTGATGAACGGCTTTGGACATGTGTTTAAGACCAAAACAGTTATTCATGTTAAAGATAGCACATGTCAGCTTACATAAATGTGCATAGAAGTGAGAACATTTCATGATGCCCTGTTAAAAAAAATATAAAATGAGAGCAATAAATGATCAGGAGAATCAAGGCGGAGAAGACGTGTTAGTTGGTTGTCAAGCAGGTTGAGACGATGGTATTAAAAGTCCGCTGATGTCTTTCTGCTAGGCACTGCAGTGAGCTATGAGTGAAAGATGATAGGAGAGAGAGAAAAGATAGATTGGAAGGGGAGGGAGACTGAAAGGGGGAGACTGTGACAAGCAGAGAAGATAAGCTATGGGTAAACAGTTCACGGCAGATTTCCCTTTAGAGGTGATGAATGACAACAACTGCTCGCCCCTTTGCTCTCTTTCTCTCTCTGCCGCTCTTTCTGATGGCTGCCTCGTTTTCTTTCCCATTGCTTTTCTTCTCTGTTCATTACAGCGCTCCACACTGAGCAAACAGTGTTAGAACACAGATGGCAAGCGAGACAAAGAAAAGAAAATCACAGTGAGGAAATAGAAATTGATGTTGATGAAACAATAAAGAATGAAGGGAGATGGACGTCCATTTAACAGTGACAGAGGAATCTGGGAGAGTAATTGTAAGAATGATGAGGAGAATGAACTTTTTAGATCGTGAGATAATAAACTGGCAGGGAATTCAAGCACTTGTTGCAGCTCTTGGCGTGAAGGTTGCAAATGGGGAAACTGAGCTTTGGTTATTTTCTTCTTTGTCAGACAGTTCCCATAGAGTCTGGAAAAGTATGGAATTTAACCTCAGTATTTGAGAAAATGCTTTGTATTTATAGACTTTATTGTTTGTTTCAGTGTCTAAAAGTCAAAGTCTTGCTTGTTTCAGTTCCCCTGAAAGATTTGATTTAAATGATCGGACATTTGCATGCTAATTTTTAATTCATTTTTGTGATTAAGATGTTTTGAAGCTGATAGACATCTAAAGTTTGAACTCATCCTAATGCAGCATTATGTACTGAGAGCACACACAGTAGTGATTTGAACAATGCAACACAAATTCAGTTAAAAAAATTACAAAGAATCCCAGACTTCTGTTTGCAAGTTTTAACACTATGCTGTTGTAATCCTCGTTGTGTGGGATTACAACAGGCTAACTATTTCCTTTATATATCCTACACATATATAGTGATTTAGAATGACAGTGACAATTATGCAGATAATGAAAGCTAAATTTGACTCCTTCTTTTCTCAGGTTATATTTGAAGCAGAGGTATCGGACAGCAAAGCCGGCTACATCGCCATAGATGACATTCAGGTGCTCAGCTATCCATGCGGTGAGTCATTATCATGCCAGCAATTAGTCCTAGTTCGCTGAATAGAAGCTGATAGCTTCGGCCACTAATTAGACTGTACCTAGGATGGTTTCTGTTGCAGCTGAATGGGTAGATAAGTAGGAAGGTGACACAGAAGAGGACGGATGCTGCAAAAAGAGAAAGACAAGCAGCAGAGACATAAAAATGGAGAGAGGGGTTATGGGAAAAGAAAACAGAAAGATAGAGGGAACAGGAGAGGGTGAAGCGGGAAATGAGACAGTATTAGGGCAATCATGGAGAGAGAAGATTCTGACCACTCAGCATTTTCTCCCCCCGTTTAACCCAGAAGCACACACGGTGCAAAGACACACACAGAGCAAACAGTCACTGTCTTGTCTCTGCGCTGACAGGAAAGAGATTGGAGCGACGATCCATTTTAAATTCTGGCTACGTCCTAGGTCCCCTTCTTTCTTCACTTGAGTGTTTCCTCACTGCTAGAGGCGAAAAAGAGTTGTGACGACAGTCTCACACTGTTAACAGAGAGGTCTGCTAATCTAAGGCCACAGGCATGTTCCTTGAAGGTCCTCATGTTAGCAAGAAAGCCATTACTATGTAGTTTGCTCATCTATCTGACTGGAGCTGAAATCTTTCAAGACAATCCCGTGTCTTAATGCATTTCATTGATCAAAAGTCACAAAAATGAAGTATCTTGTACCTTTCCCTCTGGAGTTTATCCCTTAGGTCTCTTTCTCTTTGTTAGAGGTTGTTATAAACACATTGGTAAACCCAGACAACAAACCCTAGAAATATAAGAAGAGAATCCTCAGACCCTTAAAGGCAGCAGGACTCCTAAGTGGAAGGAGCAAGTTTTCTAAAAGGAATTAGGACTTAGTCTCCACAGTAGAAGCATTCATTCTCACAGCTGCATTTCTGGACACAGGTTTGTGTGTATATGCATGTGTGTGTGTGCACATTTGGGTGAACACACGGGTATGTGTGGGTTTTCAGTTACGATAGAAGATACAATCTATGATTGCAATCATACCACCAGAATAAAAACGTCATCACTGAATTACATTTTCTTGGTCTAAATAGCTTATTTCATTTCACTGGATTGTACTTAAGAATTGGTTACTGCTGAAATTATGTATACTAGATGGGATGTTTATTTTACCTCAGGGCAATTCAGTGCTTTGATTTTCTCCAACTCCAATAAAATCTAATTGCAAAAAAAAAATGGAACATTTTGTTTCAAAATGTTTACGGGGTAATAACTTGGGCTGTTTGATATCTCATTTGTACCTTCAACAGTCAAATAGAATGAAACAAAAACAAACACAAAATCACACACGAATAAAAGATGAACTATTTCTTTGACCCAATTTCAGATAAGTCCCCTCATTTCCTACGTCTTGGGGACGTGGAGGTGAATGCCGGGCAAAATGCCACATTTCAGTGCATCGCTACAGGAAGAGACACATCAAGCAATAAACTCTGGTTACAGGTAAGATCAAATGCAGACACTGACATGAAAACACA
The DNA here is from genome assembly GCF_019740435.1 of Gambusia affinis. Classification (NCBI taxonomy): domain Eukaryota; kingdom Metazoa; phylum Chordata; class Actinopteri; order Cyprinodontiformes; family Poeciliidae; genus Gambusia; species Gambusia affinis. The sequence goes on from NC_057889.1 coordinate 6,363,625, forward strand.
TCAAGGTGAACTTTATTTTCCCAGGGTCTATTTGTTTTCCACCCATACAAGAAAATTGCAAATATAATCAATGGAAATGCAAAAGTACATATAAAAGTAAAAATACAAAGATAGGCTTTTACACTTTGTTTTTGGGCCTCTAAGGACAATTTATTAACACTAACTTATTTTTTTAAATGAACAATATTTTGGGACCATTTATTTGGTCCATAAGACAGACTATTGATATGTGCAGTGGATCTAGGACACTGAATATTATAAAAATTTTTTTTTTTTTATCTCACCTGGGTACCTTGACTATATGGTTTATCAAATTAATAAAACACTTTTACCTGGAGAATAATTTAACTCAAGAATTTAGTTCAGTTAATTCAATTTTAAGCTATGAAACATTTACAATAATTTGTTTGGAAATGGTATTAATATTAGTTGCAGTTAAAGTATTAGTTGCAACAGCATTGATGTAAGTCTAATCAAAAAGTACAGTACACTCCTCACTTAATAACACCTCATGTGTTAAAGCTTATAAATTTTCTTTTTGTATTTTATATTTAATTCACATTGATGTGTCTGACACAACTTCACCAAACCTCCTAAAAAAGTTGTTTCTCAGCACTTCAGATGTTGTCGGAGTCTAAACCTAAAAATAAATTATTGTGTGCAATTCCTATTAAATAAATTTATTGAAATACATTCCTAAATTTACCTTTTTAAGTTGAGGAACTTGAAATGTTAAGTCAGTAATTGCAGTTTCTATCAGCCACCCTTTAAAAAAAGAAGGACAACGCAGCATTGTGTTAAAGCAAGGCAGTTGTGTGTTGATTTTTATGAAGAAAACTGCTAGAACACACACCACTGTTCCCATACAGTACAGTGCACATCTCACATAATTAAAAAGGTAGAAACAACTAAAACTGCCACAACAATGCTGGATGAGGACACATGTTTATTTTCACATCTCTGAGGATAGTAAGGGAGATAAACAAATTTCTAAGTTTGCTATTGGAGAACTGCAGCAATTTTTTCAACATGAAATTATGGCACTTCATTAAAGGATGAATTTATTTTTAGACTTAACCTAACCCTATCCCTAACCCCACGGATGCAAATAAAACCTGATTTTCATCGGTATGAGATTGTGCATTTCTGTCTTTTTACCCCTTTAAATATGCTTTTTTTTAAAATAACAATTTATTTGTACAGATAAAGATATTCTGATATGAAACACATTAAGCATTAAAACAGAAAACTGACATTTTCCTTATTGTGTGAGATTAAAAAGATCCTTTTTTATCCTGTTGGGTGGCTTGACAGTTGAATATGCCTTTAAGTCTTCAGTTTTAATTAAATTCAGTTTATGTATAAAGCAAACACATCCAGTACAGTTGTCAGTTCACTCCAATTTTATGTACATAATTTAAATTTAACTGTATACGTTCTAAATCAGTTGCAGCTGTAAATTCAGTCAAGTACAGTTCATTATTCCAATTTGGAAGAAGTTTACCCTAAAAAAACCTTACCGATTGCATCAAGTCAGTGAATTTTTAGCAATTCTTCCATTCATTAACAAACATGTGGTGACAGTTGATTGCAGTGAGTTGTTAACTTTTCAGTCCCTCATACAGCGGCAACATCTGGCAATAGTGGAAAGGAAAGACCCTTTTGACATAACTTCTACAGTTAGCAGAAACAGACGTTACATGCAGTTAATAGCAGCAATAAATGCTTCTAATGCATAATTAGACAGTAAAAAATAGCAGATTGATGAAAAAAGTGTCTCTCAGCAACCTATGTTTATAGCAGCATAATAGATAAATAGCTCAGGATAACCTGGTACACTCCTATAGGAGAAAACCTCAAGCTTCTCATGGACAAAAATCTTCATTCAATCTTCATTTAATTTCATAAACTTGTAAGGAAATGAAAATTAGCCAGTCCCAACTAAATCCTTAACAGTTGAAGATGTAACAGATAAAATAATAAAAACATGTGGCACAGTTTGCTCAGAGTGACATTCTGCAGAGATACTTCTAAATATAAAGTGCTAAAGTCAGAGTCGTGCACTAAGACACACATACTCACTGCAACTGTAAGCCATACACCTAGCAGCTGACATGATTAAGAGTTTAATGGCTGCTGATTTCATTATTGCTCCATTGTAGTCATGACCTTCAAACCTGCTTTCAGTGCGGCAGAAGGGGTTGAGAGTGTGTGCTGGTTTGTGCAGTCCAGTACCGACATGTGACCTTGATCAAGTCAGTTAAACTACCCGGCCTCTGCAGAATGTGATTTATCTGCTTGTTTTGTCTCTTCTCCAGAGAAGAAATGGGGAAGATATCCCCGTGGCTCAGACCAAAAACATCAACCACAGACGGTTTGCTGCCTCCTTCCACCTCAAAGAAGTCACTAATCAGGATCAGGATTTGTATCGCTGTGTCACCCAGTCGGAGCGTGGCTCCGGAGTGTCTAACTTTGCCGGTCTTATTGTGAGAGGTGAGATATTCAGAAATATTTTTTATACATTTAGTATTTCCTCATCTGTAAGATTTATTGTTTTTTGATTTCTACCTGGTGAGGCACCACTTAGGCAACTAAAGGCTTTCAAATTCTTGCTGCATGTTCACTAATGCTTCTTTTAGGGCACGCGAGACTCCAGGCACACGACTGAGCTTAATTAAAATTACAATATAACTCCAACATACAAATCAGTTATTGACAAAATATGTCCCCCATTAAGCTCAACCAAATAATTGTTTTTGAACAACCATTTTAGTTCAAAAACAAGACAAGAACAAGAATAGCAGCTTTTTGGACTCCTGATGTAAGATAAATGGCAGAAAAATATAGAATATTTTACACAATAAACATGACAGCTTGTAAACTAATTGTTTACAATTAGTTTACAATTAGCCTAACTAAATCAAATAACAATAAATTAATATTATATACATTATTTTAGCAGAAGAAGGAATATTTAAAATTTGTTTTATTTATGTTTTTTGGTCTTTTTGCCATTTTTTTTCTCAATCTTTGTTCTGCTACTGTGGTACTGTTTCACAGTGTCGCAGGTGGTATTTTTACCTAAGGTCATTATTCCATGAAATTCTCAGAAGATCCCATGGCTACTCATTGCAAAACTGTTAGCCTGAAAACCAGTCATAAGCTATGCACAATGTCATCTTTTTCTTGACATTGTTACTATTAAGATGATCTTAATAATGTTCATTGCACAATATAGAATATAGATTTACACAGTGTTCAGCATAACACCTGAATATCTTATAAATTGGTCTCTGTCTTCCCTTTATCTTTTTTGCGTGATTAATTATATTGTTGAAACCTTAAATAACATTTTTTTCATAACTTCAAATGTCTAATTCCCTTACCAATCAAGTACAGCTCCTCTGAGTCTGACTGATTAAATGTCAGTCATTACCACAACATTTGCTAATGAGCAGAGCTCATGTGAGTTTATGTAGATCCATGTTTGCCAGTCTTGTGGCTGAATGTGTGTGTGTACTCGCTCCGTCATTGTGCTGGTTAACTCCATTGTTGTCTGCGTGCACATGTGTGGGCCGTGGGCGGGTGTGTGTGGATAGGAAACTGTGTGTGGGCCCTAGCTGTCATGTGCTTCTGACATGTGGTTAATAAGGTGTCACCAATGTGTGTTTGAGATGGGATGCTTTATTCATTCATTTTCAATGGCTTACATATTCAATTCATCTCCCAGGGAGAGACGGAGGAGGAGGGTGGAGTGAGAGGGGGGTAAAGGAGAAGGAGATTTGGGGAGAATGATCTGGGAGTGACAGTTAAAGGGTGGGGGGTAACGGGAGGCTGGGGGAGTAAAGAGAAGTGTGAGGATGGTGGAAAAAGTTAAATGTAAATAGTCGGCTCATTATCCGAAGGATATCCACATCGGAATGAAGAACATGTCCGAATATGTAAACAGCACAGCAGAGTCTTATTTATTATTCTGCATAAAGATGACAGAGGAGGAAGAAATAACAAATCAAAGCTGAGGCGAGCATCGTGAATATGAATATTAAATAATCTACCTCACATAATGGAGTGCTCACAATGTCCGGTGGCGAGGCCTCAGCTGTCTATGTCGCTTGACCCCATTTCTGCTGTAACTGTGGATTCCAATTTCTTCTGGAAATAAATCGATTTGTTCTTTTCTTTTGATCAACAAAATCTGTCAGGCTTGGCAACGCATTTGTTGATTTACTAAGAATAAACAAGTGGCTACTGTTTATTTATCTGGAACGTCATTTCTGAAAACAAGAAAAGGGAAAGATGAGAGGGGTGAGGAATCTGCACGGCAGGAGCCGTATGTCTAAACTGGAACGAAGAAGCAATCTATAAACATCAATCGAGGTTCATTCAGGATAGCGCTGCTTTCTGCTTACAGCCACCAAAGAGGATTTTACAGCTTTGAGGGTTATTGTTAATATTGCTGTTAGAAAGGCAAGACAGTAAAAGAATGGAAACTCCGAGTAGGCATGTGGAAGGAGAGTAGTCTCATGTTTATTTATTAGAAATCAAAAATATCAGGCTGGGGATGAGATGGGGGATGAGAGCCAGATAGAAATCAAAGAAACGGGGAATATGTTTATTTTCTTAAAACACATGCATGTTGGAGATTTAAGGCTCCTGCAGGACGACGACGGCCATGAATATGGACATATTCGAGCTGAAATGGTAAAAAAAATTTTCTTTGAACATTTTACTCGTTAAAATGTATTTATTATGAAATTGAGTCCAGTGAGCGAGTGCTGCAAAGTGGGGCATTACTTGAAGAGTCATGTTCAAGATAAGAATATGAAGAAGAGGAAAATGGAGAAGCAAAATCTTCGATATGTGCAGAAATTGTGTATGTTTTAAAGATTTGACATTAGAACTCTCAACCAGGTTTCAACCCTGATAATTGCATTAAATTAGTTAATATCACGCTTGGGACACAGAGATGATCCAGCGTCTGCAACATTTCCATGAAGAATGGGTAATTAAATATATATTAAACCAAAAATCATTATGACAGCATTAATGTATGCAATATCAAATTAGCAAAGAACAGCCTGGATGCAATATTTGGTAGTCTACAATATTTGAGGTGTTATGCCTTCAATCCCATCTGCCAGAGATGTATAATAGTAGTTTGATGGACTTTCTATATTTATTCCCACATGTAAAATAGAGCTTAGTAACCAAGATGCTTAAGTTCACAAAGTGGTGAACACACCGTGATAACAATAGTTTTCCACAGTAACATTGCAATTCTGTACATCCTTAATTTTTACCATCGCTATTCAATGTAATAATATTTAATTAATCTTGTTTGGTAACCCACTATCCAGAATTTTGATATGAAGCAATAAAAGATTACAAAATTGGTAAAATATCTTGAGGCAAATTTTAAACTACAGTGATGCAGATATATTTCAGCATGAACAAAAACTGTATTGTTGTCCAGTAGCCCTAAGCCTACAGTTCCCCACACAGATGGATGAATGATGGCAAGCCGCAGTCCTGCCATTCCAAGTTTTATTGTAGATAAACAGCATGAAAAGTACAAGGGAGTCCGACTGTGTATTGTAGTCTGTGTATGTATATGTGTGTCACTTTAAGTTTGGTCAGAGGATAGGTCTAATAAAGCTGTGCCCTCTGGTTCCCACTGTGACAGAGTGCATCATCATGTTAGCTTGTAGTTTACCCACACACACGAACACACGCATACACACATCACCATGCCAGCTTGCATTACGCACAACTGATGGCCTAAAAATCTCTTGCAGTATTACTGTCACACAAGTGAACGAGGATGAACACGTTTGCTGTGTTGATTTTCATATAACAAACCTTGACATATAATCATGAGCTAAGAATGAGTTAAGAATGTCCATTTCTTCCAAATCACTGAATTATTTCTTCCACAAGTATTCTACACAAATCATGCACACAGATGCACAAAACCCATAGTTTCTTTCTTTCTTTTTCAAGAAGCAGTGACAGTTGGAGCTTCAGGCATTATAGAAAGCCTTCTAACACGGTGTGCTGTTGTTGCAACACTTACACAATCCTATGTTCACTTTTTCCCGGGTCAGATGTCCTGCAGCGAGTTTCCTGGTGATGTTAGCTGTGGCTTGGGAAAGCTAAACCTTATTGACAAGGTTGCTGATGATGGTCAACAAAGTACAATGTGCCTCATGGGTCGAAAATCACAAATGATTTTTTTTTTGTGTGCTCTCTTACTTTATGTTTTTTGCTGTGTAATCATGTTTAATATCACTTTATAAAGCTTATAGTGCTGTGTCCTCTTGCAAATATGTACATGTATAAATATATATATATTTTCTTGCTTTTTGGGGAATAGGATGAAAGACATTAATCTTTCATTTTATAGATCAGGTCAGGATTGATAAACTCATTTGAGGTTTTCCCTAATGTTCATCAGTTTTGTCATTATTATTTACATTCGACCCAAAAACTTGAAAAATGATTAGACAGTTCACACAAGTGATTAATAATATAAAACTTTGTGTCAACAAACCCACCATGAGATATTGCAAATTATGCTACTGATGATTTGTTGTTATTTTTTAGGTCAACTATACAAATGACAAGGGACTGAATAGAAAAAGAAAATTTTTATTTCAAACCAGCTTTTGTTTTTTCCCTCAAGAGTTACTTAATGACCCAGTTAGGTAATATTAGTTATTTATCATTTATATATTTAATAGACTTTAAAGTGGGACACTTTATAATGTTTGTGTATTTCGCTCATATCCAAGCTAAAAACAAATAAGAACCCAGTTTCTTATATGCATCATTCAGTATTCACCTCAATTCTTTATCTTATCCTCAATCATCTAGTTGTTTACTTTGTTTTCTTGATAGTATTGCTAGTTGACATATTGTTGACGTTGTTGGTTTTCTGAAGTCACTTCGACGTTCATTATCTGGATTCAGCTCCATCCGCCTGTGTGTGTATGTGTTTGTACACATTTGTGTGTCGGCGTGCACATGTGCATGTGCTGTCAGACTTCACTATTTTATCTGTTCTAAAAAAGCCTCTTCCCAGCATGAACCCTGCTGACAGCCACATTCAGCACACAAAAAATGCCAACACACACTCATACAAGAAAAAGGAGGTGTCAACAATGCAAAATATGACTAATATTTGAGCAAACGCACATAGTAACACCAGGTGCTCATATTTAATTTTGATAAGTTTGATGTATCTGACATGGAATTTAAAAAAATAGGACCTTTTCCTGTCCTCATACAGAAAGTAATGTTCACTGTGTGAGGATTTGTCTTGGAGATAAATCTCCGTGACTTACGGTTTTCTTGGCAGGTTGCGGTCCATGCACGGCTGGAGTGATTAATGCATGTATTGATGTATGTATTACTATGTGTCATGCAGATTAATCTGTCAGTCACACAAGTGTCACACTTTGCACTGATCAGATCATCACAGTCATTTTCATATAAAAATAAACACAATTTATTAACTGGAAACAGTGACGTATATGCACTGTGTGATCTATGCAATTAGTGAAAGGGAAGTCATTGCAATAGTAATAGTTGTCAAATTTTTGAGACATTCTTGTTGAGAAATCATATAAATAATGAGATAAAGCTAAAGAGGGATAGTCCGCTTCAGAAATTTCCCCTCATGTCAATCTGATTCCAATTTAACATTCCAGTTTCCTGCTTGAATGAGTGCATATATCCCAACAACAATCTCACAAGTAAACATACATTATGGCCTCTAGGCTCTGACCTCCTCACTCCTTGCAGAATGCATTTGTGCAGAGATATTGGGAAGTGAAGGGTAAATATCATTCCCATGAATCAGAGCCTGCAGGTAGATGCTGGTGTAGGGATAAGCAGGCATGTCAGGTTTGAATGTAGCAAAGCTTCTTGATTTGAAATTTATCAGAGGATGTACCAGAACAGAAATGACAAGTATCCATCGCTCTCTTGCAAGGTCAAGGTATTCCAACAGTATTGAGTTCTTGACACACAAGTTATGACATTGCTAGTTAAATGTATGCAATTAGAAATAATAATAATCAGTTGAAGAAATGATTATTATTTTCGCTGTTGTTTCATATTATATAGTTGTGATATTGGTTTATAATCTGTAAGCCATCTTTGGAAGCACATTTAAACTTCCTGCTGTTCTTTTGTTTTCTCCTCAGAGCCCCCTCACCCTATCGCTCCACCTCAGCTGCTTGGTGTTGGCCCTACATACCTGCTGATTCAGCTCAATGCTAATTCCATATTTGGTGATGGACCCATTATACTTAAAGAGGTGTGTTTTCTTTATAAGAAAATCTATCATTTTGAAGCATTCACGTGTACCTATGTATATAAATAAAGCTGTATTAGCTTTTAACAGAAGTGTGTGTAATAAGTTTTGAAACAATAACGTTTTCTTTGAGAAAGGAATAAAATCTTTTGAACTAATATTTTATGTTTGATTATTTTCTTCAGGTTGAATACCGGATGACATCAGGCACCTGGACTGAGACTCATGCTGTGAATTCTCCCAACTACAAGTTATGGCACCTGGACCCAGATACAGAGTATGAGATCAGAGTGTTACTAACGAGACCAGGAGAGGGAGGGACAGGAAAACCAGGACCACCTCTCATTACTCGCACCAAATGTGCAGGTAAGACAAAAATAGCATGGTAAACTAAAAGCTTTATGCATGAAAATTCTCAAAAAAATGAGACTTTATCTTGGTTTTCATGTAAATATTTATACCTGGTATTCCTGGTGTTTCTTACACCTAAGTTTTTATTGACTCTATCAGCTGTTGCCCTTTGTTTCAGAATCTGAATTTTTCGAGGGTACGAGATATTTGAACAGAGAGTATACATGCAGAGTATGGAGTGTGTAGTGAGAGGCTAAATTTAAGAGGAGAGGAGGAGGACGGTAAAGTCAAACTCAGAATATGGTTGCTCAGATGAAAGATGAAATTTTTCTTCTTTTACTCCTGGACAGTTTTTTTTTCAATGTTTTTACTTATTTTAGCAGCTCCTCCCTCTGTATATCCCCCCTTCTTTAGTAGTCATTGGCTTTCCACCCTTTCTCTGTGCCTCCCTCTCCTCATCTCCTTCGCTCTCTGTGGATCAATAGACGGAGGGCAGAAACACTGTCTGACATTTGTAGAAATAAACGACTGAAATATAAACACAGCTAGCCTGGGGGAGAGAGACAGCATGGGTAAAAAAAGGTTGATATGAAAAAGAAAGAGACAGAAATAAAAGCAATGAGTTTGAATGAAAAACAGAAAAAGAGAGCAATGGAGATATGATGAAAAACAATAAGGCTGGGAAAGAAAGAGAAAAGAGAATCAGAGTGGGGCAAGAGAGCAGGAGGCGAGAGAATGATGAAACTGGGGAATGAAAATGAAAGAGATGAAAACTCATAACCACAGGGCCTGACTGATGTCTGCCATCCCCTCTGTATGTGTGTGAGTTGGTGAATGAATTTGAATGAGAGTGTGTGCGTCTGTTCTTGTTTATTGACAAAGAGGAAGTCATAGACTTGTTCAGGCGACTCATCTATTGAGTAGTTTCCTGTTTAACAGGAAGAGGAAATTAATCTTCTTACTACTCTTCCAAGTGGAACATTTCTGCATTAAAGACAGATTTATTGTAATTGCAACAATGCGCTAGGACAGAATAAAGTCAAATCTTAATTTAAATAAGATCTGACTTCTTATTTTAGTGATAACAAGGAAAGACTTTTGTTGATGCTTAGCGATGTTGATATCAGCCCACCCTGAGAATAACATATTAAGATCATTGCAGTAAGATATACATATTCTATTACATTGAACCACATATGTCAATGTATATAAGATATACTTTAGGTGATAGACCAATACAATGTATTGCATAATTGTAAAGTGGAAAAAATAAGTGCTTTTCACATTTTGTTTTTACAAATGAAAACATTCACATATCGATAAATCAAATCCCAAATTACATACTTGGTACATATAGTTAATCTGTTTGTAAATTAATTTCTCTGTAATTATTGTAATTTTATCAAGGCCTTTGAGGTTTGTTTACCAGAGTACTGAAAACAAATGACATCATGAAGACAAAGGACTACACCAGACATGTCACAGATAAGATGCTGGAGTAGTTTAAAGCAGAATGCCACTATATAAGAATATCCACACATTTCAAAGGGCAACCTGGAATCCAACTTCTGAAAAAAGATGGATGCACCAAGAAAATATCTTGGTGCGTCTTCAAACCTATCAAGATATTTAACCAAACTCATAGGCATGACAAGAGGAGCATTATTGAAACACACAGCAGAGAACCTTTGGTTATGCCAGAGGAGCTGTAGTGATCCACAGCTATCGGTGGATACTCTGTTGACAGGATTACTTTTAGTCATATTTTCATAAATCTAACCTTTAGAGATGCAGAAGAAACTATTTGCTTAAAGAAAGGCCTAAGAAGAGCTATTTACAGATAGCTAAAGGAGATGCAACCACATCCACAAATTGCTAACACGAACATGTAGAAGACAACACTCTTCTCAGAAGAGATAAAATCTTGTTTTATTTTTTTACCTACATGCAAATGAATAAAAGTACAATTACTCATTAAACCAAAGTTGAAACATTGTGATGGGATTATCATTCTGGGGGGAGATGCTTTTCTTCAACGAGACATAAGAAGGTTGATAAAAATTGGTGAGAAGATAGATGTAACCAAATGCAGACCAACCATGGAAGGCAAACTGAGAGGCTGCAAAAGACTTTGTAATGGAGTGGAAGTTAACTTTTTTAGAATTTAGTGTCCTGAAGGGGAAATTCTTTTCCACATACCAACCCCTATGTTCATGTCACTAAGTAGATAATAACAAGCAGGTAGACAAACACCATGGGACAAACCATAACAAAACCACACAAGATACAAAATAAAACAATATTAAACTTGCTCTAGAGACATACATCTTAAGTCTCACATTAGATGCTTCATTTTGCATAATAGCCTTTCTATAAAGCATTATTTTATGCCATACTTTAAGATTATTTTTTGCCATTTGTAAAAGTATCCCTCATGTACTTTACACTTAACAATTCTGCAAATCTTTGCATTGGTCTATTGGAATAAAATTTAAATTCCATGAATATTTGTAGTTGTAACATGATGTACTGTATATCTATTCCAGTATGACACCTTGTGGTTTTATGACAACTAACGTTGCAAACATTTACTCGGCAGGGTGCAATAACTACCATGACTCTCCACATGTAGCTAATGAAACTGAGATTTGTTTTATCATTTATTCCCCATTGTTTTAGCCTTTAAGCTAAGCTAACCAGCTTCTGGCTGTATCTTCTCATTTACACTCTTTGCTGCATTCTCATTTAACTCTCAGCTAGGAAGCAAAATAAACACATAATAAAGCTCCTTATCATTAAAAGCACATTTTTATCTGCATCACCCAGTTTAAAAATATATGTGAACCACTTTTATTTTTGGCAGGGTACATGAAATTTAAATGTTGTACACGAACTAGTCTCACTTGCTTATACTTTCAATGAGTATGCAGTAAACATAGTTATCAGGCAGTAATGATGCTAAGTGAATATTATCGCTGAGCTCTGCTTATTCTATTCTTATTAAAAATATATCTTTATTTTTTTACTTTGTCTCTTTGAGGCTATACTCACACACACATGCTAATTCATGTACACCTTCAGAATTTTATTAAGTATGTTTGTGTTAGTTATGAGACACACAGACACGGAGCAGAAATGTTATTTAAATGGTAATGATTCCTTTGCTTTTCTGTTTGGTTACATTTGTCTGATCCCACCACCTGTAGTTTGCAGAATATGATCTTTTATATGTTGAAGACACTGGAACACACTTGTACCGACAAACTTGTGCCCAATTGTCAGGCAAAAGGCTCAACATGCCACTGTATGAAAGACTGTTTAATTAAAAACCAATAAAGTTAATAAAATCCTGCAGAGATATCACACATTCTGCTGAGCAGTTGATGTGATAAGAGATCCCTTCAACTTCTTTGTTATGTTTAAACCTATTTTCATCACATTCGTTTCTTAGTTTTCTATCTTTACCCCTTTTTGATGCTCTATCCTTCACTACACGCTGACTTTTCTCTCGATCTTTCTTCTTTGGTAATATATAGCTCTTGTCTTAAGGGTGAAAAATAATCAACTTGATGTGAAGAGCACTGAATCCATGTGCAGTGTGTGTGTTTGTGTCAGTGGAGAAAATGATGGAGTGGCTTCTAATCCAAAGCCTAACTGTTTTTTGTGGGTTTTTTTGTGAAATCTCTTGGTCATGATCAGATTAAAGACACATTGACACAAGAAACAAAAAAAGATGGCACATATGTAACATCATTTGATTTATTGCTGAACAATAAAAGAACATTTTGTAATGGCAATAATATTGGTAAATATAGCCGGTATCAGTTTTAAATTTTGCCTATTTTCTTTTCTCTTTTTCTTCCTACAGAATGTGACCTTTAGCATTTTGGGCAATGTCATTTGTGCTCAGTGTGAGCATCTGTTGTGGTAGCACTCGGTCCAAGTGGGTCAATTTTTTCATAAATATGAAAAAATTATTATCTATAAATATTGCACATATTGGTGTTTCGAAGACCATATATTCTTAATATATTGTGGAGGCCTAACATGATGCATGTTGTACAACCTGCAATATTTGAATGGACAAAAGCAAAAATATAAATTTTTAGACCAAGAACAGAAAATCAGACCGTATTTGTGCCTTTTTCCAACTCTTAAGCAGCAATTAGTGTAAAGCAGAACTCAATGATCATATTTCGAAACATGATGCCACACATCTAATGGGGGGTGTCTTTGTGGCAACTACTGTAAAATTTGCACTAATAGTGATATTTCTTTGTCCCAACATTGTAAATACAATCATTATTATACACCTCAAATTGCCCATTTGGTCTGTTTACTCTTCAATAATACCTACCCTTGAGAATGACGGCAAAACATACAAACAAAACAAGAAATCTAAGAAACAAACAAAGTCTTAATTTTGTAGTTTGTAGAAAAATAATTTCTGAACAGAGCTATAGTTAATGTTTTTAATTTTAACTTTTATGGTGCCAAGTTAAAATCATATTTTATTTAGCATCCAACTGAAAAACACTCGGTTCCCACAAACATCCACACAAACTTGCAGAGACTGATTGGATGCAGTCAGTTTCATTTGTCGTCCTCATGACAGTGAAAGGATTACCAGGAACTAATTGGACAGATTAACTTGGATTTAGCAACATTTTCTCTCAACCTTTTCTTTTTCGCCCCCCTCCTGTCCATTCTCTCCGCCTGTTCTTTCTTTTCTGCGTTTTCCTTGATCTTCCCTGTATTCTGTTTAGTTGACAGTGTAGCTGTTTATTTGTTGGCTTTCTGTTGTTTCATGTTGAGAGGCATGGTTGTGTTCCCATTTGCGTAGTTTAATTTCATTTAGTTTCATTTCCTTTGCTTTTGTTTTCCATGCTTTAATTCCCACCTCTGGATTCTGCTGATATGAAGCTTTCAGTCCTTGGTGTTATTGTTAGTGTTTATTGGAATTGTTGTTGTTTTCAAAGCTCCATCTGTGAAGAACAAAGCCTTTTAGTTTCAACATGAATCCAGCCATTTGTCAGTCTACAGGAGGAGGGGAAAGGGACAAGGCATGCTCTATGGTTTGCCTTTGGATTTGGTCCCATTTGACTTTGGCCACCTTCCAAACTAGTTATCGTCTCTCGCCCATTCCACCTCTCTCTCCCCGTTTCTCATCTTCCGCGCTCTGCTCCTTTTATCTGTCCCTCAGTCCATCCACAGTTTCACTTCATTCTGTCTCTTTCTTTTCTCTTTTCTCTCCTCCTTTCTTGCTGTCTGCCTGTCCATTTGTTGCTCACCTTTCTGCCTGCTTTTACCACCTACAGTAAATAGAGATAAGCAGCAGTGCATTATGGGTTAGGATGAAAATTGGGTTTTGAAATGAGTGTGTGGGTTGTGGATACATACAATACTTTGCAAAAATATCAGTGCCTCTAACTTTTTCACCTTTTATCAAGTCACAATCTCAAACGTTGATATATTTCATTAGGATTGTGTGTGATAGACCAAAGAACCCATCCATTCTTTTTAAAGTTAATGAAAAAGAATGGATGGGTTTCAACTTCTAAAAATAATAAAGGCAAGTATTTTTTTGTTTGTTTGTATGTAGGTGCAAATGTCTGTGTTTGCATGACACAAGCATCTGCTCATATTTTGTTTTAATTCCTTGCTGGTGACCATCTCACTGTATAAAGTGAGATGGTCACCATCTCATCTCTTGATGCATCAATGGCATCAAGAGACCAAAAAAGATCAATGCTACTTATTTCATTGCTTGATGTGTGTGTGTGTGCGTGTGTGTGTGAGGGGGTGTATGTATGTGTGTTTCAGCAGTGCTGTTTATGGGAATGATCACAGGTATTGATTTTAACAGACACAGACAGAAAAAAGACCTGAGACAAATGAGTAGAAGACAGAAATAGAGTGAGTCTGGTGGAGAAAGCAGGAGTTTTCCCTCTTGCTCTATTTAAATGTCAGCCATCCAATAACTGGTTGAAGCCAAAATGAAATGCTATGACCCCTTCCGCCATTAGCACCCAATAGTGCACACACAGTACATGAATAATATTTGCTTGGCAGAGAATTGCCTGCACAACCTTTCGTCTCCTTTTAATATTTTTTCCATTTCTTATCATTTTATTGGTAAAATATTTCTATTGAAATGGTGTAGCAATTCTGTCATCATTGTAATGTACTCTTGGTGTGTGTGTGGTCGGAGCTTTGAAAGATTTGTGCTTGCCCTTGACAATAAATTCTTATGGTGAGCTTTAAGAGAGGTGAGCACACACACACACACGCACTCACACACACGCACTCACAAATGCCCAAACCTACCTGCCTTGATTTAATCTTTATTTTTGTCGCAACCTTAAGTGTGAGTGTGTATTTGGGTAATAACTGAGTGCAAGAGTGTGTACGGCCAATTTCAGAGGCAGTGTGGGTGAGTGACAGGTAGATAATGGGTTGTCAAGAGGAAACAACTAGTTTGTGTCCTTGTGTTGTTTCCTCTGAAAGGAGGTAAAAAAAAAAAAAGACTGGCCAAGACAAGGAGGAGTTTTAAAAATTACCTTTATTGTGAACTGTTTTCATTTATAAGTTCTCAAAAGAACATATAACTTATCAAACAATGGAATTACAAGACGGGAAATTTAAAAAGAATTGTAAATTGTAACCTAACCGATCTGTCTTATTTGAATGGATAGAACTTATTAACTTATCAAATTTACCAGTAATTTGAAATATTGCAATCAACAGAACAACCAGAGTATTCCACTGGCTTTCTTCACATCTACTTATTATGTAAAATCCCACTAAGAGTAATTTGTCATACGAAACGAAAGGTTTTATGAGTTCTGTATTTAACAGATGTATTTTTATTTCCTTTAGAAATCAGAAAGATGAGAAATAAACATTATTATGATTGTATTGCAGCTGGTCTCTGTCAACATTTCATGCTCTCATTTTGAGATTTTAGTCATACTTTAAGATCCTTGGGTACTCTGGCTTCCTCCCATGCTCCAAAAACAAAAACATGGATGTTGTTTAATGTGGACATATGCTTTTAAAGCCTTCCTTTTCCCATTTACATCATTCAGTTGTGGTTTACATAAAGTGGAACCGCAAAGCTTTAGTCTGAATTTCTCGTTATGGTAGCTCCACAGGCGCCTCTTTTACCCCTGTTCTGAGCTGGTTCTCAGAACAACTCGCTTTGGTGTGTTCTCTTTAAATACAACTGAGACACTTCACATACCGCCCCCCTCCAGGTAACAGAGTGTTCCGCTTCACTGCATTTGGACACATTTTTAGGACACATGATAGCAGAGACATGATTATCTGGCAGCACAGAAACATCGCTGAATAGATTTGAATCGTGTTCTCCAAGACAAAAACGGCAATAACAATGCCAAAACGTTGATACTATTCAAAACCCGCAGTTTGGTTATGTCCTCAAAAGCGAGCTCACAGCGCTAACGTAAGCAGAAGTAAAGATGCTACAATTATCAAAGTAATGGCCAGAAAGTCATATCACCACACAATAAATTTCTGTCTAAAATAGTTTATTTCAGCATTATTTGGAACTTAACGCTTTTCTGTGCCTACAGTTTTCACAGACAGAAGGAACTGACCCCTTAATCAAATCCAGATCTTCCAGCACATCTGTTTTAATACTGGTGGAAAAACCTCTTGTAAATTCCTGGTGAAATTAGATTTTTCTCAGAAATGTACTCTCGTCAATCCTGTTTGTTTGCGTGATGCACTTGAAAGACAAGTGATTCAATAACCTGATGTTGGGGGAGAGCGAAATGAATTGTGTAAGTTAATACATGCAACAGCCAAATATTTAACTTATCCACTTGTAGCTTCAATATCCTTGAACTTGGACTACAAAAACCCATGTGAGCAATAAAAGGGACAAATTTGCAAAACTGGTCCTTATTTAGCAGTTCTGCAGCAAATATTTACATAATCGACAAAGACATATACTAGGCAATAGAGAAAACAAAATATAACCACACAGCAGTGTGAGTACACTTGTTTTGCTTGTGAGTCACTGTAAACTCAGAAGATAATCCTTGTGTTTCCTTTTGACATGCTCTTATGCAGAAGATTTCATCATATTTTATGCCTGCAGATCAAGTGGTCACTTCTGTCTGAGCTTTACTTTACTTTGTCAAAGCTAATTACATGCTTCTTGACAGCATGATATCTTTTCTACTTCCCAAACTTAGATTCATAAGTTTTTGGCAGCCTTTAAAATTTCTTTAAGATTTTAGCCTTGTTCGTATATAGGCAAAGTAGTTGAATCTCAGTAAAAACAAAAGCTGATAGTCATCCCTTTTGCTTGGCATGAAGTGGACTCATGAGTGATAAATCAACAGAGTTTGAGTTTCTACTCCTTTCTCCAAGTGTACTGTAAGCATGTGTGTGCGTGTGTATGTGTTAGGAGTGGGGGTTATTGATCCAGTTAAATGAGCCAGTTAAGGTAATTAAAGCCTTGGGCAGTGACAAAGGAAAGTAGATTATATTGACAATAGCAGTCTGAATCCACATTAAGAATGGAAACCAAAGATATGGCTCACAGAAGATATTGCATTTGAGAAATGGTTGAGAGACAGCACAGAGAACTGAGTGTTTGTTCAAACCTAGATGCGTCATCATTGGGAAATGTTGGCCCTCCACTCCTAGTTGTTTTTGGCAACAAAAAGAACATTTGCTTGAATCCCATACTGCACAGAAAAGGAAGCCTGAAGATTTTTAGAGTTTCTTTTAAAAGTTTGAATGCAATTGTTCGTGTAAAAAACGAAGTTACAAAGATGGTTTTTAAGACAACACACACAATTACAATTTCTTTATATTCTTGTAATGCAACTGTGTTTTTTGAGATGAACGGTCAGCAATTTCTAAGACCTTTTTGGTTTACCTTTCTTCTCTCCTTTCTTTTTTGCAGAACCCATGCGTACACCCAAGAGGCTGAAGATTGCTGAGACCAGGGCTCGTTTGATTGCGGTGGACTGGGAGTCCCTGGGTTACAACATCACTCGCTGTCACACCTTTAATGTCACCATTTGCTACCATTACATGACCGCCGACAACCACAGCAAAGCTGACTGCTTGGATATGGATCCTAAAGGTAATACTTATAAAGTTCAGGGTAAAAATATGTTGATGTGTCAGGATTTCTTGTTTTAGAATTGATATTTAATAAGAAGTCTACATAAGAAAGCATCTCTGTTTATTGGTTTAAAGTATGTCCAAGAAATATGGTGAGAACATTTTGTTTTAAAATTGTGCGCCAAAGTGGATTTTACGAGTCTTAGGCTCATTGTTTTAGCCATAGACTATGCACAATATTTAAATATTTTAGTTAAATCGTTATGTGTATTGCAGGTGTCATTCTACATTAGTAGGCCAATGTAATTTGAAGAATTATTTATGTTCCCTCTAAATGGTCTGGAGATCTATTGATTTTTTCCATTGATTAATCTGACAGAACTGTAATATCCAATTATTCTGATGATTTATTTCTCAATGAGTTTTATTTCCATGCACAAATGCCAGACTACTTTTTGGTTCCTAAGATTTACAACAAAAGTCTTTTCTGCCTTTTTTTAATTCATGGCACAAAGTCTGTGTTTGAAAGTTGAACATGTTTGTGATTTATTTTGAGGCATCAGTAACACAAAAGTCAAGATGTAAAATACCTGCTGCAAACATGTATTTGCTTCTTACACAGATAAAACACTGTTTTTAAATCTGCACCTTTGAGGTCTGAAAGAGACAATTATATGAGCTTGAAATAGGTTGTTGTTCGACAATATAATTATTAGTTCTCTTTGTTTTCCTTTCTCAGCGCCTCGTCACCTGGTGGGAAGCCTGCCCCCTTACACTAATGTTAGCCTGAAGATGATCCTGACCAATCCAGAAGGAAGGAAGGAGAGTGATGAAACCATTATTCAGACTGATGAAGATGGTAAAAAAAGAAACATTTATTGATTGTTGGAATTTGCTTTTTAAAATGTGGTTGTTTATATCAATCTTCAGTCGGCATCTTTTTTTTTTCTAAATTAAAAATTAAACGCATAACATTTTATGATGCTCATCTGTTTGTCTTCCTGTGTGCGTTTCATTTTGGTCACAGCTTCCTCATTTGCAGAGCAGAATTTTACTGCTGGTTTTATTAGCATTTACAGATTGTGTCTCTCTGTTTGGGTCAACAGTTCCAGGTCCCGTTCCCAGTCAGTCACTTAGAGCCACTCCATCTGAAGAGACAATAATCCTTTACTGGAAGGAACCAGCTGAGCCCAACGGAGTTATAACACAATACGAGGTAGTGTCCTTTCTGGAAGCAGTTGAAGCAGCTAAATTTGTAACATGCACTGCCTCATAAATATTAAAAACTGGTTTATGTGCCACTGAATCTCTGCAGATCAGCTACAGTGGTGTGCGCTCATTTGACCCTTCAGTACCTCTGCAGCGCCCGGGACTTATGGTGTCATTACCTTCAAATGCCACCCACTACACATTTGCCCAACTCCACCCGGGTGTTACGTATCAGCTCTCTATACGAGCATCGACATCCAAAGGTTTCGGGCCTGCATCCACACTTAATGTGACTACGAATATCTCAGGTAAAAAAGAGATTTCAAACAAGACAAATGTTTTTAACACCATGACTGCTGTATGATGCTACTGCTATTTCTCTCTTAGCCCCAACGATAGATGAGTATGACGTGTCAGAGGCATTTCTTAATGAAACTGCAACAACTATCACTGTCCTGCTCAAACCTGCACAAGCCAAGGGTGCACCTATAAGGTATCATTTTCATACATGCTGTATTTCTTGCTTTTGCCATATGAGTATAAAAAAAAACTATACTGTAAATATTACTGTAATTACTTTCTTTTTCTCTGTGTATAGTGCATACCAGATTGTGGTGGAGGAAGTAAATCCTCAGCGGTCACGTCGCCAGGCTTCATCTGATTGCTATGAGGTGACAGATATACATCTCTGCTTAGATTTAACAAACCACATATGCATTTACTTGTGTGCTAGCGAACGTTATGTGGAACTCATTACCAGAAAATTGAATTTAAACCTCAGGCAATTTTGCTCAAGTAAAGCAGATCCATTTGCATTATTTATTATATGAAGCACAACACTTTGATGAAAATGTTTGTATTCTTGCATTAATTAACAAACTCTGATATGGTATATTATGTACTAAAAATATTAAAGCTGTGCTATGAATAATTTATCAATCACATGTATTGACAAATCACCCTTAATAATTCCCAGGTACCAGTTTCCTACCACAGTGCATCAAGTGGTGGTTCTCCATATTACTATGCTGCCCAGCTGTCACCCAGCAACCTGCCTGAGCCCCTCCCCTTTACTGTTGGAGACAACAAGACTTACCAGGCAAGTGTTCTTAAAAAAATGTTTGACATTAAAATGATATTTCAATAATAATAAAGAAACTTAAAATTATCAAAGAAAATGATACAAAGCTGAAGAAAACTGTATTATGGGTTTGTAAAGCAGTAGTACCAACTAAATAAATGGGGAAATTAAGTTGGATTGTGATTTATGCAATATAATAAAATTCACTGCATGTGATTACTATGTTTAGCTAGATTATTCATAGAGAGTGTAGCCACTTATTTAACATTAGATGGGCATCTCCAGTCAGAAAATGAAAATGGAAACAGGAAAAGTGATAGATAATTTATGTCAACCAAGCTAACTAAGAAAGAAATTCAGGTTTTTTTACTTTGAGACTAGGTGAGGCTGAGCTTGGTTCTGTGATGAGTGGAGTTAGGTTTTTAACCAAGGGAGTAAAGCCAAGTTTCAAGGATGTTTTATGGAGGTCCTGTAAGTATTAGAGTGCAGGATGCAGGGATGGTGGATGAAAATTGTCACAATCACAGGTCACACACCTGGCCTTAACCATCAGATCATTCCTGCTGAATTTAGTTAAAGATCTGGCTGAACGAAGGTTGAGGGGATGCCTGCGTCGTGTGTAGTTGCTGATTGTGCAACTGATTGTGGCTGGTGGGGTTCTACTTTGGTATAGCTGTTCTGACTTTACACAGCCTGGAACACAAAGAGGGGGATTGAGGCAGGGGATAGAAAACAAGTTGCACTGACGGAACAGACATATTTCTAATGACATTGTACTTGTTTTGTTTTTTTTAAACTGTTTAAGCAACGCTAACTAATTTACCGTATTGAAGATTAATTATATCTTCAAAACATTGTAATAATAAAGGTGTAACAATCACAGTTTCTGATCTAAAGACTTGCATTTGATAAAGAAAGTGACGGTATTGCCTGAAGTAAAGTTGCATCTTGTGCTGTACAGGGATTCTGGAATCCCCCGCTGGCTCCAAGGAAGAACTACAACATCTACCTTCAAGCAGTTAGCAGCACAGAGAGGGTAAATACACATTTATTGATGTTGTATGAAAATAAAACGTCAGCTTCTCACCTGGAAGCTGTTACAATTAAATATATTTTAGTTGCAGAGGCAAATAGATGCTCTAATAAGCTCCAATTTAGATGTTCTGTATAAGCAATGACTTGAAATCATAGCATGGAGCTCACAATATGAATTGTCTTCTTAACAGTTTGTTGCAGGATACTGAAAAATGCTCTTGGTGTTTTTTTTGTTTTTTTTTTCCCAGGAAACTAAGACACAGTGCCTGAGGTTGGCAGCTAAACGTAAGAACACACTGTCATTGTTTATATGATGTTGTGGAAATAAAAGCCCTAAATTGTGATAATTATAGTTTTATATTCTAGAAATCTCAGAAGGTAAATTTAATGAGCATTTTTAGCTCGCATAAAGCTGTCATATGTTGTTAAATCAATTAATGCTCCATATTTACTCATGTCCAACTCTTATTTAGCATTTTTCTTTGTTATATTTTATTGTTGCGGTATACTATGGAAAAAATCTAATGATCTCTTATACCTATTACACTAGCTTCAATTGAGATAGTTGTTTTTATGATTTACTATAGTAGGAGTATTCAAAAGGACAATGTATTATTGCTGACTTTCAAAGTGAAAAAATACATCCATGTTATGTCTGCTTATGTACAATTTTAGCATTTGTTTGTGCATGCTCTCCAAACAGCAGATTTTACCAGCAGCCATATGTTAATAGATTATCAGTCAGATTTGAAATTGTGAAGAAATAATCCGTGAACAAGCCCACACACATGCATATGCTGTTTTAAAAATGGGTCTAATGGATTAAAATGTATCTGTTTAGAGCCAGAAAAAGGATAAACAGAAAAAACATATTATGTTTTCAATTAAGCTGACAATCGGACACCATTGTATATCACATGCGATAACAGTCAGGGGATAGTGAACTGTCTTACAATTTCATACACATATTATGTCAAATATCAAATCCACTCCAAAAACATATTAAGTATTTTCAACCTGGCTTATCCTATTTTCAATGAGATCTATAAAATTTGCTTCTGAAAGGTATGTAAAAATAGATTTTTTTAAAATTGATAATCATCAGGGTAAAGGATTGGTGCTTTGAAGCTGAATGAAAACTATGACCTATCCTGCCTCTGTTAGCCATCTTGCTGCTGTTTTTCTGCAGTGGTCAATGCAGCCTACAAAATAAAGCTACAAAATCAGATGATATCATTTTGAGCCCAATAATCCAATACAATGACCCATTAATATCGATTACTTGGGTAGATGACAGCCTTACTAACCATCTATAATTCAATGAAATATGTATTAGTGGGATGACATAAAAAAGTATTTAAAAAAAAACAGTGACCACAAATTTTATTTCTTTGTATAGTTTATGGAAGTGACCAGTAGATGTTTACTTGTGGACTCGTAAGGAACTTGATCCATGGCTAGATCAAAGGTGTGGTTATGCTTCTCCGGTTCCAGTGGAGTGTCATATTTCTCCACATATATAAGATGAACAGGGGACTTTCCTGGATCATCATATTTCAAGTAGTGCTTGTGGCTGTAGCTGCCAGAACAGGTGGCCACTTGGACCAAAACCTGGTGAAACAAGCTGGCATTCTGTCCTTATACCCTGAGGCGGTCTGAGTAAAGCTGGAAGTCTTTGGAAAGGATTTTTTAAATAGTAGATGATAATAGAGAGGAACAAAGTAATGGGCAAAGAGGTTGGACGAATGTCCCTTCCTTTCTCTCTGCATGTGTTTGTGCACTGAAGCATGCATCCAGGAGGGAGGATTAAGTGATGGTGGTCCTATTAGGTCATCTGGGGTATTGTGTATTGTGTCATTGCTGCCTCAGGGAGTTATAGGCGTGTGTGTGTGTGTGTGTGTGTGTGTGCATGTGGTTGTGAGGGTAAGTGGGTGTGTGTTAGTGTAGTGACCTGGATCATTTTTACAGACATTAAGAGTCGACATTATGAGGTCAGGCTGTGAAGCCTTTCAAGATGTGGATGTTGTCTTGTTGTCTCCTACTGGCTTTTCAAAAGTTGTGGAAGGAAACAAGTTGTTTTGTTATTTAACCTGGTTATAAGAAAAGATAACTAGATAGATTAAGATGTTTATTTGTATAATTCATTTTAATGTAAAAATAAAAAATGTTTGGACCGCAACAATTTTCACTCAAAGTGAACATTTTTACTTGATTTCATTGTTGATTTATGCAATGCAGTGTTTATATGAGCAGAATTGTTTTTTTCTAGCACAAGTAATATTATAACCCTCAACATGTCTCCATGTGTTATACCAAGCATAAAGTAAAACTTTCCAAACTCCTGTAAATTATTCTTTCTTTGGAATATTAGTATTCATGTGCTAAAAGAATACTACTGCCTCCACTTGGATGAAATTCTCACATTTATTAATATGTTATAACATGATAGTGTTCAAACACTTGACATTTTTCAGTGACAGTGTATTCTTCTAACAGTATATTCTTCTATAATTTTTGACATCCTGGCAAGAAATACGTACTACAACAGTTTTGATTGGAATCCCATTTTTATGTTAGGATTTGTGCAGCCAAGGCTTTTCTCCATCCTTCTGCAGTCCCACACCGCAAAGTTCACACTGTTCATCCCAGTATTCATACTATATGCACAACGACACAACTTCTAATTAATAGAAATGAGTTTCACAATTCGTATAATACTTATTTTATACAGTTACTTTTAGAGAAAGTAAACTATGCTTTTAGATTTGCCAACCATTTTGTTAAGGTAATGAATATTGTGACTCCAGCTTTACAAATATTATGGAAACTGAGTCTTTGTTGTAGTGTAATGTTACATAACTACATGTTTTATTAATAAACATATTTATTGAAGGATTTTCAGATCACAAATATGCAGCTGATAAAAAGCACTGGGATTGTTGACATTTAGTATTTAAAGTAGATTATTGTTTTATAGCTGCATTACATCATGAAGCATTTTCCACATATGTTTTTCTCTTGGATTATTTGGATTACTATAATACACCAAAATACTCTGATGTGGTAATATACAGAATTCTGGTTTTCCAGTATAAAATGATTAAGTAGAACTCCCAAGCTTGAAAAACTCTGTGCTTTGTCTCCCTCATGAATTAGATTTAAACTTCTGCACTCTGAAATATCATTGATGAATTGTATTTTAAACAGTGTAAGTCTGGGAGTTAATTTAATTCTCCAAAGTCAAAAAGAACAGAGATGAGTTTGAATTGAGTATCACACTGACATTGATGCATACATATTTAATACCTGCTGTCAAATTACATTTCTAAAGTGTTACCCAATAAAAACAGGAAGACAAAAAGAATGCATAAAACACAAGGTGGATTGAGTACTTGTTCTCATCTGTTTATGCACTAAATTAGTGATTTTGTGGGATTTTTCCACTGACAGATTGGAGTTGTAAATTGAAATTGTGTTTGCAGAGCTAATGGGTTTAATATATTTACCATTAAGCAATTACACATGCTTTTAGCTCAGCTTATCAAGCTGCGGAAGGCAATGTAGGCAAGGGACAAACTGATGCTCTATAGCTGTCTTTTTATGGGACTTCAGCAAAAGCTGACTTATAAAAATCACTGTCAATATAATCTATGTTTATGGGTGACATTGTCAAGAGTCAAATCTCAAAGACCTGCCTTTTAAATGTTTATTTATACGATGCACTTCTCCAAATCATAGCAGTGACATTGAATAAAATATCTAATAAAATAACTGAATGTCATCCTTTTTTATTTTTTATTTTTGAAACATTTAAAAATATATATTGGAAAACAAACAAAAAAGCTAATCTTTAAACTAGTAGACAGTTGTTTTTAGAAAGATCTTTTAAAGCTTCTACAAAACAAATAACTTTCCTTTTAACTTTACTTCAAAAGTACAATGCTGCAGCTCCGGGCCTTCTTTGTTGTACTTCTCATTTCATGGCATTTTAAATTTGAATTCGTCACACCAAAGGAAAGTTTTCTAGTTTGCCTCAATTCATTTTTAATGTGCTTTGGCCTAAAATTTACAATAGCATTTCTGGGTGCTTTAGGGTGAAATTTCAACTTTAATCTGTTATATTAATTTGGTGACGTTCTGTATATTGTTCACAATGAACATATTTTGTCTTCCCTGGTCTTGTGTTTACACAGTTCAAAATGTAGGTTTGAAGATTGCAGCCACTGACTGATTTATTCATCTTGTTTCAGTTTAAATAAAGAGGTTAAATGCTTGATTCTTTTTTCCTATGACTACAAATCTCCTTTCTAAAAGCACATTACGTATTTCAGTTTGGTCTTGTTCATTTTATGTTAGTTGGTTAGAATATTGAAGTTTTTCCCAAATTTACCGTAAACATAATTATCAGTGAGTATATTGACCACAAACTCCAACCCAGCTCAGTTTCACTTCGATTCAGACA
Organism: Gambusia affinis; assembly: GCF_019740435.1. Lineage (NCBI taxonomy): Eukaryota > Metazoa > Chordata > Actinopteri > Cyprinodontiformes > Poeciliidae > Gambusia > Gambusia affinis. The sequence continues at coordinate 6,389,185 of NC_057889.1, forward strand.
CCAGCAAGGTGGAGGTGTGGTACTGATATGCAGCTGGTATTATTAATAATGATTTGGTTGGATATGGTTTTTGCCAGTTTTTAGAAATCTCTTTCTCCAAACATCAGTACAGGAAGAAGTCTGAACTTTTCAACCAGAGAATTATTTTAATGTAGGAAAAGTTCCATCACATGCATCCAAATACTCCTTTGCGTAGTTAACCAGGAAATGCATTATAAATGAAAAATGTATGACACGGCCTTCTTCATCACCTGACCTCAACCCAATAGAGAACTTGTGGTCAGTTCTTAAATGGGAGATTTACTGAGAAAAAAAAACAGTCTACCTCGATGTCCATTATCTATGGTTGCTGCTGCACAAAAAGTTGATGGTCAAAAAGCCAGGAAACTGTCAGAGTCCATGAATGGAAGACCGATCACTGTTGTTGAAAAGAAGGGAAAAGAAAGGAATAATTTTATTTTATTTATTTATTTATCAAATGTCAAAAATATTTAATAAGTTTTGAGTTGTTCATATAAAATTCTTACCTGATAAAAACAAAAATGTCAGATGGAAAGATGTGTGTTTTTCATTTAGTTGTGTAATAATTCTGCTCAATAATATTTTTCCGAACACTTGTGCAAGTATAGATATTCTCCTAAAAGAGTCAAAACCTCAGTTATACTTTCTTCAACATTCATGTTTGAGGTTTATGCATATTTTGGACTAACTAAGAGCACTGCCATTGGAGATTAGTGAAAATGATCTTCAAAAACAAGATTTGTCTAATATTTGTGCAAACAATGTATGCCTATCACTTCATAAGTTATAGTTAAATTCTATTTATAATTGTCTGGTATTTCTCTAAAATTAATTCATGCAAACTCAATATTTATCTGATCTGTAGCATAGGTATGAAAAAACTCTTCTATTTTTAAGTGTCGCTGCTTCCCCCCGACCTGTCACTCCCACTGCTTTCCTGCTGCTTGGCATTTTGTAACGACAGCTTCAGAGAAAACAGAGTTTATTCATAGGATTGTAAGATGGTATGCTTCGACAGCAAGAGATGTCTGGTTGTGTAAATAGTTAAAAATAGTGTCAGGATTCTTTCTACATTATTTAACCACCCTACAGCCTGAGAGCAATGTTCCAGGACACAAAGCACAAGTAGGTGTACAAAAGATGAATTTTGTTTTAGATATTTAGTGAAATTAGTTAAATTCTTCACACTTTCAAGCTTTTTAATGCTATTTTAATGTCATATATTTCTGTGTCTTTCCATAGGAGTGAATGAGTCTCAAATGTTTTTATATATTTATTCATTTCAGTAACTGTTGTTAAAATTTTAATCTGATCAGGTGCAACAGAAGAACCTGAAGTCATCCCTGACCCTGCCAAACAAACAGATCGAGTGGTGAAAATCGCTGGAATAAGTGCCGGTGTTCTTGTTTTAATTCTGCTGGTTCTGGTGGCCATCCTGCTGCTCAAGAAGAGGTGAGTTACAGCCCCACCACATCCACTGAATCAGATCGGATGGATTTTTTTGCTTTTTTCTGTGGTGACTATAAATGACAAACCACCAATAATGAAAATGCGCACCAGCACCCATGCAAATGCAAGACCACACAGACACAAGCACTCACCAGAATCCCTTCTCTTGTTGACTGTTGTTCCAGTATTTGTTGTGGTGGCACCATCTCTCATCCATCCATCACAAATATTGATCTCCCCTCAGAAACGGTTGGTTTGCTTTCTGAAGGTTCCTTTAAGGCTGATGGAGACTTGTTTTCTGAAGTTCATTTGAAAACACTTAGTTTTCAGATTCCTGGCTTGGAAATTTCTGGTTAAGCACCTAATGAGATGAATGATGAATAACAAAAGATGTGAATACTGATAAAATTCTCAAATCAGCCCTAACAAATTTAATAAAGGCTTGTAGGGGTTGAAGCAGTGAAGCCTAGGTCACTTGTGCACAGAGAACTAGGTTTTGGCAAAGTAGACGGATGATAAGAAATACTTGATGTATAACAAAGTTTGTTTTAAGAGAAAACAAATCATCTTCAACATTTTCTGGCTGTAATTTGTGACAATCTTATTCTCTGCACCAAGTTAACTGGTGTTAACTTAGTGCAGAGCTCCACCATGTGGTGGCTGGATGCAGATACTGAAGAACTGGCATTTTCACATAGAACTTACTAATTTAAATCAGCATTAAATGTATATGTGTTGTAAAGAGATTATATAATTTATATAAACATTAAATTTATAAGCAGTATTTATAATTATTTTTTTATCAATTTTTTGAGCTATTAATTGAATAAAATCTAACTTTCAATGTTTCTAGAATGCACTGTTTGACAATGATAAACACTAAAAATAAATTTTTCTTAAATATTCACTTCAAGTAAGACACCTCTATTTACTAAATCTAATTTGCAAACAGTACTGTTGATACTACTTGCACTAAAAACTAAAATTAATCTCAAAACCTTTATGAACATAAGAAAAACATTGTGTGGACAGGTTGCTAAGCCAGTGAGAGAAAGCACCTCCAACTTCCTGTCATATTCAACGTAGCTGCTTTCCAGGGATCACTTTTTGGAGTTTTTGTTCCAAATTTATTAGTCATATGTATACATATGCTAAAATAAAATAATTGTTTCCTAATGTTTTCATTAAAATTCAGTTTTCTTTGCTGTTCAATGCCTAATATTAGAAATGTTGCCGTGCATATTTCCTAGACTCATAAACCAAGATCATTCATGGTGCTCTCTGCGTCACCCTCTCTGTACCACTTCTCAGGAGTCTTTACAGAGCATCCAGGAATAGATCCTCTCAATTATTGCTAATCACAATCTCACTTGAGAAATTGAAAATAATTAAACACTGAAACGTGACGCATAATGACCTCTCATCATTAGACAACTTTTCCTCTTGCAAACCCAGCCTCCTTATTTTTATTCTAAATTGCTTAATGAATTTATGTGAGCCAGCTGTCATGCAGTAGCTTCAGTTTGAAAATCTAATTACAACTGATATCATGTGGTATTCAGCTTAAAGAATACAGCATAAGTATTGAGTATTACTCAAAAAGCAAACTGTATATTTAACACAAAAACTTGCTGGTAAAATATGTAATTATTTGACCTTTTTTACCCTTGGATGTGTTAAGCATTACAGCATTACATTTATTGTGTTCCTACTTATTATATCATGTGTAGCTGTATAACAATAATCATTGATCTGTGATAGAAAAGAAAATTGCTTTCCCCATCAAATGATACATGTTCTAGTTTACATTTCATTTGAAAGTTTGTAATTTTGCCCTGACTGATAAAACCACTGTCTACGATATTGTATAAACTTTGTACTTTCAGAAATGTTTGAAAAATCTGAAACAAATTCCATTTTTTTATTATTAATATTAATATTTGTTTCATGAGGAATCATTATTTGTTTGTTTTTTGTTTGATGAAGGTTTCTGGGGAGATCAATCGTCATTGTCATTAAACCTTTACGAGAACACTGAGCAATACTGCATCTTTAAAATAGTGGGACATGATGACTTTGCAGTGACATCATGCTTGTTTTACAGGAGACGAGCTACTGGGTATTATTGATTGGATAGGTTTGCATCAGCTTTGACTGAACATTTATAGGAGTGACAATTAAAAAAAAGGTTATTGGTTGATGAAGGATAAATATTTTATGAGCGTTACAGTAACAGTTTAAAATAGTTCAGAACATTGCATGCTTGTTTTTGAATTTGACTTCGAAAGGCTGCATGTAAATAGGTTGATCGTTTTTGTCCTGGTAGTTCCTTTCTCAGTTTTATCGCTTATTATGGGTCTAAACTGGTTTTAGGATTTTTTATTTATTTTTTTTTATTTTATTTTATTCTGTTCCTTTTTTAAAACGATCCATAGCTGTAATGGCTCCTCGTTGCATGTTTTATTAGTGAAAGGGTGTTTTCCTCTGTTTCTGTTGTCACTGGTTGAGACAGGACAGTTTTGTCCTAATTTGCATATTCCCTTGTGTCTCATTTGTTTTTTTTTTTGCTTTCTGATTGGCTCTCAACCCCAGGAGGACCTACTATTCATACTCTTATTACCTGTAAGTAAACAACCAATCAACAACCAGCTCACCAAGCTGCTGCTATCTTACTGGGCAAACTTTTTAGTGGCTAGTTGTTGTTATTTTTAAAGATGCAGTATACTTTTTTCAAGATAAAACACATTGTCAGCTATGATCTAACCAACCAGCCAAACCATCCTCATTGACGCCTTTGCCAGGGTGTGGGTCAGTTCGCTTTCATGCCAGTCATTTCAGGATTTCAGTTGTTTTTATTTTTTTTATTTTGTTGTTTATACATATATATATTTCTTTTTAGCAAATCGCTCTGGTTCTTTTAAATGAAAGAAATTACAACTACATGAATGTTGAATTTCAAGCAATGCTAGAATGCATAAAAAGGACTAAAATGATTGAGAATTGACCTTGCCCCTGGTGTCCTCTACATGCTCCAAAGTTGCTCCGAAGCAGGCTTAAAGTCAGCTGTAAACCGGGACAACAATGGCCTAAGAGTGTAAATTGAAAAAAGAATGCTGCACTTGTGACTGGTAGCTCTTTGTGTGCATGTAGTCATGTGGTCACCCATCTGTCCATCAAGTCACAGGTATCACAATAAAACTTCTCAACGTTCGGATTTCAGCAAACCAGCTTCCTTTGCGGGATCTTTGGTCTTGGTAGCTCCTAATGGCTCTCTTTCTGATGTTGTGGGTTCTTCGCTCTTTGTTTGTCATTGTCCGTCACTTATGGTGATCGAAAGGGATCCAGAAACAGTAATCGGTAAAAAGAAATATTGAAGTGGCAATATAACTGGAGAACAAAGACTAAGAGTTTTAAACGTATGATATGTGTTTCATCACTACAACCTGAAACAGTGACTACAACAAACAAATGCAGTGACATTATTATTATTATTTAAATCGAACTGCACAGAATTTAACCACAAACTCAAAATAATAAAAATGTGATATTTTCATTCTATTTTGATATAGTCATCAATTCTTTTTCTGATGACTGTTGTCTGACAATCTTAAATTTTTCTTGGCTTTTAGTTCCGTCGACTTAATTCACTTTTACATATTTATTGTTAGTAAATGAATTACAAGGTTTTGGTATAATATACGAACAATTACAATTTGTATGTAAATATCACTACTTATTGAAAAAAATTGCTAAAAGAATTTTTATTTTTGTAATTTAGGTGAGACAAAACTAAGATGTTTATACGTGCAGTGTAAGGTAGATATCCGGTGTCAACTGTATTCACTAAAACACATCCTCTTCAGTAGCTGGGTATGTAGTATAAATTCTAATATAAGGATCTTTCTTCTCATGTACTTTTTCTTCCATGTGAGTTCAAATGGAATAAAAACACAAACACCCAAACTTGGTCATTATTCCAATTTCTACTTCTGCTAAATTTCCGAGTCTTTGTTTTTTATCTTAAAGGTTAACTTGGTGTATTGTGGTCAGAAGGTAAAAGACCTTTTGACCACAAAAGGTATTGTGGAAAATAGCTGTGTATTGCATAAGTTTGACTACAGCCACAGATGGATTTCTACGATCAGATAGAAGATCAACTTTCCTCCAAAACATGTAAAAGCTTCGTCTATCAAACAATGAAAATGATCACTGGGTTGAACTTTTAGTTTGGTTCTTCATTAACCCGTCATTTTTTATTTTATTTTATGTTTTTATTTCTTAAGCAGCATTTTTTTCTCAGTCATACTTTTATATGAATTTATATAATGTTCATTGAGAGCATATTAAACTCATCAACTACCAGTTGGAAGATAACTTCATTTTGCTGCATTGAGGTGCCAAATGTGATAATAAAGTCTAAAAATTGTACAGTACTGTATTTGCTTTATAAAAGATCACACAAATTAAAGGGTTTTTTTTTTGTTGTTGTTTTATTTTACTATGTGCTTTAAAAAAAGTGAAATGCTAAGGAATTTAACGACATATTCTCATCTGATTTAAGGTGAACATGTTTTCATTTGTAGTTTGGAAAATAACCAACTTCACTTTAACATATTGAGAACGTTTGTTCATTTGTCCAGCTGTTGCTTTGACTAATGCATCTATGGCTCTAAATACATGAGGATTCTGCATCCTATGAGATGTTCAACTTCTGAGGTGCCTAATGTTAAGTTCCCTCCATTTTAATGACGCAACACTTTGAGAAATATGCCTTAGTGTTTCAACTTTAAGCTGTGCCTTGTCTGAGCCATTTTAAGATTTTGCTATATTGAAGACAAACAAAAAGTCTTAAGGAAAACTGGAGAGTAAAACAACATGAATTAGTTGTCCTAACTCTGTTTCATGAGGTTGTTGCTGTTGAGTGTAAACTAGTTTATTTATTAAAACTTGGTTTTTGCTTCAGTTACTTAAAGAAAACCAGACGATGTTTAAAATTCAGTGAAAATAAACGCAGAGTTATCATTTAGAGTTCAATGACACAAGATCTGATGATTAAACTTGGACAATGAGGATTTCTGTGGTTTCCATGGGAGATTCTTTCCCAGTTCTTCTCTTTCTGACCCTTTATTTCAGCTCCTACTGTCCTTGCTTGGTCTTTCCTCTCTTCTTCCTTGCTTTTATTCTGCTCCCTGCTTCTTTTCGTGTTTCCCCTCAGCAATTGCTCTAAACTTTGCATCTTGAATTAGCAGCAAGCAGCTCCCTTCCCCACCCACCCCCTTGTCTAATTAGGACATTCTGTATAACCATTAAATATATCTAAATCATTTTCTTTTAAGAAACGCTGGGGTCTGCAGACACATTGCTGCTCTGTAACTGTTAGTAATGACTGACCGGGTTTTGTTGTTCTTCAAACAGGAAACTGGCTAAAAAACGAAAGGATGCCATTGGAACAACGAGACAGGAAATGACACACATGGTGAATGCAATGGACCGCAGCTATGCAGATCAGTCCACTCTGCATGGAGAGGATCCAATGGCTGTGACATTCATGGACTCCCATAACTACAACAACAGATGTAGGTTTTTAAATTCACACTTTTGTCTTCTTTGAAAAGAGTGTTTTCATCTATCTATTTTTCTTCACTATCTATGCCAGTGCAGGGTTATCATTCTAAGATTTAGAAGTTGTGTCCAGAGTTAAAAATTATATCAGCACATCCATATATACCAGAATTACATGCTGATCTAGCCGATCTATGTAATGTATACTTTTCAAATTCTACACCAAATTACTAAAAGGAATTAGCTTTTCAATTATAGTTGAGATCTAAGATCTTATATAAGAGAAACCTCAGTTCAAGTAAGTAGAAAATAATTTAGCCCTCACAGACGTTTAAAAGTCAGACATTTTAAATTACTTTCACACCTTGTTTCCTTCCTTAGTGCCCAACGATCCTCTGGTTCCTACTGCAGTGTTAGGTGAGACTTTGGAAGTTATTGACTGTCCCATTTATCTGCCAACATTCTACCCTTTAGAAATCACCAACTGTTGTCATCCATCCCATGTGCCTGTTGCCCTGACATTTTTGTCTCTGTGCACCACTAATTACCTGTTGGACATAGTTAAATTATCCCTTAAAAAAAAAGAAATGCCCAATACTTAAACATCTGCCATCTATCCTTGTGTCCCTGATAGATTGATTTATTCAAAATTTACATCCTGAAAATATTTGTATGCTTTATACCAAAGGTCCATTAGCATTATACTTTTGTAAGTTTATTTTTCATGTTGGAGAGTCATATAATTGTCAAAGTTAGTGTAAAATGTCAAAGATTAAAAGAGCTTCATGGTCATCTTTTATGTGATTCGACACCTATCACCAATTTGTATTTGGCCAGCAGCCAAACATTTCAGTCATTATCCGGTGTTCATCTTCAATCACTTCCAGCTCCAAACATGGTTTCTGCTTCCTGCTGAGAGATATTGATATTCACAGTAATTACTAGCTATCTTCCTCGGAAATCTTTCTACATCCACAAAAAAGACCACTTTGTACTCAAAAACGGACAAAATTTTATCACATCATCAGTGAAAAATTACAGCGGAATAAATCTGTGACACCTCTGCATCTTTGTTTGAAAAGTTACTGCTCAGTGAATTTTCTGAGTGCCTTTTATGGATGCAAATCTCCAGGGTTATTTTGTTCTAAAAGGTTTAAATTATAAAATCTGTAGTTTTTTTCCAATGTGGGTGTTGCTGCAGCTGTGTGGTGTTGACACTGTCGCATGATGTGTCGTTCTGACATAACCTGAAGGCCTCTATTACCACAATGCCACCAAACTGTGTTAATTAACTGGTCCATTGCCTCTAATGTGGAGTGAAGGGCGCAGTTCCAATCTGTCTTAGCCAATCAATTCACAGTGGAGGATGAAGTAGCAGGAAGTAGTAAATTAAGACACACTGTCAGGTCAGGTTTACTGTAAACTGGCCAGACGACAGCTTAACTAAACTTTAACAGTCAGTAATGAACTAACATGTCCTCAGAGTAGAGAAAAGCATCCGTTAGATTAAATAAACAGTGTCTGTTAATAAACAAGAGGTGAAGATATGTTGCAATATCTCACCAATCCAATATCTTGGATTGCTAAAATCCAAGATATTATTAATGATTTTAATAATGTAAAGCCATTATTAGGTCATTACCACCTGTTTTCTCTCCTAGACGTTTTACAAAATCAGCCATTGATGTCAATTCATTTCTCAGTAACTATGTGCTTTACAGTCTTCAAAGTCAAATAGGAGTATTGATAATAAATAAACCGAGAAAAACTAATTTACTCTAAGTAGGTTTCAGAGGTTTATATGAAATGAAAAGTTAAGTACATTTCCACTAGGTGGCACTGTAGTGGCGTTCATGGAAAAGGACCAATTTCTTTCAATATATTTCCAGTTTATGTGAACACTATTTGCATGTTATAATTTTTCATTTTTTCATTCTTATTTTTTTTTTGTATCATCCATCATGTATAGATTTGTGAATTTCTTGCAAACAGATCAGAATTCAATCTGAATGACTAAGAAAGTCTAAATGAACTGTGTTGCTCTTTTTCCTTTTATGCTGCATTTACATGTAGTTCCAATCACAGGTGAGTAAATAAGAAAAAAATGACCTGTGTTTGTTGTTTGGTGTGAGGAGACTGGTTTCTTATATCAGAATAAAGTGTCACACTTAATAGAACAATTTTAAATATTAAATATATAATTCAATTTTTTTTTCAGGTTCCTTTTTTTGATACTTAACTTTAGATAAATAATATCTTGCATCAAAATGAATAAAAATTAAATCCTTCTAGGAATCGTAATGTAGAAATTATAAAACCATGTGTTTGATTATTCAAAATCTAGCTTCTATTAACTTTTTTTGGCTCTTTCTCCCTGCTTGCAGATGAAAACCACAGTGCTTCTGCAGCCGAGAATAGCAGGCTTCTGGATGTTCCTCGCTATCACTGTGAAGGAACAGAGTCTCCTTATCAGACAGGACAGCTGCATCCTGCCATCAGAGTGGCTGACCTTCTGCAGCACATCAACCTCATGAAAACATCTGACAGCTATGGCTTCAAGGAGGAATATGAAGTAATATTGTTAACTATTCAGTCCAAGAACCACAAACAATTTTACGGTCTAATAGAAATGATGAACATTTGCACGTATTAAGATAGCCAAGTATTCACAGCATTTTTTTTTTAATGCTGTGCACTTGCATGTTATCTAGTTTTATTATATTTAATGATGCATAACTTATAAACTTTCCTTTTTGTTGTTTGTGATTCAGAGTTTCTTTGAGGGCCAGTCAGCAACTTGGGATGTGGCAAAGAAAGAGCAGAATCGGACTAAAAATCGCTATGGAAACATTATAGCTTGTAAGTATGCAAAATTCATTTCTCTACCTTTAGGAAGACAAATTACAAATTTGTGAGGATGAAATAAAGCATAAAAAATATTAAATGACAAGGACTAAGAACACGTATTTGGCTTTTGAATTAATTGAAATGAGTAAAATCAAAACTTGAACTAAGAGCTTAGTTTTTAAGCTATTAATTTTTAAAGAGTTTAAAAAACTAAAATTATTATAGTCTTTCTGCACCATAATTGTTCAGTTAAAATCTGACATTTAGCCCCGAATTACTTCAATTTCCAATTTGGTTTGCAAATTATGAACTAAAAGTCTTAATGAAACAATGTCTCTATTTTCTGATTTTTATTGCTGTAAATTTAATTTAGAATACATTTTACTCAAACAATGCAATGTCTTATCTGTCTCTAGATGATCATTCAAGGGTTATTCTGCAGCCCATAGAAGACGACCCATCCTCCGACTACATCAACGCCAACTACATCGATGTAAGTGGAAACACATCGAATGCTACTATTGGCTCCCAACGAAACCAACGAAACCACACTCCCTCGCTCGTATGTCAGGCCTATATACCTTTATTGCGTCTATCAGTCATCCATCAAACCATTTTATGCATCCAGCAGTGCCAAAATCACCCCACACATGCAGTTTTTGTGTTTTTCAAAGATGTTTGTTCTTTTGTCTTATTTCAAGATTAGTTCATCCATTAACACATCCTTTCTACACATAACAAATGACAATTTTGCCATTATTTAGATGTAAAACGTTTAATCATTTGTGTACATGTGGGAAATGTGAACAACGATATACTGCAACATAAGGATGTGAAAAATTTTTTATCTTTATGCCCTTTATTAAAGAATAAAAATTGTAAAATGTAGGAACTTGTGGGGTTTAGATTGTGACTAGTGACATTGGTTGTTTTTGAAAACCTTGGACAAATCCTGGTTACGTGTTTTCAGGTTTTAGTATTTTACTTTTCCATAGCTAACCAAATGCAGCTAGCTTCTATGTACTCACAGCTTCTCATACCACACTTATTAAAACATGTAAACCTGATTTAGAAACATTATGTTCAGAGTGTAAACAGATGAACTTTCATTATCCATATTCAATTTATTTTCTATCTGCTGGTCCATTTAACTGTTGCTTGGTAGCATGGTTGGAATCTGTCAGTCATTTCCATCTTCTACCTTTTTTTTTCCCAGTTCTTGCTTCTACACATGTGTATGTCTTTTAATCATGTCATGCTTTTACAATGCTTCCAGCATGCCTTTCTGTACTATAATTTACTATCATTTAGATGCATGCTATAACTAAAAAGAAACAGAAATTAGATTGAATAGTATAGACACTCTCCAATCCTTTCTGATACAGCAACTATAGCTGTTGCAGTGTCTTTTCTATTCAGTCTAATTCGCACTCTTAGACCACTGTTTTGCATGTTTATAGTCTTCCATTATGTCAATACAGCTTTTTTTTCTGATTGACACCCACTGACATTGTTGTGCTTTCTTTCTTTCCTTCTTCCACTTGTTCTTTCTGCCTGTGGCTTGGGCTGTAGATTTGGCTGTACAGGGATGTAAGTATCACTGTAGATTCTTTCATTCACGCCCCTCAACCTTATCACACCAGTCCACCTACACATCCATACTTCGAACTTTCCTGATGTGCATCAAAAGACGATGCAGATCCTTGAGTTGCTGGGGCTTCTGCTGCATGAAAGATGTCACTTCATCTTGCCCACCTGCCATCTTTCTTCAGATCTTTATGTATCTTGAAACTCTGTGCATTGATCCAATTTTTCAACTTCTTAAAACCTGGTTATGGTTTTCATTGGACTGATTGGTGTGCATGACATAACAGTTGTATTGTGACAACATAGCAAAGTAATAATTAGATGTAAAGCTAATATAAATAGTACAATGAGGACATTAAAAAGACATCCAGCCCCTTACACTAATGTTCAGCTGCAGAAAAAACTAAACCAAAGTCTTGTCAAGGCAGTAAAAAATATTTCTCCTAAGTTCCCAGCCAAGTAAAACAAAGGTTTGTGGTAAATAATCCAAATATTATAATAACATACTGACACTAGTGTTGTGCTTTCAGGGATATCAGAGACCAAGTCACTACATAGCTACTCAAGGTAAGATAGAGAAACAATTTAACTACATGCATCAGTTCATGTTTTTCATAAGATTAATGTCAGTCCACAAAACATATTATGTGTTTTTAAAGAAAGGCTGTGTCTATGTGTAGGTCCTGTTCATGAGACGGTGTATGATTTCTGGAGGATGGTGTGGCAGGAGCAGTCGGCTTGCATTGTTATGGTAACCAATCTGGTGGAGGTTGGAAGGGTAAGTTGCTCTTTTTCTTTTGTTTATCATGTGTAGCAAGGTTACATTATCTGAAAATGCTTTGTTTTGTTCTTTACACACAAATCTTTAGCAGCATAAAATGTTTTTTTCAACACTGGAATCTAATCTACATAGGGCGACACTTTATTTTAGCCATCTAAACCTTATCACATAGAGGGTGGTTTTTGTCATTTCTAGCATAATCTTGACGTTTGCTTTTTCCAGGTTAAGTGCTACAAGTACTGGCCAGATGATGCTGAGGTATACGGAGACTTCAAAGTGACTTTTGTGGAAGTAGAACCCTTGGCTGAATATGTGGTCCGCACATTCACCCTGGAGAGGGTAAGATGTGTTTTACCTTCTTCACCCGAATTTGAAATTATGAGCTGCTATGATGATATATACAGTTGTCCATACCATATGTTGTTATTAGACACTTTTCACTTTTTATTATGTGTAACTTTCCCTGTAAAATTTTTAGAAGTGAGAATTTGAGGAGAAAACAGTGTATTTAGGTTTTCGGGAACCAATTAAAACTTAAACCAGACTTTATAACACTTTATACAAAATTTTCTCAGCTCATGGAAATCATTTAACAATGAAACTAAAGTCTCCTGAATTAATTATCTTGCCTCCTGTGTTTCAGTATTCTATCTGCATTGTATTGAAAACATAAACATATATTTTTTAATATGGTCATTTGCATTATATTCAACCCTGGGAAGCTTGAAACTTTCAGCTCAGTGCCACCATGGATCTATGTTTAATAGCTCAACCATAGTCTACCTGGCTACTAAAACTTCCTGTGTCTTGTTACCTCTACACTAACAAAGCAACTTTGTTTTCGTTCAGCGTGGCTTTAATGAAGTGCGAGAGGTCAAGCAATTCCACTTCACTGGCTGGCCTGATCACGGTGTTCCATATCACGCCACTGGACTACTTTCCTTCATCCGCAGAGTCAAAATGTCCAACCCTCCGTCCGCCGGGCCGATAGTGGTTCACTGCAGGTATGACTATTCATGCAGAGTTTTACATAGTAAACATACAATGCTGGCAACACGTATTGACAAAGATTAACCTTTTATTGTAGTGATACAATCTGATATGGGAAAAACTTAACAAAAATGCTATACCAAGGCACTTCACAAGAGCATCAACTCCAGAAAATTTACTTCCTGAACTCTTTTGTGTTAGATTATGATTCTGCAATAAAAGAGGAAATAATTTTACGCATTTTTACAATGAGGGCCAATACGTGGGTCTAAGCATTGAAACTCGAATGCCTTCTGGACTTCTAGAGATTAAAATGAATATTGATTTTGACATTTTAAATATACAACTTGCCATCCATCTTTCTGCAGTGCTGGAGCAGGGCGCACAGGCTGTTTCATTGTGATTGACATCATGTTGGACATGGCAGAGAGAGAAGGAGTCGTCGATATCTACAACTGTGTAAAAGCTCTCCGCTCCAGGAGGATCAACATGGTACAGACTGAGGTGACTGCATTACCCATCCTCCATCTGCATCCTCTCCTTAGGTTAGACAGAAGAAAACCCTCACCTGCAGAATCAGCCATCAGCATGGTACAGATGGCTAAGCTGTAGGTAGATATCTAACATTTTCATACACAAGTCACCTCATCACAGTTAGAACATAAATATGGTTAAATTCTGACCAAAGGTGCCTGGAATAAAGCTTTTCTTGATTCTAAAATCAGATACACCAGGTACACCACAGGCGATTTACTTCTTCAATGTCAGCCTGTTTTAGTTCAACAGGCTTAGATTCTGTCATATCTTGGAGGGTTCATAGCTGTTCATTGGATATCTCCTCATACAAAAAAAGTATCTGTTATTTGCTTAAAAAGTTTCAAATATACAATTTTCTGAGCAGATTGACACAAAAGTAAGAAAAGCCACATCATAATTCTATTTCATCTCATCCATACATCCATTTTCCATGAGTCTTCACTCACATACAGCATCTTCATCCTCACTTTCACCTTCACTTCAACTTTTTTTGTACTAATTTCACTTTTGCAGTATTTACTATGTCTTTCCTGTTTTAAATATTTAAATGTTCTGTGGTTTGAATCATGAACAGGAACAGTATATCTTCATCCATGATGCCATCCTAGAGGCTTGTCTATGTGGAGAGACTGCAATACCAGTTTGTGAGTTCAAAGCAGCGTATTATGATTTGATTCGCATCGACTCCCAGACCAACTCATCACACCTTAAGGATGAGTTCCAGGTAAACTGGGATCTTTTTGCTTTTAATGACAGACCTTTAAGTTTTTGCTGTGTCTGTTTAGAAACATGAGGTGAAGTTAAATTATTTTAGGAGGAAGAGCTGATCAAGTAAACATTTATTTCATCTATTATTTGTATTCTTAGGAGCCTGATTGATTTTAAAAACCCATGTAAACATTTAGTGTTGTGTTTAAAGTTCTGCTTCTTAAAATATCCTTAATAATGACATTTTCCTCTGATAATCTTATTTTTTCAAATATCTTGCTGGGAAAGTAGTAACTTCCAAGTTCCAAATCTGAACAAGTAAAGCAGTACTTGATGTGTACTAATTTTAAATTCATCCTTTTTCTTTGTTGCCAGACATTAAACTCAGTGACTCCACAGCCTCAGCCAGAAGACTGCAGCATTGCACTGTTGCCTAGAAACCAAGATAAGAACCGCTTTATGGATGGCCTTCCTCCTGATAGATGCCTGCCCTTTCTCATCACAATAGATGGAGAAAGCAGCAATTACATCAATGCTGCTTTGATGGATGTAAGTCGAAGCTTTATCAAATGCACATATTGTATAGGAAGGTTGTGTTATTTTCAACTAATGTAGCAGGAGTAGTTTGGGACATGGTGTGGTCTTTTCATAAGACATAATTGTGTAAAAACTGAAGAGATGTGTTGCTTTTAACACATGATTAAGAAAAGTAGCAACAAATCTTTATATAATGTATTATTTTGTCCCAAACTGCAGTCATTTTTTCTGTTGAAAATGATACAGACTTTTAAAAGACTACAGAGTGTATTAAAAAAACTGAAACATTTGTATATATTTTCTACAGATATACACACACAGACTCCCCCTTCCTGTTTGTGTGATGCTGTGTTTGTGGTTTTAGCAGCAGAAGGCTAGAGACAAATCCAGGTTCTAAAAAGACCGACCACTAGCTTCTCTGGCCACCACAAAAAAAAATAAAAAATTGATTGCTCTGGCAACAGTTGACATGGCTGTTTCAAACGTACCATCAGCTAAAATGCAACATTGGTTGTGCAGAAATTTAAGGATCAGATCAGTTTATTTGATCATTTTCAATCGGTCAGAGGCACAAAAACCACAGTAAGGGGTGGGTTGTAGGTATGTCAGTAGTTTCTGTTATTAATAAATTGAAATACAAACATGTTTTTTTTGATAGAAATGTGGCTTCTCTCCAGCAAAGCTGTTGGAAGACAAAATGCTGCAGCCAGTGTAAAACTAATGAGATTCAGATGTTTATATTTCAAATTTAGTCACTTACCTCTGGCCTCTCTCTAACCAAGCTGTCAGAAGAGTTCCAGGTAACGGGATATGACTTCAAATCTCCAATACTGGATTTGTTTCATGGCTTCAGTGTTGTTCAGCGACCGGTTTCATGTTTTACTCACAGACTTCATTGTGACACTAGAATCTCATCATTATCGTGATTTCTTACCTAACAAAGTCATTCATGCTTCTGTTCCTTGTGTAATCGCTCATTCTCATCCAGAATAATGTTGGGCTCATTTAAGTTTCAGTTCAGTAAGTTCATCATGTCAGTAACAATAATAGTCAATAATCAGTTACATGTCAGTGTAGCTAGCATTTTTACATTATCTTATGGGATCTTTGTTCCTGCTGAACTAACTGAACACAAGGCTAAATGAGTCCTTTAAATGTGAATAGTACATTTGGCCTAAATGTGTTTGCATGCTCCTGACCCTCGCAGTTGAAACCCACCGCATGATCACCTGACCAGACATTCCCCTTTTTATTATGCTTCTGTTCCATCTCACACACTGTGCTGCTTGTGTTGTGTGTGGAAGAGAGAACAACAGAGAAATGTCAGGGACAGATGTCTAGTAATGCTGTGTTTTCTTTTTCTGGGAAAGAAACATTTCAAATAATCAATTCTGTCTCTGGCCTGCAGAGCTACCGGCAACCTGCGGCATTCATCGTTACCCAGCATCCTTTGCCCAGCACAGTTAAAGACTTTTGGCGGCTAGTTTATGACTATGGCTGTACCAGTCTGGTGATGCTGAATGAGATCGACTTGGCTCAGGTAAAGCACTTTTGATTATAATAAATGCCCCACAAACTACAAGTATACATGTTAAACCACACTACCAACATTAGAATAATAGAGAAAAAAATCCCTGATGACAAGAAAGTATATAGCAGGAGAAGGAAAATTGTGTTCGTAAGTTTTTATGTTCTCAAAAGATTTCTTAATTTTAATTTAAATTTTTTTTTTCACATCTATGTTCATACAAAGGGTTGTCCTCAGTACTGGCCAGAAGAGGGCATGCTGCGTTATGGTCCAGTCCAGGTTGAATGTATGTCTTGCTCGATGGACTGTGATGTCATTAGCAGACTCTTCAGGGTCTGTAACCTCACCAGGGTGAGTACGCTGATTTGATTCATGTTAACTGGGCTCAATATTTTTTGCCAAATTCCCCAGCAAATATCTGCTAATGTGTGACAGTCTCTTTTTTAATATTCCAGCCACAGGAAGGCTACCTAATGGTTCGTCAGTTCCAGTACCTGGGTTGGGCCGGACACAGAGACGTTCCTGCATCCAAACGCTCCTTCCTGAAATTGATACTTCAGGTTGACCAGTGGCAGCGAGAGGGAGAGGAGGGAGAAGGGAGAACCATTGTGCATTGCCTGTAAGTTAACAGCACATCAAATCTTTACATTTAGTTTTAAAAGGACAGGTTCAAGCTTACAGTAGTCAGGTTTAGCGATTCTTCAGTGGACAGGTCTTCTTTTTTAAAGCAAGTACCGTAGTAATTTGTGCCAGACACCATAATAAGTGCCCTATGAAAGGATCCAAAACAACACCTGAAACATTTTGTGCAGTTTGTGAGATCAGAATGTAATATTTTCTGTATTTTGTAGAAATGGCGGTGGGCGTAGTGGAGTATTCTGTGCCAGTAGCATTGTGTGCGAGATGGCAAAGAGACAGAACGTGGTTGATGTATTCCACGCTGTGAAGACTCTGAGAAACAGCAAACCCAACATGGTGGATACTCCCGTAAGTTGCTCTTATATTAGAATCACGTACACACATGCACACCAGTAATATGTGATTAACCTACCTATGACCATCTGAATTAAATGTAGCCTTAATGCATTACTCTGTTAATTTTTGCTTGTTCAATTACTTCCATTGAACTAAAGGAGCTTTTGGTGATTTAAATGGTTTTCTACCTGTTTATGTAAAGATTCAGACCCTAAACTGAATCCTCCACTTTGTGTAAATAGATCCCTTCTGTTGTACTTCTTATGAATTGCTACAACTTGGAGGTAGATTCCTTTTCCCAGTCTGCTGTGTATGCTCTTTGATGATGCTACTTTTTATTTTACCGAGTTTTTATTAACTTGTTTTTCCATGCACTATAAGTTTATTGAATATTTGTTTCCATTTTTCCCCAGGAACAATATCGGTTCTGCTATGATCTGGCTCTCGAGTTCATTGAGTCGTCTTAAGAAGAGCAGAGAAGTTCACAGGAAAGTGAAGATCTTCTGTTCTGTTCTTGTATTTGATCTTTTGCCTTTGCTTGGTCCTGATTCCCCTCTGTCGTGTTCTGTAGCATCAATTTATTTTTTTGGCTCGACAAATGGTGCAATCAAAGTCCGCTCTGTACAGTGTTGTGAGGCAAAAGGAAATTTTCAGACTTTTAAATAAGAGTGAGATGATGAGGACTGCAGCAGAAGATGTTAATGCTTTTGAATCTTTATGCTTACGGTACAGCGTTTGAGTGCCAGTGGGGTCCTGTATGTTTTTGAGCCCCAATTTAAATGTCGAGCCTCTCGACCACAAACCCCTTCCCCATGAACCCGATGCTTTGTGTTGTTACAGCTGCAGTATTCAGTGTGAACTGTAGATGTCTCCCTTCCTTTGCGAAGCTGTAACCACTTTTTTTTTTTTGTTGGACTGCAAGTTAAAGTGGTGCCATGTTCCCATTTTCACGCTGATTTCCGAGTATTTCATCAGTGTTGAGTATCTCATCATGGTGATGTCTGAATATTTGCGGTCTGTAATTTTGTACCAGAACAAAAAACCTGATGTTACAGCCCAGTCAAACTCTGTGGATGTTTTTGTTTCTTTCTAGGTCACTGTCATGTTATTGTCAGGTCACAGTGAATTCATGATCTTTCACCAATTTTGTTCCTATTTTAAATTAGTTACACAAAACTGTTTGATAACAGAATATAGATGAAGACAATTACCTTTGTATTAATACGAGTTTACAAGTTTTATTTTTTTTCCATTTTGCTTCCTGTTGTATCATGTACTAATCTACTGAATATAAATGCTGAAGTACTTTTTCTACCCCAAATTGTAAAATAGACCACTTTTCATCACAGTTATGTTTGTTTTAGGGCTGGGCCCAATGCATTTTTAATTCATCCAGTTCACAAACAGAGCTTCACTAAAAAAAAAGAAAAAAGACATTTAGGCAGAATTTAATCATAAAAGAAATCAGTTTCCTCTATTTTCGAAAACACACAGATTTATAGTTTTGCTTTCGTTTTGGGCCTGGAATGAATTAGAAGTGAACTGACCCCAGGCGTCATTTGTTCTGTGCACTGGTGGCCAACACTTTTTGTTTGAATATTATTATTTTGTAGCTGATGTTTATTCATAAGCCAAAGACTTTGTGTAAATATGTCTATACGGATGAAGCACATTGTTTGTATTTATTGTTTGTTTATTGCATTGCTTGTAAGAACAATCATTTTTCATTCCATGTTTACTCCACCAACAGCGCTTCTTAAACTGCTTATGGAGACGAACAAAATCGTCGTCTTCATATGGAATCATGGGAGTATTTGTTGAGCCTGTTGTGGATCATCATGTCAGATATCACATCTGATTAGTTTGAGTCCAAGAAGAAGAGTTTAAGAATCCCTGATGAAAGCTGTGTATTAAAGCTTTAGGAGTAGTATTCAGTATTTAGGTGAAATCCAATAGTATCGTTTTTTTGTTTGTTTTTTAAGATTTTACTGTAAAGTTACTTTTTTGGTTTTTTTCTGTTTGTGGTCAGTAGAACATCAATGCATTTGAGTGTTCTGAGATGATGGCTTGCATCCTGAGCTGTTTGTCTTCATCCTTATGTCCTGTTTAGCATCATGGCTGAACATACAGTGAGTGATGTCAACAGGGTTAATTGAAGAAACACGGATAGCTGTAATACATGTACATTTATTGTGCCTAATCATTTACATTTCCAAACTGAAACAAGCATTTTTGACATTGACCTTGAGCAGGGCTTTGTTTAATGCGTTCTTATGGACGATCAGTGTTTTCAGTTCCTTGAACCTGCATTTATTGTGTTTAATCCATGAAAATGCTTCTTTTGAGGCTTTATGAGTTTAACAGGTTGAACTTTATTGTAAATAAAAGATCAGATGTTCCACCCTGTTTCTGAAAGTAACAATAGGTTCAATTTAAGAAAATTTGTTCTATTGTAGATAAAAGAACATGTAAGAATAAACATTTGTGCTCAAAAATGCTATGGTTTTCACTGAAGAAGTGAACATCAGCCTTCAGTTTTCTTTTTCTACAGATTTCTGATCTGACCCAACAAAGTTGCAGAAAATCGAAAGATGCATATCCATTCTTTTTTTTTAAATATGTATTATTGGTGTTTTTGGAAAGTATGTACAATACAAAAAAACTTCAATTATTCGGCTTTGGGGACACCGAGTAAAAAAAAAAAAAGGAACAGTTTTTTTTTTCTTAGGAAATTGTTGCCCCAAAGAAGAGAGAAAGAAGCTGGTGTCTGGGTGAGAGGCCAGTCCAAGTATGACATTAATATTCATGGTTCATAATTATTCTTGTCTGTAATGTTTGGCTTCTTTGCTGTAATAAAAAAACAGTTCTTTAACTAAAACCTTTGGGTTTATGGCTTCTCAATATCATCTTCTGATTATCAAATGTCATAATCCCCAGAAGACCTTTACAGCAGGTGTGTTTTGAGATTCATTAATTATATCTAACACATCATAATTACAGGTTCACTCTGAGCTGCTGCTGTTATAAGACGTGAAACTACATTATCTTTTTATACTTATTGAGTCCTGTCTCTTTGCTTAAAAAAATGACAGGAAAGAAGTGGAACAGCATAGAAGTAGACAAGAGGTCCCGTGTAACTCTGGAGGAGTCTGTCAACTTGACAAGCTTTAGTCATTTCCTCAACAATTCTGTTATCTAAGAAAAAGTGGCAAGAGAAAAAAAAAAATCCGTAAAAGTCTTGCTTACAGTTTGTCAAAAGCCGCATGGGTGACACAGAAAATGTACAAGATGATCTGGACAAAGCTTTTTCTCTTATTTGGGAAAAGCTATACAGGATAAAAAATGTTGAAAAGCCAGCTGTCACCAGTTGGTAGAGTTTAGCAATTGTGTGCTTTGTAATGCTAAAAAAAATCTAATAACTTGAATAATTTTCACAAGAATTATATGTTATGCATGATAAATATTCTCAGAAGAAACATCCACTTCTGTAGCTTAATGCCCATATGACATCTTGGGGAACAGCTGCGTCACTGACCAACTTCTGGTTTGCTACCTGCTATAAAAAAGTGACTAATGTTGTTTTCTTCAAAAAGTTTAATTTGCATAATTATTTACAACAGATGGTTGGTAGTACTTAGGAGGCAAAATATAGTAAGTCACATTCATAAAGCAAAAAAAAAAAAATCATAAAAACTGTTGGAACAATTTCAAAACCTTGCATTTAGAAAAGAAAATGTACATTTAATTTTTAGATGAACAAATCTAGAAATGAAATAGTCATCCTAAAGTAATCTTGCAAACACAAACTGATCTGTAGACTGCTGTTATACTGACCAGCAATGAATCACTAATTAATACAATCATTTACTATCCTGCATGCTATTATAAAATGTTGACAAAGAAACATTAAACAACCAAAACAGGGTCAAGAGCAGAAAATAGTTTTAAATAAATTAGGCCTAAATTATATATTTATATATGTATATTTCTGTACAAATACTTATTTGGCATAATGTTTGTCCTCATTATTGATATATTAAACAATTTCAAAATAGAATTAAGCTCACCACAAACCTGTATATACTATCTGATGGTTTTGATGTCATTTTAGTTTTTTTTTTCTACCCATAACCCACAACACATTTCTCCACCAAAGTCAAACAAAACGGTGTCTGTTCTATCTCTCCATAAAACGCTGAAAAATATGTTTTCTATAGCAGTTTCATATTTATACACAAAATATATCCAAATTACATAATGTGCAATTCTGGCAGAACTGTTATAATATGACTAGTATTAGTGCCCCTCAGTCAGTGCTGGATTTGTACATTTAGTCCATTACACAGATGGACACTGAAGCTGCAAAAAAAAAAACAACATACTAAAATAAATTACACAAAACAAACTTGTGGATATTAATCCTAATGCTGCCTGGTGAAAAGAATAGTTTGTCAATTCAGTGTTGATCTTTGACACTACTATGTCTTGTGCGGGAAATATTAAATTAGCACCTCTCCTAGCTTAGCATAAGGACTTGGAGCTGGCTAAATTGCTAGCCCTTTCAAAAGCTAACCTACGTGTAAAGCTTTGGTCAAAAGTTGACACACAGTCATCATGGATGTGGCTTTTAATGATGTGCTTGAGTCGTTCCTTTCTCCACCATACAAAAAAACTATTACATAATGTTCAACAAGAACTGGGTGCAGAGGTTTGAATTTATTGTAGATGTGTTAATATTCTTCACAGTCAGAACTATACATACAGTTTTTAAATATACAGTATAGACCAAAGGTTTGGACACACAGTTGTCCAAATATTGGTGGCAGTATATTTACTCCAGGATGAGTAAATATATTTGGCAGAAGAACTTTTAACATGTTGCACCTTGACCACAGCCATTTTCATGTACCCATAAACAATATGAGAATATGTGAGTACTTTTCTGGATTTGTTATTCTGCCAGGGACCTGGGGTTCAGACATGGTCCACAATTTTACAGCAGGGTTTAGGTCATAGCTTTGAGACCGTTTCAGGGAACTAATTTCATCTGCTCCATCTATTCCACACCTAATTTGATATGTGTTTCTGATCTCCAAATTTCAATCATATGACCCGATTTGTAATGTTCAACTGCAAAGTGATTGGTAAGCATGTTCAAGAACAACACAAGAACCACCAGGCTACAGTGTATCATAAACTAGGAAATGCTGGAACACCTGCCCTGACCTGTAAAGAAGCTAGTTTGATACCATCATAGACACTTTGACTAGTGCTGGCCGGGAACACTGTGCCAACTGCCCAGCATGGAGGTGGTAGTATTGGGCTGTGGAGCGGTTCTTGCTACCGGTCGTACTTAAGCATTGTAAAAAGTTGGTGGAATTAATAAAACAGATTACTAGCTTACAGCACCTGTAAGCTAGTAATTCCTCAATCTTACCTTACCTTAACAGCCAGATGGTTGATACCTAGACACACTTGACTGTAGACACAGTAGACATTATATTAGATTGAGCAGGATAACATTGTTCTTATGAAATAGCCTTGACTTTGATTAAAATTTATGGGGCATGTTTAAAAGCTTGATCTGTGCAATCTCTAGATTTTGCAATAAATGGATTGATCACATTGCCAGTTAGAATTATGCCAGATGTGATCGATGCCTACAAAGCACATTTGGTTTCTATGCAACTTACTATGGAAGACCTATCCAAATAGCAGCTGTGCATGATGTTACTTGTGTCTACATTAGGGCTTAAGTGTGTATAATTCTTTCTGGATTAAATTAAATATCCAATTCAAACTCAGGCACCCAGCGCTTATGTTTAAAAGGCACTGATGTATGTAATACCATCAATGCACCATCAAAATAAGAATAGCTCAAATAAATCACTAAAAGCTCAAACATAATCTGACATTCATCCTGATGATGAGTTTAGGCGACCATTTGACTGATACTCTTTTACCACATTGTTGAATACCAAGTATTGGTTTTACATGACTGCATTTATGTGGTAGGCTAGCAATTGAAAAAAAATAAAATAAAATAAAATAAAATATTTTAAACAAATCAATAATTTTCCAAGTTCACAGGAAACGTGTTTAACAGAAGTCTTTACTGATCAAATAAAGTGAAATAGGCATACAACCTATTGTGACAAACTATTCTTTAACCAGCGAAGGAATCATCAAATATTCCTCTGACTTCAGAAACCAGCGCAAAAACATTTGTAACATTTAAACAAGGGTTATTGCTTGAAAGGCAGAAACACTCATACATAGAGATGAGGTTTACATGAGCCCCACAGTAAATGTTTATATTTGCTTGATGCTTGGAAAGAAACAAGTTTAGATGTCATCATGTGAATTATGAAAACAGAACAAGAATATTGTAGAGCAACAATGTTGGAAATAATGAAAGTTGAATGAGTTTAGAAAAATCCTCAAAATCATGAGCAGAAACTTAACTGAGTAGTAGAGAATATGCCATTACACTGCTGATCTAAAGTTTATGTGCACTGAATGGTTTTGGTGTTTACTAATTAGTCAAATATTAACATAAAATAAAACCAACATCCAATACAATAAGATGGTTATTTCAGCACCTAGATGTCCGTGAGGTTTAACTTCAGTTAATTGATCTAAAATGTGGTGCTTTTGACATGGATAAAAAATATGGGTAGCAACTCTATAAGGACCTATTCTTGTGAGTCCTTGAAAGTCATTTAAGATATTTAAATGTTAAACATTTTATATCAGTGTAAACTAAATACCAACTGGCAGATTAGCTGTATCCCATTCTGGTTGTGTTTCCTTCTGATGCATTTATCACAATGTACATGGTGCCTTTAGCGGTCCCTTGTATGAAGTTCAATCTGCACAGAGGCCTGCATCCTCAGCCACCCTGCAAAGGCACTGCTGCATAGTACACAGGCATGAAAAAGCGTTCACGTGGAGCTTATAACTGCTCCTAATAACGTTCTCTAAAACACTCAACCGTGAGGTAAGTAGCTGCAGGCCAGCCTGTCTGTCATTGTAATAAAATACTATTGCACTTTTTTCAGCTGGTCCAGTCTCCAACTCTAGTATACACTGAGATTTTAATATGGGCAAACAGAAGTAAAGACACTTATGAATGAAAAAATATATTCTGAAACAATTACTTTCCTTTGATTATTGTTAAAGTGTTTTTTATATATGGATCAAAAAGTATTTTAAATTATACTAACACATTTACTAAGGTCTGAACCAAATATATTGAATTGTGACCAGAATAAACGTCAGCAATTCCTTTTCTTTGATGTCTTTTATCTAGGCTATATTGTGCTGACTCAGGACAACTGAAACAGGCAAATATAAGTGTTGTTCCACTTTTAACTCTGTGATCCAACCAAGCATATAGTTTCCAGCCCTTTATGAAGGTACAAACTCTAAAAGGTCTTGCAGTCCTTTCACAAACCTCAAACCAAATCATTTGCTCAGTCCTAAGAGAATCTAACTGTAAGGCACCTGAGGATTTGTCATGTACATAGTTGCCAAACTTCTAAGCCCCATATAAAATGGTTGGGAGAGTGAGGAAAAACACAGAAAACATTTATAGCAACTCAAAGATAATGGTACGAAAATGGCACCATATTATAACGTCCCTGCGAGATACTACAAGAAACACTTTGTGTGATTTCTGATATTGTAATTGTGTATCTTATACCCCTTACAATGTATTACTGTAGATGCGTAGTCATTTCCAACAGTGTCCCTGTAACTTCTAAGAACATCCTGGTGTCAGGACTTCAGTCCAACTGTGAAAGCAGCTGAAGTGACATGATTTTTTTCACTCAAAACACTATGAAGTTGTGAGTGTATTTCCAGATAATCTTTATCACTTTGCTTTTTTCTCAGTCCCACCTCTTTTAAAGTACCAGAACACAGTGTCCCGAAGGAGGAAAGATAATGACAGATTTGACTCGTACCAACTGTTACGCAAGTAAAACAGAAACACGAATTTAAAGCTGTGAGAAGCTCAGTTTAATCTTAATTTGATTTAAAACCTGCACTGGTGATATAGACCACCAGATCAGCAGCAGTAGACAGGATGGAGTCACAGTTTGCAGTCTGTGGGAAGTAGACTTTGTCTGACTTCAGTCAGGTGGAAGAGCAGTTAGATTGTAAAAGTAGCCCATCAACCGTCGCTCAATTGAGATGAAACAACTGTGGTGTTTTCAGCAGATGCGTCCTTCTACAAGATGAGTTGAGATGTTGATAAAGACAACTAGGGACAAATGAAAATGAAAGACTAAACAAGAAGTAAAGCTTCCGATGACAGCAAGAGTGGCCACTACGATCTGAAAAACCTTTTGCATAAGTTTTCACATTTTTGGGAAGCAAATGTGTTCATTGAAGGTCTTGACCAAATTTTCAAAACATAATGTGAAAAATTATTTAAATTATTTAAGTATTTTACATTACATTGTTTTAGTGTCTAATTCAAACATAAGAAACACAACCAATCTCAAATCAAGCTCAAAATAATTGAAAAATGGCACTGTGTGTTTTTTTTTTTCCTTACTACCACTCTGCCATAAAATAAATCATTTTAAGCAAAGTAATATAAACAATAATGCTGAAAAAAAAAGCGACCTGTGAAGACTAAGCCCTTACCATCTTAACAGTTTATTGTACGTCTTTAATGCACTGGACTTATTGAGCAAATGTATTCTGCTATCCCTTTAATCTATAGTGGGCACACATCTATAAAATATATTAAGATAAAGTGTTTTTGTTTGTTTGCTTGTTTTTTTTTAATTTAATTTTTTTTTTTTTTTTGCTTAAATTAGACTTTTAAAGTAGTTAACACAACCTGAAATAAATAATGTAAAAATATTTGTAATAAGGATATTTATAATGTATATACAGATCAGTAACTGTGTATTTTATTAGGATTTTATGTGATAGACATTGTTTTAAAGTAGAAGGAACGTGATTTGTGGTTTTCCACTTTTTAAACAAATAAACACTCTAAAAATATCAAGGTAATTTTCTATCTACTCTGATAACCCCTAAATATATTTAGTTCAACCAGTTGCCATCGAATATATACAGCTGGGGAAGGAATTGTTTGTGAATAACAATTTTTCGTTGACTTTAGGTTTTAACTAGACCTTATATTGGAATTCATAATAAAAGGGCTGAATTCAAATGTGTGCCAGTTTGCAGATTTTTATGTGTAAAATATTCTATCCAAGGAGTATAAGGAGTGCACATATTTCTCTAAAGCAGTGTAGCAAAGTTAATGATATATCTGAAAAAAGTTCAATCTATTTATTTGTTTTAGCATTTTCTGTGAACTCGCTCTAAACTTTCTATGTTCTAAAAAGGCTACACTTTTTTTGTGAGTTCAGGCTCAATCCCCAGTTGCTCACTTTATGAGCGAACAAAATTCAACTCATTAAAAAGTAAATAATATGTTTGCCCTATTTCATAGTGGAAATTAAATATACGACAATTTGCATGGAAAAACAAATGAAATCAAAACACCCTGTCATCCCGTTGTATTTATTTGAAATTTTCGCAATCGCCAATCTCCTGGGACATTTTTTGGATCAATGTCATCACTACATTCATTAGTGTTTTTGCAAGCCCGTAGGGTAAAGGTTTCAGACTTAGCACACTTATCCTGGAGTAAAATAGTCCAGCTCATGCTGAGCCCCGTTGCCAGTTGAAATTATAATTAAAAAGTGTCATTATCCCTCTTGACTTTTCACCACCTCATACAGAGAACGCAGACTGCTCCCCACCGCTGAACGTGTTAAGATTAAAACAGGAAACACTATGACCTAACATGGTGGCAATATCAGCATTCGTTTTAATTACCCGAGGTTGGACTGGCTAATGGAGATGAGTGGGAATGAACTGGAAGTGTGAGGAAAAATAAAAACATGAACCATGATGTAGCCTTAATTTTATTTTAAAAGTTGTTGGAATGTCAAACCTGTTTTCCCTCCTGCTCAATAATAATAGTAATAATAATGTTATTCATCTCAATAAAACTCCCTTTACTTTATTCTGGGCAACAATCTGAACTAAAACAACTGTCTCCTCATTTAATTCACTGAAAGCAACAACACTGCAAAATTGATTGTGTCTAAAGTCACACTCAACCATCGGGGAGACATGTTAACAAATCTCAGTGTAAAAAGTACTGTTATTTGTGTGTGTGTAGGTGTGTGTGTGTGTGTGTGTATGTGCATGTCGGACTGGGTGAGGGACAACAGTTTTAGAGTAAAAAGCAGCACCATTTATTATAGTAACTGAATATTGTTAAAGTGTCATTTGCACCTGTTTTCCCTAGAACTACACAAGCAGATCAAACGAGAACAGAAAGTCAGATGCAGTGCAGAATGGAAACTCTCAGCTAAGAAATATTACTTAATAACCAGACAGACGCTCTGTCATATCAACCAATGCCTGTTATTACCGGAAATAGTAAATGTATAGCATAAACTCTGAAATTGGTCTTATGATAAATACTGTAAGTAGAATTAAAAGTGTTAGAATCATAAAAGTTTACTTAAGAGTGGCATTAATGCCATTAAAAAAAGGAAACAAGGTGCAATTTCTACAACTTATATATAGATATATATATATATTTATATATGAAATTCTGTAGTAGATTTTTCATCTCTGTTCTTGCAATTCAACTGCAACAATATCACATGAGCGTCATAAACTACATTTCCCTTGGAAATACAAACATGAATATTATAAGGTGCAAAATGCATTGGTTGAAATAACCTTTTTCAGGCTGTGTAAATCTTTTTCTTTTGTTAATAATTCATATTTGTTCTGCAGTGGAAATGTGGACAGCAGCTAGTAATTCACACGTCTTTAAAAAAGCCCTAAGACTGAATGGTATTGCAGGGATGGAAAAGATTTTTGGATGGATTCTTCAGTGTTATTATTATTTTTTATTTTTTTTTAAATCCCAGCCGGCAACAATGGTTAATGGCTGCAGCACGACTGATTAAAGAACGATCAAAGAAAAATATGTGAAGTACTTGCCACATCAACCATGGCAAATTGAACGCTTTATTTTAAAAAGTCAAACTCTTCTTCAGGTTTTGACCTTATTTTAAAAAAAAAATTAAAAAAGGGAAAAGCAAAGAAACTTAAAATTATACTGCAAATAAATAATATGGTAACTTTGAGTGATAGAGGAAACACAAAGGGTGCTTTAGCCACAGAACATTGTTGCAAGCAAGGGAAAGTAGCGCTTTGTTTCTCTGAATGGAAAAAAAAAGTGTTTTTGTCCTTTCACTGACGTCGGGAACAGCAGCAATTTAGGTGGACCAAAAAAGACAAAAGAAGTCTTAAGAATGATTTAATTCGGTCAGCTGTTATTTTACTTTATGTTAGCTTGTTCTCAGCCATTGGCAAATGTCCCTGTGATCTTTAGGATACACTTAGCAAAGGAAGATTTTGTGGACATTAACAACCTCTGTATTTATTATATTTGGCTGGCACTGGGTGACTCTTGGCTGAAGAATATCAAATGAAAATTGAAAAAATAGTTTGCTGTATCAATTTTCCAGATTATTGGGGTTTGAAAACGTGGTCAAAAATCCGACTCCTGTGTTTTTATGATGGCTGCATTTTATCATTCATCATTTTTGTAGATAAAAAAAGGGGTAACATTTTCTGTTAAAATCTTTGCCTAGTGTATTTTCTTTTCAGGGACAGCCAGGACGGCATGTAAAACGATTCAGCAAACAGGAGACATAGGGCAGATGTTGCGCCCCGACCTGCTGGTGTCAGATGGAGATGGACTACAGGAGCTAAGGAGGATTGTGTGAACCTCAAAGCCGTGTTTGGGCCTCTGGGATGTAGATCTCAATGCTGTCCGCCCTCTCCGTGGCTGAGTTCTGTCTGAAAGAAGCTGCTCGTTTGGCAGCCATCAGGCGTCTGCGGGCTTCCTGTCGCTGGCGGTCCTGGAGGTCAAGAGAGCGCTCCCTCATCACACCACCACGGCCCCTGGCTGGCCTCTTTGGCAGAGGTGGGGGCCACTTTTGCTCCTTGGGACACATAGAGAATTGATTACACCCCTGAAAGTAGTCCCTGTTTATTCCAATTAGAAACAACTTGCTTATAATCATATTTGTTAATGGGAATTGCTCTTTATCAACATCTTATAGAGTGCACGCTTCCTCCGTTAGCATACAAATGACAAAAATAGACATCAAGGATGACCATTATGGGAATTATTTGTAAATTAATAGCATTTTTTGTAGCTTTTAGCCTGTCACAGCATAAAAGTTGGATGATAAAAATTCCCTTTTTCACAGATTTAATCTATCATATAAACACTTGAAACTGAATGAGAGATTAAACGGCATATAGAGAAACATCAGACTGCTTTCTCACCAGCTGATATTCAATCCAATCAAACTCTTCCTGTTTACGTTCAGTAAGAATTACCAAAACATCTTTCTGTTTGCAAAATGATCTTCAAATACATGTCCTTAGACTTGGGGTGGACTTGGGGTGGTGAGCTTTAAACTATATGACTTGGGTCAAACATTTTGTGCATCATTCCACGTTTCCCACAATGCATTGTAGGAACTTTGACCCACTGATGTAATGTGGGTCAAAGTGTTCCTGGACTGAGACCAGGCAATTGTGATCATCACTCCCAAACAATAAATTTGTCCCTAAGCCACTTTGTAATTAATTTGGCCCATTATCCATTTGGAAGACATATTTGTGTCCAACCTTTACTGTCCCGGCTGATGCCTTGAGTTTTTCAGAGAAAACTTTCATGTAATGTTCTTTACTCATAATGCCATCGATGTTGTGCCGTGTATGAGTCGCTCATGAAGTAAAATCCTCACACAATATATTTTTGCAGCTATATTATAAACCGACAGTCATTATAGCCAAGTATTTCAACTTTAATTTCATCAGACCACAGGAGATGTCTCCAAAATTTAAGTCATTTGTCCATGGTGTGGAACATCTGTGTCACTGTGAGGGTTAAGCTCCACTGAGCTCGCTATGTGCCTGCAAAGTGCTGGAGGCGGTAGAGTGTTTATAGCAGAAAGTGGAGAATACAGATAATTACCCAAGTGCCCCAAACGATCTTGTTACTTCTTAAGTTGCAATTACCAATTAAATGGATGTCTTGCAGCTGTAGGTCCCTCATCTGCAAGCAACACTTCTATACATTTGCCTTAATGTACGTTATGTAAAGAGGGCTTTAGCTGAAAGCTTAATTAACCACAGTATTTTGCATCTGTTAAAATTTGTTCTTCCCTTCTAGTAATAATTTGATCAAATTGGCAATACCACTTGTTCTAAAAGTGACAGTCATCTATAACGAAAGCCTACATTCACAGTTGATCTACATATTCAGTTATAGACAGAGTTGCATCCAGCACCAGGTGTTAAAAATAGCTTTTTGTTTTAGAGAAACAACAATTAACAAAGCTTCAAAAATTGCTTCTTGATGATTTGACAAAATAAAACAAACCCATTCATGTGTAGCAAGGCCTTTAACTCCCCGAAGTAGTTAAGCAATAAATGCTTAAAGGGCAAAAATCTTACTAATACTGAAAATGTGAAACACAACGAGGTGACAACTGGCCTTTCCATTGCTTCTCAAAGTGGTTTTTAAAAAAAAGACTTTTTAGCCACACACTTTTCTAAAATGGAATGCTCTACAATATGTATGTAAGGTGATGTAGTAAATGTAACTCCAAATCAGTCGATGTCTTGACCAAAAATAAATTCCAATGGGGCCATGTCTCATGGATGTTTATGTCCTCCTACAGGGACAGAGTGAATACTCTGACTTTCCCCACACAGTCTTTTGGCAGGAATTGGTTCCAACAGAAATCTGTGTTGGAATCACTTCTTGCCACAGGATTATAAAGCAACTGGGAACTTGGCTTCAAGGGAATCAACAGCCCAAAGTTGGGGGACAAAAATAGGACATATTTAATGCCACAGCTATATTTGATGCATCTCTAAGTTCACGCCCAGACCATAAAGGTAACTGCAACTGTTGTTTGTGAGCATAAAGTTTCTCAGATTAAAATGTGTTCATAATAACAATGTGAATAAGGTGTGGACTTATCGTGTTTCAGACTCGCAGATCACTAACCAAATTTTCTGAATGTTCTTCTCTTTCCCGGAAAACTCATCATCAAGTTCTTACTTAAAATATTTGCTACAGCTACCTTCCTTTCAAAAATAATATGCCTTTTTTCGTTTCCATGCCCAATTTTGGGCATAGGAATAAGTATAACTGACAAACTACAAGCCAAACACAACGGCAAAGAATCAGTGGCAAAAGAATATGATAAAGTATTTTTGAAAGATAACAACATGTTAAGTAGTCACATCAAAGCCTGATTGAATACCAAGTGTCAAGTATTCAGACATTGATTAAAATAAACTTGCCTGACAATGTTTCTATGCAAAATTGAATATTTGTTTAGTGTTGTCTCAAATTATTTGATGAATATTTTACAGAAGTGACCAAATTAAATGAAATGGGGAAAATAATCTATAGTTGTAGGTTACATTGTAGATTACTTTCCCCATTTAAAAGCCTCTTTTTCCAAAGTAAAAGGGATATGAATTCACATCATGGATGTTGATGGTTACTTTAACGGAAAAGCAAACTTAACCATCAGCACTCTAAACTAAAACAGATGCTTCCATCTTGTTAATACTCTGACCTCCTGCTAGGGTAAAACCTAAAAATGAACACTGACGTTGTTAGTGCAGTTTCCTCTTAAGCTGTGCATGTTCATCTGGAGTCCATTAAGACTAATTATTACGAGCGTGTAGAAGGAAATGATACCTTCTTTTCGGGGCTCTCCACCAGCTGCCACTGGTTGCTCTTGATCTGCTCCAGCTCATCAAACTTGGCAGTGACGTCATCAATTGTAAGCTGCAAAAGGTCCCAGAATCCAGCCAGGTCCTGAGATGTGGGTCGAGGCATGGCACTGGGGTCCTAGGAGACAGATGCTTGTAAAAATGCAAATAAAATAAGTTTTTTCTACAACTAGCAGAATGGAGAATAACTCTCCATATCGTCAATGCAAAAATTTCAATCTCTGCACTTTTGTAGATATTCCTTGGGCTTCCAATCATTCAATTACAGTTTGATTTCCCAATTACAACCACTATGTGGCAGTATATTACCAGCGTTGATTGCTTGCTACATTTAGTAGCAGTACACTTGTGAGTGTATTTTAAACATGAACAAGAGAAAAACAAATGTACTACAATTGCTCTTAAATGTTCTGTATTGATTTGTATAGGATTTGAGACGTTTGAAAATTAAATATAGGCTTTCTCTGGGTCATGCAATTTTAGTGTCAAAATTGATCCTTTGGTAGCAATGAATGAGGTCATCAGATAGTCACTTAGTAGATGTGACCATGCAGCTGAATAGACTTTTGTTTTGTGCCACAATTAATACACAATTCACAGATTTTCAGCATTGTTGAGGTCAAGTGGATAACAAAAATCTGATGTTGGCCTAATTTGATTTTACTCATACCAATATGTGTTTAGGATGAATGTCCCCACTAAATCTAATTCAAAGGTACAGTAGTTGACCCTGGGTCAAAATGAAAGCATGAATGGTTTGTTATGTTTTCTCTGCAGTTTGTTTGAGAACATGTATATAAATATAACTGAAGAGAGATGTGTATATAGGACCCTTAATGATTAATTATGATTAATGTGGACCAGAGTAGTTTAATTATAAATTTTAACTTGCAGAATATGTAAGTTAAAAATCAGTATTTTAAGAATGCCTACGAGGAAGAATTCCAGGAGCTGTTGGCAGAGTTATGTCTCCCAACACCTCCCCAAGAGGTGACTGCGGCTGGTTCTGCCCCAGCTCCTCCACCTCGGCCGAGTCCCCCACATCTTCAGCCCCAGCCCTGCTCTACATCTGACGAGGATATGGACACGGATGTCTTGCTCCCACCACCGTCGAATCTCACGGAGTACGACGTTGTGGATGCGTGGACACCGTCTCCCTCTCCTACGGTCATCGCTGAAGAGGATGTTCTCTTTCTTTGCTGTGATGATGGACTGGACAACGGCCTTGACCTCTTTTGAGTAGGACTGTGCGTGTTCTGCTGAGCACTGTCCGATCTCAAGGAGGGGGTGTCAAGAACTCTGGTATGAAAATGTATGTAAATTTGAGATCAGTCCAGGCACATGCAGAACAACGGATCATAAAGTACCTAGAAGATTGTGGCAGCCCTGTATGTTGATTAAAAATGATTGCTTATTGTGTACTCTTTGTATGAGAATGTGTTCTCTGTATTCTATTAATGTTGTAACGAGAAAATAGAATCGAAGCATCTAATGTACTAATGTTTTATATGATTTTAATGATTGAAGTAATTATCGAAACAGCTAATGTACTAATGTTTTATATGATTTTAATGATTGAAGTAACTTGTATGATTAAAAGTTACATACAGAATAAGGAGAAGTAAGGTTGGGGTGTTGAGGCTGACACATGCTGTTATTGCAACTCGGAAAGTCCCAGAAAGTCCTAGGCTATGACACATACAGCTACAGCAACTCGGAAAGCCCCAAAAAAGCCCAAACACATAGTTTTGCAATGGGGTCATTGTGTCTCAAGCTGGAGTCTATTGCTCGGAAAGTCCCAAGATTCACAAGCACATTACCTCACAAGTGAGTCATAGTGCCCAAATTTGCAGATGGGCGGGTTGAACTATGAAGCAGCGCACAAACTGCTCTTTGTCTTTCTCTCTCTCCCGCCCTCGGTGTACTCCCCAGGGAGGGAGAAAAGTATAAAAACGTGAGACCGAGGTGATACGGTGTTCTTCGTCGCCGGCGCTGAGACTCTACACAAGTGTGGTAAGAAGACCAGCAGAGGACTACGCCCTGGAACCAAGAAAAGCGCCTCACAAGGAGGACAACGGAGCTCCTCACGCCGGACCAAAGGGCGAGATCCACCGACCCACTGCCTTGGTTCCTAATTAGATTTCCAAACTCTGCACTCTACCCAGCGATTTCAAAGAATTACATCTCAACGGACTTGGGGAACTGAACAAAAGTCACAGGATCGACTAAGGGCTGTTCGGCTGGATGAAGCAGACAGTTCATTTTTGTTTCGGTTCCAAAGAGGATTTATGATTTAAAGTCAAAGACTCTGACCAAGGACTACAAGGACTCCGGTTGCCAAGATCCGATACCATCGATGAGTATGAGTTGTGCCACACCCCAAAGCCTATTCGATAGATAGATGACAGTGTAGGAAGGTTGTTAGGTAAAGGTTGAATTGATCTAAACTATATTGATTTTCTTTGTATGGTAATCACAAGTAAATTCTGTATGCCTGTCATTTTCCATGCTAAAGCTTGCTTAATAAATACATATATCTTAAAAAATTCTGATTAGGTTGTGGACATTGAAATTAATTGAGTCACTTGAGTTAAAGTTCTTCTATTTATAGTAAAATCAGTATGCATGATTCTAGTAATGTGGTGGCTTCAGACTTTCCTTTGGTGAGAGTAAAATAATGACCCTGGGACTTATATCTTAGTCACTAAAAATTATCTAGCCGTTACCAAGTGCACGTTATTTACAGGAAGAGAACTACCGTTAACAGAAGTGGTTATTGGAATTATGCAGCTGTGAAGGCTACTCGGTTGATTGTTCCTTAACTGAAAAGGGTCATAACTTCTGGATAAGGAGGTAGTTAGTGCTAGATTTAATCTCTTCCGCCACCAGTTTAAACAGATTATCTCCTATAGACTTTGTTCAGGGTAAGACCCGGGTCTTAGAGATTTTCCGGACCTGTTAGACAGAGAACTGGTTCAGTAGTCAGCCCGAGGAGTTGTGAGGAGAGGGCGGGGCTGGCTATTGCGCAGTAACAAACATGCCGAATAATAATTCCACATGGAAATAAGGCAGCAAACTTCTCACTGTACGATCACATGCAAAAAAAACAAAAACAAAAGCTAAATGTTTTAGGAATTATTCACTAATGACCCAGTCAAACTTTTCATGACCTTTGAATTAAACTTTTGAATGTCATCACCAGTTTTGAAGTTCTGTATTTTGCACTGTATAAATCTGAAGTAACAGCGCACAAAGACAGACAGACAGACAGACAGACAGACAGACAGACAGACAGACAGACAGATAGATAGACAGACAGACAGACAGACAGACAGACAGACAGACAGTGATGGAGACACAAAAACAATGGGAGCTTAAACCAAGAAGTGTTTCATCAGCTCAAAAGTTAACAATATTCAGAGCTTTTTATAAACACTCAGTGCAGTTCTTCTACCATTCAAAGAGTGAAACAGACTCATCTGCTTCTCTTTGAAAGATATCTGAAAGCTCGGGGCAATCTAAGGCTTGTCACTACCAATGTAAGACCTAATTCATCATCCTATTATCTTTGAGGAGAGCCAAACAGTAGGGTTATTCAAAAGAAGGGAAAAAAAGCACAAAACAAGACAAGTTATTAAGACAACAGACTTCAACCACCTCCACAATGGTGCATTTCTTTTTTTTTCTTTTAGTTTTATCTTTTAAGGCTCTGATTAAGTCTGTTTCTCTCTCTTTCACTGTCTGTTTCTCCCTTATCTGCAGAAACATCCCACTCATTGAACTTCATATTCTGATATCAGCTGACTTGGGGGATAGTTAGCATCAGAAAAGGTATGAAGTATGAGCAGACGTGACATGAGGGCTAAACAGTGAGAAGGTGATGCACTCCATTATTCAAACCCTGAGTTCCCATTCAACCTTCTGCCTCTGTGCATTAATGGATTGCCTCAACACAGGTGCTGTTTCCTATTGGAATTCCACTTTCGTCAACTGTGGGTCAATAGCAGCAGAGTGACTGCTTCACCATCGATCTTTGCGGTCTATTTCTGGAAAGGTGCACAAATGCAACGTCAGGACAACTACCTGCCTAAAGTTTAGAGAGGGTGAGGCCAATCTACATGCAAATACTGCTAACAAAAAGCAAAGATTAGCCTTGCTTTTCCTGTAAACAAAATGGATATCACAAGGATAAAATGTATTTGAGAATTGCTCACCAGATTCTGTTGGCACAGCCAGTAAAACTGCTGAAACTTTTGAGACATTAGTAGCTGAGCACTTCCAACTGCACTCCGGATTTTTCCTAGGACTGGAAGACACACACAAAGTCTGGATTTATTACCGACAGCTTGGCAAAAGACAGAATGATGAGCAACTGGCTTTCACTTGGTCACAATAAGCAAATTAACTCAAAAAGTGTGTGTCACAACTCTTGTCAGCGTCACTGTTAATACTACACATATTTACGGTGGCTTCACTGATGTGACTCCATTGTGAACTATTGACATCACAGAGCAAAAACCCCGGCTGCCTTAGAGACACTCACTCTCCTCTGACAGGTCATGTTCCTCTGCTTCTCTTTCCATCTCTTTGCACCATTCCTCAAGCCTCTTTGTTTCATTGTGAAGGAGTTGCATGAACCAGCTGCCATCCCTCCGGAGGGGAGATACTCGGCCAGAGTCGGTGCTCTCCAGGCTGGGTTCCACCAACCAGGGTTCAGGCTGGGGGCTGGAACGCCCACTGGAAGGCCGGTAGTCCTCCCTGTAGCTAAAAAGACCCTGCGTGCGGACAGTTCGGATGGCTCCATACTGAGTTGGTGTGCTGGGCTCAGAGTGGCGTCCGAAGGCGCCACCGAACTGCAGGCCTTTGTCTTCCATGGAGGGAAAGCCTTCCAGCTCCAAGTCTGCTTGCACCGCCGTGGTCACACTGTTGGAACGCTTGAACCTCCCATGCCTAGGAATGATGAGAAGGAAATGAAGTATACCAACTTGAGACAGAAAAGGACAAGTATTATCATACTTTCACCTGCCACTCATACCTTTTCCTATCTTCCACCTGGATCCCTATGGAGTGAAACTGAGGAAGGCCTTTACTGTCAGCCTCAGAGTCTGTCACAGTCTCCACCTGGGAAATACACACACCAGTGTAAAAATGACCCTCATTTCCAATGTGAATACACACAAACATATTAAATAACAAGGATTTGCATTAGATAAGAAACTTGATATGCTATTGTATTGATATACAATTGTACACATATCATTTTGTTTACATGCTCAACTTTAACCTAATTATCATGTTTTTTGAAAGTGGTTCCACTCTCCGTCTTGTTATTGATCCAATTCTAGGTATGGATTACATACAGGTGGACTTTGAAGGCAAATACATCGCACTGCATTTTATTTAGGGTTATCCGAATAAAGGAGGCTGAATTCAGGTTTTTATTTGCAAAAAACATTTTAAAATAACGAGTCATTGTAACCCGCCTAATTTAGGTTCTACTTTTTTTCTTTTTTTTTTGTCAATTATAATCTCAGTAGGTCTGCAGTTATAACATGGCAAAGTACAAAAAAACATACTGCATATAAATTCTTCTGTATATTATGTTAAAAATTTACTTGAGTTAGCTTTTCTGCCAAAAATGGCAGACAACGTTGGTATATTTTGTGAGAAACTTCAGTTGTAAGTTCTACTTTTCAAGGTGACTAGAACAGAAATTGAGGCTGGTAGATATCTAGTTACCTGTATGCCAATAGAAGAACGTGGGGTTTTGAGGTATTCCTCAGCCTTTGATACCAGTACCGCCTTGTCACATGTCTGGACGGAGGTGTGACTTCCCACCAACGCATGCCTCTTGCCTGCCGCTGATTCCATGGCCAAGGTGACCGCCTTGGTGCTGTCCAGGCTGTCCGTGGAGCTGTAGATAGGGCGTCCAAGGCTATCCGTGGTCCACAGACCTCCTCGCGAATGCCTGCCTTCCGGGTAGGCATCCTGGGTGGACTCTGTACTGCTCTGGGCTGTCACAGAAATAAGAGGCTTGGTGGTGGCGCGCGGGGGCACAGGAGGTGGGGTCTTCTTGTAACTGGGAGGATATGAAACCGCTGGACAGCAAAAGCAGGATGAGAGAAGGGGGGCAAGGCAAAACAAGGGTAGAGGGCAAAAAAAAAAGTGATAATGAAAAATGTGGCCAAAGCTGACAAAGGCAAATGTTGCAGTTCACCGCCATCACACATGGTGTGATAGAGGGACCTCATTGCATGATGAGATATCAGACATTGATTTAGCAGGTAAAGCAGGGTGAGTGTCATTAAGGTGGAAAATAGCAGCTTTCATTGGGGAAGAACAATGAAGGATTATGGAAAAGAATTGATAATTCTGTGGAAATGAAATTTTGATGACAATCCACCTAGGCTAAACCTCAAAGTAGAGTTACAAAACTGGACTGAATAACTGTATACTGACTTCATATTGTATAAAACGCTGCTTTTACTTTGTAATAGCTTTATTTTTATGCTAAAAAGGGAAAGAACTTTTATTTTCCTAAAAAGAAAATTAAAAATCTTTCTTGTCTAATTCTAGTAAACTTTTTATTGTCTGTTGTGACGTCTTATCTCGATTATCTTTACCCCTTATTGAGGGGACCTTATTTCTGCAAATTATTGACTTGAAGCCTTTTTTTTTTTGTCTGTAAAAATTTCAGGTTTAAAGTTCCAGGTTATAAATTGGAACTAAACTGCATTCTTATCAGGGGCTACTGGAAACAAAATGCCTAAAGCCAAAGTTGAAAATTGAGTCTTTATTGTATGTGGAGACGATGTTGTTCGACTCGTTGAATTGGACTAATGGTGAATCAGGTCTCCAAATGTCTCAGTACATTATACGTTAAAAAGCAGGAAGTAGTCAAATTATTTACAAAGGTAAAGCTCCACGCTTCTTGTGTGCTGTCTGTTGAGAAAGCAGCCTGTGTTTAATTAGTTATAAAATAGATGGTTCTATTGTTAAGTAATTTCATTAAAAGCTGGGTAAATCTATTCACCTTTGAATGATGACTAATCAGTGACTCCTACTCAATATATAGCAATGTCGACCTTTCTTTGTAGTTTGAGATCCATCATTAAGCTCAAAATGTGCGATTTGAATTTTTCATTTTCAGCTTTTTTCTTGTTTTAATTTAAGTTCCCTCCATTAAATGGAGTGAAATACAATAAAATGAAACACAAAAAAACACAAACATTAATCACAGATTACAATGCAAATCTGTGGCAATCATGCTGACAAATACACATATTCCCTACAGTTTGTGATCTCCTGCTTTACTAATCTGCTTGTAATATATTTTATTTAGTAACACTCATCCTCAAGTTTACATAAAGGATGTTATCTAATAAACAGCAGAAGTGAACTCATTATCTAATACAGGTATGTAAGTGTTCTTTTCCTGCTGAAATACCCACAGTGTGAGCATAGCTATCTTTAAACACACATTCTGTGCACACACTGAAGACACTGTGGATTAAAGGAACTCTTTTAAACTAAATCCTATCTAAGATTTCTTCTATCCAGCACAAAGGGGCTAGAATTCTGTGAGACACAGCAGGTGGTTATAAAAATATAATGAGCGAAATGACTCAGAGTGTACAATAACTCCACACTTTCTATTATTACACGCTAGCGGTGACTGAATTACTTTTTAAATTGAAAACGTTACAAACTGTTCAGTGCCAGCATAGAACTCAATAACATACACGTCAGACTTTAGCAAGTAGCATGACAAGAATGATATCTATCTATCTATCTATCTATCTATCTATCTATCTATCTATCTATCTATCTATCTATCTATCTATCTATCTATCTATCTATCTATCTATCTATCTATCTATCTATCTATCTATCTATCTATCTATCTATCTATCTATCTATCTATCTATCTATCTATCTATCTATCTATCTATCTATCTATCTATCTATCTATCTATCTATCTATCTATCTATCTATCTATCTATCTATCTATCTATCTATCTATCTATCTATCTATCTATCTATCTATCTATCTATCTCTATCTATATATATACCTATATATATAGATATATATATATATTTTTTTTATATATCTATATCTATAAAATTGTATGCTTTAAAATCATTTTTGCTATTATTTGCTATTATATTTTAAATTTGAAAAAATGATTTGATAACCCAGACGTCTGAAAAATCTGAGTCATGCCTTTTATTAATTTGGCTCTGGTAGCAAACATTCTAATAATTCCTCTAAAAAGCTGAAAAATGTTATGTGAAGCTGAGAAGGAAATGGAGAGGTCATAAATTTGAGACAATGATTAAAATAAAAAAAAAGGGCACATAAAGCTATCAAAACAGCAGATGGTGCATTGTGAGGATATTAAAGGGGACTGCATAAGGTGAAAATTTGGTTTAAGAAATGAAAGTCAAACCTGAGACAAAC
Source organism: Gambusia affinis (assembly GCF_019740435.1). NCBI lineage: Eukaryota > Metazoa > Chordata > Actinopteri > Cyprinodontiformes > Poeciliidae > Gambusia > Gambusia affinis. The sequence goes on from NC_057889.1 coordinate 6,430,062, forward strand.
AGACTGAAGTTATGTTATGAAAGACAAGTGCTACCGCACTCCGTACCAGTAGGTGGCGGTAATGCATCCCTAACATTTCTTGGCAACCGCCAATAAAAAAAATCAAACCTGGTGTGTTGCGAGGAAAAAGAGAAAAAAAAAACAGCTAAGGTAAGAGATACTCATATGAAAGGTGAGAGTAAAAGCATATGTTTCCTAAAGCAATGATAAATGTATTAAAACCCAGCATTAAATTTATGTTACTTTACAAAGACTACCTTTATATCCTTTATAGAATCAATCAAGTGTGACATTGTCGTTTCCCCTGGTGGTTCAAATGATATTGATGAATTGAGTTTCTGCTCTACTGGAAAGCAGGAATGTTGTTAAGATAGGTTAATCTGACTTTTAAAAGCACTACATCTCTTTCTCTGTCAGAGTTGTGTGTCCAGATCTACTAAGCAACAAAGGAATAGCAGATTTTCATATTTTCACAGTAAGACCTGTACTCCCCTGATATACAAGTACCATAATACAAGTACCACGTAAAATAATTTTATATTGCCATGTCATTCCCCAAAGGTTTAACCTTGCTCTTTAGAATATATGATATAAATGCATTTATTTCTTGTTGCTTTTGCAAGATTGACCAGTTTAGGGTGGAAACACAGACATCCTTCTGCTTTGCAACACTCTCCAGAGTGCAGGACAAACAAATCCGATCCATGGAGGCTTGTCTACTATTTCGCTTGTTGTGGACATGTGCAAAGTTGCTTCTGATCTATCAGTCACCATGATGTTATCACTGACCACTGTGATTTTTACATTTGTACAGAGAGCTTTGCATGTTGCTCAGCTCGGCTTTGTGCAGAGCTGAGTAGTCATCTAGTCATGTTGCTTACTAGATGACTACTATTCCCATTCATCCACCACCACCCCAACAAGGTGCAAGTTTTAGTGTGTTCTCAAGGGTAAAAAGTGGAATTAGAATCTGTCTAAAGTTGTGAGTCTTTCTACATTAGAGCACTGCCCTGAATATAAAACACAAACTGTTTGACATTGATTGACCTTTTAAAGTTAAGTCAAAAAAAGAGTCAGCAACTATTTAATGGCAAGAACTGGAACATGTAATCTAGTGTATTAGAAAATTTTATATTTAGCCTTATTTCATCTTTGATGGAACTGATGGTACTTTTAACCATTTATTTTCTGATTATATCTGCTGTGTTTTTGTATTTCTGCCAGATGTGTTTTTCCATTAAAGAAGTTTCCCGATAATGTTTAGATGTTTCCACAGCTGTGATTGCAAAAGAGACCTGAAGACATCTTGGGTAAAATGCTTGACCTGGAAATTGTCTTAAAGGACTGACATGTGTGAGATGCAGTTGTACCCTTGTTTGACCCTGCCCCCATGAGTAACTGACAAAGAAGAATTAGAAGTTTCTCCTGCTCGCTTTCCTGCCATAAAATCGTGAGGGATAGTTCATGAGGTGGGGGTAAGGGTTGTCTTGTGGTCCATCTGGCAATAGAGATAAGATCAGACTTTGGGTGGGTCTTTGCCTTGCTGTGACTATATAACCATGATCACATGTGTGTCGTTCAGGGCTCTGCTCCTGACTGCGTTCAGTGAGAAGGGTCTTCAAACTCTTTTACCTTTGAATAAAGAAACTTAAAGACAAAGATTAATCTTTTTCTTATTATTGAAACAGATTCTCATTCCTTGATAAAAAAAAATTCTACAACACTAGTTTCTGCCTAAAGCTGCTGGAGAAAAGAAGAAAATTTAATGTCAGTACAAACATAGATGCCTGAAGTAGCACTAGTAAGGGGAGATTTTGTGAGATGGATGGTTCTTCATCTTTTGCCTGTCAAACAGCTGAACTCTTGAATTCTGTCCCTGAAGTTGAGAAACATCCATCACGAGATTTATAGTCTCAGTTGACCTGCTTGTTAAATTTACACAGACCAGGAAAGTTTATTGTCCTTCATTTATCCAGTTGATGCTGCCTTTGTTAAATCGAACTGTTTGGCTTTGCATAATTGCACAAGAGCAGATCAGCAAATACATCCCTCCATAGAGAGAGAAAGCAGGACTAAACAAAACTAAATTAAATCCTGCAAATTGTGTTGCTGTTCAGCTTACAAACAGCCATGCCTTTGAGAATTTACAGTTTTGTTATTTTCTATAACCCCAACAGGTCAACACGACAGCTCAATTTGAAATTAAAACGGAGACATCAATTATTATTATTATTTTTTAACCATGTCAATGTTACAGGGCATTACTCTGCAAGGTGCTACACATGCAGAGTCTTTGTCCATGTGGGTTTGATGCAGACATATGATGGAATCAGGTTGTCCAAAAAACTCATTTTCTTATCTTGTCAAACCAAATCTTCAAAACTATGTTCAACATTTTGAACCTTTGGAAAATTTCTACTTGTGATCTAAAATTGAATGATCTAGAATTTATTTATATATATATGGGATACTTATGTCATGGAGTATCCCAGTAGACCCAGTATTTATTGGCAGTTCCTTACCCATCTAGGTGTTGTAAAGGATTTTATCATTACTGTGGGAAAGACCATGTGATCATCTATTTCTGATTCTATTAGAATTTAATAAGATAAACTTGTATTTCCTTATACTAAAAGGAATATAAATGAGGATCTCATAGATTCCTGTTTATCTTGCATTGCTCTTTTCCTTTTAGTCAGTTACACTTGTGCTTAATATTATTTTCATCTAATGTTATGAATTTACATATTAAACTGTTTAAGTGATGATAAAAGCATCACAATATATGTCCCTCTAACAGATTTTTACCCTCTATTAAAACCTGGTAAAAACATTTATTCTATGTTTTTCAAATCAATGTTGTCTAGCTGTGAAGTGGTGAATAGTCACTGTTCAAACACCATGTGGCAGGTTTACGTCTGAAATATTAAGTAAAGTTTACAATGATGTGTCTCCCCATTTCTGTTTTGAACTCCTACAGACGTGTCTTTAACTACGACTGGAAAAACAGGGGCGGTATAACACTGCTACCTGGAGGTGGCTGAGCACGGTCCACACTGCATGAAGTAGGGAGACGAAACTGAATCCCTGTAAGGAGGAAGTGACATCAGTTAGAAAGAAAACATGCAGGTAAAAGTACACTCTTAACTGGGTTCATTCAAATGAATATTGTATGTAAACAGGAAATATAGAAACACCACTTCAACTTTCCTTGAATAAGTAATTCATCAATGAGCTACTAAGGAGATAAGCAAACACAGAGTTCTTAAAGCACAATTGTGTATCTTTGAAAAAAGTTTTTTTTTTTTTTTTTTTTTTTACGTTACATGTACTCTCATTGTAAAAAATAAAGCACACCCTCTTTCAAGTAGATCTAGTTGCTACAAGGGTTTAGAATTTCTTAAATCTAACATCATCTTTCCAAAACCACAAAGCCCAACCCTCTACCTCTTACACACACACAAAATGAACCTTAAAACAAATAAAATCCTTGGATTCTAAGAGGGTGTAGTTTTGTTAATAAATTAGTTGGTGTGGGATTAACTGGAGCCTAAAATATACTAGGCTGATGATAAGTCATTTTAGTGCCTATGAGTCTTTCTTGAAACTAAAATGAGATCTAAGTGCACAAAAAATACATGTAACTGTTTTTATTCGTGTTAAGACAGATAATCTTTCCATTGCCACACCAGATTATATAAGTATCTCAAAAGTTAGGTGATGTTAACACTATGCTTTGATGTTTTCATCACATAGCTCTTAAAATAAGAAGACACATTTTCTAAATAGTGTTTTGTTTCCTGAAATTACAAACTGTTCATAATTCTATTTCTATAAAAGCCATCTGCAGCTCCACTAGTCAGGAGACAAAAACAATTATTAAGGTGATTATTTCAGTTTTGTTACAAGAGTTGATGAATATTTAGAAAGATGCATGATATCAGGAAATTGCTTTGAAATGGTTTTGCTGAAAATTCCAATAATATTTATTTTATCCCCAAAACACTTCCTTCCTTACAATCACTAAATATCCTTACCACTCTTCTTTGAGCTTTGGCATTCCAGCTAAAGAAATGCATCGGACAGAAGTTAGTCCAGTGAAATGTCTGATATAATATTAATGCACTTCTGAGCATTTAAGACTCTAATCATCTTGATTCTTATAAAAACAAGATGCTCATCATCTTTTTAATAAATAGGATCCAGCCTGGAAGTAGAATCATTTTTCACTATTTATGAACTATTTGTTTTGTCATTCTTAGTAAAGTATTTTTTATGTTTATTCAAACAATAGAAATTGTAAGAAATGTCATTTTCTTTAGGGGAAAATCTCTCTCTGTTGATTTGATTTATGACACTATTGAGACTAGTCGGTTTCTGAACATTCAGGTCATTAAGACTAACTGATAAATCCTACAATAATAATTATTTTTTACCACGAGTGTACATTGTGTAACAGTCTTAAGCAATTCTTCTGCATGTAAACTGTTATTCAATAATATCTGTGTTTTCTTCTCCAAATGCATTTTCTTTTATTAGCCCTGAAGCAACTTGTAACCTTGATGAGCAATGTCCACAAGCAACATTCCTTATAAAGTGTCTTAAAAAAGTTGCTGTGCTTGAAACACATCTTTGGTTGTCATAGCTTTGTACAACTTCCTTTTGTAGGCAGTTTTATTTACCCATTTGAATACATTAAATGTGTCTGTATAATAGTAAACCAATTCTCAATAGACTTTAATACAGTTGGCAAACAGTTTTGGAATAATAGCAGTTGCTAGGAATGTAACTCATCTACATTGCTTTAAATCTACAAAATAAGCATCATGACTCTTAATAGTTTATACTTTGAACTGAAACACACAACATTAAAGAACATTCATTTAAATATGTAAACATTTTGCTCTCCATATCTACGTTAGACATGCATACAAGACAGACAGGAAATTATCAACATGAACGTTGAATGTTCAGATGAGTATAAATATCATCTGAAATGATTCTCAATTTTTAAAGTAGACAAGTACTTTTAAATGTGTTTTACAAGCTAACCATTAAGCCATTCAGATAGAGATTGTGTCTCTTGTTAGAAGGAACAATCCTTCAGTCATTTTTGGACTGCACTGTAAAAGTAATGCCCAGAAAAGACTTGAAAGATCATCAGGTCCTGAAAAAGCAAAGCAAAGTGTTGTAGGAATAAACTGGAGTAGCTTTCATGTTACACATTAGCAGAATTAGCAAAATGAGAATAAGACAACAAAGAACAACAAGAAAGTCAGACAGAATGTGGTGAGAGACCCAGACAAAGAACATAGTTCTGAACTGGAAAGTAAGAGAGTCTGTCTCTGTTCTCTATTTTCACTTTTCGAAAACAATTTAAGAACTATGCATGCTGCAATAAAGCATTTGGACATTTTTAAAGATTCATTTGCACATTTTGCTAAATTTAGCAGTGATTGGATTAAATAATTTTACTTGTGATATACTTACAATGTACACATTGTACTGTACATAATTCAACTAGCATAAGCCAAACTTTGATGACTCAAAGTGTTTTTGTTTTTTTTTGTGCAAAATCTGGTTGAGATTTCCAATTAATTATTTAGGTATATATGAAAAGATCTAATAAAAGGAACATGCATCAACTCCATGGAAACCTCATGCTAATTTTGTCACAGAGAATGTGACAGACCATTACTCTCCTTCATTTGCAGCAAGTATTCTCAAACCTGCTCCTTTGATTTCATGACTAAAAATTTCAAAAACAAATTGACAGAAATTGCTCAGATTGTGTCTCCACTTCGTCCAACTCCCTCCATTTGCGCTTCAGGACGTTCTTGCCAAAGTTGTGGGCTCAGACTGGCAAAGAGGTGCTGTCCAGGCTGCTCAAGTAGGGGTGTATTGTGAATGAATAATGTGCAGCGATGTTTCTTACATGAGCATGGGGGCTGAAAATGTAAAGAGTGAAGGATGACATGTATGTAGATGCAATAATATGCATTTCTGTAAAAACTCTAGGTTATAGCCTATTATTTTCAAATTATTACAATATATGGACAACATCATATTGTCATATTACAGGGAGATTATTATTTTCATCAACATGAAAAGTAAAGTATCATCTTTACTTTAGCAGAAAAAAAATTACAAGTGGCAATAAGACATGTTATGGCCAAATGTGATGCGTAATTACACCTTTTCATTTGTGACGAGCATTTTTTGTTAGACTGGAAACTGAACTTCTTAGTGGTTTTCTTCAAAAATACCACCCGTCCGCACATGCCGGGTTAGTAAAATACTTAACTAGTTGTTGTCCTGTCAACTTATTCTCTCTCCATTGGGGAAATGGTCATGTCTTTTCTAGCTTTGAAATATGTTCCTTTGTGTGCATTCTTCAGTTACATGTTAATTTCGAATTAACATTTTATTTAAAAGGGAGTTTAAGAAAACACCATCTGTTTTTGCAATGTTTACCAAACGCAGCCCCTATGACTGTTGTTGGAGTGATGAATGAATAAATGGGAAAATGGATGAATGAATGAAAGATTAAGACAAATAGGACCTCATTCCAGATGATGATACTGGACTTACAATTTCTTGAACAATTGTTTTGAGAAGGCCTTTACTTCTTACTAATTAAACAATTGTAAAATATAGCCACATACATATATACATACAGTGGTGATGCCCCCATGGTGCAAAGTGACTCGACCTTTTCCCTAAGATCCTCGCAACAAACCAAGACAAATCAATGACCAGATAGCAACACCATTTGTGCATGTTAAATTGCAAATCACAATAATAGCAGTATTGTTTGAAAGAGACTTCTACCAAATAATTTCAATTTCAAAACCACAATTTGAATTTGGAACAAGAAGGTTTGATACTATTGGTGGCAAAATCAAAAAGTCTTGATTGAATGCTTTATAGGAAAGTTTTGAGAGAAAACAATTTTTGGATCAATAAGCAATTCATTTTTAGAATTTGTGAGGTCAGACGTGTCTTTAATAAACCATTTCCTTCACAATCATTAAAACTTGATATGTTGGTTATAAAGATAGATCTTTATATGTATATCAGACAAGCAATAACTCTAATAAATAAATGGAAATGCAATCCTAAAACTTATAATAACTTTTTGCTGTAAAATGCTTGCAAACCTCATATTTTCCAATATGATTCTAACCTTGTTGTTCGTTGACCTTAATCTGGCAGGTTTCAGCTTAATCAGAGCTAACCACCGACTGGACCGTTTAAAACTTAAAATATCTAATGTTTTTATTTCTTATCAAGGAATACAAAATACTTATCGGATCACACTAACAAAAATCCTCTTCAGAGTGGACGTAATTACTGAGAGAAGAACATTCTAAGGTCAATATTTTCAGCATCACTAAGGCTGGGAGCAAGACTGTACTAAGAGAAAGGCATGAATGCTTAACAGCAAAAAAGGTTTTGGTAACTTTTAACCTCCATCTGTTATCGGACACGCTTTGATCTGGAAATGTATGCAACCTACAAACTTGGCCTAAAGATAAAAAGAACTGGACTATTCTAGGGTAGACTAAGGATCTAGATCATTTTGGAATAAAGACTATTGTTTTAGTAATCCTACCCTCAATCACTGTTCTCTGTTAATACACAATTGTAAACACTTTTGTCTTTGTACCAAATACAAATGATTACACAACAAAATAATGATTTGCTAATCAATGGAAAGAATAATCTTAATTGTCCAATCCAAGCTTAGCAAAACCTAAGACCAAAAATAAACACAACTTTTAATGAATCTACCCCGTCATCCTCTCTAACATTAAACTAACATCAATTTTGCTATTATACATGTCGGAAAGTGACTAAAAACAGTAATAAATTATTACTTTAACGAATGACATCATTCATGGCAGCCATTGATTTGTTGTGGTTTGTAGAATAATGTTGTTGATTATAATCTACCTTACCTGACAAAGTTTTAAGATAGGAAAAGGTAAATACTGCTTGCTGATTTTGTTTTCCTCTGTTTACCCAAAGAAAATATATAAAATGGCTAAAGCAAGAAAGTGAATCACTTATATTGATGAATTGAACCAAACAGTAACATTAAAACAATATTAAATCATAATTAAAAAAACAAACTAAATAAATTAATTTATGAGCACTACACTGTGTACCATGGATCTCTTTACTATGATATGCTTCACCTTAAATAAATTTGAAATGGAACATTATATATATTTTTTTTCTAATTTCTTTAAATATATGCAAAGGTTGCCAGTGAGCTAACACAAGGATAGAAACTACTACTCCTTTGCTACTGTTCTTGATTGTACTTATCATATAGAATCTTTAAAATTCCATTGGATTCAATGTAGAAACAGATGAACACATTTAAATGATTTAATATATATGATGACAGCTTCAACTTATGATACATCTTGTTTTAACCAAAGTGAAAATGTTGATGAGAGACAAAATGTGTGAAAAGCTGAAGTAACAACATGGAGAAAAGAAGATTTAAAAAAAGCAGTTCCCTACCAGACCTACCGTACTCCCTACGCCCCCCAGCTAAACTACGGGCGCCTAAAGTAGGGGAAAAACAAAAAGAAAAACAAATAAACCAACAAAAACAAAAAAGATGGAAGCTCAGCTGAAAAGAAAGGCATATTGAAGTAAAATACACTCTGCCTCATCTATGTAGTGTAGCTGTAGCGTGTTCAGACGTGTAGATATTGGACACATGCTGTAAGTGAGATTTATCTTCCAATGCGTAGTAAAGCTATGACCCCCATTTTGAGTAGCACAAACTTAAGCATGATAAACATTTTAATCCATTGTCTTCAATCATTTTTCGAAAACACATAAAGTAAAAAAAAAAAAAGACAAGAAACACCACAGTAGGCTGTTAAAGAAAAATGTTTCTTTTCTTTAGTTTAACAAAATAGACAAAGGCTAACAAAAATGCAAGCTAAACAAATGTTTTACAAAAAGAAAATGTCAGAAGTTTTCCTGTAAACTGCAGTATGAATAGAAAATAACACTTTATCCAAGACACTTGCATTAAATAAGGGAGAAAAACACAAAATGGGAAAGAAGGTTTATATTCAAGCAGTTTTACAAGGTCAGATTCCATCCAGAAACCTTTGTCCTACCTGGACTTCACAGATTTGGCACAGTTGTTGCATTAAATCTCTGGTTTACAAGTAAAAGGAAACAAAACGTAATGAGATGAGAGGGTGCGGTAACATATTAGCTACTGTAAGCAATTCAGAAACTGTCACAAATACTTACTGTAGATATTTCATTACACAAAATAAAGTTGCTTGTTTAAAAATAATGGTGACTATCCTGGTTTTTTTTCTTCAGATTTGTTAAATATTTAATTCTGTGAATATAGCTATATTTATATATCATTTTAAAATAATGTTTAGATCTGTTTATTCTGCTACATTTCCACTTTTTTCAAGGAAAGAATAACATCTTTGGGCTATGTGATAAAATAATAATAACAAACTGGAATAATCTACGTGGGGAAGTTACCTAGAATCTATTGGTTACTAGTTAGCTTTTTTTGTAAATTGAGAAAATTTACAAAAATTTTAGTATATAATACTAACAATTATGTACTAACAGGTCTTTTGGGGTGATTATATGCACACCTGTGTGTACATTCTGAGTGATGTAGCGATGGTTATTTTCTACATAATGGCACAAATCATGCAAATGCTACTACATGGCAGTAATCTCACCAACAACCTCTAACTATCTGAGAAAAGCATGTATGCTGCCAGTAAACTCAAAAATTAAAAGCTAAATCAAAGCATATGTATAATTTTCCAGGTTCCATTCAATTTCAGCCAGTCACGCTTTGTGTTATTTATTAATGGTACAACCGGCAAATACTTTGATGGTATACATATAGAAATAAAGGACTTGCATAGCATGAATAAATGTAAATTGAAGACATCATGACTTGCCAGTCTACAGCACCTTTAAATCTGTTTACACGATTAAAACTATAGGAAGAGAATTGAATCAGAAAATCAAGCATAAAAAAAAAATAAAATCTAAATAGTGGATTTTTTTTTATATTCATTGGATTACTAAAGGATGTTTGTCACAGTCAGGAGCCTTCTCCTCTGATTTATTAGCAAAAATCCAGCATTTGGCCTCAGTAATGATGTTTCAAGTGGAGTAGTAAGTGAAAATATTTATGAAATTTCTTCTCTGTATTGCAAGTGGCTATGTTTAACAATAATCTCCATTGCATCCAGCTCTTCCAAGCTCCATGGTTTGGTGTTGTTAAATCAATAAGTAAAACATGTCATTGAGAAATTTCCATTGTAAAAAGTACATATTGGATTTTAATCAATTTTACTGAAAGAGCAAGGAAAATATGTATTGAACACATCAATGTTTTTCCTAGTTAAAATTGGTCTCACGGGGTTATTGAGGTGATCTTCATAAAAGATGCCGATGGCTACTAAAAATAGCAATTCACACATACAAAGATATTAAAATGAATAGGTCTATTAATTACGTGTCGTAAAATGGAATGACTCTGGGAATAAGCATTTCACACCTGAAGTAAATTTGATGCTAAAAGATATTCAAAACCATAAAAAAAAATATTTAATCTGTCATATAATGTCAGTGTGTATATAAAGACCTAATTTATGGCCTATAAAAGGATTTTTATTACCAATCTCTCAAAAGCCTTTTATGATTGATAAAAGCAAGGTGCTCTTCAATACTTTTGCACCTTCTTGCTAAACATACTGATGAAATTGTTTACATTTATATTTCTACAGATCTGAGCATTCCAGTGACCCGTGTCGTACCAAACACCAGTCAGAATCAGGAATTTCTTCCAATATTTATGACAGAGGAATCAAAATAATTAGAATATCTGTTCAAGAGTCACTGACCATTGTGAAAAAGACTAGCCACATTGGCCTCTGTGGATGGTTCACTGCACAAGACTCCCCTGCTGAAGATAAAACATGTGGAAACGACAATATTTGATGCAGAACATTTGAGAGGCCAATTGGATACTGGGAGAGTACAATCTGGTTAGATAACATAAAAAATTAACCTTTTGGATGTCTTTGCACATACCATGTTTGAAGAGGAAATGACATTGACACACTTCATGTTCATAGCAATTTTAGAAATTGAGAAAAATGTTCACATGTTCAAGACATAAATTTCCCTGCTTTTTAAGACAAAACAACTGCAAGAACCCCGGGGTCTTTTCTGCATTTTCTTGTATGGCCTTAAATTCAAATTTAAATGGGTACAACTTTTTATTAATGTAATTCAAAATATTATATGTTTGATAAATTTTGTCTGTTAGTGTAGAAAGAGAGCAATTTTCTTTTTATGAACTTAGGCGATAATGCCTTTCTTTTTGTGCCTTTTTGATGCTGCAAATCTATTTCAGATTTAAGTGCTGCCAAATGTTGGCTTGTTGGTCTCAGATCTGTTCATGTCTGTGTGAGCTTTGGTACGCCATGTTGGTAAAGTGATACAGGATGTGAAATGGCTGTGGCAGTTGTGAGACAAAATAATGATTAAGACCTCCTATCCATTAAGACAGGAGCCCACCTTAGCCGTCACTAGTGAGGCGGTGTTGGAACATTCAGCGGTATTACACTGCACCTCTGGGGTCTTTTCTAAGAGGTAGAGGCCTTTGTCGGCTCTGATTGTCTACTTGTAGGGATAGTGTTTAATTATTACAATTCAGAAGTTATAAACTGCCCGAGTCGAGATTATGGAAAAAGTTGTACCATTGCTGATTATGATCAAATTAACTCAAATTAAAAGCAACATTAAAAGAACTGATGAAAGTCTGTGTTTGTGTCATAGTGTCTTTTAAAATATAAACTTTAACTGATTAGACACTGTATCAAACATGTGAGGGCCTCCAGTGAATACTACATACAAAATAGGAGAAATTACAAATTTCATCATATGTGCCAAAAGAAAAAGAAAAAACAGTTAAGTTGGTGATAGTAAAACAAATAGCTGGGGAAGAGTAAGAAGTAAAAATGTTTTTGTTAAGAACCACATTTACCTCAACAATTTCTCGCAGTTCTATCAGAACACAGTATTTTTTGTAACTACAAACAGTACAAGTTTTGAATATAAGTTTGTCTATATACAAAATGATACATGTATATATTGTACATTTACAGAGATGTAACATAAATCTAGTTTGTGCTGGAATGGACTGAACTTAATATTTTCATCCTTCGTGATCAGCATGAATCGCTCTCCTGTTTCACCTTCCTGATGAAGTTGGGTCTTATGGTCACTCAGATTGAATCATTGTAAACAATTCTGTTTGAGGATGAAGTTTTGCAGAGCCTTGAGATGAAGCATTCAGCACAGTGTTCTGGAAATGTTTACAAACTTGATAGGGTGTTATATTCCTGTCATTAGATCATGGTATCTTCTATTTAAATAATGTGGCTGTGTAGTTTATTTAACCAACTTGTTGTAAATTTTTTCAGGAATGCCCATTTCCGCTGCAACTTGCTACAAATGGATGAAGGCAATGGTAAAGGAATGCTTTGATTGAAATAACTAGAATGTCAGTAGTATATCAATATATTCTTAAATAATGTATTAATTAATGCATTCATTACAAAACTATGTTTTATAAAGTTATAAACGTATTCACAGTATTTTTTCAGTATATGTAGGTGCTTAAGATGTTTCTACATAATGAGAAACTGGAATGAACATGATCTATTCAGATTAATGTGCAGAAACATGCCACTATTTGCCTCCCTGTATAGTAGGTGTTTTTGGACCAACCAGTTCTGAAGGCTCACTGACAGGTTTGGAAGCTGAATATGCTCTTAGTGTTATTTTTAGACTCTGAGCTCCAGGTATTAATGATGATTTAAGTTAATTACATACCAGAAAGCTGTAAATAGGCTAAAATCCTCATCACCATATGTTTTCAACACATATTGCGTCTCCTATGCATTTTGTGCATGATTGAAGGAGAGGGAAGAATGACTGTGCAGAACCAGGATTGGAATGAGGTTAACTTTGTCACTGATCAAACAGTAAAAAGTTTGCAGCTTTGACTATTGGTTATGCCCGGTTTGTGTAGTATTTACATGTCCTTCCTTTGTATGTGAAGGTCACTGATTTTCTCTCTCATACATGAGATTATGAAAATTCCTCTTAATGACTGAATGAATTGCAATCGGAAGGTGAGCCCCTGGAGGAATCTCACTTCAGCAGTTTGTATGAGCATCTTGTTCCTTTGGACGTGATCCATTACACAAGATTACAAGTAAAGGCTTATTGATGGACAGGTAAACTGGGAGGTTCCATTTAAGTTTCTGTATTTTTTATTTAAAATTTTTGATTGTCCAGGGGATGTTTTGGGTGTCTACGCCAATTTTTATATGATTTTCTGTCACATATCTTGGTATTTTAACTTACTTTCCTTACTATCGTAGGTAATACAATTCTAATAGGAACTTCTATAAAACAAGGAGAAATATCTCCTGAAAGGTACCTACACCAAGAAAAGGTTTCTGTGGTCCAAAAACACCTTTTTATTGATTTATAAATTAGAATGAATCCCATTTCTCTTTTTACTTCAGCTAAGTCGTGCCCCTACATTTGTTAAACATTGACACCAGTGGTAAGGTTATTCCAATTGTACTGCTTGATAGATGTTAAGGGTGAAAAAGTTTGGCTTTCTAGGCCTGATAAACGAGCCTAGAAGGTATTCTTTTTTTAAATCACTTTTTAAAACACTTTTGACTAACTGAATTGACGTTAATTTCATAAAAAATGTAGACACTGTTAAGGCCTTAAAATGGGATTCAGTCTAAATATTCCTTACATTTTCTATTATGCGAACAGTATTTCTCTCTATAAGGTATGTAAGGACAGTGAAGGATAGCTAATGATGCACTTTTTGGCACTTGAGGATCTGAAATATCAGCCACATTCTCTCTCGCATTCATATCTTACCTGACTCTGGTGTAAAACAAAATCACCCTCTTTTATTCCATGGCTTAGCAAGACACTTGTTAAAAAAAATACTTGGAAACTTATTGTAAGCAGTTCAAGAGATGACAGACTGTGTCTGCATAGAGTAAAGGGACATATAACAACAGCTTTTCTTTACATATCTGGCTCTTAGCTTGGATCTTTTTAAATCCTTTTACAGTATGCAGAAAATGCAGATGATTAGAATGACATAGACAAATATGACATGGGCCCACTGGTGTACTTTCTGCTCCACAGTTCTAGACTGGCACTTCTGTGACCACCTGTGTGGCCACTTGTGTCTGACTGCTTATGAGCCTTTTGCTTCTTGTTAATCTCCCATGGGAAGTCCTCTATTGGTAGTGGACTGGCAGGACTGCCGGACCCCTCCGGTGTGCTCTCAGGAGTTCCTTCGATGATTTCAATTCGAGGTGGGTCCATAAAGTCCATAATGCTGAAAGGTGCTGGCTCCGGTTGACACATCACTGACTTGTCCTCTGTATGATGTCTAACTGACCAGCTTGAGCCTGCTTGAATTCCTATGGACACTCTGTCGTCTGTCTGTGTGGTGTTGTCATTGCAGGGCTCCCGGCATAAAGTCCACATATTGTAGCACTGAGTGAAGTTGAAGAAGTTGCTGTTGAAAGTTTTTAACTCTCCACAGACATCTCTACGCAGCTCCGCTAGCTCGTAGCGCATTGCAGAGATTTCGTCCTTCCATTGCAAGTTGAAGGCAGCAACCATGTTGGCGGACTCCTTGAAAGCCTGGAGCGCTTGGGGTACTGGTGGCTCAGTGGTGGCAATGGGTGAAGCAGCAGGGACCCTATATGAAGGTGGCGTTGCTGGGGGGACGGAGATGGCTGTTACAGTTGAGCTAGTGCTATGCTGGCTTCGAGCAGCGGCAGTCTCTCTCTCTAGCCGCTCCAGCTCTGCATAGGCAGAGGAGCTAGCACCGTCATCATCCTCTATCATGTCATCATTTAGCAAGGATGTGGCATCCACAAGATCATATCCCTCTGCAAGAAAGATGCGAGTATGCAAATATAAGGACATTCATGGTGAAAGGAACAACTGGAACATGATTGGATAAGGATTTAAAACTAGATTGGTCACATATCTATGGAAAACTTGCAGTATGTGAGAAAAAAGGAAATTAAAATGCAACAGATTTTGATATATACACTTTCAAGTGTTTGCACAAAGGAGGAACGCCCGACAAATCACGTCTGCTACATTAGAACTGTGAAAAACCTCAATATTTGTAATGCGAGTGGAATGCAAAGCAATGTTTCATCGTTTGCTTTTTAAAAATCAGTACTGACATGAATTGTCGACTCAGTAAATATTATACATACTAGAAGAGACAATAAAAATAATAAAAATGTCTTTGTCACTTTGCTATAATTATTTCCAAAAAACTCACATACTGTAGGTTTTCACAATGTTTTTACACTGCCTTCTCAGTCCTCACAAGGCTTCTTTCCATCTTTTCACTGCACAGCACAACAAAAAGTAAAATACATTAGTCATTATCAATCAGAAATCCTTTCTTTGAGGACCCCTTTATATGAGCATGCCAAATATGTCCCAGCACTGTGTGCCATTTTGTGCAAAAGAAAAGATGTAAAGGGAGTAGAGGAATCACAACCCACAGGGTTAAGAAGCAAATATGAACCCTATTGAACATATCAGGTCCAAAGTGGCTGATAAGACCGTGCGGAGTTGTATAAAACCCAGCAAAAGGGAGAGGTACACTCTCTGCCTCCAAGGCCCCAACAGAGCGAGGCTGCAATCCCACAGTCAAAAACAGCTGACAAACTCAGTTCCAAAAGTTAGACTTTGCCAAAAATGGCCTTCAATTTTTATGGCAAGGAAGAAATAAAATGTACACATGTACAGCAGGCAGATTCTGCCCTGACAAATGGTTGGAGACAGTGGCAAAGCAATGACATTCACTGCTATTTTATGATTTTGACATGAAAACATTCTGAAAGCTCTTTGAAATTACATTTCTGATGTGCTTACACTTAGAATATGGTCTAAAAACATTTAAATAGAGACATGATCAACAACTCACAAAAGCCAGCATCACATTCATCACTTTAAAATTTAATATTCAGTGGTACAAATGTTAAAGACGAAACGATGTCTGAGATTTTATGAGTTGTTTGGAACTGTGTTTGCTACTTAAGATAACTTAAACTTCATGGTTCTATAATTTCTACTGAGAAGGCAGTGCAAAAACACACATATACATAGATATGTATGCAGGTCAACATTAAAATACCTGAAACAATCATCCCTGATGCCTCCAGTTGTTCTTTTCCCCTGGTTATCCTTCAACATCTGGATGGTCAAATGCAGAGGGGTTTGTAGCTCGTCTGCCTTACGGAGCATCATGGGATTCCTTTTCCCATTCAATGGCCCTCTAACCTCTGGGTTCAAACTAGTTCTGAATACTACCATTATAAAAAAAAACCATAACCTGATATTGTTTTTAAATAGCCTTATTTGGTGATTGCATTTTATTTCAAGACGACTGTTCAAAAGGACACCAATAAACAAGTTGGTAACTAATCACCAAGTAACTATTTTTCTGTGTTTTAAAAACTTTTATTATAACCTTACTAACCTCTAAAATACAACCTTACTCCAAATGATTTTTTTAACCCAGGCCTAGCTGAAGGATTTAGTGCCGATGGCTAAGTCAATAGAGTTCAGCAAATAAGACGGTGGGATTGGAGACCTTTATCCATAGTCGTTCAGTCACGAAGAAATTGCAGTTGGAAGCCCAATTAAGGACAAAAGGTAAAAAAATAAAAAATAATTCTCCAGATTCAACAAGAAAACAAAACCAACAAAGAGATAAAAGTGAAAATGTCTCCAATAATAAATTGACATCAAAATGCACAAAGTTATTGGATATAATATTGAAAAACAGTTCACGTAATTAGATTAAAAAAAAAAAAAAAATGTTTCAATAGGGTTCATAGCTTTACTCTTGCAGGCAAACACCAAATACATTTACTCAGGGAGGTAATACAAAGATTCTGCTTGCACAAAGATGCTGATGTACTTGAATCTTCTTACTGTACTCCATGTATTGTGTTACATAAGCCCATAACACCAATTCAAATTGTATTAAACAAGCAACATATTGTAATTCTAGTTAATTCAAGAGTCAGTAATGAATAAAAAATATTTTGAAGTTTAGGTTCAAATCTACATTGTCAGTTTTTAAATCACCTTTGCATAGAATGTAGTCATTTAAAATCTTAAATAATTCCATTAACAGCATAGACATGAAACCCTGTAAGTATTTAACACTGCTGTTTGTAGTTTTATGCACCACAATACAACAGCTTACTAAGAAAAAATAGTGAATATGTTCCTTAAACGTTGACAATAAAAATCAGTTCCTTTGTGCAACCAGCAAGTGTGTGCACGTCTTCCACTCTCTAAGTCTCCTTGACTTACCTTAAATTGGTTTCTGTTATGTTTTTAGTTATGTGCTTAATTAGAAAGTCATTTGCAAATTTTGCACTCAATGGAGCCAAGATAGAACAGTTGGAAGTCTTACCAACCACTAGAGCACATCAGATCTCAACCCCTCCCTAAGTAACTGACACTCTTTGCCACACATAAACCACCATAGTTGAGCATGCTGAGGGTAAAGTCTACTCCTATTGTGCATGCCTTGTGTAATGGGACTGTGCTCTGCTGTGCTGTGCTAATGCACATTGTGTTGGTTTGTCAGGATAGTACTAAGTAAATTATAAACCTCATCTTTAACTTCCAGATAGTACAGATGTGGAAAATTGGCCAATGCACAGTTCATGCAAATTAACAGAGAAGCAAATCCATCTAAAATACGAGGAGTAAGCAGTGGCAAAAACAGACAAACACCATAAATTTCAAAGAAAATGAAAGGACTTCAGCCTGGTATCTCCGGATCTTAAGGGTTCCCCACTGTACATATGTAGGTATGTCAGGTTTGTGCGCATGTATACGATGTATGACGATATGCAGACTAAGCCCTCTTTCATTTTGGGGGGGAGGGAGTTGTTTTACCTGTTGTGGATCTGAGAGTTGAAGTGACAGTGGAGGATGTCATTGAAGGCAAGCAGTCGTCATCTTGGGAATAACCAGCCTGAATTGCACGGAGGTAACTGTGGCTTCGAGTGCGGAACGAACCAGGCAGGTCCAAGGCCTCCATGGCCTGTGATTCTACTTCACTAAAAACGGACTCGCAAACTGACTCAAACTGGCCATTGATCTCAGTCTCACTCACCTGAGAGACAAAAACAGGAATAGCAGTCCTTAATTTTTCCTCTTCCTTTCTCTTTCTCACTTTGATTCTTCCCCTTTGTACAGCAAATATGAAGCAGTGTTAGCAAAAGGAAAGGCCACTGTAAAACTCGACCTTAAACTGAATGAAAGTCAGCTCAAATGGAGACACTGCAGGTGACAACAAGAGACAAATCAGAAAAAGATACAGAAGCTGTTATAAGACATGAGATTGACTATGACATATAACTAATTATACAAAATATTAAAACACAATCCAGTGTTAATTCATTGTCTCTCTAACTCTAGCAGGTATTTTGGAGGTAGTGTATGATTAAAGATGCACCGAGAAATTGGTTAGTGGCTGAGTTGGTTATTTTTGACCTGATTGGTTTTACTGGTTAACTAGGAATGGGTAACTAGCTAGTTAAATCCAGCAGGTTGGGCTAACGATAGCCTCATTATTGTCATCCTTATCATAAAGTTATAAAGTGCTTCTGTGTGAAGAAGACTCAAAATTGGCTTTATCTTTTTAAGTGAATTATTTAAAATGATGTTGAAGAAGGGACATTATAGATATTTCATAAGATATTTTCCATGACATGTTGTACAAAAAGTGTGAGAGAGTAAGAATTCTAGCAGATGACAATTGTGCTATTTCTTGTGTTTCTAAAAGTATCCTGCTATTCACAGATCAAAGTTATATGTTCTAATGCATACGTTGTGTATAAATATGTTGTATTTATGGAATTTATACCAGTCTGTGCACTAGAATAATTGTATAAAAACACAAGCATTCTCTCTCTATTTTATATGTATTCCACAGAAACTTTAAATGTACATCCAAAGGAGAGCAGCTGCCTGAATGTACGCCCCTATCTTTTGACCAAAATCTCTCCTGCTGTATCCCCTTCTCCTTAAGGAAGCATTGGAGCTGGCTCTGTCATGCATCTTCTTACTGCAGCAACCCCAGCGCATCTCACAGTGGAGGTCCGAAATAACTCCAACAGAAGATCCAGCTGTGTGAATCCACACACAGTATTAAAGAGCGACATACCTGCAAAGGTTGGTGTGTAATGAATAGTTAGATATTAAAATTCATTCTTCAAAGTTAGTTTTTTACTTTGATGAAAAGTAATTGATTAAAAACTCCAGAGATGAACTCAGCATCAGTATAATTTCCAATTCATTAATTTTACCTCTTCACAACACAAAATTCTGAAAGGAAGTAGTAAATGTTACATGACACTTGGTGCCATTTACTTCAAAAACAGATCCAAGAAAATATGTATTTAGTATAGAAGGTCAATTTGAAAGACGGAGATTTTTTTGATCATCAATGTTGAGAACATATCCCGCCACACTTATTGGCACCCATGTCTTTAAATAAATTAACCTTTTATCTCTGTACTTTATTTTCTTAAGGACCCACATTAAGAAAATAATGTCCTCTACACAGTAAATGAGAGTGCTGAATATTCCTGAATATCCCTAAATTTCCAAGAATCCAGGAATCAAAGTGTTGAATTTTCCTACTGAATTACATCCTTATAAATCTTTGCCTGGGTGCCAATAAGCAAGTCAAAAGTTGTAATGATAAATGCCTTAATTAACAAACAGATCTGTAAATTAAATAAAAAATTATGTGTACAAGTTGCCATAAATAATAGAATACTCTTTGGTCATATATTTTGATTTTTAGACTGTGCCAAAGCAGCTGACAAATGATATAGCTAAGTTAAACGCCATGTTTTAATAACAGTCTGATTTAAAACAATGGTTGTCAAGAGAGGATGCCACATTTTGGTAAACAATTGTTTTCATGACAGCTCCCTTTCTTTGTCTCAAATCTTTTATGACTTTTTTTCTGTCTGTTTAGCTTGAGTGTCAAGTGGTAGAAAGGCAGACATGAGAGAAGATGAGGATTAAAACTGAGGTAAGAACTGAGAGGTGTTTCCACAATAATTGTACCATTAGTCACATTATATTGAGCTGTGAAAATGGTGCAAAATGTAAGGTAAGTACATTTTTACATTTGAAGTTATGCATCCTTGAGTTGGATGTTTAAGACTCACCTGGCTGACGCAGCTAGCTTGACTGAGGGTGCTAACGGCACGCATGTAGCTCTGGTTGCGAGAGCGAAAAGGAGGGGGATGAAAGGAGGTGGCAGGATCCAGCGTGACACTTGGGTGGGGCCGCAAATCTCTGGTTTGCAAGTGGTAACCCTGGCTGAACAAGGACAGGAGCGAGTTGGGGTAGGGAGACAAAATTTCTCAGTTTAAAAACTGTTTACTAAACTGTTGCTGGCAAAAAGACATTGTATGTATAGACAGAATCCAGGCAAAACAAAAGAGAGATCGATTTAAGAACAGTTTTAAATGTGAACTACATCAGATTCAGCTTTAAGAGTCCAATTATACAAGAGTTACACGCAAATGAGATTCAGAACAATGACAGATTATTACATTTGTGAGCTTTGCAGAAGAAACCATCAGGTCTTTTTTGTTTGCATACAACCACAGAAGCGACCAGAACCCCACAGTGATGATGGTGAATAAAAGGGCACAAGAGCACTCAGAGGCAGAGAGAACTGAGTAGTGCATGATGCCTCCCAGAATTTCTCTATTTAAAAGCTACAGTGGCTTAAAGCAAAAATTCAGAGACAGTGAACATTATAAAAACACGTTCATTTGAAAATTATGCCAGTCAGTTAAAAGTCAGTAAAAAAACTGGTCTGAAACAAACTATTCCAGTCACCTCACATGGGAACCCCCCAAAACTCTGAGTCATTGCTAATGTTTCTACATTATGTTTTAAAAGTCAACAATTATTCTAACATTCTTTCAATTTTTGTTGAAGAAAATCCAGATAACTGTAAAGAACGCTCAACTGCAAAGGTGATAGCAGTGCAAAGGTTGAAGTAACCACTGCTTTTGTCTGCTAATAACAATTTCCCAGAGCCCCGTATAAAAAAAAAAAGAAATCCTGTCTCTTTAATAATTATTCTAAAAGTTAAACTTAATGTTTGGGCATTGGTTGAAAGAACAAGAAGTTCCCTCTGGTGTTTGACAATTTGCAAATTCCCATTTGTGTGGAGGCTTTATTTATACCCATTGGGCTATTGCCTCTTCCTGCACTGTTATTACTTTTTTTTCTTAACATTGTCATCTTAATATTGTCATTAATATTAACCTAATATGTTGACCATAAAATGGTCAACATATTAGGTTAACACCACACCTGTACTGACTATTGACTCATGGGGACTGACCATAATGCAGATTCAGATTTTTACATAACAAAATAAGTGAGAATCTTGTCCCTTGACCTTTTTCTTCACAACCAGATCCTTTTTTGTTTCAGACCTAAATAAATATTTGTTTGTAATAATGGACAAATTTTACAAGGCACCATGATCTACAATGCTCATTCTCTAAACCTATAACAACTTTGCCTTAATTCACCACATTTCAAGAGACTGAGGTACCTCTTTCTAACACTCTTTGATTTCACATTAGGAAGATGTTGCTGCTTTCTCACTGCATTTTAAGGCGAAGGCTACAGAGTTTTCTTCTAGACATTTGTGCAGTTTTGCCCTGACCTAAAAAGGCCAACTTTAGACACCACACCAAGAGGCAATCCTCAGCTTCTTCTGACCAACTGTGATGTTAGCTTAGGCTACATTATAAATGAGAATTTTTCTTTTTTCACATTAAGTCTATTCATTCCTTTAAGAGGAGCAACAATCATCCAATTCGTGTGTGCTTATCAATTAGCGACATTGTATTTTCAAGGTTTTAAATCCCACAAATGTTTCACTTTGTATACCAGCATTTTAGTTGATGTCTTCCCCAGCATGGTTTACTTATTTTTACTTATAAAGCAAGATGTCTGTCATTACAAACTGAAAACTAAACCATAGACTTAGCTTTGTCAAGGACCTGCTGTGCCTGGCAGGCAGCCCTACCTTTGGGAGTCTAAATGGGGTCTCTGCATGGCTGATTTAAGGACAAGAGCATCAGGACGAATGGCTGCCTGTGGAGAAGTCTTAGGACTCGTGTCGGAGTCTCCGCTTTCATCCTCCAGCTCTCCCATAGCTTTGACATAGCTACTGCTCCGCATGCGGCGACATGGAATCTCCTCATCTTTGTCACCGGGGTAACCGCTCCACTCATCTTGGGGTACCTGCAGGACACAATACATCTTAACGCAAAACACTGTCATGCTTAGTCCAGTGTTTGTGGAGAAATGTCAGACGGACGCTCCATTTTCTCTGATTGCAAAATGTAAGCCTTATTTTAGTTTGAGTGCAAAAAGTATCATTAGCATGTACAATGGTGCACAATGAGCCAAATGAGTACGAGACGTTTATGAGGCAAGCTGTTGCATAAGTTCTGCTTGTTTGTGTCTCCAACGGGAAAATTAGGCTCAATAACTGTTTTATTGACCTCTGAGCTTTGCCTCCTAAAATAAACTATCATTATTAAACCTCTCTCTTTGATTAGAATAAAATAGAGACAGCCTCTCTTTTAGCCAACATTGATAAATATTCTGATTCATTCTTAAAAACATTGAAATAGGCACATTGTGTTTTGTGCTGACACACTATCCTGCATCTTAGACTTTCTTTGGTCAAAATACAAAACCATGAAATTGAAATGCCCATGTTCTGATACAAGTGCTGCATTTTAAGAGCAGATGTTCTTTGCAGTAATTTTAAGGGACAGAGTGAATATTTGGAACTTGATGCTATTTTTTACATAATAAACCTCTGAGTTGAGCACAGCTTTTCCTAGCATCATTTATTATTATTATTGCAAAATTTATATTAGCAGGTGGACGATGCTTTATGACGCAACATCCCCCTTGAAGGCAAGAGTTAATAACTGTAGTATATTTCACCAACAAGTTGTCTTTGAATCAGTCAATTAGTCGATCAATCAAGTTTATTTGTTTAGTACATTTCAGCAGCATGACTGTTCAGGGTGCTTTACATAATAACACAGTTAAAAAGTTATAAAGAAAACGTCATACAGTCAATAATTAACCAGACATGTTTTGATGAGTGCATCACCAAAATCACTTAAAATATATTCATCAATGTTTCATTTACCACCCTAAATGAAACAGTGGACCTAATTCTGGTTTTAGGAGGATTATTTGGACTACTCATCAAAATAAGTAGGTCATAGTGACATTTATTAATTTTTTTTATTCTGGTACCCATTTTGGCATTCTAAGGGTCCAGCAAACAAGTAATGAGTCCAGGTAGGCCTGCAGAGACAAGTAGGGGAATAAAGTTGTCTCCTACTGCAAAATCATTCAGATCAGTATAAATGAATTACAGACCACCCATCCATCAGTTGATATGCTAAATGATCAGTAATGGCATTTATATATTTTCATGTAAGTTCTGATGTGTAAACATCAATACTTATTGAGACTTTGAACCTGAGTGTTTAGAGCATGAGCTAATATGAATTGATTTTGTTTTAACCTGCATAAAATAGACCAAGAATTTGTTCTTTTTAAGGGTGAACAACAGTGCTAGCAGAGTAAAACGTTAGAGGAAAAGAATCTTGACTTTTTCATTCTGTGTTACAGTAATTCTAGTGTGATTTGTGATCTGGAAGGGACAAAAATAAGCCGGATGGATTTCTTGTTCTAACTAGAATTGTTGGTAGAAGAAATCCCTGTATTTTTGGCAAATCTGGGTGATTCAAACAAAGCTATATACAAACCAAGACAGCTCCAAACAAAATGCATGGGCTGAGATATTTTGTAATTCTGAAACTCAAAGTAATTTAAGACAATGAAACATACACTCTCAAGCAAAATGAAGTTAAAAAATCTTTTCTGTATTACATTCAGTATCACCATGGAAGTCATTTACTGCATAGTAAATGACAAAGACTGATATACTTTTCCTGATTTAGCAGTATCAAATAATGCCTGTCTGTCTTCCCTCACCAAGTAAAGCAATGACAAAAGGGGAAACTAAATATATTAAAATTGCTTTCTTCTTTTATCCAGGAAATGTCAGTTAGTTTTAATTACCTTAAAGGGCTTTATGTAATCACAGCACTGGAGAACATTCTGACAGCTACAACATTCAAATGAATGTGCCCATATCTGTACAACATCTGGAAAAAAACTGTTCTAGACCATTTTAAAAAAAGTTTTATATTCTTATTTTGTCTTTGTATTCTTATATATTATATATATTCTTATAGTCTATCTTTTTAACAGCAGAAACTCATTCTGTTTCCAGTGATATCTTCCTCTGCTGCTATTGTAAGACGATAAATCATGTTGTTTCAGCTCTTTGCATCTCTTTGGTACAACTTTTCAGTTTGAAAGCTCCGTGTGTGTTACTTTTAAAATTTTATGCAACAAAACTCTCACATTATGATTTTTATGTTGCAATATTTTGTAATTTAGGGGCAAGATAAACCAGGGTATGACTCTTGAAAAATATATGTGATCTTCAATGCAAAGCAGAGACTTGCATTACTGAGCTCCAGAACAAATGAGCAAGTGATATTACACAGAGAGGAAGGCACTTACCTGCTGGTTCTTAGATATACTATGAACTCAGGAATTGTGATACAACATTCCTGCTACACTCCGTAATAAAATATTTCTATGCTAATATAATGCATTGTTTTGTAGCTATAACATTTTTAAAAAATGTCAAAGACACATTCGTAGGTAAGGTAGCAGAAGCTTGAGTGACCAAAATACTTGTAACTAATTTTTACAAGTACGAAGTTAACGAGTCCATTTTCTTCTGCTAGCTTCACTTCCAGCACCCACAAAAATATCTTAATGCTCATCTTTGTTGGGCCAGTGTAAGATCTGCCTTTAATTATGATTTGAGGACAAATTAGTTTATAAATGAGTTAGTTTCACTTTTTGTCTGCTCAATTCCATAGAAAATAGTAAAATCAATACTTAAAAGTAAACTAAAACGGGGTTGTTGTAAAAAGAAATGGCTGCAACATTTTGATTGAGGTGTTTTCACAGGGGTTTCTCAGATTTAATTCAGGTTGCATTAAAATGGGGACTTTTTTTTAACAGTTATGAAATTAAAATAAAGTACAAAGTGTCAGGAGGGAATTCAGTTGTGTCATTTCAGAGAGAAGCTTTTTTTGGTCCTGTAAAGAACAGCTCACAGTGCAGACTCTCCTCTGCTCTTCCAGTCACTCACTTCATCCACTTACATGACTTGGCCGTGTCTCTGCCACAACTGCTGAACTACTGACAGAGAAAGCACATGAGCTGATTGCTCCTTTTGGCTCTGGCATCGAGGACTCTGTCTCCATCCCTCTCATTCTATTCTGCTCATGTCCAAAATCAGCTCCTGTCAAAATTTGACCTCTCCCTGTCCTATTTATTGAATTTAATGACGGAACAGAAATATAAAGAACTAAATATCATAGGATGTTTCAAAATATGAAAAAAAGCTTAAATTATTATGCATGACATCTTTTTGTTAGATTTATCCTTCCCCACGAGTGGAAGAACATCCATCCATAATGTGCTAAATAAATTAATAAGCCTTAATGACAGCAGCAGAAAAAGAATAATTTTCATCTTAATGTGCAGCCATTGATCATCTGAGACTGTATTTAACAAGCCAGCAATCAGTTATTGAGGCTGTGCACCAGCTCATTAGCACAACTGTTTGAGCTCATATGATGCTATACCTGAGAAGATGTGCTGAACCTCTGAGGCTGCTAGACAGATACAGCTTCATTAGTTAATATAACACCAAGGAGAGTTTGTGTTAAAATAATATTATAAAAAAAAAAATCCAATTCACTGAAAAAGTTTTTACACCAGGGTGAGTTAGTCAGCAGTTACTTTCTAGAAAGACTGTATTTGAAAATCTTTTGTCAGATCAATGATAAACCTAGCTTGGAAGTGTGTACACTTGTTTCTGTAAATTTATTTTTTCAGTAAACTAAGATGCATAACAATTTTCTGTTAGAACCTGACCAAATAATTATTTTATGTACAGCATTGCCTTGCAGAAGCATTCATTATAACCAAAAACATACATTTTATTTAGATTTTATATAAAACATAAAGTTCTGCATAATTGTGAAGTAGAAGGAAAAAAAGATCAATGATATTTTTCTTTACAAATGAGAGCCTCAAAAATGCATAAAGCATTTGCTTGGGACCTTGTGTTGAATATTATTCAGAGGTATTATTGTAAAGCAGGTCAAAATACAAACAGATGCAATTTTCTGATTTCTTTTTGTAAAACAAATTATAACTCTAATTTTTTTACTTTTACAGTTCAGTGCTGCTTTCTACTTAAAATATGCAATATGCATAAATCTGTGGCTGTCAGGTGACAAAATGTAAAAGTTCAAAGGATGGTAATGCATTTATAAATCACAGTGTCAGTGG
Source organism: Gambusia affinis (assembly GCF_019740435.1). Lineage (NCBI taxonomy): Eukaryota > Metazoa > Chordata > Actinopteri > Cyprinodontiformes > Poeciliidae > Gambusia > Gambusia affinis. Next base: position 6,456,789 of record NC_057889.1, read on the forward strand.
ACCAGTTACAAGGCCCCTAAGCAGTAAACCAGCAGATGTAAGATTCTTTTTTCCCCCCAACCAATTCAAACAGTTTGTATATTTCAACATGACAGCCTGTAAAAGGAATCTGTGTTCTTGACTCAGTTTTAAGTTACTCTCCACAAGTCATCTTTTTTTAGAGTTGTTTTTCCCCAGATGACAGTTAAAATTTCCTGTCTCTGTAACATTGAGTTTACTTTTTAAAATTTTCTCTTGTGTGCTTTACCCACACTCTTACTAGCTTCAGTAATTGTTTGCTACAGACTGAGGTGTATGCTCCTCCAAGCGTGGTCAAAAAGATTACGAAGGATGCTTGATGTTTTTCACAGCAAGGAAGTGTATCAAACACAGCCATTATACACACTAAAGTGTTTGACAAACACTTGTCTTTTCTTATAGAATTACAGGACCAGAGAGAGCATCGTGTTTGTACTGTCATTCATGTATTTTTAGATTGAAAAGTGCATTAACTCCTACAAATAAAATCAGCAAGCAAAATGCAAAATCCTGAATTAATCAAGAGCAAATGTAGTTGTGTTTGTTGACACTTTGCAGATTTATACGCTAGTTTGTGAACCATCTCTGTCAATATAAATGAAATTTAAAGGATATGTTACCAAACTGGTGGGCTAAAAGCTTCTGGATGAAAATAATACATACTACCAACCTTCAATCATTCGGAGAAAAACACCCGCTAAAAAACAACTCTGAAAATAAAAACTATTAAATCTGATTGGCTAACTTATCCTTTGCTACCACCACTGTACAAAGCTTCCCTTTCATTTCCCCACTAAATAGGCTTTTCGTTGTGAACATTCTTAGAACAGATTGTGCCCATGTGCCACCTGCAGCCTCTTCATTTGCCCAACACAGAGACCTGCCAAAACATGCTTCTCTATTAAAGGACTCCATATAGCACAGAAAAAAATAGCACTTTTTGCTTCTATGTCTGACTGTGAATCTCAAAGCATCACTGGCAAAACAATATCTATGTAATCTAGTCTTGGACAGACATGGGTCCAGAGAGAGCGTTCTATCACTATTCAAATGGACTATCATTTGTAAGCACTAAACAGTAATCTTTGCATGATACAATGTTTTTAGTCATGACTTTACAAAATTAGGCCGCAGTATAAGTGGTTGATTTGGGTGTGAAGGGACTGAATAGCAATATAAACAATTCCCTCTTAAGGATATCTTAAGGATTTCTTTTTTAAAAAACATTTTCTGTCCAGTTATCTAAGCCTTCATAAAGTATTATTGTTTGCTTGGTACTTCAGACTAGCCAATAATTCATCTAACTTAAAATGAGTTACAGTTGAGCATTTTGCTTCCTTCCTAATTTGGTTCACAAAGTACTTTCTTACAAGAACAGTTAGTTTGATTCATTCCCATTTCATTAGATGATATACAAAATAATATTTCTGCAGGAAAACTCTTGCCATATATACTGTAGTCCAGGGCAATGAACTTTCAGTTTTAATTGAAACAGTCTTAGAACCTGGTAAACCAACAGTGTACATTAGTCATTAGGCTTAATGAAGAATTAAACTGGAATTTGTTATCAAAAGTCAAATGATGGACTCAGACTGGCAACAAAACATAACCAATATATCCTTTCTAAATATACACGCCAACGTAAAGTTGCATCCGTAACAGCTCCAATATACATATCATCACCTTCCTAAAATAATTGTTTGTGATTTTTTATTTTTTTTGCCAAAGATAATTTTGGCAACAAAATAAAATCACCACCCCAAAATTTGAATACCTTTGGCAAAAAATTACTTAGGCTATTATTTTAGGAAGGTGACAATATTATAAAAGCAATTTTATTAAGTAAAAGCCCACTTACCTGAAGGTAGTGACATGCTCGTGAAGACGTTTTGAGGTCGGTGTGCATCATGGGTTTGTCCAAATTAAGCGATGACTTCCTATAGGCCTCCTTGGCTTGGCTGACTGTTAGTGTCGACCAGGAGCTCCTCTTCATAAATTTGCCCTCGGGTGCCATGGCCATGCTTTCACAGGCTGAGCACTTGACATCATTGTTACTCTTGGAGCCCTTGAGCGACATTTCACCAAAGTGGTGGCTGTGCATGGATTCTGGGTAGCAGTGGCTGACATGTTCCCCATGGTGTCTCGACATTACACTCGGTGTGCGATAGGTGCTGTCACTGTCCAAGTTGTCATCAGAGCTCCACCAACCTCCAGAGCGGTGCTTACGTTCTTTACTTTTGCTCCTCTTGCTGCCATGTTTGGTGGAGTGGTGGCCATGATGGTAATAAGACCCTGGTCCTCCTCCACCTCCTACATCACCTTTTGTGCCATTCATCTTGGATGACCCCTCCAAAGAGTGGGACTTGGTGAAGAGTTTCTGAACAGAATGAACGAGGTGTCTGATGCGGCCGGGACTCTCGCTGCGTTGCTCAGTGGTTGTGGACGTGCGCTGGTACTGTAGCGTGTGGAAGCCGTCGCGGTGAAGTGGCAGTTGTTTCTCAAACTGGTCTAGCAGGTTAGCTGGAAGGCGATTGCTTTTAGTGCCGGCGTGGTGGGAGGAGGCAGCAGCAGCGGCTGCCACAGCAGCGACAGCCGGCGAGGTGGCGGAGGCTGTGATGGCAGCGCAGTCTTCCCGGGTGGCTGAGTCGTAATACTGAGAGCTGTAGTGCATTCTGGGGAAGGTGCTGCTGGAGATGTGGTCTGATGCGGCAGGTGGAGGCATCATGACAGGGGACATCATCATGCAGTCAGAGTGGATGGAGCTTCGAGGCGAGTACCGGTGGTGGAAGTCCACGGGGCAGCTCTCTGTGGGACTGAGCAGGTATGACGGGTGGCGGGAGTCAGAGCCATGGTGGCCATGGAAATCATGAATGTGGGGATCGTAGTCCAAACCATGTGGTAAAGGGATATGATGCTGGGAACGACTGCCCGATAAGCCCTTCATGTTCCTGGCAGGAGGGAGATGTCTGCCTTCATTTACCTTCCGAGGTGGGGACCAAGATGTAAACTTCTGGTCTAATGCAGAGAAGAAGGAAGAAGGAGAGGAAAACATTAAATCACTGAGATACAGGAATCAGGGAGTCATAAGTCCAGTTTAAATGTCTTCATCTGATCTTGTTTTTGGCTACGCTTCAAACATTTTAATACTGCTGTGATTCATTACACTCATCTGTTAAGTATCCTGCATATTAAAATAATTACACTTTAGTTCTTTATAAACACTTGAGAGTATATTGACGTCAAATGAAAAATTATTAGCATAAATAATACTTTCCATGGCCTAAACCGGCAAAGAATTATATTAAAGTCACAGTTGAGTTCAATGAAAACTTTTCTCTTAATACAATAATGTCCAATAACAATGACTCTGAAAAGTTTTATTTGAAACGTTCACATGGAAGGTTTTCTGTAGGTGATTTATTGAGTGCTGTACTCACAGGAAATTGGAAAGTCAGAGATTTGAATAAATTCCAAGCAACAAAGAGACACAAGAACAAAGCAAGTAAAAAATAGATCAGAAATTATTAAATTGTTTTCAGTGTGACTCAGACACAAAGAGCCTCGTCCTTTGTTGTCTATTTGCAAGGCTACTACACTGTCACTATACTACACTGTAGACACACTGAGGTGAGATACTTGCTTACCTCATGTCTCATACAGAATGCTGAAATTGTGTATTTTTCATTTTTTGATTAAAATGTCTTTTGAAGCAACGCAAAAATCTAATTTCTCAAGAGACAAAACAAAAAGAACACCACAACAGTTAAACATGATGGTGGAAATGTGATGGTTGGGCCTGATTTGCTGCTTCAGGAGTTTGACAACTTGCCATATTTTCTGTTGATGGATGAATGAATTTTTCTCTCCACCAAAAATGTTGAACAATACTTACAACACCAGTATTGTCACCTTGACAGTGAGTGCAAGCTGACTGAAGTAGAACAGTAAAAAAAAACTCTGAATAGCCCAGAAAAAGTCACTCAGTCATGTTACTATGGGAACACATATACCTATGTATATAAAACTGTTTTGTTTTTTTCAGTGTAATCGTATGCGAATTGTACATAAAGTGATTGGAAAAGAAGCTGAATAAAACCCAAATGTAACATTCATCAGTGAGAAAAGGTGAATAACCAAAAGGAAATCATAAACGATCAACTCTTAGACCAGAGCAATCAAACTTACCGAGTTTTTAAAATAAATAAATTTGAAAAGAAAGAACAATTGGCACTCCTTAACACAAAATCAACTGTATGGGGGATTATTATTGGTTGTTCATTTTTAAAATGTGTTTGTTTTTGTTTTTACCAAATTTTCTGCTCATTTTTCAGGTTCGGTATTTTTATTTCTCACACCTTTTCCTTCATGAGCACCTGGTTCAGATTTTCTAATCACGCCACCTGAAACATGTTAGTTTGTATCTTTTCTCAGTTCAAACACCTCCTGCTTTGTTTTGCTCTCTGTCACAGTCTTCTGTCTTGTGGGAGCCACTCATTAGAGTTGGGTGGTATCTTAAGCTTCTCTTCCTTTTTTCCCCCTGTAATAACAGTGACTGTTTGCTGTTGCTAAAGTCTATTATTCACAAGCTGTCTGCTTGCTGGTAAACTTGCATTTGGTTTCTGCATTCACCCAATTATTGCAACAAGCAGACTGAATCCTAATCCCTCAAGAATAAAAGACTGTGAACATCTGAAGAGAAGCATCAGCTAACCATGAAATTGAGCTAGAAAATTTGTTTTTGAAATATATATCTTCTTAAATTTACATTTGGAAATTTTTTGGTAAACCTTATTATATCTAAGTTACAAACACAATATTTAAGAAACTAAGGACAACAAGAAAGGAAATAACATGGAAACTGTTTTATTGAGTGTAGGTTTTCAAATAACAAGCTACAGATTCATGCCATGTAATCTTCTGTTTGAGTAGGTTTCCAATACAGTCTTGTAATTGCCACAGTTTTCACAGCAAACTAAGCCAAATTCTCTGGATTCAGTGCTAAGTGTTCATTTTCTTAACACCTGTTGTTTCCTATCAATGAAAGTATGGGCGTATGCGTGTGTGAGTATATCTGTGTGTATATAGATACACCAGGAAGATGCCAATAGTTGTGAATTTAAAGATCGGAAACCTTATCAATTTTAAAAAGTACAAAAACATATTTGCCTTATTTAAGGGTTGGTATCTCAAATATTTATGAACATGAGGTTAAGCTACTGCAATAAAAAGATGACTTGCGATATTTTTATGCATCTTTATCAATAATGCCAATAACTGTGGAGGGCGCTGCAGCGTGACGCTGAAAGATTAAACAACATGATTCAAGTAGATGCTTAACATATACAGCTGTAAACCATCGCCATAGTTCAGTCACTTCAAGGGGTTTTCAATAAATCATACATTTAGAAAATGAAAGCCCTTGTAAGCAAAGATGGGGTATAATAAAATTATTATGCAAATGATAAATGACATAACGTAAACTGATCTCTCACCTGATTATTTCAAGCAACATTGAGTTGACAACTGAATTTGGACTTCAGCACCCAACTAACATGAATCTGCCCAGGTGTTTTTGTCACCTTAATTTCACAATTGTTCCTCCTCTCTTTCCTTATTACTCATTCTGATCTTCATTTGTGAGATTTGGTGCCCTATTGCAAACTAAGCTCAATCAAATGCTTCCAAGTGAAGTAGTTTTAATTTGTTTTTCTTCCATAATTAGCATAAAAAGCAAAATGTTCTTTCTGGCATTGGGCATTTCATGAGAAATATTTTAACTAACTAAACAAGATTGCGAAAGTTTAAGATGAAAAGGAGGTTTAAATAGTTCAACAAATGCTTCAGCTATCTGTGTCTGATCTCATTAATGTTTGTTTATTTCTTTTAATCTGTTTATTATAAAGATTTATTTATGCTGTTAATGTTGTTTCTAACTTTCAATGCAAACGTCTAGATCTTTACCTTTTCATCTTTGAACCATTAAGATATGAGTCATCTCTAATCGAAGAGTATGTCCAACGCACTTCTGTGAACAATAGAACTTGTGCCTACAGCTTCCTGCACAGAAACGTCGTCTGATTCATAAAATGGAAAGATGTGATCAAAGCTCTTAAGTACACACTGGAGCACCTGAAGTGTGTGCCATTCCCCCGTAATTAATTAAGTTCGCTGCAGCAGGAAACCCCAGCCTGAAACAGGGCACTTCATCTTACATAACATTTGGGATCTCTAAATCTTGCACAGTATTTCAAAGGAGCCAAAAATAAAAAGCCCAGTTGCCATAGCAACCACCACTAAAACCCAGGAATTGTAGCTGGATTTTCAAGGCTGTGTGGGGTTTGGTAGATCTCAGTATCAGAAGTGTACAGGAGACACAAATAGCATGCAGTGTGGTGCAGATTCTTTATTCTTGAAGTCATGGCTCGATTTGCAGAATGGACTACATTTGAAGAGGTTTAGGAAAGTAACTGTTGAATTATCAAGTTTTTGCGCAAACTTTAATTATTAGCAGCAGCTACAAGCCGTAAACTGACATCTTTTGTATCATGCCTTTTTTAGCGGTTAAGTATATTTCACTCAAAGAAAATGCATTTAAAAATGTGCAATATAAGTAACCAGAATAGTTTTTAAATAACCTAAACCAGGCTGGCGTCCAGATCAGCAAAGGGTGGATAGAGTAGGTATAGCTCCTGCCGTTTTAAGAAAAGCAGTAATTTTTAGCAATTAAGTCAGAATGATTATGGCCACGTGACCTTAGTTAATATTCTAACCCTGGCAGCATGTAACTGTTAAAAATATTTAAAATAACTTCACTCAAAGTGATTTTTATGTTTACTCACTCCTAGAAGACCTGCAGACTTGCTCAACATATCTGCTTCTGTCAAACTTGAAATCGGCTAATGAATCTAAATCCCACAGAGTTGTGATTGTTTTAATTTGTATTTATGAAAATAAAAAATGCTGTTAAACCATTCAAAATGACTTTGACAATAACTCCTGTTTATTAACTCAGTCATTAGTTATTAACTCAGTCATGAGTTATTAACTCAGTCATGAGTTATTAACTCAGTCATGAGTTATTAACTCAGTCATGAGTTATTAACTCAGTCATGAGTTAATAAACTCTGATTAAATATAGCACTGCATTTGGATGCATGCTTTACAGTTCATCACCTGTTTATTAGTCAGAGCCAAGAAAAGACAGTAATAGTGCGTCACTGCATGCTATCAAGAATGTCACAACATCTGATTTAGTGAGTCAAAAGCCACACAACATCTGTTTCCACCCTCAGGAAAAATCATCAGCCTTTCTTTCTGACCCAAACTTGATATCACTGCAGGATTCTGATTACAGAAATTATCTTTAGGTGCGTTGATTTTGTCATAATTAGTTGTTTAGAGACTAACCTTTCAACCTAGATTAGATTTTTAATATCAAATCAAACTGAGAAAAGTCTATTCACCCTATTCCTTTGGGGGGAGAGCATTATGAAGGGGAGAAAAACTATTAAAGGGGCAATAAATACTTTTAATTAATCAGTCAATCATTCAAAAGTGGTAGACATAAAACTATTAATGTCATGCGATCTGTTTTAATCACAGGTGCTGCTTGAGTGCACACAATACATAATCCTGCTGCCAAAGATACCTTAATTATGTATTATCTGCATATTAATGATTTTGAATTTGGTACATTTGCAACTGTAGTAACTATAGGAGAATAATGTCAGTTTATTATAAGTACACATAAATTATGATCCCAAAATGAAATTAAAGGGATATAAATAGAATATGTTCACTGTCTGAAAATACAATAATTTATTTTAGCACTTCTCAGAACCTGTAAACCAGACTGCTTGCCACATATATATGTGACATGTTAAGTATTCAGACCATATGACAACTTGCTTTTAGTGTAACACACTGAGTTGGTCCCCTAAGTGCTCAGTGCCATTCGATGTGCGGTATGCATCAACATGCACTAGCACACAGTGACCAACTTATCAGTCTCAGTGAGGGAGGTTATGTCAAGTTAAAGAAATCCAGCAGACTTTTTTTCCAGAAAAAAAAAAGAGCTGTGTCACATGGCTGACTCTGGATCGCCGGCGGGCAGCAGCAAGGAAGAGGAAGCTTAGCTTAACTCTGTCTTGGTCAATACCTCCCACTCTCTCAGCAATGCAGTGATACAGTTTTGTTGCATATTTAGCCTCCAGCTCATCTGCCTGAGAGATGGTTTCAATACTTTATTTGAACAAATGTCATGTCTCCAAAAATTACACCCAACCAATGCCATTGTAAACTACCTATTATATATTGAAATAATTTTGTATGTGTCTATATGACATGAGGTACCAATGAGTTAAGGACCTCTTTATCAGATGCATGCTATCTAAAGTGTTGATCTAGCTACTCAGGGTGATTTAAGCAGTTTATACTCCACTCTCCACAACTGATTTACATAAACAATGGTGCTTCAAAAGGCCAATGTTTATTTTCTTAATTCTTGAGGAGAACATTACCTTCCAAACATTCTCATGAATACGCTAGGCTGCGTAAGATCTTGTACTAAATGTCTATTAGACATTAATGAGCACTTTCTAGTTTCCACAGCTTACGCAACAGCTATTGTGCTCGATGAGTAACAGGACATTTCCTTAATGTGCTCCAGTCAGCACCTGATCCAGTATGTAATTTTTCTCCTGTGAAAAAAGATGAGACGCTGAGGAGAGAAAAATTAGAATCGGTTTGTGGAAGAAAAAAAAACAGAGAGGAAACCCTCTCTATTTCCTTTGCTCCCTGGGAAACATTGTGCTAAGTTAAAGCTTTGCTGCAGTCAGTGCCTGAGCAGAACACCACTTTATCTCCAAGATGCTTGCATAACTTGAAATAAACTTGGCCTCCCTCCTCCACAGTAATGCACACCGAGCTAATTCCACAGCAGAGATCTTAGCAACAGGCAGCTGAGCTGTTGAGGTATTTTGCTGAGACATTACTACTAGCTATTGACAAAAGGAGGACAGGATGTCTCCTGCTCCCAGTTAAACAGACATTTCACCTTCCTTTGACCAACAGCTTCCTGTTAAACTGCTTTGTCTTCCACCTCAGCCATAGGCTCTTCTGTCCCCAACCAGAGATGCTATGTTTCTTAGTAACGTTATTCAAGTAAACATAACCAAGACCATACAATGGCCTGACATTGATGTGAACGATATTATGATCCCCTAAACACTGAGATGAATGAGTAAATGATGGTACTATTAAGGAAGGTTTATAGTATCAGTTAATTTTACAAGAATGCAATAGATAAAGTACATTCAATAACCATACGTTTCCACAGAGACAAACGGCAAAGACCACAAGTATTACATAAGGCTAAAGTATGTTAAATCCTGCAACTGAGACAAAATCATACTGCATTGGTTAAAGCTTTGCAGTAGTCTGACTTTCACCTTTTGATATCCACCCACTCCCCTCCCACTGCTGCTGTTCTCTCCTCAGAAAGCAGACAGAGCTGATGGAGTGGTAGCACACACCCTGAACACAGCCGTACTCCTTCTGTCTTCTCCGTGCCATTCTATGGAAGAAAACCCCGTATAAGGAGCCCGTAATCAACCACTGCTAACTGTGTTGCTGCCTTTGAAGCCTCCCACACAAGAAAGACAATGTCTAACACAGAGCTGAAACATGCTTTCCTTCAAGGTTTCTCTTTGTGCCTTAGCATAGACTTGTACATCGATTGTATGATTGCAGTGTAGGAATAAAACAGACCAGTACGATGGAAAAAAAAAAAAAAGGTGACTCGGATGCAATGAAAACTTTCTGGGCTCCACTATAAACTTGATAAAATACAAAAGAATGTAGTCATGGTAGGTGCGAAAAAAATATTTTCCTTTCCACATTGATTCTGCTTCTTCGTATCAAACACAAACCTATTGTTTAAGGTGAAGTTTAACAATGCCGACAAAACAATATGGAAAAAAAAAAAACTGATGTGGGAGGCTTCAAGTTGGCACAATGCTTCTTCTCATTCAGGTCCTGCAGAAGATGCAGACACATCTCCATGGTAATAACTCCTACAATGTAAACATAGCAAGCTTGTGCAGTCTGAGTGCGATGGAATATTGCTCTGAAATTGAGATTAACACTTGAGAGAAAACTGTTAAATAAATAATAAATCAGGGAAAATATTTTATTTTGCAACTCACAAGTAATACTTTGTGTTTAGCAAACGTGGGAAATTGTAGATTCCCACAATATTACTACATCTGCTTTACTCAGCCATGTTAAAAAGTGTGGAAATATTTCAAGAGTGAAGCTGGATCGTTTAGCAGTTTCTGCAGGTGTGTATGCTTCATTTGAGATTCATTATTGCATGTATTGTGCAGAAATTAGTCCCAGAAGCTCTGACACTACAGGAGTGCAGGTTCCCAGTCAAACCTGGCACTATCGTCTATTCTGAGAGTTTTTGTTGAGCTAGGGCATTGTCAAATACAAGTCAATACACTCAAACACACTGAGCAGTACTGTTCAAATTGTGAACGGTATTGCTCAGGTAGCTTTTGGAGGCAATCTGAAACTATTTTATGTGTGTTAGCTCTGCAGTCTGAACTGTGATGACTCCCCTCAAGCAGAGGAGTTACTAATTGGACGTCTACTGTGTAAACGACAGCATTGTTTCAATTAGAAAGTGCTGCAGGCTAATTTAAAATAACAGATATCTGCTGTAGAACTCTAAATATAGGAGTTCATTGCTAAAAATCTTAATGAACGTCTTGTGTGATGCTCACGTCAATAAAAAAAGGCAGGGTTCAGTGAATTAATAGGACATCAAGGGATGTTTCTTTTGTTGTTTGATGTTCTTGTTTATTGGGCTCATTCCTCATTACTGGCTTAGTAGCCTATATCAGTAACTTAGGCTGCTAGTGGTACATATGGAAGTTAAAACCATGTTGCTGGAATTGTTTAAATCTTATTTACATCTCATTCTCTTTATTTTTCTACCTTGTCGTATCTCTTTACCATAAATAGAGCTTGTTAAAATTGTATATAAGTAATTGCTAAAATGAAATGCAAGACAACCTGAACCATAATAGATTATTCTCACTGACAGAATAAACTGACAGTAAATAGCATTTTTATTGTTATATGGAGTGGTAACCTCAGATCTAGTTGCTCCAAATGGATCTAGAACACTTATACTTAAAGTGGTACACTTTAAGTATTCACAGTATGAATGACTAGTCACATTTATTTTTGATTTAATTAGTATTGCCACATGAATCATTAATGCTGGGAGGGAAACTGTAAAGCAAGTAAATACACTCAAAACAAAAAGGAAAACAAGAATTTCCCCTGGGGGATCAATGAAGTAGTGTGATCCAAATTACTACATGTTATGGGTATAAAAACTGGTTTAAAGATAGAATTTGTATCTGTCAGTGTGGCAATATGTATAAAAATAAAAATGAACATTTCCATACTGCACTACAGCTTGACTAAATGTACTGCAAAAAAAAAAAAAGAAAGGAAGAATCCGAATAAATACCAAAACTTTCGTAGAATGGTATGCACAATGTGCCAGTAAACATGAATAACACTAATTAAAATCAATGTAATATGCAAATAACCATCAATAATTATTCAAAAGTACTGTAATAACTAGTACAGCAGGAGTAAATATCTACCCAACGTTAAAGTAAAAAAAATAAAAACATTTCAGTTTATGAAGTTAAAATACAAAAATAAAAATTTTATCCAATATTTTAAAGCAGCAGTCTTTTTTTATTTGAACCACACCATATAAAAGAGTAGGCCTCTGTCCAAGTAGTGCCAATTCTTAAATGTAACATTTGCCTTGTTTTGATTGATGCCTAAATTATCTGCAGCATGTAAATGTATTCAGCCATGTAACTCATTTCATATTGTAATCCTGCAATGACAAAAGGGTGAAGCACCAGATTAGAGATTATTAAATGACCTTTTTGTTACAATATCCATTGCAAGGCTTCAAGATTGTAGGGAAAAATGGCTTATTTTTTTTTGTTAAAGATGAATCATGCAAATTTGAAAAACTGTTTCTCTTTTTTTCATTTTCTTCCTTGATGCCAACGTGTTCTGTCATGGTTCTGGACAGAGTTTCCACATGTGGGGATTTGGAAGTGCACCACTCTCTTAATTAGGCTGCTTTGTCATGTTCTGCTCCATCTGTTCTAATTTCTATTGCAGCAGAGAGGAAAACAAACCTAAAGAGAGACAGAGAACACATAAAAGCACAGTCAGGAAGAGATCATTTCCACTAAGGGCAAAGCTGCACAAAGCTGTCACGCTGCCTCTGACTTCACCCGTGACCAGCTCTTAGAGTATAAATACCCACAGAGGGTGAAAGTTCTTTAAGTTTCTTAAAATTATGGATATATAGTATGAAATGTTCTGGGCACAGCACTGACTTAAAGGCTCACAGATGGTAGCACAAAAGCTTTGATGCTGTCGCAACCAGCTACATTTTGCTTTCTTTTGTCCCCACAGAAAATCACATTGGAGAATTTTTATTAACTTGACAGAATACTATGGTTATGATAAAATAAGAGTAAAGTTTAAAGCAACCCTGAGGAATATCAGTTCATTTTTTTAAATTACATTCAAAGTCAAAACAAAGTAAAGGTTTTACATTTAATTAAAGTTAAATATCAGTTAAGTCTTAAATGTAATGTTGTCAAATAAAAGGAAGTCTATTATAACTTTTAAACAAACTAGTAGAAGTCAAAGTTATAGCTATAGTGGGAAAAGCACAATAAAATTAACAATATCATCTAACTGAATACATGGAAAGAGAAGAATGAGTGATGGATTAATGAAATTTTTTAATGAATCATAAAACATTGGGTTTAGTGCCACAGATAGGTTGCTTTAACCTTCCCAAACTGCTTTCTTTGTGAAATGCACAATGAAATTCCACCATAAGGAGTTCCACCAGGCTCTAGTTTTGGAATAGTCCTATTCAGCTTCTATTTTAACTCTTGTGTCAAATGTTTGCCCAGCATATAATTGTTAAAATGCAATATGCTGATGACAATGTAACTATACACATACACTGGAACAACACAACAAGCTGCTGATATGCCGTCCGTAGTCATGGAGCAGTTGTTGGCTTTAACATGGTTTACATCTTAGTAGAAAAATATATATCATTTTCTCTCACTAGCCAACAGGAGGTCAAAAACAACAATCATGTATATTTGTTAATGGAGATCCTCGATGTGTTTTAAGAGATTAAGTGTTTTGGTGTAATCACCCATTGTAACATATCCACATGTTTAACCTTGCAAATTTCCTTTGTGTAAGACAAATTCGTCCCACCAGTGTACAGAAGCAATTATATTTTCACACATACCACACTGTCTTACAACTTAGTCATAAATAACAAGTGCATAATGTTTCCTGGTGTTTCTCTAAAGATTTTGAAAGGAAGTCTCTTCATTTCCATTTTTAATGATGACAGCTCTTTAAACTGAAAGCCGTTGCATTTTCAGGACTTTTGAAAATCACAATTAGCTAAATTAAATAATTTTATTCACAAAAAAGAGAATTATACAATAAAACCAGAGGAAGTGCAGCATATTATACAGCAAGGACCATGTGTGCTGGGGAGATTGGTCCTCTGTGTGGTCATGCAGAGTTTGATTCCTGACCTTAGGACCTTTGTTTCATGTCTCCCTGCAATCCCCCAGTCTCTCTATCGATTTCCTGTCTGAAGGAAGAATGAAGACCCCTAATGCCAAAAAAAATTAACATTTGCTTCTGGTGATTGGTAGTAGTAGTCCTAAATAAAGAAAAATTTAATATTTTTCACACTATGGGGAGCAAATATTCTCAACAGTATACAGCTAAGTTAGCAAGATTGTTAAATTTTGAGATGGACCCTATAAATTTAGCCAAAGTTGAACATTTATAAAAATACCAAGGTAATAAGTGAACTGATTTTTTTAGCAGTAATCACCAACTCTTCGAAATTTAGGTTATGAAAAAAAAATCCCCCAGTGTCCTCTGACTGTAGTTATTCATAACTATGCTCATCCTTCGAAACTCTGCAGAGCAGCATTAAAAATTCACTCAATTAATGTGATGCTTAACTCAATAATCACATGCACATAAAGCCCCATAATAACCCTGGAACGAGCTCATTAACAGTGCCCTTCACTCCACAACGCATAAATCAGATTTTCTGAGACCATCCAACATCTGCAGTGCTGTATTACAACTTCATTTTTCACATCATCTTGATTTTGATGTTTTTTGCTCATTTCTCTGAGCAGGCAGTAGAAGTTTTGCAGATGTTTACATTAAAAGTAAATGCACTTCTAAAATGAATATGGAGCATTTCACTGATACAACGCTGTGTGATAAAGTTGGCTTTGTATGTACCTTGAGCATATTGTCTGCCAAGACCAGTAACTTGTTTGGGACATCAAAAACAAGAAATAAGTTGATATATTACAGTATACTAAAGATATGCCAAGATCACCAGAAAGCTAGTTTGAAGAATTAGAAACACATAAATAAAAAAACACAAGATCACTTTGGTGCAAAATCCAAACAAAAAACAAAACAAAGCAAAGCATAATCTAATGACAACATGACATGCAAGCCTTTTTAGACATAAGTTGTATAAAATCAATGGAATAAAAGCCCTTGTGAGAGTCTGTTCTCTTTCTGTAATTCACACACGGAAAACTGAGGCACCTGAACAACAGGTCAGCATGTGCTTACACACATAAGGTGTCACTGTTGAGAGCAAAACCCAGCATGTATGTTTCCCCATCTTAACCTCCTCACCAGCTGGCACTGTGGCCTTGTTCAAACCAAGTAACAAAAGGCTTCCAGATTGTTAACATGATTCAGACAGCATTTTCTGCCAAGTCACAATGTACAAAATGTTCTAGATCTTCTAAATGTATGTGACCAAATGTGACAAATGTGTGGAACAAAAGCAAGAAGTTGATTATTTCCCATCACTCCGTGATGATTTCAACCTGTAAAACTCCATCTCAGAAAAACATCTGGCAATGAGTTAAAATCAACATAGGCAATATTCTATAACAGTTCTTTCATGAATGCCACCTTAGGCCAATCCCTTATTGTGCCCCCCACCCAATCCAAATGCAGGAAATCATCAGCTAAGGTGGGATAAAAAGCAGTGCACTTAAACACAGAGCACATAACCAAGTCTTCCTATTCTCTCAGCAGCATGCCGGACTAACTTCTGGACACATGGATACACCCACTCTTTTACACATTTGCTGAATGCCATTGCATAAAGCAATGAAAAACTTGTTCTGAGCATAAATGGCAGACAAGTTATATATTTTTATCTGCATACCCTTTGTTATGCATGCCTGGGCAACTGCCTACATGAAGTATGTCAAGAATCACCACTGGCAATGCGTACAATTAGGTGAAATTTGTTATGTGACTCAGAGTACACATTTTACCATCTGATGGGCAGAATCAGTTGTGAATTTTTCTTCTTTTTTTTTCAAATAACCATACTGGATAATAGAGATCTGTTAAGTAATTGCAAAAGAACAGCTTCATCTAGCCCAATAATCAGTTTATTAAAACCTTTAACTGAAAGAGGGGGAAAAAAAATCTATCTTCAGAATATCTTGTTGCTAAATCATTTTCAATGAACTAGCAACTGATTCTGACTTTAGATCAGCTTGATAACGGTGAAAACTACTACCAGTTTTTGACAGAGTAAGAGGAAATTAAAACATTCTAACAGATCTAGGATGTTTGAAGACCGTTTTTATTCTAGACAAAGGATTTGCCTTCAACATATAACTGAGCTTTAATATATTCTGTTTTAATATATACAACAAGTTACAAAATGCTGTAAAATAATTCCAACTCATGTTATATTTTAGCAAAATTGAGTAACTTTGCAATTACAATAATGATTTTCTAAGAGAAGAATGGTAAGCACAATATGAAACGGAATGGTACCATTTTAATCATCTCCTGCTCTCTATCTCGGTCATACAGTTATACCAGTTTTACAGTATGCTCATCTTATGCTCTCCCAGTGTTGTTCTGTTAGTCGACGTAGCGCTATGTTGTTTTGCCATGTCGCTCCATCTGTCACTCTGGTGGGAGTTGAGACAGTCAGAGAGCTGGCTGAGGGGAGCCCATGACTTTCATTAGAAAATGCTGTGTTGTGAACCTCAAATGGGCAAAACATCAAACACAAACTCACAGCCACACATGCAGACACACCAAGTGTTGCAACAGATATAAAAACCTTTAAACTTGTTTAAACAGTGTTACACAGGAAAAGTGTGTGAGCCATGCCATTTAGCCAAAAGAATCCACATAAATTAATGTAATGTAATGCCCTGCAATAATGTTGGCTAGATTTAAGATTATGTAGATCCATAGTCCAAAAGTAAGTCCAACATTTTTATACAGAAAATCCTGTCTAGAGGGAAACCCCACAATAATCAAATTTGTATTCAGTCATGGTTTAATAAGAACCTTAATCTCAAAGACAACGCTGTAGTGTCAGTACCATGTAAACAGTAACAGCTGCAGGGCTCCTGGTGCAAACTGTGCCAAGCAGCTTTGATTTGTACTGCTCTATTTTGTTGTTCTTGAATTTAATTAGTCTGCTAAATTATTCAGATAAGGATCAATAAATTATTTTTTACACTGTGGTGTCAAAAATTAGGCTCTGCAGCCAGAAGGAAGACTTATTTATCCATCCAGATGCAAAATTTCAACACATGCTCAACCTATGACTATCAGCCTGCTAAAAGAGAGTCAATCGACTGTCATGTCAGTGTTGATTCCTTTGTTGTAATGAGATGTCAGTAATCATAAAAATATATAAATATCATTAATTCATCCTCTAAAAGGAAGCTTTAAAACCTTGCTGTTCTACTTAAACAATTGCTAGTTTGTCATAAGTTCCTAATAAACAGTATATGAATAGAATTTATGAAATGAATCAAAACGATTAAATATAGAAACAAGGAAAAGTGAAATTACAATTTGTATAGAGATGTCCATCTAAAATTTTAAAGCAATGTACGTCATTGACTCTCTCCTTACGAAAGATGGTGTTTCCAGCAACTTCACTGCTAATAAATGATGTTCTGTTTAGTAATTAATGAGCCGTTATCAGGGTGAATGCCATTAATAATAATGTCAGCTTGCAAACCTGGCTGCCCTGCTGTCTTATTATGTTTATAATTATGGTTTTTATAAGCTAAGTTCCAACCTAATATTGTCAAGAGGTTAGTACTATTGTGCTAGAAATCCCTCTTGGGATCCCTCTTGGGATTTCTAGCACACTTGCACAATTGTTATTATAAGACATCAGGGTAATCCATTCCACTCAAAGGACCAGAGAGCTGTAAAACACGCGTCATTAAATTGTTATCGCATAACATTTCTGTGTTCACTGTAAAGATCTTATTGAGTTACACCATTACAACATAAAATTGTTGTAATCACTGAAAAAATATCTCAGGATGTTGATACAAGCCTCATAGTCTCCAATAAAATTTCAGGATTTCTTTCATAAACAGTTACCTATACAACTATAACTGAATCACCTATAAGACATGGCAACATAGGAGCAATTTAAATATTTGAATATAAATAGATTACTCCTATGGTATGCTTCTAGGTTAAACTCACTATTTGCATTTTTTCCTTACAACCTCCTCCTCTCTAAATAGTAGTAAATTGTAGTGTGTACCTATGTGCACAAAGTTTTGCTTTTGCCATTTTGATTTTTTTTTTTACATCAATCTCTCGCAGAAGTTTTGCACTTTATGTGCATATAACACCACAGGCATGGGACAAAGTCGACCCTCGGCAGGTGGTTGACATCCTTCAAGAATTGATCTGTAAAGCTAAAACAGTACACACATTACAAAAACCTAAATGTGATTTCCCTCATAGTGAGATGTTTCTTTTTTATTTTTGTCTGTCTTAACATCATGTGGTTGTGACGCAAGAGGGTGAGAATGAACAATCTGTTGTAGGGCCTGGAGTGTCAAAAATATCTCCTCATGTTGCATTATAGGCGATAAAAAGGTGCCACATAAGCTCTAATTGTGTGAAGCTGAGATGCTGGTAAACCCACTGGAAGTCATTCTCACCTTATGGAGTCAACAAGAGCGAATCTGTGAGAGCCCACAGACATGTTTTCTATCCTCAGACTCCTATTTCTTGATGTATTTCTCTCTCACGTAGTGAAGCAGATGGCAATTGAAAACTTTTAAATGAAAAGCACTTATGCAACACTAAATACATTTTGCATAAATTAGCAACTATTTCTTTGAGCATTCGATATACACTGGGTCATACTACATAGTGATAATATCAACTCATTATAGCTATCCTAAATTAAGTTGTAGAAGAGGAAGTTTTTAATATGTAAATGTATGCAAAAAGTGCAACATTCTCATTAATCAGGGCACATGGAGCAAAACGTACAAATCTCTAAACAAACACAGCAGTTCAACAGGCGTTTTGCATTTTAAATACGCATCCAGAATACAAATCAATTCCCATTAAAATCCTTGTCCTCGTTCACAAGCAACATTTTCCCCTACAGCGTTCTGACAGCTACATGGAGGAGAGTATAAGCTGTGTCCCTTTAAAGTCCCTTTCAGGGATGGGTTGAGTAAGATTAATGCTTTCATCAGTCTCTTGAAGCAATAGTATTCTGTCATTCAGACGTTTGTCTTTAATCACAGAGATGGCAATAATAATAGGTATTATAAAACTGAATGTGAACAGTAAAATTAATGCAAGTATACCTGCAAAGACTTTGTACATCACAGTCAAAACAAAGCACACTTCAAATTGCAAACATTTGGACTGCTCTCTTCTCATCTGTTTTGCGATTAATTTAGAAGTTAGGACCACTTGAACACAGATTTTTAAAAACTATATTCTGTGAGCACAACTTTCACATGATGACAGTAAAATGCAAACATTTACCGTAAGACCTATTCCATGTTGAAAGTTGTGTCAGTGAGGTTTGGAAAAATCAGAATGCCATGTCTCAAATTCAGTTAATGAGTTGGTTTGAGAGACACTGAGAAATTGGCTGGTTACCAGAATTTGATTACTTTCAGCTCAATCCACACTGACCATTGACAGGCTGGTCATAAACATAAGAGTGCAATCTTTTCATCTGATGAGTCAATGCTCTATAGTAAGTGCTATGAGGATGCAATGACACCTTTTTGATGTTGAAGTTGTCCAATGAAAAATAAAAAAAATTACTATTTGCAGTAGTACATTGACATAATAGATCTAAAGGAAGCACACAGACTTAAAAAGAAGCATGGTGGATATTGGAATCATATTTTTTTACTCCATGTCTAGATGCGTGCAACTTGTTTATGCTGTGAGATAATGAGAAAGAACACGGTAACAGGAAGGCTAAATAAAGAACTGCTCTACTTTTTCCTTTTGGTGCTTTTGACCTCTATGTCGAAAGCACCAAAGCACTTCTGAATTTTTAACATTTAGCAGTTGAAAATGTTATTTGGAAATGTCAAAATCAAGGCAAGTATCTGCATTCTAATATAGACCAATGGGGACAGCAGTTTTTCTAATACCAAATATGCTACTTATGCTTAAATCTCCAAAGCTCTTTGTAGGAAGTATTTGAAAAATATACACTTTAAAAAACTCAATTTATTCATTAGATGCTTTTGATAAAATATTGATCTAAATATTGATTGATACATTTCAATCAATAATCAAGAGACAATTAAAATGTATTGTTTTTGCTATATTCAAGTAAAGTGTATTCTTTATTTTGCTCCTTAAAGCATTATTTACAATAATAAAAAACAACCTGCAGCCTTATGCATTTTTAAAACCTGTGTGCATCAGGCTGTGAAAGTAAAAACACATTCTTCATATCTGGGGATTTATTTCCTATTTGTTTTTGGCTAATGGGTATCTCAAAGTGGTTTAAACTGCAACCAAGGGAATTGTCTGTATCTCAAGGACACTATGTACATAAATTATGAAAAAATATAGGTTTAATTCAATTTAGGAGACCTTATTTTCAGCAATACACACGCATAAACGTACTTTCATAGGCAGTAAGATCAATGATGTCTCCCCTGCCTTCACCATTAATTTTTTTAATGGTTGCTTTCACACAGAAGGATTAGAGGACTCTCCGCAACCTCTTTGTGACAAAACACTCGAGGGATCGAGGATCAAGCAAGATGAAAAATCCCCAATGGCAACCGCATGGTACAAACTATCCTCAAGCAAAACCAAAAGATAACAATTAAGAAGAAAAAGTCAGTAGAAAGATAAAGGTCATTTTACTTATCAGCAACAAGGCAATACAAAGTGCTTTACAAGAATTAAAAAGAAATAGAAACAAAATAACAAACCAAAGGAAAGAGCAAAAGGAGAAAAAGCTAATAATAATCCAGCGTAAATAAACTAGATACTTATCTACCAACCCTGAATAGGAATTCAGGGTTGGTTGATAAGTATGAGTAAGTATCCTCACGTCTAATTCCTTTTCTGGTTTGGAAGAATAGGAGTCTAAAAAGTAGTTGCTAAGGTAAAAAGTGAACAAAAGCTCAATTTACCAAAGCTAGAATTAACACAAAGGCAACAGGAAAAAGTTATTTGTCATTAGTTTGGTAAAATGCATAATTTTTTCAGTTTTAGAGCAAATATGTAATGGTAGATCTAACTGGGTCAAAACACCTGCAGAGACTTTTAGTTAGATTACTATATTTGACTATAGATTCAGTATTATACATAGTTTTGCCTTTAGTCTCACCAAAATTAAACCAAACAAAAAGTGTTAACTATTTTACCAGTCATAGATTTAATTTTTGGCCATTTAAATGTTTGTCGGATTCATTTTAATATGGCTCACAATTAAATTTGTGAATGTGAAATTTGTGAAACCCAGTCTCATCTGCTACCTATTAGTCACCTTCACTTTTGATGATTTCTTTGACTGGAGATGATTTCGAAGCTGTAGGTTTTTTCAACCTGATAGGCAGTGCGAAGCAGCAGATGGAAGAGGGGTAGGTAGTTCATGTTTAACACAGCCAAAAAAAAAAATCTAAGGTTTTAAAGTGAAACTGCATAAAATAAAATTTTATTCAGAAAACACAGCTTTTCATAACTTGATAACTTGATGCCAGTAATAGACCTCTGTCTAGTACCCTGCTAATTTTTTTTCAAAGAACTAAATTAGATACCTGCTTTTCTGTATGAACTTGGAAAATTTGTATCTATAACTTTGGTTATGGTTTCCAAGCACTCATCCAGTTTGGAGCATGACTGGCTTAATAAGGTCTTAATGTGATCTCTGTTTCATCACCGCTTCTCAGAGGAAAAGGTGTTTGCAGTTTTGCAGTGGTTTGATGGTTTCCATAATCCTTTTACTTGATTGTTCCGCAAAAGGATTATTTATGTTACCAAATACACAGACATTACTGAAAGAGGAAACATTGACTTTTTTTAGCCTCTATTTGTATTACAAGACCTTTGTTGAGCTATTGGATTATATATGTAAATCCAATAATAATAAATATATATTATTGGATATATAAAATATATCTAATAATAGAGTAAGAGAGAGGGGGAGCATATCATAACAAATAATGCTGTACACTACCTACTTTGACAGTTACCAGTTTCAAAGTCTGTCATTTTCCCAATAATTTCTTAATGATTTCAATGTGTTGCTACATTAATTGCTGTAGGGTGTTCAGTTTATCTGAGATAAGGACACAAAATTCTCCACAGTATGACATCCAGCTCAAACATTTAGATTAAAATTACCTTCATTTTATCTTTTAAGTTTCAAAATTACCCCCTTCCCTCCAAGTTTATTTTTCCAAAACAAATTGAAAAGTACTTAACAATGAAAGTTGGTTCAAATCTAGAGTCTTATTAATTTGTTCTTGTTTGTCTGTCTCAGAGTTGGCATGCTATGACGACACCCTGCTAATGAAAGTAAAAGCAGGATGTGGAGCTAATTACCATCCCAGGCAGATCAGCTCCTGTTCTGAATCTATTATCATGCCATTTGGCGGTCATGGTGACTTCTTGCAAATTTTCTCCATGTCAAATAATGAAGTTATCAGTATGGTAGCCGTGTGACAGATAATCAGTTTTTGAGCTTTAGCTTAAAGAAAGTTTAGGAATAACTGCATCCTTAAAGATTTGTTCATGAACCACACCAATACAGTCTAATGATGTTGTACTTTGTATCCTAAAGTTTATGTTAATTTTAATGTTTAAATTAAAATGTGTTGGGGTTTTTTAAAACAAACATGTAATTTTTAGTTAAATATGACATTACCATATAATATATTTTAAAAATGTGTTTATGCAGTGCACTTTTATAGCCCACTGGAATTAGATTTGAATCAACTGACTTGTTCTGAGTAGTAATTGGTTTGTGTTGAAATATTGGACCCATTTGCTTTTTTAAATAGTGTTGAATAAACTTTTGTTCTCAACTTGCATTAGAAGAAAATAGCTAAATCTTTGCTTTGAAGCCAAGGCTATAAAGAATGAGTAACTCCTAAAAGCATGGCAAATTCTAATTTATAGAAGCCTTAAAACAGTTTTGGAGCAAATACTTCAAAAATACATAGCAAGTAGACAGCATAGATCAAATTGAAAGAATACCTATTGTTCTCATTCTCCCCCCAAGCCACTATAAGCTAATGA
This sequence comes from Gambusia affinis, assembly GCF_019740435.1. Lineage (NCBI taxonomy): Eukaryota > Metazoa > Chordata > Actinopteri > Cyprinodontiformes > Poeciliidae > Gambusia > Gambusia affinis. The sequence continues at coordinate 6,479,556 of NC_057889.1, forward strand.
TTTCAAGCAAAGAGTTTTATGTGTGTGATTGATATATCTGTGTGTGAACTCTTGATATTTCTTCTCCCAGCAGACTAAACTCTTCTTCCTGGAGTAGTCAGGGCAGAGATGTTGGCACAAAAACAGGCATCCATGTTTCTTTTCAGTACTCAAACACCCACACTAGGAGTTCAAAAAACCCTAGCTTTCACTGCAGCTTTTTAAACATAAAAAAATTATTTTATTCTGAATGTTAGTCTATCCTTAATAAAATGCAAACTAGTTGCCAGGTAACACCAAACATTTCACAGGGAGACAGTTTGCAAGGCGAGTTCACAACACTGCATGTATCCTCAAAATAAAATGAAGCCTCAGTAGCTTGAGCATTCCAACAGATATGATGAAATAAAAGCTGAGTACCACACAAAGTATAATATATCACCACAACAATGGAAAATTTTGAAGTCGGTATAGACCAAATATATCTTGTATGGGAAGCACATGTCCAAATCAGTTATCTCGACAGATTATACCGTTCCTCCTGATAATTAAACTCGGTGATGCTGTGGTGCTCACTGAGCCGTCTGGCACATTAATGAGCCATAAAAACATGCTAAATGTGCCAGAAAAGGTGGCACAGACTTTTATAATTAATCGCACCTTGCCATACGCCACACATATATTAAATCAAATTGATATCAGAAGAAATTTGAGGCGTCAGACTTTGAGCATGCTTCCATTTGTTGGATTTAGCTAGAAGTTGCACCTTTTTTGTCCAGATCAAACAGCACCTTGGCTGGATTATACACTTAGGGTTTAACTCTGCAACACATTACCTCTGCAGGTGAAATAGAAGTATTTTATTTTTTTCTGATGTTACTCTAAAAACTTAAGGTTGAGGATTCAAAAAGTGAAAACCTTGTCAGAGCTGCAGTAAAGATAAAAACACACACATGCTGCTGACCTCGGCTGACAGCTGAGAAGCCCTTCTCATCCCCTGAGAAGCAAAAAATAGATTCTGAGGAAGCTGGGAGACAGCAGCGATGGACACCAACAGTAAACATAGGACCATTAGAACACTATAGATGTGTTGTGTCGCTTTTTTAAGATGTGTTTGGTTTTTCTGTGTGTTCGTGGTCTGTTGAGCAGCTCACTGACGGAAGAAGAAAAAACCTTGTCAGAGAAAAACAAACAAACTTTCCATCAACGTTCTGATAATGCAAACAGACACGACTCAAACTTCTGGAAAAATTACTTATGCAAATATGACTAAGTGTTAATTTAACCTGAAGCAGCAAATGACTGAATTTAAAGTTAAAAAAAAAAAGTGTGGGAAGAAAAAAAACCATGATCAAGATGCATTTATATGCATCTTAATCATGTTTCCATCAGAGAAACTTCAGCTTGATGACAGTGACAGGTGGGAGTCAAACTGCTGGCACTATTTGTGTGGGGCAGATATATAAATACTGCAATGCCAAGTCTGACTAAATAAATGCTTTGAAACAAAAAATGATTTTCCTCCTCTTGATACACGGCTACATAGGCTAGATTAAACATACAATCATCCTAAAGGATAATCTGTTTCTTCTAGGGCAGCACGATAATAGAAAAACATTTCATTATGAAATTGCAACAATGACAGAGTTTGAGATTTAGCCAAACTTCTCTCTTTCTTGAAAAAAATGCAGTTCATCATAGCTGTTTAAGACGATTTGAAAATTGCTCAAATTTGCACTGGAAGGTCAGAACGCCACAAAACCAGGAAATCAGAAATTGGCTACAAATTTCTGAGTGGTACATTAGGTTCAAAGTTAAAACTTGATACAGTTTTATGCTGGAATTTGTCTTACTCTTAAAGTCTCCTGTAGTTTTTTTATGGCTGAAACTTATTTTGTCCCCTATTTTTCAATGATACTCACCGCAATGTGCTTTCATGATAGAAATGGGCCACAACTGCCCACAAATACATGAAATCCACAGTTACAACTGCCTATTTTAATAGGACAAACACAAAATTTACCCTGATATGCATTATTACGTTCAGCACTTAGTCTTACAGCCATAGTCTTAGTCTTACTTGTCTTAACTTTTTGATGGTACAGCAAAGGAAAACTAATGGTGTGCCTACAGCTTTGTAAAATCACAGCCAATAGCATGTCAGATAGCATTGCACCTGGTATTTCACCTTCCCAAGTGACAATATTTACAAAAAACAATCAGTTAATAATTAGGCCCGAGCAGCAAAGCGCTGCGAAGGCTTATTGTTTTTGGTGTTATATTCTATAAAAAAAAAGGTAAATAAGCGAGGATCTCCTGTTTTAGAAGCAAAACAAGAATTTTTTTCTTGTTTTGCTTGCTTGCAGAAATGCCATTTACATGCAGTGCTTTGCTTATAAAACAAATTGAGCTGCAAATGGCACGGTGAGTGAGTGGTGGCATTCATCTGCCTCATGACAATTGCTACTATGTGAAAGGGAAACAAAGAAAAATGCCCTTTACTCTTAACTCTCTCCTGTTTATCCTGGTGTTTTCACTGCCTCTAAATAATCACTAAACAACAACTATGGCATCCTCTAACAAGAAGGCCTCCTTATAATTAAAGCAGAATCAAATGTCAAAGCACTTACAATAATACAGTAGTGTGGCACCTTTTCAATGATTTGTCATTGTTCTCCAGTAATTAGCTTACTTAACAATATGTGTAATCATGACCTCATTTTTGTGTTAATAACCGGATGTTGTGACTGATGGAATCAGAAAGAAAAGGGTTTTTATGTTTCTCTATTTTTTTGCAGAGAGCTAATGTTCTGCCAGCGCTGTTGCAATTCCCTCCAGTCGCAGGTAGAATATTTGATGTCCCTCTGAACTGCCTGCCTTTGAATATCATTCAACATTTAATTGCACCTCCACTGCATCAACGCGAAATGTGATCAGCTGAACGTCAGCAGATTTAATGTGATGAGAATCCATCAATCAAAGCAATAGTATGTGTCATTTTCATGGCCGTAACAGTGAAAGGATGTTAGCGTTAAAAAAAAAAAATTGTGAGAGAAGTCCCTCACACTATACATCTGTTATCTTCCTTAAATGCAAGATGTCAGTTTGTGATGAATATCTTCAACTTTGGTTTGTAAGAAAAATAAAAAAAAGTAGGAAGCATGGCAGGTTTTCATTTTGGTGTAAAAGGTTACTAAAAGTCCCATTTATTTGACATTACCAGACAGCTTTGACATTTCTGCTTTTACAGTAAAATTGTCTAAGTTTAGAATGGCTAGTACAGACCGGCACAACTTTGCCATCAACTGAGCCTTTTCGCCATTCGAGCAAATCGTCTCCGTCTCCTGCCCTCTCGGCTGAAAACTCTCTAATTAGACAGCAACCGTTTCCACTGCCGTTTTTAGTAACAAAAATGTATGATGATGGCCAATTTAGCAGCCAAATTTATGGCAGATGCTGTGCAGGCAAGGCATCACTGACTCACCAGTTTCTCACACAGCTAATGGATAGATTTCAGGAGTCCATGCCATTCAGTCAGACACAGCCATCCCTCCTGCTAGTCCTCTCTTCCCCTCTCACCTCCACCAACAAGGTCATAAGCAGTCTCTTGTCGAGCACTAACACCAGAGCAGCAGATGGTGGAGAAATTATGGCCCATCATTACTCATCCAGTGTATCAAATGGGTGTCCTTTGTTGGAAAATACTTGTGGGACTCTGCTGTTTGCCATTTTTGTATGATGATAATAAATAATCATAGTGATGCAACCATTACAAACTACAGATGCACCAAGAAACCACTGGACAACAACGAGAGCCTGACAATTTTCTGAGTGATTGGCCCTGATGGGTGATTTGTTAAATGTAAAGCAAGACTGAACGTTTTGCTTTTCAAATCATAAATCATAAAATTAAACTTTTTTATGCACAGCAAGGAAGACAGTAAAAGAAAAATGTCCAAGACAACTTAAATGATAAAGCCCCTAATTATAAGTTTCTGCTTTTGTCTAAGATAGGATATGTTTCAGGTTAGTGTATATTTTGAAAATCTAAATATATTACTGTTTTTTTTTTAGCATACTGTTTCCAGGAGTTGCCATCATAAAATATTTTTGTACAGATGGACATCAGTGGTCTCTGAGCACTGGTGATGGAGAGAGCAGATTATGCCTGAGTGTTTTCTCTGCTGTCTCTGTGTATCTAAGCAACAGCAAACCACCTCAATTATTACATCATCTGGCAGAGAGGCGTCCCATCTATTAATCTCAAAGCAGCATTTAGCTGAGTTTAGCGACCAGTGAGCAGAGTTAATCACATGTGGAGAAGGAAAGATGGAGGACAAGGCTACAGTAATGTATCCAACACAGTGTGCTGTCTGCCTCTTCTAGAGGATTTCCCACTATAGCAAAATTCTATTGATCATTTTGTAGAAACTTGGAGATGAACTCTGTCATATGTAAATGGTTTGTGACCTCTAATGGTGATGTGTGGCACTGCATCAACAGTCAAATTAATGGAGGGGATTTTATTCTTCTGGAGAGCTTTGATCCCATTGCGTCCCTTAAGTTAATTAACATTTCTCTTTAGTTTTTTTAAGTGTGCAAATATCACAGAAGGAAAATGTGATTTAAATACTTGTTGATGTAAAATCTTATGTATTCCTTGAAACCTAGTTACTTGGTATGCTTATCTGCACTTACACATCTTGTTATCTAAGGTTAAGATCACTAGACACAATCCAGTGCCTGCATTTATTTTTTATCAGGCTTACTCTTTTTATTGCATAAGTACTAATATTTTTACACAATGCCATTAACTAAACAGCTAAACACAAGTTTAAACTGCTTGAAAATCTTTTTTTTTTTTGGTGACCCCAGGCAGGAAGTATCCCATGTTTGAAATCCTCCTCTCATCCATCGCTTCTTTCGAATTCTATGTTCTGCCATGTAAGATGATGTGGATGCTCCTTTTGTAGATTTGCCATCTCTTTAGCATCTCTTTGCTTGCTTTGTGCTCTGCAGAATAGGAGCCAGGAAATTGCCAGGCATGCAGCACATCCCACATCTGATCGATGAGGAATCTATCAAGTGTGATGGTGGCCTAAGCAGTTAGCCTAATCAGGAATTACATCTAGACTCAAAATTGTTTATACTATTTGGTGTGAGGAGTACGCTGTCTGATGCAATAGCCAATAGCGTTCACATTAGAAAACATGGGTGATTGTGAGCTTACTCAACCTGCTTGAGTAATCCTGTGTAAATTGTGTAATATCAATGATGGAACACATTTCCAGGTTCCAGTAGCATTAAAAGCCAATGAAAGCTTATGTTCTCTACTGCAGGACAAGATGAGGAACTTGTTGTACTGTTTCTCAACCATCTCATGAAATTCCAAAACTGCTATGCTTAACAATTGAACTGCTTACATTTTGTATTTTCAAAAAGCTCCTTCAAAGTATATATGTATAGATCACCACTGCAAAGAGTTGATTAGATGCAAAGTTTGATGGGCCACTATTTTCAAGGGCCTTGCAGTCATGCTCTGCATTCCAATAACATAGGTGACTAGTATGATGGATTTGCCCTGTCCTTGAGCCTCTTCTGCAAGAGAGTGAAGAGAACAAGGTAGCAATGGGGAAAAAATTGTGGGTAATGTGATTTCAACTGATATCAGTGTTGCAGTATTTCTTAATTATATTCCAATTGCATGTTTTTCTAACAAATTGCAGCCTTGCTAAACAAGTCTCTATGACCGATCGCATTTTTTTGGAGCAGTAGTCACAAAAGCACAGACAGTAGTGTGACAGAAAATTGTAGTACGTGAATCTGATCCCAATTACTCACAAATTCCTTCATAGGGATTCCAAGCCCAATAAGGACGTCTCTTCTGGGTACCACGTGTGGTTTTAATTTTTGTGAATGATCTGACTGACACACTTTTTTTTTTTAAACTGTCTCCAAAATACACTCACAAGCGACTCACTAGGAACACCTTGCTAGCTCCCGGTTTCTTCTTTTACTTGCAAATCCTCTATCAATCAGTTACTGAAAGGTTGAATTAAAGTGTTAGGCATCTCAGACTTTAAAAACTCAATTGCTCTTCTTTGTGTGGGAGCTTTGTACCCACTTTCTTTTTTTTTTTTTTGGTTTATGCTGAACAGCACATTCCAGTGCACTGTTCATGCACCTACAGATGAACACCTTCCTGCCAAGTTAATGATGGTCAAAGCTCAAACTTTTTCGGTAGATATTTGGATTCTCTTTCTACTACTATTTAAATATTTAGTTTGCTCCGTCATCTTTGTCATGGCTGTTGAGTCAAGTTCTGACATAAGATTTTTAATATTTAACTTTCTAAACATGTTTTTATGAGTATAGGTCAATCTGAAAATATGATTAATTTTGCAACAATCTGCCACTAAATGGATGGCTTATTTTTCAGCATGTGGTTGCAATTATCACACATATTCTTCTCTAGTTCCCACGTGTTTAGCATTTTTAATGCAAGCATACGTCTAGAAAATTATCGTCTGATCATGTTTAGCAAACATATATAGCAGAGTGGAATGAAAGAAGAATGTAAAGTAAATTGCAAGGCAAACCATTTTATGCCATGGAGCATTCAGAGCATGCTCGATGTGCTCGTTCCAATGCGACAAGAGCTCTTGCAACGACGACAGCATATGAGACAGAAAAGGCTGCTGGTTCATCTACAAGCCTTGACTGAGGAAGGAGACTTGCTTCTTAGTTTGCTCTTATTCATCAGTGGGTCATAAACATTTTCTCATTTTGCACACTATTTATGTAAATAATTAATTTATCAACCCACTTATATTTCAAGGCATATTCTTGGTGTGTTTGGAGTAATGATTGTGTGTGCCATGCCACTTAAATGAAATGCCAACAGTAGGGATGTCCCAATCAGCATGTACTGTCCCTGATACTGATCTGTGTCATTTATGATTGGGCATTTGCAAATTAAGTCCCACAACTTAATTAAAAGCAATGATGGCATGTGTATGTTTGAAATTCCAGCAGCTTTAATTAATCTTCATTGCAGCAATATTACATGGTTGACATTACTGATTGTGTCCCAGATATCTTACTCACCAATGACATTCCAGATTTACAGTGTCTGCTTTTCATGACAGGAAGGGTTCACCTAAGTAATAGTGCTATGATGTTCTAACTGTGCATCTTAAATAAAAGATCCTTTTGATTTAAAGCTGACTCAACAAATTCAGCTTGTTTAAAAATCTTATACCTTGTTCCCAATGATGATGCTTTTAAACTGATTAGTTTGTTGAAGTCTTATGCCAACACTAGCATGTTTTCTTTGGATTTTGTCAAGATATGTGAAAAAGTTAGCTGGAACATTTTACGCTGTGGTAAATATTTCAAGACGCAGCACAGAAAAAAGTATTTTTCTTGCTTCATATGCTTCACCCTTTTCGTGTAACTTTGTAAACTTTAATGACCAGAGAGTTAGCTGTCAGAAGACACAGAGACTGAGGACTGCAGCAGCTAGTTTGGTCTCTATTTTACTGAGATTATCATTATCATATGCATATCTCTTAGATTGTCATGGAAAACCCAGATGTGTTAGATCAATAAAATCATTTGTAAAGAACATGATATAGTTCTAAAAATCTGAAATCGCACTAGACATTGAAATTAAAGCTTTAACCAACTAATAACTTATATTGCTTTATAAAAATGTGTGGCTGACACTGTTGGTTGGTTGTTTTTCATAAACTGAACATGTTGCTTTCTGTAAGTTTTTAGATCTATTTTCTTCCAAGACAGATCAAATAATATATCAGAAAATGTTTCACCTTATTTAAGAGTCTATAGACTGATTCAAAAGGAAAAAAAACACACTGATCGACTCAGAAATCTATTCGCTCTCCTCCTACTTGCTTGCTTGTTTGCACCAAGCGTTGTATGAATAATAAATTTAATGCATCAAACAGGCAAATAACTAATGCTGTTAGTCATGTCAGCAAATGATTAGCTCTACTAAGTCACTGCATAATCAGGATCCAAAAATAAGAGTCACAATCTATGAGCAAGATGTCTTCCTCAGACATTTTTCTTTGGTTCTTTTCACTTCCGATAGATTCCATATACATCCATCCGTCCATGAGCTCAGTGTTTCCTTAATTTATCGTGGAAAGAGGGGAATCTTTATGTTGCACTCAACACATTGAATAGGATCACTCGGATATATCTGGAGGGGCTCGCCGATACTCTCATATTGCATTAATAAGTCAGGAGTTATTATCTTTCCTGATATCTGTGTTCTTTCTTTTCCATAGCATTTTATTTTACTAAAAACACACAAACAACAAAGCTATTCTGGAATCCATGCCAACCTCTCTTCCAAATGACATTTTGGCTACCAGCGCTTTGCCAAAACTTATTTCACTATCAAGGGAAAACACATGTCTTTGTTAAATTTGTTTTGGAGTCACATACTAAAGATACTGGCAGACCTTCAACTTTAGCATTTTCAGATTTCTGCTACTTAATTCGTGAGTAATTGTACATATTTCAAAACATAAAACGGAAATCAAAAATTAATAACGTAACCAGATACATATACAAAAAGGAATATTTCTATACTCATTTAGTCCAATATATGAAATCAGTCTTTGCGGAAACCTTCATTTTATATTACTGTCATGGCTCTACAATAACGCAGGCATAGTAGTTGTAATGTTAATGTTTTAAAACAGTGTATTGTTTCAAGTGCTTAAGGTCATTTTAAGACATTTAAATAACTACAATGTAGTAATGCAGAACTACCTGCACTAATGTACAGAAAGCAAAATGTTCAGTAATGCAGAACAATAGTCAATTTGACTATTGAGAAATATTTGCTCAGAATGAAAAACACTGAAGATGTGGAAGCTTGAAAGATTAGTTCAGATATTTTGAAGTCAATGTTGGACGGAGTTAGAATTTCTATTAGCGCCATTAGATTTAGTGGATAGCATACAATGTCAGTGAATATTAAAAATATTAATTTTTTACAACAGACCTTCACAAGACACTTTGTTGAACAGGTTAACTTTAACAGCAAACGGCTTGACTAATTAATCACCTAATCAGCTTTTTATGCTTATGATGTTGATCCCCAAATGGCTACAACATTGTGCTGAATTAGCAAAACCAAAACTACATTTATTAGGGGTTTAGTCTATATGGTTGCTTAGTTTTATTTCTCATAATCACAAGGACAATAAATAAATGAATAATTACATTTGCATGATTGTAATAATCAGTGCAGCAGGAAGGGCTTCAAATAAAAAATGCCATTTCTATTTGAAAGCCATTACATTTTCCTAAACATTTATACTACATTATCGTACAGTGGGTATTTATTGCTGGCCTATGCAGACAGTGAGGTTATCAGGTTTATATGGAAAACATGATACAACACGAACTTCATCAATATCTGTTGTCATTGCTCAATTTAAAATCATTCTGACTTTTGTGTATGATGTACGTTGCGTCTCCCATTTATTCTATAAATCCTTTATGTGCTTCAAATTACAGAGGTCCCTCAGACGTAAACACTGAGATTTAAAAGATAATCATTAACATCTCAGTTTACATTCAGTTTTAAACACTTCTTCTCCTGCTGAAGCTCAGTCTATTATGTATGCACACGAGAAGCAGTGCGACTGTCACATCTAAGTGTGATTTGTCAATGTCTGACATTCAGCAGAAGCTGTCTCTTCTAAAGACACCAAGAGCACACTGCAGCGACAGAATATTTTAATAAAGATGCTGCAGAGGAAGATGACACAAGCCCAAACTGGGTGCACTTCACGTTGCAATATTTCCTATTATATCCATCTGCAGACATACTTGTACACTACTTGCTCTTTTTCCAGATTGCCAGGCGTGGCAGTGTTGCTTGTTAAGATGCAATTCTGCAAGAATACCAGGCTGAAAGGGTCCAGGAAAAAAGGCACGTTTCATAGAAGTTTCATCAAATGCAATCCCTTCAGATCTTTAGCACATTTCTCTAAATATTCTTTTAGCAAATAAATAATATAATTCGATTTCAGGAGAACAAGCAGTGTCATAGTAGAATTTAGATGCTTTGTTTTGTGCTGCAATTTTCATTTGATAGATGACAGATCTGGACTTTATTACATTCTCCTCCTCATAAATTTTGATTTCGTCTTTACAAACAACTAATACAATAGAAACAAAGCGGAACAAAGCGCACAGAAAAAGGACCAGACTCAAAGAAAATCAGAACTTCCACCCTGCACACAGTTTAGGAAGAGATGTTCATTATCAGGAACTTAATTAACAACCCCTTCATGGTCCATGCAATTTAACAGTCCCTTAAATTTCAACTATGCCACTATATGTTCACAATATTTCTAAACAGCACCAAATATATGTAGATAAAATTTCTAACAAAAATTTAACAGCATAGATGACTAAGTTATTGAAAAGTAGCAAAAATACTTAAGATTTGTTAGAAGTTCTCCTTTTGATAGCGGTTTGAAGACGGTTTGATAAAGTTATCACAATCACGTTATGTTTTAGCACTAAATGTCTTAATTGCATAAATAAATGAAAAACATTCATCAGGATGGTAACAGAACTCAGACAAGAAAAGGGGAAAATCCCAGATTCATATCAAGATTTCGCTAAGGTGAACGCGGCCGAGTTATACGCCCACCGCCTGTGCATGTTGTGAAAGTACACACAACCTTGTGATCCATTGTACATTAATAAAAACATGATTCATAAAAGAATAAAGAGGCCAGGAGGGTGTTTGCGTGTTTTTTTGAAAATGATTTAAGTGGGACCCCCTGACTTACTGTAACACTTCAACATAAAGATTCTAAGGTTTGGGGATTTTGGAACACTGCATCAAAACACACAAAGCATGTTGATTTGTGAGCCTTGTGAAAATAGATTTTGTGTCTAAACAGACTGTGAGAAAGTGGTTTAAAGCAGAGACATATTTGCTTTTCTTCATCTCTTGATCTCATCCTACAATGTGTTGGCCGGTCTCTGAAGTGCTCAATGTGAATGTTATCTAAACAGGCAATATTTGCAACTAAAGTTATACCCTTCCTGATAATGATTTGCCAGAATTAAAGCTTAATTAAAAATGTTTTAAATATGCTCCTCCATACCACAAAACCATAAAAATAGTTAGAATACTGACTTGAGTCTAATACAAGCTTTCTGAAGGCATATGCCAACATTTTCACTCCATCAATGGGTTAATATAGAGAACCTTTAGACAAGATTCAGTATTTTACATAATTAGTTTTGAATTAAACTGTCACAACCAGCAGGGGGTTGGACTTTGTTGTCTGTCTCCTCACCTTGGCATCCTGACACATCAGAGCGTGCAGCCAAAATCTTTAAGGCTCATTTTTCTGAGCTGACAAGCAGATTCTGTTAAGTCCTATCCAATTAAATGAGTAGCAATTAATATGTTTCCATAAAGGTCTTATAATATGGTGTCATACTTTGTTCATGGCTCATAAATAGAAGAAAAAAAGTCTTGATTTTGAGAGACATAGGTTAAAATGAGAAAATTGGAGGCTAATAAAAAGCACTTGTAATTTTGTTTTCTCCCCTTCCAGATGTGGACTTAGGGTTTTCCATGGAGGTTATTTGTCACAGCAGCATATAACATGACTTGGTGCAAAAGGTTTGCAAATTTTTATAACGTATGTGATAAGGTATAACATTTTATGAAGCGTTACTTTTGTGTTTCTATTTTCTCCCTACACCTAGTCTCCATCTTTTACCAACATCTTGTGTCCATGTCTTCTTTTTCCTTTGAATATAATAATTTACTATGTTCTGACCAGATTCTGATCCATAACTGATGGGTTATGGATCAGATATGGATCAGCAATGTATGTAATGTACATTATATAAGCAATGTACAAACTGTCAAGTAAGGTGGTGGCACCATTATGCTAAGAGTTTTTTTAGTCAGAAATATTTGTACACTGTGCAAAGTGAATACAGTGAAGTACTATCTCCAAATTCTACAATTCTCCAACAAATTATGGCTTTCCAACATAAATAAATCATCAAAACGAGCTTCAGAGATGATAGAAGTTAACGTTAAGCTTCTTGAATGACTCTATCAAAGCTCTAGTGTAAACTATTTTTAGTCTGTCCTGTGCCTATTTGAGGTATTAATGAGTATGATGCAGGGTATCCAGGAAACGAGCCAGTTTAAATGAAATGTAACATTTCTCATAATAAGATCTGTCAATCATCAAGTCAGAATTATGCCAGAGCTTTGCTAACAGCAACAAAAAGTCTGTGGTTTCTTTGAAACTTGCTAAATTACATTTTTGCATGTATCAGTGGGGATGGATGCCTATCTTTTATGTTGGCCTAATTTCGACCCTGTTCAAATTATAGAGAACTGTACATTCAAACTACTGATTTTAAAGGCATTGAACTTGTACGTGTATAAATTTTTATCAGTCCACTTGGAAAACAGAACATTTAAAAGCATAATGCTATACAAATGTCTTTAGTCATTTTTCATTTCTTCACTTTGTTTTTACAAGCTCAGGATTTCTTTCAGTTGTTTAAAGTTGTCTAAAACTGTTTCTTTACATTTGAGTTCACTTATTTTCAGTCCAAAGCAAGGCCATTTTCAGGGAAAGTGCTGAGAAAAATATCAAAAATAAGATATAAATTATTACATTAGCCACAAAATGTTGCTAACAAGGTTTGAAAGAGCTCTTAGTGGACAAACTGGAATACAGCAGATAACCAGCTCACACATTCATAGCTTTTCTGAAGATGTCTTATTGGTAAAAGATACGGCTTTTTTACTTTTGCATTTTAATGTCTTCATGTTTGTAAAATCTGCAGTAAACAGAGATTTAGATCAAATAAGAAAAATATGAATGGTGTAAAGAGCCAGCAGCATCTGAGAGTCAAGTCAAACCATTTTACATGGATAATGGAGAGTTTCCAGAAAGGAAGAGTTTTTATTAAAGACTTGCCAGAGTGATATAACACTTTGAAGATGTTTGATTTGGAATAGAAACTAAAAAAGGGTTCGCGCTTTGTGAGAGGGTAGAATAGTAACTTGGCATCTGTCAAATGTCAAACCAGAGGCCTTTCACAAGTGGTCTGAGTTAATACCTTTAAAACGCTTCTTTAGCAATCTCTAGTTGTTTACCCATGTTCTTCAGAAACATGACAGAGAAGAATGTGAGTTTCCACCAAAGCTGCACACCAATTCAGTACTAACCAATGCTTCTGTTTCATCCTGTCCGTTGCCACCAGCCTTCCCCTTTTTGGCCTGACTGGATGCTGCTTTTACACATTAGGATTAGTGCCTTGAATTGCCTGTGTGGACAAGAACCACCTGGCAGACGCGTTCGCCCTGTGTGAGTCAGAGCACTCTGGTCATTAACACACAGCAGGTAGCATGCACTGGGAAAAGATCAAGTCTGAGGGGTAAGGGTATTCTTAATGTCTAAACACACTCGCACACACGCACACACACACAGCATTTCTCCTGCAGTGACTTGCACTGATCGTATAAATGCTCCCCAGAGAGTGAGACTGAGATGACTGCTGCCTGTCTTTTAAGCATATTTTATTAGCTGCACAGAGAGCGGTTCATTGTATATTGACAGTAGTAAAAAAAAACATTGACATTTAATCACAAAGCCAATCAAACTGAAACTAGATTTTTTTTGATGCAGTTAATCCCTTTTCCTTCCTGATAACAAAAGAAAAAAGGAAAATATAAACATATGTTGTTTTTTTTTCAACCATTATTAATATAAAATCTGCAACAACACTAAAAAACGTACAAAAGACCAGGAAGTAGGCAGAACTGTTACTGTTGTAATGTAAAATAATATCAATATCCCTTTAAAATTACAGGTAAAAAGTTAAAATTGCCCCAAAACGGCATATTTTCTGCTGAGTTTAGGGCATTCCTCCAAAAAGAGTTTTTATTCAACTTGCAGAGTTTTACTTGTCTACCAGTTTTCATGTCTTGACTTGAAACTGGCCTGCATTTTAAGGGATACAAGGGACACTTTTTGCAACTTTTCTGCACAACCTTTGACTTTGTTCAAATGATGGATGGATGGATGAATGAATGAATGAATGGATGGATGGATGAATGAATGAATGGATGGATGGATGGATGAATGAATGAATGAATGAATGAATGAATGAATGGATGGATGGATGGATGAAGATGTCAGATGCTATCAATAGTTTTAAGAATTAACTTTCAAAGTCAGAAAAACATCGTATTAATAAAAAAAGTTACAGGATTAAAAAAATCTATATTTGGTACAAGGATTGCCCTGGCCAGGCTGCAGCAGGCACTTTCTGTTCAGGTCTCCACTAAAACAGCCTGTCACAGCAAAAAGATTCCTTTCACAGCTATTTTGGACACACTTCGTCCCTGTGGTGGCCTCTTTTGTCTGGCAGGAATCTCTTGTCACCTTTGTCACCTTTCCAAGCAAGAACTGTTGGATTTTGTTACTGATTTCACAGCACAGAGTGGTTACGTTATCAAAAAAATAACACATCTATCAAGGTATTTATAGTATTGAGGTTTAGAGTATTTTTAACATAAAACTGCCTTGACACTGCAATTAATTTACAGTTATTAAAACAGTTATTAAAAAAGTGTTTTTTCCTAATTTAAGATAATTAACTAGGAAATAATGCATGGGAACAAAAGATGTAAACATGGACACTTAGCATGTAAATTAGTGAAATTAGGTATAACTAGGCATAACTCAGATTGCCTAGTGCTTTACAGATAACTCTTGGTGTGTAATGAGCATTAACCATTACTAGTGTGATTCATGTGCAAAGAATTGCATTTCTAATTTTAAAATACATGCAGAGGCGTAGGATTTAATTTAGGGGTAACAGACAATGGGCCTGAATTAATGAATGAGTACTGATCATAATTTTCATACTTTCACCTGTAAAAAGTATTTAAATCATAAAAACATGTTATCTTTTCCATTCCTCTTTTCAGTGGTGCAGTGGTAATACAGACTCCTGCCTATTGGTGGACTCTAAATTATTCCAGGAAAACCATCCATTCACATTTGTTTTTATAGAGCATATCAAAAATATTTGATGGACAGTGCAGCAACCCAGTACTGGCATTTTTTCTTTGGCACCAATTTGCTGAACCCCCAAGAGCACAGACAAGAATGAGTGTAAATATTAGTTTCTGCGGTAGTGGTAAGATGGTTTCCACGGTGCGTATTAATGGATATGAAGGTATTTTGTGTGTGAAATATTAAAATATACGTATAAGCGTTTTTAGAGCAGATTTCACAAATTCTTGGATTTTAACTATTCATAGGCATATGTGATCCCTCAACCACTCAAATACCAAGGATCCACTGAACTTTGTCTATCATATGAAATTCTGTTTAAATTCCCTGAAGTTTGTAGTTGAGGTGTAAAAGGTTAAAAAAAAAGTTTAATGGATATGAATACTTGATAAGGGGATCTGAAACTAAGAAAAAGTAGAAGACTACAACATGTAACATTTAGAACTGACGATTAATTTCTAGAGTAATTAGATCATTTATTTTTATCTTCAGTTTCTTATTTCTTTGTCTCCATCTTACTAAATTCTTTCTTTTACTGACTGATTAACCTACATAGCTGATGCTCACACACACGCACACACATCAATTTCTTAATTTATCCTCTGTAATTCACTCCACTCATTCCACATTTGCTATTGTAGAGCTTCAGGATTAGCCACCAGTAGAAATAACACAAGCAGGCTGTGCAACACACACTGACAAACACTATCATACTGTGTATTCACAACACAATCACTTAACACTACAACAATTGCACACCAACATCAGTCAATGACTCCCAAAGTATCGGTACACCCGTTAACACACAGTTAATCCTCCGTTACACACACAGGCACACTCTGGCCCAGATCCATCTTATGAAGAAGCACTGTTTGGAGGAATGTACAGCAGAAAAGAAAGGGGGTGGGAGGAGGGTAGGGGGCAGCTACACCTCCTCAGTATCTCCATGGAAACAAGCTGGAGAGCAGCATATCCCGCTCAGCGTACTGTCAGAGACTAAAGTCCTCATTAGGGAAGCCAAATCACACTACACACACACACACACACACACAAGACAACTGATTCTATTATTAATTGCGACACCATTTTCTGTCCCAAAACATGCACACAAACACACCTGGAAGGGGGATTTCCTGAAGTTTAAAGGGCTATGCAATCCAGATGACATATTGGACATCTACTATGAATTCTTTCATCCTGCTGTTCAGTTTGCACGGTACAATTCTTCTCTCATCAGTCTTTGATTTGGAGTTTACCTTTGTGTACTTTCTACACAAACAGAACCGGACTTGCAAAGTGATACATTTTGGATCAGATTCAGACAGAAAAGAAGGGGGTTCTGTTCCAGTAAACTGTAAAATGTTCTCTCAACATTGTTTCAACAGTCAAAAGCTTGAGTGGAGGTAAAATGGCATTCATGCTTGGTCTTGGCGATAAGATGCATTGCAGAGAAATGAATAAAAACCAAGTTTGAGCCACAGAACTGCAATAAGTTTTATTTTTTGCATTTAGGGTGGTGTGAACAATTTGTGCTAGGACTAATCTCTGGGTGGCCCCACGTTATTGTCAACATTCATTATTTTGTAATAGATCATATTTTTTGCAACTGTAAAAATTTGCAAAGAGAGGATGAGTTTCCTCATGTTCCTGTGCGGTAGCGTTTCTCTCTGATGCCCATATCTAGCTCACTCCTCTGAACGCACTCTTTGTTCACTCTTGTACTCACTCATCCACCCCCACACAGCTTCACTTGCTACCAAAAATGGTTGGAAGGATTGAAACAGGGAGCAGGAATTCTGGTTATTTCCATCCGGGTTCTTACTGTTTGCCCACAAGACAAAAATCGGATATCAGATTTGGAATGGTGATGAAAGAGCAGAGATTATATTAATAATACTCATGTTTAGAGGGAAATGGGTACATACAGCTGCAAATTCATATAAAAATATTAATTAGAACAA
This sequence comes from Gambusia affinis, assembly GCF_019740435.1. NCBI lineage: Eukaryota > Metazoa > Chordata > Actinopteri > Cyprinodontiformes > Poeciliidae > Gambusia > Gambusia affinis. The sequence goes on from NC_057889.1 coordinate 6,496,624, forward strand.
GCGGGGAAATCACTAAAGGAGAAAAAAAAAATTATAAACATTTTAGGTTTTTACCTAGTGTCCAAAAAAGAAAACTAAAATGTTGTGTCTTAGAATCCAGTTTAATTGACTAGAAAAATTTATGTTTATTCCATCTTCCTAAACAAAAATAGCAAAAAATAACATTGGTGGTCACAGTCATTGATTATTTTAGTAGATTCAAAAACAGTGATTGAACATAACATGACCACTGAGTGGTGAAGTGAATAACACTGATTGTCTTCAATCAAATGTACACATTTTGTACATTTTGTCCTCTGAGATAGCAGCTATAAGACTTTGACAATATTTGACCAGGGCGAGGGCTCTACAACTGGGTCAGAGCATCTGGAAACCTGCTACTTGTCAATGGAGCTCCTGGATCGGCTGCTTTGCAAACCCCAGTCAGTAACATTGCGCCCAGGTAATTAAACCCCCCAAGCTGGATTTTCTTTCCAATATTTTATAAAAAAAATCCACAACTAGGCAAATCTTCAGCAAATAATTTGGTGTTGCCGTCCACCAAAAAAAAATTGAAAATTATGTTCAGATACTCCACTAGGTGGGCAACCACTGTATTACCAAATGCAAGGTTTAGCAGTGTTTCTGGGGACATAAGGAGAAGGAGTGGAGTTGTATAATTTAATTTTTATAATTCTTATTCTCTTATATATATATATATTTCTTTCCTTCCCATGATTTTGGAAACTGCCTTTTTTTTTAAAAATTAAATAAAATTATAAAATATTCCACAAATTCCACAAATATACATTTGCCACAAAAAAGTTGGCAAATGTTTTGCTTTTTCTTTTCTATTTTAATGACAAAATTTCAACATGATGATGAGTTTATATGGACCAACAGCCAAAAAGATGAATTATTAAGATGTCACTTCATGATGCACTTCCCAAAAGAGAGGTGAGAATATTTTAAGTACCGGGAGCAGATGACAACGAATCAGGAAGAATTGATAGTGGGTAACTCTGTGATTTCCCTTTTAATTTTTGTATTTGTTTTCCAGTTCCAAGATCATAAACCAGTCTAAACAGGCTGACTATAATTACTAAAACAAGTAATTATGTGTTACCTTCAAAACCATAGAAAGATGTTTATAATACTTTGTGGAATATATAATGTGAAATAAGCTTTTTTATATGAAAGCAGTTATACTGGTAACTTCACTAAATTTAGCTAGACTTTATTCTTTATTTTTTTTCCTCATGTTTGCAGGGATATTGGTTAATTTGATTGCTTAAAACAACAGGTTGATCCCCTTTTACATTTAATTTTAAATGTGTAAATACTGTAAAGCCATGATAAATTTACTTTAGGTTTTCATACTGAGTCTGTCATACCAATTCATGCTCATTTCTTTTTGTCCTTTTTCTTTATTTTAATGTAGAAATTAAAAAAAAAAAAACAAAAAAATCAAGATGGTGGTAAATGGGAAAACTGAGGCAAAGCTTGTGAGAAGCGCTGCTCCAAGGTATTTACTGTTTGCACTTCTCTAATTATAAGTTGCTAAGTTGAGATGCTGTGTGTGTCTCTTAAAGCTTTGTGATCTGATGTGATGCAAGCTGAAAGTTGATGAACTGAGATGCTGCAAAAATAATTAATAGGTGGCACAGCCATGATAGAAGACAACTGACAAGACAGAGAAATGATGTGAAACTACAACACTCTTGTCTATAAATTGGTGGGGAGAAAAAACCCACAAACACACACACACGATCCTTCATGAAGTGGAAAGTTAATTGTGGAATCCCAGGGAGGTGTTGCTACTTGACATGTCTGTCATCATTGCTGTCTCATATTGCAGCTTCAGAAAAATTTCATCTATTTTAATGCAATCACGTAAAAGAAGAAGAAAAGAAAAGAAAACTAGCTATCCATGCTCAATTTAACTGATTTACGCTTGCAGATTGGAATTAATGCCTTCTGCACACTTCCGACTACATTCAGTCATAGCCAGCTTGGACCAAGATGCAAAGAGGAAATTGCACATTCTAAAAAACATCAGCTTTACTCAACAGAATATAAAGAAGAACTGGGCCCGGATATTCCAGTTTTACGATGCATTTCCAGATCGGGATGCACCCAGAGGAGTGAGACAACATAAAAGCCGAGTTTAAAATAAGTGTGTGGTCACCAGTATTCTACAGCTTAGTAGAATTATCTTGCATTTTTATAAATTGTCCTGCTCTGCACAAGGTAATGAATCAGCCTGTTAGATAACAGGAAGTTAATTCTTTCTCCTGACCTCCAAACCTCAGCAGAAAAGCAAAGATTCAATTAACAGTCAGAGGCAGCGCGGCTTAATCCTAAAACAAATCATACGCCATAAGTAGACAAATGGGGAACAGAACCAGATTAGCCATTTCATAAACACTTCTTTGCTAATTTATGAAGAAAGGATTTAAACAGCAACAATGACATTTGCAAACTTTTGGAACTGTTTATAAGGTCAATCTCTAATGTAGTTATTTTCAAAAAATAGCAAATTATGGGTTATTTAAAAAAAATAAATGAGTCAGAATCTAACTTTTAAGCTAAGTGACCAAAACCGACAGTTAAAAGATGCAAAATGTTACAAATTACAATATGTAATTCTACCTCCCAAAACCAACATTTTAATGAAGTGCAGTGGACAAAGAAAGTGTTCAGATAAAATGTGTTACTAGACAAAGAGAAAGCAAAGAAGTAATTCTACTATGAACAAGCTACAAGGTAGTTTAGCTGAGAAAATGGCTTGTATTGGTGACTGCTTTATGTATGAGTAGGTCACAAAAGTTATGATCTAAAAAGTGCAAAGTAACATCTGGACACGGAAGGGACTCTTTGGAAACAAACGGCAAAAATAAGTTTAGACCTAGAGAGTCAGCCTAGAGATAGAAGACCTCCTTCCACAGGGAGGGAACGCACAAGAAATTACTCATTGGTTGGTTGAAGCAGCTATGGTTTCTGAACTGCATACACCTTCCATCATGCTTCCTTGTAATTAGATGTCAGAAAAAGTGCTGAACAATATCTCTGCCTGTATGGAGAACAGAGTAAAAAAAGCAAACTTCAACCACAACTGTTGAGTCAGTGAAGGGAAACGGATTCGGTTTATACAAAAAATGTATTGCTTTGGAAATATTTTCAGTTCCAAAGACCAGGAAAATTACTATCAGGGAATATTTTAAGCAGTGTCTATTTTAGCAGCCTGGCTAATTAACTAGCTCACATCAGCTAGTTATAGAAAAAGCAGATCAATATATTTTATGATATTCTGTGCAGTAAGCACTTAAAAATAACTACTTCTACTATTACTACATTTGTAGCTGTTTTTTTTTTCTTTAAGTCTAGGCTTCAAAATTCAGAAAGTGATTAAATGCCATCTACATTAAAAATATAACCACATTTTTCAATATATTATTTTAATAACAGTAGGAATAATTCATGCGTTGTTTTGAAAAAAATAGTAAGATCATCTTAAAAGCTTTTGTTTTGAATTATGTTAATAGTGTGATACAATAAAATTCAAACAGAACCATACATGACAAACGACCATGCATGCAGTATTAATTAAAAACAAAAAATGAGAAAGAAAACGCATGCAGACTAACTAAAACCATTGCAGAATAACTGACATTTTCATCTACAAATAAAAACTAGACAAAAAATAAAAAGGAGAGGAAATCTCATCGCATGGTTGTTTGTCCTGTCTGTCTCTGTGTTGCACTGCGACAGACTGGCGACCTGTCCAGGGTGAAAACCCGCCTCTCACCCGAAATGTTTCCTGGAGACAGGCACCAGCAGCCCTCTTGACCCCACTAGAGATAAACTTGTACAGAAAATGGATGGATGGAAGGAAATCTCATCTGTTTTCATTTTTGTCATGCGGAAAGACGCAATAGGTGATCTGCAGCATGTGTGCTTTTTGCATAAATCCTGTTTAAGGTTTTTAATATTTGAGTCTAATGAAAAGTCTAATTGAATAAAGTGGGTAAAAACAAAGGGCTGCACAGTGGAGCAGTTAGTTGAACTGTTGCCTTGCAGCAAAAAGGTTCATGGGTTTTAATTCCAATTTGGGGTCTTTCTGCACAGAGTTTGAATGTTCTCGTTGTGCATGCATGGGTTTGGGTTGTCTGCAGGGTATAGACTATGGATGGATAGTTTCAAATAGAAAACATTCATTTGTTCCTCCATCTTGCAATATGAAACATTAATTCAGTTTCAAATAGCTTTTTTTAATGAAAGCTGAAAGCCTCAACAAGGTATTTTTATATAGCTTTATATTTCACTTGACCAACATGTGAGACAATTTAGTTAACTCAAGGTAGAATGACTGCTGCTGACCAGACTTTGACTAAAACCAGTAAAAATGTGGTGTGAAAATGGACGCTCCATGAATGCACTCAGACCTAAGGGCATTTTACTGTCTCCAGATAACCTAAAATGCATGTTTTTAGACCGTGGGAGGAAGCTGAAGTACCCTGAGAAAACCCACACATGCCCAGTTTGAGCATGAAACAATCACACTAATGTGTTTTTCATTTTCAGAAAAATATGTTTCATTATTTTCTGTATTTTCCATCAATTTTTCCTCATGCAGTAAAGATTGGTAGAGAATTAAGCTGCACAAGGCATGTTCATATTTTTCGGCTTTTACACAACCTGCAAATTACATCTCATCATGCATTATTTAAGACCCACTGAAGAACTGATCATATTAAGTGACTTTTATGATTGAAAAGAACGCCAGGGAAGACTATTCTTCCATGGGCAATTTCTAATTATTAAGCCCTCCTTTGGAAAAACCTTTGGCCACCCCCAAGATAAATTTAAATCGTTTTCGTTGGTATTTCTTTTCTGCCATCATACATACAGGACACTTGCATAAGGGCAGGCAGATTTCCATGTTTCCAGATTTACATACATCAGTAAAAAAGGTTGAACTCTTAGATGTATACTTTGTTAGAAATCTATTTCATATCAACTGTAAAACAATCCATTTTAAGCTGCTATTGCTTCTTTGATTTGAAATATATGATGGTGAATCTAAAATTATTACTCTTTACATGAACTAGTGGAGCCTGTTGTATGAAACGTCAAATCCATTTATGGATATAAAGTAGGCGTGTAATTTATGATGCACCTCTTTTCTGTTTGTTGTGTGTTTATTAAGACATAGGCCGTAAAATTTACAGAATCCACCAATGCAATTTTTGTCAAATACCACTGTGGGTTAAATAACTACAGCCTGAATTAACTTGAAGATAAGGCCACACCCCCTGTTTACTATTTTAAAAAATGTAAATAGGAATTTTTTAAATAGTGTCTGCTTTATGCAGACAGAGCGTCTGCATAAAAAAGCATGAGATAATTGGTTACTGCTGCAACCAATTATATTAAAAAGTCACATAACACTGTGAAAGTGTTATGTGAGTGGAGCATATTTGAAATATGCTGCATTGTGACATCTCTAAATGGAAATAATCATGTTATGGAATGTCTAACCTAGCTTGAGATCCTTTATAAGATATGTGAAGAACGATTTAAAGCTTGGAATCTTCATAGAAACACCATAGAAATGCAAGACAGATACGTAATGATGTGATTGAGGAGCTAGATTGTTAAACCAGTTTAATTGGGCTTTTTTAAATTCTAATTTTGCACTGTAGTATGCCAATGTTACAATCAGAAAAAAGTAACTTTTTCTGCATTTGACATCCAAACTTGGGAAACTAATTTTAAATCTGACCAAATACTGATAAAGTCAAAAGAAATCTGAAGTTAAGGAGGTGCATTCCCATCATCCATCTGTCCATTTACTTGCTATAGCTGCTCAGGGTTGTGAGGATGGAGGAGGGGGACCCCCCAGCAGTCAATGAACAAAAGGCAGGAGACACCTTGGGCAGATCAGGTGTCAAAATATTCTTTTCACAATCACATCTGTATGTAGAAATCAGTCAGTCATATCGATGGGGAAAAAAAAACAACACTTTTCCTGTGGTAATGCAGGCTGTATCCCTCACAAGGCTGCCAACTGAGCTTCCCTCTCTCATTCCAGCTAAGTGAAGCATTTCAGAACAGTGGCGTATCTGCTGGAGAATCAAAGACAGAAAAAGCCACCAGGGAGCCACGAAGAGCTGCGACTCTGCTCCTTTGAGATCCTCCCCTGCATCCCAATGCCTCGCATGACAAACGACCAGGCAGACACCTTGCTGCACAGGAAGAGCAAGCCCGATTCAATCTGCACAGCTGTGTGACCACGTCTGTGCACCTACATGTAGGTTGGAGTTTCAGCCAGGGACTGTGTGTTGAACCGTAAGCGCAAGTTCTTCGTTCTTTGCTCAACCTGAGAAATTTGAGTCATTTCATCCAAACAAAAGCAGAAATGCAAGATGTGGAAATCGCTGCACCACTGGCTAGTCTTTATGTCTAATTATGTCATTATAAGGAGTGCCTGTTTGGAGGATGAAGGTAAGAAACCCCTCATTAGAGTCACTTACAGGTTGAGAGTACGTACAGTCAGACCCGATGTGTGATTGAAATGCTTGCAGCTTTTGCCCGGTAGGTTTCTGCAAATCAAAGAGCCTTGGAATAAGTTGTTCTGCACCCTCCTGTCACCTTGCTTTTTCTATCTCTTCCCACTTTGAATCTTAAATTTCTCAGCCTTAGAACTGCATGCATGAACAAAATTTTACCGGCTTTTTTTTTTTTTCCCTTCCTTCATTGAGCCAAACTGAATTCATGAAAACGATTACATAACAACAAAAGCAGACACAGTGTCCGGTAATTTGAAGGCAACCATTCCATCGACTTGTACGGCAAATAAGATCAATGGGAAGCTTTCTGGCCACTCTGTCAAAATGAAAAAAAAAATCTGTTTTTTCAATCTCCAAGCCTGGATGAATTCCTCTCATTCTGCTTGATTCTGTTTCACACGCCTACATTCACAAACACACAAGACTTGCAGATCCCTCCGAGCGATGGGGGGGGAGAAAAAAAGCTGCTTTCCCCCTTAAAAGTAGAGACAATCTATGTGCCTCTGACAGCTTTCTGTGATTCCCATCGATCGCAAGAAATACCGGTTACCTAATCTGCTATGGCAACTTGTCTTCTACCTGTTAAATTCAAATGCATGCAAGACTGAAACAGATGTACATCTTCTTTTAGAAAGAGAAACCTGAGAAAAGAAGTGTTTGAGTGTTTCCCTGGATCAATCCGAGTCTTCCTACCTTGCAGCAGCTCTATGTTCCAGAGACATTGGAGCACATATGCAGCGCGTCTTCACACGATGACAGGGAAGCGGCTTGATAGTCATGCAGAGGTGTGTCTCATTTGAGAGCAGCGGGGGAAAGCAGGATTCCTCTTCTGTGTTTTTTTTCTGTACCTTTCGTATCTTTTCCAAAGCCCACAGAAAAAATTAGCGCTGACATAGGAGGAGGAAGAGGAGGTGGAGGAAAAGGTGGAGGAGAAAGAGGTGGAGGTAAAGAAGGAGAAGGAGGAAGAAGAGGAGAGGGAAGGCTAAGGAGGGAGCAGTCTGCTGGGCTGCTGTGGATCACCTGGAGCAGTGTCGGGCTCTGCATTTACTCCTCCACTGCAGCAGTGCGAGGCAGCGGCGCGAGTTGCATGTTGCTCCCACGGATCATCACAAAGCCAGGACGTGGACTTTCCCATCTGCTGGATTCGGAAGTTCTGCAGCTCAGCGGCTCCACGCACTCTCATCCCAATCAGCATGCACACTCATGCTTCCTCCTTGTATCTGCATTTCTCAATTTTCATGCGTTTGCTTTACAATCTCCTCCTCACAGAGGCTGCGGTAGCACCGAAATGCTCATAATTCAGCTCTGTTTCCAAGCTCCTGCATGTGTTCATGTATGTTCCGCTCTTAATTATGACATGAAAGCTCCCCAAACCTAACCCACTCACTGCAATGACATCATTTTCTGGGAAGGGGAAAAAAAAGTCATTTTTTGCATGCTCTTGTAAGCACCCAGCTTCCATCAGAGATATGGCATGTTTTGTGTTCCACCTCCAGGTGTTTAAATGGCACACAGTCCATTGAGAAAATTAATCACAACCGACAAGAAAGGCAAAATCAGTGGTTCCCTTTCAGTGCGGCACTTCTAAACTCAACGCAACAGCGGGAATTTAAAAGTCTGGGAATTTATTTTATCCAAACTAGAACCACACATTTCACCCATCAAGCAGAACACTTGATCTCAAAGTTTAAATGCCCTCAGATTCCCCTCACGTCCTTTCTTCTTCAACATCCTCTTCATTCTGCAGTGAAAGCAGAGCTTCAAAGGTTGAGAGACAATCTGAGAGAGGAATTAATACAGATTGGGAAAGGATCCTATTGATTTTAGAATCTAATGTAAGCTGCATTTGTATTCTGAGCAGCACGAGTTGAGTGGGAGAATATTTCTCTGCTTAAGATAAAAATGATCTGTGAGCAACAGATGATACAGATATAAACGATTCGCAGAGCAGATAGATGAAGGTTTGAGTGTCCAATATCTCTGGGAGCTGTGATAGTGCTTTTCTTTACTTTGCTTCCTTAAACTCACAGTAAATGAATGGCTACATCGTTTTTTTTTTGTATCTGTTGTGAAAACATTGAATTTATTATATGTATGTATTATAACTTAAGATAAATAATTTTTAAGCTTGTTAAAATTAGTTAGTATATAGACATCGACCAATTTTAAGCATAGTCTACATTTTCAATAGGAATGATTTTATCCAAATCTGCCTTTCCACCATCAGATGAATGGTAATCAGTTGAAGTGCTATAAAGCAACCAAAACTGAAGCTAAATATAAACTATAAATTGACTGAATTTAACTTTTAACTGGTTTTTTCCAGTTAAATGTAAAAGAGCTACTGGTTTTAAAGTGAACAACTTGAACTTGATTGAGATTTGCAGCACCACACACAAACAATCCAAATGTCTTGTGGAGATATTTTTACAACAATGTAGCTATTCATCATGAAAAGAATAAGAGGAGTCAATGTGACGCTTTTCAACCTAACAGCAAAGTACCAACAGTCAAGCGCTGTGGTGGTAGCATCATACTGTTGATCTGTTTCACTTTAGATGTTACTGGTGCATTGGGTGGCACGATGAATGACAAACTGCATGCAGAAAGAACCCAAACTAGGATTCACACCCAGACCCTTCCTGTCTTGCTGTAACGCAACAGTGTTAGCAATCAAACCACTCTGCAGCCCATAAACAATTATTTCGAATTAAATAAATCAATGCAGTCAAAAAGAATGGTCAAATATTCAGTCAGCACTAAGCTAGAAACTTCAAACTTCTTTGTCGAATTTGTAGTCTTTTAAAATCAAAGTTGTGTTCATTATCAATCCGCCAATTCCTCAGAACATAAAATATAACATGTCTGTAGAAATATATGGAACATTTAAATAATTCCTTTCAAACCTGGGTCTTTGTCGTTTGCATAAAGACCTAAAGATTATTCAGTACCCCAGCTGAATAGTTGGGGTGCTAAAAATATTGAGCAGAAACAGTAATTCCTACAAGGTTTTCCCTCTAAAGCAATTCACAGCCTGTTGTAAAACTAGTCAGGTTTGGAGAATCACTAGAGAGATCAAGGCATGTGACTTATGAAACAGTCCCATCTAGTGGTGCTATCCTGTTTTATTTTTTTAAAAACCCTTCCCAAACAAAGATTTCAATTTCTTAAGATCCTCATCTATGAACTGTAATCTCCGTCTCTAACAAAAAAAAAGGAAAAGAAAGAAATTCAGGAACAGCTGCATGCAATTTGTGGTTTATATTCCTTAAAACTATCTGCTTCACATAGTCGTTAACATTCTTCTCCAACCTTGAGAAAATGATGACTAAGATATGATCAAGCGTAGCTTCTGCGTGTGGCTGATGAAGGCGATTAAACTCTTAGCGATTCTTTACGTTGTGCACATCAAATAAGAAATTACGTTCCACTATCTATACTCCCTTCAGCAAAAGTTTTCCTGCTGACAAAGGCTGTAAAGACACAGTGGGACACTACACATGATTAACTCCCAGATAATCTCTGTGGGTAGGTGGGCTGAATCTCCCCTGTCAGCTCATTTGTAAAACAAAAAAGGACATTTACACAACGTGATTATCACACATGACTATTAGTCCAAGTTCAACAAATGCTGTTAGACCTGACATCCAAGTGTAAGGAGGACATTTTAATACTGAACAGCAAAAACAATGACATTTAGATACATGCAAAATCAACATGATGATTAAACAGAAGAAAAGAAAAACAGCTACTACCTTAGTAAAACAAGACAAATCTGATCTTTTTTGATTATTGGATAGTCATTGATCAATGTGGTCTTTCAAAGTGCTCTCAACCAACATCTCTTCAGTCTTTCTGAAGGACCTTGAAAGCCTTTTCTGTCTAGATCTTGTATCTTACTGTGGCTCCATCATTACAATATCAGTGCAATATGTAAAATGTTGCAATTGCAAAATGTATTTGCCCAGTTACATGAATCGTAACCTGGGATAGAATTTTGTGTTTGTAGAGTCAGCTAAATAAAGGAGGGTAATTATATATGAGTAACCCAACTTCATTTACTGATTTAATTTTCATAAATGATTTTTAGTCAGACTTAAGTGGCTTAATGAACAAGAGCAGTTTTAGAAAGAATAGAAAGAAACTGCATTTAAATTGCTATGAATGTCTTAAAAATGGCTAATTTTTTTCAGAAAACTTGAAAAACTAATAACACTTTATGGCCCATGAAATCATCTAAGAATAATCAAATGATTAGAATTTAAACATATCAAATCTTTTTTCGAACCAGCAACCATATCCCCTACCAGGTCTAACCACAACTTTTCACAGTTGTTACTGTGAAAAAAGAAGACTCAAAATTAGGCTATTTTCAGTATCAGTGATGTATTTTTAGTTAGAGCATGCAGAATATGTTGAAGAAATTAGAAATGAAGGACAGTGTAAATTCAATAAAAGCATCCAGACCAGGGCTTCAGGCTGCTTTAACATAAAGTTGGATTTTGGCAGGTGTTAGTTATTTCATTTCTACACCATCTACTATTTTTCAGTTTTGGCTGTTACATACACAATTTAGAAATGTTAGCAACCTTTTGGAAACCTATCCTAGATTGTCTTAGAATAAACACAAAGACTACAATTTTAGTGAAGCTAATCTTAACATTTGTTTCAATCACTAACATAAAATGAGGACTCCATGATAACTATGTTTTTAAAAGCAGTAACACCTTGTTTTACAGCAACTGCTTTCTGACACTGAAAGTGTGACGTTGCCTGTATAGAATAATTAATCATTCTATACATAAATGATTAATTACTATTCCGAGCAGGAAGGCTAGAAAGAAATATGTTGAACACTGATTAATTGTATTTTCTTAAAGAGAAATGAGAAATTAACACAGGCAGGTCAGAGCTTTGCGAAAAATAAGACTGAAAATCTGCCACAAGTCTTGGATCATTACATCTCTAATTAAAAGAACTTGGCTCCATGAGGAAAACATAGAGAAATGTTATTGAGATTACTATGACTGCCTTCATTCCTTACTGCGTCCTTCATTTGTGCGCCATGTAGAGGAAACATAATTTCAAGGCGAATTAATAAATTAGATCTATATTTGGTGATTTCATCTTGGCCTTTGGCTTCAAAAGCATCAAGGGGGCAGTGACGCTATCTGAGCTCAGTGTTTCCATGCAGCATTTGATCAACATCAATACCCAAAAAATGCCAGGAGAAAGCCTGCAGACCCCTGTAGCTGTTTTTTACTCCGATGTTTCTCTGAGCTCTGACCTCTGCTGAGAGAAGGAGTCATGCAGAGTGTAACTAATTAATGACTAGCAATATTTTTCTGCTTTACACACTACGACTTCGCCAACATCTCACATTTGCTAACTTTCTTTAATCACTGTGAGAGTCTTAGTATGAAGCTGGCTTTGCTGGAGTGTAACAGAGATGTTTAATAGAAACAAGCAACAATTTATCATCACTATAAGCATCTGCTTACTTTTGATTTGTGATGCATTTTGAGATCAAAGTGTGGGCTTGATAATTTCACAGCAGGTTAGCAGAACTAGAAAGAAAATGAGTGTAGCAGCTGCACAAAATATGCAGATTTGGTGAATTAGTATACTGATTTACTGTATATAAAGGTTAAAGTATACATGTATTACTTCAACAAAATTTGAGGTTGTGCACTGTAAATATAGCCAAAAGATATTTTATTTTCTCATTTGACCAGAGCTCCTTCTGCCAAATGTTTACTCGTGTATATATATATTTATATATATACTCTTTCCTGCCCCTTCACAATTATGTGTTGTTTTGGGTTGGTCTTTGTCTTAAAATCAAAATTTCGTCTAATGAAGTTTGGCTGTAACGCGACATGACGTGAAAAAGTTAAAAGGATTTGAAAACTTGTTCAAAGGTACAGCAGAATCAGTCCAAGGTTGATGCATGTCTCAGGTCCTGTGTCATATCTGATTCAATGTTTTTCCCTTTTTCTTATTTTTGTCCCTGTCCACTTTATTTTAAGGCAAACACTGCATGATATGTGCAGGCACAAACTAAATAAAACAGCAGCCAAAACCCAACGAAAGGCTTTGAAAGACCTCTGAAAAGGATGAAGAACTTTTGATGAAAAGCACTGTCAAAAAAGATTACAAGAAAATCTGTCCCCCTTGGTGAAAATAGAAAAGAAATTTCAGCTTTCCCACAGCTTCTCCTTCTTACCAGTGTTAATGCCCCCCTAATGTCTCATTCCAGCAAATCACTGCTACTGGCAAGCCAGTTACAAGATGTAAAAAGATAAACTGTCTATTAAAGTGAGCATGCCCCCATTAAAGGTGAATGAGTCACCCTTCCCACAGCTTACCTGAGTCCTTCTCAAAGAAAAGACAGCAGTGAGTCTGTAGTAGCCATGGTAACACCTGTGACAGATGAAAAGATGGATGACAGATATAGTACAGCTGAGTCACCACACACACATATACACACACACAGATTTACTGACTGGTGGGAAACAACACAATGGGAACATGTGGGCAATAATAAATAGAAAGGACTCGAGAAACATGTGTGCCCCCCACCGCCCCTGTCCTTCTCCAAACATTGACAACGCTCCCAACACCTCACCCACACATCATTCATTTTCGGGTACGATTGATTGACAAAGTGAAAAATCAGTCACTGAGTGACTCATTCTGGCTCTGCAGAACTTCTGACTTTTTCTTGAGACGTGAGCTTTTAGTCCGCGGGTGTGCGTGGCTGCTTTGCATCAGATGGTCAGTATAAAAAATAAAACATAAAAACCCTCTACAACGCGTCAGGGCAGATGCACCTGGATTTCAACCCAACAATAAGCAGAAAAACAAGCCCCGCGTCACAAGCTCGGTTCGTGCATAAACAAACACTCCGCCTGTCTTCGTACTTCTGAGCCCCTATTTTCTTACCTTTTTCAGAGCTGACATCCTCCGCCTCAGAGAAGGTCACTTCTTCTTCTTTAATCGTAAACGGGCGATTAACGAGGGAACGGCGATCATGTCCCCTGGAACGCGTAAAGACATTCATGTTGGTTAGAGGGCTGTGCAGCAGTGCGGCCGTAGATTCCCATGATGGTAAAAATTATGAAGGCGGTTGGTGTGCGCTTCCCTGTCCGACGCAACTCTCGACGCAACGGCAGACTTCATGCCTTGGAGAGATGACTTACAAAACACTGATGTTTTGGTCAATAAGAGCTCTGCTGCTGGTCTGCCGAACCTGCATCAGACGCCATTTTTACAAAGTCTGCGCCTATACTGGCCAAATATTGATCTGCCGTCAACAGATTTAATGTTACACCAAAGTTCTCACCTGAAGCAAGGAAACAATTTGACAGTAGGGATTATTTTTTATTTTATTTCAATTTTTTTTTTTCTGATAATAGCGTAATTGACGTGAAAGCAAAAGCACACACACGATATTCAGGATTTAAAGTGAAACTACTGGATAAAAAAAAAACAACAGTGTTCAAGCTGGTGCAAGTTATAGAAAAAATCTGAAGAAAATAAAACTGAATTCGAGAGTTAGATTATTTTCAGATTGTGCTATTTTTAATTAAGCTGCATCTGAATCGCACCTTTAAAAACCACATAATGGAAGAATCGCACATTTATCTGAACATAAGTGAATACATTAATTTATGCCCAAACTTCATTTTAGATTGACGGCTATTAATTTTTATTTTTATGTCAGTAAAATATAACTGACTGAAATACTTCACCCTATATTGCATATGTACCTTTTACGAAGTAATCATACAAGCTCAGCTGCTTATTTTCATGAATTCAATCAATGGAAGCCCATTTTTGCCACTCTGAAAAGAAAAATCTCAATTAATTATGATGCTATCTCATAGTTAATTATAAGACAGTAATTATTAATTTGCCATCGGATTGGTGAAAATAGGCTTCCATATCCAGGAAGACCTTGCTAGTAATGGTCGGACTTGTATTTGGTGTTGTACCAAGAAAATATACCCCACACATGTGCAAGAGTATAGAAAAGTAGCCTCTGTATTTTTGCAAAAGCAAAAATACAGAGGCTTTCTTTTTAGATATTTCTTTATTCAAATAAAGTGTTCATCTGTCTATTTTGCTAGCTAGCCTTCCCCTTATTTCATATTCTTAGCTATAACATTTCCTGAGTTTAAGATTCATCAAGTTCTGTTTCTCTTAGCTTGTTTCTTAGTTATGTAGAAGAATAAATTAGTATTTTAAGAAGCTTCGTGACCATGTTTATGGTAATAGAAAGTGAGTGGGATTAAAGTGAGAAGACAATGCAGAGAGGTGTTTAGGTCACTGAGGAATCATGCGAATGCAGAGCTTAAAGCAGCCCAGAGCTGAAAACAGTTGCATATCTTTATTCAGAGAAATCATGCTGCATAGATCAGGAGATTTTTACTCAGCGGTTCACATTCTGAATCATCCCTAATTAACAGCATTGCCACGAAATAAACACAAGGCTTGGGTTACCTCAGGCTGTGCCAGAGTAAGATAGTACCCACAGAGATGGCCAGACTGAGACTTTTAGTCTCATTAGTGTGGCACAGATACTTTAAGATCTAGTTTTGCTTTTGCATAAGGGTTTATTAAAATATGTTGTCTCAGCCTTGACACACACAAACATTAAAATACTTTTTAAAAAGTAAGAATTTTGCATTTTTGTGATGCCTCACAGTCGAATGTTTGCGATTAAGATTTGGGTCTTCCTTGGACCTCGTATGTAAATTAGTCTGTTCCTCTTTGCAGGGCTTTGGCAACCCAAGAAATGGTTTAATAACACATTCCCAAGCTAAAGTCATTAGAGTCTTGTTGTATATAAAATTGTTCCATGCTGTTTAAACTGTAGTAATGTTTTCTTGAATTACTAGAAAAGGGTTTCTAATTTTGGGGACTCCTGTAATTAAAAAATAGAAACACAAGAGGGCGCAACAGCTGACTTAACGTGTAGTGCTCTATCCGTGGTGCTGAAAAATAAAACTTTGTAGACAAGATCTTATTACTAAGTACAGTACTGCATTAAACTAATACAGACAAAATAAAACCAAAAACAACACACAATAAAAAAATAAGAATTCAATAAGTTATAAAAGACAGAGAAAAATCTTTAAAATATTCCATCATTTTCCTTCTCCATTACTTAATATAGTCATCAGTTTACAAAATTAATTCTGAACAAAAATACATTTTAACATTTTTTGTTAATTGTCCATATTGAAAGCATACTGGAAGATGCTGAAAGAAGCCTCTGAAGACCTTAAAATGTTATCATGGGACCTACAGCAGCTTCTTACTATATTGATGTTAAAGTGCTTGGCTGTAAAATCAAAAAGAGACTGCACAAGTTTGGCTCTCATAGGACGTAACTAACACAAAAAATGTTCTCAAGTGAGATTGGTCTCAATTTGTAGACATATACCCGACAAATAACTAGATACAAATATGAGAATAACTCTACAAATATAAGAATAGTGTTACTCAACCAAAGAGCGAAACACTACTGTATATTCTGGGGGTTTAATGTCCTAACGTTTTCCTCATAGAAAAACAAAGTTATGTTTTCTTTAATGAGTAACACATAGTAAAAAAGTTGTAATTTAAGGGCAATTAAATCATTTTCTCTTCCAGATGCATAAATAAAGTGCCAAGACTTGTCACTCTTGTTTTTTTTTTCACCTGGCTACATATATGATTGGAGACAAAACAGCTACCACAAAAAGAATCACGTGGCTGCTTAGAAAAAACGTCTTCCACTCCTTCTACAAATATTCAGGCGTGTTATATTTAGTTTGCGCCTCGCCTCGCCAGGCTGCTCCCCTGTTTAAGGCTTTATTGTCGGAGCTTTCATGGCTGGATAAGCATAGTTCTGCTGATTAAAGATTACTTTGAGTGTTTCTGGTTTAAAGCTATGTGACAGGATCTGACAGAATCCACCTGCAGGCCGCGTGACAGCAGAACTTGTTCCCCGCGTGCCACCACACCTGGTTTTCACAGAAAATAATTAACCTCCATTCAGCCGATGTGACTGCTTCTTTGGGTCGCTTCCCACGTAGCATTTTTATTATCGGACGGTTGTATTTTGGTGGTGGGGGGGTTAAGCATCGCTTTAAAGTATTATCATTTTCATTCCTGTTTATGCGGTGAAAAGCTGCTGCGCAACCAGTTTCTTTCCTCTGCCCCCTTCCTATTTTGCCGCATTGGACTTAAAGACGAAGCATTGGCGTTGGATAATGTCTGAGATTGGATTCAAGTCATAGACGGAGACGAGCGTTTCTGTCTTTCTGAGTCACATGTGTTTTTACTGCTGGGATTCATTGTCCTCCGGGAATATTCGGGATACTGGACAGAGGAGAAAAGGCGGAGAGGGTGGTAGAAAAAACGCGCAGGACAGCCTGAGACTAAAGTGGACTGCTTCCAGCTGCCAGACTGAGCCGAGCAGGTACGATGAATGAAACAAACAAACAAAAAATACTTCATGCTGTGTGCAAACCGTAGCTTCACAGATTCAGCATCTGCAATGCCTTAAGCTAAATGACTGACTAAAATGCGGCACATTTTTTGAGATATGTTGACCTTAAACTTTAGTCACCATCAACCAGTTTCAGATTTTGTGTTTATATTTTGAAACATGGTTCCTAACAGTTTGGGGTTGTTTAGTTATCCCGAGCTGTCGAGCCTAGAATCTCAATTAATGTTGTTCTCTACCATTGAAAATAAACCTGCTTCGCTTCTTTTATTTTTATTGAGCTGAATATATCTCATTAAGTCCCCAGAGGGTCACAAGTGTCGTTGTCTTTTCCAGACAGTCGCGGTTTTTATTATGGCTCTCTGCCCAGGGTGATACAACTCGGGAACTAATGTAGGGCTAAAAAAAGGGGGGGAAATGATTACATCCTAAATAGGGATTATCCAGCTCTCCAGAGTGCTCTGCAATTTTTAGCATCGCTGAGGCAACATATTTGAGTCCAGTGATTAATGCCTCATCAGAATCCCGTCAGGTTTGGCAAAGGCTGAGAAGGGATGCATCTGAAAGTTGCTGGGCAGTAGTTCTTGAAGACTCCTGTCCTAAATTATTGTGCACCATGAGCACTGCAAGAAAGTCTTATCTAAAGCTGAAGTTGGTGACTGTTCAATTGAAACCTTCTTTAAAAAATTTTAGGGGTTTCATTTAAAATCAAATATTTGGAGCTTCATTTTTATTTATTTTCTGGAGATGTTTTGCTGTGAGTCGTTCTCAGTAAATTGTACGTTAATTCTTATGTCCAAGCTACAGCAAGGCTTCATAAGACACCTGGGACAGTAGAGGGCAGTGTTTGATACACTGTGCCGATACCCAGTCAGGTTGAATGATGGGTAACCACAATGACAAGGACAGCTACAGCCCTACAAATACAGGTATGTATTTTTTTTCTTGATAGCAGTATTTGTGGTTGGACAGCTAGTGATATAACACGCATTAGAAATCCACAAAGGTATTAATCAAAGAGCTTAAACAAGCAAAGTAAATGAAAAGTATTTCTGATGCATTTGATGAATAGATTTTATTTTAATCATGAAGTTGACTGCCGTGCCGGAAGCCCATTGAAAGGCTGTTTTCATCGTTTTAAACTGCGTGATTGTAAGCGTATAAGGGAATAAAAGTACCAATAGATATTTCGTTCCATATAACACAGTAGGAGTGTAACCGGTAAACATTTTATGGATGCAAACTCGACTAAAAACCCACCTGTTTAGGATTGCATTTGAAACGTAATCAATTACAAATTTATTGACGGAACCTGACTTAATGTTGTGTTTTGATTGTTGGTTCTATGTTGCATTGTGTTTCTGTGTTTGATATGATGTAAAGCACTTTGAAATGCCTTGATGCTGAAATGTGCTATACAAATAAAATTTTATTGATTGATTGACTGGTTCTGAACTATGTGGCATCTCCATACAAAGGTTTTGCTAGTTTTTAATCAAGACCTTCTTATGAATGCAGATGTCTGCTTTTTATTTAAGGCCATTGTATTACTCATTGGTCTAAATTTGGGAATTGAGTGGACAGTGACTAAACCTAGGCTAAAATATTGCACAATATTCAGCCAGTTGCATGGAATGGTTACAAAATTAAGGGAGTAAGACGAATGATTCTGGGTTCTTGGCAAAACTGGGTTGAGTAACGTGCCTTTAATTCTGGCTTGTCATTTAAAAAAAGGTTGTTTTTTATCATTTTTTTTATTTTCTTTCAGGCTGCTTGTGGTTGAGGTAAAACACCAAGTTGCATCATTTCACATACACTATTTATAGACTGTTTTTTTTCTCCTTACCTTTTTGTTCCATCTGTGTAAGAGTAGAAAATTCTGATTTGCATAGAGATCAAAACCAGATATTTTCATTTTGACCTGATTTAGCGGCCCAGCAGGTATCTTAAAACATTAGACTCTATTACACTTGTGCTTGCTGCTCTGCTGGATTTCCGTTTTATACATTCAGGATGTATATAAAAAATGTGCAAAGGAACATTTCTAGACATTTAATAATACTAAATTGGGAAATTCCACATCCGTATTGCAAAACCTCGCCTGTGGCTTCTTTTTCCACAGATGCTTTGTTCTTTATTGCAAATCAGCCCAGCTGTCATTTTGTTTAATTAGCACAAAATGGTGCCTCTTTACCTTTGAGATCTTGTCTCCAGTCAAGAATGGTTGAGTGGCAGCTCACTGTTGCATCCCTCACTTACATCTGTTTAAGGTTCCTTGGCTTGCCTTTCTTTCTTAGCTGTCAATATGCTGGAAGTTTGCTCCAGCTGTAGGAGGAGAATAGCACTCCTGCAGTTACTCGGCAGACTACAGTATGTCATACTGCTCCCAGGGAAAAGATGAGACTGCAGAATCCTGCAAGGACAAGGAAGGAAGATGTGGGGAATAATGAGATCCCTGCAGACTGCCAAAATGTGTACCCTAGAAACCAGATAAGATGTGCATCAAACAAACCTATTAAGCTTCATCATCATATTAAACAGTTAATGATATAGAAGGATTCATGATCAAAATAACAGTGAAATAAAAAATAGTTATGAAAGGGTTTCATTTTTGTAAACAAGCAGCTTGTGATGGATGTGAATGCTTGCTATTAGCTGTAAGAGTTCTTGCTGAGGATCAGGGAGAATCTAGTATCCTTTTTCTTACCCCATGGGACAACATGTTGTTGCTGGCCAAGTTATTGGCAGGAGATGCATTTTGCTGAATCATTCAGCCCAGGACGGTAAACAGTTCGGTGGACATTGCTCTCCTCTGCATCAAGATAAAGGGAGGAGACAAAAGCTTAGCAAATTTTTGCAACCTATCAGATATTTTCAAACCTGAATGTGTTTTACTGTTTATTCTCCGTCATTAGGTTCCCCTTTAGACTTCTACCACACACCTCCTACCTCCCCCTCTGAGGCAGAGGTGACTGCCATGGCTTCACCCTCTGCAGCTTCGACTGATAAGGTGCAAACTTCATCACCAGTCGCCAGCACCACGCCCTCCACCCCCTCCCAAGCTGCAGACTGGAAACAGAAGCTCTCGGCTCCCTCGGAGTGGGCAGTGATCAACGTGGAGAGCATCAACTCAAGTGATGCAGCAGCCGGACAGGAGAAAGACGTTCCGATTGCACTGCCTTTGCCCCGAGGATCACCTTCAGAGCAGAGCTGGCAGGAGAGAGATAGCGGGATGGAGCTGCAGGCAGCAGCAGAGAGACCCGGAGAGGAGATGACCCTGGTTTTACTCAGCCTGATGGAGCATTACAGAGCTTCACTGGGCCTAACTCCCAACACTGATATTACTACAGGAGCTGTCGGTATGGGGCTAGTTTTTCTGTTTCTTTTCACAACTGATAGCTAAGACTATATTTACTGAAAACTCAAGCTAGATTAATCTTGAAGACTGAAAATTATTGCATTATTGTCATAATGTAATAATTTTGTGATTAACCGAAGAATTTATTAGACTGGTTTCTTAAAAAGAGGAAAAATAGCCTAAATGAAAAGTCATTTTTTTAATGCAGCACTAAGCAAGTATGTTTAACAAATGTGTACAAGATATAAACTGTTAACGGGGTAACAACTGCACTAATACGACCTTTACTGTACGGTAGTCGGAGAGAAAAAAAACCAACCTGTTCCTGATTAGCTTTAGAAAAAAACATCAGCAATCACCAATTTTCAGATTGCGTACTGTATTTTCAGCCTATTCCTCTGGAAGGATGAATTGGAATAATAAAGCCATTATTTTGGAAGTAACTTGATCACTGATTTAAAAGATGGTTGAAAACATTTAAGGCAGCATTGGAAAACATCATCTTTATAATGTCTAAGCCAAAGGAATATTATTAAAGGAAATTTACGTGGACACCAGCAGATTCTAAACCTGCACAATTTGAAAAGTTCCCATAGTCTGATTCTTGGAACGTGAAAAATAAGTACATTAAAAGGTATTATTCTTTTATTTTTTTACTGTAAGTCTCAAATCATTTAGATTTTCTTCACAGTTCATTGTCATGATTACGTGAAAACCTTTTGGTTTTTTGGGGGCGGGGGATTTGTATTTTTGGAATGGTCATTTCAGTATGTTAGCTGGTCAAAAAAAAAGCAAGCTTTTCAATACGAATAACCATACCTGTACTTGTCAACAAGCCACCCCTGTATCTGTTTTGGTTCAACTTGTTTTGTTCACCTTTTCAGAAATGATGAGGCGCTTAATAACTGAAAGGGATGATCTTATTGAGAAGCTGGACATGTTAAAGGAAACACTTAAGGTAAGCTTTGCTGGACCTTTTGGATACCTGCTGCCTCCATCACTCGTATGAAATATGCTCTTTCAGAATTACATTTCGGAGCACGATGGGAAAAAAAAGTCTCAAGCTTGGACACACAATTTTTTGTTTTGTCTTTTTTTTTTAGTTTCCTTTGATTTATTTTTTTACAGAGATAAATGATTAGCCTTCCATGCTTCATGAAGCAGATGCTAATCCTAGGATTTGGGCTGCAGATTGCACCTGTGTGGTACTTTGTAATATAGTCAACACCTTAGCTTTTTTTTTTTCTTCCTCAAATGTAACTTTGCAAAGTTATGCTGCTATCTTTCTCTTTAAGAATACTCATTCTCCTTGCTAACAAGACAAACTTGAGTATGCTGACTGAGAGCTTTACAGCCTGGTATACGACATGTAGCCCTTCAATAATTTTTTTTAACGAACAAATGAAAGTCTGGCTTCAAGGTGAACTTGCAGACACATTGTCTTCTGGGAAGAATCAAGGTTGCATTGGAGGTTTTGAATGTCAAACACCCCTTTTTTTTGGGAAATGGCTTAGAAATACTTCCAAGATTGATGGGAAGAATTTTTTTTTTTTTATTATTATTGCAAATGTCCTATAAATACTCAAAACAGGGCTTTAAAAAAGTGTTCAATATATGCTTCATAGTTGTTGTTTTTAAAAAGGTACTTCTAATCTGACAAACCAGACTCATCGGGACGTATATTATGTTCAATTGAATATGGCTGTAATATGCTCAGCCCTGGAAATGATTTTGAGAAATGAAAAAAAAATCTCATAGAAAACAGGAATGTTTTAAATGAGATTTGTCATAGAAGCAGAAATACCAGAAGTAACAACTCTTTATTCACTTTAAGAATATTCAACCTTAGTTTCAGATGACTGTTTGTTTTGCTCCCAGACAGAGAGGTTGGAGTGGCAGCAGTTCCAGTGGGACTTGCAGACCGCTGTGTCCGTGGCCGACAGGCTGCGACTGGAATCGGATCACTCTCTGGGTTTGCTCCAAGAGAACCATAGAGCTCTGGAGGAGCAGCTGGCTCACACTCTTAGGAGGCAGCAGGAGACCGAGCGAGCGCTGGAGAGCCTGAGGGCTGAGCACAAAGACGTTTGCTGCAAACTAAATGAAGTCATTGTGCAACGGCAGCAGGAGCAAGCAGAGCTGGATGTTCTGAGGAATGTTTGTAGGCTGAAAAATGAACTGATGGATAAAGAGGTTAGAAATGATCTTCAAAACAAAGGTGAAACAGAAATTAGAAATGGTGGCGATGGTGAAACTCATGATCCTGACAAGACGAAAGGATCAAAAGATGTTGAGCTGACTAGAAAGGGAGTAGTTGATGGTTTCATTCACACTCTGGAGAATAAGAAAGAAGTTGGACGTGGACCAAGACATCCACGGAAGATAGTGATGTTGTCCGAAAGGTCTTGGTGAGTGTATGTGATGTTTCACATTACGATCATTCACAACTGCCTCGTACAATTAAAACATAACTTTGATCTTTAGGAGCCTGTCTGGTTTTCCACTGCAAAGTGATTCTTCAAATCAGAATGAGACTTCAAAAAACACAAGCGCAACATTACCCTTATGCAAGGTATAAAATTCTCAGTGGCTGTCACCAGCAGGATTGGAATAAATTTTTAAACTGGTTTTTTTATGTTAAATTTGTTGATTCTCTCCTACAATCCATCCAGAGAGAAGAGCCAACAAAAGGGAAAAGAGCAGACCGGCTTTTGAGAAGGCAGGACAGTTGGTCTAACTTTCATACAGGTCAGAATCAATACTATTGTGTTGAGGTTTGTAACGTGACCGGTGTTGCACAGATTACATCTTGTTTCTGACACTTCATGTTGCTAGTGCATGCCACTATCTAATTATTGTTGAAAACTGTCTTGACTCAGAGCTACACAAATAACTGTGTTGCTATTTGCTATTATTAGCTATTTGCACTGGATTCTGTGCAAAATCCTGTGTGGATTTTACACAGGATGAAAGTGCAAAACCCACAAATGTTCCATTCCCTGTTTTCTACTTGAGAGAAGTTTCCTTTCTGCAGAGATTTTCCCTGAGCTCTGATTTATTTTCTCAGCTGTCAGGAGCAGGGCTCCATATAAACCTAGCTAATCAGTTTCTATGTATTTTGCTTTTGCTGTGGAATTGTTGATGCATCTTTGTCTCACAGGAAAACAAGAGGAGGATCAAACCTCAGATTCAGTGAAGTAAGCTGCAGTTCTTTTTTGTGGTGGACTGTTTTACTGTTGAGGCATTTATATAAAAGAATGAGTAATTGATCACTGAATGTCACTTTTTATGCATAGTAAAGCTTAAAGAGTTGGTGTATATGTCTGTGACTCAGTAAATCAGAATCTAAATTGTACATATATAGATAGAGATTTAGTTTTTCTACAAAAATATAGTATAGATATGTCATAGCCTTCACAATTGTAGGAAACACCAGCAGACAGTCACTGACAACATTCACAACCAAGATAAGTAATTGCTAATAAAACTGTCAAGAGTGTAATATCCCAGCATATTTATCACTTCACTATTTTGAGAAATAAGTAATTACAATAAAACTATTCTATATTGTCCTAAAAATATCTGTAATTAGCCCACATTTTTCTTTTTCATACAACTCTAGCAATTTTGCATTCATTCATGCAGTCCTTTCGTAACTTGAAACATTATAGACTACCCTAACAGATATTGAATCCAAGCAGTCCTTTGTAATAACATTACACACTTCACTATCTAAGTTCAATAACTTTTCAGTGACATTCTAATTTATTTAGAAGTCTCTGCTAATCCACTTGATGTACAATGTCATCAAAAGTAAACATTAATTTAGATATAACTAGCATGGATTTTTATTTTTCTTGTCTTGACCTCAGACCTCAGGATGGCTTCAGTGCTTTGCTGAGGCGTCATGGTGGCTCCAGGAGAAACTCTCTGCTGCGGTGGTGCCAAAGTCGTACCCAAGGTTACAAGGTTAGAGCAGAGAGTCTTGTGTGTAATACTCTACATAGTGACAGAAAATAAAATCTGTTTAGTTGTTCTGTGATGATTATAATTATTCTAGTGTGTTGGTCTGCAACAGAATATTGAGATCACCAATTTTAGTACCTGCTGGGAGGATGGGTTGGCATTCTGTGCGGTTTATCACACCTACTTGCCAACTCGTATCCCGTATGAGAGCCTCACTCCAGCTGACAAGGTAAAAAAATTACAACCTTAGACACAATGAATATTTTGTGGAAGAATGAAGCAGTCTGGTCTTTTGCCAATACTCAAACATATCAATGTGATCTAGAGCTGCACCTGCAATCTTATGAAGATGCACAAGTTTCATCAAATGGCTTTATGAGATATTACTAACGTGTTCAAAATATTGGTAAAAGCCAATGACTTCTGAATGTAAAATGTGCACAGGAAGAAAACCTTGGCCTTGCGTTCAAGACAGGAGAGAGTGTGGGAATCCCGGCCACACTGGTGAGACTTTTAAAAAATATATATTTTTCAAACGATGCATCAAATATTCTGTGCGGATATTTAAAATGTTAATCAGCTCTAAACAGCCATTTTTGGTTAGAGAAACCAAAAATGTCAGTGGTTTGTAGTGTTTTTTTTATAACAAATAATCTCATTTTTTTAAGGATAAGGTGCTCCTTAACTGCTTAATAGACTTTTTCTCTTAATATGAATCATGAATGCCTTGTAGATCACTTACTGTTTCTTAATCTGTTAAGCTCTGAAGTTTATGTGACTGCAAAGTCTTTTCCCATTAACTTTGTGACAGACAGTGGAGGAGATGCTGAAGGCAGATGGGCCAGACTGGCAGAGAGTGCTGGCATATGTCGAAAGCATTTTCCGTCACTTTGAGATGTGAAGACGGGATCCAGTGACTTGCACTCTTCCACTTTCCTTTTGTGAAGAATTGGGAGATGAACTAGTGAATCAGTGCTTTTACACACAAGGAACTCATTTGTCAGGATGTAAAATGTGTCAGAAGTGTTGAACTGGCATTTTTTCTTTTGTGTCAAATACAATATCATTCACTCAGCAGCAGGTGCTTGCTGACTCCCTGTGGAAGAAACTATACAGCATTTCGCCCATGGAGCACTTTCTTATTTTTTTACTTGCACAGCAACTACACTGGATCTGGGGAATAAGATCTAGGACGCTGAAAGAAGTGCAGCAGGATGATCACCTCTGTATTCTGTGTTCCAGTCGGTGCATAAATCAGTGCACTGGGTGCATTGATTTATGCAATGTATGCACTTCATTTACTTTAAAGAGCACTTTATTACCAGGTTAGCTATGACAATGTAGCATTTTTGGAGAAATATGTTGGCATCTAGGTCACTTTATCTTAACTATTTATTATGCACCTCTTCTCTAATCACTGTTTTCATCTATTCAGTGTGATCAGACATGTAGTACAATTTTTATGCTAGAAATTAGGTTTTTACCATGAACACTCCTACCACTGTCTGAAATGTAAATGTACCTCTTTGCTTTTTTAAAATGTGATTATGATTTTAATGCATTAATAAAGTATCTATCACAGCTTTTTATCCCCTTTGTATGAGTAACACAAATACAGAAAAAACATTTATTTTTACTGAAAAACAAATGACATTATGTATATAAAAAAGATGGCATTAAAGTAAATGTCTCAGTGGAAGAAATTGGTTGTAGTGTCACATGTAACAAATAAATACAATGCAAAAAATAAATCAAGGATTTGCAAGAATGCTTTCAATACAACCATATTTTTTTAAAGAAACATTAGTGGTATAAATCTTAGACCTAACATCAAAAACAGGATTTTAAATAGATGATACAGAGAAGCAAAGCATGGAAATAAAGCACTCTTGCATTTGACCTGGTCAAAAATAAATCTCATGAAGCTGGAATGGCGCCTCCTATAGGTGGTGTTGACAACGGTGGCAGGAGGAGAGCCTTCAGCTTTGCAGACATGGCTGCTATTTCTGGGTCCTGGGTTTCATACATCTTCACCAGTCTGGCAAATTTAAGGACCCCTGTGAGGGATGCAGCAGATTGAAGCGAGTCACATTTATGCAAAACATCCTTCCATCTGTGAGACATTTATTATCATGTCAGTAGAGCAGTGTGAGATTCCAATGCAGAGTGCACTAATGTGTTTCTAAATGTATTCTAATGTATAAAAATGTCCCTTCAAAGTTAATTGTTTATATATTCATTTAATCACATAGCGTTCACTAGTTTTGTATAAACTTTGGAAAACTTGAAAGTACATTTTAAAAAAAAAGGCAAGTCTACACCATTTTCCAAATTATTATGCAAATGATATTTTCTCAGATTTTCTTAAATGGTCAATGCAAATGATGGTCAGTATAATTTTCAAGTCATGAACTATTACAGTATAAATAAAATTTTACTGAACAAAGCTCTCCGTGAGAAATTTTTTTTTCAAAGATGATATGTAATAATATTCTTTCTCTTTCCCATATTGCTTGAAACTTGTGGCCTGCTTAATAATGTGGAACATCCTTCTTAAGTAGATTTCCTTTAATTGAGCTCATCAGACAAACTAATCAACCCAGCTCTCTGAAATTAATTATAGTGATTCAAAGATCCCTGAGACATATTATCTATAAATTTAATAGCACAACAAAAAAAATTACCTTTATGACACTTAAATCCAATTTGCATTATAATTTGGAACACGGTGTAGGATACTGGAACATTTTCACAAAGAGGAAGTCTGACTTTTTTTGATGAAGAACTCAACTTATCTGATAATTTAACCTTAATATATGCTATTGGTAGCTAAAATCTGTAGAGTCATCAAAATGTGGGTAGACATTCATCTAAAAAAAAAAAAAATCAAACATGGCCACAGAACAAATAGAACTGCTTATTGTTCCTTAGTTTTTGTTTCAAAAAAATTATTATATATTGTAAGACATCAACTTCACCTTCTCCTTCATTGTTGAATCCATACGCCTTGATTACTTCCTGCTGAATCTGAGTGGCCACAGGAAGCACGAGCTGCAGCATCTTCCCCATGTCGTTACAGGCGCTCTCCCGAGCCTCCTCCATTCGCGCAGCATTCTCTGGCACTGAAAAGGCCTGGATCACTTCACTCAGCACCACTGCAGAACAAAACGAGCATTTGTGGTTACTTTGCAAACTTCCCAAAGCACAAATGAATACCTCCACAACTGCCTCAATCAGTAACTACCTGACAGACTGCAATTTATATAACTACCTTATTCGATTTACTCTAAACCTCAGGCTTCAGGGTTAATTTTGTTTTCTGTCATCAGAAAAAAGCAGATGAATCAACAGTTGTGGACATGATTTTGATTAGTTAGAACTAGAGGATCATTTTGAGATGCATTATGAAAAACTAAAAAACAAAGTTAGGTTAATTAGCGACTCTAAGTTTTGCTCTGTTACCTACTATGATATGAAGGGAAAAGTGATATAAAAAGATGGGGTTAGTTGCATGTTTATGATGACATTATGATCTAAAATCATTCAATCCTGGGCCTGTTCTGCTTACTGCTTGAAATAGACAAGAGTCCAGGGTTGCAACCTTTCTGCCAGGATTAAGCAAGTGCAGGATCGGCAGCAGCAGCAGAACTATTCATTCATCTTTTATACCTGCTTATTCCTTCCAGGTTTACAGGTTGGACTTGAAAAGACTCATTCAGCTACTAAATACTAACTTGAAGGGATGGAGGGACAGGGGTTCTTTGTGCAGTCACTTATTTTATGTTACATATTTTTAATTGATTTGTTTGTTTGGGTTTTTTTGTTTTGCTTTGTTTTTTTTTAAAAAAAAAAGCCAAATTTCGTTGTTCTTGATTGATTTGCAACACAATAAAGAAGCTAAAACATCCATGGGAGTGAATACTTTCGTAAAACATGCAAACTCCATTCGAAGAGGGCATTCTGGTGACGCAGGAGCAATATTTTTTAATCATACTGTATAATTATTTCTGCAGACGATTGATTATGTTAATAAAACTTCGATCATTAGGAAGCTTAGATAATATACAGGATGAATGACTAAAGAGAGCGCTGACTGCTTATCTAGCCTCTTTTAAACAATTTTGTTTGCTACATTGGAGGAAAAAGTCGAACAAGGAGGAAAATGTTCCTTTCACCTCTGGTTTGTTCAGCGGTCAGTGTGGGTTGTTGGGCTGGAGCCGAAGCCATGATGTCTACCGTGGAAAGGGACAAAACACAATAACAACCAGGTTATGACAAATATGTTATCTCTGTTCAGAACTGGCGAACTACAAAGAGTTAAATGTAGCGTTTCTTAACCGTTCTAGTCAAGAAAACTAGACCAATGTACAAATATTATGACAAAACGCGTAAAAAGACTATGCATAAAGAATAGTGAAATCATTGGTGAATCGACATTATTTCTAAGTAATAATATTAACTCCTCTAACAGAATCCTAAGCGACGGCAACAGAAAACAACGACAAATATATATGTTCATAAGACGGAATAATCTAAAAATAAGAAACATTTAAGGTGCATGTTCTCACCACTGATGAAAACACCAGCCCTGAAAGCAAGCAGCAAACAACCCTAAGGAAATATCGTAAATTGACCTAAACCAACAAATTTACGACAGTTAGCGACAGGACCTCCGTTTTATGGTACATATCAACGTAATACGTAAATATACCTCGAAAAGCTTGCAACCTGGCGAAATCACGATTAGTTTCTGAAGTTGGAAGACAGTCAGGTGTTGGAATTAGATTTTTTTTATGCCTTTTTATTTAGCTGGTAATTCTAGGATCGAGACAAGGAGGTGTTCTTCCCAGCTTATGGTGAAGAAGCTGCTTTTCCACGTCGAACTTGGAGTTACGCATATGGAGCAGAAGCTCGCTGAGTTTAGAGCCCGAAGACAGGCGGAAAAAGGCATGAAAAAGTCCGAACCTGCTGCTCCTCAGTCCGGAGAACAGAGAGGAGGAGGGCCTGCTGTTCAGCCTGACAGAAGTCATCAACCAAAAGAGCCAGAAGCCAGTCGAGATGCAAGCAGCAGCTCTAAAAACAGGGTAAAAGATCACTATATGCAAACACATTAGCACAGTGAATATTGGTATAAATGAGAATTGTTCAAAGAATGCGACTTACTCAGTCCGAATTACAATAGATTAGTTGCATTCTAAAGGTTTCTGCAGGTGTAAGTAAATATGCAAACATTATTTTAAATCTGCCTATAAAATGCAATGACAGAATCATTCAAAAATATATGTCACATTAAAGATAGACGTAAAGATCTATTTCTTTAAAAACCTGAACCCAGGATATATGTTTCATAAATAATATCTCAATAACTTCTATGAATTCCTTGTCATTGTCTTAGTCTTCCAGTTGTATTCAGGTATACTGTTACGCAAACGTATTTACGCCTCTTAATCTTTTTGAACATATGTCTTGTTTTTTTAAATATTTTAATTGTTGCTTTGTCTAATAAACAAACAAAAATCAGTGCATAAGTGGAATGGATAGAAAATTCTACATAGTTCTAAGAACATTTACATTTGAAAACCTATAAAATGTAATTGGTATTCAACAAACCTTAGACACCTTTTGTTTCATTTTCTGTCTCAAGCCTGTTGGCAGTGATTCTATCAAAATCACATGTCTAGAGGCTGAAGTTCTTCATTTTTTTCTTTTGTTACCTGGCCCACGCTCAGTCAAGTTAAATGGAGAGGATTTGTAAATAATCAATTTTAAAGTTTCTCCACAGATCCTATTCTTTCCTCTTCACAATTCTACACTTTTACACAAGTGACCAACTTTATGTTGCTCTAGAACATAAATGGAAATCATTTTGTGTTTATGTGACTGTCTAAGAAAAACTTCAAGTTTAAAAGTGCATAACACTGTTTGTGGCACATGTGTAAACAATTAAAATAATATTCATCTTAGTATTTGTATACTACTGTACGATGTTTTCAATCAGCTTATATTCTGTAATCCTGGGAGCTGCTGACCTTCCGTCATGTGTTTTGCAGGACTGTAGGGACTGGCTGCTAGACAGTACTCTGGGAAGATGGTTTGCTTCAAGACAGCTGGTCCTCTCCAACATTATGTTGCTCAAAGTGCTGCTCTGGCTGGTTCTGGTGGGTCTTTTTGTTGAACTGCAATTCGGACTGCCTTTCTTCGTCATCTCCCTGTTCTACTGGCTCTATGAAGGACTGCGCAGCCCAGAACCTAGAAAGCCAGGAGAACTGAGTGCTTACTCTGTCTTCAACCCAGACTGTCAGCCTCTCCTTGGCTCACTCACTGCTGAGCAGCTGGAGGGGGAGATGGGCTACAGACCTCTGGCCAACAGATAAAGTGCTTGTCACTTCCATAACTGAAGGGCATAATTCAAGATCTTTCTTGTTTGGAAAAAGGATTATGAACTGTATTTCTTATATATCTATTGCACATTAAATTAACGCTGGCATACTTATTATTTTGTTCCCTTCTATGCTGCAATATTTTAGGAACCTCAGATGTAAATGCATATAAAACCTTTATCTACATTAGTCGTCTCACTGTTTGCCTTTCAAACATTAATTACCTTGATTGCTGAAACTTCCCTAAATTGGGGACTACTCTTTTTTTTTTTTTTTGGACCACAGTTTGTTTTTAGTTCTGTTTGTTTTAATTTACAATGCGTTTTATTTGCCAAGTTTGTGCTCATAAACAAGAAGTTTGACTTTGGTTCCTCTTTGGTCTCAGTGTGCAGACATTTCAATGTAAACATGTCAAATTTGGAGAAAAATATTTTTTTTTCTTTTTGTTGTTTTGTTTTGTTTTTTGCAAATATGGAAATGGACTATTTTTGTCAAAGAAGACGATGAATTATTTAAGTATTGACCTATGCACCCTGGGAAATTATGTGTCTTATCCATCAATAAATTATTCTTTTCAACATAACCGACCTTAAATAAGTCTCATACAAATGCTTAATGCTAGACCCTGACTAGGTCTGACAGTGAAGCTTTACTTCATTGTGAAGCACTTGAGATATATATTTTTTTTTATCTCAAAAAATATGAAAAGGTATGAAAAATATTTCAGTTTCCGGACTTTACTGCTTATTGCCTGATTTGGAAGATAAACTAAAAGGAATTTCTAAACTAATTGATTTTTTTATTTTATTTTGCTAATTTATACACTGCTGTCCAGAAAGTGAAAAAACAAACAAACTTCTTTTGACTTTTTTTAAGCACAGTTTAATTTTTACTGTATTTTGGTAGATTTTTTTAAAAAAAAAGAAACAAGGAATGTATTTGTCTGTCAAGACAAAATACCAATGTTGCAGTCATTTCCTGACACACACATTGTTTTCAAATGTATAAAGAACATGTAATTTAATGGCAACATTTTTTGGTTATTTCCCTGACTTCAATATTTGTCTGACCTATTTTTTGGTTGCAAACTGAGAACCCATATATATTTTCTGATAAAAATATATATATAAAAGGTAAATTTCCCAGTTCTTAAAATCTGGACCTTGTTGTGAAGTGAGGATTTTAAAATGATTCCTGTGGTGATTAAACTTCAATTTATGTTTGGCTTTAAATAATCTGTATTCAAGTCCAGATTTGAGATGTTTAGAGTTTGAAAATAAATTTTAGCCCTGATTTTAGATTTTGCAGCAGCAAAAATTAAACCTGTGCAATTCACCACACGGTGTATTGGAAGCGTATTACTATTTCATAATTTGTGGAACAAAAAGATAAAACCGAAGCTCTCAGATATTCAATGTTTAAAAAAAAACTGATGCTCGTTCTGGTCAGCATTCCTTACCAGTTGGTGGCGGTAAAGTACCGTAATGTTTGCCAGGTGTCATTAAAGACCGCAATAAGAGGAAGAAGAAGATAGTTCACTCGTATCTACTTCCGCGTTGGTCTAAAGGCAGTACATATTTACCTTTCACTTGAAATTTGCGTTACTAAAAGATTTGCAATATAATTAATTACAACAGTTAACTTTTTAAAAGCTTGTTAAAGGCCTCCCCCTGGTCTAACGTAGTTCATATTAAGCCGTCACATTGCTGGGGGAAGTACAGTTAACTGTCCGTTTCCAGTCAAAGATCTGATACATTAATAAAACTGTGGCGCGGCAACTACTTCTATTTTCTTCACCAGTAAGTAATGACCCCGTTTTCATTTAGGTATTTCTCGACGGTAAGCTAGTAACTGTCACTGATAGCTATTGAGTTTACATGGTTAACCAGTTAACTAACAGATCTAAAATCCTAGATTAACCGTCTAATCTATATATCTAAAGTTAACGAATGAAAAACAGAAATTTGTAGTGCTGTTACAAGCTCTATCATGTAACACATATTTGGTTCATTTGGTTGTATTGTTTTCATAAATGCAAACAGTATAATCCTTCATGTGGGCCTATTTGTTAGGTAATGGCCATATCTGTGTGATTAGAGATATTGCCTTCAGACAACAAGCAGTTGTATAGATACATGTTTATTAGAGCAGGATCAATGTTCAACAGAGAAAAAAATTACAAGCAGTTATGTGGTGTTTGAATAGCCCATACTTGCCAAATTTACAGACTTTTGATATGTAATAAATGTCTGTTTGTTAGATGTTAAGGTTTCTTTACCACAACCAATAACTTAACTAATATTTGTTTTATACATTTTTGCCATTACTTCTGTTATATAACTGTCTGAAGATGTATTAAAGTTTCTTTTTTCATGATAGAATATTCAAATATCAAGACTGTTCCGAATATGCCTGATCTCACTTTCCTTGCTGTTTTCTAGCGATCAACTACTGAAAAATGTCTGGTAATCCTGCTGTGGTTATGCGGCTGGTGGCGTCCGCCTATTCAGTGGCTGAAAAGGCCGGGGCCATAGTAAGGAAGGTGCTTCATAGTGGAGATCTTGGCATTGTTGAAAAGGTGTGTCTGTATTTACTTTTTAAAGTCAGATCAGTAAAAAGAAAACATGTTTTCTTTAGCAGAAATGAATTCATTTTAAGCATTTATGTTGAATATATTGTCGCACCTTTTGCACAGACAGGAGCCAACGATCTGCAGACGCTCGCGGACCGACTTGCACAGAAAAGCATCTGTGCTTCACTGTCCAGACGTTTCCCCAAGGTCACCATCATTGGAGAGGAGGTAACTGGATGTCCAGCTTCATTTAGAAAACATGCACTGATCAAACTAAATCAGCACCTCAAAATGTCTGTTAATTACCTGATTACAGGATCTTCCATGTGAGGAGGTCCAGGAGGATATGATTGAGAATGGCCAGGCAGAGGAAATCCTCCAGAAGATTTGTCCTAAAGAGTATGAAGCACTAAAAGAAGAAGAGGTAACTACAAACAAATAAATAATGAAATCCTTTTATTATTATTATTGTGCATACATTTGAAAACTTTCTCCTTAAGTGTGAACATGCTTAATTGGAATATGTTTGTGTTAATCTCAGCTAGTTGTTTGGGTTGATCCCCTTGATGGCACCAAAGAATACACTGAAGGTAAGGCATGTGTTCAAAGAATCCGTTCTCTCAACTTGCGCTTTCAGTTTTCTTAATAATATGATGCAGCAAGCAATGATAGATGGCAAATAAATAGTACCACAGCTTGCACCTAAACTTAACCTCTCAGCATGGATTTCATGTTTGTTTTTGTTGCAGATTAGTCTTTGTGCCCCAGTTTGTTGGCTGGTTTTTGGTTTTCTTTCCTTGCTCCACCATCACTTTTACAGTGTTTGTGTTCCTTCTTTTGTGCGTCTTTGGGCTTTTCTCCTATCGTCCTCTTTCTTGTCCTCTCTTTGCTATCTTCAGCCTCAAGTTGTCTCCATCTGCAAGTTGTTGACCAGGAACTACACAAAGAGTTGGACAAGACTCACAGCACAGCTATCCGTACGGCAGTGTAGACAGTGCACTTTTAATGGCCACTTCAGAATTATTTGCCAATGATAGAAAGGGTGATAGAATATATTATTTTCTTCAAATAACATTCATCCTATTCTGGACTTAGGGCTCCTGGACAATGTGACAGTTCTCATTGGCATTGCATATGGAGGCAGAGCAATTGCAGGCGTCATCAACCAGCCATTCTACAATTACCAGGTTCAAACCAAACTATAAATTATCCACAGCTTTGCTTGAAAAGACACCATCAGTAGGTTATTTTGACGGTTTTCTCTCCAGCTTGGATCAGGAGCTGCTTTAGGGAGAACAATATGGGGAGTTCTCGGATTGGGCGCCTTCGGGTTCCAGCTGCAGGAAGGTCCAGCTGATAAGCGAATTGTCACCACCACCCGTTCCCATAGCAACAAGACGGTAACAGACTGCGTGAACGCCATGGAACCTCACGACGTTATAAGAGTCGGGGGTGCTGGAAACAAGGTGAGGTGGATTTGGAGCCAAAGTGCTTTTACTACACTAATAAAACTTTTAGATGTGGGCTGTATTTTAAGCACTTCTGTTAACTGACTCCACATTTTTCAGATAATCCAGCTTATTGAAGGGAAAGCATCTGCTTATGTGTTTGCCAGTCCAGGCTGCAAGAAATGGGATACATGTGGTCCTGAGGCAATCCTACATGCCGTCGGAGGTAAAACTCTTAAAGTTTAAGGAATGAAAAAAGGTTTATCTTTCACCAGATTGACTCTCAAGGTGAAATAATATCAACTTTTCTGTTTTTCCTCATCCAGGAAAACTGACTGACATGTTTGGGAATCTTTACCATTATAATGCAGACGTAAAGCACATGAATTCTGCTGGGGTTCTTGCTACACTACGCAACCATGATTACTACGTCAGCAGAGTGCCACAGTCTGTGCTGCGAGCACTGAAGTCAGATTGAGTTCAGTCATGATGTGCCTCTGGGGTGGAGATGGTCTTGGTCTTTCTTTGTGTTTTTAATTGCTATGACACTGTTTAGTTCTTGTTATTGTTGCAATAATCTCATTCTTTTTGACAAATATCATTATTTAAATCATATATTAATTGTTATTAACAATTCAGCACACTATATAGTCTCACCAGTAAAAGCTACCCATCTAACCAATCTGGCCTTATGTGAAAAAGTAGCTGGTTCCAACAGCTGGTGGAACAGTTATAGCAAGAACTTCCGTCATATGTTTGCAGTAATTTGGCAATTTATCTTTTATATTGTGGTGAAGAAATTTTGGCCCGATAATTTTTGGAAGATAGATGAATTCATGACTCCATCAATTACACTGAGTCGTACAAGTACTGAAGAAGCAAAACGGCCCCAGATCATCACACTGACATCACCGTGTTTGACTATTGATATTTTCTGAAGTGCTTTTTGTTTTAAGCCGGACATGACGGGACACAAACCAAAACATTAAAACCAAAATGTTCTTTTTTTTCCACGTCTTTCCTCACAATATTTTTGCAAAAGTTTCTTGGGGCATTGTGATATTTTTTGATCAATGTGAAATGGATCTTAGTATTTTAGATTTAAGACTCTCCCATACAGCCCGTTTTTGTTCAGTCTCTATTTTTTTTGGACAAGTGTGGCTTAGGGGGCTTTAGGTGTTGTTGTTCTGGGTTGGATGAACAGTTGTTGGAGTAATCTTTGTAGGCTCACCACTGCTGTGGACATTCAACAGTATTCAATGTTTTCTCCATTTGTTGATAATTCCTTTCACTCTGGTTCACTGGACTTTCCTTGCCTTTGTAACCTGCTCTAGCCTGATTGATGTCAGGGACTTTGTTCTACACATCCTCTTGAATATCTGTAGATCACGGCATGTTGTATTGCTTTTTGAGATTTTTCAGTCTTTCATTTTAGAGAAATAGTTTTCTCTAAAAGTGATTTTTTGATTTTACAGGTCTGGCAATAATCAGACCTGCAAAATCTAATTACTGCTGGTGAATTTTACCACCGAAAAAAAAAAAATGCTTTTTTTCCCTCAACATAATTTCAATGGAATCTTAGCTGGACATAGAGACGATACATACTGACTTAACCCCTGTGACTGAAACTTTTTTTGCTCTAATGGCATCATTGTCTGAAAGAAATATATTTTTGTAATATGTTTTTGCTGTATTTGGTTGCAGAAAACATTCACCATCTGCTGCTTTCCAAATAAATTATAGGAACTGGACCAACATGTAGAGGAAAAAGGTTCAAAGTTAAAATATTAACATACTTAATGATTTGAATCTAACATTTTAATAAACAGCAAAGTTATAAAAGGTGTCAAAATTAACTTCTTAAAACTTGCAAATATTTGATTGTTGCCTTTTTTGTAAATATGAATCCAAAGTTTTTGTGAGAATTTATCAGTTTATGAGCCTTTTATGACACCTGTTTAAAATAGACAAATACCTGTTTACATTTAGGAATATATTTTGTATTTTAATCTGGTAAAAACCATTAGATATAGGAAGGTAAAACTACTAAATATAGTTAGTCAATTTTCTAACAAATTCACACACATTTTTTTTCCTCTTATTTGTCATAAATGCCAAATAAAAAAGAGATTTTAACAAAAGACTTAGTGTATTTTTTGTGTTTTCAGTCAATATAAAATATAAAGCTTAATAACATTCAAGAAAGATTTTTTTATCTGATTTGTTTTATAAATGAAAAAAGAATTTTACAGATTTATACTGTAAAAGGTTATACTGCAGCAGATTATCATGATTTTTAGCTATTCACTTACAGATCAGCTTTGCCCATTAATTTGTGTTAGTCAACACAAATATTAAATACAAAGTGATTAATATTATCTAAAGACGTTCATACAGCTTTTTAATGAAGGACAAACTCAAACTTTGCAGGTTAAAGAGAAATAAAACCAACACAGTTTTGCTGGTCAGTCAGAATTAAACATTTTTATTCCATTAATAAATAAATGTGAAGATGGTAAAATACAAAACATATACATTTATGCAAGTTAATTACATCAGTATGCAATAAGAATTACTTAATGCTTAGTTACCAAACTTCAGACAAGCTGAGCAACCAGATGGAGCTGACTGCAGCCTAACTGCTGCTGGCGAAAGCCACCCAGTGAGCCCCAAAATATTATTACCAAATTAGGGAACCATTATGAGGGCCGTTATTGTAAACTAGGGGTGTCAAACTCCAGTCCTGGAGGGCCAGTGTCCTGCAGCTTTTAGATGTGCCTCTGCTGCACCACACCTGAATAGAATAATGAGGTTGTTAGCAAGACTCTGGAGAACTGATCTACACTAGGAGGAGGTAATTAAACCATTTCATTCCAGTGTTTAGTAGCTGTGGCACATCTAAAAACAGCAGGACAGCGACCCTCCAGGACTGGAGTTTGACACCTGTGTTGTAAACATTTCTTTCATATCCATAAACAATGTCACAACTTTAAAACCCAGTTGTATTATTTTGAGCAGCTTTTGCACTCTTCTTGCTTTTCTTGCGTTGAACGACGGACATAATGAGCCAGCAGGTAATGATGCCTGCCAGTAAACTCACAAATCCCACAACCACTGGCACCCACACAGGGATGGGAGTGGAACACTTTGGCAGTATGGTGGAACTGATTGCGCTGGTTGTGATGA
The DNA here is from genome assembly GCF_019740435.1 of Gambusia affinis. Lineage (NCBI taxonomy): Eukaryota > Metazoa > Chordata > Actinopteri > Cyprinodontiformes > Poeciliidae > Gambusia > Gambusia affinis. The sequence goes on from NC_057889.1 coordinate 6,534,580, forward strand.
TGCCTGGATTAACAGTAGTCTTGGGGAGTGCTGGTTGGCTGTTACCTTTAGTGAAGATAAAGGGGGACGCCTGCAGGGAAAGGTGAAATTATTATAAAATGATAAAAATATTATTAGATGAGACACATCTGAGACAAATCAAAGAAGTTATGAGTTGACGGAGCTTTCATTGTCAACTATATCTAAGTTGTTCATTAGGCAACATTAAAACCACATAAATAAATGATTGAATCGTGCAACTGTTACATTGAGGTTGAAAAAAATCAAAGTACAATAGAATAAAATACTAATCCAGCATTATCCTATAACATGAAGTTTCAGTCAGAAATGTATGTATGCTCTGCATCACCACGTACAATTCAAGGCTTTTAGTCCAAACATAAAGATCTACATATAATCCCACACAGATTTGGATGAAAATCTCTTAGCAAGTTTCCTTCAACCGCACAGTTTCTGTAACCATTAGCAAGCTTTTGGCACGATTTTCCCTGGATATTTGACTGTACTTACCAGAAACAATGGAGTTAATTTATGGCTATGTCTAGAAAGGATTTATGTACAAGAAAATGAAACTTTGAGCCTTTATTCTTCTTTAATATCCAATCAGTGCTTTAAATATACATAATGGACCAAGTCCTGAACACAAATATAAAATCTATTAAAATTAACAGTATTCAGGAAATCATTTTTTGTATGTTTCTCCAATAATAAACTTTTACAATCAATGGAAATCCTGCACAAATCTGTGGGAGATCTATAAATACCTCAGAGGGGCAGTGAATCTTGGCCCGGTCGTGTGTGAAGTTGTTGTAAGCTTGCTTCCTGCCAACTGGCTCCAACTGAAAAAGGAAAAAAAAAAAACAAAGCATATATTGCTCTTAAAAAAACTGAAGTGAATTCACTCTACCTATGTTTGGTTCACAAGAGCAGAAAGCTCACCATGTTGTTCCACAGTGCGATGGCCATCTCTGCATGAGCCCGTTCACTCAGGTGGAAACAATCAGCAGAGAAGAAACTCGTGTCTGTCTCGCCCGCCTGGTGAATATCAGTTATGTCCAACATTATTTGGTTTTTGACCAACTAATTTTACTTCTTGCACTGTATTAGTTCAGAGACTTACTCCAGTTTGAGGGATGAAGGAATAGTGGAAAAAAGGTTGCAACACAACAGCAAAGTCTTCTTTTCCATCATAACGATCTCCAGAAATTAGATACTCGATCTCAGTCTGGAAATCAAAGTTCTTTTGTTCATCTTCATGTTGGAAAATAATACAAATTTTTTTTTTTTTTTTTTTTTTAGAAAACAGAGCTTTTAGCTTTTTACCTGGTAATTTCGATTGATTCGTTTCAGTTCCTCAATCTCTGGAGCGTTGTCTGCTGGATTTATAACACAGTGACAGCTGAAACTGTAAAAAAAAACATTCTATGTTTCTTTTGGCACAAAAGATAATTAATTCTACAGCTGGTCAACTGCCACTGAAGATTAAGCAATACTTTACAAAACAATATGTCTTTAAACAACACTTTCTGGACCATTTTCTAACCATAGAGGAACCTTTCAATCAGTGTCAGAACAGTTGATTGACAAATGTCAAATAGTCTGTTTCTTTCAAAGAAACAGACTATTATGTTTGTGGAACAAACAAAAAGATTTTCTTAAGACCTTAAGAAAATTCTTATTCACACTTATTAAGTCCAAGCACAATTTACAAAAAAAATGTTGAACTCCCTCGACCCAAATTGAGAGTTTCTGAGAGGTTTCAAGACAATTCAAGCTCTCCATAAAAGTCTATGACTGACAAAGCAAAACATCTACTTACAAGATCTTAGAAAGTTTACAACAGCGAAGAATTTAAAGGAATGCATAAGAAAGCAGCTGTTCCATAAAAATAAAAACCAACAAAAGAAACTATCACACAAGGACTGTCAGGGATAAATAAAGTCAACATCCATTTAGATTCCTGGCAGTGCAAACAAAATGTTGTGAAAAGATATAAAACAATTTGGAAAATTCAAACTGAGTCTTACTGATAAAATAATAAGCATTAATACTCTGCAGTTCATGGTGATCCTATAAGCAAAGTTTCACATACCTTTACTATTTATAAAATGTTACAGCAAATGGCTCTAATTGGAAACTGAAATACATGTTTCTCTTCTTTCAATTTATTTTTTCATCAGTTGTCATTTAATGATATTTAACTATTACTAAAACCACAAGTGCATGCACTTAAAGATGAGCCATAGAGAACTAACCTCTGCTGTAGTGAACAGCCCAGTGTGTCCTTTTTAACAGTTTTAAACACATCCATCTGCATGAGATCCACCAGATTTACCAACACCCTCGGCACCTAGAGACCCCACAGCAGGAAATGGGAAGACAATTATAACTTACTTCATTGTAGGTAGGCACTTCATAACATGTGTATTTTAAGTTTTAACCCTTACCTCTTCGTAAAGCATGTCCAACGTAAGCATGAGATTGTGGCTAAAATTCTTTGGCGACAAATTATTCTGCAAAGAATTGAGTGAACATAGTGTTATAATACCACAATAAAGTGCTATTTATTCACCATATGGAAAACTTACTTGATCGTAGCAGTAATTACAAAGATCTGTTGTTCCGATGAAAATTGTCACAAGTTTCCAGTCACTTTCAAAATTCACCTTCTGTTGAAATCATGCTAATTTTGAGGATGGAGAACAAGATCAGGAATGCAGAGAGTTTTAAAGGTCAGAGAAAAGTCTCACCTTGTTTTTTTTCATGGCCTTAATGAGAGCTTGGACTTGTGCAGGAAGCTCTCTGAGACAGAAAAGAGACGTCAGAAGATATTAGAAAGATTAAACAGCTTTACTCGGCAAGAGAAAAAAAATGCATACGAGGTCTTTGCTCCAGCAACAGCCATGTTGAAGCCCTTTTGCAGTTGTCCTTGTCCTTTGGAGAAACCCTGTAGATCAGGGTTGAACTTCTTCAAGATGTCTGGCAAGATGCAATAAAAAAAGTAAAGCAGGTGCAAGAAAATCTTAAATCATCAACCTTTTTTTCAAGAAACAATAGCTTTTTTCTGCACTAAATAGTCAAGGTTACTCTTTAATAAAACTACGATGGACTAAAATCTTCAGTTTTGTATTATAAAAGTGCAAACTGAATCTAGGTAGAAAGTTTGATCCAGAAACAGCAGTTTTCAACAAACTCACTTGGTAGTGTTGTGACAGTCTCCAAAGTTTGATCCCCTCCAATGCTGCAGGACATAATGCAATAAAATATTATATTATTTAGCTAAAATGTAAATGTGAAAAGTTAATTAAAATGAAAATATTACCTCCATGATACTCCTTTGTATTCTGTATTAAGATTAAGAATGCTGTTTGATTTTGCGCCAGTTCCTGCCTGTTGAGTGAGGAACACAGAAAATGAAGTAAGATGTTTAACAGGATTAAGATCGCAGATTAAACACCAGTTCACAAAATCTATCATGCTGATCAAAAACTGAGTATAAAGATCAAAAGTGCTCCAATTATTTAAAAAAAAAAATCATAAATGTTGCCCATGATAACATTTGGCATAATAGAACCTTCTGTTTTTAAGTGTAGAATTTTAGATATCTGTGTTTTCTGGTACTTACTGTTACAGAGTCTCCCAGTGCTGCCACCACCTGAATATCAGATGGTCTCAGCTTGTGCACTAACGACAAAAACAGATTAAGTCAGACAACTGACAAGAGAGAGAAATCCAGGCTTCAATTCAATAAAAAGCACTAACAGTGATTTGCACTTAGATTAAAAAGAAAATTTCCTTCTGAAAATCCTTCTGTAAAATAGAATAGAAATAGAAAGAATGATCAAATGGATCCTGACTGATATGTGATGACAATCTCACCTGAAGTTGGTTGACTGTCAGAGGGAGTGAAGTTGTTGCATGAAAAATCGCTTCCCCAATTCTGAGGAAAAGGCACACATAATTAATATGTTTTTTGCATTTGCTGTTGAAGAGAAGAAAACTGGACTACAAAAATATTGAAGTAAAAATCCACTAAACACTTGATATAAAGAAATAGACACCTGCTGAGGACAAAGGCCTGCATTGCATCTCTATTTGTTGATCATTTACAACTTTTTCATTCAGTTGGAATGAACGCTTTCATTTATTTTGGATAAAAAGAACATAAACATTATAAACTTACCTTAATAGGATCAGGTGTGGGGGAGGGTGCAGAATACATGTAATCACTGTTCTTGTATGTCCGAATAAAGGGGGAGTCCTGAAGAGAGAGAGAGAGAAAACTGTTCATAAACATGTCAAGACCATAAACTCTATTTCAAAAACACTATTCAATTCAAAATGTATGGTACTTTTCTAATTTGAAGAGATTTATATGAAAAAATATTAACTTCCATACATTTGTTGAACATTTCAGTTCAATAGCAGAATTAAAGTCCAGGCTGGAGGTTTTGTTTCCCAGAGGTTCCAGCTGTAAAAAAGACAGTTGAGCAACATTTATGGATATTCATGATAAAATACATTATATCATTTTTATTTTCATTATAAAGGTACAAAAATGTGTGGTTTATTCACCATGTTGTTCCAAAGAGAACGAGCCATCAGTGTTTGGGCTTTCTGGCTGAGATGAAAGCAGTCAGCGCTGAAGTAAGACCGATCTGGACGGCCATCCTACGCAGGATGAATTAAATCAAATCAAGTTTAAAATGCATTGACTCCCTTTTCATGTCTTAAATAATTCTACCCAACTGCCTTAATTTGTGTTCAGTATATGTTTCAGATTGTTTTTAAAACTGAGTCAAGGATATAAAGTTTTCCAGAATTATTGATGTGTTTGGTGTAGAAAGACTAAAAAAATCCCTATTTTGTTGCAGTGAGATGATCTCACAATAAATTTTGGGAAAGTATAACCACCTTAATTATGGGTTCACTGATTCAATGGGGGGGAAAATCCACATTAGGGAAAAACTCTTTTGGAATATTTTCAATAAAATAAATGTGTATGTGGCTTTTATAAGTTGGTAAGTGTTGATAAAATCTTTAGTAAACCATGATTATACATATGTGTAATATGCTATAAAATATAAAACAAATGTAAACAGATGCCTATTTCAAAGTGGTTTAAGAAAACATTTTCCAAACAGGCAGGTATTTATTGATCATCCTCTTTTATCAGGATCTGGCTTCAACTGTTATTCCGTATTATTATAAAATGTCATGTAACAGAAAAACAACTTGTTTTGAAAAATAAGGCTTGACTTGGACCAAAATTTATCTATTAACGGACAGCGAGAAACCCTGCAAGAGGAGAAGCAAAAATAAAAAGTCAACACTTACTTTGAGGACCACTAAGACTTTGTGACTTAGTCAAAGATGTTTATCTTCATATAAAACATCTATTTAAATGCTTTTTTACACATTTTCTCCAGTGGAGGCATAAATTGTGAAATATATTCAAACTTAAGTAGGTACTTAAGTAGTACATGCAAATTATACATCTTTGAATTTTAAAAGATTTAATTGAGTAACTTTAAAGCAAAATCAAAACACCACACTATCAAAATTAAATAATTTCAAAATCTACTGAGAGATCAAGTATAGAACATTGTTTAGAAATCTAAGAGAGAATTTCATTACTGACTGGCAGTCTGGGCAAAGCGATGTCTCTGAGGAAAGGCTGAATGACCACAGTGAAGTTTGAGTGGGTATCATATCGGCCAGACTCAATAAGTTCATGCAGCGAACGCTGGAAGTTAAAAGAAGCAATAATAACCATCAGTGAGGATCAACTTATTTAACCTGATCATTTTTATATATCTTATTCTACCTGATATCCTCTGTTTACGGTTTCCACATTTTGAAGAGCTTCAGAGTAAGGCTCTGGCATTACCACACAAGGGCACAATATGCTGTCAAAGAAGAAGTAACACAGTGTTAATGGTCAGCTAATAACTAGATCTCTCAAAATATCCAGACCATAACTAATAATTTAGGAGAGTGTAAGGAGACACTCACTTTACAAGCCATGTTGGGCATTTCAGTGTCGTGTCCTTGTGCATTTCTCTAAGTGGAGTTATGTAAAGAAGCTCCACTAGGTTCACCAGAGCTCGGGGAACCTGAAAGGGATTAGCTTTGTTAGTTCAATGTTGCAACCACTGTGATGTGGAAATACCATGTCAAATGAGTGGCACCTCTTTTTGGAGATAGTCCAAGCTTTCCTTGAGTAACCCTACGTAATTTTCCACTGAGAAAAGGAGCTGTAAATGAAGAGAAAATGTGTTTCCTTGCACACCATCAGAGATAACTTCATAATTATGTCCTCTCTTCCAAATTTGAGACTCACACTATTTTTGCAGTATGAACAAACGTCGTTTCCACCAATAAAGACAGTGATCAGCTTCCAGTCTGATTCAAAGTTGATATTCTGGAGAAAAAAACATGAAGAGAGAAAAAGAGTAAACTTTATTGTAAGTCAAAACTCAAAGTATCTTTTCAACCTCTAGTTGCACTGTAGAATTACAAAAGATAAAAGTAGACTTACAACGTCACTTTTCATCTTTGTTACCAGGGCACGCACTTGTGATGGTATATCCCTTTCAACAGAAATCCAAAACACAATCATATTTATTGGTAAAGGATGTTTATGTTATCCCATTAAAGATTAAATAAATTTTAATTAAAAATGGTTACTTGTTGCTAAAATAAACACCTGTAGAACTTACTTGCTCTTTGCACCTGGCACTGCCTGATTAAGGAAAGCTTGTGGATTATTCTGATTACCGACACCAAGTGAGTAGCCTTTCACATTGTGGTTAAAATGTTTTAAAATGTCTGTAAAAACCAGATACTGTTTTAAAAGAGGACCATTTGAATGCAAAATTGATGTTTCTCAAAAATTACTTGTTAATAATGAAGTCATCAGAAATACATACTGGGTAAAGTGGTAACAGTTGTGAGGTTTCCATCTCCACCAATGCTGACAACAAACATAGGAAATTACTTTCACAAAGTACCCTTAACTTTATTTAACCAAAAATCATTTAAAAAAAAAAAATAGTTAAAAGATGAAAAAAAGATGCTGAAATAATAAAATTAGAGAGTCTTGACATACCACCAGGATAAACCTCGGTACTGACGTAAGACATCCAGGATGTTACTCGGGCTGGATGCGATGCCGTTTCCTGCCTGGCAGAGATAAAAGGAAAGTCCTTCAGTAAAACACATCACCCAAAATGTCTGTCTGACAAACAAAATGACTCACTGTTAAAGAATCCCCCACAGCTGCCACAACTTTGATATCTGCAGGCCGGAGTTCATGGACTAGAAAATACAAAGAAAATGTCAGGCGATGTCAGATTGTGTTATTCTAGATCCCACTGACAATATTATACATACTGTTTGTGTTTGCTGTCTACTCCCAGTAATGCACAAATGTACCACTTTTTGACAACTAGTTTCCTGTAGTGATATGCTGGGTAAGTTTTACTTTCAATTATTAGATATTCTGGGGGCTGTTGGTTTGTTCTTTTTACCCCTGAAGCCTCATTCAACTTGGACAGATGAATGATGCTGCGGTTAACCTCCCTTCTCCCTTTACTTGCTGGCCAGATTTTTTGCAAGTTTCCACTGGTATTTATGCAATTTATCTTTGGTGATTGAAAGTCATTTTGGGAACAAAAAAAGAAAAAAGTTTTGTTTAATCTGTTTAAATGTGTGATGGCTCAAAAGTAAAGATTACCAAGAACCTAATAAGACAAAAAAAATATTTATGAAAATATGTTATTTGAAACAACATATAATAATAATGTTAACACCTAAAATTACCTGAAGTAGGAATAGAGGAAGAAGGACTGCGATCTTCACAGGGCAACTCTGTGCCTTCATGCTGATTATCAAGCACAGACAAAATAATCAGAATGAGATAAGACCCATAATGCTTGGCAAACCATTTGGATTGGTTTTGAATTATTCTTACAGTCTGAATGAGATGGTCTGCGTTGCTGTGGTGATTTGAAGGAGTATTAAATTCTGTCCTCAGGAATGGTCGGTCCTTGTGAATGGGGAACAGAATGAGTAAGTGAGTAAATGAGTAAGAATTAACATTTCATGTCACTTGTAAATCCTTATATGACTGTTTGTGTGGACCTTCTGCATTTATACTCACCTCAGTAGGGCATTGTAATGTGAGGATGTCTCTCTTATGGTCTGGAATATGTTGATCGACCATGGGCTGAAGCTGTGAAAAAACACACACACGCACACACACATAGATGTAACACCTTCTGAGAGTGACAGACTACAAGTGTTGGTTAGAGTCACTTTCACAACGTCAGATCTCACCAAGTTTCTCCACAACTGTAGCATCAGTTCATCAGTACGCTTTGAGGGTTCAAACTCTCCAATAGGCTTTCCAGTCTGCTAGCAACAAAGATTTGTACATATTCATAGTTTTGTAAAGCATAAAAATATGATCACATTTCTCCTTTTGCTAAATATACAGGTATGTTACATGCTGCTTGTGAGAGAAAGTGTAAGACAAAATGTAAAAAGATCACATCAGCAGCTTAAACTCACAGATGACAGGCCTCTGATGAGAGGGGTTGCCTGAAGAGTGACAGTGAAGTCATCTCTGTCTCTGTACCAATGTTTCTGTACCATCAGCTCATCCAGCAACTCCTGGAAAAAAAAAAACAGTTAGAAAGGAGCAGTTTGTTTTAAAACAGTTTGAAACTGTTCCGACTCTCTTTTTCTTACAAGACTTTAGCAAACATATTCAAGGCATTATGCAACAGCTCACTCTACAACTAAGTAGATCTTATTAAAAAGAGAGAAGCATTATTTGATGAGAATGAGAAACCTACTTGGAGGGTGTGAGTCAGCACGGCCCTCTGAAGCTTGAGTTCTCCATCGGTGTATGTGTGTGTGCATGGGCACATCCTGTAAGCAAAACAGATTTATTTACTCAACAAACCCTATCAAGCTATTAAGAACAATCAAAAACATGCTCAAAATTCAGCTTTTTAAAAATAGTAGGCTAAACACTCATAGCAGACTATTTTCCTTTTCCACTTTTCTCTTTGAGACCAGTATTATCCCTCTCTGATTCTTTCCTTTGGTGCTGCTTACTTTGTCTGGAATGTGTTTAGTCCTCCATCCCACAATGCCACACTGACAATGGTCTTTTTCAGCTGCAACAAGTACAAGTAAAAGTACATTATACTGTCTCTTAAATTACTGCAAAAGACCAATGACACTATTTAATTTGAAATATACCTGAGAGTGGAGCAACTGCACAGCATTATCTACCTCCTCAACCACTTGTTTGAGAAGAGACGAGATCTGCAGCAAAGGTACAAGGATTGCTTTGTGAATAATTTCTTGACCGATACTTCAGAATGTGTGCATGTGGACAAAATTACCAAGAAATTATGTGATGCATTTTTTTAAAAATTGCTGGCTGCAAATTTTTTATTATGCTTTAGTCAATTTGAAGTTCTTTTTTCAGGAAATATTTACACATGAATAAGTTTATATGAAGCACTAATGTGAATCAGATTGCATCATGTTGTGCATGTTTAATTCTGCTTTGTACATGACTGACATACATGTAAATAATGTTTTAACAGAGAGTATAAATAGTTTAATCACACAATGCAACTGAGTCAACAGCAGACAAACTAGTAACATAATTAGATACTGAAAAGCGGAAAGATAAATTACAAACATGACTATCAGTTGCTTAGAGCCTTAACTTCAAAGGCCACCAATAAAAATCACTTGTTTATTAGAGTTTAATGAGTGTTGTCTCAGAGGTTTAAAGTTACAGAGTCCAGATGTTATCTCCTTATCACAGTCCAACTCTCACTCCTGAACTTTCCTTGACGTGACTTAATCACAAGAAGTATGTGATGAAAAAACGTTACTTATTAATATTGCATGTACTCTAATTCAACTGAGGTGTAAAGGTGCCAGTCAGGTATTTGGAACTCTCCATACATTTCTGATGCATGTTTAAACTCTAGATTGCTTATATTAAACACTGCAGACAGATTTGTTGCTTTTTTTTTTCTCTTCTTCCCCTTTATCCAAATGAATTGTTTACCTGCTCCTGCTGCTCACAGGCACAGAGTCGGTCCAGCTGAACAAAGAGAAGCACCAACTTCCAGTCTTGATTCTCATCAGCGCCCTGCTGGAGGAAATCAGATTATATAATATTTTTATCAGTTTTTTTTATTTTTCAGAGTCAGTATTAGTCTATTTAAACTATGTTAGATGAGATTAGAAGCCATGACACTATATAAATGGCATTTAAATGGCAAATTATATAGTGTGTTGCAACAATATTGACACACTTCAAATTTTGTACCAAATACAACCACAAACATCAATGTATTATCTGGAGCGTTGCTGTGACAGATCATCACAAAGTAATCCATTATTGTAAAGTGAAAAAAAATTTAACAGATTCACAGATAAGATGAGAAAATCTGTTGACAGCACAACGATCAGTCATGCACTCCACAAATCAGGATAATATATGTAATAATATATGACTGACAGCAAGAAAGAAAAAGGAAACCATGAACATAAAAAAATTAAATTAAATAAAAATTCCACTTGTAACAGACAAAATGCTCTAAATGCATTGTATTTAGAGCGGTATTTTCCTTTACTGGACTAAATTTAAAAAGTATGTATTTTTATCCAAAGGTGTCACCTTTCTTTTCCTAGCTCTGGTAGGAAAGGCTTTTAACAAAAATGTCTAAAAAAAAATGTCTAGATGAGAATTAAATTGAAATTAACGATTTAAGATAAAGTTAAATCGTAAAAATAAACTTGAGTTTTTACCTTATTGCTCTGTAAGTAAAGGGACAGTTCATTTGCTTGGTCCACCAGCATGCTGTAAATATTAAGAGACTTTCAATAAGAATAAAAAGACATAACTTGAAGCATTCAGAATCACGAATGATGCATGTGACAAGAAAAAACTTCGTACCCATGTTGAAGAAAGTGAGGGATGCGTTTGTCTTCTGAGATGGGAGTCAGTAGTCCAGGATTGAACAGTGTCATCAGCTCTGTTCAAGAAAAAGAAGAAGAAAATGAATAAATAAAAACACAAAGGAGTTAAGCATCAAAACTCTAACTGGCAACAACTTGGAATTTAAGCAACAACTCAACATGTACGGTAAAGCACAGAGTTACATTTTACAACAACATTTCAATCTGTGAAAATAAACTTCCAAACCAGTGTTTCTTATTTCAGGTAGTATATGCCAGTAATCCAGATTTTAAAAAGCTTTTATAGCAGTGGCAGCTGAATTAGGGCTGTGCTGCTTTGTTCCAGGAAGGTTGAATCTTGTCATGGATTCTCTCAGGATACTCCAACTTCCTCCCACTGTCCAAAAATATGCAGGCTAAGTAAATTGGTCTCCCAAAATTGTGTGTGTGCATGATACTGTGTTGCACAGAGCAAACACAGTTGACTCATCCAAAGTGAACCCCTCTTGCTCAGTGACAGCTGGAGACGGCACCAGCCCACAGCCCACCCAACCCCCCGGCAGACACCCAAACCTGAGCAAATACAGGCAATGCATGGATGTATGATACTATCTCAGCTAATGTCAATATCAGTGTGGTAAAGATAGTGCAAAGTGGTGCAATAAAAGCTCTGATAAATCTCAGAGGAGTTTATGTCTGATGTAACAAATAGAACAGGACGAAGCTGGAATTTATAGTTCCCATTAAAGAGTAGGAAAAACCAAGAACAAGAAAATCCTGGGTGAGTGAATTTCACAGTAATGATGAAAACAGAAAAAATGAAAGCAGGAACATACCTGTGAGTTTTGATAAGACTGTTGACAGCTCAGTGCTGCAGAGGAAGACCAAAGAGGGAATTTCAGATCTTTCAAGAGACTTTACTGTTTTAAAAACCATAGTCACTTCTCACCTTTGCTCATGAACTCCAACATAGGAAAGCACTGCTACATCAGATGGTCTGACTGTGTCAGCTGGAGAAGAAAATATAAAGTTGTATTTGCTTATGTTTAAAATTGCAGAAGTCAGAAAAAGCTTCGGGAAGTTGTGCAATTATTGAAATATGTTTGCAGAAATTGATAACATTCCTCTAAAGAAGGACTTTAATGATCAAATACTATGAAATATAGTGTTTATTCCCATCGCATTAATTTTTTTGTCTTTTAATATGAGCAACAAAAATGAATTGGGTGTAAATGTGGACAGGAAACGTACCAGTTAATGGAGGCCGCTGGGAAGGAAATACCTGGGTGCATGGCAGTCCAGCTGATAAGGAAATAATAAGACATTTTAATTTTATGTAGAAAATGTAATGTCTAGAGCATTTTATCTTTATCCAGACAATAAATGATTGTGATCAAATAAAGAAAAACCTTAATGACACAAATGTGCAGCGGATTATTGATAATTGATAACTGATAACTATCCAATTCAGAACGTAAAGTGTATGTGATCAAATATACTATGCAAAAAATACATTATACAAATATAGGATTTTTGAATGCTCCTGAGACAACTGTCATCAGTTAAACTTAATCATCACTTACTATATTTTAGCCTGAATACTAAACTGAATTTAATTATGAAGTAGCATAATCAGTACAGACCTGTTGCCCATGTGAAACCCAGCAGGGAGACCAGAAGCAGCTGCTGAAACATCTTTCCCATTTGTTGTTGCTGTTATCTCTCCTTCTCTGTATTCGTTGCTCTCTACTCTTAACTGTCTTTCACTGTCATTATCACTTACTGCCTGCGACGCCAAACATCATAAGCCTCCATAAAGAGGAGGGGACTGGACTGTTCATTTGTTCAAAGGACACAGCTGTGAGGTTTTCTATTGAAATGATGGAACAGACATTATGAATTAAACTTTCCTTGAAAGTAATGTCAATGTTTTGTAGCATTTCAAGTTTTTGGATTATTGTTATTACATCAAGAGATTAGGAAAATTAGAGCAATCCATGCTTTTCATGCCTACTAATAAATGTATGAATAAATGTATGCATGCCCAAGGAGAAAATGCAAACCCCATGCAAAATGATGTCAGACTGAATCAGGTCATTTTCACTGCAAAGCAACCAAAAGAAGAAGGCAATTTGTGGATTTATATGTTAAAAATCTGTGCAATTCTTTCAATTTAAATGATTGTGAACTAAAGGAAATGTATTCATTCTTTAAAACTCAGAACAAACTTAAAGTTGGCTGCAAGCCTTGGAACCAAAGGAAAAGGAATAGAGGCTTTTGTACAGGTTCAGGAGTTCCTGAGCTCTCAAATAATTTCTGGGTTGTTTTTTTTGTTTGTTTGTTGGGGCCTGCCCATAGCAATGCATAAGGAGAGCAGTGACTGACTTGCGAAGCAAGTCAGTCACTGCCTCCATGCATTGCATGGCAGGCACCTATTGTTCTACACCCAATAGAATGTCTCTTTATTATTATTCTTAACTTCTTCTTCCGTCAACCGGAATGCGGCTCGCACCGCTGCAAGCCCACCCACAAAAGTGGTATCAAAACGTGCGGCTCGATCCCGGGAGGTGTGCTATTACTTTTGGTGGGATTTGGAGTTTCCATGGCGACGTAAAAAGCAAAAAACGACCCCAAAATCACTAACGAGCTCACCAGGTGCAAGTCTCTAAGGGGAGTAGGCAACCAGTAAATCCTGAAAATACCCTATTTTTGAGGATTTTCTGTGTCGTCATAACCTTATGTAGAAACGCCATTCAAACTTCATTTTGTAGATACGTCCGTGATCTCTTTTAAAGTGAAGACAGCACGTCAATATGTATTATGGTTTGTCCACAACTTCTTTCTAAGCGACCCAAAGTTTTTGATTTTTGGAAAAATCAGAGGTGAAGGTCGCTCGCTAGAGTGAGAGTCAGAGTGACATTTTGACCCCAAATCATTTTTTAACTCGCCTCACGCTCACAAATATTGCATGATTGGTATCAAACTTGGTCATGACATTGATACGCATGCCTGCTCCGGTCAAATGTTTTCAAAATTATCTAGCGCTTACAGTTTTCTCCAGGTGCTTCAGAGCAAAGTCATGCGCCAGGGTAGCAGACAGATCTCACTGATTCACTTCCATGTATTTCTGAAAAAATTCAGACCTTGGCACACACTTTTTTTTATCTCATCGCTGTTAATACTGTGAGTGAGGTAGAGATATGAATGGCGGACTTTAATGACAAATACTATATGCTTCAAATAATAGTGTTTTATTCCCAACGGAAACAGTTTTTTCAATGCTTTTTAGTCAAACTGGCTGGCTCAAACAGAGAATTGTCTCCCTGGATGTCTCACTCACAGCTGGCAGAGAGGATTATTTACCATGGCAACGGAACCCAGAGCAGGGAGAGCTGCTGAGGACTACAACACGCATCACTGTAGTTCTAACTAGTAGTTCAGTTAAAACAGAGGAGGACTGAGCTGGCCTTTAGAAAACTTGCTGCTATGGGCTGTATATAACTATTTAACCCTGTCACTGTTACACATGGGATGAGTCTAGCCCTTTGAAATGAAGCTTACTGAAAATTTCAAAATAAAAGCCCTTGAAAATTTTTACATCAGGTCATTGCTTTTTTGAGCTGCTATATGACTGATTTAATCCAATGACTGTTACACATGGGATGACTTTGACCCTTTCAAATGAAGCTTAACAAAATTTCAAAATAAAAGCTTTGGGAATTTTTACATCATGTAATTGCTCTTTTGGCTTTATGTGACTGGTTTATCCAAAGCACTCTTACACATTAGTGTGGGCATTTAATATGAAGCTTACTGCAAATTTCAAAATAAAGCCTCAATATGCCCCTCTGATAGTGTAATCAAGAGGCTGTGCAATGATATCATTCTGCATTATCTGTTTATCAGGGAACTGCCTATTGAAGCAGCAAGGCAGTTCATTAGCATTAGCCTTTTAGCTTAAATAAGCTATTTTCTATTTTTCAGACTTATTAGCCATGTTTAGTATACTTAATGGAGTAAGTAAATGACAGTAAACATTCTAATGATACCCCACATGCTACTGAAAGTATTTATGCTTACATTAGCATATTTGCTCATTTTAGCTAATGCACTTGCTTTATCATACTGAATGTTGCATGTCCAGCTTACTTAACATTCTTGTGATTCTCCACATGCTATTGATTACATTGCAGCTTTCTTTAGCATTGATGCAAATTGTTAGCATCAGAACGCTGGGTCCAAACCGACGGGCACACTTTGGCAGGCCCCAGTTAAATTTCTTCAGGAATTTTCTAGTTTGTTTATTAAAAGTGTTTTTCTAAATCCTCAACAAACTTGGACGTTCTCTGATAATTTGTTACATAATGTCAAACTATGAGTATATTTGGTAATTCACATTTGTGTCAGTACATAGCATTGTTTTAGGTGAGAGTCAGTTGGCTTCTATTATTCACATTCATCATTTGTTTTACTAAACAGAATTAAATGTCGTACGGCCACTCATTTGATTACACATTCAAAGATAGAGATGTAATGGAAAAAACCCTCCAAAAAGGTGACACAGTTTTGCTAATGATACCAAGTCAAAGTTGGATTGTTGTAATACAATATTGACAATATGATTATTTGCAACATTGGAATTTACCAGCCAAGAATTTCACTGTTCATTTATGTAACAGTGATTCTTCAACATTGTGAAAGTAACTCCCATATCTGCCTTTTGATTGGAAAGGTGAAGGACAACATGACATAAGAAAAAATAATTTTTTTGTTGAAATCTGATTTTTTTTAATAGCCTTCAATGGTCCTAAAAATACAGTGATTATCAACGATCCATGCATAACTATGAACTCTGACACTAGTTATAACGAATGTGATCCTGATATTAGTCTGCACAGCCTTTATGGCACCTTATCTTATGTCAAGGACATAGGCTCAGTCTGAACCCCCTGATGAAGCTTGGTGCTGTTTATCTGATTCTTTCTAATCTTTGCACAGATAAGATGTCTTGGCTGTTCTGAAGCGGCCCTTAGAAAATATTTTTGATGCACTTCCTCTACATGACAGGTTGTCAATTCAGCTTCTGCTGCTGCATATAATCCTGTATCGCTGCGAAAACATGTTCTATTTTGTGAATTATACAAATGGTAAGCTAATAATTTTCAAACTATAACAGTTATACTTTATTATAAGGCCCAACAAGAATGAGAATGAAAACACAACAAAATGCTCGACTCCTTTAACTGAAGGGCTTTAACGCAACAACCCACACCCTCCCCCAAACAGAGATTGCAACATGTGGCAATTCTCTGTGACCAATGAGAGGATTGGGATACTTTACGTCACAATCTGGAAACTCTTGTGCACGAAGTAAAGTAATTTGTACAAGAGGAGGTCTGACTACCAAAATAAAAGAGCTTTTTTAATAGACCAATTCTAAAAAAAAAGCAACACAGGCAGTTCAGGCATTTAAATTTTGAGAATTTTGTCAAATGTTATTGTCAACATAAATATAAAGTCAATTATTCATTATATTACAAAATAGATTCGCTCAAAATTTGTTTTTGAAAGTCTTCAGCGGAAACTCTGACTGACGTATTTGCTAACTTTACTTTCGTCGTCTAGGACGCTGTTCTCACGAAAACAAAGCAGAGAAGACGAAGAATTATAGTTTTCTAGAGGATAAAGGCGAAGAGTGAGTTACATTTCGATTTGAAAATACTTTTCATTTATCGTCTATATAAGTTACGAGGTAAGATATTGTAAGGTCACCTTTTGATTTGCATTTTGATGTAAACATTAGCTCTAAGTAGAAACATGAAATGTACAATGTCATCGTTTTAGACTGTTTTTTGATTAATAATGGGGCATTGCTTATTGTTAATGTTTATTATTATGTACATTAGTTCTCACAAAAGCTACAACGTCGAGAGGAAACTGAATTACAGTGATGTAGCTAGCAGTAAACCAGGCCCGAAGTTGCCTTCAGGTGATCAATGTAAATTCAGGATAAAAGAGTGTCACATGTTAGGTAGCGAGTGGATTGTTTCAAAACGTTGATACTTCATTATTATTTCAGAAAATCATTTGTTTAATATTTCTGTTGCTCATCGATCTTACTGCACACTGTGATAAAAAATATCCTCAGATATGTTTGTTTAAATGTCCAAAATCTAACCAAAACAGGATACAGTTTAAGGCTAATGCCATTATTGAACCGAGAAGGAATATGTTTAAAATGGTCTTATGTTATTCTATGAAATATTATCAAAATTCAGATGAGCAGCTAGAAATCTCCACATCATCATGAAAAAGTATGATATGACATTGCTATTGGCAGTTTGAGCAGAGGACACTAATTTTCAAATCAGTCAGATATTTGCATAAATCTTTGAAGTACAAAAGTTGATCCTATTTAAACAAGCATCTGGTGTTATTCAGATGTTTTGGTGCCATTATATTTAAATGAGTGAGTTTTCCTTTCTTGGGTTCTGCTTCTTCTAAACTTGAGCTTTGCTTTTGTCCCACCAGTTGAGAAAATGGGCCGCATCTTCCTGGATCACATCGGCGGGAGTCGCCTCTTCTCCTGTGCCAATTGTGACACCATTCTGACCAACCGTGCTGAACTCATCTCAACGCGCTTCACAGGGGCAACTGGCAGAGCTTTCCTCTTTAATAAGGTCCCTATGCATATCATGGTGCTTGCATGACAAACTGTCGAAATGCTGTACTGCAGAAATGGAAATTGACTATAATTAGTATCATTTGACTTGTATATTTGATTTGCATCCGCACTTTACTTATAGGAACATTTTAAAATTTCCCTAATGAACAACTCCTACCTTAATATGGCCTTTGAACATAAACATTGCACAGTGTTTAATAGGAAAGCAACAAAAGACACGAAGATTAAAAATAAGTAAATAGGACACAAATAAAATGGGACCAAGGACAGAACCCTGTGGAAATCGATGCTTAAAAGTTACAGATGGAATATAAAGTTTGATTTCGAAAAAGAAATATGGAAAAACATCCAACATTCTGGCAATCAGACAAACAGCTTTTACATATGATTTCAGAATCTCATTGTAGTTTGTTGGGGTAAGTCAATTTCTTATTCACAGTCCAGTGATAATAATCACAACTGTTGCCCTTCAGGTTGTGAATCTGCAGCATAGTGAGGTTCAGGACAGAGTCATGCTGACGGGAAGACACATGGTGCGAGACGTCAGCTGCAAGAACTGCAACAGCAAGCTGGGCTGGATGTACGAGTTTGCCACCGAGGAGAGTCAGCGATACAAGGAGGGCCGAATAATCCTGGAGAGGGCATTGGTGAGGGAGAGCGAAGGCTTCGAGCACGTTCCATCGGACACCTCTTGAGTTTCTTTATCCATTGGTGTGCTTACCGTCATGCAGCTTTTACCTCCAGCAGTAGTACACACCCTTGCATGGACAGTGATCTTTTTGTGAGTAGAGCTGCACCAGAATAAAATCCTGATCTGGGTGAAATCAGAGTTAAGGGTGAACTGTGTTGCTGTTTTTGCCCATTTCAAATTTCCTACAGATTCATTGCATGCCCAGTAGGCTGCAGTGTTGTTTAGGTTTGGTGGGAGATCAGCTGTTACTCCCAGATGAGGAGGATTTTCTCCTAAATTAACGTATGAAGTTCAGACAAAGGTTGGGCTTTAAGTTTAATGACTGAAACAGTTAAGATTATTGATGCATTTTTGCTCCAGTTACCCTTGTTTAAAGGGTGAGTAACAATTTCTTTTGAAACACATATTTCTAGTTCTTTTCGGTGTGAATCTTTGCTTATTTCGTTATTTATGCTGTTCAGAGAAACAGTTGTTAGTTTGGGCCTGTAAAATTTTATTATTTTAACTTATCGCAATAAAATGCATTTCAGCAAAACAAACATAACATGCTTCGCATCTGTCAGTTTCCTGCAACCAAAATTTGTTATTTAAATATGGATTTCAGTGCACAGCTAATACAAAGCTCGTCTTTCAAATATTACATAATTTTTTTTAATGCCTACTTCATTTGTATTGTTTCATTTATTATTTTTTAGAATAACGTAATAAAATCCTAGTTATTCCAAGAATATCTGGTGCCATGCTAGTCTTTCTAGAAAAAAAATAAAGCTATTGAAACATTCTTATTACATGTCTTAATGGGCAGAGGTGGGACCAAGCTACTGTTTTTCACATCAGAAATCATTTTCCAAGTAAAGATATGCAAGTTAAGGTGACATCCAAGGTAAGAGATTCGGATCCGAAGTCTGTTCTAAGCCCTAAACTTTAAATTCTGAATTCTAAAAGGTCAGTTGAACAAATATGTAATTTAGTATATATATCTAATATTTAAAAGGGAATTTTGTCTGCCAAAACAAATCACAAAATAATTGAACATCCAATTATTTTTTTTCACGATAAATTTTAATCAAAAACCACCAAATTGAGAAAGTAAAGAACAGACTGATCAATTATAATCATTTATTTCCACGCAAAATAAAAATTATTTATTTTAATTATATTTATCTTTGCAAACTACAACTATACAAACATTCTAATGTATTGAAAACTTGTTGCTAAGTAGGAATACGTTTTTATATGTTTCTTCGGCAACTTGATTTGTGGTAAAGAAAACACAATAACTCAAAACACAATTCAAATATGACTCAACTGGTTTTAGGTTCATCTTACTGCATATTTTTATGCTTGAATAATTTATTAAATCTGTCCGCTTATTATACAGGAAATTGTGGTTTTAAAGGGATGCAACACCACACTTTAGATTTGGTTTTGTTAAAACATTTTCCTTCCTACTCACAGTGGTATTACTTTATGTTGATCCAACATAAAGTAATCCAAACAAACATTCTGAAATCTGCAGTAAGGTGACAAAGAATGAAATAGTTTGAGAAGTGTGAATTATTTTGTAATACATTGGAGGGATCATTTAAAAGAGATCAATTACAATATATTGAAGCTGAAAATTTAATATTTGCTCAACATACTTTTATGTATTAGTAACCTCTGACGAAGAACAATTCCTAACATTAAAAATAAAACGTTTTTGTTTTTTATAACAGCCTAAATAATGTTTGCAAAGTATTAATTATTTCAATTAAACATTTTTGAGCAAGCAACATTTTCCTCAGGATAGACTGGTTCGGAATACAAACGCACCTTTACACTTTCGTTGCATTCTGGGAAATGTAGGAGGAAACCGGAAGTGAAGGGTTTTTTTTGTGCTGCTGCTGGATTGGCCACTTTAATCGTTTAACTCCGAATAGCTCTCTGGTATATATGGCATGTAACAGGGGGAAGGTAACTGACTTCATTTCTTCTAGGACGGACATAAAGTTGTACGAAAATGGCCGTAGGTAAGTCATTCACCTTATTTTTTTCCCCTCTGTAGTTATCACACTCTAGCACGGCAGGCTAGTGCTAGCTGCCGTGGCGTTTGGGGTTGAAGTAAAATTAGAATAAAGTGAAAAATATTTGTAACTAAAGCTTCTGTAATACAGATCAATGTTCGCGTCACAATTCTTCTTCTTAATAAAGTATTAAAATTGAAAATGTCTACATGCTATAAATAACTACATTTTAATTGTTTTTCTCTACAGAAAAGGTGAGTGTGGTCTTCAAGCTGTACTGCCTGGCAGTGATGACGCTGGTGGCAGCTACGTACACTGTGGCATTAAGGTACACACGGACCATTTCATCAGGGGACCTGTACTTCTCTACCACAGCGGTGTGCATCACTGAGGTCATTAAATTAATTCTGAGCCTTGGGATGCTGGCAAAGTAAGTGTTTATCAAATTTGATACAGTGATGGATATATGTACTTATATCTCGGTGAATTAGAATATAATGGAAAAATTTATTTCAGTAAATAAATTGATCTTTTATGGATTATCTACACACAGTGAAATATGAAAGTGTTTATTTATGATCAATTAGATTCATGGTCAATTAGATGATTACTAGTAAAATCTAGTTAGTAAAATCCCCAAAAATCAGTCTCTGAAAATTTGATACCTATGAAAAATATTACAGAAATGCTTACAGAAAACAGCTTATTCTCCTAAAGATAATTGTTAAAGAAGCTAGATGTTCAGAGTGCTGTATCAAATATATTGACGGAAAGTTAAGTGGAAGAAAACATATACTAGAGAAAGGAGCAGTAACAGGTATAACCTTTGCTTTGAAAGGATTGCTAGACAAAACCAACGATAGAGAAGAGGAAAATTAACAGAACATGATTTGCAGCTGGAGTCTGTGCTGCAAAAGCCACCCAGCACAAATGTATCCAGGATTTGATTGTTTCATTCCATCTGTCTCTGGTTCCAGAGACCGAATCGTCTTTCCAGGAATAATGAGGATAATTGCTGGCTTGTTGCTCAGTGGTGGGGTTTTTTTGTTTTGTTTGTTTCTTTTCTAATTTCAAGGTCAATGCAGCTGTCTGAGAGGACATTTTAGGTCACTTCCCTTACATGCTTTATGGAGATTCTGATTTAATATTTCAGTGCATTCTCCTCACTGTCAAGAACACAAAAACCGTATTTATTGTCCTTAGTCTCTAAATGACAATTTGATTGGTTAGCAACCCTACCTGACCTAAACCCACAGATCTTTTATGGGGACCTAACAAGATGATAGAAAGACACCAAGCAGACCAATGTAAATTGGCATATGCTGCAATTAAAAAGAACCTTTGACCTCAACACCTCGGCTGTGCCGCAGGCACACCTCCTCCATAAAAAGCTGAATTTATGCAGTTGTTCATGCGCAAGTTTCCCTTGCTGAGTATTGAGTGCACAACCTGCACTGTACATGGATAACCATTTGCCTTTAAGTTGGCATTCTCATAATTGGATTACTAGTGCAGTTTTGCACAGTGTGTCCCATTTCAGATCTTCAGGGGGAAAGGTCTGCATGCTTCAGATGTTTCCTTTCATCAGTCCTCATAGTTAGAATAGAGATAACAGGTGCCCCTACAACTATATTATAAGCTGTTGTGCTTCCACTCTTTAACTGACTATGCACCCTAAAGTTTATGGATATAATTA
Source organism: Gambusia affinis (assembly GCF_019740435.1). Classification (NCBI taxonomy): domain Eukaryota; kingdom Metazoa; phylum Chordata; class Actinopteri; order Cyprinodontiformes; family Poeciliidae; genus Gambusia; species Gambusia affinis. The sequence continues at coordinate 6,556,656 of NC_057889.1, forward strand.
AATTCAATAAAATTCAATAAAACTTTATTTATCCCAGAAGTTCAATAAAAGTTAAATCAAATGCCTTTGATTTCACCCCAAAAGTTAAATCAAACTTTGAGGTTTGATTTAATTCCAAAGTTAAATTGGCTTTATTTAACTTTGTCATTTAGACATTGTTGATCTATTGATGAATTATCGATGAATCGAAACCATGTGATCACACGTGCAGAAAATCAGCCGACACAAATAATCAGACTTTACTTATTTTATTCTTTTTAGCGCTAAAAAGAAAGAGACGCTTACCCTCACAGGCTAATTTGTTGTGATGTGAATTCACAAAACGGACGATCCATTCTTTATATCTAAGACACGCCTTACTGGTCTTCTGATGAACTGCGTCACCTAAGGAATGTCTGCCTAGAAGTCACCTGATATTATGGCGTCAGTGTAAGTTTAAATTTTACAGAAAGCCTTTTGTTTGAAAGTGAAACATGCAAAGTCAAGTTTCATTCCTCCAAAAGCTTTCTGTGCATAAATGAAACATACTATGTGTGAAATACAGCTGTATGTGCATGAGTACACATGCGACCCTGGATAAGCGTCCCAACAACATTTAGCTTTAAATGACATTAAAGTTAATTAAATTTAATAATGGCGGTAGGTGCATTTGGGACCAGCTTAAATGAGGTACATGTGAAGATGACTTTCGAATAAATTTTTTGTTTGTTTTTTTAAATACATTTTATTATAGGGTGTCTACATGGTATTTTAAATTTTTATTTTTTTGAATAAATTTTTTCCACATCACTCCTCAGAATATTTCTTAAATGCTTCCAAGATCTGTACACTTTTCACCTCTTAACTAGTTCTGCATAGTTTGTGCAATTTCAGCCAACATTTATGATTTTCTGCTCATTTGGGACATTACAGGTTTGTCTCTTGGCATTGACATCTTCTATGGTTTATAAAATATTTGCCTTTTTGTGACACTCCTTCGAATCCCAATTTCAGCCCTCCTTCCAACCCTCTCATAGGTGTCTGTTAAACTTTTTTTTTTTGTGCAAATTAAGCTATTCTAAACAGCTAGCTTTTCCCTATTAAAAAGTGTGCCGTGCACTATCATGCTTTCATCATAAAAGCAGAAAAATCTTCCGTGTTTTGAATATTTTTCTCAAAGCAGAAAAACTGAGAGCTGCCAAAATGGTTCTTCTTTTTGGTACAGTGGAATCATGTTATGTATTGTTCCCATATTTGTTCCTCCGTATCTGTGCTAAAGAAACAATCTTATTTTTCCCGTTTATTTTCAATGTCTCTAGAGAAACGAGTAGCAGTGTACGGTTCAAGAACATGTTAGCGGAGCAGATCATCTACAGCCCGAAGGAACTGCTGAAGCTGAGTGTGCCTTCGTTAGTGTATGCAGTTCAGAACAACATGGCCTTCATTGCACTCAGTAACCTTGATGCAGCAGTTTATCAGGTAAGATAGGCTTCGTTCTTCTAATTGTAACTAATTTGTAAAAAAGAAAAGGGAAAAAAAAAGAGAGAGAGAGAGAGATTTCTGGAATCGTGTCCATTTTATTTTTACATGTTTTGACTACTTGTATTCTGGAACAAATTGCTAAAGAGAAAAGACACTTTAGAACAGGGGTCTCAAACTCCAGTCCTCGAGGGCTGCAGTCCTGCAACTTTTAGATGTGCCTCTGCTGCACCACACCTGAATAGAATAATTAAGGCTCTGGAGAACTGGTCTACACAAAGTGGAGGTAATTAAGACATTTTATTCCAGCGTTTTGTACCTGTGGCACATCTAAAAACTGCAGGACTGCAGCCCTCGAGGACTGGAGTTTGAAACCCCTGCTTTAGAATATGAACATGGATTTTGTTGAGTTAATTGACACAAACAGGAGAACTTACACAACTAAATTGAAATTTGGCACTGGTATAAAACTTGCTATGTTATGCAAGAAGTAATGAAAACAATTAGAGCAAATAAATGCTGTAAGGAACCAGAAGTTCATGATAGAAACTTCTAGTTTCTAGGAACCACCCTATCTTGGATCCAGAGATGGTGCCTGAGCATCCATCACTTCTACAGGTCCAGGGTCAGAAAAAAGGGCAGCCAACATCTCTGCAGGTCCCACACATCCTGGACACAAACTGTTTAGACTTTTACCTTCAGTTCAGCGCCACAGAGGAAATTTGCAAAGCCCAGCCATCACAGAGACTGTTTATTTCCTCAGACTCTCTCTGATGAGCACAGTGAACAATTTATGACTCTGAGAGTAGTCAGCTACTGTTGTAAAATGAGATATGCATATTTGCATTGTCGTATCTCCTCTGTTTTTATATATAACGGCTGCAAATACATGTACATGCTGTACACTAACTTCATTCATGTTTCATGTAAAATTTACAGATTTATGCTTGATGTTATTTTTTTCTTTTTAGTCATAAAGTTAAATTGTAAGTTGGTTCAATTAAGCTAATTGTAGAAACCAGGCTGCAAGAACATCTTTGATAAAAGGTGTTTAATTATATTTTTAATAGTATTGCCTTTATGAGACAATAGTTTATTACTTTTGTTCCTTTTTAACTCAAACATTCTGGGCTTCTGGAGTGTTATCAGGATATGAAATGCTTATAAAGCTTTAAAAACAAAGCCCGTCTTTAGATCGGTTTTGTGTTTTGCTGTTTAGGTGACTTATCAGCTGAAGATCCCTTGCACGGCCTTGTGTACAGTCCTCATGCTGAACCGGTCTCTCAGCCGGCTGCAGTGGTTTTCTGTTTTCATGCTTTGTGGTGGCGTAACGCTGGTTCAGTGGAAGCCTGCAGAAGCTACCAAAGTTCAGGTACGGTTGCCATCATGTATGCTCTGTCTGTTCTGGTGAGGCTGTGTTTACTAGTTTTTCTTTTCTGCTGCAGATTGAGCAGAATCCCTTTATTGGGTTCTTGGCTATTGCTGTGGCTGTCATCTGCTCTGGATTTGCAGGTAAAATTAAGAGCTGGATCCTTTGAAAGAGACGTATGTTTTTAACCTATGGGTTAAGTTAGTTTTATTTCTCTTTCTGTAATCAAGGTGTGTACTTTGAGAAAGTGTTGAAGAGCTCTGATACATCCCTGTGGGTCCGAAACATTCAGATGTACCTCTCTGGCATTGTGGTGACCTTGATTGGAGTCTTCATCAACGATGGAGAAAAGGTCATGGAGAAAGGCTTCTTCTATGGCTACACACCATGGGTGTGCTTGGTTGTACGTAAGTATTTGGAAAGCCGATGATGAATTAAGTCTAAAGTATTAAATTTGTTTGACACTGTTTCTGGTGCTTTTGCAGTTCTGGCCAGTGTTGGCGGTCTTTACACATCCGTAGTGGTGAAGTATACGGACAACATCATGAAGGGATTTTCAGCTGCAGCGGCCATTGTTCTCTCAACAGTTGCATCGGTCCTATTGTTTGGACTGCAGATAAGTATGTGTCTTTCCCACTCACACATTAATAGCAGACTGAATTAAGAATGTTCGCAGATTTCAGCTATCTCAGTATATGGGAGCATTTGGCACAGAAAAGGAATTTGGCTTTAGGATATTTAAGGATTAAGCAATGTAGTACATGTTCAAACAGGTTATTGAGTCGGTTTCAGTTTGTAAATGACTGACAGCCTCGTGTAATTTGCAGAATATTATTACTTGATGTACTTATCTTGTATTTAAGGTGAATATTTTGGACAAAAACCCTAAAGTCTATGGCCAGCTGGTGTAATTTTTAGGAAAGTCTTGTTTTTTAGAAAAGTAAATATTCTTATTTATGTATACTTTTGAGATAAAAGCTTCTAAACAAAAGTTAAGAGGGTTTTATTGTTTTAAAAATACCTTTTTGGTTTTGCAAACTAATTTTATTTTCTTCTTTTGCAGCAATCACATTTGCTTCTGGAGCGTTGCTGGTGTGTATTTCCATTTACCTCTATGGACTTCCAAAGCAGGACACCTCCACAGTGGCCCGGCCAGATAAAGCGACAGACTCCGAACTTAAACAGAAACTAATCAATGTGTGAGTCACAAACTCACCAAAGGACTCTGTCAGAAGAATCATGTATGTTTTCTGTTGACCTGCAGGAGATCATGGGGTGATTAGAGACATTTTCACTGGGTTTGGTTAAATTTGCTCCTCCCTTCATGGACATGCATAGATGGTTACGCTTCGAATATACAGTTTTTTCAACATCATCTCTTATTGTGCTACAAGACGTTCAGCTGACACAAACAGAGGAGTAGGTGGCTCTTAGTATTTTCCTGATTGTAAAGTTTTTTGATAATGCAGTCTGTGAATTAATCTTTAGTGAAGTAGTGCACCTGTACAGGAGTCACATAAACAAGACAACTTCACATCCTGAAGGATATTCTTTTAACTGTGCAAAGTATTATCAGAGGTTTGATTAAAGCCTGCAAGTGTACAGGAGACATCAGACTTAAAAGGACAGTGCATGTTTGATTTTTATTGAACCTCTTAAGTGTTTTTTGTATCAGTGTTGCATTGTTTTTAAATGTTATTTTAAAACGTATTAAATCGCAGACACGGTAGAAAACGTTTGTATGCTGTTTTAAATTTTATTTGGAAAAATATAGGACTTTGGATTCACTACCAAAGATCCTTGAAGGTTTAGTTTACATTTTTTGAACTGGTGTGATTCCAAGTATTCTCATCCCGCTGGCCAGAACTGAGCGTGCTGCACTGAACAGTCGCAACCTTGCCTGCATAGTGAACAAAAAGACATCTTAAAATGATAATGTAATTTTGCATTTTCAGATATAGTTAGAAGTGCTTCGTTATAAACCTGTGCAACATCTGGAGGACTTCCTTTCACTGGCAGCTCCCTGTGTGCTGAGGCGACGAAATGGCTGTAAGGTACAGAGTTCTAATAAAAGTATGAATAGGTGTGTCTATTCAACGTTCTGAACCTTTGCAGGACTAACCCTCAAAACAAACATCCGGCTCCTTACCTCAGTTTTAGTAAAAAGTTGACGAGGTATTTGGGCTGCAGGTCCTGGTCCGATTGATACAACACCTCATCGTAACTACAAACAAATTAATATTTAACTGGTAGATTGTGATGTTATTCCAGCACAGTGGAAGGTTGTATGTTTACCGAAGGAGATGCTTAAGGACGGCGACACTGGTTAGGTCACATAGGCAGGATGGGTTGAACGCAGCTGCCTCCACACCTTCATTTCTCTGCATTAGACTGACAAAACATTACAGTTTGTATGATTGACTTATGTTATACATCCTGTTTTTCCTGTTTTTCCAAAGAGCAAAAAGCAAAATTACAGATGGATTCATAACACACAGATTTGTATATTTCAAGCGTTTACTGCTGTTAAATTGATGATTATGGAAAGAGGGTTTCTTACAAAGTTGGAATATTTCACAAGGTCAATTAGAAGATTTTTAATCAAACAAATATACAGTAAAACTTTTGGTTGTGGGTTCCTTTGGATTACATAACTGCATCAATGCAGCAGGATATGGAGGTGCTCAGTCTATTGAACAACCTGAAACTGCACCAACAGCTGCGGTTAAAGTACGTCTGTAAATCATTACTGAACGTGAAAACTTCACTCTCCATCAAGACCCGGTGACATTACTGCCCTTTTTCCTTCCACTAAACATTCAATTAATATCTTTTGATACAGTCAGCTTTCTTTAGCAGTTATTTTTAGTGTTTTACTCTAAAGTGAAGGGTATGAACAGCATTTGCTGAATTCAAGTCAAGTCAGTAGTCTTTCCCATGATTATACAAAAGAACTTTTTTGTGATTCATCTTGTGTAATCATCTGTAAGCCATAGTATGAGTCATACTGCTATAAATAACCATACCAAAATCTTTATAACAACTCATGCTTACCTGCAGAGTCGGGCGTGTGTGTATTGCAAGAAGACTCCAGTGTCGCCTTGAGCCTGCAGCATTCGATCCCAGTCAAATTTATAATCAGACCGAAGGGGACCTTTAAAATCCTGATAAAACAGTGGGAAAAAAAATTAAAAATTCCTGTCAACAAGCAAAACAACTCGTGGGATTTTGTGAAGATTTGTTGTGATGCTTCACCTGGACTATTAGTGCACTGATTCCCACTTTCTCTGCTGTGTCTTTCGGGTTTTCCAGTTCCTTTGTTGCTGTGGAAAGATTGATTATGGGCGTTACTGCCTCAAACTATTTCACTCCTACTAAATGATGGCGAGCTTCTCAATCTCAACTTTCTCATTTAACCACAGCAATTCAGATGAAACAATTTCTAAACTGTCACTCCCAAGATTAACCTGACCAACACATTTTCAGAGTGAGTCTGCCATGAGTTGTGAAAGAGAAGCCAACAATCTGCTATATTTGTCAGTTAGTGGTGGAAAAATGTGATACTGTTTCATGTTCTCTATTTTAATTTTTTATTTTTTTTTTTGCCAACAATTAGAGCACGTACAGCATAGATTAGAAAACAATCTGTTACCAATTTAACTGAAATTAGTTCTGCAGAAGCAGGATCTTGCTTCTGTTCTGTAAAACTGTCAGAATGCTGCACTGCAGGACCATGCAGACCAAGTTAGATTATATAAAACATACAAGAGATCACAGAGATTCATTAGTAACTGGAATATACTAAAAATACACAATTTTTAAATTACGGTAGATTTGTGATCATGTGCTGCAGCAGTATTACTTTTCTTACAAGTACTGAGATCCAAGCATGTAGCAATATTTAACAGCAGCTAATGATCTGAAATGCTAAATTACTTAAATGTGTACAGCTTTACTTTTGGATTGGTTCATGTTGTGGAGCATCCTGGCCCGAGCTTCGTCCAGCACATCCTCCAGAAACACCACCTCACCCGTCCTGGTCTTCATGCCCTGCACCAGGCCGAAGGACACATGCCGACACCTGATAACACAACCACACCTAAATATGAATTCAGATTTAAAGCTGTTGAAATGCTATACAAGATACAGTAACATGGATATCAATTAAATTAAGGAAGCACACAGATATTTAAAGAGCTTAAGCTATTTTCTAGAGAGTATAAGGCAACTGATTACTACCTTTCAGCCCAAGAATTCCCCATTGTTAGGAGAATCTGGAACAACTGATTGAAGTGATTCTCCTGGCTTTTGTCTGTCTGAAAAGAAAAAAAAACAGATTAACCAGGAGAATTAAATGGTAGTTATACAAGTGAAAAGTGTGAGTTGGCAGTTTAAGATCTCCACACACAACTAACATGAACACTTTGTTAAACTAGTAATCAAAAGCTTCTGCACTTTCTGCCTGGTTTCTGTACTTTTGCATTTCAAATTTCTAGTTTTTTCTAGCAGTTTCTAGAATATTCTGCACATGTGTGTACACAATTTTCACCTCAACTGCTTAAATTGTTGTCTTCTGGAGATTATACAAATCATGATACAGCACAACTGAAAAACCACTTTATCCAACTATAAATGCAAATTCTTTAAAGTACAATTAAAATAAAATACGTTGTTTTGGACTTTCACTAGATGTGGTTTAAGTTCAATTGTGGCAACTACATTTTCTTTTTTCCATACTTATCCAGACTTAAAAAAATCCAAACTTTTCAAAACTATGTAGGAACCCTGACACCTAGATACATCCATAGCTTCTTGAGGCACAATGTCCAGAGAAGGTTCATTTCATTTCGGAAACTCCTATTTATTTAATGCAGCAAATGTAGACAGAAACCTAATTAAAGCAACATAACGGTAGATAAAAATAATAACTGATTTCTTTCAGCTCTTACCACATAAATCATATCATCGAAGCAGTACTTTTCCTTTCTGTTGATAGCTGCAGCAATGTCCCTGTGAGAGAAAACATTTCAGTGCCTTAATCTAACAATTTGAGATTTCAGAATAAAACACATTAAACATTCACTAAAACAACCTAAGCCCTGATCTCCAGGTCCTCTGACATGTATAGATCCTGTGCTGGTTTTAAATCTTGCTTGCACTTGCCTGGTGATGTAGAGGGTCGTTCCATCACTGCGGAGTACCGTACAGATGTTACTCATGTCTCCATTTGGAGAGAGATCAACCACGCCGGTTCCCTTCCTGTTAAAACAATAATAGATACATATAAAAATTGTACATGCAAAAAAAAAAAAAAGCTAAAACATAGTAAATACAACAAACCTGATTGTCTCTAGCAAAATTATTCTATATGGTTACACTTTCACTGTTCAGCATCCATAATTAGTTTTCAGTTTGACCACTGCAGCATTGTCCAGACCGTAATTAGATGAAGTCCTTTGACGGGAACGTGGTCGAGCTGGCTGGTAATTTTCTTGGCTTTTTAAACCACCTGTTTTTTCCAGATACAGGAAAAAACAGGTGAAATAGATTAATTCAATTAAATATTTACAATACTACTTAAACTCTTTTTGTTCTTCACTGTCCGCCTATTAAATCAGCAAATAAATGTTCAAAGGTCCACATTACATTCCTGCATGTGGACAATGGATAATTAAGTTTAAAAACATAAAAAAGACAGTTCAGTCTCTGCATATGGGTTAAATCTGCTTGGTAATCAGATCTGTGTTTAAATCTAATTAAATCAGACAGTCAACCCAGGTCCTGAGATACTTAAAAGTCCAAAATCTAACCTTATTCTAAATACTATGCACTTCTAGTGGGTCCTTACTAGGCTCAAAGTAAATAAGCTCCTTTGTCTGAGTTTGTGACTCTAACAAAACAGAGAAAAATGACCTTTTTTTTAAATCAAATGCTAAATTGAGGCATTTTTGAACTGTGTGGTTCTTAAATATTTGTATACATTTACACCTAAATGTTCAGCAATTTGAGCTGTCCTTTTACAAGTTTACTGTTCTTGTTCAAACATGGTCATTTCCAGGCCATGAAAACTTAAGAGTAATGACAACTGACAAATTTTACTCATAACCCCCAGATCAGTCCTTGGTGATTTAATATGCTAACAATAGTGTGACGCTCTTGTTCACATCACTATTGTGAACGAGAGCGTTCACAATAGTGATGTCAGGATGCATTCATCCTGACACCATAGCTGTGCACAACAGGTTACGAGAAGCATAATTCAATCTTAAATCTAATACATTTGCATCAGTGCCATTCCTAAAGGCCACAAGTGCAGTCATAACCGAAGGTTTCTACATACTCTGAGGTTTTCAGCAGACCTCGGCTCTGCAGCTCCCGGACCACCTCCTGGGTTTGGGCTTGGTGAAATGACTCGCCGCTGTATACATCAAAGTGGATTCCTAACCTCTGTTGAAAATTTAAAAAACAAAAAAATCTGAATAACCTCTGAGTGATTTCATGTTTCATATTGAGTTTGTGTTTCAGAGAGAGAACTGACCTTGTAAATATGCTGATACTCCTTGACTGTGATATCCCTGAACTGTTGCCATAATGACATGGCCTGGTTTTCATGCTGCTCCAGTTGTCTAAAGAAGTCTTTAGCTGCAAGTTTGATATCTTCACTGTGTTCTGCTTCTTTGTTCACTTGAACATAAACCTGAAGTACAGAAGACAGCAAATAATACCATAAAATCCATTGTACTATGAAACAGTTAACTGTATTTTACAACCAAAACCTGTGAATGAAAGCAAACAAATACTTAAATATACTCAAATTTAGAACTAAAAAGAAATTTATAAGGAAAAAAGAAATACCCACCTCAAACAAATGCTGTAATGGATTTTCCTTTAATTTTTCCATGCACCCAAACCTGCTAAATCCAGCTCCCAACAAACCTGGAAGTTCAATTCAGGTCACATTAGTGGTTTTGCCAAGTAGTAATTTCACTTCCAGGAACATTTTGGCACAACACACTCACCAAACTGCATCCCCCAGTCTCCCAGATAGTTCATTCGGATAACATTGTTACCGAGAGATTGTTTCAGGTTAGCTATAAAGTTACCTGAAGAAGGAATACATGCAAATGTTAGATTTATTTTAAAGACAGTTTTAATCCAAAAGATCACCTAACAATTTTCCAATACTTTCAAATTAAAAAAATAATACATATTAGCTGTGTATGGTATTTTTATTCGGTCCTCTACTCCTAAATGACACCCATAGTCACATTTTCCCTTTGCTGTGTATAAATTATTTTGAAAATCAAGTCTAATTTCCCATCCACATCACAACTGTGCACTACTTTGTGTTAGTAAAAAAAATTCCAGCTTAAGTTTCTAAGATTCAAGTTGTATGTTATGCTAAAGCATATGCTAAAGCAGAAATGTATGCAAACTAGATAAATTTCTCAAACTCACCAATAATTGTTGAGCGCAGATGCCCAGCATGAAACTTTTTAGCAATATTTGGGGAGCTAAAACACACACACGTTTGTGTTTTAAAATCAAATTTTAAATATATTAATATACTTCTTATCAGACCCATAAAGCTAAACCCACCTGAACTCCACTAATATGGTCCCTCTATTCAGAGTTTCAAAAAGTTCACTATTTAACCCAAAGTTATCATTCTCGCCTTTCCCAAATGGCTCCAACAGTTTCTGAAACAGAAAAGGCTGAAATGTAACAATCAGAAGAATTCAAGACTTTTTGTTGGGCTCTCTGAGAGTCAGGTCAGTGCAAACAAACCTCAGCAAGAAGACTGCGGTTTAGTTTAAAGTAAATCAACCCCTGTCGAGCTGAAATCTCTTCCACCACGCTGTCTGGCTTTAGCTGAAAACAGTGTAGAACAAATAAGACTAATGAGTTATAAATCAGAAACATTTGTTTATGTGGCACTTTGTGTTGGCCTATAAAATAAAATCCAACTAAAAGATAATGACGTTTGTGTTTCACATATATACAAAGTTGAAAAGGATAGAAAATATTTGCCTTTTTTTGCAAGACAATGCATGTGATGTCACTTGCAGGTGAAATGAGATTACAACTTCCCCTCATTTTACAGCTCTTATTGGAGCCTATTCATATTCTGTTTGCATTATAAATCTGACCTGGGCAGCCAGGTTTTCTGTCTGCAACTGAAGATCCCCACTGGAAGCCAGAATCCCGTTGACTCGTAATGATTCAAGTGACAGCCTGAAGTCGGCACTCGGACTAAAAAAAAAAACATAACAATCCTGGAGTTATACATGAACAGCGAAAGGCACCTGCAGAGTGGATGCAAATTAAGTAAACAAACTTAACCGTTTCTTTAAAACAGGAACAGCAGTCAGAGCTGGGACAAAAACATCCTCAGACTGTTGCAGCGTCTTCGCCAGCTGGAAAATCAAACAAGCAAATAAACTGACCATCCTACAAGGTCTGAGATATTGTCTATAAAACTTAGACGCGTCTTTTTGTCAAGTTTACCTTCGCAGCAATTTTTCTTCTAAAAAAACAAGTCATGTTTTCTAAGCATAAAGCCAAACAACTATAAACTTCAAAAAAATATTACATTTCTACACGACCTGCTCACATTGGGAGAGATGTCACGCTTCCTGTTTAACGCTGCTTCCGCTCCTCTCGTCCAACCACAGTCTCAGTTTCAGCAAGGTATGCTCGATTTAGTGTTCCCGTCCTACCGCCACCAGTTTCGTCTGAAACGGGTATGCAACTTGCTACTCCGGAGGCGCAAGTTGCTCGAGACTTTCCATTATGACTTTTTAATGAACTGATGCTTTTAAATGTAGTTATTCAATTACTGAATTAAGTTATTTAAATAATGGGATTGCATTTCCGCAACAGAATGACAATAGCTGCAACGTTTGTAGATTCATTTTCTATTAATTGTGTTTTTATTCCTCATGGGCTTCATACATTCCCTTTTGGTAAGTTGCTCTTCATTTTAAAACCTAAAAATAAAATTCTTTAAAAATTACAAAACTTTCCTACAGTAAATATGAAAGGTTGTCCTTTTTCAAAAGATTATATAGTATTTGAAGCCATAAAGCTTTATTCAGGTGGACTGAGGCCAGAAAAGGTAAGCCTAAAACATGGTAAGACCTTTACTTACAGAATAAATTTCACAAATAAGTCAATGCTTTTTCTTGTATACATCTGTGCCTTTGTTAATTTATCTTTAATTTGATTAAATCGAGTATAAAATTCAATACTTCAAGAAAAATAAAAGGACTTTTTGCTAAAGAAAATTTTTAGAAAGCAGTAAGAATGTTTGTGCCAAGTTTTTATTCATTACATTTGAATCAAAGCCCCTTTAAACCTACAGCAAACAAAAGTCATAACATTGGAATACAGTAAACAAAGTCAAGCCAAACATTTTAAAAGAAACAAATGAAATACAGTGTATACAAATGTACAAATCTAAACGCAGTAATAACCAGAACACTTTATACAATGTTGAAGAAAGCCATGACAACTGTTGAAATTCAAGCCCAGTCAGAGAGCTGCCTTCCTTCCACTATTCGGTCTCCAATCCCTTTAAAAAAAGTAGACATAGAAAAGCTGCACAACTCCCATCCTTGGTGAAATAACACGAAAGAAATAATAAAAAAGTTAAATCAAAAAAGGCCAAGTGTGTGATGACAGCCTTTTATGAAGGCATCAGAGGAAAGCCAAATGCAACACGGCAGTCAAGAGGCCACTGGTAGTCTCTGAGACATGTTGGCAGCACGAAACTCTCCTAAACCCTCTGAGCAACAGCAAATGTTGATGCCAGTAACTGATGCCTGAGAAAGTGAGTCCACAGAGAGGCAATATGGCACAGCAAAAGTCCAATGAGATCCACCAAGTCCCTGGATTAGTTGGCAGCAAAGAGAATATCCTGAGATTAAAAAGCAGAACTCAGGAGACATCTGTAAGAAAAACAAGAAATAAACATTACATTATGCTTCTGTATGGTGTGATCTCACCAGGACACAATGTCCTGGTGAGACAAGAGGCAGCTGAAAATGTGCCTCTTATGTATATAAGAGGCATAATGTTCTAGTAAAGATTTCTACCTAAAACTTGGCTTAAGAGGCAAAAAATTATTTTTTTCTTTTCTTCGTAATTTTTGCTGAAGAAAAAAAATCTCATGTTATTTTTAAGCACTACAGCCCTTTGTGTCAACCTTAAAAAGAAAAAAGAAAAATCAAGAAATACATTTAATAAAAATACACACTTCAGTTTTTTTTTTTTTTTGGTGTTTAAAGTTTATCCATTTCTGACTAAGACAATTGAATCCGATCACACACCGTTATGACTTCATCTATAAATCAAATGATAATATGAAGTCTTAACACATTAACCTCTGGCCAACATGCTATTTGTTCTTTGCAGAGAGAGGAGATATTCCTTCTACGTATGTTTTTCTCATATATATATTTTGTTGTTCTATCTAAGTTGATATTCTGTTATATATACATATGCTACACAAAGTTAGGGGGGAAAAACTGTGCGCAAAAACTATTGTTTAGATGTAATTTAATTGTTTTATCTGTGACAGATATCCGCCTTGACCTATACAGGAAAGGAGAAATTCAACATAACGTTATAAAACAAAAAACAAAACCACTTTAAAATGACCAAATTCTTCTCTGATGAGAACCTAATGCCATGTTTACCTTATAGATTTCATGAGCAATTAACATTATGAAAAATAAATAAATTCTTTCCCTGACTAAAGAGATTAAACATGACTTATGACAAATTCTTGACAGTGGAGTCAGCATGAAGACACTAAAATGGGTGAGAAGACTTTGTGATGTTATGGAAACTTACAACTCGCAGGCTGCTCTCCAAACCTTCGCATCAGCTGGTCATGTGTGAACTTAACGAACGCATCGTATTGCTCTGTGAAAAAAGGAGCAGTTTCATCACTTTAGCAAATGTGTGTTACAAGAACTTTTAATAGTATACCAAACATTTTTAAAAATCGCACCAGCAAGTTTTGTCGTCAGAATCTCGTCGTATTCCTCTCGGATTTTGTCCTCCTTCTCCTTCAGTAGTCTTTCGCAGATCATCCCAACCTGTCTGAGGGAAAATAGTGGCTGCTCCTTCCTGGTGGGAGATGAGGCATCTGAAGAAGTAACTGTGAGGACAGAAAGCATGAAAAATTTCACATATTTACCACATCCCTGAAACACTGAGCAGGTCTGTCTTTATTATGCTGAATTAATGGCAAGAGTTCACAGAGTTTACAGGAAAGTTTATTTTTTTCATCCAAGTTCAAGTCTGTGCTAAACCTAAGAATCCTCAAACAAACAAACAAAAAAAACTACATAAATACATAGTTTGAGAATCATGGTTTTAAAAAGCTCTTACAATCGGCTACAAACACGCATCATGTCATTGATAGGACATGATCTGTAATTGTCCAGTGGTAAACAAAATCTGACCTTTTTCCAATCATGGAGTGCACCATAGAAAAAAAAGCTACAATATCATCATAACAGCAACCTATCTGTGGCATTTCTGCAATTTATTATTAAGCAAGAGAGAGTAAGACTGAAAGAAAAACAGAAAAGTTGCTCCATTTCAATCTGACGTGGAAGTTGCTGTATTTGGAAATGTTTACAGTCTTTTGAAATCTGAGTCAAAATAAGGATCTACCTTCTCTTAGCAACAACAAAGCGCAAGCTGTGCTGACCGATAAATAAGTTGCTAACGAGAGCTAAAAATGTCAGATTCATAGTTAATTTGTTTGAGATTTCAAATAATATCAAAATCTAACGTATAACAACTGTTCTGTCACATCTGCCCTCAACACAAATACTGTTAACATGAACTGGGTGTAATTTTCACACACAAACAAAAAGACTTAGAACTGGAAGTAGGAGAACATTGCAAATGTACAAAATAGACTAAATCCTTAGTAGAACATGGATATGGTGTCTACCTGGTAAAGGAGACCCAGCCTGGCTGTTCTGCAGATCCAGAGGACAGCAGCTGTCTGTTTGCTGGAAGGCGCTGTCCAGGTGTCGACGTTTCTGAAGGCGTTTGTACTCCTGTTTTATGTTGTGTAGAATTTGTTCTAAGAGAAGATAAAGTTCAGTCCATAAATAAAGAAACATCTTTAAACTAAAGAGCTTCATTTGTACAGAAATAAGGAAAGTCGGGATTCACACACCTAATCCAACTAGGAGACTTTACAAATTAGCTTAAATACCATGCTAGTAGGAGTTATCAATTTCACACCTGCTCAACAGTAAACAAATTTCTGGAAGATTGTAATATACGCACGTATAAAAGTTCATAAGCCATAGATGGTTCACATATTTAAGGTAACTGAAAAGGACCCCCACAATGGTCATCTTTTAATACCACATGCACACTTTACAGTAAGCTAATAACGAAATAATAAACGAGTAACCAAGCAGCAATCATGTGAACATTATAAAATTTAACACTGCAAAGCTGTATATCACCAATTATCATACCTGTGGTCAGTCTAGACGAGACCTCTCCGAAAGGCGACGGTTCCATACGCAGATATTTCTGTGGGGAAGATACCGGTGACATGACCGGCGCACATCTCCTCCTTTTCGGGGAAGCCTGGCTCATTAACGGGTCAAAATCCAGAGTACGTTTCAAAGTAGCCCCGCAAGCCATTATACCTTAATTATATCAAAAATAAGCGAAAAGCGAAGCCTTAAAAGTGTCTTGTCTCCAGGAAGTAGCTGGCCTGGGCCACGGTGCTGCTATGCTAACTACAAAAAGAGCAGAGGCGATTCAGGACTCGGGAAGCTTTTTTATGCTTATCCCTGTCCTCCACTGGTAAATTCTAAAAAGTATAAATAAGAGATTACATTACCAGATAATCTCATTAAAATAACTAAGAAAAAACAGCAGCACAAACCAGGATGAAACCAGATTTAAAGATTAAGTCATACGCCACAGCGATTGCAACGGATCGGAGTAGCTTCTCTTTTATTATCCTTTTCTAAGATAGTTATGAGCATGCGCAAAAACCTGAACTGGTGCTGGGATTTGTAGTTTTTTGATTAACCTTCTCTCACTTCTTTACATTGTTTGAAGACTACGTTTCCCTAAAGGCCAAGGAAGCGTCTTTTTTCAAATTTGTTTTGTTTGTTGGGATGTCCACAAATCAAAAGAAAAGTTTTAGTTTCATTTAAAATTTTAAAAAAGTCATAGAATAATTAATTGATTAATTGAGTCTTTGCATATAAATGTTTTAATAAAATAAAATATGTTTAATAAAGACATGTTATGTGTATTTTCCCGCGTCAAGAAATGACAAGTAAATAAGGGACGAAATACCGTATAGAATAAATAAAAAAAGTCTAATGCACCATTGTGTTGTGCCATTTGGAGGTTATCTGGGGACATACAGTAAATCGTGCATTGCTATTGGATGTACTTTGTACTATTCGAACGTGTGCATCGCCTACCGCTGGTATTGGTTTCAAGTATTTTATGTTTTGAAATTTGTAAATTTGTTTATGTGATTTATTTTTTACAATTTGTTTTTATTATTATTCAAAGTAAATCTGCATATCATTTAATGTTTTCTCTGTATGGTTATATAAAATCATATGAAGCAATGCCTCTAACTTATTTATTATTTATTATATATTTATATTTATTATTACCATTTACAAAATTTTTATGTGTGATCTACTTCATGGCTGTTTTTCTCCAGGTTACTATTTAAGTGGAATTACTTAAATGCATTTTAAGAAGTTCTACACTTATAGTTGAGTGCAATATTTGGCTACTCTACCCACTTCTGTGTGTTGCATATAAACTATTTGATAAAATGTCAAACACATACACTAATTACTATATATAAATAATATAAAATGAATGACAATACAAATGGAAGAAACTTTCTCACTGGGATAATTCCTATAACTGTATTTATAGTTGGAGTGCTTAATTAGCTTGCAAAATTATTTTGTAGTTTATAGCATTATTGTGTTTTTAAATTAGATGAAATATGGATTTCTAAATGTCTTTACAAATTATTAAATTTATTAATAAATGTTACATATTCTGGTTAAAAGAGCAGAATAATTGCTACTTAAGGGAACTTTCAGCTTAATGTGTTTCTCAAGAGAGCAGTGCTGTAAATGTCAACACTTCCAAGAGTTGAGGTTGATAGTGAAAAAGCCCCAAATTTTCTAACATTAAAAGCAGAATAAAATTGTTGCTTTCCTGTTGTGTTCTACAACAATATAAATAACTACTAATGCAATAAGAAATCTAAAAAAAAAAATGAAATATGTGCTATGTGAACTCAATGAAGACTAAAGGGTAAGCTGTAAAAAATGGTTGCTCTGTTTGATTTCTACCAGAGTAAAAAAAGAAAATCACTAAATCTGTTATAAGTGTTATTAGCTGTTATTAGCTATTATTTAAGTCTAAATTAAGTACAGAGCTGTTAACGCTATTTTTTTTCTTCCTTTTTTCTTTTGTTAAAAATGCAGAGAACATCTGCATCAACAGATGTTTCAATTTTTCCTCAATAAAAGAAAATGGCAGATGGTGCACCGTGCAGGGAAAGTGGAAAAGTATATTTTTATTTTATTTATTTACCTAAAAATCTGTCTCTTTTTAGATGCTGAGAAGTAGAAGTGAAGACCGCAAAGATGCAATATTTCATCACCCGCAAGGGGGCAGTAAAACGTTATTAATGACTGAGTAGCACAGAGTTTCGGGCCTTGGCGTTCTTCTGTCAGCATAGAGTTTAGATGTTCCCTCCTTCGTCAGTCATTTTCCTGTTGTCAACTAATCAAATCAAACACCTGC